>NC_088781.1:106163430-107413430 GCF_958450345.1 Calliphora vicina | reverse complement strand
ATGCCAGAAGAAATGTCGGGTTAAGGAGAAGAAAATTTAGCATGATGTGTTGTTGTTGGGCAATATACAATCAGTTGTCCAGGTTTGGACGGAATCCAGCTTGGAGACACTCTCTTTGCTTATGGAAACACACTTTCCTGGTTGTGTAGGAAAGGAAACTAGGGATGACAACCAGGAGGACATTGTACCTGAGTGTATTAGTCATAACTCTAGGAAAATTGAGGAAATAGTTACTAGACAGAGAAAACAGATTCGTAATAGCAATCGAATTTGTTGCCAATCAAATGATTCGGTTGCACACATCGTATTTTTCGGTTCTATCAACAGAAAGTCAGTTGATAAAGAAGAATTTCGGTTAAAGCAACCAAAATTTTGTTACCCCTTCTAAAATTTTGTAACCACAACTGTAAAATTCGATCACTAAAGTAGAATCATTCGATTGGCAACAAATTCGGTTGCTATCACGAATCTGTTTTCTCAGTGTAGGGAGAAACTGGTTTGGGCGGTTAACACTTTTGATCCTATCTGTCTAGGGTTGGAGGGAGGTTAAGGTAGTTTTCTTATCAAGGTAAGGCCAGCCATTCGAAACCAAATTATTTTAGACCTATTAGCCTATCGTCTTTTCTATTGAAGACACTAGAACGGCTTTTTTCGAAGCTCACATTTCGAATATCGATTAACCGGGTTTTTCTCCTCAAATAATCGGTTTTTTCTAAAAGTGTGTTGTGTGTCAAAATCCAAAGAACTTTTTAAAACAAATACTCCAAGTATTTTAGAAGACTTTCGTATATAGATAAATGATTCAATCGATCTGGAAATCTTGAGAACTTACTCAATGCTTTGTTAACTATATGTCCTACAAGTACACTGATTGAAAGATCATTTTCAATGTCTAGCTTTATAAAAATAAAAGAAAAAAAATCGATATATTCCTAAGATATTATTTTAACCCTCATAAGGTCTTCAAATTTACAGACGTTAACGATTTTCGGGTCAAATTCGACCCAAATAGAAAATAAATATTTTTTTTGCCAAAAACTAACAGTTGTTGACATTTGAAATTAAATAAAAGTCATAAAATATCAACCACTCATTACAGAAAAAAATCAATTTTAATTTTAAAAAGGGTAAGGATAAGAAAAACATAGCGTTGATATTTATCCGGGGAATCCCAATTTTCATACAAAAAGTACTGATTATTTTATAGATATTTTTTTTTGCCAATTTGTTTTTATAAAAAAAAACCTAATGTAGTTGTTGACATATGAAATTATCAACCACTCACTTTTAAAAAAAATTTTATTTTAATTTGGGTCAAATGACATGAATACCTTGTGTAGGTTAAAAGAAGTAATCAAAATTATAATTAAAAAGTATTTAAGCGTTTTAAAAATGCTTATTTTTGTTATTTGAATAAATGAATATTCTTTATCATAAACTTATGATCTCTTCTCAGTTTTGTTGTTTTCCCATGAACCGTTTATGTTTAAATAACTATTATTTTAACAAATAAAACATTTTTCTTCTTATTTCTAGGCGTTTTAATATTTTGTCAAAAAAACCGGGTTACCGATTATTATTAAAAAACCGAAACCGGTTTGTATTTAATTGCAATTTTTCGAAGAAACCGAAAACCGGTTTTTAAAAAATGTCGAAGAATCGATCACCACAGAGTTAGTTTTATTTAACTACTTTCCTTGGTAAATATGGTAAATTGGAACTATTCATCTGTTGTTAGGCCAATTATTACTTATGGTTGTACGGTGTGGTTGGAGGCAATGAGGAAGCGTAGTTATAGGATTATACTCAACAAAGCTCAAAGGTATGAATGTCTGGGTATAACAGTTATCATGGGCTGCACTCCACGCGCGACCTTGGATATAATCTTAAACCTACTATCCATTGAGAATTATGAGAACTTTGGCTATTTGAGTCCTTGTTAGTGAAACCATTGCTGGTAGGTCACACTGGGATATTGTAAGAGGCAGGTCTTATCGGTCAGGACATTATTCCCACGGAAATCTCTGTTCACAGGGTCGTGACCTTTAACTTCGGTGTCTCACCCCCAGTAGGGATAATGGGTTGGATCCGATCAACTGTTCGATGGATAAGCAGATTTTACTGATGGATCCAATATAGACTCTGGTACTCTGTGACAAGGCAGATATCTTCGCGATCTGGAAAGCCATAGAGTTTATAAAAGCACAAGTCACAGAGGGGTCTGCAGTGACTATATATGTAGACAGTCAGGCGGCATTTATTACATTCTACCTTAGTGGATGACTGCAGGAGAGCTTTTGAAAAGTTATTGGTACAATACTCAAACAGATTGTGTTGGGTACAGGGAACTGAGGTAGCAGATGAACCAGACATGGCTCAGATCCAGTACCATAGAATAGAGAGTAAAGCAACCAATTCTTGAATAGTAGTACGGATTGTCAAATATCTAAAGCGGTTTGACCAAAACTGGATCCAAAGTCAACCAAAACATTAATTGGGTTGGACAGGTGTAGTCTCAGAATTCTAGTAGAAGTGATAACCGGTCACTGCTTAATTGGGACCTTCATAGGTAAATGGGATAATAGCACACAGTATTTTTGTAGGGAGTGTGGGGATGTCAAGGAGTTGGAGACAATAGAGCACATTATATGCAACTGCCCGAGATTACAGAGTCATAGATTTAAATAGCTAGGTAACATATTTCTAGATGAACTTGGGAGTATTGCTGGCTGTAAATTGAGTAACATACTAGGTTTTATCAGGGAAATAGGTTGGCTATTTAAAGGATATTCTACAGTAAATTCAAATCCGTAAACACTTTTCCCTCTGTATGCAGATTTGGATCTTTCTTTTTGTGTCTCATTTTGCTATCTCTAAGACTCTACTTTTATTTTTCTTTTCTTCATGTCCCCCTTTTTCAGGAAAGGCATACTTTTTCGTTGTATCGGACTCTTGAATAGCACAGTGCAACAGTGAAAAAATCACACGATCATGACTATATAGGTTCGACTCTACTACCAAAGGGTAGTAAAACCCTATACTCAGTTTGTCCATTTTCGTGACCAATCAGTGGGGCCTCTAAAAATGGTGTCATCAGTTTTTGGTTAACAGCTAATTCAGACTTTGTGATACGGCTTAACTTTATATGGCAATAATATAGCTAAGAGTCCGCCAAATAAATTTTGTTAAAATTTGTTTCCAGAAAATAGCTCTTTCGTGCACTTTTGTTGAAAAAATATAGTAAGAACATTTTTTTTTTACTTTTTTTAGAATAACTTCCAGGGTCTCCTAATTTTTCACTAACCATATTTAGCAAAGTTGAAGCTACGGTAAAGTTGAACAACTCTTGAGAACATATCAATGCATTCTGAACGTGTCTAGTCACTCTAAATAGCACATAAAGATCACTTTGAACCTTAACAATTTTCGTTTTTACTATTTTTCGACGCTAAAACAAAGATTTTTTGTTAAAATAGTATGATGAAGTCCACACTTGTATGCTGTGCTGTATTATTTACTCGGCTGAGGTGTTCCGAATGGGGATCAGTTAGTGGACCCTCAATTTCACACATTTAAAAAAAATATCGCCATAAAGCCATTTATGATCCGAATGAGCTGATTCAAAATTTAGATAGTCCTTGATAAAATATGCTTTTATCTTAGGTTTAATTTTTTTTTTAAATTTAGCTCGTTCTTTTTTTCGTATTTTATATATGATTGGCCTACGAAAGGTCGAAATTTGTTTTTTTAAATATGACGTATATTTGCGATAAAACTCTAAAGAAAATAAAACGAACCTGATAACAATTATTTCGTCCCTATAAAAAGTTACACGCATCCAAAATTTAAGCATCTTTTTATATATTTCAACTTTGTATGCGTGAGTTTTTTAAGTTTTTTTCCTAATTTTCTTCGGGACTATATACATTTTTTTATGATCTGGAAATAGAACTTATGGCAAAATCGTATAAAGTAAAATCTGACTAACTTAAGCGGACATTGTAAACACCAGCCCTATCCAAACTTGGCCAATTTTGAAACAAAATTTTAGGTTTGAGTAAAAAATTCTAAAAACGCAAAGCACCGATCCTCAAAAATTCGTCATATTTGTATAGCCCTATATATTGTTTATACACATACAGAACGTTTTTACTATCATACTGTAAATAACGTCAAAGTGGGCTGTTTTCTAAAAAAAACTCAGTTTTTGGAACACATTTTCCCCGTTTTAGGAATTTCGATGTTTGAAAACAAAGAATGGCAACATTAGTGATGCCATTGACTTAAGAACATTTAGGTCTATATTACTTCCAAATTTTATTGTGATGTCTGTAACTGTTCAAATTTTACATTAATTCAAAGTTTTTATTTTTCTTGATGGAAAATCACCATTTTATAATATTGTTAGTTTTTATGGTAAAATACGTCCGGAAAAACACAAAATTAATCCATTTCACTAAAATGTCAATCTCCAAGTCATAAGGTCTCCACCGATATCAAAAACTTATATAAAAAGCTTACATTTACTCTTCAGAAGTTCACAAACCTTGCCCACTTTCAAAAATTTTAAAGTTTTTTCATATCAACCGGTCTTGCATGATCAAGATTGGTTAAAGTGATGCGCCCGGATCATACCGATAATGAATTGCCCATTCTTCGTTATTCCAGCACAATAGAGAAGTATACACTCGAACATACATTTTTAACAAAAAATTATTGTTTTAGAATCAAAAAATAGTAAAAAACTAAAAATTTTAAGCTATAAAGTGATTTCTGACAGCTATTTAGAATGCCTAGGTATGTTCAGATTGCATTGATATGTTCACAAGAGTTATTCAAATTTACCGTTGCTACAACTTTGCAAGATATTGTTATTGAAAAATTAGGAGCCCCCCTGGAAGTTATTCTAAAAAAAGTAAAAAAAAAAATTTTCTATATTTTTTCAACAAAAGTGCACGAAAAAGCTATTTTTTGGAAACAAATTTTAACAAAGTTTATTTGGCGGACTCTTAGCTATATTATTGCCATATAAATTTAAGCCGTATCACAAAGTCTGAACTAGCTGTTAACCAAAAACTGATGACACCTTTTTTAGAGGCCTCACTGATTTTCAGAAACTTTGGGGGCCCATAAAAAAAAATCGGTCACCAAAATGGGAAAACTGAGTATAGGGTTTTACTACCCTTTGGTAGTAGAGTCGAACGTATACTGTCATGATCTTGTGTTTTTCCAAAAGTCTCCATTTGTTGCATAGTGTAGTAAACACCCCTTCCAAACTAAACTAATGCTTTAATATGTTAATGGGTATGTGCCCGCCGTGGTTAGCGCGTGCATGGAGTAAGCTGGAGGTCCTATTTTCACACACTATTCGTAGTAAATTAGGCTGTATTTCGCGACCAAAGTGAGTTTTTCTTATTATAATGGTGTTTCGACAATGGCTTGAGGATTGTTATTGCTTCAAATGCGCCAATTCTTTTGATTGACATACTATCTATTTAACCAAAAGTTTGATTCATCACTGAGCAATATTTTCAAATGAAATTGTGGATCAATAAAGATGTTTCCTTCGGCCCATTCACTAAATGCACTTCTCGAATGATGATCGTGAGGCTTCCTGTAGGAGTGGAATCTTGCAAGCACGTTCTAGAGTGAGTAGAGTAGATCTATATGTATAAAAATGAAATGGTCCATGTATGTAATGGCATCACGTGAGAACGGCTGGAGCGATTTGGCTGATTTCTTTAATTCGATTCGAAATTTCCCGGAGATGGTTTGTAAAGAAAAAATATTAAAAATTTACGGGTAAAACTCGAATTTTTTTTTTTGGAGTCCAGTCAACTGTAATAAAAAAGATCCCTAAAGTATGCAGTACAAATTTAGATATTTTATTTACAAATAAATAAGAACAGGCAGGTGTATGTGGGTTGAAGAAACTTGAAGAACTATCATTAGTAAATGCTACCGGGCGAAGCCGGGGCGGTCAACTAGTTTATGATAAATTGTCGTACCAAATTAACCTGAAAAAAACCGAGCACTGTCAATTCAGCCTCTTCAGCGCGTACGCGGAGCGTTTTCACACACGCTATATTTCGCGAAGTCATATGGACCAATGATGCCACAGGCCCATAAAGCGCACCAAACATTGAGATTTTCTTAATAAAATGGTGTTTCGACAATGGCTTGAGGATTGTCTTCAAATTCGTCAAATCTTTTGATTGACATATCCATTTAAACAAAAGTGTGCTTCATCACTGAGCAGCATTTTTAAATGAAATTGTGGGTGAAGAGCAATGTTTCCTTCGGCGCATTCACTAAATGTATGATGCGAACGATGATCGTGAGACTTCAATTTATATAGGAGTTGAATCTTGTAAGTACGCTCTAGAGTGAGTCTATTTATGATAAATTGCCAAACCAAATTAACCTTAGAACAACCGAGATCTTTCAAATCAGCTGTTACGGAAAACTGTGCCAATATGTTTTCTACTGAAACATGTTGATGAAACTAAAATTTCACAACTAAAATCAACATACAAGTACTTCAAACTGAATAAATCTATACATTTGCTCAACATTTTCCAACTGACATAAAAATGTCTGTAACATTCCATTATCTAATGCCATTTCTATTAAATAACTAAAAAAAAAAACGAAGCCAGCCCACTCATTCACATGTATCGAAATAAATTTTTAATAAATTTACTCACTCGTACTAGAATATATTTGTGTAAACATTATAAATTATCAAGTTAAATGAAACATGCCTGCCACAAAAGTTTCAAAAAATAATAATAGACTCTGTATAGTTTTTCCGGTGTTTTTTACTAGATGTTTGTTTGTTTTTTTTCTGTTGCTATTTTTCTTCTTTTATTTTTGAGATGTCTGTCAATTTGCCAATACTTGTACTCTTAATATGCTAGAGAATATGAACAGAACAATGGCAGGGAAAAAAATGTCAGGTCTTGAATGTTGCTGTTGCATATGAAAATATATAAATGAAAAAAGAAAACACTCATTGATGATGCCTGTACAGATTTTGTACATTAGATTGCCTGTTGACTTATTTAGGAAAATGTTGTTTGTTGGTGGTGGAATATGTATATTGTAAAATGTCTGTCTTTATCTAAATGATTTTGAACATAAAATTCTTTCAATTATTATTTTGCTCAATATTTTCTTGCAATGGTTAGAGTGACTTCTTTTCCTTAATTCTGACACTTGCATTGTGTCAGAAACCTTATTGGATCTATGAAGGGCAAGTAGTAAAGGTGTGGTGTGAAAAAAGGCCTTCTAAGGTTGTTCCATGAGCCTACCCCAAGAACAGTGTGATTGCATTTTCACTTTTTAGTTTTGTTATACTATTGTTTCTTAACCAAATGCTCAAGTTACAAGTGTCGTCGTCAAGTCATTTTAATTTTGTTCCCAAGTTTTTTTCCTCTATTTCATTTTGCCCTCAACTCATGGCATGTTTGCATATCAACTTGTATTGTTCAATTGTAAAACTCTTCCACCATTTCTAGGTCTGGTGTGAGAATGTTTTTTTATATTTTTTCCTTCATTCCTAGCCTCCATAGAAGAAACATTTAACTATAGTGTCAACACATCTTGAGTGAATTGGCGGCAGACATTTAAAGGAATTCTAACGCCAAGTTATAAACCAACCAATAAAACATTTTCTTACTGAAATTCAAAGCTTTGATCAAGTTCCCCGAGAAATGAAATGAGTTAAAATAACATGATTTCATTACTTTCAACAGCTGTCTAAATTATTTTTTTCTGTTGCAAGTCTTTCAAAATACAAGAAAACAAACAAAACAAAAAACGACAAGTAAAAACTTTCTGTTTATGTCGCTTGTTCATTTCTTTTCTTAATTTCTGATTGAACTTTTTTACCGATTCCACCCGCGATGTGTCTGTTTTTATTTCCCGTTTATGTTCCCGTTCGTTTGTTTCCACCATTCACAAATTGTCATTTGATGGAATAGAGATGCCTTGGCATACAACTTTGCCATTGTTTGTTGCACAGACGGGGGGTACACGATTGCTGTAATTGTTGAACGTGTTTGTGTGAATTTGTACATTAAGTTTTTACACACTTTTTTCTTCGTCATTTTGCAAAGTCGAATGGAGAGGAAAAAAATTTAATTTCTTTTTAACAGATGTGTTTGCCTATTTTTTGTTGCGCCTTTGCCCCCCTTAACATTTCATTAAACACTTTTGTGTTCGTGTTGCCTGCTTATCTAACATTTGTCTGTCTTCATGTCTGATTGTCTGTCTCTGTTTCTCGGTTTAAATCAATGTTTATTTGTCGGCGTGTTTGTCATGTTGTTGTACTTCATGTCAACCACAAAATGCAATTGTCCTTATTTAGCTTCACAGTTAATTGATAAGAAATTTATGGTTTACATGAATAAATTTTGGGAAAATGTTCATTAATTTGTTGCATATTGAAGTAAAATGCCTTTTCCTTTACTTGTTAGTTTTGAAAATTTTTAACACAGTACTTTAACAATGGAATAGGATGATAGATTTCATTGCGAAAATAAATTTGATGAGCAAAAGTTCCATATTTCCTATTGTCCTGATAAATATTCGAAAAACCAGATTGATCATGTGAAAATCAGTGGAAACCATGATCTCATCGTTTTAGGTGTTCATGAACAACATCTACATCCGCAACAAAAACCATCGTAAATAACACCCTTGATTGCATTCCGAAGATCTGGGAGGATATTGGACTACTATTGTATGGTCTCCAAAGTAAAGTATCTGAGATAACCCGATTCATGCAGCAAAATAACATCGTTGAAGTGCAGGAGACAAAACTGAAAAAAAATTCCAGGCCGCTCAGATACAATGAATACAATATTCTACGAAAAGATTACAATAGAGCAAACGGTAAAGGCATCGCAATTATGCTCCACACCTTGCGGTATACTGCTCTTTCTCTCGATCTTTACACTAGAGACCAACAACTTAAAGCCCAAGGTATTGCGGTCAGATCAGGAAAAACAGGGTTAGAGCTCTAAATTACATACATTTACCAGTAGTCAGCTAGGGGACTATAACGCGTCTCAGCTCTGGCACTCAAACCTAGGAGAAGAACAGAGGTGTGTGGTTTTGGTGGAACAAATCAACGAATCCAACTAAATGACTCATGCCTTCACACAGATTATGTGTTACTGCGCAGGCTCACCAGATCTCATGATAGTCAGTCCGGGTCTGATCAACTAAGTAACCTCGCGAGCAGTAGTTTCTCTAGGATCAAACAACTTACCCAGAATCCTTTGTTGGCACCGACGATTCCATCATCACTGAACGCCGTAATTGAATCAATTAAAATAAAGCTGACTTACATCACTTCGGAGAATTGCATTCACCGATCGTATCGTCATTGATCTTCAAATATCCTCCAACATACACCATCCTGACAGTAAGTTCCGCAAAACCGTCACCGCAGCAGCCGATCGCTTCATTTCAGCTGGTCGATTATCTGCAGTATGGTCGCATTTTCCAGCAAAAGTAGTGGGACTCGTAGTTTTGTGTGATGGCATCCGAAGTGCCGACGATCCAGCTGAATTGTAAGCAGATTTGTAAACGAGGACAAGCAAAACAACGAGGAAGGTTGACAGGGTCGCGATTAAGTTTGTAAATGCCACCATATCCGAGCCGGAACGTTCCTTATCTGCGTTCCGCCAGCTTTTTATTGATGCGAAACGAAGTGTTTTTCTGCATAATCTTTCAGTATCAGATACAGCATATCTTTACAAGACAAATGAAGTTAAGTAAGCCCTCGGATATACATGGGAGGAACAATCCTACGGGCCAAAATTCCTCGTATAACCTGTTGTAAAAGTCCCTTCCCCCAACAACCTGCCTTCTATTAGTAGCTCGTTAACCACTCAGGTCTCACAGGGCTGAAACCAACATAAGACGATCCTCATAGCGCCAGATTTGTCGAAGGGCTTCAATGCAGTCAGCCAGACCACATTCTTCCAGAATACCCTACAGTCCACAATACCCAACAACATGAAGAGTTTGAACGTAAACTGCCGTCAGTTGTTCGTAGAGTTTAAAGACAAATTCTCACAACCTGTTTAAAAAAACTCTCTAAACTCCCAATGGAAATGATTTCGTATGCGAACGACTTCACTATTATGGTGACAGGCCACAACCTTGATGAACACTCCGGATTATCTCCGGAAAATTCGCAACTACCACTTGCGAAGTCTTAAGCAACACGACGGAGGTAAAGCTTAACCCCCAAACATTTTGGGGGTCACCTTTGAACTTTTCTTTACCTCCTCAGCTCATTCCACTGTAATCGTGCACAAATTACAAATTGAAACAAGGTTCTTTTTCAAAGCTCTATATGGAAGCATGAATAAAGAAACCTTGATGGATATATGGAAGACAATTGGTCGGTCAGTGGCCAAATACGTTGAGTGATACCACTGGGAAAATATTTAAAGCTGACATGAAATACAAATTCCACCTGGGATGTCATCGGGGGAGTCATTCTAAATTCCACATCATACTGCTGGACTCTCCTGAGGCATATTATGAAGAACATTTAAGTATACGAGGAGAACAAAAAGAGGTATGAATAAACAGAGGCATGTGCAGAATATCACATGAATGTTGTAATTGGAAGCCGCTCATAGAAGACAATGAATAAAACAAGCCACGCAGGACAAGAGTAGTTCTGGTACAACTGGTGTCGGAAGATATCAACAGGCACAGTTTATACTGGTACATCATAGACCGTGTGGCCCCAGATTGTGGTCAGTCTTTCCATGATACCCCAATATATTCAACTGTTCAGTCTACCCTACTTCACTTCGTCCAATTGATTAATGGACCAACCCTCGATACTGACGATTTTATTATATTAGCTGTGTAGCGGCAACAACAACGGCCTGTGCTGAGGGAGTCACTCTATTTTTAATCCAGATTGCAACAGTCTCTGGTTGTTCTCATTGGTTATGATAGAACATTGCTCCATCAATATCATTTGCCTTTGAGAGTTTGCTTGTCAACGAACAACTATCATATGATAAACCATAGAATGACGAATAATGTACGTCAAAATACCATAAAAATGTAAATGGCATATAAAACAAGCTCATTAGAACAGGGAAATATACTTTTGTAATGCGTAACGTTAAGTTAAGATAAAAATATAGTACAGAGAACAGAGCAGGGAAAAGATGAAGATGCCTTTAAGGATGGTTTGCTACTAAGCTTATCATGCTTAGCTAAACTTTGTTTTTAGCTAACCTCCGTGGAATGGTAATAAATTGATTGATACAGTGTTTAAATTCTTTAAGAATTGTAGTCCTCCAGATATTCAAAATTAATCATTTACTTTGTGCCACAACCACTAATGCAATCCCGATCATTTTCAGTCTATCTGTGTAAAATGGTAAGAGAGCTATGCGGACAAAGTTTGAAGAACCTTGCAATTACTACTTTGTATGGGAGGTGACTCACCTCCTTTTCCGACATCTCCCATTTTGGGTGCTATGCCCTCTAATCTATTTCCGTCTATATTCAGCTAAACTCCGCACAGTAATAAGAAATTAATTCGCTAAAAGTTTAAACACTTTGTAAAGGGTAAGCGACGCCCACTATTCCAATCCCGAACAATTTCAGCGAAACTATGCAAAATTATAAAAAAAACATTTAGACTAAGTTTGAAGAATCTTGCAATTATAGTTCACAAAATATTGAGAAATAACTATTTACTTTGTATGGGTGGCGACTTACCATTTTTTCCGACCTGTCCCACTTTTGATTAAACTTCATGCAGTGATAACTTATAAGTAATTGATTCGTATGAAGTTTGAAAACCGTCACAATTATAGTTCTGCACGAATTATAAAATAACTATTTACTTATGTACAATTAGAAAATAAAAAAATACCTTCAAAATATATTTTTGTGACTTTAAAATTTAAAGTTTAAATTACTAAAGTCTTCTTCTATGTTTTCTAAAACAACTCTCACTTAAAACAGAGCGAAATCAATACTGTTTAATTGTTTCTCTTATTTACAACAACAAATTGGATAAACATACATTGCTTTGTTTACTTTTTAGCTTAAGGTTCACATGTACACGTTTTTGCATATGTGTTAGTAACATCTTTAAACGCTTATAACTCCTAAAAAACTGAACCGATTTCAATAAATCCCTTTAAAATGGTATATTTTTTGCCCAAATTGAATGTATAATGTAAGCGTAAAAGGGCTCTAAAGAAATCGACTTGCCTATTAATATTATGATTTATTGTTAAAGTAATTAATTACACATCTATAAATATTGTTTAAATATAATACATACTAAATAATTTATTTATTTATTTATTATTTATTTATTATAAAGTAAATTTACAAGAAATACAATTTTCGAAATAATTAACTAAAATACATTTCAAATTTATGACATCACTATCCACCATTAAAGTGGACTATTATAGCCCAGTAAATTCTAAAATAAGCAACTAAGGTTTTATACACTTCTTTGACCCCAACCATCCAGCCGTCTAACAATTCATCCATTTATGTACATCATTAATGAGCCATAAACATCAACTACAACCACTTAATATGCCGACTCTCGCAATTGATCAATGACCCATCTGCATAGAGTCAGATTTTATTGATGTCTACCATCAACTGCAGAGAACATTTTCTTTAAAATATTTTTAATGATTTCATAAACATAAATCACTATAAATACAACACGTCGCTGTACACACGTTTATTTGACTGCAGATGCAACAATAAGCAAAAATAAAATAAAAATCAACGTCGATGGCAGCAAAATAAAACATCATGAGAAAACAAACATCAATAAATAAATATAATAAAAAGGAAACCCTTTTTTTTCATGTTATTTGTACATTTTATGCAACATACTTTGCAACAACAGGATTTTCACTACAAGCAAATTCATAATGATCATTATTAACACCAAAACTAAAACATGTCTCTCGTCCATCCACAGACGAAAACTGAAACCAAAGCTGACGAAGAAGATGGAAGAGTTGGAGTTGTAGTTGAAGTTGAAGTGAAAAAGAAAAAGGCGAAGTGCTGCATAGTGTTTGCACTTGGAGTAGAGTAGAGTCGAGGTGAATTGATGTAAATTATCGATAACCATCAATAGTTTATGTCACCCAATGACTTTGATATACGACAAGATTTCTTACAAATCATAAATAATGTTAAATCCGATAATAAATTTGAAAATTTCCTAGCGACGGCAAATGATCCCGCCATTTCACATGCTGCAACAACTACAATAAAAACATAATATAACAACAGCAACAACAGTAATAGCGACACCAACCAATAACACTAACATTGGGTGGGAGGGAAATTTGATTTCTTTGTGCAAACATTTTTATCTACTGGTTTTTATTACTCATAAGTGAGTCCAGCTAAAGATATTCTTAAGTTAGAGACATTTTTTAAACCTTCTTAAATTGTTGAGGATCAGTCTGTGTTGTTTAGCTCAAATTGCTAAAGATGTTTAGCTCAAGATTGATTTCGTTGTTGTAACAGCAAAAACTATAGAATTTTCTAATCTGTGGATTCTGAATCGAGGTCATGGCCCAGAAATTGTGCTACTTCAACGTTGTTAGTCCATAAATCCATTAGACTAAGTCAAGTATGATTAATTGGGCAGTTGATTGCATTGAATATATGGACCCCGACCACAAGCTGGGCATACATATTGGACGCCATGGTATATGCGGTGTAGTAGGCACTGAGTAGGCCTTACCCCGATCTCAGTTGTGCCAGAGCTATTCTTGTTTTCAGTGGCAGGTTTTTCTCCGAGTCTCCTAAGGGCGGTGGCAAACTTCCAAATACGAAATTCATTAGGTATTCTAGAACTGCAGTATTGACGACGGCTCTATGAATATCGTTCAAAGTTACCGCATCCGAATTACGATCAAATGGATCCTGCACATATCTTAGCTTGTTCTCCTCGTATATAAGCAAATCCTTCCTACAATGCCTCAGGAGAGTCTCCAACTTTGTGATGTTGAACCTAGGGTGACTCCACCGCTGATATCACAGAGCTAACTATTTCAGCAACATGACGTTGTGTTCCTTTACTGGAAGATCCTTCATTTCCTCATACAGGTGGTATTCCAAAATAATCTACATGCAGCCGTAACAGTCTTAAAGGCAGCATTTTGACAGCTTTGAACATTTCTCCAAAGGATATCACTCAACGAAGGTGGTATTAGATCAGCATTATTGACGTCTTCTTTATCCATTCCTCATGTGCTAGCGCTTTGACAGTCTTGATTCCACTTCGCATTTTGTGTGTGATGGCAGTGGCATGATCTGAAGAGGTAAACAGGCTGTCAAAGTTGACCCCCAATATTGTTAGGTGGTTCACAGTCGTAATTTGGACTACATTGATTACGATGCCAAAGTTGAGATTTAAGTCATTCATCCAGATGGCGAAGAGTGCTGCAGAAGATTTCGCTTGTGATAGTTGGAGGTTGCGTGTAGTGATCGCACTCGATCGAAAATATCATCAACGTTGTAGCCCGTCGCCACAATGCTGCAGATTACTTCCACGCCCTGTGAAGGTGTGAGGAGTTTACAGATGTTGTAGTTAAACAGAATTGACGCCCTGAGAAACTCCTTGCTTAACTCTACGGGGTGGTGAGCATTTATCTCTGAACTCTTCCAATAACTGGCGGCTTCTCAGATTCTCCTAACGCATCTCTTGAAGTTGTTGGACACTGAGGAGAATAGCGTTGCTGAGGGTATCGAAAGCCTTCAGCATATTTACCGTCATAAGGACCATCCTTTCACAAGGCCTCTGCTGGTTTAAGCCCTGTGAGATCTGGGTGCAATGGCGGTTAATGTGATGAGAATTTAACGGAATCCATGCTGGAGACAAACTTCTCAGATAATTTACGATCCAGCTCTTCAAGTTGTTGCATATTGTTGAGAATAGCGTGACAGACGCTGCTGAATTCATTCGACAAATCTAGTGTCAGGAGGACCTTCCTTTGACTTTTGTGAGATCTGGGTGGAAATGGCGGAAACTCATGTTGGTAAAGAGCTGCTGGTATTTGGTGGGTAAGCTGGGGGAGGAGAAGACCCTCGCAACAGCTGATGAGGGATATCAGCCTATACGATATGGCTTTCTACTATACCCATCTATCTGTCTTTATGAACAGACTAAAACCAGGAGACAAATGTTGCATGTACAAGGGTAATGCAGCGACACTATCATTCGATTAAAATTCTTATTGCTTGGTTTTATTTATCTTGGTGATCTTCCACTTTGGTTTTATTGCACATCAGGGGATATGAGCTGAGATCGATTCCTCAGTCTGCAAGGAGCCTAAATTAATGTGAGTTTTAAAATCGCAACTGACTTGTTGTTGGTTGAGCTCCCTTGTAATTTAAACCCGAAATCACTTGAACAAGATTGTTGTTTAAAAGGCAGATGTTTGGCTAGTGGTAAATTTCGGACAACCGAATATATCTCTAGGTGCTGTTGCCGAAACAACAGAGAAATTGAAAGTAATGATCGCTTGGAGTTTGATAAATGTATTGGAAGAAACAGAGTACGCGAAGTATGTTTGTTTCGATAATAGTTTTAGGCTTTGCAGATTGACAAAGCTATGGATGACAGAGATTATATTGCTCAAGTTATTAAGCAAGTTGCTACATTGATCCATACAGTATTGGATGATGAGTAGACAATTGGTTGTTCTTTGCATAGCGGCGGTAGATGCATTGTTGAGAGCACCGTGAGAAACTCGAACACATCTGATTATTTTTAGGTAAAGGTAACCAGAAACAACTTTTCAAATCCATCCAATACAATTCAAGATGTGCAAAATAACACACAAGGTGTACATTGCACTGACGATGATGGAGATGCTACAAGTACAATGCTGAATGCTGTTGATGATGACGACGACGACGATACTCTTGTCGTAGTGTTGCTGTTGTTTTAATACTTATTTCTAGATGTAGTAAGTATAGCAGCAGCAACAACAAGAACAACAGATAACTCTTATAATAAAAAAGTAGTTGTATGTTAGAAATACTATTTGTTGTATTTGTAGTTGTTGTCAAGCCCACCTAATGCACCAAGATACTAAAACTCAAGTGGGTTGGTTGTCTCGAATTCTTTTTTTTTTTGTTTGTTTTTTTTCTTTTGTATTTAACTCGTTCATGCAATTTATTCATAAATGTTCACTTTACACTCAATATGGTCCTCCTCAGTCACACAGATTCATCCAACAACGACACACATATCCA
The DNA here is from genome assembly GCF_958450345.1 of Calliphora vicina. Classification (NCBI taxonomy): domain Eukaryota; kingdom Metazoa; phylum Arthropoda; class Insecta; order Diptera; family Calliphoridae; genus Calliphora; species Calliphora vicina. The sequence continues at coordinate 107,397,125 of NC_088781.1, read as the reverse complement.
AATGTTTGTGTACACAGGTGACAAGACAACGATGCAGATGAAGAAGAAAATAACAAAATTTAGATGTGCATGTGAATGAATGTGTTTGAATGTGAGTGAGTGTGAGCGTGTATGATTTTTAAATGGTTGGTCGTATTGCAATAACGTAAAAGATGAATTCATCATTTATAGATGATGGATGTAAGACTGCATGCAGCAGGTAACATAAGTCATTGGACTGACACAAACAGCATTGGCTGGCTGGTAATAGAACTAAAAACAAAGGCATTGAAACATACATATTAACATACACACACCATAATATTTTTGATTGAAAATAATGACCAAAAAGAAAATCATAGTGTGCAGCTGAAATGTACTAAGTTTAAAAGATGTGGGCCAATTTTTATCTACAATATTTATACTACATACTTCAACCTGTAAGAAGAACTAAATTAAGGTCACTGGAAGGACATTAAGCTAAAATATTGTTGCAAATACTTTGTTCTTAAAGAAAAGTGAAAAAAATGCTGTCACTTTTGCCACTGTGCAATGCAGTTCAAGGTCGATTTTCGTAAAGATATAAGCAACCGGTAAAAGGCACACATAAACTGGCTTATACCCCACAATCCATTTTAGGGAGTTTAGAAACCCCGGAACTGATAAACCACAGCACATATTCGATTATTACGGCTCGAATCTTCTCAAAGGCAAAATTGCCGCATATGGGGTTCAGAGAACCCATAACCCATCCTGTGGTTTATCAGTTCCGGGGTTTCTCCATTTGTTTCGGAGTTTACAGCACACCTGAAATATTTCTGTTACCAGGTCCATCCTTTGAATATCCGTATTTGGTTCTTTATAATTTGCTAGACATGACTATTGACAAGCCAATGCATCCACAATGAGTCACTGTTTGGTGTGGATTTTTGGTGTGGCTATTTTTCTTCGAAAATGAGCAAGGACCTCCGATACCGTCAACATTGAGCGTTACCATGCCATGCTCAACGAATTTTTGTTTACAAAAATTTAAGAGAATGACATGGACGACATTTGGTTTCAACCAGACGGTTTTTCCGATATTGAGGTTTGTATTGCACATGCGCAGAAGGACGAAGCTCTCGAACATTTCTGTCTTTAGTCGTATAAGGGACAAATATTTTTGAATATATGGCGTGTATGACTTAAACATGCATTTTTGTACAATATTAATTTATTCAAAGTATTGGTCATTGTTAGTTGTGAACTTTTTCCTTCTTTCTGGCAACATGTGGATTCCGAGCCAAAGGAATTATTCATCTATTGAGCCCAAGAACGAATCAATCAATACAACATGTGGCCTATCGTTTTCACGACGAAATATTATGGTTTCATTATGGTTTCTTTTGGCCCCACCAAATACAGAGCATTACCTTAGTGACATAGATATTTGGCTTTGCTGTCGATTCGGTTGGTTGGTCGGAACCTTTTCAGCAGATATAGTTGGTAGAAAGTACGTTAAATATAGAATTTCCAAAAGAGAAGTAAAACACGATCTCTCACTAAAAATTTATTGCAGTAAATATTGCATCTTCGGGATACGTGGATCGTTACTATGGTAATACAGTTATAAGGCTCTTAACTTGGATTTATAAACGTATTAAGACAATCCTACGAAATTATTTCCTGATCTAACAATATTTCGGCTTATAATTGGATAATAAATTCCTCGGCTTTTAATCTGCTAAATAGGCGTCTCACAGTGGTATGAGAAAAAAAAATGGAAATTAATCTGTAACTTCTAAACCCTTAGTCCAATTTGAATGAAATTTCACATGCGCAAAGAGGAAGTGTTGTCTAGTTTTAGTTTTCGTTTGTGTTCCGATTTCAAAAAACTTACATATATAGAATCTTCTGATCGAGCACTACATAAAACCTCGTCGTAGCTATCAATTATACATTTGTTGTTAATCCTATAAAGAAGTGGAGAAAATCGGGAAATATTTTGAACCGCGGTCATCAAAAAACTTGAGTAGGGTGGGTAAAAATTTTGAAAATGTAATTTTCAAATGCGAATATCTCCTAAGCTATAAAAGATAATTGATAGCTACGACGAGGTTTTATGTAGTGCTCGATGAGAAGATTCTATATATGTAAGTTTTTTGAAATCGGAGCTCAAACGAAGAAATAGGATAATTTTTAAAATTGAACATACCCCAGATGTCGTAATTTAGGGACCCCTGGTTCCGCTTGTGGTGGGGTCATTAAGTCCAGATTCAAAACTTAAACTCGACAGCACTTTCTCTTTGCGCGTGTGAAATTTCGTTTAAATTGCACTAAGGGTTTAGAAGTTACAGATTTATTTCCCTCTTTTTTTTTTCTCATACCACTGTACGTCTGCTAATTTCTAGTTATTGGAAATAATAGTTATCAATGCTATCCGATCAGATTAATGCTTCGGTTCTCATATAAAATACAAATAGATAAATACTTCAGCTCTCTGTGAAGTAAGAACCAAACCTTTGATGATCGTAGACGGACTATGTATAACTGGGATGGAAACAAAAACTGCATCACAAATGGCTCTCAGTGCCATTATTTTACCGGACCTCCGAATTAAACATGAATGTACTGAACTCATTATTAAGATGATAAAATAAACAGCATTACAAGAAGGACAATAGTTTATAGTTATCTGATAACATGCTTCCGCAAGTCTAAGTGTAAAAGATAAAATCCAAACAAGTGTCAACATTGAAATTTGGCAGCTGTCACAACATATGTTTATTCCGATTCTTAAAATGGAGCGCTTTACAAAAGAACATACTTGCGAAAACTTATTACAGAAATTCGGAAATTTATATTGAGATCGCTCGCAAACTTCGAAGAATTTTCAGTCGATAATGTGTACCTAATTTATGAACCATTCGAAGAGTGGTCAAACAATTTTATGAATCCAGGTCGGTTATGGACTGTAAGACTCCTGTGTGTCAACGTACTGGTTAGCCTCTTCAAAACAATGCTGCTGTAAACGAGAGCGTCGCAGAAAAAACGAAAACATCAATTCGATGTTCAATTTGGTCAATTTTAACAAAAGACCTCCAACTTCATGCGTACAAAATTCAGCTTACTCAGGAGCTCAAACCTGCAGACCATGGAAATCGCTGGCAATTCGTTCAATGGGTTATGGAGGCAAAGTGAAGTCTATGGCAATTTTTCGAAAAAAGTCATCTTCTCCGATGAAGCACATTTATATTTGTATGGCTTCGGGAATACACAAAATTGTCGAATTTGGAGCTCAGAAAAACCTCATGCTATCCATGAGAAACAAATTCACCCACAACGAGCAACTGCCGGGTGCGAATTTTGGTCAGGCGGCGTGATTGGGCAAAAATTGCAGTGACTGTGAAAGGCTTACGTTACAGGAACACGATAACGGGTATTTTTTACTGGACGGCATGAATCATGACAATATTTGGTTTCAGCAAGACTGCACCATATGCCAAAACGCGCATGCAACAATCGATATAGTGCAGCAACGATTATCTCAAGAAATTCTGATGTTAACTGGCCACCAGAAAACTCATGGCGAATTTCATGAAAAGAGTAATGGCCTGCCATTTGATGGATATTTTATTCTATACATAATTGGAATATGTCTTCTTTACTATCCAATAAAATATTCACAACTATCTCAAAAAAAAACGTGTTGTTATTTTAAAATGAAAAATTGCATTCCTATTGAGACACCCTTTATATATTGATTGATCCAAATATTTTTCCCATTCAGATAGTGGATTCTGAATTTAATAATTTATTTATAGGAAATGTTAATATCTTTGAGAAGGATATTACTGTGTCAAATTTTACATCAGTTAGATTTATTTAACTTGGATTAAATTTTCCGAAGTCAGCTAATTTGATAAGTGTTGGCGAAATTCTTATCAGCAAGCTAATAAATATTTCTAGAGTTTTAAGACATAAAATCACAGAACAGCTGCCAATACCATCGTAATCCCTGAATTTATATTAATCAATGATGAATGTGATTTACATGAATCTGATAGAAGGAAGCTTGAATTTTGTATTTCATATTTTGTATATATCTCTGTAGCAATTGTATGAACTAAACAAGATCATACACTTATAGATTTAAGTTTGGACATTTCAGACAATTGAAAAAAAATACTGATGATAATGATGTTTGACGATAGGTGAGTATGTTTGCAATACGACTAGTATTTTTTCGAATCACACGGCGTATGACTAGTATTTTTTCGACGACTAGTATTTTTTCGAATCACACGGCGTATGAGTTATAACATAAAACAACTGAAATGAAAGTATGATGATAAAAAAATATCGAATATTTGATATAAAAATTTATATATGACAATATATATAAAATAATAGCACACAGGTGTTTTTTACATGCTGAATGGCTGACTGCCGGGCTGCTGTTAGTTGGGTGATGAAAGAGTATGTTTTTTTTTCTTACTTGTTTTTAATTTTTAACATTTTCATATGGTGAGTGGAAGTAGAAAAATCAATCATTTATCCTAAACTAAAAAATGCTTGTACATGGAAAACGAGCCAAAGATATCAAATCTCAAATTGCAGTGAAAGGCGAATGAAATATTCAATTTTCATCATATTTTGTGCATTTTTTTTTCTATAACAACATTTATGTTGAAAACATCATTTATTATCGTTTTCTTGGCCTGTGTTTTTTTTTGTTTTTTTTTAATTTATGGTTTTATTTTTCATTTTCTTCTAACAAATTATTGTAGCTGTTGAGTTTTTCTTTATTCCGGTGCATATAAAACTTCAAATTTAAGATAATCTTTTGTCACGATCAGTCTTTTTTTTTTTGTTATTGTATTTTGTTTGTTTATTTGAAAATATTTTCAAACACAAATCATTAAAAACCAGTCCCAAGTGTATTTCATTACACATTTTGTATAACAAAAACAAAAATATTGCAAGGAATTTCTAGTCATTATGCAAAAATTTAAACCACTGAGAAGGAGTTGAAGAAAAGAGAAGAAAATTTAACTAAAAGAAATATTCAAATGCAAATACCACTGCACTATGGCTGGAACACTATACGATTTGATATAAATTTAATTTAAATTAGAAATTATAAAACCTAAAACAAAAGATCGACTCTTACATATTCCGCGTCTTTAGAAGAGGACGATCCTTATAAAGGCTGTTATTTTAACCCGATAGAACTTATAATTGTAAAAAACAACACAAAAAAATAAATTTTAATCATAAAAATGTTTTAATTTGAAAGTTTTCAAACTGATTTCGGGCATATGGCCAACGCGGCTTTTCATGATGAAGCGCTTTCTGGACGTCAAATTTTGGGTCACTTTTTCGAGCATTGCCAGTGACTTCACGTGGTCCCACAGGAAATAATCGAGAAGTATCAAATAGGACGACCTTGGAGGCGATACCGATCTCCAATGACAGAAATAAAATTAAAATTTTTTTGTTTCTGGTTTTTTTGATTAAACCAACCCATAGTGCCACACCAAACAATCAGTTTTTGTGTGTGGTTGGTTTATCTTGACGAAGTTGAGCAAATAAACCAAGAAAAAAATGCAAAAAACCAAATAAAATAAAAATAAACTGCCACCAACCTTTCTGTTAACCACACATTTAACAATGGCCACATCCATGCCAACTACCTTACCTTAAAGGTAAAGCCAAAACAACGCCATCGCCACTACCACTGTTACCGACTCTAATCACCATCACCTCCACAATGGTCCACCAACAACACCACCGCCACCACCACAACCACCATCATCATCAACCGTATCCAAAATCTGTCAGTCAATTTATTTTTATATCATGACTTTAGGCTTTAAAAGTCAGTAAATTCAATTTACGTAAAGAAAACGATCAATGTTTGTTTATTTGTTTTCGTTTCTTAGCATTTTTTCCCCCAATTCGTTTCAGTTATTTATTTTATTTCTTTGCTGATTTTCATTTGCCAGACTTGTCGGTTGGTTGAAGTTGTTGATGATGACGACGATCACAGGTTGACTTTTGCCCTCCATAAATTGTATGGTATGCTATAGTATAGTAGAGTTTCAACATTTTTTCTTTTCTTGATTTTATTTGAATTGTTTTGTATGATTTCGTTCCTCAAGAAATTGGCATGATCAATTCAATTGAAGATTTATATCTTAGAAGTATATATGTATTTATATTGTAGTGTATTTAAAACAAAGTATTAATGTTAGATTTGAATAGTGAACTTTTCAGTTATTTTGTTAAATTTTAATGAAACTTTGTATTGAATACTTTGGCATAATGCCAACAAGAGTTTGAATTATTTTGATAAGTATGTTAGTAACTGGAATTTAATCATATTAAGGTTTTTTCTAAGAAAAACTATTTTGCCAGTTATTTCACTTAATTTGTGTTTTTCTGCGATTTATGTGATGAAGCAGAAATGTGATATCAAATTAAAACTTTTTTGATGCTTATGAAATTCAAAGTCGATTGACCTATATCCCTTGTTATTTTCAACTGGGTAAAGCACTCCCAATTCAAAAATACACATCCAAACTTAATAGACTTTCATTAACATTTATCATTCTTCCAAACAGTTTGGTATTGAAAATCAGCGAAATCAGCACAGCAGAACTAGAATTCTGGATCAAAATGTGATCTTCATATATTTTGTTTCAATGTATTGCAGATAATATTAGGACATAAGAATATTATATAAAATTCAGCAAAAATAAGTCTCATCTTAAAAAATATTATAAGTCCATATTTAATGATCTAACCCAAATTGTTTGCCATAAAACCCCCTTACGAAAATGACTTAAATATGCATAAATATATTCAGCAGGTTAAAATTCGAAATAAATTATCCCATATATAATCCAGTATATGGGATATGAGTATGGTGGGGAGAGATATATTTCAACTTCTACACGCAGAGAAAAAATATAGTTGGGCATGGTTACTGTAACCATTTCAATATTGTTACAAGTTTTTTAACTATATTATAGTCACAGTAACCATTTACATGATTGTGGTAACCATAATATGGTTAACTTACGATTCACATGATTGTCTCAACCATATATATGGTTACAGTAAACATATATATGTTTGTGACAACCATTTATATGATGAAGGACTTATCATATTATGGTGCTCTCGGCTTAAGGCTTATCATAATCTGAGAACAACATATTATGATAAAATTATTCATCATAAATATGGTTGCCACAAACATATATATGTTTACTGTAACCATATATATGGTTGAGACAATCATGTGAATCGTAAGTTAACCATATTATGGTTACCACAATCATGTAAATGGTTACTGTGACTATAGTATAGTTAAAAAACTTGTAACACTATATAAATGGTTACAGTAACCATGCCCAATTATATTTTTTGTCTGCGTGTAGATAACCAGAATGACAGTTTTATGCAATTCAGCAACTTTGTACTAGTGTCATAACGTGAAATATGAATGAATTAATGGAAAAATATGTAAAGTATTAGAGTTAATGAAATGCTATAGAGCTAGCAATGCAGTGATAAAGTTGTCCGAATTCAACACTCATTAGCGGAGTTCACATTCTCGAGCAAATGATCTTGCATCATTGTATATGCATTGCATTTTTACTTTACGCTAACAAAATATACAGAAATACACTATTGCACGAATATGCAATATAAATGCAGAAGATTGGGAATACCTCTATTATATTTCACAATACGAATTATACTTGTATATCCACCAACAGAAATATCTGGGATAAAAAACTGTGGTAAGATTGAGTGAATTGTGGAACCATCTGAAAAGTTATGAAGTCCTCTTTAAATTACACAAATAATAAGTACATAATATTCTAACTAAAAAAGCCTTCATAATGGATATTGATAAGCCTTCATTTGTATTGATTTTCATTTAAGTGATTCCTAGATTCATAATTTTTGCTGAAAAAATAGATTTTTCAATACAAAAATTTTCACATTACTGACGCAAATCGAAGTACTAACGACGCAACTTCGAAGCCATGCAACGCAAACTGGAACAATATCGACGCAACTTCGAAATCACAGAAATTTTAAAAGACGCAAATTGGAAACCGAGGCACAGTGGTATGAGAAAAAAAAAGATAGAAATAAATCTGTAACTTCTTCACATGCGCAGTTCAATTTCACATGCGCAAAGAGGAAGTGTTGTCGAGTTTAAGTTTTGAATTTGGATCTCATGTCCGCACCACGAGCGGGACCAGGGGTCCCTAAAGTAGGACTCCTCGGGTATGTTCAATTTTAAAAATGATCCTATTTCTTCGTTTGTGTTCCGATTTCAAAAAACTTACATATATAGAATCTTCTCATCGAGCACTACATAAAACCTCGTCGTAGTTATCAATTATCTTTTACAGCTTAGGAGATATTCGCATTTGAAAATTAAATTTTCAAAATTTTTACCCACTTTCTAAACTTTTTTTTGTAGGATTAACAACAGATGTACAGTGGGGAGCTCAAATGAGTACATGTTTCTATTTTGTGCACTTCTTATGGAATAAAAATAAAACTAATAAAGCAAATCCAAAATTTTCTGTCATTTATTTTATGTTTAATATGTAACAAAATAAATTACAATTCAAAACAAAAAACATCCAGTTCTAAATAAAAAAAACAGACAAAACTATAATAACTCGCATGTACTCAATTTTGCACCCCACAAAAGAATTGCAATTTTTAAAAAAAATTTCAAAATCCTTTATTACGTAAATAAAATTTTACACACATTGGCATATTTTCTATAAATTTTTCATTAACTTTTTTTGGAATACTCTCTCTCTCGTGCTCAATCCGCTGTTAAAGCTCGTACAAATTGGTATGAGTTAATCGGTATTGTTTCAACCGCCAATTCACGATTCACTAAAAATTCTCAATAGGATTGAACTCAATACATTGACCTGATAACTGCATTAGTAAGAAATTTTTCTAGGAACACCATTCTTTACGATTTTTGACGTGTGCATTGGGTCACCATCCTATTGAAAAATTACTTCTTACAGAAATACTAACACATATGCAAAAACGTGTACATGTGAACCTCAAGCTAAAAAGTAAACAAAGCAATGCGTGTTTGTCCAATTTTTTGTTGTTAATAAATAAGAGAAACAATTAAACAGTATTGATTTCGCTCTGTTTTAAGTGAGAGTGAGAAAAAAAATTTAAAGTCACTTACACATGCATATGGGGATAAACATCCCAGCGGGAAAAAGATGCAGTATAGACCCCTTCCTAAATTCCTCATTTTGCAGACACAAGGACTTGCAAAATCATTTTGCCGCATTGCAAAATCATTTCAATTTTACACGGCGTGTCATTGCGAGCCAAGGCCTTGCATACTCGCTGCTGTTAGAGGGCTGAGAGAAGGCCTACTTATGATGGGCTGTTGGCAGCCAACAAGCTCACTTGTTATTAGAAGGGGATTCATAGAGCTTCTTGAACACCTTCTAAGAGCAGGCAGGGTGGAATGAGTATCGGATCTTTTAGAATGTGTAAGTATGCCTTTTAGAAGGCCTACAAATTGAAGTCCTATCATTTTTTCCCGCTGGGATGTAATTGTACATAAGTAAATAGTTATTTTATAATATATGCAGAACTATAATTGTGACGGTTTTCAAACTTCATACGAATCAATTTCTTATCACTGCATGAAATTTGATCAAAAATGGGACCGGTCGGAACAAATGCTGAGTCACCTACCATACAAAGTAAATTGTTATTTCTAAATATTTTGTGAAAAATAATTGCAAGATTTTTAAAATTTTGTCTAAATAGCTCTTTTATCATTTTGCATAGTTTCACTGATAAATTTCGGGATTGGAATAGTGGGCGTGGCACACAAAATACAAATTAAATATTTATGAAATTGCATTAGTGGTCGTGGGACTAAGTAAATAATTAATTTTGAATATCTGGAGAACTATAATTCTAAAAGTATTTAAACTCTGTATCAATCAATTTATTTTCATTCTACGGAGGTTAGCTAAAAACGAATTTATTCCTGATTACTGTTCGAAGTTTAGCTAAGCATGATCGGCTTAATAGGAATGACCACTCCCTTATAAAGGAAAGTTAAAGTAAAACTTGATATTTACATAAAAGTTTTAAAAATGGGTGGGTTCAGAGAAGTGGAGTGGTATCTCTTACACCAAATTAGTTAGTTATTTTCGAATATCACGTGAACTGTAATTGAGGGATTTTCAATATTTTGTATGTGTTAGGTTAGGTTTTATCAGAAATCCATTCATATTTTTTTTAATTTTAATAGGGTGGGGATAGCGAAGTGCACCGGGTTATGCTAGTCTATATAACTAAGGTATTTATGAGAGCTTAACTATTTTCAGATAGGGCAATCGTATGGGGGCTAAGAGAAATAATGGACCGATTCTAACCAAATTCAATAGGCTTCGTCCTTTGGGCAATAGAAGAGCTTGTACCAAATTTTGTCGAATTATCTTTCAAATTGCGACCTGTAGTTTGATTACATGGACGGACAGACGGACGGACATCGCTAAATCGACTCAGAAGAACCTGAGGAGATTGGTATACTTTAAGGTGGGTGTTGGGGCAATATTTAGGCATGTTACAAACATCAGCACTAATCCAATATATCCTCCCCACTATGGTGGTGTAGGGTATAAAAATCAAATGTACACGAATTCAGTGGAAAATACAGCACACTTTAAGGCACACAGTTGATGTTTATTTACACAGCGTCTATCATAAACTCATTGACGGCTGCAACCTCTGCCACTATTTATACACACGCCATCTTTCGTGAACCTTCTACAATGATCTTAACGGACAATTATTATAATCGAATTCTAGAGCTTACGAAGTTAATGTTTGCAGCTTAAACATTCAGAGTTACAATACTTTCAAACAATGCTAACAACCGTATGCTATCAACTTTATCGATAAGTAGAAGCTTCTGCTGATGGAAATGTTTATAAACATGATGAATGTTGCTACATACCGTTAAATTCAAATCGCTAGTGCATATTCGTAACTCTATTTATCAATCAGAATGTAAATAAAACATCTTAAGATTCATTAAAATTGCAAATCTAAATAAAACATACCCCAAACATATATAAATACAAAAGATCATTAAAAATACATTATTTTGTTCCCATTTTAACTATTTTTACACATTTCAATATATTTAATAAAAATATCTTTTTTTTCAAGATTTACTTGTTTTTTCACAATTAATTATTTTAGGAATGTGGTTTCAAACATTTTTTCGCAGTCTTTTCCTTAGTGGTGTAGTATTAAAATGAAATGTTTTCGTATGTACTTTATTAGCGAGCTACCATATTAAACAATTCATTGTATAAAACAACTAAATAATATATTTCCTAAATATCTATATATATCACCACTTCTTAAGTTCCCACAAAAACTTCCTCACTTACAAAAAAAAGATCCAAAAGATTCTTAGATTTCGTACGTAGCATGTCCAAAATGTAGAAGGAGTGACAATTGACATTTAAACATGATATAAGCAGGACAACTAATTGACAGATATCCCCATACAACAATGTAAATTACTCTAACACAAACACACACAGCTACTCAGAGTCACAATCAAACCCACCCAGCGGCGAAAAGAAGTAGTAAGCAGGCCTTCTGGAAGGCCTTATTTATCAGACACAAGGCCTCATTGCTCCATTCCATACTCATATATTTTTTACACACGATGTCCTAGCCAGCCAAGGCCTTCTTCAACAGGCCTGATAGAAGGCCTTCTTCAACAGGCCTGGTAGTAGGCCTTCTTCACAGGCTTGTTATCAGGCCTTTTGTATATTATTTGAATAGCTGTCACAATTATTTAAAAAACTGTCATTTCTAAAGGTAATTTTAATAATTACCTTTAAAAATTAAACATATTACAAATTATTTTAATTTGTTTATAATAAAAGCTCGTAAAAAAATTCACACAACGCACAACCGCGTTGTCAAAGAATTTAAGCAAAACTATTTTAAGTTTACTTCTTTTTTCTTTTCACTTTTTGCATTTTATTTTGTGTTTGTTGTTTTGTCTTTGGAATGTGATTTTTTTAACGGTATTTTGTGCTTGTACTTTTTTTGCACCAATAAAAAGAAGGGAGCAGGTAGGCCTTCCATAAGGTCTTCCTGAGAAGGCAAGCGAGCATGAGTACTGGATCTAAAAAAAGGTCTAGGAAGGTCTTACAGAAGGCCTTATAGCTGAAGGCCTCAAAAATTTCGCCGCTGGGCAGCATGCATCCATACTTACTCATATGTACTTCCACTGCATCTACATACTCGTAACTCTGTATGAACTATCACTTTCAAACAACCTACAACTAAAACGTGCTTGTTGGCTTGATCGTTTGATTGCTCTGTTTGAGCCATGCTAGTTTCTGTACTGCCGGCAGTTGGAACGAAAATAACAAACCAAAACAAAAAAAGTAAACATTATTATCGTCACATGTCGCTCACTAATTGATTTTTCTTGTCGCCTGTTTGTGTAGTAGAATTTTCTCGCGATTTAAGCTTGATCTTAAACAAACACTTGCTTTGTGTTGCTTTGAACATGGTTGCCAAGAGTAAATTGTGGTTTCATGTGCTGCCAGCGGCAGCAGCTGCAGCAGTAATCACAACGACAGCAGCTGCAGCAGCAGCAACAGAAAGCGAGCAACCATCAACAAGTACATACTTACATAGAAACAAGTAACTAAACATGATATTAAGGAGGGTTCCGTCAGAGGTTTAAAGGAATAGTGATTTAGTTGAAATAATCAGCACAACCTCCTCTATGAAACTGATCAGTTTTACTATGGCGCAGACTAGTATTGCTTGGTATGAGCCTATTCTATGATCTGGAATGTTTCAATGATATGTCACTGATGGACCTAGTCAAATTTGTCAGAAGTACAATGACGAAAACATTTTTTTTTAATCTTCAATGTTCTTAACTGAATAAATACAGATCCGAAGTTACTGCCATCGAGGATAGTGCTGTCACTAGAACACCACACGTTGACGATATATATACAGCTGCCATGATACTAGACACGAGTTTGGATGTGGTTTCGTAGTCAATTGGAGAACTAAACATCTTGTCTCCAGGTTTACTCCAGTGGACGAACGAATAGATAGGATACGTATCAATCCGTACTTATTTGTGCCCATGACCGACGAAGGATAAAGTCAAGGAGAAATGGGAAGGGAAGAGATATTCGATCCAACAATCGTCAGATTCAGTCTGACTTGAGACTGATATCCTTTGCTGCGGCACGAAACATGGTAGTGATACTCACAAGGCAACTCGATACTCACAAGGCAACGTGGATATCCCCTGATCAATTAACGAGAAACCAAATTGATCACATTGTTGTTGCCAACATTGACTCGGATAGTTACCATGTTGCAGGTAAGATTCTCACTCGTCTCATTTTAAAGAGAAACACATTAACGATCCAACAGAGGAAGCTGGAGGTCAAAAAGGTGCACGCACAACAAACTGCTACCGCCTATTCCACTCAACTAACCGAAATGCTACAAGAGAGCATTCATTATCCCTATGATATCTGCGCAGAATGGCAACGTATTGCACACTCCATGGAAACCGCGGCAAAATCCGTACTTAGGTTTCAAGTATCTCACCCCAAAAAAACTGATGCAAGATCATCTGTTAAACTAGGAAAATTCCTCTCAGAGACGTTTAATACCAAACGAGGTTTTAGACAAGGTGATAGTATATCCTGTGATCTATTCAACATTTTGTTGGAAAAAATTCTGCGTGATGATGCAGTTAATAGGGCAGGTACAATATACAGCAAGAAGCATATGCTATTCGCTTATGCTGATGATATTGATATCATGGGGCGGACTGTGCGTGAGATGACTGCAACATTCTCTAGGAGTCGGCGAAAGTGTGTCGGGTAGTAAATGAGGATAAAACAAAGATAATGGTACCAACGAGCAAGGAAGCAGCAATACTGGCTCAATATGTGAACGTTGGTGGCCATAACTTCGAGTTAGTAAACATATGTTTATATCTCGGTACCGCCATAAATCAAACAAATAACATCAGTTTGGAGATACGACAAAGAACTATTCTTGCTAATAGATGCTATTTCGGGCTAATGAACAAGGTGCTTTCACGACCAGCTGGTGGGGTGGGGTGCTTGAGTAAAATATTCTCCGCAAAATATATGGACGTAACTGCGTCGACGGAGACTATCGCCATCGAATGAATCACGAGCTATATGAGTTGTATGAGGATATCAACATAGTTAAGCGCATGAAAGTGCAACGGTTGCGCTGGCTAGGGCGTGTCATACGTATGAATGAGAATTGTCCTGCGAGAAAATCATTCGAATTCGATCCCGAAGGAAAACGTAGAAGGGGAAGACCCAAACTCCGGTGGAAGGATCAACTTGAGGAAGATCTCGCAAAACTTGGTGCTAGAAACTTGAGGCGAAGCGCATTAGATCGACGTCCATGGAAAACTATTCTGAATCAGGCTATATTCTCCATTCTCTGAAGTTTTAATTATATCAAAGATTAGATGTGTGATTCTTAAGATAATGCTTCTATTCCTTTCAACCTCTGCATTTCTCACAATCACCATATGCAAAATAACATAGCAAGAAGAATTCATAGCTCTGCATTACATTACATTTTGGTTTACATACAGGCACAAATGTTTAGGTGTTGCTTACAATTGTTGGCGTACAATTGGCATGGCAACTTTGATGTGAATGATTATAAATGTGTTTAAAGGTATAGACGAAAAGAAAAAAAGTGAAAAAAAAAACAAATCACACAAAAACCGAAAGTAAGCCACCACCAGTAATTTCAGCTAATTTGCCATAAACAGGCAATGGCTAAGGATTTCGACAGGCTAATAATGTTTTGTAGCTAGTGGTGAATCAAACAAAGTACGAGTTTATAGTCAGAGTCAACCAGCAGAAGTGGAAATTTTGCTCGGACATGACATTTGCTTGACAGGCAACATCAGTGTTGCACCAGTACTGCCAAGTATGTGTCAAGTGCTGTGTGCATTTATAAATTTAGGCTAAAACATTGGCATAACACCACTCAAAACTTAACGAATACAGAGCAGAGCATAAACAAACTTATAAAAACAAACAAACAAATATTCATTGCAGACGATCGCTATCTCATACTTGTTGTATGAGTGGTTGTTGTGGGATAATGTTGTTATTGTTGCTGTTGTTCGTTATAGTGTTTGCGTTTTTGTTTTAGTTTGTGTTGTTCTTTTTCTGTTGGTTCGATTATTTTTCTTTGCAACAACTTCAATTTGCCGTTTGTTGTTTGATATTGACAGTTTGTCACTTCATTTTTTTTTTGTTTGTCTTTCTTTACCTCATATGTTGTACACTCCTTTTTTTCTTCATTAATTTTTTATGAAAGAGTTGCCATTAGGATTTGAAAAATGTATTTATTTATCAAATAATTATGCCATTTTTTGCATAAGTCAAGAAGCCATAGCATAATAGATTTCATGTTTTCAAGTTCCAGTTTGATAAAGTTGTCAAGAGAAACTTATAGAGGAATGAAGAAAAAGCTTTAGAATTGATTTTGGGATGGAAACGCAGCAATAGTTATTGAAAGCGTACCAATTAGCTGCTGGAATAATTATGATGGCGGAAAACACACGAAAGAAATACACTGAATGGAATTGCGTGGCAGAGTGCAGAAAGCCAATGAGACGCTACAAGACTTCGCAATTTTAACGTTTGGTGAGCCTTTCTTATCCCGGCGAGGATCATCCGTTGCTGGATAAATTCCAGATTGAGACATTTGTAACGGGAATCCATGATATTGACGTAAATTATGCGGTATGTGCCTTAATGAAGCCATGAGTTGAAGAAGTCGTCTCAGTCACTTTGGTATAAGAATCAAGGTAGTCTCCACACAGCAAAAATATGAGGTGCCAGATCTTGAAGTTGTTGCTGAGAAGAGCAGAAATATGGTGAATGCTGTAGGACTAAAATCAAATGTTATAACTGCGATAAAGTCGGTCACATTCAGCGTAACTGAAAAGCTCCAATTAAACGACAAGGGCAAGGAAGTGACAGGAATCATGAAAAACACGGTAATGTGGACACGCTCTCAAGACAACCTTGCACCCAAGAGGACAGACGTCCAGAGTAATGCGTAATTAATGTTCGACTGATGCATGCGGATTCCAGTAACAATTGGTGTGATGCGCAAAGAAATTACCCCGTACTGGCAAAAATAATATCTGCTAAAGAACTAGACAGAAGCCCAATTAAGCGAAAAGGGCAAGAAAGAGACAGGAATGATGACAAACACGGTAACTTGAACACGCTGTCAAGAGACTGGAATCATGTAAAATAATGTGGACACGCTCTCAAGACAACCTTGCACCCACGAGGACAAACAGAGTACAGAGGACGAAGAAAAGTAAAGTTTAATTAAGGTTCGACTGATGCGTGCGGATTCCAGTAACGATTGGTGTGTTGCGCAAATAAATTACCCCGTAATGGCAAGAATAATACCTGCTAAAAACAAGACAGAAGCCCTTGAAAGTTGATGAAATCATATTGGGCCCTGTCTCCAGTTGATAAATGACTGCCAATACCGTATATGAGAAAGTGCTGACGACAAATCGGCGAGATATCTAATTGTGGTGTCGTCCTCTAAAATCAACGAAGTAATATAGGAGTTCCATTGGTGTCCCAGTGGTGGTAATTTCTGTGCGACAAGAACTCTTGAAAAGATAAAAAACGTTTATATTGGATCGGATGTCAAGAAGATGTTGCCGATTGGATTTAAAATTGTCCGCAATGCATAACAGACAAAAGTCGTGGACAAAATCAGTAGAACAACATGGGTGACCTAATATGAGCTCAGGCGGATTAAAATACCCAACAAGAAAATTAAAGCCAGTTACGATCGATCTGTGAACTCTAAAGGATTTAACGAAGTCCAGCTTTTACTATTCTATAATCTACAATATAAGAAAGGAATCAGGCGGATTAAAATACCCAACAACAAAATTAAAGCCAGTAACGATCGAGCTGTGAACTCTAAAGGATTTAACGAAGCCCAGCTTTTACTATTATATAACCCACAATATAAGAAAGGACTGCCTCACAAACTACAAACCCATTGGGATGGACGATACATGGTGATTAAATAACGTGGTCTACAGAAGTGCCCGAAATCTAAAATAAAGTTTGTACATTTAGAGATGAACAGGCTTTAATGGGAGACAATGTTACGAAATTGCATTAACGATTTGAATTTAACGGTCTGTAACTTCTGCTTGCAACATAAGGCATATTTATAAATATTTCCAGTGGTCGAAACTTCTACTTATCAACAATATTAATAACTGTCTGTCATTAACATTGATTATAAGTATAACAACATTAACTGTTAAAGCTGCTAAGGTTATACTCTAGTAATATAACATTCTAGTTTTGTTCGTTAGATAGATAATTCATGAAACTACTAGAAGATGGCACTTTGTGTATAAATAGTTATCAAAAATTGCTATCAGTCAATTTATGATAGGCGCTGTTAGAACTAAAATCAACTGCATTCCTGTATGTTCTAAAGTGTGTAATTTTAGTGTGTGTATTCCTGTGAATACACACACATAGTATCTTTTTAAACTGTTGTTGTGTAAATTTTAATAAATATATAAAAAGATGTTACAATTTTAAACTACTAAACTGCATTTATTTGCAATTAAAATAGTAAGATTTATTTAAAGGAAATAAACCATCGTTTTTAAAAGGTAAAAACGTAATAATATCAAATTCTGGTAGATACTTATCCACGTTACAAATATCTTTGGGAAAAAAGTACAAGAAATATTGAGAAGCGCGTAGTAAGCTATGTTTAACATAAAGAAAGCTAGAAAGTAGGGAATTTCTCAAGAGGAGAGCATTGTGCAGTAGTATTCTCAACGATAATAACTAAGATATTGTAAATTATATATCAGTGGTAAGGTAGAAAAGTATAGTTTTCGAAAATGTAAAATATTTTCAAATTATAATTGTTAACAATGCAACTTAACTATTCTGTTAATAATATATTGAATTTCAATGAATAACTTTTGCCCCTATAACGTCATATAATTTTTAATTTCTCCGCCAACTTGGTAACTCTAAGCACATGTCATTATTTCGTAACTAACGGCGGAATATTGTTGTACAACATCAATTCAAGTCATACGTTCATACATATTGTACATACATACACTATGTATGTAAGTATTCACAAGTATTAGTATGTAACTGTGCATTGTTGCAATTTGTTGTTTTCAATCTGATAAGTTGTGTTTAATTAGTTGCTCTTGTAACGTTTGACATTTTTCTCATTTACTGATTGAATGAACGAGTGAGTGAGTGAACGACGAGCGTATGTCGTTTACAACTGTATTGTTAGTAAATAAATTAAGAGGGTAGTGGGAATAAAGCGGCTAAAGTTTTTGCACAAAACTTTGACCATTATTTTGCTGCACTGTGCGGTCTAGATGGTCTTACAATATTTGCGATTTTATATACCTTAATTTCGAAATGGCATTTGTTAAAATTCAAAATAATTCATGGCATGACATTTACAGCTTTCAAAACATTTGAGTTGAACAACTCAATGTACTCGTAGTTTTGTTCGTTTGTTGTTTACTTTTCTTCTCCGTTTGTTTTGGCATCTTATGTGCAAAATATTGTGTGATAAATTTTCACATTGCATCTGCATTTTGTTTTGCCTTCAAATTGTTTATATTTTTATATGGAGTTTTTTTTTTTGTTGCATTTCCCAGGTAGTTAGAGGACGATGATGATTTCTTCAATGTGTGTTTTTTTTCAAAGATTTTATTTGAAATTTTTACCTCCACATTGCACATTTACATAAATTACTCAAAGTTTCAAACATGAATTATGTGTTGTTATTCTGTTGTTTAGTTGTCATTGCATATGCAGATTCATTCAATCCTCTAAAAGAAGCAGAAGATGCTACAAAACAAAAACATTACAACGTTTTGTTTATACGTTGTTCAATGTCAATGACAGGAATATGTGAAATATGGCAAAATATTGAATGGAATTATTTAAGTTATAGAAAATATATACATTAAATGTACAGAAGCATATACTGATATGTTAAGTAAATAAAGTTTTTAACCTCTAACTTATAACGCTCTAATCGACTACTATACATTTTATTAAATCAGAAAAGTTTTTAAAATTTGTTCAGATATCTTTCGATACACATATGGGCAATTTGACGAGAATGAATACCACGACCGAAATCCCAAAAACCCATGAAATTTTTTTTCAATATGATTTGAATAGGAGAAAATACTAAAATATTACTATGTGTAAGTATTTAGAACTTATTACAACATTTTATTGGCATAATAATAGTTTAAACTGACTATATTTAATTTTATAATTTAATTTAAAAAAAAAAAAACAAACACAAACTGCAAAGCGATTTGCTTGTCTGCAGTTACACCCAGAGTCTCTGGCGGGATCGAACCCGCAACCCTCAGATTAATAGTTCAGCACACTATCGACTGCTCTATCGGGGCACCCTTTTTTTTAAAAAAAAAAAAACTTTGGCATGTTTTAGGCGAAAATTGCGGTTAAAACTATGCTAAAGCTAGTGATGTGAAAACCTTGACTGATGTTAGTTCCTTTGATATTAAAAATATGAATTTTCATTATCCAAATTTTCAAATAATCCTCTTTAAAAAGTAAAGACATTTAAGTTATTGCGCCTAAAATTATCCCAAAACTAAAAATCTTGATTTATAATTATCTACAAAGTGAACAGAGAAATAACCATTTCAAATAGATTCAATTTAAGCGAAATAGATTATTTAGCTATACATAAACAACTGGAAAGTCCGAGAGTTGGAATTGTATTTGAGTTCTAAGCCTAAGTCTGTGAGAGAATGAATTTGTGAAAAAATCCTATATTTTTTTAAGTTCACTCGTGACATTCGATTTATATATTGTATGCTGTTCGTCATTTGTCTTCATCACTATATTTCGATCACCTAATTTTTTTTAATTTTAATTTATTTATATATTGAATCTGCCTATTTTCTTAGGACTAACAGTAAGTATTCAAATATTATAACTAAAATTAAATGTAATTACTCCCTAACGAGAGCATTAATTGGCAATTGGCTGATTAGCTCTACGAAGCCTAGACTGTGTTTGGCTCTGTGCTAGTATGCGGGTTCGGGTGGCTTTGTAACTTTTTAATGTATTTCTCATGGACTTTTTTAAACTCATCCTTTACCAATGGTACTTCTAGATATCTGTGGATGTTCTCATTTCTTATATGCCATGGTGCACCCGTCATGGTCCTAAGAATTTTTGATTGTGCCCTTTGTATAAGATCAATACTAGTATTACTAGCAGTTCCCTACAATTGGATTTCAAATGTTCAAATTGGTTTTATACAGGGTGACTTTCTAGACCAGGCTTAGCTTTGATCGGTTACTAATTAACCAGTGAAAGCAAAATGCTTTTAACTTCATGTGAAGTCTCTTGGTTTCTATATGACGCCGCCAAGTAAGTCATATCTAAGTGGTATATTAACATTGTTAAGTGTGACAACAGGTGGACAACATCCCCTCCTGATTATGAACGTAACATGTTTGCTTTTTAACTCATTTACTCGTATTCTCCATTTGTTTAAACATGTCTTCACATATCTTAGGTAGCTATCTATTATACTAAACGCTATATATGAATTTTCATGCCAGCTAATAATAGCGGTGTCATCAGCAAATGTAGAAATAGTTAATATGTATATCGTTCGTAGGCAAGTAAGAGGTGTAAATCAAATAGGCGGTAGGCCCAAGAACACTTCCTTGTGGTACTCCTGATCTAATCTTATATTCTCTTGTCACCTACCCCGATAGACCAGACGTAGTGTGCTTGACTATCAATCTTGGGGTTGCGGATTCGATTCCCGCCAGAGAATCTGGCTGTATCTGCAGACAAACAAAATGCTACGCAGTTTGTGTTTGTTTAAAAAAAAACCTAACCGTTGTACTTAACTCTGAATAAACGGTCCGATATATAAGATTCCAATAGTTTATGGCTACATGGTTTCAGCAAACATTTTATTTTATAACTTTGAAAGTAATTTCTGCGACCCTCTTCCAATTGAAGTGCTTTTTTCAGATTTTTACTAGCATAAGACAGCCTCTGTTTTGCGGCAGGTAATATATTTCTCTTTTGGAAAAAAAGTCGTTCAACATCTGAATTGGAAATATTCATATTAGTTTTTGGAAATATTTGACTCTTAGAATAATTAAAGCCGATACAATTAATGCCTTGAAGTCATTCACACATTTATCTATATTTTCCTCACACTGAATACAAAGATCTGTGTGGATATAACAGATTATATATTTTTTTTATATTTAAGCAAATTTGTTCTAAAATAAAATGTTTCAGTATGAAAATTTG
The DNA here is from genome assembly GCF_958450345.1 of Calliphora vicina. Classification (NCBI taxonomy): domain Eukaryota; kingdom Metazoa; phylum Arthropoda; class Insecta; order Diptera; family Calliphoridae; genus Calliphora; species Calliphora vicina. Next base: position 107,375,622 of record NC_088781.1, on the reverse strand, counting down.
AAATGTTAGTCCTCCCGTAATAAGATATTATAATTGAAGAATCATCAGAAGATATATCATATGAGATTTTTTTTTTCTTGGACCAGCACTCAGGGGATGACCCCTACTCATACAAAGTATTGTGTTGGAACTAGGAAAATAGGTTATGGGAGGGAGGATAGAGGGAGTAGTGTTTATGGACATTTGATTTGAAAGACTTCAGGAGGAAGCTTATTCCACATACGTACAGTACGGCTAAAGAAAGAATTTTCCCTGTAATGTGTTGTGCGATCTACTGTCCAGTCGACAACAAATTGATGTGCCCTTGCCGAAGAGCGTATGTTGCGTAAAAAACTACGGGTTTCGGGAACAAGTTTCCTAATTTCAGCAGAGCACATACCATTGTAGTATCGCTAGAACAGTGAAACACAACCCACATTGCGGCGATGTTCCAGTGAGTCAATAGAGGTGGATACCCTACTGTCACCGATAAGCATCTTCGCCCTCTCCTGTACGCGGTCGAGTAACTCCAAAATAGACTTCGAAGCACCGGCCCACACATGAGAGTTGTATTCCATTTTAGGTCGGATATAAGTGGTGTAAATAGTAAGGAGATCAGATGGAGTGAAGTATTTCTTACACGGTTTTAGAAAACCAAGGCACTTGAATGCTTCTTTCGACACTCGAAAAATGTGTGTTGTCCAGCGTATATCGCACTGAATACTCATGCCTAGAACATCAAGAGCTTCTGATTCCTTAATATTTATACCACCCATAGAAACAGATGGAGCAACATGATCTGTTGTGCGTTTGTGAGTTAACATAAACATTGAGTCTTGCGTGCATTGAAATCAACTCTAGTCGCACAACCCCATTCAGAGATTGTCACAAGATCTTGGTTTAGCGTATCATTCATATTTTGCCTCATTGCCCCAATATCCGACAGGTCTATAATTGAATGCATATGAATGGCAAATGTTGCTGTCATCTGCAAAAGAGTAGATAGGTTTTGAAGTTTGACGTAGAAGGTCATTTATAAAGATAAGAAATAGGGTAGGAGAAAGGACGGAGCCTTGCGGTACCCCTGAATTGATCTTGAACTCGTTTAATGAAATTCCATATATAACAACTCGTATAGTGCGATCTCTGAAAAAGCTCGATATAAATCGAGAGAAGTTATCACCGACACCAAAAGCAATAAGTTTCGCTAAAAGCGCACCTTACGCTTTAGAAATATCTAGAGCCACCACTTTACTTTCGCCAAAACGGTGTATGGAACGACACCATTTTTCCGATAGGAAGGCTAGCAATTCTCCCGTAGAGCGTCCTCTACGAAAGCCATACTGCCGGTCGCTGAGTAAATTGTTGGACTCTAAATATTTCACAAGATGGTAGTTAACCATACTCTCCATAACTTTGGAAAGTGCAGAGCAAATTGCTATTGGGCGATAATTTTCAGGGTTGTTAGCCTCTCCCTTTTAGGAATTGGCGTTACATTAGCAACCTTCCAACATACTGGAAATTTGCCGGCACGGTATAAAGTGCTGAAAAGGTTAGCTAATGAACGAGCTAGCGTCGAAGAACACTGCTTCAAGACCAGTGCTGGTATACCATCAGGCCCAGGAGACTTATGTATGTTGAGATCCGCTAAAACCCTTTTAACTGCACGAGCGCGAAAGAATATATCCGGCATAGTAACTGATACTCTTTCGAGATCGGGTAGTGGTTGATTTCTTTCCGGTAAGTTCGATTGAATTTCGATTCATATTTCTTGTTACGGCAAAGTCTGTTGGTTGTCCAGGGCACACAAAATCCAGGCCATTTTTGCGATCAACTAATGCTTTATAAAGCTGACTATCTCTGGGGTTTATTAGTCGCCACATGCCAGAAAGCGACCTAATAGTGTGCTAAATAATTTTTCAAACTTCTCCTTGGTCATTGAAAACCGTGGTTCGCTGTAGATCTTACATTTAAATCTCCAGCAAAGCTTTCCAGATGAATGGATGTTTCCTGCATTTAGTCTTTTCAGAATTCATCTAGGGGATAATGTTTTAAACGATTTCTAATTAAAATACCAGTACCACCATGTGTCTTACCGTCAAAATCATTTGTACAGTAGAATGTATAACCTGAAATATAAAATTTATACCTATTGGTAAGATGAGTTTCCGAAACCAATAGCACTTCAATATTTTTATTCTGCATGAAATGGGATACCTCTGATTTGTATTGGTTTAAACCGTTTAAATTCCAGAAACATAGTCTCAAATAACTAATTTTTTTAAGAGGATTTGTATCATTTGTTTCTGCGCTATTAAAAGCTCTTGTATTGTGTTTTGCATGGATGACATAAGTTTGTTATATTTTGGGGAACACTAGATTGTTGGCAACCCGTTCTCAAATATTGGCATAAGAACCTGTTCCATTCTTAGCCTGATCAATTTGAGTGGATTGTGAATTTAATTGAGTTGAAACTGCTTTTTTGTTCATTAACACTTCAGAATTGACTTGTGTATAGGTGTTTTCAAATTTGTAGGCTGGTGCTTCAAATGATTTCTCTTCTATTAGCTTTTGTCTCTCTCTTAATCTGTTTAGTAGCTCCTTATGCAATGAGCACCCGCGGTAGTTGGCTGAATGATCGCCACCACAGTTACCACATTTTCTTCTGAGACAATTCGTTAGGATATCACATTGTGATGAAGAATGAAGATCTCCGCATGCCACGCACACTGTTCGCAATGTGCAATAACACTGTCCAACAAATTGAGACTTTTTGATTGGAACAGAATAGCGATCCTATAATTCTGAAAGGGCATGTTGAGTAGATCATTTTTGTAGAATAAACTTATAGTCACCTGGTCGGAATTTTTTTTTACAGTGGGTCAAAGTTTTAATTTTTTGATCGAAGGGAGCAGTATACTAACTGAAAAAAATGTTGTAAGTTAATGTCAAAGAGAATACTTATGGTCAGAGTTATATTATGGAATTTTATGGGGATCATTTTTGTGGAAGATCTTAACCCTCTAGCTCCTCTCTTTAGGGTTCAATTCGACCCTTTTTTCGAGAAAATGAAAAAAAGTCCTTCCAAAAAATACATTTAAGGATTAAAATATTCGACGAAAATGTTTGCCGGACAATTTTAGTGGCGGTCACCAAAGATACCAAAGATGTAGATAAAGCACTTTACGCTTTATCTGAAATTTTCCGGCAAAAATTTTCGTAGAATATTTGAATCCTTAAATGTCCTTTTTGAAAGTACTTTATTTGATTTTCTCAAAAAAAGTTTCAAATTGACCCCTAAAGAGAGGAGCTAAAGGGTTAAGATCTTCCACAAAAATGATCCCCATAAAATTCCATAATATAACTGTGACTATAAGAATTCTCTCAGATATTAACTTACAAAATTTTTTTTAGTTAGTGTACTGCTCCCTTCGATCAAAAATTGAAAACTTTGACCCACTGTAAAAAAAAATTCAGAACAGCTGGGCTATAAGTTTATTCTACAAAAATGCTCTACATGCCCTTTCAGAATTACAGGGTCGCTATTCTGTTCCAAAAATGCTGTTGGACAGTGTAATTTATAGTAAGTCCAAACTTTTGACAATTGCCACATTGACGATTTCTTTTAAGAGGTTCCTCAATGATTATTCTACTATTTAACAGGTATCATGTGGGAGTTTCATTTCCTCTCAATTTATTTTTATCAGGCTCCAACTCAACTCTAACGGTTCACCAATAAATTTCTGGTAATTCAAACAGCTTGTCTATTATCACAAACGAACTTAAATGTTTGACCTTTTATAATCGAAAATTTTGTTTAGTATGTTCACGTTCAAGATTTTAAAACAATTACCTAAAATCATGTCTGGATGACTATCCATTGATTAACTCTTAGACCTCAAGATAATAGGAGTATAAACATTTCAGATCTTCTCCCTGTAAATTAACGAAATACGGAATAACTGACCAACTTCTGAATTTGAGAGTGTTTCTGAATTCTTTTAGACACAATTTGTGATGTACTCAGCAAGATCTATAACGGACGCTTGGTCGTTTTCCAAGTTTTTTTTTTCACTGTAGCACCATGTAATTGACCAAAGCTCAAATGTAAGGCCCACTAGCATAAAACTCTTAAAAATATTGTTATCCAGTCCAATATAGATAATCCGATAATCGCTTTAAAGAGCATAAATCTCTTAAAAATGTTGGAAAAAATTTAACAGATAGAGGTTTCATATAGAAATAAATTCCACGACCTAATTTGATAAGGCACACTACCAAAATCCACTAACGAAAAAAAATATTAAAATTTTAATAGAATAACGAGGGACTTGAGGGACTATTACTTGTTTAATTTAGTGTTTAAAAAGCTACGATAACTAAAAAATTTTTAACTGTTGCTACAACTACTGCTTCAAAAAAGTGTATGTAGCGGTAGCAGTAGCATTTGTCTTTTTTTCATTTTCTTGTTTTTTTAAAACAACTGCTACCTTCAAAATATAAAACTCTTAACAGATCAGTAGTAATAAAACATGAATTGAAAATGGAGTAGTAGCATAAAAATACAAATCATTGCTACTGCTCTATATCGAGTTTTAATTTTTAAGGTTGCAGTAAAGTAGCAGTTGATGCAGCAGTTAAGGTAGCAATAAAAGTAGTCAAAAAAGAAAATCTTCAGTCATAACACCAAAATTGACCGAATTAAACACTGTGTGTTGTTTTTGTTTTGAGAGAGTTTGAAAGAATTATTCGATTTTATTCGTCTCAGATGTTCGTGTTGCTAACAGAAAGATCGTGTTTTCTGTGTGTATAACAAAAAAGCCGAACTTTTGTTTACAACACGACCAACTTACACAAATATACATTCACAACAACAACACATAATATACTTTTTTGGCTGAAGATTTTTATTTTTGACTTATTTTATTGCTACCTCAACTGCTACTTAGCTGCTACTTCAACTGCTACTTAACTGCTACTTCTTCTACTACCTCAACTGCTACTTCTATTACTACTAAATTTTAAAAGTAGCAGAATTAATAAAAAACTAATGACTGCTACATCAAAACTTTTTATTTTTTAAGGTAGCAATAGAAAATAAATTACTCTGCTACTTTTAAATTTTTCTTTTATTAGTACTACTATAACTACTGCTACCAAAATGTGAAGGTAGCAGTAGTAGTAGTAATTATTGACTCCGAGTTTTTATTAATTTTTTAACTAGACTACTTGTGTTTTTTCGTTGCTACTGCTACTTGTAGTCTAGTTTTTTAAACACTGGTTTAATTATATATTTAGCAAATATTAAAAAAAAACAACATAACTTTACTTACAATACGAAAAAAATTAATAGGCCCACCCGGATGGATTTCGAGTGTTTACTGCTTTGGGAATGCAAAGGTTAAAAGTGTTTGAACTTAGCAACTAGCACTATTCTTTAATATTTTAATATATGACCAAAATATTTTACTGTTTCGCGAAGCAGTAAGGATTTTAACATGAATCCTTTGCTCCTTTTTGCTGTAGTATTGTTATAGTCGTCAACTTAAATTTTTTGAAACAATGTACTTAAATCCTGATCTGTATATTAAAGAATTTTTAAATTTTAAAATAATATAATCAAAATTGAATCAATTTAAATAAATTACATTTGACATGAAATATGCATATTGGAGAGTTTGTTATCCTCTACACATTATACGTGGTCCTTCGAATGTCATGTTCGAAGAACCCTTTTTTAAACAAACCTTGTCTTAACAAGTGATAAGTATGTACATGTTAAGGACAGAGAGAGAGAAAACAATCACAAAATATACGAATATTGTAGATGAAAATAACAATAAACACAAATAATGCCAATCTCGCGTGTGGTATGTACTTTAAACTTTTTTTTTCTATTTATATGTTTGATATAAAATTTGTTACATGACACTGTGTACAATTTGCTTATTTAAGCAGAGTTTGAAAGTATATATTCGTTCACATTTTTTTTATCAATCACAAACTACAAAGAGTTTTGTTTGTCTGCAGAAACACCCAGAGTCTCTGGCAGGATTTGAACCCGCAACCCTTGGATTGATAGCCCAGCACATAATCGTCTAGTCTGTAGGGGCACCCTTTAATGAAATTTAAAGATATTCCAGTTCGATTAGAGATGATCACTGTCATGATCATAACGATCATAGTCTAACAAAATTAAATATGGAAAAAAAGTATGTAGAGAAAAAACTATTTTACAATAACTGATGAATTGCTTTTTCGCCTTCGGATTTTTTTTATGTTAAGCCGTAAGAAAAATTAATTTTTTGCAAATAATAAACTCATTCTTTCCCAACGCTGCTTGTAAACCAATTGTCAATTTCGATTTTATTTATATGACCGTATGCTGCTATTCTTTTCTCATTTGGTTTCAAACTAAAGTGCCAATAAGGAATTTTTTTAGTAAACAAATCTCCGATGTTGTTTCTTTTTTTCACATCTCTCTACACCAGTATCGTTATTGTCTACTTGTCTAATTCGCATGCAAAACATCAAGATGACTGTGGTTTTTCGATGGGTGGAGAGGACACCCATCTACATTTTATAGTTTAAATAACTGACAGAAAGATACAAACATAAAAAATGTTTAGCATAAAATAAAACGACAAAGAAATCGAGAAGAAAACTCTATATATGTCACAATAGCTGAAATGTCACTAATTGTCAAATGATTTGACCAAAATGAAATGCTATTTTTTTTGTTATTTATTTGTATTGTTTTGCTATACAACGAGAAAAATATTTATTGCTAATGCCAAAGTTAATGTAACTGTGACTTTAAGCAGTTGAGGAAACAACCCTTTTAGAGTTTTTTTTAATAAAATTCTTAAATTTTAAACTTTTTTGGTTTGATGTTGTATTCTACAGAAATTATTGCATTATTTTAACAAATTTATGACCAGTTTGTTTCGGTTCTTTTTTTGTTAATTTCAATTTAATGCTGACGTATGTAATGTCCATTTAGCTACAATGATATGTCACACTGGAGTGCACGCTAATTGTCAAATGTTGTCAGTTTTGCGCCATTTTTATTACTCAATTGACATTACTGTTATAAGAACTTAATTTATGTTATGATTAACACTATAGAAACCAGTTCTGATCGAAATACATAAATATGCTTAGTCAGCAATAAGAGAAAAACTTTCAAGGAAAAGTTCGCAAATATTTGGCTGAATTTTAAATATTTTTCATAAAAATTTTACTTTGACATACAATTTCCATTAAATTTTTGGAGCTTTTTATGAAAACTATGCAATTTTCTCATGAGTTCAGTGCATTTTGATATTTAAAAGTTGACAACATTATTTGTGAGTACACTTGTTATAATTAATTAATAATACTCATACGCCACACATTGGGGGAATTTCGAAATAAATATGTAATTTCTAAATGTGTTTTCGAACTTTAATAAAATTTCCCACATTTTAATTTTAGAATTTGGACACTATAAAATAGATTTTTTAAAAATCTAAAATAATTTAAAAGTTTTTGTTTCTTCTAGGACCAGAGTCCTCCAAATCAAAACTATTTTTGGTATAAATTTTAGCAAAATTCTCTCAAATCGAATCAGTGAAATCAACCAAAAATTAAAGCATCTTCTGTATGTCACAATATTTTACAATGATATTTTTTCGCGCCGCTACAAACATCAGCACATAATACCCTCTATAGTGGTTTCGGGTATAAAAATGCTCATACGCGCAAAAACTCAAGAAAAAAATGTTTGCCTTGCTTTTCAAAAAGTATAATTTTAAAAATTTTATAAAAACATGCAATTCGCCTTGTTGTTTTCTTCTTTTTTTGCTTTTGATAATGCAGAAGTCGTAAAGCAGTAACCAAAAATGTATTACAAAACGACATGTTTAAGCAAATTTCAAGTGTGTTGTTAATTTTGAATCCATTATTCATCGTATTCACTAATATTAATACATTTGATTTTATAGATGGATCAATGTTATTCGGTAAATAAAATTCAGACCTTTCCGACAAATAGAGACCGAAAATGTATAGAAAACATGTAAAATTGTAGGTAGCACTTGACAGATTTTTGATAGTTTGATTTTGATAAATTATTTTGTCAAAAAAAACAAGTAACAAAGTATAGTCGGGCAAGTCCGAACATATGATACTCTACATCAAGTATACAAACAGTTTTCTTTTGATATGAAACTTATTCGTTTTGAAGTGGCCACTTAAAATCGGTACGGATTAAAGCGAACATAGCTTTTAAACGAAACAACGCATGTTAACCTTTTATACATGAAATTAAAGGTAAAATATAACTGTAGGTATATATGTCTTTATTGCGAATAAATTGTCTGGCTTTCCACTTTGTTCTCACCAAAATCTAGTTATTTACTGTAGCTCTTCTCTTCTTCACTCTTCTTTAAATTTCGTTCAATAATTGCCCAATATATCTCGATTGGACGAAGAAATGGGCAATTTGTTTAATTGATGTGTTTTGGTATAACATCAATATTATTCTCATTATACCACTTCATAGTTGCATTTGAGTAATGAAAACTTGTCATTGATTAATGACAACTTGGTTAAAACTTTAAATCAGATGTGTAATGTCTTATAAATGACAGCAATCGATTTTATAAACACTCTTTTTATATATAATTCTGAAAATTCTTAACTTAAAGCTTAACGTATTCATATTTAACCCTGCTGTTAGGTTTGGACCATTTTGGTCAAATTTTTTTTTATTTTTCATATAAATTTGCAATGGCTTATCGTATCAACTTAAAACGTCTGCTCAGGTATTATTTTTCTATTTTAATGATTTTAGTTAGTTTTTAGCTATATAGGATAACATAGAACAGAAACAAATTAAAATTTACAAATCTTAGGTTATGGACCATTTTGGTCCATGCAATATATTTTATTCTTTATATGAGTAAAAGTAAGAAAAAACAATTATGGCTTATTGTTATTTTCGAAGCAAGATGAAAAAATTGTTTTTCGATTCGATTTGCATACAAATATGTTGGATATAATGCATTTGGCATTACATTTGAACTTACATCAATTGCAAATTCCCCATTTTCTAGTAGCTGAAATTTTTATATCAACTCTTGTAGATGGTACACTATTTGATGGCGAAGCTTTTTGTTGAGTCAATAGCTCTGCTGCAAATGGATTTTTAGGTTTGACTGTCCATTTCAAAACGTATTCTTCTGATAGGCACATAGCTAACTGGCGTAAAAACTCGGATGTATCATCTGTATTTGAAAATACATCATTTTACCATCTATTTAGTGTTGTAGTAACTAATCGTTTGATCAGCAGTATCAACGCCTCCTAAGATAGATAAAGGAAACTTTGTACAGTTATAATAAGAAACGATTTCAGGTATCTTGTTATGATTATTGATGGAGCTCATCAATATAGTTCCTTTAGTTTTATGGCCGATATATATAGCAAACAAGTGCTGCGATTTCACTAAAAGCAAATGCGGATGTATATAAAGGAACTTTTTTGGACATAAACAATTTCGGTGGAAGTTTTGTTTTCCCGAAATGTTCCCATATATGTCCGTCTCCTTTGCATCTTACTCAAAAGATGAAGTTATCACCTGTTATCAGGATGTTATAAAACATTGAAAGAAGAGTTTCCCAATTGTCCCATAACTCAAACTTGTCACTACTTTTTTGTTGTCTTCTGTTGACAACATCATCCAAGCTGAGAGCACTTGTATCAATATGCCAAAACTTGCATCAAACTAATCTTCGTTTTTGCCACTGCAATATAAAATTATTATGATAACCTAATTACGTATACACAAGACCAAAATCTTAGCAAGAATTAGAACACCAATAAATCTTTCCATTTGCTTTCAAATTTAAGTCTACCACATTTATTCGTATTATCCATGATTATTTTCACACCACAAAGCGTTAAACCTGGTGGTAATGATGTAATATTCTCCGCTGAAGCTCCAATGTGACGTGATAAAGGAATCCATTGCATTTTGGTTTTCGCAATGTATAATGCATCTACAGCATAATCTGCTTCATTTTCTTCACCATTGTTCATTTCACATTCATCAATATGACTTTCTTTCAATATTTTCATCTAATATGGACGAAAATGAAATATCTGAATCAATTTCATTTAGAATTTCGGCAATATCACTGATAATATTTCGTCAATTTTCCATTTTTTTTATAAAAATTTATATATTCACTTTTATAAATATTTAAAATGTCTGGTCAAAGAGTTTTATGTAAAATTTTTTATGAAAAATACAAAGAGGACCAAAATGGTCCCTTACCTAAGATTCGTAAGTTTTTTTTAACCTAACAGCAGGGTTAAAGGCCACATAACCTCGAGCTGTCGACACGTAAAATTTTTGACATGATATCTACCGAAAATCAGATTTTTGCTATCTTTTAACCAAAGTCGGATATTCTAGATATTTGTGCAAAATTTTACCTCTAGTTTCTTTTTCTATTGTGTCTACACTTTTTAAAACTAAACATAATGACTTGTAATTCATTGTAGAATAATGGTAGATTTGTTGTTGAAAACATATGTAAATCTTTTTCCATTTTGATAACAGATGGCGTTGTTATGATTACACTTCATTATAAGAATTCTAACATTTTTAAGATATTAAAGCTGGATAAAGTGTTTTCGGATGTGGGCCTTATATGGGAGCTATAACTAATTATGGTGGGATGAGTTGCGAATACATGAAGGATTGAATATGTTGAATTTTATTTGGATTCTATTCTATTAATGCAATCTTCGAGAATTATATGGGAGCTATGGAATATTGTGGACCGATCGATACTAAATTTAGTAGTACGAGTTCTACTTATATAAAACTTATTAGTGCTAAATTTGGTTTGGGTATGTTTATAATTAAGATATTTATGAGGCCTTAACTATTTTCTGATAGGAAACTGCCCTAGGAGTAATATTGGACGGATTCTAACCAAATTCAATAGACTTAGTCCTTGGGCAATATAAAAGCTTTTGATAAATTTTTTCGAATTGTCTCTAAAATTGCGACCAGTAGTTTGATTACAATGTTTACATGGACAGACAGACCGACAACTTAATCGACTCAGAAAGTGATTGGTATACTTTAAGGTGAGTTTTAGGACAATACAATACCCCTCCCACTATGGTGTTGTAGTTTTACATTGTATTAAACATTTTTTTTTTTTGATCTAACCTGGTCTGGTTTTGCGGAAAAAAAACCATCACTCATAACAAGGCTAAGCTAAATACTATGGGAACTCTGCACCATCAATGGCAATAATGATAAAGTGGTTTAGTAAATTTCGTTGTGGTCGTACAAGCATGGAAGATGACGAACGTTATGGACGCCCAGTTGAAGTTTCTACACCCGAAACAATTGAAAACAATCGAAGTTTGAAAGTGCGAGAGATTGTGAAGGCCATCAGGCATATCACATGGCTCAGTTATCTTAAATTTGAATGATCACTTGGATCACTCCTAAAGATTGCTGCAATCGGGTGCATAAAAGGATACACACATGTTCAGTTTTAATGGCAAAAATCCATGTATTAGTCCATAAAATGCTCCATCTTCCGCGCTATTCACCGGATTTAGCATCGATTGGATATTTCTCGTTACCAAACCTAAAGAAATGTTTCGACGGAAAGAGATTTGACTCCAAGGATAAAATTATCTCGCAAAAATACCTATTTTGATAACATCTACAAATCTTATTTTTTGGATGTTATAACAAAAATGGAGAAACGTTGGAAAAAGTGCAATAATGAAATAAATTATTATAAACTAGTATATCATTTTAAACGCAGTCCTAAGAGTTTTTATATACCTCTTATATGTTTATATCAACATTTAACAAGAAAATATAATATTTAGAAGAGAAAGCTACAGATTTTTCATATTTCATATTTTTGTTTAGAACGATTATAATCAGAACGATTTTATGTTCGTTATGAGCCGTTCCACAGTGGGTTCGATGGTACCCACAGTGGCGATTAATTCATAGAAGCCGTAGTTTTAAAATATAATATTTTTTTAAGCGCATTATTGTTTTTGGAAAAAAAGAGCTTAGCTCACAATTTATGCTATAACTTTGGAATGGAAAGCGATAAATTAATGAATAAAATTTAAAATTAAAGCATACTTAATTTGCTATTAAAAAATTGAAATAATAAGGGTCCTCATGTAAACGCTTAAAAGCCTCGCAATCTGTGCATTTTTACACTCTCGCAAATGAAATGTCAAAAAATGTATGGAAATTCGTTTGCACAACTCCGATAAGTTTGCGCGACAATTTAGACTCGCAAACTTGAATTTATTGTGCATTTGATGAATCAGCTGCTTTTGTTTACTTTTATTTATAAGAAATAAAAAATCAAATAAAATATAAAAATTTTGTGCATGTGAAAATTGTGTAACTTTGGAACAGAATGATTGTATTAAATGACATTGTGTATGAAAACATTAACCAACAGCTAGAACATAAACAAAGTCCTCCAAACTATGTATACCACCGTTTGTTCCAAAGATTTAACTTTCATTCAACATTTTAAAATTAAAATTTATACAATTTGAAAAAAAATTATTAAAGCTTTTGTTGAATTTATGTATTTTTATTTGACAAATATAAATTTTCTGTAAAGGTGGGTTCATGAAACATGTCGCGCAAATTTGCCCATTTGCACAAATGGGAAACTTAAGCGTTTAAATGAGTACCCTTAATAAATTTATTATTTGTATTTATATTAGTATAAATTTAATTAAAATTTTTGTTTTTCACACAATTTTACAATTGTAAATTTTTTTCAAAAAAGACACAAAAGACGATATTAGGAGGAAATTTTTTTAATGAATAATCATAAATACATAAAAACACAGCTTTAAAAAAAATGGAAAAAAAATTTTAACCTGTTTTTGTTTTTCGGAAAAAATATAATTTTCGCTGTAACTTTGAAATCAAAATAAATTTAAAGAATAAGTTAATATGTAATATGTATTCCTATTAGCATAAATTTGTATCCAGTTTTTCTTTCACAAAATTCAGTAAAAATAAAAATAAATAAATTTAAATGTTTTGGGGGAATCGTTTTACCTTCTTAATAAAAAATATATTAAAATATTTGTATTATTCTGAATTCTTAAATTCACCACAAATATCCCAATTATCATAAGTTTCATTATAATCATTATCTTCATCATCATTATTATAATCTTCTTCATCATTATCATCATTACAATCTTTATCGTTGTTATCATTTACTGGTCTAGTTAAATAAATGGCAACCAGAGTTTTTACACAAATGGCCGGGCATTGTCTGGACTTTTTTTTTAAATATAAGCTGATATCCATAAAACTAATTTCAACTATTACTAACTTAATACTTGTGGCCCATTAAATTCGGAAATTATCCCAATTTTGGACCTTTTTTAAAAAAATTATTAAAACATTTGCACATAATTTTTATAAAAAAAAATGTTACTATATACTCTAATACCTGATGTTGAAGGTTCCATTTTAAAAGATTTACTTTTAATATATTTAATACTAACAATAATCGCTTGAATTTTAAAAATTTCCAATTTTGTTCACTGTTTTTTTAAAACAGCAATAATTTGCTAACTTTGACCGCTCACTGAAAAGAAAGTAAACAACGTAGTTGGTTGACTTTTACATCTGCTGATGTAGAATTTTATCTACTTTTACCCTATACCAAAATTTATTGTAAAAACTTTATTTCTAAATTTCAATTAATCGCCACTGTTATTCCATTTGAACGCAACGTGCGTTCTGTGAAACAATATTTTGAAACTAAAGAAATTCTATAGATTATATGCTGGATTTGTAGTGGAAAATACAGATTCATAGTAACCACCGAATTTGTTACCAATGATTCTGCCTTAGTGACCGAATTTTACATTTTCAGCTACGAAATTTTATAGTTTGGTTGCTTCAACCGAAACTCTTCTTTCTCAACTGACTTTCTGTTGATTGAACCGAAAAACTCTATGCGTGCAACCGAATCGTTTGATTGGCAAACAATTTCAATAATTTATTTTCGTGAGTGATTTTAGGAATTGGGCATTACATGGGAGCTATGTTCAATTATGAATCCATCCGCTCAAACTTTTTACGTGTGCTTTTTTTATAAAACTTATTTCTCGAAAAATTTGTTTGGATAGCTGTATAAATCAAGCAAAAGTTTGAGCAAAAGTTTACATGGACAGCCAGCAAGCCAGACGGACGGACAATGTTAAATCAACTCTGAAAGTGAATCTGAGTTGATCAGTACACCTTAAGGTATGTGTTAGACTATGATGGTGTAGAGTATAATTATTTCTTCTGTATTACTTTAAAAACCACGCTTCTAGTGTAAAAGAATAAGTTATTAATTTGGAAAGCTCTTATATAAAATATATTCTTCTTTCTCCAATGAATTTATATTTCATTCAAAGTATTTACATGTAGCCTGATTTCCATTACCTTCATCATATACCGGCTGCTCTAGTGTTAAACTCATGCAAGTAAATGCAATAATAAAATGAAAATAATGACTAGGACAAGAAATATTATTTATTGGTATGTTAAAATTGTTGTTTTCGTAGTTGTATAGTATTTTATAACATTTCACAGTGTTTAAATGCCATAAAAAAGAAGTTATTGCCGCTGTTGTAAATAACGATAAGTACTGCGAAACTGAAAATAATTTTTGATTTTATCTAAAGGTTTGCAATCGAATGAAACAACATACATATATATAAAAACATTATTACTTCACATAAATTTAAAACCCCTGCTGCAATATTCTGCCCCCATATAAAAGAATTTTGAAAACTGCATTTCAAAATTGTTGTTCTTACATTAGACCAGGTGACCGTTCCAGGACACCCTTTCTAAGAGGTGGTTTGTGTTGCATACTTTCTTTTAAATTTACTTTACAACTCTGTCTCTCTCTCTCTATATGTCTGTCTGTCTCTATTGTTGTAAAGTTTTTCATAAACTGCAGACAGTGCGTCTGTTTTTTATTCGTTATTTTTTTCAGAATTTTATTTCAGTTTTTGTTTTGTTTGTCAGTGAATTTGTTTTTATGGTTTTGCAAAATAAAATATATATATAAATGTATTTATACGATTCAGTCGTACGTTTTGTTGCTTTTATTGTTTTTGTGTTATTGAGCCATAAAACTTGGTAAATTATGACGACTCGATGGATTTATGATTATTTTCTACAAATTGTTATTTTTGTTCTGTTTTTACTACGTGGTGTTTTCCTTTTTTTTTTAGTATAAGAGTATGAAAGAATTTTTGCAGTAAGGTTTTGTTAACTTTAAATATATGAAAATTATCATGACATTTATGAAATTAAGTTGGTGTTTGTAAATAGAGCAAAAGGGAATGGAAATTTCGGTGAATTTTTTGGGGTAGAAAGGTTAAAATTCTCAACATTTTGGGAAATTTAACAGGTTGTAATATACTTCCTATTCCTACCAACCAACTTACTTATGAATCAAATTTCACGTTAAGCTGTACAATGTAATTGAAACCTCTCAAATCCTAATAATGTATGTTTAATTTTTAAGCTAAACACTATTCCGCAAAACAGCTTTATTTCAAGACATAATTTAATGTTAACTGCCATTTAAAACTCTTTTACAATACTTGGGCAACATTTTTAAAGGCGTGTAATTTATACATATCCATCGTCCAAATGACTAAAATATTTTGGCCAAAAAAGTACGCTAAATAACATAAAACCTCTCTAGCTAATTATCGTTTAGAAAAATTGCCACATTAGAGTTATTAGCTGCTGGGTCAAACAAATCAAAACTAATCACACTACGGCGTATAACACACATTACGTGGCCAGGGCATTTAAAAACATGCACTTCTCGTAAACGATTTTCATATATTAAATTTAAATTGTGGTTTGAAATATTGTGTTTATTTCAATTGTACCAATCCTTAATGAAATTTAATATACACTCGAACATATTGCAACAGCAAAAGCAGCAACAGCAGCAGCACCACTTGTACACGGATACAATGCAACAAAACATAATAAAACAATAACAACAACAACTGTAGTAAAACACATATAATTGCACTGCAGCAATTATTCACTCATTCGTTTATTCATTCATTCATAGTTTACGAAACATACAATATGAACATTTATGCAACACACACTTGTGAACGAACGAACGTAGCAACATTCATTCAACCTGGTCTTAACCTGCTGCATTGTGTATCATACTAAAAACTAATAAACAAAATGCACAAATGGTCGATACTAAATCTAAATGTTAGAAATGAAACAAAAGTACAAACAAAAAATAAAAACACTTTAAATAGCAAAACTTCTACAAAAATCCTATCAAATTTGAACCAAAGCTAAACTAACTAGCACCCCTTCATAAATATACTTACATACATATATATTAGGCCCCTCTCTTGCTTTGCAGCCAACAGTCCTCAATCTAACAGTGCTTTGAAAATAAACACATTGAAAGTCAGAATGGAGGCAGTGAATTGAAAGAGTTCATTTATTTAGTGTGATTTTTTAACTATCCTTTTCTCAACATTCAGATATGAAATCGGTTGAGATGACACTTCAATCCTTGGTAGGTTATATTGAGATATCGAGTCCAGGATGCAAAGACTGCCTACAAAGGAGTATTATATCTTCATGCTGAGGTATCTGAACTGTGCCTAACTGGCTTAGATGGTGTATCTTTTGAACGCGGTGTCTCTTTTCAATAACTTATATATCATGTGGAAGGAAACATATCTGTCATTTACTCACACTCAGTTACTGAAATTCATAGTGTAAACAACAAAGTTTTGTCTTGCTTTTTCGAATTTTATGCCAACCAACCGTCATATGCGGGAAGTTTTGCTTTATTTATTTAATTTGAAAAAAGTGTCGCCAAAGAACACCGCTTGCTCGCCAAAGCTTATGGTGTATGTGTTCCATTGGATTCAACATTCGAGAGATGGTTTGTGCGGTTTAGATGTGGTGGGATTGAAACGGAAGACAAAGATCGCATAGACCAGCCAAAAAATTGGAGGAAGTACTAGAACTCAACAAAAACTTGCAAAATCATTCAATTTCAAAATCATCACGATTCATCCAAAAGCAGGGAAACTGGATACCATACAAATTGAAACGATTTTGCATGTAAAAGAAAATATTTTTTACGCCGAATCATTACTTTTGATGAAAAATTAATCCATTACAAACAATAACCCGAAGCGAATCGACACAAAATCCAAATATCCATGGTGCTAAAGTAATTCTCTGTATTTGGTTTTAGCTAAACGGTCCTATTATGAGCTGCTGAAATCTTACCAGACCATGACAGGGAACCTGTCATGACCAGACCAGGCCAGACATAAAACCATAATATTCCATCGTGACAAAGCTAGGCCACATGTTGCAATACCTGTAACAAGAATTTACAATGAAGTGGTTGGTAAGTTTTGTCTCACCGGCTTTATAGTCCAGACCATACCACCATCCGAGTACTATTTGTTTCAATCGATGCAGATAGCTCTCTGCGATACGTTTCACTTTGGAATAGAGTATCCGATTTGATTTGTTCTTAATCCATATGTTGCCAGAAATATGGGAAAAGGTCACAGCTAACAATGGACTATACTTTGAATAGAGTTATATTGTACAAATGTTTCAAAATAAAAGCAATTAATTTTATAAAATCCTTCATTTTTAAGTCATACCCCAATAGACATATGAGGATATCAAGTGGGAAAATTCGTATATGAATATTTATATATAGTCAAATAAAGTCCCAGGTACGTTCTGATATCTACATGGTACACTTAGTTTGTGACGCTTAGTTTGATGGCTTTGGTTGAACCGGGGCCATACGATCTTATTAAACTACACTACAACTGAGCAACATGGTGAATGTGACTACAGGAATTCATGGTAGGAGATTTTGATTCCCCCACAAAGACTTCATAATGAAGAAGAGGATGAAACTATTCTTCAGTTCTCTGGGTGACCATAACATCATCAAATTGTAGCAACCATATATATGGTTACAGTAAACAAGTATATGTTTGTGACAACTATATTTATGATGAATAATTTTATCAAAATTATTATAACCATAAGCTGAGAGCAACATAATAAGGTAAAAATGGTTGTCACAAACATATACTTGTTTACTTGTAACCATATATGTGGTTGATACAATCATGTGAATCGTAAATTAACCATATTAATCATTCAATAAGCACAAATTTGGCCATAGCAACGAATCTGAATATTGTAAATTTAAAAAATTTTCCCAAAAAAATATTTCCGGAATTTCCGGGATAATTTTCCCGAGTAGGACCACTTTTTGGGAATGCTACTACAGATGCAGTCACCCACATTGTAATGCCCATTGAATCAGTTGAGTTATATACCAAATATTCTATGGAGCACTGACCTACTTAATTCTTAGTTTTTCCAACGGATTATATTTCGTCCAACGGATATAACACTGCATTCTTAGGACCAGAACATCAAGAGCAAATGAAGCAACATTAGCTGTTACATATTTATAAGATTAAGCGTATCACTCATATCTTGCCCTGTTACCGTAATCTCCGACAGACTTGAGGGAATACGAATGGCACATGTTGCTTTTATTTGAATGTTATGTGGGAAATTTCTTCGATAAATTGTGGTGTTCACGATTTCAAGAACAACTCATATAGAGCGATATCTCAAAAAGTTCGATAATGTATATTAATCGACATGATGAAAGTGCACTACGACAGACTTGTTTAAGTGTTTTTAGCTACCTCATTATTTTTGGGTGTCTGAAATTATAAAATATTTCCGCTAAGAAGGTCGGTAAGTCTTGACAAACCGGTCGCAACTATTTTCGCCATTGTATTGAGATATTTTCCATGAAACTTAATTTCTAAGTGAAATGCCAAACGAATGTTGAGCGGAGCACATCTAGACTTCTCATACACAGAGATCTGCTTCCTCTAGTCAACCCGAAGACATCCAAAAGTTTAAAACCAGTTATGTCCTTTAGTCCATAGACTCTGATCAATCAGGATTATTTTCCCTGTATTTTCGCTAGCTTCACGCAGAGAAAAAATATTGTTGGGCATGGTTACTGTAACCATTTCAATATTGTTACAAGTTTTTTAACAATATTATAGTCACAGTAACCATTTACATGATTGTGGTAACCATAATATGGTTAATTTACGATTCACATGATTGTATCAACCATATATATGGTTACAGAAAACAAATATATGTTTGTGACAACCATTTGTTGTTTGAACCAAACAATTTTTAAATCATGGACCGAGATGGCCCATTTCCAATACCAAACAAACAACAGAAAGTATTTGTGAACAATTTCATACAGCTAGCTCCGTTCGTTTGGGCCCTTTCGTGTTTTCAACAGACACATGGACGGACGGACATAACTAGATCGTCTTAGAATCTTATGAGGTTCTACGAGCAATATTTCGATATGCTAGAAATGGAATGACAAAATCAATATACCAACCATCTTTTTTGGTGGCGGGTATAATAAAGTGGAAAGAAGTGAACTCATTTCTATATATAGTAGGGTGATCGGCCCGGTTTTTAATAACCGGTTATAACCGTTTTTTTTTTGGTTAAGTCGGTTTCGGTTTCTTTGAAAAGCTCACATTTCGAATATCGAAGAAACCGGGTTTTTCTCCTCGAGTAACCGGTTTTTTCTAAAATTGTGTTTTTATGAGTTTTAGTGTATTAAAATCTTTAAAAAATATTCAAAATCCAAAAAACTTAAAAAAAAATACTCCAACTATTTTAGAAGACTTTTTATATTTATAAAAATGTCACAAGCTATCTGGAAATCTTGAAAACTTACTCAATGCTTTGTTAACTAGATATACGTCCTACAAGTAAACTGAGTGAAATATTATTTTCAATGTTTAGCCACATATATAAAAATAAAGGAAAAAATTCGATATACAGGCAAATCCCGGTATAACGAACGATATGTTGTCAGGCCCATTCGTTAAATTGAAAAATTCTTTATATCGAGACTTTTTATTTTGTAATTTTGGACAACTTTTTGTATATTGGAATTTTGATCCATAGCACACTGTGGTAAATCACAAATCTAGCTGGACAAAATTAAAAAAATAAATGTCTGGCAACATTCCTTCTGTCATTTAACGAGCTTCTCAATACAATAGGGAACTGTAATTTGTTTTTTTTTTGGTTTTTAGCTCCGATGAGGAAAAACTAAGCTTTAAATTCAGTTGTTGTCAACAGGTACATTAAGATTTCAAAGAGAAGTGTATTTTTTGTGTGACTTTGGTTTATGATTAAAAAAGGCTACAGTGACTTTATTGTCATAATTTATTTATATTGTTATTAAGCTCTATTTCAAGAAAATATGCAACAATTTTCATTTAATTATTTCCATTGTAACTATTAAAAAAACTATTTTTTTTTTGAGAAGATCAGAAATTGAGAAAAATAAAATATTTCCTTTTTTCAAGTAGAGTTAAAGCCGTTTATTCTGCATAGTTCCGCTGTAAAACTATATTTGGGTTAATCTGTCAAGTGTTCAGTTTAAGGTAAATCAAAAACATCTTGCGCATTTTTGCGACCGCCATACATTTTTTTTCACTTTTCCAGTATGACCTACACAAAGAAAAAATAAAATATTTCCTTTTTTCAAGTAGAGTTAAAGCTGTTCATTCCGGATAGTTCCGGTGTAAAACTATATTTGAGTTAATCTTTCAAGTGTTCACTTCAAGGTAAATCAAAAACATCTTGCGCATTCTTGCGACCGCCATAAATTTGTTTACTTTTCCAGTAGACTTCTACTTTTTCACGAAAGAAAATTTTTGAAGAATGGGTAAAAACTCCCAAAATACATTGGGAAAAAAAAGTTGGTTTTTTATAATCGTTTATATATTTGAACTCATTTTTTATATGATTCATAAGTGAGAAGTGAACCCAACGTGATTTATTAATTTTGTCCAGTTAGATTTGCGACCTACCACACTGTGCATAGGTTGGATTAGCGGTGTGACATTAGGAAGCATGAATATCGTCCAAATTTGTATATATTTAGTAGTGTTTACTAATTGTTCCCCAGGAGGGTGGCTTGGTGCATTATCCACGATTAATAAAGCCTTCATTGTAAGGGATTTCGATTCTGAAAATGATTCAACCTGTAAAAAATTTAACTCAAATCAAACATTTAATAAAAACAGATTTTGAAGATTCCAGATTCCACTTTATTTGTGTGAAGATAAAAATGTTTATTTTTATTTTCTTCAAAATACATGTTGAGAATTTTGTTATTCCATATTTCACTTTTTCTTTCGATGAAATTCTTCTACGGTTTCCCATATTTAATTCACGCGTACACTTGCACAATAATAGCCTGTTTCACAATATGTACAAATTAGTTTACTTTCGCTTAGAATCTGAACGAAATCTTTCATTCGATATATAGAAAAAATTACAGCACCTATTATTAAAGAGAGTAACCATTAAAAACGGTACTGTAATGACTTATTTTCTTATTTTTACATTCTTTACTACTTTTGTTTTTTATACTTTCTGTTCGTTATAATGAGCGTAAAATTTCCAAAATATTCGCTATATAAAGTTGTCAATGTTAAAAATGTAGTCGTTTGTTTGATTTTGTTTGTTTTTTCTCACCATTCGTTATATCGAGCATACAATTTTTGAAAAGTTCGTTATATAAGGTAGTCAATGTTACGAATTTGATCGTGCGTTAAATCGGATTTTCGTTAAAGTGAGATTCGTAATACCGGGATTTGCCTGTACTTCAAAGCATTTAAACTGAGTTTTATTCCTATGAGATTGTTTTAACCTTCATAAGGTCTTCAAATATTTGACGTTAACGATATTCGGGTCAAATTTAACCCGAAAAGAAAAATTTGAGTTTTTAGCTCCAGGTTAAATTTGACCCAATGACCTTAAGTGCAAAAAATGTTATAGATATTTTTTTTGGCAGATATGTGTTTATAAAACGTAGTTGTTGATATTTTAAATTAAATAAAATTTATAAATTAAAAAAAATTCAATTTTAATATCAAAATAGGTCAAATTTGGCACGAAGACCTTGTGAACGTTAAAAGAAGCAATCAAAATTAGAATTAAAAAGTATTTAAGCGTTTTAAAAAGCCTTATTACATTAGAATACATATATATTCTTTATCATAAATATGAGATCTTTAATGTAAAATAAAACATATTTTCTTTTTATTTCTAGGCGTTTTAATATTTTGCCAAAAAACCGGTTAACCGGTTCTTATTAAAAAACCGAAACCGGTTTATATTAAATTTAAATTTTTCGAAGAAACCGAAATCCGGTTTCTAAAAAATGTCGAAGAATCGATCACCCTAACATATAGGGACCCTTCACAAGAATTACTTCTTACAAGTGTAATGTAGTGACTGTAAATTTAGAGCGACCGATTATACTGAGTATATAAACAAACTAATATTGAATTAAGTTTAATAGAACTGGGACCAGGAGAACCCCAAATAAAGAGGTATCGGACACTAAAGGCAACGGCGTAATTATGTAAATTAAATAGTGGTAAATCTATAGAATTAATTATATCTGCTCAAATTAATGTAAACGGATCATCGGCAAACATGTAACTTGAAAGTGATTTCGATTCAATATTTATGTTATCTGTTGCGTTTTTTCGGAACTTAATGAAAATTAATGCAATCCAATATCACCTATCCTGACAGAACATACGAAAGGAACTGTCATATTGATTTTACTTTTTCACATGTATGATCATTATTCTCTGGCAAATCATCATAAATAGATTGATACTTGAACAATGCTACTAAATTATCAAAATTTTCTTTTAAAATCGATTGGCGCAAAATGAAGCCGAAGTTCGCGTCACGGTCAGTGGAGATCGTTACCGCACCATGATCAATGACTTTTTGTTTAAAAATATTGATGACATTGATCCGGGCGAGATGTGTTTTCAAACGATGGATTGAAATCAAAATTTGGCCATAACTCGATTTCGAGAAATGGACCCGTCAATTGGCCTCAAAAGTCGTGCAATTTGACATCTCCGATTATTTCATGAGGGGCCTTGTGAAGTCACTGGTACCAGCAACAATTGACGCCTTGAAAGCCAACAATGCTCGAAAATGTGGGCCAAAATTAGACGTCCAGAATGCGCTTCGTAAAATTTGTTTTTTCATTAATTTCTATTGGTCTTAAAAAACACCCTTTATATATTGAAATGTTTAGGAAACAATATTGATATATCTCATCTAAACTTTCTTTAATCCATTTATCAACAGAATAAAGATTTCAAACTTTTCAAAATCTGTCTGGTTTTAAACAAATATTGCAATAGCAACAAATAAAAATATAACAAATAAATAAACTGGGGGAAACAACAACAACAACAACTACAACAGCAATAACAACATCAGCCAGCAATAACAAACCATAACAAAACAATTGCTAAGCACGATTTATGATTGCTGATAAATTTTATACATGTCAAGTTGTCGTATATAAACATAAAACTATTTAGGAGGAGAAATGGGCCAATACCACAAACAAACATACACAGACAGACAAACATACATATAAATTCAAACACATAGATTAATGCAACAAAACCAGCCTACAAAATAAAATCCAAATAGTTTGCTGATGAGTAGAGAGGGGGGCCTAGGAGCTGAAGGTTGTCCTGGGCATGTAGAGTGAAATGAAGTGCCGTTTAGATGAGGTTCTTGTGTGCAGCCGTTTTTGTTTTGTGGCTTGTGCTTTATGACAACACTCACAGCAATTTATGACACATTTCCGTCAAAATTTTCACGATTCACACAAATATCACAGACACACACTCATACATATCACATCACTTGACTCCACTCAAACCCAAACACCAACCAACAACTCCACCGCAAAGTATTTTGTTTAAGCCCTGTAAACCCCACCCTGGTTAAATGTATCTACGAGTTTCAATAAAAGTATAGTATGACTTTAAAATTTATGAGTATTATCATTATAACAACTCAAACCTCTTTTTTCATTTAGTTGTTCTGTGATTATTTCTTTTTTTTGGTTTTTATTTTATTTCGCCTGTTTAATAAATATTTGTTTGGATTTTCTTTATTTGCAACAACGACCTGTTCCTGGTGGTGTAATCAGTCGTGAAAATCAATGTTTTTTATTGTTTGCTATAGTGTAGTGTGATGGTGGAGAATGAATGGGATGGCAAGGCATGGAATGGAATGGTGTCGTAGTTTGTGAGACGGTGATGGTGGCGGCAGCAACAGCAGGCAGAATGGTTCAAATTGTGATAGGCAACTTCAAAGGAAATGCCTATGCCTGTCAACGACATAAATCGCTGTGACAATGAAATGTAATTCCATTTCTATTGTAGATAAAATTTTCTTTTTAGATTTGATAATAATAAATATACAATACGAAAAAAAATAAATTACGTCGGGTGAAGAAAGTAAATTAACCCTTTTTAAAAGTTAAAGGAAGGAAATTAAAAAAAAAGATGTTAAAGTTTATTAAACTTCTTTTAAGTTGAAAGAAAAACGGTAAATGATCTATGGTATATATTTCATCTATCTATCGATCTAAAATTACAAAACTGGATAGATAAATAATTTGTTGTAGTGTTTGTTAGAAACCTAAGAATTACTGAGTAGAATTGCAATACCAATTTCATTTGGCTATAGGTAACCGGCTGATTGTAATTTTATTTTGAAGCTCTCAAGATTATAAGCTGTCAAGTATAATCAAAATCATCAACATATTTTGAAAATAAATCTTCCATTGATCCAATTGACATGAAAATTCACACAAGCGTAGCAAATGAGTATCTGAGTTTAATCAGGAGCGGCGCTGTAGGTCCCAAATTAGGGTAGTTAGGTATGCAAATACGTGCGAATTGTTTGTGGTTTGAAAATTAGATATTTCACAAGGCCGATTTTTTTACAATAAACAGTGGGACAGAATCAAACTATTTTGGAAACAAATATGCCATTTCTAAATATCTGATCCGCTTAACATTAAATTTCTCACATTCACAGCACAGGAGTGTCTGAATTAATTTTTTGATGATGGACTCAAAATACCCTTGAGGAGCAACACGGCAGTATCTCAAATTAGAGCAACTCCGCGAATTTTTTGTGGTTCGTCCGAAATCAAAGATTTTATAAGTAAGTATATATTCATAAAGCACTTCAATAGGCCTATAAAAACCATGCCTGTGCTAATTATCTCATGTAGTTTGCGAGTTATAAGCACATAGAAATTCAAAATTCTAAATTTAAAATTTCATTTAATGTCCGATTATATAATTGTTCTTTCTTCAAGGCAATATCATTCGCAAGTCCAAAAAATCGATTTTAAAATTGAAAATTGAGAAAATATTGAATTAACTTCTTTTTTGGCCCAAAAACCGCTATTACTCTTAGCTTCCCAGCAAATATGTCTCCTAATGTGCTAATAATCTTCTTCTATCTATATATATAAAGATGGATCAGTTCATACTAATATGTTCCGAATGAACTGAAAAACGGTTGGATGGATTTTGATGAAATTTTCAGGGAATCTTCAGAATGGCCCAGCAGGTAACTCCGATTTTTGATATTCGGCTTGTGGGAGTAAAAATTTTTACATTATACAGCTAATGCCATTTATATACATATATAAAAATAGCTGAACTGATTTTGATGAAATGTTCAGGGAATCTTCAGAATAGCCCAGCGCGTAACACTGTCAAATCAGATTGTTTTATTTGCGGTGTGTGGGCGGAAGAGCGTAGCAAAATCAAATTTTTACACTTTACCGCTGCACAGTGGGGCAGAATAGAAATTTTTTGGAAATAAATCTGGCATTTCTAAACGGCTAGTCCGATCGAAATAAAATTTGAGTTGGGTGTAGCCAAGGACTATTCGAGTTTAAGCTATTAAAATGGTCACTACAAATAATCCAGAGGCGGCGCTATGGGCGCTCAAATTAGGGTACCTTCGACATGTAAAATTTTTAAACACGTCCCATTTTTTTGTTTCCCATCCGATTTCAAAGAATTTTATATTTTTGGAAAGCGCTCGGCTAGATCTTGAAAACACATGCTTGCGTGTGCTATTTATCTCGTATAATTTCCTAGTTATGGGCACTTCAAAATTTAAATTTTAAAATTTTGCCATACCTTGGTCCGCTTTTTTAAAAATATAGGCCGCACTTTTGGACTTTTTCATACTAAAGAATTTGTATAAATTTTCTTAATGTGACTGAGTCAGAACCAATGATTTGTGTTGAATAAAATATTAAGAAAATTTATAAAAAAAATTTTAGTATGAAAAAGTGCAATATTTTTGAAGGACGGAGTTTTAAAGTGGCATATTTTTTAATCTAATTGAGATATTGACTTGAAATTTTTTTGTAGGACCAAAAATTAACTTATCTAAACAACAAAATATAGCTCGGAAAAAATATGGATCAAATTGTTTCTAATATTTGCAATCTTATTAAAATTTTGATATATATTTTAGTTTTAGAAACTCAATGAATATGTAATATGTAATAAAATCTTTATTTATTAATGAAATTTTCAGCGTTTTTTAAGTTTCTCATTCTAAATAACAGGGTGTGAAAAAACTTGTCAAAAGGTCAAAGGGAATCCCGCAATTCCTAAAAATTGGAGCGAAAATCCCAAAAATGGTATTTTTTACAGTTTTGTCTATAGGGTCCACACTTCCTTCGGGGCTGGAAAAATACTTTAGGGATAAATAGGGAACACATCAGGGTTTCCAAAACTGCTTTCCGTATTCTGATCCCAGCTTTGGGATTTTAGAACATGTGACCCAAAGTTGAAATTTTGATAAAAAAATAGGTCAATTTCCAAAGGGCGTAGGGCCGACATGTTCAAAAAATAGGACATGTTTTTTATACCAAAATATTCTCCGTAAAGAAGCTTTAAAATCTATCTAGGAAAATATTTGGTTGTTTCAAAAGCAATTTATCGCTACGAACTGAACTTCATTTGAATTGATTAACAACAAATGTGGTTCCTAATTCTGGACTATGCAAAGAACGGCGAGAACTTATCTTCGTATAGTGTTGTAAAAGGTTTAGTTTTCATCAATGTAGTTATTCAAAACAAGTTATATACCAAAAAAATTGACTGGCAGATACTATATTTTAGAAACATATTCTAATACATTATAATAAATTGCTTTCATTCGATAAATAACATAACTGCTTTAAAGGAAAGAGTAAATATGTATAGCTTTAACCACACATAGTTTCGCCTAAATATCTTACGAATCTGTTTTCTCTGTGTAAATATTATAATGGACTAGGCAAAGGATAGATAAAATTTATCATCGAATAATGTTGTTAAAGATTGAGTTTTCTTCAATATAATAGTAGACTGAGCAATTAAGTAGTTTTCAAAACAAGCTGTAAGCCAAAGCAATTCCTCATGAAAGATACTAAACATTTTAGGAACTTATAAATAAACCGTAATAAAATCGCTCTAAAGAAAATAGTATGTAAATTTAGCTAAATTAAAAAACTACACATTAGTCTAACCCACATACATGTAATTCCGTCTAAATATTTTACAACCTAATTTTTTTCTTTTAAAAAAACTCTAATTGAGTCTTCCACACTGAACCCAAAAAAAATAGTGTCTGTTAACACTTATTGTCAACTAGATAGACTACCAAATTTGTTAACAATAACTTAAAAACAAAATGCCAAAAACAATTGTTTGTTGTCTGTCTCCACAGAATGTTAGGAAAAATATACAGACACGCAGAAACAACTACAAAGCAGTAGAATACAACAACAACAAGCTACAAACAGTCTTAATGTTAAACTGTAAGATGTTGCAACAACGATTAGAGTTCTTGCAACATTGTCTTTGATGCTGTTGTAGTTGTTACTTTTACCACCTACGGAAGCGGTAGAACAATTTTTAAAACAAATGCGAAACATAAGTACACTTTTACTACTACTGTAGTTCTAGGAAAGTGTTTTTTATTAACGTATTAAGAGATTAGGGAGTCGGAGTAAAATATTAGAAATTTGTTTGTCTTTTTACAAGTGTATATGAATATAAAATCTTTAAAATTCAGCCATGAATATGTATGTTTATTATGAATATCAGCAGACATGAGTAAAAAATTGATCTTGGGCCTTCCGATTTTTACATATTTGGTATTCTTTAGATTTTTTATACCTTTCACCACCACAAATGGTGAATGATGGTATTTATAAGTTTGTTATTCCGTGTGTAACATTGAGAAATATTCATCTGAGATCCACCAAAGTATATATTTTCTTGATCCTTATGAAATTCTAAGTCGATTGAGCCATGTCCGTCTATCTGTCCGTCTGTCTGTCCGTCTGTCTGTCCGTCTGTGAGTCTGTGTAAAACACGCTCACGTCCAAAATACGCAAACAAAATTGGTAGACTTGCAAAAAATATATTTAGTGTTGTCCTAAGCAGTTTGGTATTGAAAATAAGGAAAATCGGTTCAGTAGAACCAGAGCTATGAACCAAAATGTGAGACAACCTAAAAAAAATCGGTTATTTGTGTAAATATATTGCAGATAATACCACAAAACTTTACACACGTTATTTTTATAATAAAAGAACTAACTCTGGTGCAAATTATAAGAATCGGCTCATGATTTCTCCTATCCCCCATACAAATTTCTAACCGAAATATGGTTCTATGGTCTATGAATACCTTCAGAATTGCAGTATCCATACAAAATTCAGCAAAAATAAGTTTCCTGCTAAAAGAAGTCAGAACACTAATTTTTTTGTGGATCGGCCCATATTTGACCATAGCCCCCATATAAAGATCACTTCCGAAAATCACTGAAATTAACATAAATATCTTATAAATATCGCTATTAAGATGAAATTCGTCATAAATAATCCCCATATATACCAAAATCACTATTCCTAATTCTATGATGATCGCCCTATAATTGGTTATAGCTCCCATATATATCAACCTAAAAAATTAATTTCGAAAAATTCAGTTTTCTGTGACAGCTACTTGACAGTTCTCGATTGTTTTAAGGTTAGTTAGGATCGACCATCAGAGCGCTTAATACGAGAAACTATACGTTTGCTCTTAACGATAATACGCATCCCGAATGGCGTCGTAAAGTGCGGACAGAACAAGCAATTGATGGTGTACAATGCAGTATGATAATGATCCAAATGTGTCAATTCAACAGGAATTCAAGTCTCATGATCATATTTTGCGGCGTAGATTTGGTGATTGGGCCGAAGGACACATCGCTATTAATCCACAATTTCTTTTGAAAATGTTGATCAGTAATGAAGCACACTATGCTTGCATCACTTTTAAGATATTTTCTTATAAAACCTCTCAGTTTATTATACTTCGCTTTTAGCACTTTTGATCCAACACCAACATTTTTTATTTCCCAAAATATTTATCTGTAATTCATTAATTAATTTTTAATTTAATTATAACCCTTAAGAAGTTGCTCAATATTAGAGAAAAATTTCCCACACTATTTAACAAATAACATCTAAATATACTAAACGATTAAGTGAATAATTAATGTGATTGTAATGGTAAGTCTGTGAGAGAGTATTTGTGTGCAGTTGATTTGAAACTCAAAAACACACACATACAAACAGACAGACAAACATAATCACATTCATACACCTCAGTAATTCGTTTATAATGCGTGTGACATACCAAAGGATATGTTGACATTGCTAAAGGATAAATTTTAAAATCAGTAAATGGGTGATGGAAATACACAAGTTCTATGGGCAGAGGGTAGACTGAAAAGTTCTTTGGATACAACAGAGAAAATAATTATTTCGGTTTCTTAATTATAGTCTACATTTTGGTTAATATATTCTAGGAGTACTATTTTTGAAAGGCCCTGTATTTAATACAGCCAAAATGAATAATATATCACGCTGTAAATAACGGCAGACCGAACTGTTTTATGGAAAAACTAAATTTTTGGAACATATTTTCCCGTTTTCGAAAATTTGTATTCAAGTGCACACAATGGTACAGTTTATCATTGGATTGATTAAAAGACCTTTCGATCTATATAAGTTCCAATTTAATCGTTTGGGATATGAGGTTGTTCGTAAAAGCGGAAAGCACTCCGACCGTTATTCACTTGGGAATAACCAGATGCGATTCCTTTAAATAAACAATGTAAGCAGCTCACTACGTCCTATTTTTTTCTTTCTAAAAATCAAGTATTCCCTAGAAATGTCGCACAAACGTCCTTTTGTCGACAGCTAAAGTGAGAATGGCTCCTCACAGGTACGTCTCAGGTAAGTTCGCTGATTAAAGACGTAACTGATAGTCAATTGATTTTAACCCGCCTAGGGATTGTTGGCAGCCCAAACACTAGGATCGGCTGCTGTGGTCCAATCAACCGCACATCTCAAATTTAAATGATTAACGAAACTACAATGTAAATAATATCGGATTTAACGACACAAGCAATTGGCTATTGGACAAGGACAAGAATCGGAACATGGAACGTAAGAACACTGGAGTAACTTCACGTCTTAATCAAGAATGCAGGACAATGGAAGATTACCACCTGAATATTTTGCGCCTTTTGTAAAGGAAAGGTGGAAAGGTCAAGGAAAGCTATTGCCTCTGAACACCACTTAATTTTTTGTGGCAACAACGTCAATCATATATGTGGGGTGGGAATTTTAATGACATCACGACTGAAAAGGGCCATGCTGGAATATGAACACATAACAGATAGATTTATTATGGCTCGGTTTAAGACTAAATACCGCAACATGGTCGATTTTCAATGATACGCACCAACCGAAAATGATGAAGATGAAACTAAAAACGAATTCTACGAGAAACTGAACATGGTAATCTCACGGGCAAACAAAAGTGACATTAAAATCATTCTTGACATGAACGCTCGGGAATGACAATTCGAACATGCGCTCATCATGGGTGACAAAGGGCTTGAATCATCTCGCAACAACAATGGCGAGCGTCTAATAGATTTATGTGCTTCACATCAGTTGTATATTGGAGGTACAAAATTCCCCCACAGCGATGTTTACAAGTACACATGGTAGTACCCGGACAACGTAACACGCAATCAAATAGACCACTTCTTAATTAGTAGAAAATTCTTAGGTTGCTTGTGGACGTAAGGTCGTATAGAGGTGCTGACATTTATAGTGATCACAAACTTGCGATCAGTGTTATGAAACTCCGATCAAGTGGTTCTTATGATCATAAGGTATGCAGGGTTAAATACAATGTACATCATTTGCAAAACCCAGCAATCACAATAGCATACTCAAATGATGTGTATAATAGACTGGATCGTAGCATCACTAACTATTGGAAGAATATCGTCACAGCTTTCCGAGAAAGTACAAAAAACTTCCTTGGTAGCAGTAAACATCATATTAAACCATGGATAAGTGATGAAACTTGGTGCGCAATCGAGAAAAAGAGGACACTGAACATAAGACAGCAGTCCACAACTGATAGCACATAATTACTTCTCGTAAGGACAAACTATAATAATGCGGAGAAGAAAAGGAAGAAACTAGTACGCAGAGATAAGTGCCAGTTTTATAACAACATCGCCAATGAGGCCGAACATGCTGCATTACGTGGTAACTTTCGCGCAGTGTACAAAGCTATCATAGAACTAAGTGGAAAAAGGCTTACAACAACAGATGAACAGCTTCAGAAGTGGAAAGAGTTCTTTGAATATCCAGAATCGACATATAACAAAGCTGTACATGATTTTTTTTTTAAAACAAACACAAACTGCGAAGCATTTTGCTTGTCTGCAGATACACCCAGAGTCTCTGGCGGGAATCGAACCCGCAATCCCCAGATTGATAGTCAAGCACACTATCGTCTAGTCTAACGGGGCACTCAATGAATTATTATTAAGACGAAACCCGAGCAGAGCTCTTCAAATACACTCCTGAACTACATATTGCCATTAATATATGAAGTTTGGACTACGGAAAAAATTCCACAGTCTTGAAAAGATGACGTAATCGTTACAATTCCAAAGAAAGGTGACCTTAGTGAATGTAAAAATTGGCGGAGTATAACACTATTAAACTCTATCCACAAGATAATTGCCTTTGTTATTCTGGATCGCATATCACCTGTTGTTTAAGCTTGCCTACGTAAGGAACAAGCTGGAACAGTCAATCGAATGGAACTCACCACTGTATATAATTTTTGTCCACTTTGAGCGTGCATTCGATGCAATAAACGGAGAAGCTAACTGGAAATGTCTTCGTAATATGGGCATTCCAGACAAGATATTTTCTATTATACGGATGCTATACTGCGACGCTAAATGCAAAGACCGTTTCAAAGGTGTGGATAGTGATAGTTTCTATATTAACTGTGGAGTAAGACAAGGTTGTCTACTATCGCCAACACTATTTTTACTAGTACTGGATATGGTAATGTCGAAGACAAAGATAAGACGAACAAATTATATGAAAATGGCCTCAAAGTTGGTTTAAGGATCATTCTAAGTAAGGCAAAATATATGCGAATTTCGAACACTGAAAATGTCACTGAGTTTTATTTAGGTAGTATAATTAGCACTGATGGAGGTGCGGGTGCAGATGTTAAAAGCCGAAATAATAAAGCTCGCCATACATACGCTTCTCTTTGCAGAGTCTGGCAGTCATCGCATATATAAAAAAAAACAAAATCAGTATATTCAATAGAAGCGTAAAATCGGTCTTGCTTTACGGATGTCAAACCTGGAATGATGCAAATTCCATCTCCAAGAGAATACAAGTATTTGTAAACAAATTCAGACTGAGGCCTGATTTTAATCTTCAAATGTAAATATCTCGTTAACTATAAGATATAATATATAGCTGTTCTATTCTAATAGATTATAATATACAAATCAGATCGAGAACAAAAATTTGGCATTATTTTTAATTTTTCTTATACTAGAGGTACCCTACAATCGGACATTGAGGCTTGGTGTTTATAGTCCAAATTCTAAACTTAAAGTCAAGTCCACTGTGATATATTAGCAGATAGTATCACCTGGGTCTGATGTGTCAAGCAAATGTTCATGTTTCTCAGTTTATGATGTATTATATTAGATCCGTTTGGGGAGCGCGATTACAAAATATTTCCAGAACTCATCTAGATTGCACTTAAATAAGGTAAAATACTCCTTTGAATGTCATATGATTCCTTAACAACTCTTTTCAGACTCCCTTCGTACAACCATACATAGTCGCTCACTCAGTCACTGATTCATTCATTCATCTAACAAAACATAAACATCAAAAAATGGAAAAGCAGAGAGAAAAAAAAGAAGAAACGAATTTCATTTCCAGTCAATGTAAAGTTAAGCAAACGTAAATGACATGCAAAAGGACTGCACCACTACTGCTTACATAAATTCATCTCTACCACTTACAGGCATATCCACACAAACCAACGCAACTACATATCCTTACAAATACCAGTACAAACTGTTTGCTGCTAGCGTGTACGTATGACAAGGATGATGATGACACATGTAAAATGTGGTTTAAATAATGACGAAATGGGTCGTCGCTGTTGTTTGTCTAACGGTATTGGATGATGATGATGACGATTTTACATACACAAACAAAATAAACGACAAGTAGACAGATAGAGAGAGAGAGACGGAAAGAGATAGAGGAAATAGAAGACGTACCATTAAATCAACCAGCAAACAAAATCACCCATAAACTCACTCCTTTTAATATGTTTTGTTGTTGTCAACGTGATATAATTTGCCTAAAGGACTTGTACTCACAAATCCATAACACACAAACAAACATGCACTCTACAACTTACACAAACAGTTAAAAGCGGTTTATTTACAATAAGGTCAGATTGATGTAATGGACAGACACAAAGAGAAAAGACACTGGCAAAACATCTAACTGACTGAGTGACTGGCTGACAAATTGTCATACAAACGTTTAAGCACCGAGACAAATAGACATTAAACAGTTTACACAACTACATAACATTTATTTATTCAGTCGTAAGGGTTTGAATATTTGAAAACACTTTTCCATATATTTCCGTTGCTTTTGCGGCTACAAAATTTAATCCTTTACGCGGTCTGCTTCTTCTGCTGCTACTGCTTATACAACAAAAACAGCTCACCCCTTTTAACGATTTTCCCTTTATCAAATGACAGTTAAAAGTCGCTTGTCATTTTAATCCCTGACGTGTCTCTGACATTTGCACTGACAGTGACAATACTTTGATGGCTTGACTGGTTGCATACAAAGCGCTCCGCTATACAATTTTATTACTGAGACACAGATACTTACATACAAACATCCATTCACTACTTTCTCATGCTGTTGCTTCTTGAGTTCTTGTTTAGCTAACGTTACTGTGAAAATGTTTTCTATGAGAATTGTACGCCTTTCACCCTACAGCAATGATTTTGTGTATTTGTTGTATTGTTTATGTTAATTATTACATAATTATTTTATGTTTCAGTGAGTTCATCGAAGGATTTACGGGCAGAAATCTTATTAATATATTTAAGAACACTATGAAATATCATATTAAGTTGTGCTAACTAATTGAAATTTTAACTATGATTACCAAGCCTTAGCCACAATTAAAATATACTTGTTCCAAACAAAAATAAAATGCGTGAAGTCAAAGTAAATATTTTCTTCCTACTGGTTGTTTTTATGCATTTATAATATTCGAAATAACCAATTTTTTCAATCCATGTTTTTATACCCTACACCACCATAGTGTTGAGGGTATATTGGGTTAGTGCTGATGTTTGTAACGTGCAGAAATATTTTCCCAAAGTATACCAATATGCTCTGGATCACTTTCTGAGTCGATTAAGCGATGTCCGTCCGTCCATTTAAACTTTGTAATCAAACTAAAGGTCGCTTTTCTATTGCCCCAAGGTTGGTTATTTATTTCTCGAAGCCCCCATACGATTGCCCTATCTGAAAATATTTAAGCTCTCATAAATATCTTTGTTATATAGATATCGAAACCAAATTCAGCTGAAATGAGTTTTATATAATCCAAACTCGCACCACCAAATTTTGTGACGATCGATGAATAACACTAGTTTACAAAACAAACATTTTTGTTTGCTCATGGAATGAGACTTATATTTATGAGAAGAGCTAGGGACGCTAGCTAATTGACCATTTTTTGTTTCCCACCTGTACGTATAAATTTTGAGATATATGGGTTTTTATTTTTCACCTGCCATGAGTAATACTAATGCATACTGTTGAGTACCAACTTGTGGTAATTAGGTATTTACATCGTTTTTTGGTACCCAAAACTCTGGCGAAGCTACTAGATACTTTCAGAGTTGTATTTTTTTGACAAATTCCAAGAAAAACAAGTAAGAGTACTATATTCTGCCGTGCCGAATCTTAAATACCCTCGACCTAAAATGATGGTATAACAACTGAAATAATATAACAATTGTTAGAAAGACTATTTTACGCAGAAGATGTTTTATTTCAAATGTACAAAAAATTGTATCTAATTCAGCAATTTATAACTGAAATTCCTATTAGAACGTATGAAATTAACAATTTATATATAAATTGTTAATTTCATACGTTCTAATAGGTTCTAATAGTATATATACTTAATAATTAGTTAATACGTTTGGATCAACATTTTTCCCTTTTAACCTCAAGCGAGAAACAGAGTATAAAAAAGGGTATACAAATTTATTTAGACAAATTTCAAAATATTGGGTTGTTGGACTTATATGGGAGCTATAACCAATTATTGGACCTATCATCGTAAAATTTGATACATCGATTTTTGTATATATTGAACAAATTTGTTTCGAATTTCAACCTGATAACTATATTTGTAAGAAATTTATGAGGATTTTAATGATTTTCGGGATTGGACCTTATATGGGAGCTATGGTCAAATATGGACCGATATTCACAAAATCCTGTAGTATGATTTCTAAATATAAATTAGAGATTTGTGTACAATTTTGTTTTGATATTGATATTTTTTAGATATTTATGTAGGTTAATGTGTTTTTCGGAAGTGGTCCTTAAGCAATTTTCGTATATATGGGGACTATTTGTGACGAATTTCAACTTAATAGCGATATTTATAAGACATTTATGCTTATTTAAGTGATTTTCGGAAGTAAACATTATATGGGGGCTATGGTCAAATATGGGCTGATCCACAAAAAATTTCGTGTTGTGATTTTTTTAAGCACGAAACTTATTTTTCCTGAATTTTGTGTGGATACTGCAGTTTGGTACGCATTTACAGACCATACAACCATATTTCGGGTAGAAATTTGTATGGGGGCTAGTTGAAATCATGGACCGATTTCAACTAACCAGAGTTAGTCCTTTTAACATAAAAATAACGTATGTAAAATTTTATGGTATTATCTGCAATATATTTGCAACAATACCAAAAACAATTTTAAAATTATCATGTTTGTTTTCAGGTTGTCTCACATTTTGGTTCATAACTCTGGTTTCACTGAACCCATATTGCTGATTTTCAATACCAAACTGTTTAGGAGAACAATAAACATTTTTCTTGCAATTTTAACAATTTTGTTTGTCTACTTTGGACGTGAGCAGACAGACAGACAGACGGACATATCTCAATCGACTTCGAATTTCATAAGGATCAATAATATATATACTTTGTTGGGTCTCAGATGAATATTTCTCAATGTTACACACGGAATGACAAACTTATATATACCCTCATTCATCACTTATGGTGGTGGAGGGTATAAAAATAACAGGACAAAAATAAATACTGTTTAAAAGTACATCTATTTTGTAGATATACGCTAATAAATCCATATTAAATACAAAACTCTAAAGTAAAAACTATTTTGAAATGTCTTCTAGAAAGTGTAAAATAAACCCAGACCAGTTTTGTTTCATTTGCGGAAAAATTATTCAGTTGAATCGAGGTTTTCCTATAACACAAACACTGCAAAATGCTTATTTACATTATTTTGGATTCCCCGTGTCAAATTAGTATAAAAAGTGGGTCCCTCATTCGATTTGCACAAATTGTAGTGAATATATTCCAGGTAAAATGAACATTAAAAATGTCAGTTTGGTTGACCCAAAAAAAAATAGTTTTGCCGCCACTCCACATTAAATTAGGTTTAATGAAAAAATTTTTAAAAGCTTTACATAAGACAAAACCAGCATTTCAATATTTATGCAGCGTGCTACCGAGTCTTTTTGAGGCTAAATTAAAAGAAGGGATATATGTGGGTCCTCAAATAAGAAAAATTTTTGGTGATACCAAATTTGAGTGTCTGTTAACCGATGTTGAAAAGCAGCGTTTTCATCAAGATTTAAA
Source organism: Calliphora vicina (assembly GCF_958450345.1). Taxonomy (NCBI): domain Eukaryota; kingdom Metazoa; phylum Arthropoda; class Insecta; order Diptera; family Calliphoridae; genus Calliphora; species Calliphora vicina. The sequence goes on along the minus strand of NC_088781.1, from coordinate 107,338,151 downwards.
GTTTTTCGAGAGGAATTATCAAGGTTTTTGGGATCAGAATATGCTAAGAGACTACTGTTGGAGTGTCGTGAGGGAGACATATGAAAATAATTATAAAAAGAGGACTAAAACACTTCACTTTTATTTTGTTTGTCCTAATTTAATGTACATTTTTATATGTTTAGTTTTTAATAAATATATCAAAAGTTTGACGTCCAGGATTTTTTTTTAATATTTTTTCCGAAGTTAGAAGACCTAAATACACAATTCCCCATATGTTTTAATTCATGAGCAAAAACCTTGTAAACTAGTGTAATTAGTCATAGCTCCCATGTAAGGTCCACTTCCGATAATCTGTTTAACTAGCATCAATCCCTTAAAAGTGTTGGTATTCTAAAAAAATTCAACACAAATAAATTTCATATATACAGAACACATATATAAGTATATTGGTTTTTGAATTATTACAAAAACTGGTTTAGTAGAAGTATTCGTGGTTTTCAAATATTTAGTCATAAAAACCAAAATGCAATTATAGTATTAATCCTTAGAACATCTAAAATTCAAGATATTATTCATTAAGAAGTTATTTTCTAATGTCTTAGTTTGTTTGTTTTTGTGAATTTCGATGATGTGAAACGGTTTATTGTGATATCTGCTATATAAGCCCAACTTAGAAACAATGTGGTTCTCCGAAATCAGGATATATAAACTATTTGATTTTTTTAAGATATTGAAAATCCTAAAATCTATCCATGATTAAATTTTAAAAGTTCAGCTTTTTTGGAGATTCGTATGAAAAAGTATGAAAAAGTGCAAGATTTTTGAAGGACGGAGATTTAATAAGTAATATGTAATAAGCAGGGCAAGGATTTTCATGCACTAAAAAATTAAAAATATGCGCTTATAATATGCACTATAAAGAGAGAAAATATGCACTAAAAATTACAAAAATATGCAATAAAAACAAGTTTTTTATTTGAAATATATTTATTAATAAAAGAAAAATATAAATTTCAGGTCACAGTTTCAATATATATGTACAATAAAGGAACTTAAAATTTTTTAAATATATTTTTTCAAAGTAAAAATAAGAAAATTCATGTATGTTTTTTGTTAAATTATAAAATATTTATATTAAAAAAAATCAGTCCGTTATTTATTTTCATATTATAAAATTACTTAATTTAGATTTCTATTTGTATAAACAAATAAATTTTTTTTAAATTTCCAAAAAGAAAACTTTGTCTGTTCTGACGAAAAAAGTTTTTATACATTGAAAATGTACGCTTAACGTCAACAGAAGTTAAAGGTGCATATTTAAATGAAGCCAGTTCAATTGGAGGATATTCATTTTCAATTTGATTTTCTTCATTAAAATTGCTGTCTAATATGTCAACAATTTTTTTTTTATATGTGTTGAATCGACTTCAACAGGTTCCCTTTGTTAATTTTAATTTAAAGATTTTTTTTTCTTATTTCTAAGGCCCTCAGCGCCATTTGAACTCAAATTTGTTGTTATACCCTACACCACCATAGTGGGGAGGGTATTATGCGTTTGTGCAGATGTTTGTAACGTCCAAAAATATTAGTCTAGCACCCACCTTAAAGTATACCGATCGACTTAGAATCACTTTCTGAGTCGATTAAACGATGTCCGTCCGTCCGTCCGTCCGTCCGTCCGTCTGGTTGGCTGGCTGGCTGTCCATGTAAACCTTGTGCGCAAAGTACAGGTCGCAATTTTGAATATATTTCGATAAAATTTGGTACATATAATTTTTTCGGCCAAAGGACGAACCCTATTGAAACTGGCTGAAATAGGTCCATTATTTCATATAGCCCACATACAAATGTCCTCCCGAAATTGGACTTTATCGGTCATAAATGTTTATTTATATATGTATCTACACAAATTTCGCTCCAAATAACTTTTATACATACGAAATTCATGTCACCAAATTTTATTACGATCGGTGCATAATTAGTCATAGCTCCCATATAAGACCCGCTTCCGAAAATCACTTTAACGTGCATAAATCGCTTAAAAATGTTGGTATACACACAAAATTCAACATAGTTAACTTTAATATAGACATAAATCACACGACCTAATTTTATGGTGATCGGTCCATAATTGGTCATAGCTCCCATATAAGGCCCACTTCCAAAAATCACTCAAAAATATAAATTATTGAAATTTTAAAAGAAAAATATTTTTACTCATTTACTTGGTGTAGGGTATTATATGGTCGGGCTTGACCGACCATACTTTCTTACTTGTTTTTAGATTATTTTTAATGAATTTTGAATTTAAGGGCCATTTACTTACTTTGTTTTTCTTTTTATTTCCATTATTATTGTAGTCATAAGAGAACATGAAGCTCCAATTTGTTGTTTTTCCAATAATTAGTTTTAAGTATTGAGTTTTTTTTTTTGTTTTTTCCCCACACCAATGAATTGTGAGTAGTTTAAGTTTTGTTCATATATATTCAAAGTAGTACATTTTTTGAAGCTCAAGAAGCAAGAGGCTTAATAAATCCCCAATAACTTGAATTGTTAACCAAAGAAACATCAAGTCTTTTATTTAACAAATATAAAATTTTAACTGTGACTAGATTTGAAGTCTAGCCACCAATATGAAATCCAGTATTTTTCTGTAATATATTCTTTAGTTTTGTTTTAATTTGGTTAGAAATTTCTCCTTTTACATTATTAATTTTATTGGCAGCATCATCAATTAATTTTATTTGTGCATTCAGCGAATTCAATCCCTGTAGTTTATAAATAGTTTCAGAAATAAAGATGTAATTTGAGCACAGAAATTCTAATTGGCTTTTAATATTACTCTTTTTAAAATATCTTTAATTTTTTAATTGAGTGAGCGTCGCTATTATCAAATTCTTCCATTATATTTTTAATTTCATCGAAATATTTGCCATAGTAGTCAGCCGCATCTAACCAGGTTCCCCATCTAGTAATTACTGGTTGAGGTGGAAGAGGAATCTCTGGATACTTTTCTTTAAATTTAGCAACACGAGATGGTGCCTTTAAAAACTCTTTTTTCCCATTCGAAATTAATAAATCTATATCTTCAAATTTAGATCTAATTTCTTCGGCAACTCGATGTAAACCATGTGCTAAACATGTTACATGAATAAGTTATGATATGTGATATGTGAAATATGATAAATATATGAATTTAAAAGAAAAATATGCAAAATATGCATTTATAACAAAATATGCAACAACAAATCGATGCCATTTTGTTGCAAATTCTTCGATTCGGAAAGATAAATTTTCAAAAGTGATTTTGAGTTACTGACTACAAACATGCATTTGCATAGAAATCCTTGCCCTCGTAATAAGTAATAAAATCTTTATTTATTAACGAAACTCAATGAAATTTTTAACGTTTTTTATGTTTGTCAAATAACAAGGTGTACAAAAACTTGTCAAAAGGTCAAAGGCAATCCCGCAATTCCTAAAAATTGAAGCGAAAATCCCAAAAATGGTATTTTTTACAATTTTGCCTATAGGGTCTACATTTCCGTCGGGGCTGGGAAAATAATTTGGCGATAAATAGGGAACACATCAAGGTTTCAAAAGCAGCTTTTTGTTTTCTGATCCCATCATTGGAATTTTAGAACATGTGGCCCAAATTTGAATTTTTGATAAAAAATAGGTCAAATTCCGAAGGGGCATTTTACATTTTTTTTTACCAAAATGTAATCCGTAAAGATACTTTATAGAAAGACATAAAATTGTTATATGTTCTTAAAAAAAATTTTTTGATTGAAAATCATGTATCTTTGGATCCATAATAGACATTGACCTCAAATCTGTATATTATTACTAATTTAGTTGTCTAACTAACAAGTCCATTCGGTCCATTCGGTGTCTATGTTAAAGTTAGCTATGTTGAATTTTGTGTGTATACCAACATTTTTAAGCGATTTATGCACGTTAAAGTGATTTTCGGAAGCGGGTCTATATGGGAGCTATGACTAATTATGGACCGATCGTAACAAAATTTGGTGACATGAATTTTGTGTATACAAAACTTATTTGGAGAGGAATTTGTGTAGATACATATATAAATTAAACATTTATGGCCGATAAAGTCCAATTTCGGAAGGACATTTGTATGGGGGCTAGGTGAAATAATGGACCGATTTCAGCTAGTTTCAATAGGCTAGTTTCCTTGGGCCGAAAAAATAATTTGTACCAAATTTGATCGAAATATCTTCAAAATTGCGACCTGTACTCTGCGCACAAGGTTTACATGGACAGCCAGCCGACCAGACGGACGGACATCGTTTAATCGACTCAGAAAGTGATTCTAAGTCGATCGGTATACTTTAAGGTGAGTGTTAGACTAATATTTTTGGGCGTTACAAACAGCTGCACAAACGCATGATACCCTCCCCACTATGGTGGTGTAGGGTATTAAAATAAATATGACCACTTAATGACTTAGCATGGGTCTTAATATTGGTCTGACCGGATATCACCGCTTAGTTAGATAAAAATGACCTGATTATTTCTTAACTCATCTTCCAGAAAATATACTCTATTGATGTCATTAGCAAACCTTAAACTTCTGTAAGCACCTGTGCGATTCGTTTTCAAGTGGGTTGAAGATACAGGATATAAAATTAAGTGTCATTGCTAGAAAAATAAGAATAATATTTTACAAAATATAATGCGGAAACAAGTACAATACAACAGTGACTATCTTAAATGAACAATTTACACTGAGTGATGATAATGTGATTCATAGGCAGGCTGATATTAGAAAAAACATTCCAAAACTGAACATTTTTATACTCTTCTACAGATACAAGATATTTATTTTACCACAAGTATTTTATTATTGAGATATGATATGCAGATTGTTATGGCAGAAACAAGTAGCTAAATAATAAACACAAAAAAAAACAATTGTGAATGATGGCATCCGCCATTTCAGCCAGCCACAAAACAAACGTACTGAAGAAAGTCAAAACATTTGGCATTGCATCGATTGCAACTCGTAGTTGCAAATGCGCGCGAAAATAAAATTTATCAAATAAACATTTGGACAATTTACATTGGTAACAAATCGGACCAACAGAAACATAAACATATACACATCAGCAAACAATGTGAAGCTGCTGGGGCATCATCAGCCAGAGATACTCTGGAAGTCAGACAGACGTTCATACTTATTTACTGCACAAGTGAACGAGCAAATGAGTGCTTAGCAGCAGTAAATAGTAGATAGATACTTGCAACGTATCAATATTTAAAATGGGCCATAAACACTCATCAACTATTTCCTTTTCAATTGCAGTGAATGTTTAGTGGAATGTTATTAAACATTTTTCCAGTGGGACTGTTTGGTTTGTTTGCCATTTATGAGGCAAAATTGGCAATAAGTCATTTAAATGTAGTGCAGTTAGCATGATTATACAATAGTTGAGGGGGTGGGTGAATAGATGCAATTTAAATAATAAATTATTTCATAAATTACAAGTTAAATTTATATTTATTTTGTAAAATGTTGTTACTTTTTTCTTAAAGCTTTTTAAAACATGCCTTAAATCAAGTCTAATATTTTCCATTTTTTTAACTTAAGTGCTTTGAGTTCCTTTATTTAATATTTTTTAAAACATATTCTATTTCTTTTTTTATATAATTTTGACTAACTGTCAATATTTTGTGTATAGAATTAAACAAAAAAAAAAAGAAGAACGAAACTTTAAATAACATTTTCAATTACAACATTATAAAGATGGACAATCTGTCTACAACAATATTGACCACATGTACTAGAAATTAATATTTATAAGCGAAGGCCCAAGCCAAACTAAAATTCATGTTCGACACATGTCTCTAAGGATTAACACAAGTGACCACAAAATCGTCATCAACGGCAAAACACAGACACACACATCCACACGAACCTAAATACCAACACACTTTCATGTTTGAAAATACAAACAACCGAACAGTCTTCTGCCAACCATTCAAACAACTAGTAAAAAATTGAAAAAATAACACAACATCATCATCATTGAGGAGACACAACCAAACGACTGACCAACAACCCAGCAGTTAAGCAAGTAGTCAATGTATCCCTTATAGACAGTAATTGTCACTTGGCTGACTCCAATTTATATATTTTGGGTCATTTTTAGTGCAGAGAAGAAGTCTATTGGTTACTTTATACATCCCAGGTAATCTAGCGTGAAGACAATTGCCACTTAAGTGTCTCTAAGTAATCTAGAGTGTCATTCGTACAAACTGATTTATACAAATTGTGTTGATATAATTCTCATACAGTTTATTTCTATTTTTGTTTAAGTATACTGATATCCCATGCAAAATAACGTGAAGTCAATAGTCACTTTAGTGTCTCTTAGTAACCTATAGTGAAGTCACTTTAAACTTTTATTTTGTGATGCACTTAAGAAAGCAATCCATTGGAGAGTTTTCGGAGGAAGGTTTGTTTACAAGCAATTCTTTATTAGACTGTCTATGATTTGTTTTTTTAGCTGACTATTTGAGGTCAATTAGCACGCGTTCATGTTAAAATAAATAGTTATGTAGCTGATTAAGTAGCCAGTTAGGTAGCTAGTAAGGAAGCTGACACTATGTAACCAGCATGTGAATCCAATGCATTGACTATTTTGGACCAACTAACAGACAGTATCTAAGTAGTATTCTAATTCAAAAGGGTCATGCTTAGGATATGCACATGTTAAAATGATTAGTCACGTAGCTATTGAAGTAACTTGTTCCCACTCCAAATGATGGGTTAAATCACTAGTACGCGACTGTCTCCTAGAACTGCTGGGAATTTTTAGAAACACTCACACACACACTCTCTCTCTCATGTGGAAATGTTTACATACACATGCAAACCTAGAGAAAAACTGTCAAATTGTAAAACGACTACTTCAAAAAGTGCTCCCACATTGGGATGCATACTACTCAACACGAAAATTACGAGGAAAATAGCAAAAGGTGCTTTTAAGATGGCAAAAGTGGTTATTTCCCAAGATGGTTTCCTTGTTAGAACGAAATCGATCACATACCGAGAGGTAAACATTAATATCCCATCACTTCATAGGCCTTCTTGAAAGCGTACTTATACCTTCACATTCTAGCCTGACTTTCTTGGAGAGATTTATAAAGGGTCTTCCAATAGGGACTTTGAAGTTATATCTGAGGAATCGACTGTTATTTATTCAGTTTTTATTACCTAAAGATCCGAGTGCTTCGGCAATTTTAAGGTCTACAAACAAAATTTTCGAAATTGATACGATACGACTCCACATTAGATCCAAGAACGTCAAATGCATACCAAAAAGTCACTGTTTGTTGAGGAGTTTGGGCTGGCGGCGTCATCGGTCCATATTTCATAGAGAACTACGTTGGCCAGGACATCACCTTTAACGGCTGCACGTCCTTTCAACTTCTTGTTCCTTATAGTATATCTGAAAATCGTTCTCTGAAACTGCCCGAGTCTTATTTCCTTCGGTTGATGTAGAGATAAGTCAATTCAAGCTCAGAAGGTGGATTCATAAATTTATTCCGCCAACTACGATCCCCCTCTGATATTCCCCAGGACTTAAGTAATGTCTGACCCGATGGTGCTCTCAATAAAGAGCAATACAAATTTATGATTTCAATTCAGTAGCAATATCTTGAATCTTAAGATATTAGTACTGCGCACTGATGTGGATGACGAACGTGACACCTCCGGTTACTTTCGATGCAGGTGCGCACTTTTTTAGAAAACTTTTTATCTATTTGAACTTTGTATAATGGAATTATTCGCCAATTTAGTGTTCTGAATCGCAACGACCTCGATGGGCATCTGTTGTCTAAATCGGATTATCTCAAAAATTTCACCTCAGATTTTCAAACTGCAATTAATGTTTTAACAGTTTCACTGTTGGGGACAGTTCTTTCTTGTAAAAATACTATTCGATAGACACAGCTATCGTTGAGATGGAAAAATATAGCCAACTGAGTGTAAGGTCGTCCGTAGCGTACATTCAATTTTAGGGGGAACAGGTAATGACTGTTGTACGGAGAACTTCCGATTCTGGCACAATAAGGGTCCTGGATTCTGCTCAACACAAATGCTGAGCAACACTCACAGAATATGCTGCTTTATGATTATCAACTTCTTTTGGCCTAAATTGGATGATATGAACAACAACAACATGTGGTTTCGAAAGGACGGCGCTATGTACTACTTAGCTCATGTCACATTGGATATTCTGCGCAAGCGATTTGAGAATATGTTCATCTCACATGGAGTAGATGTAAACTGGCTACCGATATCGTGCAATTTGATCCCGTTAGACGTTTTCTTGTGGGGTTTCCGACAAAAATCCACTTATGATCCAAATGAGCTGAAATATAAAATTTAAATAGTCCTTTAAAAGACCTAGGTTATCTCTATTAGTTGAAGAGATATTTAAATTTCAGGTCAATCGGTAAATAAATTGATTTTTGGCGATTTTTTTAAAAAAATTAAGACCCGAAGTGACCAACTTTTAGGAGCCACGCACTGCCCCATTACTCTAGGAAGCTGAACAAATGTAAATAAACACATCAACTCTAACCATGTGAAATAGTTCCCGAAGTACCGAATTATTTCCAAAAAGAAAACGTTTCTAAACCTCTGTGCATCTGGAGAAATAAGAGTAGACTAACAACTATTTGCATATCGCGGAGTTATCCAACTTAAGAGTTGGATAACTGATTTAAGGATAAACTTTGGAAGTGGGCAAAAAACAAAAATGTAAGAAACTGCCAGAACTCTGCAGTTGGCAGAACGACCGGAAATTTATTTAGGGAAATCTAAACCTAAAGAGAACAAATGAGATTCTGAAACTAAATAGCCCAATACTCAGAAGACTAGTTAGTTATGGGTTTAACCGAAACGTTCATGATTTCATGTTATGACTGAAAAGCTGTAATATTCTCGAACAACAAATTGTCTCGCTTTATCTCTCTTTAGGCACTCCTACTCAGTTCTTCAAATAATGTAGCTATCGTTCTCGATGATTGTTGAGCAATCTGTTGAGTTCCTTATCTATCTCTTTCTTAAGGCTATAACTGTTCTCAATATCGGAAATGGTGGTATTGAAATACTCAACAGTGACTCTGTCAACCATCTGAAGACATGTCATTTCAGTTTTTCAAATAATCTAGCCATAATTTCCGATGATTATTGTAAAATATACGAAAAGGTACACTTCCGTGATCCCAGCATCCTTCTTCGTCCGACAGAAGACAAACTATTCCAGTTCTTCAAATAATCTAGCATTCGTTTCCCTTATTCCGACTGATTATCGAATAAGTTGCGGATTTCCTGTTCAGAAAAGCAAATTATAAGTCGCTGTAATTGGTAATTCGGATGACAATATTCTTGTTGATGGACATTCAAATGTTATACTTCTTTGGGTATTTTAGGCTTCGATGAAGTTCAGAATGCCATTAAATATATAGTGAAATTAAGTAATTAAGTAATTATCTATTATGTAATCTATTTTGTATGATCCAAGTGAAAGCACATCAAAGCGAATGAACAGTGGATCAGAAGAGATTTTTTTATGTCTGTCGAAGTGGCGCTAACAGCCTAAATCCGTAATCCATATTTTCGTTTACTATGAAGAAGCTAGACTCGTCAATATGCATCACCAATGTAGGACTTTTGATCTTCCACGATATTCAAGTTTCAGCTATCTTGCTGATATGAAATATCCTGTAACGAGGTCGATGATCCCATAAGGAAGGTTCCTTATGTTAGGCCGGTACCTGAATGCACTGATATAAAATAAACACTATAGAGCATAGTGTTTATAAACCGGTTAACCGAAAAACCGGTTTTTCTTCGAAATCTCGGTTTTTTGCGAACCGGTTAATTTAAAATGTTGATTTTCGGTTAACCGGTTTATCCGGTTTTTATCACTCGGTTAACCGGTTTTTAAAATTTAGGTTTAAAACTAAGAAATCTCATGGTTTTGTGCATTTTTTATATTTATTGTACAAACATTATTGGTCTGATTTGAAATCTAAACTGCTGATTTACAATATAAACCTATTTAGATTGATATTTTTAAGAATTACAATGATTCTAAATAGTAGAGGACGATGAGTTTACTTAAAAACTTTTTCAGAATAAATTGCACATAATGAAACTATTGAATGAAATTAAATTCCGCAGAATTCTAGAAGTTAAGCAAAATCTTAATAATGATTCATTATAAACTTAGTGATGATTTTACCAAACGTCAAGTTGAATTTGATGTGCATACCTTCTTTCAATCAATTTGACTTCATTAGTGTGTTTTGTTCTTAAAATTTTATTTTATTATTAATTTCGTTAGCTTAGTGTACAAAGTCCTTTTCAGAAATAACAACGTTCCAAAATCCATAATTTGAAATATTTTTGAAATCTGATAATGGAGCTTTATTAATTATTTGGTGTGATTTATAATGACAAATAATCACAGCTAAGAAGAAATGCGTTTACATCTTATAGGTCCTTTTTTGGGACTTGCTACATTTTCTGTTCCATATCAGAAAAATTTAATGAATAAACCAATAATTAAAACAAGTATATTATATATTTAGTAACATATTTATACTCAATTCCATTTGACTGAGATAATAATTGTGAAATTTTTACAAAATAAAATGGACTTAGCACCTTTGTATATTTATAGTTATTTAATATTAACCATTCCTGACTAATAAAAACTAAAAATTTTAAAGCTGTATACACTTTATTGGACATTTTATGTTTTCTACATATATATGACGGTTAACCGGTTTAACCGGTTTTTTCGATGTCGGTTAACCGAAAAACCGGTTTTCTAAAAAAGCCCAATTTTCGGTTAACCGACAAACCGGTTTTTTAAAAAGTCGGTTTTTTATAAACACTAATAGAGCATAAACTCAGTGTTCCCAGAATAACAAAGGTTATACTCATGATATTGATTAGCAAGTGAGCTTGGAACTGTATTTCTGATGTCTCTACTGTATTTCTTGTGCGGCATATTCAAAGACAACTATATCCATTCTCAAACTGAAATTCCGTGCAACTTCTAACACTAGCTGAACATGATGTTGTTTCAAGTAATATTACTCCAGAGAATATTGTTAAACTCCAAAATGAATATCATCCCAAATCTACGAAATGCAATAAGTAGTTTTGATTGAATATGTTAATGCTTCTCTTTCGGATCCGAGAAGTTTCTGAAACGTTAAAAACAAGAGCTACTGAACAGAAATGCAAATTATGAGTCACTGTAATTGGTAATTCGGATGACAATATTCTTGTTGATGGACATTCAAATGTTATACTTCTTTGGGTATTTTAGGCTTCGATGAAGTTCAGAATGTAATTAAATATATAGTGAAATTAAGTAATTATATTAACTTGAGAATGCTCTATTGTGTATGATCCAAGTAGATCAGAAGAGATTTTTTGATGTCTGTCGAAGTGGCGCTAATAGCCTAAATCAGTAAACCATATTTTCGTTTACTATGAACAAGCTAGACTCGTCAATATGCATCACCAATGCAAGACTATTGATCTTCCACGATATTCAAGTTTCAGCTATCTTGCTGAAATGAAATATCCTGTAACCAGGTCGATGATCCCATCAGGAAGGTTCCTTATGTTAGGCCGGTACCTGAATGCACAAACGGTTACTGATATAAAATAAACACTATAGAGCATAAACTAAGTGTTCCCAGAATAACAAAGGTTATACTCATGATATTGATTAGCAAGTGAGCTTGGAAATGTGCTTTGTTGCCACTTATACATTTGCCAACGATGTCTCTACAGTATTTCTTGTGCGGCATATTGAAAGACAATTATATCCATCATCAAATTGAAATTCCGGGCAACTTCTAACACTAGGTGAACATGATGTTGTTTCAAGTAACATTACTCTAGAGAATATTGTTAAACTCCAAAATGAATATCATCACAAATCTACGAAATGCAATAAGTGGTTTTGATTGAATATATTAATGCTTCTCTTTCGGATCCGAGAAGTTTCTGAAACGTTAAAAACAAGAGCTATTGAATCTGCAAAAAGTTCTGAGCCATGATCCAGGCTTTTTAACCGATTTACACAAGTATTATTTTTTAATATAATTTGCAGTATCTGAGTTCACACTCCCTAGTAAACTTCGTATATCCCGGTGTGAAGAACCATATATTGGTAAGTATTTATAGATATAACGGGTCTTCCAATATGAACTTCAGAACTTTAACAGTTAATAGCGGCCATATTGTTGAAGCTACATCTGTCGAAAATAATAAAATTGTTTTAATAAAACTTGTGTTCTGTTTGTGAAACTCTGGATGGATGGGTATGTCAACAAACAAAATTGTCGAATTTGGGTCGATACTAACCCACATGAGATCGAAGAGCGTCTAAGATATACCGAAAAATTCTCTGTTTGGTGTTGAAACTTTACTAGCGGCGTCATCGGTCCATAATTCTTTGAGAAAGACTTTGGCCAAGCCATCAACTACTTTTGGCCCGAATTGGATGATATGGACAATAACGACATGTGGTTTCAACAAGATGGCACTATGTTTTCTTAACTCGCAGATCTATGCAACCCATGGCATCGGTCAAATTCAGCCTCATTTTTGCGCCAGAATAATTGAAAATTGAACATTTCGGATGCGCGCCAATCAGCGAACATTTGTATGATGATATATTCCATATATATTGATATCGATAGACCTCTCAAACGAAACACTTTGTTCTATTTAAATTTAAAGACAGGAAGCGCTTAATGAAAGACTCTTTATAATGGAATAAATGAGATCGCATCGATGAACATCGTGCTAAACAAATGACTAAAAATTAATTAAAATCTTCAAAGAAGTTTTAAACTCAGGTTTACTTATGTCTAATATCGTTTATGCATAGTTAATGTTTTCCTGATTATCGTAAATAATTGCAAACCCAGGACTTTATTGTTCTATGTGTCATATCCTCCAAGAACTTTATGACACTCCACTGTTTAAAATACGATTCCCTAAATTACTTTTCAGCTTGACCACGAATAACAAACTAAAAGAAAAAGGACACATATGCTTCATCTACACATTTAGAGACTTAGACTTACACACACATACACATTCATAGTCCTTCAAGAGTTTTAGGGTCAGTTTATAAGCAACAACAACAACAATAACGACAAAAGCAAAGAATTATTATGAATTTTTATAAAAATGTTCAAAATATGACATGAAAAGTGAAAAATGAAGAGTACTACTTCCTAAAGAAATGAAAATAAATAAAATAAAATCTAAAATAATAAAATACAACAACAAAAAAAATATTTTATAAAAGTAAATTCTCTCCCAAGACATCAACCATCACTAAAAGCACCACCACCAACCAGCAGCAGTAGCAACATCAGCAGGACACAAAACTAAACTCTAAAACATTTTGCAGCAAATTGGTGTGAGAGATGGATTTACGTTAAACATTGGAACATGTCCAAAGCTTTCAAACAATTTTCTTTTCTATAACATACTAAAGCACACACATCCATATGTATGTACTCTTGGACACATGAAGCTAAAAGATGAAGAGGAAAAACAACACCGAATGAAATGAAAAACTTATGTGTGAAATGTGACGTGGTTGTCAAAAGTCACTAGAAAACTTTTGATGTGTGTGTCTACATGCAATACCCCAGTAAATAATAAAAAAAATACATATAAATATGTAGTATATAGAGAGAGGAAAAAGCATTATATAAATATAAAAACTGTCCAAAAGAAATTATTTTATATTTTATTTACCCTACACTACATATTAGTACTGGGTGCGAAAGACTAAGTCTCTGTCTGTTATTCTCAAATAATGGTCTACTAGCAAACACATTATAAAGTTAATTTGTTGAATTCTAATAAATTTAATTGATATTTTGCCTACTATTGACTGTCAGCAAATGTCTCCTTATAACCCAGTTGTAAAGTTCAAGTCACGGTGTTCATAAAAGATCACAATTCACATCTATGTGATCGCCCAAATTATGAGGTAAGCTGGTATCAAAATATCTTACACTATGCTGCTGTAGACCGGGGCAACACATATCAGATGTTCCACTTGACACATCTATGTGAAAGTCTCGTATCAAAATATCTTAATCTATGCTCCTGTAGATCGGGCCAACACATAGTAGGTCTTTTACATATTAATTCTCTACACTGATAGAAAAGCCGTCATAACGCTGATGTATTTTGACATCAGTTCTATATCAAGTGTCTTCGTTTTTCACCCCATGACACTTTTCATCATTATGATGTCAGCCTTTACATCAATTGACAAAATTGTCATCAGGGTAAAAATGTCATCAATGTGATGACATATCGTCATCACAGAAATGACTATTCGAAGTCAGTTTAATAAAAAAAAATTCATCAGTGCGATGACACAGTAACATCGGAGGAATGACTCTTCGTGCGCAATTTGATGACAAACTGTCATCAATGCAATGGTACATTGGAATTAAAGAAATACACAAAATGTGTCATCAAACTGATGTCACTGAAAACATTGCATAGATGACACACAAAATATGACAATATTTTATGATGACGTTCTTCATTGTATTGATGTTTCTTTTCGTTTCATTGATGCCATTTGTCATAACATTGATGTCAAAATTCTTATGATAGGGCATCATCAATATGAAGATGCATTTTTCTATCGTCCAAACAATGTATGTTACGGTTTTTTTTTGCCAGAGATAGCCAGAGAATTTTTGGATATTCCATTCGCCTATCAACTTCCGCAACTTCCGTTTACGCTACAGTTATGTATACGGATGACCCTTATACACTTATCAGCTTATCACTTTCATTTATCCGAATGCTCTCAACTTCATATTAACTCTGAATGATGTTGCCAGTGTAAAGCTGTGTCGATGGTATGTACCCATACCTGTAAGAAATAAATCAAGAGGAGTAAGCCAATGATCGTTTCCGTCTATAAACCGTGATGTAGCAGTACAAAATCAGAAGCTTTTCAGTAGCAGTGGAATGATAAGGCACAGGAATGACCTGTTTAACTTTACGGGGTTATGATGATTTGCATTAAAACACCACTGACAGACACTTATATAATTCACGATGATTCACTTTACTTTGTTTGGGATTTTGGATGTGTTTGGATTTGGAAAAGTGTATTGCGGTTGACTGTAGATTTCTCGATTCAACTGAGCGATCATGAGTTATTCTGGTTAGTTATGAAGATGTCATCACGCTCATCTGACTGATTTGTATAACTTATAGTCGAGCGCCTGTTGCGATGACAGTTTCGCTGAACTAACTCTAGACTTTATGTGAGTTGAAGTTTATATGAGAATCTTTAAGGATAAGGTTGGTAAATTCTCTGAAGCCGTAACAGTCTGATTTAGTTTGGTTGATGAAAATTCGAAGGAATTGCGGAACTATAATTTATAGTCGAACGGCTGTTGAGAAGACTGTCTAGTAACTTCTTAAAGACTTAGTGTATGTTGAAGAGGTAATTTAAGAAGGGATTGATCAACAATCCTTTGTTGAATAGTCAGAGCTGACGGTCAGCATATAAGTCACATGGAACTAGACATGTATCACCGTCAATAAAGTCCTTATTTTGGGACAGCATGTCCCGACCTATAACTGCGTTTTGAATGCAATATATTATCGCATTATCCTGAGCATCTTTATCATCAAGATCAATAGAAAGATACATACATAGGTATAGATATAACCTTTTCTTCATGTGCGATATTTTCCAAGGACATTGTATCCGTAGCAACTGTGCGGACTGCAAATGTTTATCAGTTATGTATGTCTCAAAGATCACGGATCAATAGAATCTGGAATAGTTATGACTTCACTCCGCTGCACAGTTCAAATTTCATTTGAATGAAATTTGACATGCGCAAAGAAGAAGTGTTGTCGAGTTTAAGTTCTTAATTTTGACCGCATGGGCCAACATTGTTCTCCAAAGTAGAACACCTCGAGTATGTTCAGTTTTTAAAACGTTACTATTTCTTCATCTGAGCTCTGATTTCAAAACACTTACACATATAGAATCTCCTCATCGAGCACTACAAAAAACCTCGTATCCAGAATCCAGAATTCTTTTTGGAATATTTGCCCATTGGAAATACATGAAGTTAGTTCAAAATTAGCTTATTTTTAACAAATTCTTGGTACATAAGTATTAGATTTGA
The DNA here is from genome assembly GCF_958450345.1 of Calliphora vicina. Lineage (NCBI taxonomy): Eukaryota > Metazoa > Arthropoda > Insecta > Diptera > Calliphoridae > Calliphora > Calliphora vicina. The sequence goes on along the minus strand of NC_088781.1, from coordinate 107,321,900 downwards.
CATACTTGACAATACTTCAATAATTTGATCGATCAACTAGATATTAAACGGTTGCAGGGTTGTGCAATATTTGTTGATTTCACCCAAGTGAAAAATTCTGTAAATAATTTATATTTATCATTCTCCAGGCAAGCGTCCATCCAAATGGACTTGAAATACTCTCCTGAAATACTCTCGTTAGCAAAACTTTTGCATAGGAGCAAGGTGTGAAACTTCTGAATAGTAACTGAAAGCTTTTGATATACTTAGTATTTGATATTGTTGAAAACCTAACTAAAATAATTTCATAAATTTTTTGAACGTCATTAACCTTAAAAACTCAAAAAATTATAAAATAGTGATTTTCCATGAAGAAAAATATAAAATTTTATTTAATGTAAAATTTTAACGGTTAAAAATATCATAACCAAATTTTAAACTTATATAGATCCAAATGTTCTTAAATCAATGGCGTTATAATTTCCAATTTTTATTTTTATATACCGAAATTCCTTAAACGGGGAAAATGTGTTCCAAAAACTGAGTTTTTTTTATAAAAGTGCCAACTGTGACGTTATTAACCATGTTATAGTAAAAAACAAGTAAGAAAGTATGGTCGGTCAAGCCCGACCATATAATACCCTACACTTAGTAAAAGAGCAAAAACCTTTTTCTTTTAAAATTTCAATAATTTATATTTTTGAGTGATTTTCGGAAGTGGGGTTATATGGGAGCTATGACCAATTACGGACCGATCACCATGAAATTATGTCGTATGATTTATGTCTCTATGAAAGTTTACTATGTTGAATTTTGTGAGTATACCAACATTTTTAAGCGATTTATGCACGTTAAAGTGATTTTCGGAAGCGGGTCTATATGGGAGCTATGACTAATTATGGACCGATCGTAACAAAATTTGGTGACATGAATTTTGTATATATAAAACTTATTTGGAGCGCAATTTGTGGAGATACATTTATAAATTAAACATTTATGACCGATAATGTCCAATTTCGGAAGGACATTTGTATGGGGGCTAGGTGAAATAATGGCCCGATTTCAGCCATTTTCAATAGACTTGGTCCATGGGTCAAAAAAATAATATGTACCAAATTTGATCGAAATATCTTCAAAATTGCGACCTGTACTCTGCGCAAAAGGTTTACATGGACAGCCAGCCAACCAGACGGACATCGTTTAATCGACTCAGAAAGTGATTCTAACTCAATCGGTATACCTTAAGGTGGGTTTTAGACTAATATTTTTGTGCGTTACAAACATCTGCACAAATACATAATACCCTCCCCACTATGGTGGTGAGGGTATATACATTGTATTTAAGTAACGCATAGGGCTATACAAATATGAAACTCTTTCGAGGATCGGTGCTTTGTGCTTTTAGAAATTTTTACTCAAACCTAAAATGTTTTTAAAAAATTGGAAGTTTGGATAGGGCTGTGGGGAGCTATGTCCGCTTAAATATACCAAATTTTATTCTACACTTTTATACATAATGTTCTTTTTTACAAAATTATATATAGTCCTGAAAACTTATTGAGGAAAAACGTTTAAATACGGCACTTTTACATGGTCCAACCTTAGATGCTTGTAGCTTTTTATAGAGATAAGGTAACTGTTAGCAAGTTGTCTTTATTTTATTCAGAATTATATCGCAAATATATACGCAGAGAAAAAATATAGTTGTGCATGTTTACTGTAACCATTTCTATATTTTTACAAGATTTTTAACAATATTATATCATGTGAATCGTAAATTAACCATATTATAGTTACCACAATCATTTAAATGGTTACTGGGACTATAATATTGTTAAAAAAAACTTGTAACACTATTTAAGGAAAATATAAAATGAAGTGAATAACAGTACAAAAATGGAAATTAACCTTTAATAGCACTCGGGGTCCAAATGACCCTGAACTTTTAAAATCACGAAAAACACAGTCAGTTTGACCCCAAGTACTCTTAAGAGTTAATTTCAATTTTTGTACTGTTATTGTAAATACTAGACTTCATATTACATTTTTCTTTTCTATGAAGGTGAAAACTTATATACAAGTAAATATGGATATATTTATCAAAATATGTTAATTTTCTTGTTCTAGTGGCCTAAAACACGTTAATGGCCCGACGATTTTTTTATAACTTTAACATTTTCTAACCAATTTTTGTCTTTTATATCTTATTAGAACGATAATTACGTACAGATTACAATTATTTGAGCTTCCTAGGTACAATGGGGGCCAATGGGTGGCCATTCTGCCTACGAAGCTCAACAAATGAATATCAACTCAAAAACACCTCTACTCCAACCTTGTGAAATTTCGTTAAGATATGTAAAAACCACTGTCAGACTGATATTTTATATCGACTCTGCTATATATAGTGATCCAGAATATATATATTTTACGGGGCCACAAATGGAAGTGTAGTTGTAATTTCTACACTTTCCAAGGATTGACAAAATTATATATACCGTTATCACTAATGGAAGGGTATAAAAGGAAATTCAAATTTTATTTCCTTTGAAACTACGTAAAAGATGAGATATTATTGATCTTCGCTCTATTACGAGGATTTCAAATATTGAAAGTCTTGTGAGCTGAATTTGAAATACAGAGATCATCCAAATACTTATATAATATAAATATATTTAACCTTCCTTCGCTCATTATTTTCTTCAATTGACACTTAAAATATTTCAAATCTTTGCCATTAAATATGGACAAAAATTATTGTTGCCTTTTACCACTTCCAAGACTAACAAGAGACCTGTCATATGTCAAAAGTTCAGTGTGATGTATTGAGATAAACACTCATATTTTGTTGAAAATAAAAAGTTCTCTGATAAATTTTAACAAATTAAAATTTAACACACATATAAATAAACATTTCCTTAAAAATTCCCTCCCTACAAACTAACGATTTACACCCTCTCTATCTTTCTCACACATACAGGCACACAGAAACGAACTTTCAAAAAATAACGGTAAATGTCATATTGCAACACTGACACATTGACACAAACATCAAGTAGAAGTTTTTTTTCTTTTAGTCTCTTTCTTCAGATCCTGCTGCTGCTGCTGTTTCTGCTGTTGCTGCTTCATCAACATCATTTTCCTAAACAACTCTAGTGAAATTTAGACAGATACTCACACACACATACTTACTACTCCAAAGGTGAGATGTGTTAGTATGTGTGTGTTTGTGTCTGTGTCCAAGGTATAAAGTGATGTCCAACTGTTTATTTATGGACGACATTTCCTTTAAAATTTATTATAAAACTTAAAAGTTGTTGGTTACAAATTTTTTATTTTTTTAGTTATTGCTGCTACTGCTGTTGTTGGTTTGTTTATTGTTCCTTATATGTTTGTGTAAGTTCGGTATGATGGAAAAATAAAATAAATACTGACAACATTAAAGAGTAGAAAAGAAAATTATTAAGTGTCACTGGGGATGAAAAGTGGGCTAAAGTAAAAAAAAACAAGTAAGAAAGTATGGTCGGTCAAGCCCGACCATATAATACCCTACACCAAGTAAATGAGTAAAAATATTTTTCTTTTAAAATATCAATAATTTATATTTTTGAGTGATTTTTGGAAGTGGGCCTTATATGGGAGCTATGACCAATTATGGACCGATCACCATAAAATTAGGTCGTGTGATTTATGTCTATATTAAAGTTAACTATGTTGAATTTTGTGTGTATACCAACATTTTTAAGCGATTTATGCACGTTAAAGTGATTTTCGGAAGCGGGTCTTATATGGGAGCTATGACTAATTATGCACCGATCGTAATAAAATTTGGTGACATGAATTTTGTATGTATAGAAGTTATTTGGAGCGAAATTTGTGTAGATACATATATAAATAAACATTTATGACCGATAAAGTCCAATTTCGGGAGGACATTTGTATGGGGGCTATATGAAATAATGGACCGATTTCAGCCAGTTTCAATAGGGTTCGTCCTTGGGCCGAAAAAATTATACGTACCAAATTTTATCGAAATATATTCAAAATTGCGACCTGTACTTTGCGCACAAGGTTTACATGGACAGCCAGCCAGCCAACCAGACGGACGGACGGACGGACGGACGGACGGACGGACATCGTTTAATCGACTCAGAAAGTGATTCTAAGTCGATCGGTATACTTTAAGGTGGGTGCTAGACTAATATTTTTGGGCGTTACAAACATCTGCACAAACGCATAATACCCTCCCCACTATGGTGGTGTAGGGTATAAAAAACTACAAACTATATACAACAACATCATCATCATGACAACTACCACCACCACTACATCAAGGATGACCACAACAACAACAACAACACTAAAGTAAGACATTATGGACCATTGTAAAAACTTAAAAAAAAAAGTTGAATAAAGCCAGCAGCAGTGGCAGCATCAGTACATCAACCAAACTATAAACAGATTTTGACTAGAATACAACAAAAAAAAAAATTAAAAGTTGCTTTAAACAAAACACCGAATGAAAACTTTATTTATTTTTGTGGTTGTTTTTATTATAGTTTCATACATTTATGGCTACACTACCTTAAGAAAATAACAAAAAAATGAAAACATTGACAGTCTTAAACGGACAAACGTCAAACAAATTGAAGAAACAAAACTTTTATTTTAAATCTTATTTTTATTATTATTAAGATATTTAATGGTTGAAAACCCTCAAAATTTTCATTTCATAGATATAAGTTTGCAAAATAATTTAATATAAACTATAAAGATAAGTGAATGTTAATCGTATCATGGTGGCTGAATTATACGATTATATTGTAATTTATTTCTTTAACTTTTGAAAATTTTCTCATTTCTTGATTATAAATTCGGCGAATTTAGCTGATTTGATTTGTAATGTTTAATGTGAATAAATAAATAAATTTACAACAAAATATTTTTTATTTCTACAAAAGTAATTCTTTACATTACAATTTATATCAGAATTAAATTCCCTGAGGTCTCTGCTTTCATTAGAATATTAAATCGTCTTAATAGCCCTGGCAGTTTCAGAGTTATAATGATTTTTGTAACACAACCTAATAATTAATATTAATCATACGCCATGTTATTTATACCCTACACCACCATAATGGGGAGGTTATTATGCGTTTGTGTTGATTTTTGTAATGCCCAAAAATATTAGTCTAACACCCAACTCAAAGTATACCGATCGATTCAGAATCACTTTAAACGATGTCCGTCGCCTTGCTGGCATGTAAACCTTGTGCGCAAAGTACAGTTCGCAATTTTGAAGACATTTCTATAAAATTTGGTACATACACTTTTTTCGGCCCAAGGACGAAGCCTATTGTTCTCCCGAAATAGGACCTTATCGGTCATAAATGTTTAATTTATATAAGTATCTACTAGGGTATTCGAATTATTCGATTTTTCTCTTGTTCGAATAAAACGAATAATTCAAATATGAGGTTTTAACTTGTTCGAATAATTCGATTACACGTTTAAAATTAATCGTATTATTAGAATAATAACAAAAAATAATGTTAAAGTTAACAATTCAAGTATTGATAATGTTAAAAAACATTCGAAAACAAAGTCCATCATTAAATTTTCAACAGAAATATTCTGATTAACTCCCAACAATCTACAAAACAATTGACTTGCAAACACTTTAGTTTCCGTTTTGGGGCTATGCTTTAAAAAATTTGAGCTAGTTGGACATGATCCTGAATTGAAAAACTTTTTTATGTCGTTCATTAATTCGGTTTTTAGATTGAGTAACTAATTCTTTAGTAAATTAATTATTCACTATTTCTACATTATTTATAACAAATTGTATTATACATCAAGCTCTATCAACGTTGCCGAATATTTGCTTAATAAAGTGTTCTTGGGGAATTACACAATAAAGGGAATCTGTAAAAAGTTTGATATCATTGTCAGTGAACGTGGCTAATTTGAAGTCAGGCAGTGCATGATTGACGCATTTACAAATACGCAAAAATTTTATTACCATGTTAGACAAAGATGTTCAACGATGTTCAAAATCATATATAAGACGAATATAAGAACAAAACGTTAGTTTGCAATATTTGTGTTTATCAATCGATTTATTAAATATTTTGCAACACTTACGTACGCGGTTAATAACATCACTTATATACATATATTTTAATATCATGGCCTTCATCTATTTCACTGTAATAATTATAAATGTCCTCCTCAATATCACTTTCGACGACCGTTTCAAAATCCCATTATCCATTACCTTCAACTCCACTTTAATCTAAGTTAATATTTTGATTATTAATTGCGATTCTTCTAACATTTCGCCAGCTAAATAACAAATATTTTATTCCGTACCTTTTATTTTCATTGGTTCAAGCCATAAGTTAAAAATTTTGAAAGATTTGTTTTTACAATTATAACTTTTTGCAGTAATATTTATATATTTATAGAAGGAGCTATCGGAACACTAATCTACATTTACCGAAAGTCCCTTTGTCTTTAGTTATTTGTCAAATTTCAGAAACAATACAATTTTTGTGAGTCATTATTACTTATTTAAATTTGAAATTATGAACAATTTTAAGAAATTTAATAAATTTAAATATATGTATGAACATTTATTCGATTATTCTACATAAAATTGTTCGAATTATTCGTTATTCGAAAATGGCCATTTTTAAATTGTTTGAATAATTATTCGTAAGAAATTATTCGATTAATCGAACGATCATTAGTCGAATGAATACCCTAGTATCTACACAAATTTCACTCCAAATCAGTCATGTCCTCTTAAAAATGTTGGTATAAACATAAAATTCAACAGAAATTACTTCCATATAGACATAAATCACACGACCTAATTTCATGGCGATCGGTCTATAATTAGTCATAGCTATAAATTATTGAAATTTTAAGAAAAAAATACATTTGCTCATTTACACTATGTAGGGTATGATATGGTCGACTATACTTTGTTACTTGTTTTAAATCAAATTTCAATAATTTTTTTAAATTTTTTATGGAAAACTTACAGACTATAAAATTGAAATGAAATGTCCAAACAAATTTGTATAAGATTGTAATTCAAGAGTTATAACGATTTTTTAACACAACCTAAGAATTAATATTAATCATACGCCATGGTATTTTTAAAAACAAATTTCAATAATTTTTACATTTCTTACGCAAACCTTAGAGATTATTAAATAAATATGAATTGTTTATACAAATCAATTTAAGATTATTGAAGAAAATTATAGAATTTCTTAATGAATTCGAAATAAAATTATATTTTCAAAAATTTAAAATATTATTAAATAAAAAAAGTTATGTATTTATTAACAAATATTTCTTCCCATTATTTGAACCTCTAATATTTTCGATTTATAAAGACATTTTTCATTTTTGATTAAAACGGAAAAAAACTTAAGATTTAATATTGAGAATCCCTTATTTCCCAAAAACTTTTGAAAAAATCCCAAAAATATGATTTTTTAAAATTTTGTCTTATTAGCGATACCAAAATCGGTTGTGTTATAAATATTAATTAGTGTAAATACTATTTTAATTTTTTTATTTGAAATGTAAACTCAGTAAATAATTTTTTATGCAAATATTTTTTGTAAATACTTAAAAAATTTTTTGTTAATTAAAAAATTGTATTTAAAAAAAAAGGAAAAACTTTTGATCTGCCATAAGTAAAAATCTGATCATAGCAGTAAAAAAAATTATTAATTTTCCAATGCGTATATCTTTATTATTATATAATATATAACTACAATGAAATTTTTTGAAGAACCCTTCTATTAGATTCAATATATGTTTAAATTTCATAGTCCAAATTCAAAACTTAAATTCATATCTCTTCTATAGTCATGGTACATTTTATTAAAATCGAACTAGCCGTCTTAGGGTCTTGGAGAAGCGCGCTTACACTCACGTAAGCTTAGAGTCAAAACACTCATGGATCGAAATTCCTACAGGAGGATTTCAAAACTACAGTGATCGTACTATACAAGTTATTATAGATTTAAGATGCAGATTAATTTAGGAATATCACATTGGAATACGAAAAAGTTATCAATGTTTCATTTGTTTTCAATCTATCTTTTTTCCAGTATCTAAGGTTATTTATTAGCATAACCATGTGCGTATAAAAGTATGACACTACTGACATTACAATAACGAACTATTGTCTATTGATTAGATTTAAACACAGTTTTTCAAACAAATTCCATAAAACTCTCCTATGTATTTTAGTATATATCGAAAGCTACATAGGATGAATGGAGGGGTTCCCACAGTTTTCCGAAGACGCAAATTCTTGGTTTTTTTTTGGAGCACTAAGATATAATATACTACAACCTGTATACTTAACAGATCGTATTCGTATTCGAGTGATATTTTGAAAAACTTCAGCAAAATATAGATCGGATAATGATTGCGATAGTGTAATTCCTATAACATTTCTTAATCTAAAGCCAACTATTCACAACAGAGGACGTATACATTGAAAGCGGTTTTTGTTTTCAATAACTTGTATGTCACTTTGAAGGCTGTCATTTATTCTCACTTAGTTATTATAGTGAAAACAACAAAGTTTTTTTGCTTCGAAAATGTAAAATTTTGTGCCAACAAAGCGTCATAACTTCCCGCAGTTCACATAAGCTTATAGTGAATGTGTTATATCGGTGTCAATGTACGAGAGATGGTTTGTTCGGTTCAGACGTGGTGATTTTGACAATGAAGACAAATATCGCCCATTCTAGCCAAAACAATGTGAAGACTAAGAACTGGAGGCATTACTCCATGAAGATTGTTGTCAAACTCATCCAGAGCTTGCAAAATCATTGGAAGCTTCTCAAGCAACAAAATTATTTGCGAGCAGCTGGATTCATCCAAAAGTAGGGAAATTGTGTACGATACGTATTGAAGCCGAAGGACCTTAAAATACGACGTTAAATGACCGATATGCTGCTTGAACGCTATAAAAGAAAATCAATTTTGAAAACCGTAATATTCCATCATGACAACGTTAGAAAACATGTTGCAAATACATGAGAAGTTTCGCCTCACCCTTTTAATAGTGGGAAACGCTTCACTTTGGAACAGAGTATTCGATCTTGGCCTCAAAAGATGAGCATTTCTTTTAGCTCGGAATCCATATTTCTTCAGAAAGATGGGATAAGGTCCTACATTTCAATATCCAATACTTTGAATAACTTTATTGTAAAAATGTTTTAAAATAAAAACTAGAAAATTGAAAAAAATCTCATATTTTTAAGTCATACACCCAATATTGTTAATTAAAACATTATTTCAAATTAATATCAACACAAAAAATCTAAATTTTTTTTCAAACTAATTTTTTAAAGTTAATGGTTTGTAACTTTAGGAAAGTGAGAGGTATTTGAGAATAATAAACCTGAAAAGGGAACATATTCCTGTTAAAGAATATTTGGTTTCAAACAAATATGTTTTAGTAAACTATAACTATTTGTTTTATTTTCAGCAACATTTCTTTTAACCTTTAACTGTGGAGCTGAAATTTTGGAACATTTCTATGACAATATTACGTTAATTTTGATGTGGGGTAAATTTTTTTCTTAACGCTGACGTGGTGGTAAAATATTCTCAAACATAAAATTACGTAAATGCTGACGAGTGGTAATTTTTACACCAGGATGTGCGTAGCTTCGCTCGTGATATGTCTAGCTCGACCAAAACACAGCTGAGTAACAACTACCTATGAGAAGATACTAATAGAATTAAATTGATAGACCGTAGTGGAAAAGAGTATTTTAAAAAAAATGTAAAGAGAGGGTAAAATTTACCACCACCTCAACAGTTAAAGGTTAACGATATATGTACAATACAATTCATAATGCTATAATTAAACACTTATTAACACTATATGGAATAGCTGTAGTAAGTATGTAATAATATTTCAATTTATAAAAAAGAAACGCGCAAATACGTCAGGTTAAAATTGACTTTATGACAAGAGCCTATTTTTGATTATTTTTTTATGGCATCTAAAAGTGTACTTATGTTCATAATCAACATTTAAAATGCAATCCAAATTACAAATATCACAATTTAATAGAATATAATTACTGACACCTATAAGATGTAGGGTAAACTAAGGACAAACAAAAAAATCCAAAAGATTTTCTACAATATTTGTGGCTAAATTTAGACTAGACTGTATTTAGTTTTGCGCCACTTCATTATGTCGGAAATGCATACCAGAAAGGAAAACAAAGAAGTGAATGGACAAATAGAAAAAAATATATATGGAAAGTTAAGTAGTAAGTGTTGAAAAATGATTCCCACAAGTTGCGTGACGGAATTTCAAAGGTTCACTCACTGACAAAAAAAAAACACTGAGACTAAGTAAAAAATTTGTTTATTTTTTCAACAAAAAAAAAAACATTGCAGGAGAAGAAAACTGAATCAAAAGGATAAAAAAAAAGAATTTCAATTATTTGTTTAAAAAAGGGATAAAAAACCAAAAACTTTCAAGAGTTTTCTTTTCATATTTTTTTTTTGTATATTTTTCACTTTATAAAAATTTATGTATGTTGAACGTTATCCCAAAAGCCATCAACGTCACAAATTGTTTACTTGGTGGTATGTCAGTTTAATACAAATATAAAAATGTTTGCAAACAAAAAAAAAACTCAACTAGAAAAGAAAAGTTTTTTTTGTGTGTTTTCTGGCAAACAAATAAAAACTTATGTGGACACTGAGGAACCATCAACAATATGAAAACCATACGAAAAACAACATCATGTGACAGTGCACTTTTAGCTGGAAAAATGAAAAAAAAGTAATTTGCAAAGACTAACTTGCTTACAAAGTAGGATAAATGCAAAATAATGTATGGAAAATATTACAGATACCAGCTGAGATGTTTAAGTTTAAAACTGTCGTCTTTTGGAATATGTATATATATTTCTGTGAGAAATAATAATGAGGGCTCAGAAGCTAATGAAATTAAATACACACATATGTATGTATAAACTAGTAGGAATGAAATTATGACAAACTGAATGGAAAGTGGAGAGATTAGAGTTATGGGTAGTCAGATACAAAACCAACATTATTTGTGATACTTGTGATACCTTAGGAAGCTGCCCACCTATAATCCCCAACCTAGAACAAACCCAATGTCCGATATGACAAATCGTAGTTCATCGATCATATTAAGATCATTTGAATCTTAGCCAATGCTGGATAGTAGCATATAAAGTGTTCAACTTTCTTCTCCGGCCAGTTTCTTCTCAAACAAATTTTTCACTCCAACATTGGCATATTCCTCTCTGTTGTAGAAAATAATTCCTATGTTTAGATGTTATCATATTTGTCTGATTATCCTAGAAGAAATCCAGGTAACCCATCTACTTTACCCCATATCCTTAAACCAACGCCGAAAACTAAGTATGAAGAGAGTTGGGTTATACCCACATATGCAAAGGCTTGTTGAAAAACTGAGGTGGAGTTAAGTCTGGAATCAGATTAAATTGCTCTGCCATATTTTTATGAGATGGTCTGTTCTAGTTCTCTAGAATATGGTCGTAACAGCGAATCGACTGTCAAAATATAAAACTGGCAATTGAGGTGACGAAATCATATTCAGGCTTAAACGTTAGGATCTATGCATGAGAACACTACAGAGATCCATGAGCCCTTTAAAAATATAACACATTGAGATGTCTGAAATATACCTCATAATACCCTACTGGTTCTACTTGGAGCCAGCTGTGTAAACGTTAACAGCCTCTCCTTTAACTGGAGTGTCACACTTCAAGATAGATAAGACCCACAAACAGTCTGAATGATCATTATAGAGAATATTACAACAGCTACAGCTATTTTCACTCTATTATCAAGTTAGTCGCCATCACGTTTCCTGCCACAAACCAGAGACATTTTTTTATTATTAAATTGCATTGAATGAGATATTCCGAAGAGCACTGCTATTACAGATTGAGGCCATCCACAATTCCTTTTGTAGCATTCGCAGATAGGTCCTTTTCTAGAATCGAATACAAAATTGTAATATAGACCAATGATCTTTGTGGTCCATCCGCTGTTCTTTTAAATTATCCCCTTACAAAAGTAAAAATCAACTGTTGCCTGCTTCATCCATTCATCCATGAATATCGACTATCCAGAATATTATCATCATATTGACCTAAGAAGAGGAGACTTGGCAGGAAAAAAACTAATAAGGTGCGCCATGAAATCTTTTTAGAATTATTGATCAAAAGTTCACATTTTTAGCAAAATTGCAGATCGTCAATAACAGTTATCATGCAGTTTTTATGATCATCTTTGAACTCATCCTTAAATTCGAATTTACCCATAAGGAAAGGAGAGAGAATAAGAATAAGGTAGACTAATAATAATTTAGTCGTTTGTTAATTAAATTAGTGGAAAAATGGTTTGAAATAATATCAGGGAATAACCCGCACTCATGGAAGCAAGATCAGTGGAAACATCCTTGTCCGATTTGATCGGTAATATTAAGAGAAGGTAATTTTTTTATTGCTTTCAGTAATATGTTTAGGCAGAACAAGTAAGACAGTGAGGGAATGTACTCCAATTTGGACAAATGTTGTCGTCTTGACTTGTAGAATAATTGCATAGGTTGATGATTAGCACTACTTACGTGAATAAATTTTTTCTTACTTTTTTGACATCAGATATAAAATAGAGTACCCACAAAATGTGGATAGTCTTTAAAGATCCTAGGACAAATTTGGGGTCAATAACACATTTTTATCAATGATTCAATATACTATAATAAACTGAATCAGTGGCTAATAGGGCATGGATGAGCGAGAAATTGCCCAACTTTACCTTTTAAAAATGGTGGTTTATTTCCTTTAAATAAACCGGATACTTTTGATTGAATAGGCACAGATTCATCATTCCCGTGGGCACTTATCGTTTCAGATGTTCAACTTTAATTCCCCATATTGGTCTTCCACATTTCCGTATTCTACAGACCACGTCGTCCAATTCCTTAACTACCCTATGTGGTCCTTTCCAGAGATTCTGTAGTTTGGAAGACAAACCTTTATTACATTTTGGGCTATATCTGGCCATCATTTGGTCGTTGATCATTTTAATTCGTCTCCGGACGAATTCATGAAGTTCTTTGGGGAATTAACTGGCAGTATATTTCTCACAATTTGTCACTGCCTCTGCTGAAGCACATTCACCCATCTTGGAACCCGGCCTGATGACCTTTACACAGCGGGACAGACCAAGCCCTCCAACAGGAACCATTCCATCAGTGCACTGTTCAACGAGGGCCTCCATCGTTGTATGGCGACTTTTCACATCTACTGGTTCCAACAACCACAAACCATTCTCTATGCAATCCTCCTCTTCCTAACGGGTAAATTCCAAATCCTCTGACTGCGGTGGCAATTATTGATGTTCAACAAACACTAGTTTTCTTATTTGAAACTTGCTCACAAATACGATGTCTAGGATTCATGTCTCTTTGTCTCATAGCTCTAAAAAATCAATTAAGCGCCACTTTGACCATAATTCAACCCAACGTGCGACGCTCCCGTGTCTATAGTACGGATGTGGTTCTGACCGTTGATGTACCCACTAACAGTATGATTGTTATTTTACTGCTGCATTACTAATATAGAGACGGTAGGGCCGTCATGTGTAGGTGTCAGATCCTGTTCCTAGTTGATTCGACTGCAGATTGTTTCTTGATGGTGAAACATACCTGGTTCAATGATCTTTTGATCAAGAAACAGAAAGCTTGGGCAACAAAACATTACACTCGAAAAGTCTCTCCTATTACGATAGATCATCTGTTACGTTAAGTTTTTATCACCGAAAATGGAACAGCTATGATTGAATATTGACAAATTGTAATCTGTGGTAGTGCTTCATTAGCACACAGAGAAAATAGATTCATGATAACAACCGAATTTGTTGCCAATCGAATGATTCTTCCTTAGTGACCGAATTTTACAGTTTTGACAACAAAATTTTGGTTGCTTCAACCGAATTTCTTCTCTATCAACTGATTTTCTGTTGACAGCACCGAAAATTTCTATGTTTGCTACCGAATCATTCGATTGGAAACAAATTCGGTTACTATCATTAATCCGTTTTCTCTGTGCAGCATAACGTAGAATAGAAATAAAAGTCTCATTTTTAATTAAACCATTAGAGTAACTTCGGGTAATGTGGACTACCGTTTTGTTTTTTCTAAATTTTGTCCACAATATATATGGATATTAAAAAAGTTGTGAAGCAATAAATTAGCTAATGTATTCTCTAATTGTTTTTGCAGTTGAAAATTTTTTCCGTCAAAGGATAAAAAGTTTATGTGAAAATATTGTAAGGAACCCAAAAACCAGCATTAAAAAAAATGGAGGGTAATATGGACCACTATATGAGGGTACTGTGGACTAGTATTTAATACATAAAATTCATGAACCAGCTAATCATGAATGATTAAAAAATTTAATTTCAATATATTTTTATTAATACAAACTAAAAAGTCGCGTTCTTGGCTTAGACAGATTGCTTACAAAGTACATAGTTATTGTCGGGTAATATGGACCAGTAGTACATAATCAAGTAATTTTAGTGGTCCACATTACACGAACTTGGGTTACAGTGGTAAAAAATTATTTTTACCTAATAATCTAAATTTGCTTAAATTCTTACCAAATATATGCAAAACTACGTGTCCACTTTAATTATATAAAACAACCAAACATTAAATTCTACCAAGTAACTGTACCAAATTTTGTTTCTTACTTGAGCCGAAAAAAATGTTGAGCACGCGCATTAATTTCAATACAAGAATAAAAAGCCAACATATCAATTACTCATGAAAGCAAATGTGCAATTGTTGTTTCAAACTAATTGTAAAATGTACGACAAATCAGTTTTATCATACCTTCAATAGTTTCTGAAAAAAGACACTGGTCCACATTAGACGCATTGTCCACAATACCCGAAGTTACTCTACTGCTGAAAATATTATAACAATCCTCTGTATCCTCAAATTTAATCTGTGTAGGCATATCTAAAAAATAAACAGAGATTTTCCAATAATATTATAATATTGACTTAAACTATTAAAGGCTTTTTACTTTTATAAAAATCATAAACTCATTTCTTATCCTTTGAAGGATAACAAATCTTTATTATAGACATATGAGTACATTTTCCCTTTTTTTAATAAACTTTTTTCAGCTTTTCAAATATACATACATATTTATATACTATACATATTTTTATTGTTCCCAAAAATAAGTTAGCAATAAATTTTCTCTACTTGCATTTAGTTTTAAGTATATTTTTCTCGAAACTTATAGAGACAGAGACAGACTAATGATGGACAGTTACATAAATAAGAACATGAACATAGACATGTGACATTTGAAATGTTCAAATTTGAAAAACGAATGAACGAGTAACAAAACACAATTCGTAGAAGATCTGCAAGAATTAGGAAAGAAAAAAGAAGAAGAAAAAAACACACTGAAAACAAGATGAACTTAAACTAAAGACAATAAATGCAAGTTACTTTAACAAGAAAGAAAGACAACGAACAACAAAAACAATAGTTACAAATATTTGTAACTATTACAAATACAACTGCAAGTAAGATTTACAGTTGTATTTGCAGGGAAGTAGTTTGAGTAACAATAGTAGTAGATGATGCCAAATAAATGACGTTTTGCCAGAGTAAACTTAATTTAAGTGTAAAATATGTGTATATGTATATATAAATTGCATGTAATTGTGTTACACTTGCAAAACACATACTTACACTTTTACTGTGCATGTGCAGATGTGTATTAAAATAGACTAGTCCAAAATTTTGTGTAGAAGAGAGGATTGTGAATTCCAGGATCCTTTTTCCAAGACACAGGCAGCTGCGACAACAATCATTGACAGGAAATACCAATCTACACGCATGTTTTCCGATCGTAACACTAATTTTGCTCTCGAAATGTCTCGCCGCTTACGAAAGATATCAATCAACGAGAGAGACCAATCAATTGTTAGGTTTAACATAGACCAAATAATCCAAAGTATCATCCAAAGGGGAATAAAGCCGGCTTCGATCTCAACACTGCTCATAACAAACATACCTCTCCAATTCTGTGAAATTCGATCATCAGGAAATTGGATTGCATGAACTTGCTATGGGGATGATGATGTCGCTATGGTAGTGTCAAAGCGGTACGCCTTCAAGTATCCCTGAATATTTCCGTGTAAAATGTGAATTATACATGAATAACTCTTGACAAATGTCATCGGATTCATCAGTGACACATCCCTGACACTGCCTTGATACGCTTCTATACTGTATGCCAGTCTCATAGAATGTGCTACAACGATTCATTCTCTTCTTTGTTCAGAGAACTTATGTTGTCACGTGAGTAACCCATACCTCAATCATACAGTGCCCAGTAATTAAATTCCTATTAAGAGCCAATAGCCACTTCCAAGAACAATCCGTTTCATTTTCCCAAAGGCAATCTTGTCCTAGAAAAAATATTAACTTCAGGTGTTTTTTAGGTTAGGTTACTGAAATAACTGATACTGACAGTCTGAGAGGGACCAAAGGTCAAGTTCATCAGAAAATATTTCCCGACCCGTATTTGACCCATCAATATAGATTGAGGTCGCATCGCACGTATGACAGAGTTTGTGGAGAAGTCATCTATTGTTGATATTCTAATCCTAACGGTGATATCAAGGTTCGGATTTGTGGACCAATACTGTCATGTCCACCTGGTTCGATTTGTTGGTTTATTTGGTAGTTCATTGCGTGCGAACACTGAAGTAGAGTCGGAGGACCCCGTTATGGCAAGACTACACCACTCGTCAGATGTAATGTCGTTCACATCTTAATGTATATAAACCCAACCTTTAGCCGTGAGATAACTCAGTAGGTCGTTAAGTTTACACCCGGCTACCTAGTTGCCCATGAATATATGCCTCTTGACACTCAGGGCTGGTAATTCACAAAGGAGGTGGAAAATCGTTTCCTCTTTTTTCCTATCCTTACAGCTACGACAATGGTCGTTAAAAGGAAGGCCTAGTCGATTTGCTTGCCTTGCGTTCAGTGCCCCAATAATACTGCCAGCAACCTTGATGTAACCCTTATATTTCGGGTTATCAGTTGCATAGTTCGTTTTTCATTAAAAGAGGGCCACATTAATTTGGCCAACCTACATGTGTCTAATTTACGCCATCTATTCTCATCCTATGTAAGAAAGTTTAATAGTCCCCAGTGGTATTGCTACTGAGACCGCATTGGAGATATCTAAAGCGTGTGCTCCTGACTCCTTGAGTATTAGAGCAGAGTTAGCAGATATGCGTTTGTTTATATAACTTTTCCAGACTTGACCGATAAGGGGAACCCATGGAGCCTGTAATAGCAAGACAGGATAGTCTATATAGCTTGTTCAGAATGAAGAGGAGTGTATTAATGTCCAACGCTCCCTACCAGACAAGATCACCATAGGTCAGAGTAACAATTTGGCCTTCGCCATGCTGACTAGACCATTTACCTTGGCCAGTAATAGAACGCTAATGAATGATTCCATGAGTTCACTTATTATGGGAAGAGCCTGAGCCTGAAATGGATTTAAATTATGACAATGGAGTAACAATCCTGCTGTGTGACTCTTGTCCATTTTTCCTTCACATAACTATATCCAAACTGAATATGTACTGTTTTTAAGGAGATGCAGCATTCTTGTATCCATGCTGGTCCGATTGAACGGAATTGAACTGATACTTTCGGACAAGGTAAATAACTGAATGACAACTGATTGACAGCAAACCCAACATTCTGGCACGGACATTAAATCCTATGTTACAGGATAGATGGGGAAACAGAATCCTCGAATCCTTACTGACTATTTGATGCAAAACACCACTAAACCGACTCTTAAACTGTTCTCCCTTTGAAATAGTGCTAACTGACTATTTGATGCGAACACCAGATCGATTCTACTCTAAGTCTCTGTATGGTGAAGAGCAACACTGCTATCACTTTGAAAGAGTATTAAGATGAATGACAATCCTGATGATCCAATGAAGCCAAGAAAATACGAAAATATGTTTAAAGCAATCAAGATATGGACGAATGGAATGTATGACAAAGCTAGTATTATTGGAATTATACAAAAACTTCCAGATCGTATTGACTATTGCACTTCAAACTTCTAGATAAACTTCGGGTTCCCAATTTGAAATTAGCGCAGAAGATCCCCGTATACGCAGAAGATCCCCGTATATGCAATGATCTTTTCCATTTATAAGGATGGCTCTCAAATGGGTGCCCATTGAACAAAGTTACTCTTTGTAATGATAATCTGAATTTCAGTGGATATGATGGCAATAAACGGCATTTAGGCCGGTACTGAACATGTACTATTTTCAAGGAGATATAACATTCCCTTCTCCATGCAGTTCCGATTGAATGGAATTGAACTGACACCTTCGGTGCATGAAATCATTGATAGTACAGGGATGTCCATTTTACTGGGATTGTGCAAAATCTTCAACTCACATTGAAACTTTTGGTTCTCAATCTGGAATTACAAAGTATTATCAGAAGAGGAGTCCTTATACAGTGATCTTTGTAGGTTTACATATGGCTCTAGACTGGGAGAGCGAATTGGCGCAGGTGGTTACATCCTTGAATTTTTAATAAGGATGTCTTTTTGGATATATGTACATTAGGGTGTCCCAAAACAAATTTTTTGTTGGGGCTCAAGCATAATTTGAAAGCTTACAGGGTAAAGTATTTTTGAGATTTTTTACAGATTTTTCGGAAGAGGTTTACAGGTCGCTCAAGTCGAGTTTTTGCCAAAAATCGGGTTTGTCGGCCTTTTTTTGAGTTTTCTTTATAACTTTGTCAAGACCCTCGATTTTTTTTACTTTTGAGGACACAGTTTAAAAGAAAACTGTCCATGCTTTATTTCTCTGTGCAAACATTTTTAGTTTTTTTAATGAATTGGCTTACTAAGGTGCCCTACATTGCAATTTTTCGTAATTTTTAGCAGATGTCTATCATTATTCATCATTAGGATATCTACGGAATAGTTCAGACTTTTCTGTATTATAGGATATAGTTGAACTGCATTGACATATTTATCTGGAATAGTAACTAGTTCCGGAAATAAAACCTTTAAATAGCACCATTGTATGACCATTAACCGGTCGAATGTCTGGAACTTCTGCTTTTTTCCCCAATTTATTCAGTCACATTAAAAATTCCCAAATCCATTTTAATGCAGCAGTCTAATATTACAACTACACGTATCAAATACAAGACAAGTCAACAGTTTTGTACAACACAGTATTAAAACAAGAAGGATGGATGTCTAAACCGATGACTGTCAAACAGTTTAAGGACGAACATCTAGAATATTGTGAAAATGTGAAAATAATATACTGGAAAGAAAAACATGAACAAAATGAACTAAACTGAACTCAACTAAAATGAAATAAAGAAAAATAAAACTAAAAAAAGAGGAATAATATTGAAAAATAAGAATAAGTAATAAACTCCTACGAAAAAAAGAAACGTAAAATTTTCGTAACATATACAGACATTATCTAGAATGCACTTCAACAAACAATAGAAATGAGTTGTAAAGGGGTGGAAACTTTAAGGAAATGTCAGTTCATGTTGAAAGGTATTTCGCTTAGCATGTAATGGAATTGCTACTCTAACTCTGTCTCCTTTTTCAAATACGCGATTTCTAGAAAACTTTAAAAAAAACTTTAATCGCCTCAATTTTATTGAAATGTTGAAATGGTAAAATATTTTGGAACATTGATTGCCTTTGGCAGTTCCCTTTAAGAAGTTATCACCTTAAATTATGCCGCATATATTCAACTTACTGTCATCATTATATTTGGAGGCCAGAAAACCAAAATTGGTCTTCTTTAATGTTAAACGAATCGGAGAAACGTAATATTTCCTCATCTTACCAGATGCGATGGAGCCATTGGAAATTCCTCAAAATGTTTTACCACATCTTAAAAATTATTCTTTAATTATTGACTGCATTCCTTTAAACATCTGCATTAACAAAAAAAAACTCACAGTTTACATATTGCATTTTGTGTAAAGATGTCTCACAAACTGATGAGCAACAACAAGACTTTTACTTACATTCATAACAAACAAAAACATCATTGAGGATGGTCAACAACATTTTGAAATGGAAAATTACTCACTCACTTCTTCATACATTCCCTCACTCATCCATCCATCCATCCTTTCAACTAACCATCCATCCATCCATCTAACCAACCATCCTTAGATGCCCACTCTGTGAATGTGCCAATGAGTAAGTACACAAGTGACTGACTGTCTTTGGTCGTCTTCTCGTCTATTTAGTATCTATGAGTGTGTATTTGTAATGTATAGATCTAAAGCAATTAGTATCTAAGATGGATGGATGGATGCCTGAACATCAGCATGGACAACTGAATGGATTGTTGGTCGGATGGACAGTAGACAGACATTAGTTTGCAATAAATAAATTTGAAGCAATGGAAAAAGACAGGACATACATAAAATTATTCACTCAATGTTATTTTTTGCTGTTGCATTTGTTGTAGTTGTGGTCCACAAACAATGTCCATAATCGTCTAAGACAAGACAAACTAAGACGGAGACAGACCAGAATTTGACAAGACGATGGATGTTTGGTAAAATATATGTATAAAATATAATTTTGTTTGTTATTTTTATCCAAATAAAACTGAAAGTACTTTTTGAACAAGCATAGTGGTATTTATTTAAATATAGGATGGATGATCTCTTATGATGAAGTGACTAATATAATAAAAGTTTATACTTCCGAAAAAATATATCGGTAACATAGAATGTGAGCTATTCTATTAATAAAAACAATGGCACGTCTGGTTTATGTAGGAATAATATAAAAAACCGAAACACAGATTAAATATAAAACAAAATGAAGAACTTATCATATTCAGGACTTTCTGTAGTGACTCCACGTCCCCAAGTGGGACAGAATCAGAATATTTTGGAAATAAAACTGTAATTTCCGTGGAATTTCGATTGATATAAAATTCCATATAGGCATAGCAGAGGAGTATTCAAGTTTAGTTTATGACTACAGATCCCACAGCCCCTCAGTAGCGTCGCTGTTGGGTCTCAGAGTAGGGCACCTCAAACATTTGTGGTTCGTCATTTGAAAAATTAGAAAATATATAAATTAGAAATAATATAACAATTGTTAGAAAGACTAATTCAGCAATTTATAACTGAAATTCCTATTAGAACGTATGAAATTTAACAATTTATATACTTAATAATTAGTTAATACTTTTCTATCAACATTTTTCCCCTTTAACCTCAAGTTAAGAAACAGAGTATAAAAAAGGGTATACTAATATATTTAGACAAATTTCAAAATATTTGGTTGTGGGACTTATGTGGGAGCTATGAACTATTATGATTCGATTGTCATACAATATTTTTACGTGATTTTTATGTATTTATATGAGAGCTGTGGCCAATTATGGACCAATATTCACAAAATTCAGTATTATGATATTTGAATACAAATTATTGATCTGTGTACTATTTTGGTTTAATATATGGATGCTATGACCTATTATGGTCCTAAGTATTTAAGTGCTATTTTTGTATAATTTCATATAAACAACGCTATTAACAAGAGTGGACCTTATATGGGAGCTATGCCGAATTATGGACCAATATTTAAAAAATCTTGTAGTACGATTCTTGGATACAAATTACTGATCGGTGTAAAATTTTGTTTCAGTATAGATTTCTATTGATATTTGTGCAGGTTAATGTGTTTTCCTGAAGTGGTTCTTATATGGAGGTTATGACCAATTATGGGCCTATCATCATAAAATTTGGTACATCGATTTTTGTATATATTGAATAAATTTGTTTTGAATTTCAACCTGATAACTATATTTGTAGTATGATTACTGTATACAAATTACTGATCTGTGCGAAATTTCATTTTGATATCGATAGTTTTTAATATTTTTTGAGGTTAATATCTTTTTTCGGAAATGGGCCTTATAGGGGAGCTATGACCAATTATCGTCCAATCTGCATAAAATTTGGTACAGTGATATCTATAGATATGAGTATAATTTTTGTCGAATTTTAGCATGACAAATGTATTTATAATAGATTTATGAGTACTTAACTGATTTTTGGAAGTGGACCTTATATGGGAGCTATGGTCAAATATGGACCGATATTCACAAAATCTAGTAGTATGATTTCCAATATAAACTACGGATATGTGTGAAATTTTGTTTTGATATTGATATTTTTTAGATATTTATGTAGGTTATTGTGTTTTTCGGAAGTGGTCCTTATATGGGAGCTATAACCAATTATCGGCCGATCTTCATAGAATTAGATACATCGATTTTGGTATATATGGGAATTATTTATGTCGAATTTTAACTTGATAGCGACATTTATAAGACATTTATGCTTATTTAAGGAATTTTCGGAAGTGTACTTTATATGGGGGCTATGGTCAAATATGGGCCGATCCACGAAAAATTTTGTAACATAATTTTTTTTACCACGAAACTTAGTTTTGCTGAATTTTATATGGATATTCCTATTCTGTAGGCATTTATAGACCATAGAACCATATTTCAGGAAGAAATTTGTATGGGGGCTAGGAGAAATCTTCGACAGATTCATATAATTTTCACCAGAGTTACTCCTTTTATCATAAAAGTAACAATAATAAACATTTTTCTTGCAACTCTACTAAGTTTGTTTGCGTATTTTGGACGTGAGCGTGTTTTACACAGACGGACAGACCGACATGGCTCAATCGACTTAGAATTTCATAACGATCAATAATATATATACTATGTTGGGATCAATGATAGCTTTAGAATAAAAACGGTCTAAAATATTCTTTAACCGACATACGAAGGCGGTTCAATAATTTCGTGAATTTTTGAATGCAACACAGGTTTATGGAAAAAAATGTATTTATTTTTCAATATAGTCTCCTTTCAGCTCTAAACACTTTGTGCAACGTTGTTTTTCCTTTTCAAAAAATGAGATTTGTTGATGTCATCAATATAGATATGAGATGATTTTATCTTTGGAGTCAAATAACTTTCCGACGAGCCATTTATTCAGGTTTGGAAACTAGAAATAGTCACATGGGGTTAAATCCGAAGAATAAGGCAGATAAGGGAGCATATCGTAGCCTAATTCATGGATTTTTTCCATTAAAACTTAAGGAGAATGGCAATCCCGATAACAGCAGCCATAAGAACTACTGCAACTAAGTCGCTCTTTACAATATAAAACTAGATTCCTGTGGATCTAATGGCCAGAAAAATGACATTCACTATGGCCTTCAGGCTTAATTCGTTTGGTGCATGGAAACACATATCATTCGGTCATGCCAGTACAATCGGAGGTATACCGAATCTTCCAGATAATATTGATATTGATTACTACACTCCCAGGCCCTTCCTATGGAGATACTTTTGTTTTTAAATTCCATAAAAAATGGAATTAATGGATGGACCTTCACTCGACACAACGAGTCTCTCTGTCTATACGGACGGTTTAAGAAAAGAAGATCGAGCTGGCGATGATGTCTACATTCAGGAATATGAAATAAGGTTATCTTTCAGAATTTCAAATGAATGTAGTATTATTCAAGCTGAAATATCGGCTATTAAAAGGGCGGCTAAGTGGCTTAGATAGAACAAGTTATTAGGCAGGGATATTCGTATACATAGTGATAGTCAACCCGCAATAAAATCTCTGACAGGTGTATACGCAGCATCGAACATAATCCAGAAATACCGGGCATCCTTAAATAGGATGGCGAGGCATTCAAATATCGTACTCATTTGGGTAAGAGGCAACTGTGTTGCTGATAAACTGCCAAAAAAAAAGGCGCCATGATGTCTGACGGATACATTCCGTTATGAAAATGCAAGCATCGAATTATTAACTTTTACTATGATAAGATGGGGGTGTGAACCCACCTGACAACCAGAATGATATGGCCTGGACTAAACCGAGAGCGGACAACATATCTTCTTGGTCTAACTCGCTCACAATTAAGTATTATGTGGCTTGGCCTGCCCTATAATGACTTCTATAGAAGCTGTCAAAATGAATAGGAGGATGAGACTATTTTTCATCTCCTTTGTCAGTGCCCGGCATTAGAAGATCTACACATCAGGTTTCTGGGACATCGTTTTTTCAATAGTCTTTCTGGACTCTCGGACATGAAATTAGATTGTATCAACGCCTTTATTAGGAATATCAATTGTATCCATTCGATCGGCCAACACCATCTGGTGAATTTCTTCAATTGCATCTGATGTAGAGACCTAAACTGGGCGTCCAGAACGTTTGACATCTTTGGTGCTAGTACGGCTAAAACGTAGTTCAGCAAAACACTTTTTTCCGCAAAAAATAATGCTTAATGAGCACAGGAAATTCAGTGTTTTCTATTTTCTTCTCAAGTCATGCTATCAACGGCTGTCAAACACAAAGTTTGGACTAAGCGTCAACCGACAGATGCCTGTTTACAGAAGCAGTGTAGACCTTTCAGTTAAAAAGCGGGAAATTCCAAGGGTTAAAGACTTATTGACTCGCCATCGTATCTATTCTCGAATTGTGAAGGCTTGATTATAACTAAAATTTTGTACCGATTGTATTCGTAATTTAAATGATCTTCATAGAATTTTATAGGTTAAAAAATAATAAAATAGTATTGGCTGTATGACTTAAAAATGCGGGATTTTTTAAAAATTTTAGCTTTTATTTTGAAACATTTGTACAGTATAAATTTATTCAAAGTATTGACCATTGTTAGCTATGACCTTTTCACATCTTTCTGGCAACATATGGATTCAGAGCTAAAATAACTACTCATCTTTTGAGACCAGTCAAGCCAATATCGTATACTCTATTCATACGAGAAACCTATCCCAGAGAGATCGTTCTTCTTCGATCGAAACAAAGCCACTTCATTCTAAATACTCAGATATTGCAACATGTGCCAGAGAGTTGTCATGATGGAATATTACGGTTTCATTACTGGCTTTCTTTTCTCGGCCTCAATTCGCATGGTACCCAATTTCCCCACTTCTGTATCGCACATCCCTTCTCTAGAGATTTAAACCTAATGGAACAGATTCACCATAAGCTTCAGTGAGGAATCCATGTGCTTTACTTATTTTCAAATTAAAGAAGTAAAGCAAAACATCCCGCATATAACCATTCGTTGGTACAAAATTCCTGATTTTCGAAGTAAAAAAATTGTTGTTCAATAACTAAGTGGGAATAAATGACAGATATGTACCATTCAAAATTACATTAGACCATCTATCTTTCAAAAGATAGATGGTCTAATGTAAATCCCGCATTTTTAAGTCCTACACCCAATCAAATCGATCATGATCAAGTATAAAATTATTAAATTGTATTAAACTACTTTTACTATTTTAAACTAATTATCATAAACAAGAAAATTAAAATCAAAACAGCCATATATACAAATGACAGATGGAATGGAAATTAAATCTCATCTCAGTAGTAAGATAAAAATTTTAAAAAATTCACATTCAAATTCTAAGCGTTCAAAATTTAACGATTTTTCAATGGTTACCAACAAACAAGATTCCAATAACATTTCTAAATCAATTACTATAAAAAAGTCATAAAAATGGCACTTAAAATTAGAACTAGAAAAACATGGATAATTAAACAATAAAACTAATTTTAAATATATTTATTAAGGAGAAGAATATTAAATTATAAAAACAACAGGTAAATAAAACCATATGGAAAACAAATCTGAATTTTATTTTCGTGATTTAATATTTATTTTATTACCTCTTTTCCTCAGGTTAACTTCCCTATTAATTTACTTTAAAAACAATCTTAACAAAACCCAATCATTATTTTAATTTACTCACATACAGTGGGAAATACTTATTTATATTTTCATTATTATTGATTTCTGGCCTAAATGATCATAAATTCCTCTGCCTCCAGATATTGCCATAAAGTAAGTGGTAAGGAAAACACAAAATAAAAATTAAAAATAAATCGCAAATAAAAAACCCGTTTGGCATTTCGTTTAGCTTTTAATCCATTCCAAACATTTTCAAAAATAACAACAAAACCAATAAATTATTTATACATCAAAAGAAATGCAATTAACTTGTGTGATATCAATTAATCAATCAGGGTGTTGCACATGCATTTCCATGCCACTATTTGTGAAAGGCAATTTAAACAAACACACACATCCAAAATAAACTGCGGGCAGGAAAAAACCAACAACAACAAACTAATCGAACGAACTAAAACCAGCGTCCAAACATAATAACAACAACTACTAAAACGGACAGCAACATCAGATTCGTCCAATCAAAACATTAAAACTGGAAATATTTTCCTTAACACGATATCAAAATAATAAAACATACGCCTTTTAATATGTGTGTTAATACACCCTATGCTTAGTGAACGATATTTAGGCTTTTGGAAAATAATGTTATTTACTGTGATCGGAGGTAAGTATTTTATCCCGGGAATTACCGGTACCAATTTCAACCGAATTTTACCAATTTTTCACTACCCGATTCCAGGGATTTTTTGTCGGGAATCCCGGGAATTTAAGACTAATCAAAAAAAGATGGAACACAAATAGTCTCACCAAAAAATGAGAAAATGTATTTTTTGACAGGACCGCCTATGGTTAAGGGTTAAAAAGTCGTACATAAAATTAATATGTTCATAAACAGAAAACAGCGAAAGTTTTTATGAATGAAATTTGAAATTGATTTTTAGGTATTTTTATAATGTTTGGTTTGAAATCTTCAAGAAAAAATCAATTTCCCAATTTTTTTTTTTAGTTTTCCCTAATATATGTATATCAATGGATAGGGGATTTTGTCTATTTTTCAAAAATATATATAAATTTAGACAACTAAAAAATTCATAGACTAATTTTTTAGAAAATATGACAAAAAATTATATTTATTGAGTTTTTGCAAAAATAAAAATTTTTCAAATTGAAATTAAATTATTATTTATTAAAATTTTTTTATGATATTTTACAGTTATATAGATTTTTCTATTGAAAATGGAAAAATAAAAAAAAAAATTAGAAATTTGTAATCAGGAATCCCGCAACTCCCTAAAAATTTTTGAAAAATCCCAAAAGTGGGATTTTTTTAGTTTTTTGGCTATAATATCCATACTAGGATTGGGGTTATCGGAACCGTCTACAAAATAATTAGGAGCATATTGGGCCATCTAAAATGGGTTACTATATTTTGATATCGACAACTAACTTTTGACAACTATTTTTAGTTGAAAAAGATACAAATTTTTCAAATTGAAATTAAATTTTTATTTATTAAAACTTTTTTATGATATTTTACAGTTATGATATAGATTTTTCTATTGAAAATGGAAAAATAAAAAGACCTAAAAATGTTTTGAAAAATTCCAAAAGTGGGATTATTTAGTTTTTTTGGCTATAATATCCATACTTGGATCGGGGTAATCGGAGCTGTCCACAAAATAATTAAGAACATATTGGGCCATCTAAACTGGGTTAATATATTTTGATATCGAATATGCGATTTGAGAATTTTGGGCCTAATTTTGAAGTTTACACAAATAATAGGTGTTTTTGTATGGACCTGGTTCGTTCAGTATCAAAACTTTTCAAATTTTTTTTCATTTAAAATATATTATGTAAATTTAGCTTTTCAAAAGGTATAAATTCCTTATCATCTTCTTAGAAATTTTTTAGACAACGTAAAAAAAATAGATTTTTTTTACAAAAAAATAACGAAAAATCAAATTTTTTAACTTTTAAAATTCAAATGTATATAACTGTGTCGTTATTTAGTCTTATAAAGAAAATTTGAACTCACTGTTATCATAAAACTTGCTGTTATCAAAAAAACAGGAGCAGGGTGGGTCAAAATCTTAAAAAATTAATTTTCAAATACGAAGATCTCCTAAGCTATAAAAAATAAGTTATGGTTACGATGAGGATTTTTGCTCGACGATGAGATTCTATATAGAGTAGAAGACGAAACCGTTCACAAAAAGTCCTGAAGTTTTTAAATTACAGAATAATAATTCACTATGTATAAGAAAAATATTAATTAATTTTAAAAGTGTATCAGTTTACTAACTTCAACAATACATAAAAACTACTTTTAAAACAAAAGTCGGTATGAACAGTTTTGTCTCTTGTTTCAAAAACATAGTAGTTTTAAAATTAATATTTTGCAGGACCACCACGTGACTTGTTTAGAGCTTCGATTCTTTCTGGCATACTATTTACTCGCTACCACAATTCAACTACCGGTCTTGCAGAGTCTTTTTCGGCAAAATTTTTGTATTTCAAAATTGTGCAAAGGCGCTCGATAGAGTTTAAATCTTTGGACTGGGATGGCCATTCGAGCTGTTTGATTTCGTTATCAACAAACCATTTTTTTATAATCGCGATATTCTTAGGATTTCTGTCCTGCATAAATATTTCTTTTTGACCACGTTCAAACCCGAATATATCCAGACTCGGGAGATAAGAGTCCTCCAATATGATAATACATTCTGTGGCACTCATAATACCGTTGACACGCCGAAGTACACCGAGCTCATTGCCACGAAAACATTCCCAAACCATGATTGATCCACATATGCTGCGATCTTGTACCACAACGCGTTTATCAACCCATGTCCATGTGTGTCCATCTTACACCACCCTATTAATCTCAGTTCCATCAGACCATGTAACTTCTTTCCAATCGTCAAAGGAGAAGTTTTCGTACGATTTAGCGAACTTTAATCGAGCTTTGACTTAAAATTGGTTTTTTTTTTTTTTGAATCACATCTGAACGAAGTTCGTTCAGATGTGATTCAGAAAACGTATAAAAGTTTCTTTAGTTTTAGAGTGAGTTACCAGACAATAGTAAATAGAATGTTTAACAATTAACAAAAGGAAAATATCATCAGACCAGTTGTTGAGTGCAAGAAATAATGTGTAAACTACAATTTCAACTACTCGTAAACATTTTTGACTTCTACTGTATGTAATTTTTTGAAACCGTTTTAAAAATTTAACAAGCCCGACGTATACTAATTTAGGGACCCCTGGTCGCGTACCTGGTATGTGCTTGTGGTCCAAAACTTAAACTCGACAACGCTTCCTCTTTGCGCATGTGATATTTCGTCCAAAGCCGACTAAAGCTACGTTTCCGCATACACCGTAATCGTCACCGAAAACGAAATTCCATACATTTGCACCGAAAAAATTTTCTGGAACGAACTTTTTTTCGGTGCAAATGTGTGTAATTTCGTTTTAGGTGCCGATTACGGTGTATGCGGAAACGCAGCTTAATCATTTAGATGTTACAGATTTATTTCTCTATTTCAAAATTTATATTTAAAAATGTTGCGTAATTTTGGACCAAATGGATTGGAGTAACTAGAAAACTAAATTGCCAATAATATACAAAAGATTTCAGAGCAATATCAATTATGGATCCAAAACTAAACGATTTTCAATATAAAAATTCAAAAAATAGTAACTTTTTAATGTTTTTTGGGCGAAAAGGTGACTTAACACTTTTTTTAAACCAAAAACATTCTTTAAGAACATATAACAACTTTATGTTTTTCTGTAGGTTTTTCTGTACAAGGGGGAAAAATGCATTTTTTTCAGTTTTTGTAAAAATTTTGCCATTAAAAAATTACTTTTGTAATTTAATTTAAAAGAATAGAAATGTGTGCGTAATTGTCGTTCTAATGAGACACAAAAACAAGAAATTATTAAAAAAATTCCCCAGGCCATTAACATGTCTCATGCCACTAGAACAAGAAATGTAGGAACAAAATTAACATATTTTGAGAAATATTAAAATGAAAGCAGCTTTTACTTAAAATATATCCATATTTATTTGTATATGAGTTTTTGTCTTCGTAGGATACCGGCAGTTTCAAAACTCCATTTTAAAGTTTTTAAAAATTTTGTTAAAAATATTTCAGAATTTTTTGATCACCTCATTTGGAATTAATTAAGAATATAATAGTGAATAATAATATTTAAAAATTATGAAAATATCTCCTATAGTTTTTCCGTACCTGCGATTTAAATTTAGCTATTTTCGAGAAAAAACTAATTTCCTTACTGTTATCAATTTTAATTAAACCCTATTCAGAATATTATAGTCCAGATAATTCTAAATATAGTCTGAAAGTTTTACTAAAATCGGAGAACGCTAACCATTACATCGTGAAGGTCAAAAGTCAATATTTATTTTAATGAAAATTTAAACAACAAATTTGTATACTTTTATGGAGTACCTGAAGAGAGCTTTAATGGGATTTTTCACTGTTTCTTGAAAGTGGTACACATTCTATACCTATCATCAAAAAGATGTTGTAACACATAAAAATATTCACACAGACCTATATTCTGGATCCTTAAGAAATTTTAATATGATATAGCTATGTATGTCCGCCCGTCTGTTGAAAACACGATAGGGCCAAACAAAAGATGTTAGATGGCTGAATATATACTCTCTGTTGATAAGGATTGAATGGTATTGAAAATGGACAATATCAGCCCATGATTTTACCTAGGAATACTGTTTGAGCACCCATAAATATGTTGATTATGCGGCTATCCTGATAAAATTTTGCACAAATTAGTTCTAAGTACTCTGAAGTTATACTGTAAAGTATGCCGAAAATCAGGCAACATTTGCCCCTAGTCCCCATACAAGATCCCATTCAAAAAATGACTTGAACATTCATCCATTTCTTTTAATATTTAATATCGTAATTAAATTGGACATAAACAAGTTCTATATGAACCTATATCTTTCTACCAAATATGGACTTTTAATTCAGATATAATACTTATATTAATGTCTGAGACCTTACACAAACTATTAAATTAATATATATTTGAGTTATAAGGGAATTTTTTGATCCAATTGTGGAACAATTTTATAAATACTTTATACCAACAAATAGGGTATTATTGAAACACTGTTAACCAGTATTTTTTACATAAAATACTGAAAGGTGTAACATGACAACATCAAAGTAATTTAGCCAAAGCGGTTTTATATTGATCTCAGTTCAACATTAAACAGTGATTTAAAGCAAATTAACAAATTGCAAATATATTTATAACTCAAGTATCGATTTCTTTTATTTTTATTGCTTAGTTACTGGTATAAAATTATTTTTTAATTTTTACAAATATATTTTTAATTGACCAACAGCTAAATTTTTACAAAAAAAAAAAACTCTAGAAAATTTAAATTGACAGCAAAGATTTAAAATCAATTTAATAAAACATCATAAACAGATGAACTTGTAATTTACACAATTTGTTGAGAGAGAGAAGCAAGAAAAAAAAACATTGAAAACTGAAAAATATTTTTTGATAACCATATGTCGAAAAGTTCTTATACAATATTATTTTTTTTTCTGCATTTCTTACAACAAACTCTACCATATACAATAAATTAAATTTATATGCAAGATGAAAGAAAGAAAAAAAATATTTGAAAAATAATAAATATTTTTGTATGTTTATTTTGCATAAGAAAAATCACTGACGCATGCAATTTCTTCAATGGTAAAATAAAAATCTGCACAGACAGACATTCATACAATAGTCATATATGTATAAAAATATATATATATGTATGTAAGAGTAAGAGTCTATATGTGGAATATCATTGTAATAGTCCGAGTAATCTTTCGACATCATGACCAACAACCATCATCCAACAAAAGAAGTCAATTTTTAAATTAAATCTACACTTCTTCTTGTTGGGGTACTTTTTTCATCTACTTTCTTTCGTCTTCATTTTAATAGTTGTTTTCTTTTTGCCATACACATGTAAGTATACTGTGGGATATTGGAATAGGGTTTAGATCAAACAAATTCAGACAGACGCACATAGCTAGATCGTCTTAGAATTTCATGAATTCATTATAAATAAGTATTAAAATGGTTGATGTAGAGCATATTCGGACACGTCCGAATTGTTTTCCATCACAAATGATGAGGGGTATATATGATTCTAAACTAATATTAATGAGTAGCATTTAAATGTGTCCATTACAAAATGATTCTTTATAATTCTCATTTGGTTAAGAAAATTGTATGTACAAATAGGTTTCCGTTGAAGGCAAGAGATCTGTTTAACAATTTAATAAAGTCTAAAATTGTTATCTGATTGTTTCTCTATTTTTATGACCCGTAGTATTAAAAACATTACATTTTATTTTTAAGTTTAAAATCTATGTTTGTATTTTAGTATATTTATATACATATGTTTGTATATTTATTTAAGAACATGACATACTCACATAAATGGTAGACCATAATGAACAAAAATATTGTTTTTTTTTCCTTCATCTTAAACAAATAAAACAAATTCTGTCAGAATTTTTGTTTTG
The DNA here is from genome assembly GCF_958450345.1 of Calliphora vicina. Lineage (NCBI taxonomy): Eukaryota > Metazoa > Arthropoda > Insecta > Diptera > Calliphoridae > Calliphora > Calliphora vicina. The sequence continues at coordinate 107,289,337 of NC_088781.1, read as the reverse complement.
AAATAAAGGAACATGTTCAAATTAGGAAAAGACAACAGCAAAAAAAAATACGAAGCAAATTCTACTACATAGTAGATACTACTCTTAAGAAATAAACATACAAATCAGACCAAAGTATACAAAATACTACAACATCTATCTGACCAGTATTTAAGAAATAAATCTTTAATTTTAAAATTTATGAAAAAAAAAAAATTGATGAATAAAAGAAATTTTTGATATGTGCACAAATTAAAGGAGTTAAAAGGGAACTTTGTCGAATGTGTTTGAAAGATTTAAGGCATTTAACAGTGACTGTTCTTTAGAACTTGCTTGTCTATGCCCTAGACAAGACATCATAATGACCAGTATGTAATAAAATATAGACGTCATTTAATAATGTTGATCATCATAATAGAACGCTTCAGGCTGATACAAACATTCACTCTTAATATTATCAATACCCATGCTGAATCCAATCATCTAATCTTTTTGAAATCTTCAAAAAATATTAGGGAGATATCTCTCACAATCAAACACAGTAATTATTTCCTACACAGAGAAAACAGATTCGTAGTAGCAACTGAATTTGTTGCCAATCGAATGATTCTGCCTTAGTTACCGAATTTTATAGTTGTGGCTACAAAATTTTAGAAGTGGAAACAAAAGTTTTGTTGCTATTACGAATCTGTATTCTCTGTGTACGTTTTAGATCTCAAAAATATAAAATTCTTTAAAATCGGATGGGAAACAAAAAAATGGCACGTGTTTAAAAATTTTACATGTCGAAGGTTCCCTACTTTGAGCCCCCATAGCGCCGCCCTAGATTATTTGTAGGGCCCATTTTAATAACTTAAACTCGAATACTCCTTGGCTACACCCATCTCAAATTTTATCCCGATCGGACCAGCCGTTTAGAAATGCCAGATTTATTTCCAAAAAATTTCGATTCTGCCCCACTGTGCAGTCGAGGGTTAAATTTTGTCAATGTCCTTCAAAACCTGATGAAATCATAATTGATTTGGCTGTTATGCGTTACTTTACACTTGAGATAAGTATATTAAGTAGACTCCGTTGGCCTCTTACACCTTCATGTGCGATAAGATATTACCCGATTTCTTATTACAGGGTTCTTGATAGTCGCTTCAGGTCCTTTATTTCCTTCATTGTTCTAGAATGTACATAATCCATTTACACCTTTGACTTTTCTAGATCGCCTAAAAATGCAAGCAGTTCTTTTGAGATTAATTGGAGTCATCAAGATCTTAAAATATGCATTTCCAGACATAACTGAGAATGACTGACTTTTTAGGTCTATTGTTAGGGAATCTAGCTTTAAAATAACCTTGACTTTTTTATAAAGCAGGTAAAAAATCAATTCAAGAATCATGTCACTGGAAAACATTGTCAAGGGCCAATTAATAAAATTGCTAAAGGCATGGTATACATAGGTGATGATGACTTTTGAACAAAAATTGTCTTTTTTCGAAACTGTTCTCCAGATTCTTTTTTGGAGTTTTTGGTTGAACATCATTAATTGTTCAAGTTATTGTTTTTTAAGTCAAAAAACAATTGTTCAAATCTGACAAACTAAATTCCATTCGAATCAAATCAAACTACTCTAGATCAAGAAGTATCTTTAACACATTCATCGGTGTATTATAAAGAACTGTAGAGACCCAAGCCCAAACCGAAGACAGTCTCTAAATCCATTGTGGTAGATAGTCTTTTATATTGCCAGTCACAGTTTTTTTTTATCTTTTTTTTCTTTATTGAATCTTTCTTTCTAGAAATTTACAATAAGTATTCAAATCTTAACCTAAACTAAAACTAAAGGTGTTATTGCCGCTGCAATGTCCAACGTGAGTGCTCGTTAAATGATTATCTGGCCAGATCCAGTGTTTTCATTCGCCTCAGTCGTCTATGACCCTCAAATGACAGCAACTCCCTGGCGAGGGGGTTTGGATGATCCATTAGTTTTGAAATGTATTTTAGACTGGAGAGTTTGATCTCCTCGTGTATTATGGGGACATTGAGATCCCTATGGATATAACTATTGCGAATGTACCATGGGGCACCTGTTATTGTCCTTAACAGTGCTGACTGCTTTCTTTGCAATTTTTCAACGTTAGATGAGGAGGCTGTTCCCCATAGCTGAATGCCGTATAGCCATATCGGTTTTATAATTGTTTTGTACAAAAGCACTTTGTATTCCAAGTCTAGAGCAGACCGTGGGCCAATTAACCAGTACAACTGAACTTTAATTTTATTTGCGTAACCTTGGATTCAATATGGTGGGACCATGTTAAACGGCGATCAAGATGGATACCGAGATATCGCACATGCCTCTGTTTTGGGATTTTGATATTATTTATCTGTATGGAAGGGCAACTTTCTCGTCTTAAAGTAAATGTAACGTGAATACATTTTGTTGCATTGATCTTAATTTTCCATTTGTTCAGCCATTTTTCCAAATCGCCGATGTGAGACTGGAGTTGTTCAGAAGCTATTACGGGGTTTTCATGTGTACTTAAAAAAGCGGTATCATCAGCAAATGTAGATGTGTGAGTCAGTGCGCTCGTAGGCATATCTGCAGTATATAAAATATATAGGAACGGCCCTAGAATACTTCCCTGTGGTACACCAGCGGATATTTGTCGACGTGTTGAGATCACATCATTTGATCTGATTTGGAAAGATCTTTCTTGTATGTAATTTTTAAGCAGTTTATGTACGTTCGCAGGTAGTAATCTAATAATTTTGTGTATTAGTCCATCGTGCCAGACTTTATCGAAGGCTTGAGATATGTCAATAAATAATGCGGAGCAATACTGCTTGCTCTCGAATAAGAGTACTTATCCGATGTACCTGTTCGATAGTACTATGTTTCCTTCTGAAACCAAATTGATGGTCAGGAATAATGCAATTTTCGTCAAGGTGCACTATAAGTCTCTCAAGTAACAACTTTTCAAAAAGTTTTTATAATATTGACAATAGGCTAATTGGACGGTAAGATGTCACTTGAGTGACATGTTTTCCCGGTTTTGGTATCATAACTATATCAGATATTTTCCATGAGGATGGGAAATATCCAATACGTAGTATTGAGTTAAATATGAACAAAATAATTCTCAGTGCTGAGTTGGGCAGATTACTTATCATCGTGGTAGTAATTTTATCTATACCAGGTGATTTTCCAGCCTTAAGACCTTTGACCGTCATCCTCACGGCAGAGAACCGGAATTTTAGTGGGGCTGACACCACATTATTTATGACATTATCTCTAATATATGAATTTGTATCATTTGGGGTAAATAAATTCTCCAAGTGATTGGCAAATGATTCGATTTTTTCTGAAGTATTTTTTGCCCATTCTCCGTTATGAAGGCGTATGGGCGACTCATATACAATAGGGCATTGCATATTTTTCACAGCTTTCCAGAGTAGGGTCTAAGTTTTTAAGATAATTTCTCAGGTTAGATTCTTTATTAATCTTTAGGGCGACGTGAAGTCTTCTTTGGCACTGATTAAGTTTAGCCTTTACGTTCGGAGATCGCGATTGCTGCCATTGACGTCTGAGTGTTCTCTTTTCTTTGATAAGAGACTCAATGTTTTTAGGACATTTTGAATGTCTGTAATTCCCCAGGGTGACTGGGGGCGTGGACACTTTAACGGCGTTTGTTAAAATGTCTGTAAATATATCGACAGCGGATTGTATTTCATATTCATTTTTCAATGAGATGCTCTGTGGCAAATGTGAGCTAACATACATTTTGTACTTTAACCAGTTCATTTTCTTATTAGGGAAACAATTTACTTGGAACTTCTAATAACGTTAAAACTGTAGGCGAGTGGTCTGACGAGAGGTCTAGCGAAGGAATCACTGAAATAAATTCTCGTTTTATATTCTTGATTACAGCAAAGTCATGGTTATGTGTTAACTAATCGTTAGTGACAGTTTTAATACAAAAATAATTTTAACCGACCGTATAACTATTAGTAAACACATAACCTGGCTTCGTGATAATGTGGGTTAGTTCTTATATTAAACAGATAAACTCAAACTACCCACGTCGACCTATTAAGATCCCTTTAATCTGACAAATTTATCTGTAAAATTAAATTTCAAAACAACTAGCATGAGATCAAAGAGGTGGGAAAGGTGAAATGATATATAAAATCATATTATTAGAGATAAAAGAAGATTAATAGTGACAATGCTTAGTAAAAAATATGGGATAGACAGCAGATCACTTCATTCGTCCAAATCAATAAGATCATTGAAATACGATCAATCCGCTGTTGGTTTTCGCTTATACTTAAGTACAGGACAAAGTTATAAAAAATGAGTTGTCCTTATTATGATAAGATCTATAAATGTCTTTAAAAGAAATTCAAAGCGTATTATATCCATCAAGTCCAGTGACAGTCTCTATCAAGTTATAGCAGGCATGCGCGATCAAATAAACTTGATCGTAATTTTCTTATTTGAGATAAATGCATTCTAGTACATTTTATTGTAATATCCAAATTTTTGGTCGATACGAAAGTTTGTGGTAATTCGAACATAGATCTCTTTATTCATCCAAATTTGGTTTCCTGGTAAAGCAACCAGATCGTAGAAAGATCTGTAAGATCATCCAAATCTATCTAATTATACTCTTCAGTACAGTACAGAAACATTAAAGATGAGTTATCCTTCAATTTACCTTGAACATACAATGTCCAGTGACAGTCAACACCAAGTTACAGAATCCTAAAAAAATAAGCATTTCGCATTGAGTATAGTCTTGACTTTAGTGGCCTCTTAATAGGATAGGTTAGGTTCCATGGGTAGCCACTCGTCAAACAGCACACTTGGGCCCACTCAAAACTGATACCATTGTGATACAGATGAGGTAAATAGCAGGATATTTATAATACGTCCGTTGGTGAACCAAACAGATTCTCTGATGAAGTATTAGATTCGTCTTAGATTCATTATTGATGACTCATTTCGAGAATACGTTCCCTCAAGTTCGACAAAGCGGGCATTGGCAGAATAAGTGGGATACAGTCACCTCCTCCTCTTCTTCATTATGACAGCTTCTACAGTATACAGTACCGTAGGCCCAGTCTTCTAGCATGTGTCCCAATTATACAGTGTCCTGTAATAAAATAAATAATTAGCCTTATTTGCTCACGATGGAATTCCATAAGTAGATTCATCCTATCAACATCATATACGGGCCAAGTTGACCTCGTTATAGCACAGGATGGTTCATTGGTCCACCTGTTTTGTGCAGTCTCATATAGTCTCTGCTGTACAACCATCTTTCATTTAACAAGGGAAATACCAGAAAATGGGTCGATCGCCTCCTCATCCATCACCGCACCCCTTTTGGCTGGCCTCTTAATAGCTTATACTAATTCCAGCCACAAACATGACGTATATCGAAACTGTAATGAAATATATTGCGTATAGGTGGACGGACTATATAAACCAACACCCATCATTGATATAATAGCGACAAGGGATGGATAGATCACAAACTTTGTCCTCCGAGGCAAAATGATATCAATGGTCCTCGAACCGCGAGGAAAATCCTAGAATTGAGTCTCGAAATAACGAGACTGAATGCGTAATAATATAGTAGACAGGGTATATTGGGTTATTGTTGATGTTTGTAACGTGCAATAATATTGTCCCAGCATCCACCTAAAAGTACACAAATCTGCTCAACATCACTTTCTGAGTCGATTAAGCGATGTCCGTCTGCCCGTCCATGTTAACCTTGTAATCAAACTACAACTACTACCAATTTCAATGACTATTATACAAAATTTGCTACAAGCTGAAGGATATGTCAATCGATCTTTGAGATTTAGGACGTTTCGTCACGAGCTGCTGGCTCTGCGATTGCGCCTCCTCCTCAGAACGTTGCCGTTTAGGATGTTCCTTGCCCAGTTGAGTGATGATAAATCATCAGACGAAAGCGACTCGGCAGGTTTGCTACCTAACCGGTCGATGAATTTCTCGGCGGCGCTCCGTCTCAAGAAAGCCCTTCTAGCTGGTGTTACATGCCTTGTGGGGTTCTTATCGCCCTGTTGGGCAGGAGTCACAGCTTGGAAACCCGAAAGCTTGTTCGCAGTTCCTTTACTGGCGGGGAGAGGTGTAGCTTGGGTACCCGAAATCTTGTTCGCAGTACCCTTGCTCACAATCGGCACTGGGTTGGCTGCAGCCTGAGTTTTCAAGCTAGCAGCTCCCGAAACAGGTATTTTTACCGATCCTATGTCGGTACTTCAGAGGCACCTCGCTGGTTTTAGTTTTGCATCCTTTCTTAGAGGATGCATTTTTCGCGCATTCAGATACTTTAGGTTTCCTTAAAACTCCTCCTTCATATTATTGGACACCAGTAGCTAGCAGATTATATCTTAGTTATATAGATATCCAAACCAAACTCAGAATAAATAAGTTTTATATAAGCCGAACTCGCACCACAAAATTTTGTGACGATCGGTCCATAATTAGTAATAGTTTCCATATGAGGCCCCCTTCCGAAAATCATTTTAACAAATTCAACACAAATAAGTTTCATATATACAGAAGACATGCCACCTAATTGTATGGAAATTGGTCCATAATTAGTCATAGCTCCCATATCAATTTTAAAAGAAAACTATTTATAATCATCTTCTCGGTGTAGGTCGGGCTTGACCGACTATATTTTCATACTTGTTTTGATATCCCCTTGGTTGTAATATGGAATTTGATAGACGAATGGGCGTAGAGATAGACGGAACTCAGGTGGTCTACGATTACAGCTTGTAGAATATTTAAATGTCCTTGCCACTCACTGGCAAAGAAAAGGACCAAGACTTTCTTATCTTTTGGTAGGAACTCGATTAGACTTCTTACATATATTGAGTTACCCATGCAGCAACCACTATATAAGTTTTCTGGACGTAGAAGAGAAGGAATCTACAGGAGCATAAAACAAAATATCTCTGCCTCTTTTATGATCTGGACCAACGTGGAAATGTATCACTGATCAAATTGGTAAGAAGTACCGGTCGGTTCTCTGAGAACCACAAATGTTACAAAGTCATCAGGATTAGTGAGGACAATTTTTAGTATTCCATTGGCCTTAGAAGCCTTCTAGAGTAGTGATCAATTGCGAACAATCTAACTTAATATGCATACATATGAGTGTAAAATGGCCAATATCTCTGTAACTCTATCAATGATGACCGGAACTCCTTAACTAGTTTGAGATTTAGTAGCAGCTTGACTATCAGTATAAATCCAAATGTATATAAAGTAGATACATTAGTAACTTAGAAAGTATTCTACTCATTTCAACATCATCAAATCATCATCTTCCATTTTATATTTTTTTTAAACATTCACAAATTGCTAAGCATTTAGCTTGTCTTTAGATACACCCACAGTCTCTGGTGGGAATAGAACCCTCAACCCTAAGATTGATAGTCCAGCACACTATCGTCTAGTCTATTGAGGCATCATCAATATGGCAGGGAAAACACATGGGAAACTTTCAAACTAGGTCTCTCCTTATATGTCGCGGAGACGAAGAATCGAAAATTCTCCAAGGAAATAAATTAACAATATAATGTTTTCAAAATTGACACCTGAAAAGTAAACGTTGTAAAATTCCATTAATAATTCCAATACTTATATCCTTCAAACTTTAAATGATAAATATACTAATTTGCTGTCTCAAACTTCTTGCCGTTTACCAAGAACACCCATAATGTTGCATTTCATGTTCGCATGCAACTTGTTTGGCATTAAAGACCAGTTTCAAGGAACAAACAAAGTACAACAACTACTGGGCAAGAAAATGCATAAATCTATTTATGGAACTCTTAAATGTATGAACGAAAGTATACAAACTAAAATGCAATGCAATACCAACAACCAAGTTGAGTATGAAGACGAAAACAATGCTGGCGATGATGGTGGTGAACCCGCCTGCTAAACTTTTAAAATGTCAATCAATTGTCTGTAGAATGTCAGAGTTGTCTGACATCTTTTAAATGAACTGACAAAGACGATTTATGGTTAAACTTTAAGATGGCGTATAACAAATATACAAACACACACACACTCGGACTTATACGGGCAAGTATTCAGATCCAGTCACTTGAACTTGTGCTACAAACTGATACTGGCTACTAACTTGACCAGTGTGCATTAGAAGAAGGAAGCAAGTATGTAAGTAGTTAGTAGTACATTTTAATCATCATGAAGACACACACACAAATTCTACCCAGACCACCATTAGCAAATAAAAAGTAAGGTAGAAAGACAGACAGACCGACAGACAAGTATGTCTCTGTGTAATGGGGTTAGATAGAATTTGATGGACATTTGAAATAGTTTTTCCTTTGTTAATTTGCAAAGTATTTGAAGTTTTGTGTTGGTTTTATTTTGTTGAATTAAATATTTAAAGTAAATACAATTGTATTTACTCAAGTTTCTATGTGTATATATTGTTAACTTTAAGAAATGCTAAAACTAAAAGAAATGTAATCAAAGAAGCTTGTTGTAATTTTAATTGATTTTGACATAACTCAACTGCAGCTCTAGTTAAAGTGTCAAAATCTGAAATCTATATTTGTTACGAGTTCAATTACATTTCGGAATTTTGCTGCTGCTGTTAATACACACCAACTATTGTATATTTTTCTGTATTTGTTTTATTCGTCCCTTACCACCTTCATCATTACCTTCATATTCCACGATTTTGTTGACTTAGTGGTTACAGTCACTCCCCAACTGCTTGACTACTGTGTTCCAAAGCTTGTGATTTTTTTTTGTTGTTGTGTGCCTTTCAGTTTTTATTGCAAACATTGTTGTATTTAGTTTCATTTAAATGACCATCTGTCTATTCATTCATTTGGAAAATATTTAATTAATTTTTGCCAATATTTTGTATATCAAAAACCTGTACTACTTTTATTCACTTCATCGTCGACGTAGTTGGAGAACAAACAGAAAAAAAATCGCATTGCAATTATATTTCAAACTACACCACACCTACTTACTAAACTAAATACTACTTTATTTTGGTACAGTGGATTGTAATGGGATAAATTTGAGCTAATGAGAATTTATATCTAACAAAAGAAAATAATTGATTTGTCTACTAGAACAAGATAGCATGAAAGGGTCGGAGGTGGTATTTATTCCAAGCAGTTGAATCTGAGACTTGGTAACAAGTTTATATTAAAGGGATATCGGTGTCCATTGATATACTGATATAATAGCGGCCATTTGATCACTAGAGTGTGTATATCACATCGGAAATTGTCTAAGATTAGCGGATGTCTCTGGAGCAGTACCCTTGTATGGGTTCCAGGACATGTGGACATTGAAGTAAACTGTAGAGCAGATGCACTTCTAAATGTGGAACCACCGTAAATTCAAACGAGTTTAGTCGAAATATCGGCTTGGCATTTCTATTTTGAGAGATAAACAACTAATTTCTCACAAACTTCATAATATTGCCAAAGAAATATGGAAGAGAGAAACCACTTTCAAGGAGACCAGAAAAATCTATCGTAACATGAATATGCAGAGATCACGACTAACGGTAAATCTGCGTTGACTCCATCTATGAAATCTTATAGCGATTATTACTGGTCACTGTGGTCTAGGTTATTAATTTTTTATTTGATCATGTTTATGAACTTCACATTTGTGTCAAAGAATTAAGAGAAATATAACAGATTTGGTCCTGCCCCTGGTGGCTATGAGAGCCGATCAGCACTCTAGATACACACGCTTACTGTGAATCCCTTACAACGTCTGCTGTGCAAGCTGTAAAGATGAGGTTGAAGAGGATACAACTAAACATCTTCTCTGTCATTGTTGAGTATTTGAGAACATAAGACGTAGAATATTTGGTCAACTAGTACTTCTTGACAAAACCGGTCTCTATATGGGAGTTTTAATTAAATTCGCACCTTCATTAGCTCAACTGGATGGTTACAGAATAACGGCAGCCAAGAAACATAGGACGAATAGTGCGATAGACAAAAGGTATCATATCAGACCAAAGTGTTCTTTGCTTCATCCAGTTGAAAAACGCGATAATAATTTCAAATATAGTGTAACTGAAACTTAGAAATCTGGTTTTGTCTGATCTTTAAAAATTCTAACCGATTTGTTTCAATGTTCCAATGTTCGAACTATTTGGAAACTGATCTTCTATTCTATTCGTATGTACATATGACAGCAATAGCTAGGACAATGCATATCGCATACAATCACGACTTTAAAATAAATAAAAATGAGGAGGAAGTAGAAATAATGTAAGTGGACCAGATAATTCGAAGCACCTACTCTGCAATGCTTAGACAATTTCTTTAAAGAGAATTTTTATTCGCAGGGGACGTTTTTAATAAGGGTGTGCACTCCCCAATTGTGATCTGACCGACAAATCAACACTTAAGCAAATATAGAAGCTGTCAAAACTAGGGGAAATGTAAACAGTGTAAGTGGATCCGTGGTAATATTTTTCTGGAAAGGAATAATATTTTTCTAGTAGGTTTTGTTGTGTATAATAAGATTCTCTTTTTGAAATTTGCCGAAACTTTCCAAAATCTTGACTTACGGGTAAAGAAATATGCAAAATCAAAATATTAATGGAGTTTTAAAAACAATGTTGCGTTTTACTCATGAATAAACATATTTTATTGATAAATACATAAATATTGCGGTTCCATTGCAAAAAAAAATAAAAAATTCAGAAAATGGTGCAAAATATTATGGTTTCATGTCTGGCCGCATATTCGGTCCAATACTCTTTTCAAACGAATCAGTTGCGATTGGTACAAGATCCCTGTGATGTTCCGGTTAGATTTCAGCAGATTATAATAGATACAACGTTTTTGCTCCCACCAAATACAAAAGGTAAAAAGTTCATTAAAGAAACAAAAGACTAACGACAATCCCTTGATAAAAAATCGTTATGCGCTCTTAACCCTCTAACCGTCAAGGCTGCCTTTAGGCGGGTATGTTAAATGTATGTAATGCTGCTTTATTTGGTTATTTTTCCCGTTATAACGGTAAATATGTGTAAAGAGACAAACAATTTACTTATTGTGATTAAGAAGAACGTGCTCTTGTCTTTTGTTTGTTTTTATTCCAACATATTTCTTTTTTTTCAAACAATAAGCTGGTATATTATTTTACCTCGAAATTAAATTGGCCGGTTAGAGGGTTAAGTGAAGATGAAAATAACGATCAGGTCCGTAATCATAGTTCTAGCCGAAAATCATTTAAACCGCCTCCAATATTCCTTCGCGAACCCAGTTCGAATGATTTAGTGATAACACTTATTGAACTTATTGGTAAAAATAATTTCCATATTGTTCCCATAAGAAGAGGTGTGCAAGAAACAAAAATCGTTATATACACTGAAGACGTTTACAGAAAAGTCACTCAATATCTAAATAATAACAAGAAAAATTTTTACACCTATCAGCTGAAAAGCAGTAAAGGCTTGATAGTGGTAATTAAGGGAATATAGTCCAGAGTAGAATGTCAGAGTTGTCTGACATCTTTTAAATGAACTGACAAAGACGATTTATGGTTAAACTTTAAGATGGCGTATAACAAATATACAAACACACACTCGTACATATACGGGCAAGTATTGAGATCCAGACACTTGAACTTGTGCTACAAACTGATACTGGCTACTAACTTGAGCAGTGTGCATTAGAAGAAGGAAGCAAGTAAGTAAGTAGTTAGTAGTACATTTTAATCATCATGAAGACACACACTGACTAATTCTACCCAGACCACCATTAGCAAATAAAAAGTAAGGTAGAAAGGCAGACAGACAAGTATGTCTCTGTGTAATGGGGTTAGATAGAATAATAATTTCCATATTGTTCCCATAAGAAGAGGTGTGCAAGAAACAAAAATCGTTATATACACTGAAGACGTTTACAGAAAAGTCACTCAATATCTAAATAATAACAGCTGAAAAGCAGTAAAGGCTTGATAGTGGTAATTAAGGGAATATAGTCCAGTGTAGAGCAAAACGAATTCAAGGAGGCCTTGGAAGAATAAGGCTATATATACGAATTGTGGTCAATATCTTTAATAGAGATAAAATTCCCCAAACACTATTTAGAGTTGAGTTGGAGCCTGATGACAGAAAATTAAAAGGTAATGAAGTCCATCCAATATACTCCCTACGGTATTTGTTGAATCACAGGGTAACAGTTGAGGAACCTATCAAACGTAATAATCCTGTACAATGCGGAAATTGTAAGGAATTTGGACACACGAAAAACTATTGCACTTTACGAACTGTATGTTTGCATGCAGAGACCAGCATTCTTCAACAGAATGTGATATTGTAAAGAAAGGTCTCATTAGAAAATGCGGAAACTGTGGCGGCGATCATCTGCTAACTATCGCGGTTCCCAGTTTACAAAGTATTGTTGAAAAGATTAAGAGATAGAAAAAATTGGTTAAGAGGCGAAATAGTTTAACCAGTAAATCTGAACTGCAGTTCCTATCCCCCAATTTCTGGAGTTCCCACTCCAATTAAAAATAATAAGAGGTTCCAGTTCAGTCTGGAACCGTCAAGTATTTTAAAATCTGATATTAAATAACCTAGTGTCCCACAAAATTCGGGAGGGTTAGAAAATTTATTTAATACTCTTGCAAGTAACATAACCTCACTTAACCAAAACATGTCGAATTTCATAACATCCATGCAAAATACCATACAAAAGCAGTTTTTTAAAAATTTGTTTCTGGAACGCAAATGGGTTGAACCAGCACAAAGCTGAGGTGTCACACTTTATCAACGAAAACAATATAGATGTATTGTTAATCTCGGAGACTCATTTAACAAATAAATATTATTTTCATATTACAGGTTTTATATTTCATCCCACGAATCATCCTAATGGTAAGGCACACGGTGGTACTGGTATTTTAATTAGAAATACCCTAGAATATTTTTCCAAAAACTATTTGCAAGCAACATCCATTTGCTTAGAATGTGGAGTTGGAGATTTGACTCTAAGCTCAATATATTGCCCCCACGATTTTCTGTGACTAAGGAACATTTTGTAGAATTTTTTAATATACTAGGAAATCGTTTCCTGACTTGTGGCGACTATACCTGATCTAATAGATTTTGCCATATCAAGGAATATAAACAGAAACTCTATTAGTGCAGAAATATCATAAGAACTATCTTCTGATCATTCTCCCGTTATACTACACTATATATCGTCTCAATATCAATCGTCTCATACGGAAGCTTCATTATTCAAGACTGATTGGTTGAAATATAGAAAATACATCAGCATACAGTGTGAGGAAAATATCAATGATTGTATCAGAGATTTCGAGTCTCTAATCTTTTCGGCCTTGGATCACTCTAAGTGCCAAATTCCTCCTAATCCTAAAATGTGTATTTCTAATGCAGAAATTAATAGACTCGTCCTCGAAAAGAGGAGATGTAGAAGAGATTGGCAACACAACAGATACCCTGCTTCTAAGCAGAGGCTGTCCATTGCAAGCAAGAAATTAAAAAGAGCCCTTCAGTCTGAAAAGGAGAGCAGTAATCGAAACTATATTGAAAGTTTAACCAGTACTTAGCACACAAACTTCTCCCTTTGGAAGGCAGCTAAGAATATTAAGCCACCGGTAGGGGTCAAACTCCGATAAGAAAATCTGATGGTTCCTGGGCAAGTAGAGCAAAGGATAAAGCCATAGTTTTCGCTGAACACTTAAGTAATGTGTTCCAACCAAACCCCCATCGAATAATTTTGTATTGGGGGATTTACCTGTTCGGACTCCGAACTAATCAATGTTAGTATAGAAAATCTCCAGGTTATGATTTAATTACACCTTCCATGATTGGAAACCTACCAGATGTGGCAATTATTGTGCTCACAGTATTATTCAATGCGATCTTGTCTCTAGGAGTATTTCCGAATGATTGGAAAATCTCCCAAATTATAATGACACCCAAGCCAGGAAAGGATTTGACATTGGCATCATTCTACAGACCTATTAACTTATTGCCTTGCTTCACTAAACTATTTGAGAGAATAATCCAAGGGAAAATTTTAACATTCTTAAATAGTCAAAACATTATCCCAGATCATCAATTCGGATTCCGTAAACATCACGGAACAATTTAGCAAGTTAACCGCCTAACTGGAGAGATACGAAAATCTTTCGAACTAAAAATTACTACTCGGCAATATTTCTAGATGTTGCCCAAGCTTTTGACAAGGTATGGCATAAAGGTCTAATACACAAGATTAAATGCCTTCTAGTACTCGTACTCAAAAAATACTAGAGTCTTACCTATCGGATCGCTTGTTTAGGATAAAATGCGGCGATTATGTGACAAGCGACTATTCCATCAATGCTGATGTACCTCAGGGAAGTGTTCTAGGACCAATCCTGTACTTATCATACACCTCAGACTTGCCCGAGTCCGAAGAATTAACCATTTCCACCTTTGCAGATGACACTGCAATTCTTAGTTCTCATGTGGACTTAAATGTAGCATCTAGAAACCTTGATAATTATCTCAGGCACGTGGTTAAAAAATTGGAGAATACAAGTGAACGAAATTAAAAGCAAGCACATAACGTTTTCACTTAGGAGAGGAAATTGTCCACCAGTGACACTAAACTGTGTGAACATCCCACAGTCTGACCACGTTACATACCTTGGCATTCATTTAGATAGACGTCTTACTTGGCATCGACACATAGAAGCAAAGCGGCTCCACATGAAACTAAAAGCGTCTAATTTACACTGGCCAATCCACCACCAATCGAAATTAAGCCTTAACTGCAAAGTCATCCTGTAGTCTTAAAACCAATTTGGACATACGGAATCCAATTATGGGGAACAGCAAGCAATACCAGTATAGATCTTATACAGAGGGCACAATCCAAAATTCTTAGAACCATGACGGGAGCTCCATGGTACATAAGAAACAAGAACATCCACAGAGACTTAAGGCTGCGTAGAGCTGATTTACCACTCATCTAATTTTCCAAATATGATTCTCCACTGAGAGAACAATAATTGTTTAGTTTTAAGATTTAATTACATATTGTAAGGCCTAGAAATTAATGACAGGAATAATATTATAATAAACGTAAAAAAACCAAATACAGATAATTACCTTAGCGCCATGGATATTTGGCTTTGGTGTCGATTCGGCTGGTTGGACAGGCTTCACATACGATCTCTTACGCTTCAGGATATTATAATGGATCCATTTTCATCGCAAGTAATGATTCGGTACAAAAATGATTTTCTTTTATAGCGTTCAAACATCATTTCGGACAAGCAAAATCTTCTTTCAGGTTCTCGCGGTTTCAATTCGTATGGTACTCAATTTCCTTTCTTTTGGATGAATCCTGCGAGCAGCAGGTCCTTATACTGTTTTGGCTGGCCTAGGCGATCTTTGTTCTCCGCGGCAAAATCACCGCACAAACCATCTCCAAAACATTGAAGCCGATACAAAACATTCACCATAAGCTTCGGTGTGTTTCAGCGCTACTTTTTTATACCCTACACCACCATAGTGGGGAGGGTATTATGCGTTTGTGCAGATGTTTGTAACGCCCAAAAATATTAGTCTAACACCCACCTTAAAGTATACCGATCGACTTAGAATCACTTTCTAAGTCGATTAAACGATGTCCGTCCGTCCGTCTGGTTGGCTGGCTGGCTGTCCATGTAAATCTTGTGCGCAGAGTACAGGTCGCAATTTTGAAGATATTTCGATAAAATTTGGTACATATTATTTTTTCGGCCCAAGGACCAAGCTTATTGAAACTGGCTGAAATCGGTCCATTATTTCACATAGCCCCCATACAAATGTCCTCCCGAAATTGGACTTTATCGGTCATAAATGTTTAATTTATAAATGTATCTCCACAAATTGCGCTCCAAATAAGTTTTATATATACAAAATCCATGTCACCTAATTTTGTTACGATCGGTCCATAATTAGTCATAGCTCCCACATAGACCCGCTTCCAAAAATCACTTTAACGTGCATAAATCGCTTAAAAATGTTGCTATACTCACAAAATTCAACATAGTAAACTTTCATATAAACATAAATCACACGACCTAATTTCATGGTGATCGGTCCATAATTGGTCATAGCCCCCATATAAGCTTACTTCCGAAAATCACTCAAAATTATAAATTATTGAAATTTTAAAAGAAAAATGTTTTTGCTATTTTACTTAGTATGTTCGGGCTTGACCGACCATACTTTCTTACTTGTTTCAAATTAAAGAAGTAAAGTAAAACTTCGCGCATGTGACGCTTTGTTGGCATAAAATTCGACACGTTCGAAGCAAAAAAAAACTTTGTTGTTTACACTATAATGTTCAATAACTAAGAGAGAATAAATAAAAGATATGTTCCCTTCAAAAATTCGTCATCTTTTGTAAATCCCGCATTGTTAAGTTATACACAAAATATAATTTGCTGTAGAGTGGAATACTCCGTCATCGCACTTTTTGGATAGCTTTACACTTTTCGGAAAATTATTTAAATTACATGGTGCTACAATGGAAAAAAAAACTTGGAAAACGACCCAGCTTGGGTTATAGGCCTTGCTGAGTACATTACAAATTTCAAAAACACCCTCAAATTCAGAATATATTCTAAGAAAAACTTGTTCAGTGATGTACGTCGACTTATCGACCTGTAGCTTAGTCAGTTTTTGTTCGACTTTAAATTGTTTAACTGGTTTGAAAGAAAACTAATTATGCTTTAAAATGGCGTGCAGTTTTTGATACATTTGTAAGTTATAACTATTATTTTTGTTAAGAATATCTAAAAGAAAAACAAAATTTATCAACTTTTTTGATTTTAGTCGCTTTTCATTGCTTATTTTGATGAAAGCTTATACAAATTTATACCAATGTATAAAAAACAATTAGTTCTTAACAAAATATGGTTATAATTTCATTTCATCCAATTTTTGTTCACTTCCATCCCACTGTGCCCTACTGGTATACACATAAATATAAATAAATAAACTGTGGTAATGTTATAACATTTGATATGTATAAAAATCTAACAAACATACCTTTTCGGTACGTTAGACACATTGATATATTAACGCCACCATAATTTTCAGGCAAATAACACAAGCTCACATAGATACACACACATACAATACAAAAACCAAAAATCAGAAAGAAAAAAATAAAACTTGTCGCTCATTTAATGGTCTCGACAGTTTTAGTTTTATGGAAAACTAATGATTTTGATTGTGTATTGAAATAAAAGTGCATGTTTGTATATACGAATGTGAGTATCTGATATTAATATCAATAAAACATTTTAATAAATCAAATAAAAGGTCAAAATTTAATTAATTGAAAGATTTTGACATTAAAATTAGAAGCAAACTGTATACAAATGGGTAATAAACGAAAATTAAACTTACCACTTTGTACTGTTGGAATAATATAAATCGATAATTGATGTCATCATAACTATAACTGCATAAATGACATCTGTAATTGACAAGCAATATATACTCAGCTGTATTAAGTTATATAAATACAAAATTTTAGGTTAAGCTTAACTAAGTTATAATACTAACATATGATATGCAATAAATTTTTAAATAAATTCTAAAAAATGCAATTTTTGTTTTGAAAAAAACAAGCTTTGAAAATATAAGCTAAAAAAAACTAAACTCAATGACAGCTCATTCGTCAACTGTTAAACAAAAGAAATATATAAAAAAAATAAAAAAAGATTTGAACTTTTACATCAACAACGATTTCTTGTTGTTGCTGTTGTCTTTTTCCAAGACATCTTATTCATCTATCCATTCATTCATCCATTTCATTCCTTCCATTCGTTAGTTTGCTGTTTCTTTCATCTTCAACACACACACACCCACCCATCCAAACTCACACATCCTTACAAAAGTCTGTAGACGCCATGGGTGACGTTTGTTATAATATTGATGCAATGTCTTTTACATTGCATCATCTTAGTGGACTTTTTATCTTCGTTGTAGTTGTTTTTCTTCTGCTATTTATTTTTTATTTTTTTTGTTGCTCCATTTTTCTGCTCTCTGGCAATACAAAGAAAGTGAAACAACAACTACAACGAATGCTTTCAAATCCATAAAGGAGATCTATCAAACTAAAGATGCATTTGTGCATTGTATGTGCCATAGGAAAGAGCTTTAAAGGATTTAAATCATAAATTTAATCATAATGAAATACAAATTTATCTTATACTACAATAGCAAAGCCGAAAATGTTCCAATTTCCTTTTTCACTCTTCAGCTCTCATCAAGTTTGAATTTTCAAAAAATTCCATTTTTATTAGAACATATTCAGACCAAATTTCGTATTTTTAGTTCCATTTGTTTTGGTTATATCATGTTATTAACAGCGAATATTCACTGAGACGGGTCAACGTATTTCCATATATCTTTGTTCATATATATTCTACCGATTTTTCCAAACAGTACTAAATTTAATACCCCAAATTCCTTTTGTTTTGGCACTATTGCACTTAAAATTCAGTAGATTAAAAAAATTCATGTATTTCTGCCTAAATAGCTGGCCGCCACTTAATGTCT
Organism: Calliphora vicina; assembly: GCF_958450345.1. Lineage (NCBI taxonomy): Eukaryota > Metazoa > Arthropoda > Insecta > Diptera > Calliphoridae > Calliphora > Calliphora vicina. Next base: position 107,270,714 of record NC_088781.1, on the reverse strand, counting down.
CAAGCGTTTTAAATCTCTATTCGTATTTAAATAAAGTTCCAAATGACTTACCAGGATTTTTTTATAAGTTATTTAAGTATTTTATTGGGTGTCTGACTTAAAAATGCGGAATTTATAATAAATGGCTCAGGTCATTTTGAAGGGTACATATCTGTCATTAATTCTCACTCAGTTATTGAACAAATTTTCTTTTTGGCTACGTAAATGTCCCACTTCGTTGGTAATTTTATACCAATGCATTACTTTGGTTTAATTGTGAAAAAGGTGCCGTTGGACCACACCGACTGTTCACCAAAGCATATTGTGAATTTGTTCCAATTGTTTCAACGAGCGAAAGATTGTTTGTGCGATTCAGACGTTTTGGAGGCATTACTCCATGAAGATTGTTGTAAAACTCAACAAGACCCTGCAAAATCATTGTAAGATACTCAAGCAGCCGTTTCAAAATGTTTGCGAGCAGAAGGATTCATCCAAAGCAGGGAAATTGAGTACAATACCAATTGAAGGCGAGAGTTCTTGAAAAATGATTTTGCATGTCCGTAATAATGCTTGAGCGCTATAAAGAAAATCATTTTTGCACCGATGAAAAATTTCTTATGATGAAAATTGTATAAATTACCTGGCAAATTAGCCTGGCAAACCAGCCGAATCAATATTAGGTGGGAGCAAAGGAGGCCTGTCTGAAATCTGACCAGACCATCATAGGAACCTGTGCCGATTTTAGCCTATAAACCATAATATTTCATCATGATACAGTTCTGTCACATCTTGTAATACCTATTAAAGAGTATTTATTGAAGTGGTTGAGAAGTTTTGCCTCACCCGCTATATAGTCCAGTCCGTCCCCGTTCGACTACTATTTGTTTCGATTGATCCAGAACGCTCTCTCTGGGATACGCTTCACTTCAGAATAAAGTATTCGAAATTGGCTTGATTCGAAATTGGCCTCAAAAGATGAGCAGTTCTTTTGCCTGCTTTTATGTTGCCATAAAAATGGGACACGGTCATAGCAGCCGAATCAATATTTGGTGGGAGTAAAGGAGACCTGTCTGAAATCTGACCCGACCATCACAGGAACTTGTGCCGATGTTAGCCTAAAAACCGTAATATTTCACCATGATACAGTTCGGTCACATCTTGTAATACCTGTTAAAAAGTATTTAGATTGAAGTGGTTGAGCAGTTTTGCCTCACCCGCTTTATAGTCCAGTCCGTGCCCCGTTCGACTACTATTTGTTTCGATCAAAGCAGAACGCTGTCCCTGGGATACGCTTCACTTTGGAACAGAGTATCCGATATTGGTTTGACTCGTTCTTGCCCTCAAAAGATGAGCAGTTCTTTTGCCTAGGAATCCATATGTTGGCAGAAATATGGGAAACGGTCATAGCAAAAGTCCAAAGAAATATGTAAGTCCCAGTTTTTCTTGATTTCTTAGTCATATCTGATCAAAACGCTCAGGGTCTTTCATTAAGCGCTTCCTATTTTTAAATTTAAATAAAAGAAAGTATGTGTGAGATATCATCGACATTTTTGATTCGTTCAAAGGCCTATTGTTGCAATTATGTATGTTGCAATTATGTGGCATAGAAAAAAAAAACGGTAAGTCCGATTTGAATGAAATGTCACATGTACAAAGAAGAAGTATTGTCGAGTTAAAGTTTTGAACTTTGACCTTATGGTCGCACTAGGGGGCGACCAAAGTAGGACACCTCGGGTATGTTACATTTTTAAAACGATTTCATTTCTTAGTTTGTATTCCGATTTCATAAAAATTGTACATATAGAATCCCCTCGTCGTAGCTATCAATTATCTCATATAGCTTAGGAGATATTCACATTTGAAAAATCCAAATTTTTGATCTATTTCCCAATTTTACTTTAATGGAGTAACAACACATGTATATGACAAATAGACAAAGAATTGTTTAAAAATAATAACTAATTCGAATTTTCGCAAATTTTTTGGGAAAAAAGTAGTTTTTTCTTTTTAAGTTATTGCAAAAATTTTCTAAGAGGATGTATAAGGAATTTATATGTTTTGAAAAGCTAGCTTTTCATTAAATATTCTGAAAGAAAAAAAGATTGAAAATTATTGATACGGAGGGTACCAGGTCCATTAAAAAAATGTATATTTTTAAATTCGAATGCATATAACTTTGGACTTAGTTATTATTTTTAAACAATTCTTTTTATATTTGACACATACATGTGTTGTTACTCCAATAAAGGTAAATTGGAGAAAATCGGGAATATTTGGATCCACTGTTATCAAACAACTGGAGTAGGGTGGGTAAAAATTTTTAAAATTTAATTTTCAAATGCGAATGCTTCTAAGGTATAAGAAATAGGATGGTTTTAAAAATGTAACATACCCGAAGTGTCCTACTTTGAGGACCTTTGGTCGCGCCCCTGGTGAGCACCACGTCTTTGTACACGTGAAATTGCATTCAAATCGGACTTACCGTTTAGAAGTTACATATTTATTACCCTCTATTTTTTTTCTATACCACTGTGCATCGTTCAAATATATATCGCGACTTCGTAGATTGGCGCGCATCCAAAATTTCCAATTTCAAATAACACTGACGCATAAATCAGGCTGAATTTGACCCATGACATGGGCTATGTTGGCTTTGAGGTCCGCTGTAGTGTGTGGCTAATTCTCATAGACCTGCGACATAAAAAAACCCCACAAGAAAAGGTCTAACAGTGTCAAATTACACGATCTCGGTGGCCAGTTCACATCACCTCACATGACCATGCCCTCAAATCGTTTGTGCAGATAGTCCAATGTGGCATGTAACGCTATTCTTCATATCATCCAATTCATGCCAAAAGAAGATGCTAATCATCGACCTATAGCTCTCGCAGTTGATGGTGATGGTCTGGCCAAAATCTCGTGTGAATTGGTATCATCCTAAATATGATGATTGTGTTTGTTGACGTACCCATTCATTCAGAAATGGTATATCGATTATGACCGTAAAATGGGTAAAGCTTGCGGAACGTTGCCCGAACAGAACACCCATTCCGATAAAACAATTTTATTATTTACACGTGTTGTCTAGCGCTACATCCCACTATAGGAAATTTTCCCCATTTCTTGGCCAAAATGCAAAATTAAAATTTTTGAAAAATATATTTTTTATGCTCTAGTATAAATAAAAATATAACAAAGTAAACATATATTTTTAAATTTTGGAGAAAAGTTGATTATCTGTCACTTTATCAGTTGTTTTATGTTCTATTTCTAAATAAGTTTTTATATAACGATTGAGTGCAGCAAATTTTCATACAATTTCTAATAAAAGTTTTCATAATAAAAATATAGAGTTTTTAAAAATTAATAAATGGAAAATAATTGCTAAAGTGATTACTTTATTAATATATAGATGTCTTGGTGAACTCGGCTATTAGACCGATTAAATTGGAAAAATTAAAGTGACCTTACGATGAAATAATAAAATTATGAAACGGAATTTAATTTGGACTTACAAAAAAATGTTAGCAGATGTTAGTCATAACATCATAACAGTTCTTTAGGACAGTCAATTACCTACAGAATTTTTCATATTTCAGCTGCATATATTTGCATACTTTTTCAAAAAACGCATTTTTTCAGGTAAATACAGTGTGAAAAACTCAGAATTATTTAATGTATGGCATGAGAAATATAGTGAAAATGAAAAAAGAGCCGCTATATATGCATATTTCTTGTCACATATTGATGAAAGTGATTGTTCAGAAAATCTAAATCAATGTTTAAAGAAGCAGTCACGAATGTTTTGTGCAAATATAAAAACCAAATGGAGTAATAGTTATATTTTAATAAACAACATGCTGTTTGGCTTAAAGGTAATACCTCAATGAAACTAGATAAAGTGCACCTTGGCCCCACTGAATTCATGCCTGGTCGACCGCAATTAACATTTTGTTAAAAACCTGAAAGAACAAAAAGACGAGTTGCAGCCGAAATCGCTAAAGATCAAAATAATGAAGTTGAACCTCTACTACTTGATGCATGTGCGACTGCTCGTAAATGTAACCAATTAGATTTTGCAGTGATTTTAAATGAGGCTCCGACTAGAGCTTCCAAAGTGCGAAAACTAATTTCAAGTACAACCCAACTAAGCTATCTGATGATGAAGCACTAGCTTTTTTTGTTTTTTTAAATATAGTTAATAATTTAGAATGAGAAAATCAAATTGATGAATAAAATAAAATTTTAAACATAACTATGTTTGTTTTATTATCAAAAGTTAGATTACACTCAAAAGACAAAATAGAAGAAAAGAGTTTAGTTACAGGTTTGGACTGGATCCAGGAACCAGCAACCCGGAAACACAGTTTGGAAGAAATTTTAAGTTAATTTTATTTTTGTCTTTGAAATTTTTTTTTTCAGTGCATGAAAAACTTTTAATGGTCCCTCCTCCTTTTTAAGAGTCTTCAAAAATTCGAATCCAAAAAAATTATTGAAATCGGTCCAGCCGTTTGGCTGTAATTAATTATGGCCAAAAAATGGGGAAAATTTCCTATAGTGCATCCGTCCATGGTGATTTGGCAAAACAAACTTAATAAATGACAGCTAATTCGTTTATCCTCTTAAGACCTGAATATGAAGCTCAAAAAATGCAATGTATTGGAAAGAACAGAAATGGTTCCAACTGTGACGGAAGTGTCATTGTTGTTTTTTTAAATCACTATAACACGTAACTCAAGTATCGTCAGCGATATAAAGATAACAATACAAAAAATATAATGAATCAAGTAAGAAATTATGTTCGGTCAAGACCTACACTGAGTAAATGAGCAAAAATATTTTTATTTAAATATCAATAATTTATTTTAGTGGATACTTTCGGAAGTGGGTCTTACGTGAGAACTATGACTAATTATAGACCGTTAGCCATGAAATTAGGCCGTGTAATTTACGTTTATATGAAACTTATTTGTGGATACCAACATTTTTAAGAGATTTATACTCGTTAAAGTGATTTTCGGAAGCGGACCTAATATGGGAGATATGATAAATTATGAAACGATCATCATAAAATTAGGTGACATGACTTCCGTATATATATAACATATTTGGAGCGAAATTTGTGTAGATATATAAATTAAAGATTTATGCACGAATAATAAACTGAATTCAGCAAGTTTAAACAATAGATCGAAATATCGTCAAAATTGCGATTTGTACGCTCGCCAGATGGACGGACGGACATCATTTAAGCGACTAAGAAAGTGAGTCTGAGCCAATCGGTATACTTTATAGTGGTTGTTAGACTAATATTCCCCACTATGGTGGTGTAGGGTTTAAATATAATGAAATAATGTGAAGTAATTTTTCAGTATTCGATTTAAATAATAAAGCATAGAAATTAAGATTCCCGTTACATATGAAAGTTAATTTGATATGTATTTGTAAACAGTTTGGAACATACTTTAACTTAGATTAATAATTAAAACTGGGTTCTTCAAATGTTTTTGAAATTGTGATCGCAATATTTAAGATGCGATTATGATTACGACTAAATCAAGCGATCACTAAATGATCCCTAATGAGTACTAAATGTATTTAGTGGGTATATGTTTAAAATCCATCCAATAAAGAATACATCATTTCAAATCTCTGCACATCTCTACATATTTCATGTATGTTTGTGTGTCATGTATTGTTTGGATGTGTTGCAAATGTATGTGCACAATGTGATGTGGTGAGTAAAAGTTCATTCTGTAAACTTAGCGTACCATAATCTATCTTATGTGTCCTGCATGTTTAGAAAATGCATTCATATTCATTCTTACTCTAACATATATATATATTTTTTTAGTAAAAATACAAAAAACTGTATAGAATAAAATGAAACAGTAAAGAAAAATCTTTATATTTTCTTTTATAGTTTATAATACATATTTTTCTTTTAGACAGCTTCAACGCTTGACGTTGACATATCAATCGACAATATGGCAGTCAATGTTGAGGGGGTGTGGCAAGGAGATGGTGTTTGAAAATGGTCTGGGAGGTGGAAAGATGTTTGGATACTGTACAGTAGGTGAACTGAATGTGGGATAATGATGACAAGATAAGTACATAGAAAAGTGCTGCAATATATAACGAAAAAAAAGCCAAATTCTTTTTAATAAATATCCCATGATCTCCAGGTGATCCCCTTAAATTTACTGGCAAATTATGGGACCACTACTTACCGACTTATATCAACTTTTATGTTTTACTTGATTTTCATATAAAAAATCAGTTTTTGGTTAAAAATATATGTGATCACAGATGATCGTTCTTTACCGTCTTATGTTCACTTTTACATTTTACTTTATTTGAAAACAAATAAATGATTTTTGGTTAAAAATATAAGTGATCACAGATGATCATCATACTAGTTACCGACTTTAGCCACTTTTATGTTTTACTTGATTAATTTTCATATAAAAATCGATTTTTTGTTCAAAATATAATGTGATCACAGATGATCTTTATTTTCCCATTTGAACCATTATTTTTGGTTGAAAATTTAAGTGATCACAGATGATCATCCTTTTTCCATTTGGTGAACTAATTGCCGACTTATAGCAACTTTTATGTTTTACTTGATTTTCATATAAAAAATCGGTTTTTGGTTAACAATATAAGTGATCACAGATGATCGTTCTTTACCGTATTATGTTCAGTTTTATATTTTTCTTGATTTGAAAACAAAAAATTGATTTTTGGTTGAAAATAAAAGTTTTCCGTTTAGATCATTAGTTACCGATTTTAGCCACTTTTATGTTTTACTTGATTTTCATATAAAAATCGATTTTCGGTTGCAAATATAATGTGATCACAGATGATCATCCTTTTTCCATTTGGTGAACTATTTACCGACTTATAGGCACTTTTATGTTTTACTTGATTTTCATATATAAATCGATTATTTGTTTAAAATATAGGTGATCACAGATGATCGCACTTTACCGTCTTATGGCTACATTTATATTTTGTTTGATTTTCATACAAAAAAATGATTTTTGGTTGAAAATATAAGTGACCACAGATGATCGCCCTTTTCCATTTAGATCATTAGTTACTGACTTTAGCCACTTTTATTTTTTACTTCATTTTCATATAAAAATCGATTTTTGGTTGAAAATATAATGTGATCACGGATGATCGTTCTTTTCCATTGGAACAATTATTTAACGACTTATAGCCACTTTTATGTTTTACGTGATTTTGATATTAAAACTTGATTTTTGCAACATAATGGATCGATTTATACTGTATAACGAAATGAAAAATCAATTTTGATAAATTTTGTTTATCCCTTTTTAATTCATTTCACAAAAAATTTTGGTTAAAAATATAAGTGATCACAGATGATCGTACTTTACCATCTTATGGCCACTTTTATATTTTACTTGATTTTCATATAAAAAATAGATTTTTGGTTAAAAATATAAGTGATCACAGATGATCGTAATTTACCGTCTTAGGTTCACTTTTATATTTTTCTTGATTTTCATACAAAAAAATTTATTTTTGGTTGAAAATATAAGTGATCGCCCTTTTCCATTTAGATCATTAGTTACTGACTTTTGCCAATTTTATATTTTAATTGATTTTCATATAAAAATCGTTTTTTGGTTGAAAATATAATGTGATCACAGATGATCGTTCTTTTCCCATTTGAACCATCAGAAAACATGATTTTTGCAACGTAATGGATCGAATTATACTGTCTAATTAAATAATCATTATGATCTTAGATGAGAAATCAATTTTGTTAGATTTTGTTTATCCCTTTTTAATTCATTCCACAATATAAATATGTAGCTATATATTCAAGTCTTTATCAATTGATTTTCTTTTTTAATAAATCCTCCTCCTGATACAATTTTCTTTTCAATTTTGATATATGACCTAGACTCCACAGTGTTTATAGTTGCTGCAGACTTCAATATGTTTTGTTCCTTTTTTGTTCCATGCGGTCGTTAGTCCTGTGCTATTTACCCATCACCCATATGGACAGCAGCATATGTGGAGAAAAGTTTTTGAATGATTTTCGTTTCGTTTTTTTTTTCTATATTTATTTTGTTGCCACTTTTTCATCTTCTTAACACTGGCTACTAAGTTTCGTCAATTTTTGATACGAGTTTGTAGAAAAAGAAAAATGTATAAAGTTTATCAAACTCGTCAATAGTCAAACACACAGAGAATGAAAATATAAAAGAAATAGAGAATAAAAGTGGAGAATATAATGCGGGTAATAGGAGAATGATTTGAAGGCTACAGTCAAGGTTTTTTGTAAATATGGATTTATTATGGTCAGAAAATGAAATTTTGGATCTATTCAAGCTTTAAATATTTTGTTTAAAGGAATGTTTGGATTAAAAAGATGGTAAGCATTTGGTACTTTTATAAGAGAATGATGCTAGATCTAGCAAAGGCAACAGCGGTATCTTGTCCTTTACTAGTTCTTCTGAATCTTCTCATCATCATAAAAAACAACTTACATTGTTTACCTTCGTGTGTTGATTTCCACACATACGGTATGTCTACATATTTGGCAATAGAAACATAATATTAACTGTAACCAAAACCATAATTTAGTTCTTCATCTCATCACCAAACAAACTTACGTTCTTTAACCTCGTGTGTTGTTTTCCACACATACGAAATGTCTACATATTTGGCAATAGAAACAAAATTTTTTTGTAACCAAAATCATAATTTAATTCTTCATCTCATCATCAAAAACACTTACGTTGTTTACCTTCGTGTGTTGATTTCCACACATACGGTATGTCTACATATTTGGCAATAGAAACATAATATTAACTGTAACCAAAACCATAATTTAGTTCTTCATCTCATCACCAAACAAACTTACGTTCTTTAGCCTCGTGTGTTGTTTTCCACACATACTAAATGTCTACATATTTGGCAATAAAAACATAATTTTTTTTAACCAAAATGATAATTTAATTCTTCAATTCATCATCAAAAACACTTACGTTCTTTAGCCTTATGTGTTGTTTTCCACACATACGATATGTCTACATATTTGGCTAAAGAAATAAATTTTTTTTAAAACCAAAATCATAATTTAGTTCTTCATCTCATCACCAAAAAAACTTACGTTCTTTACCCTCGTGTATTGTTTTTCACACATATAGTATGTCTACATATTTGGCAATAGAAAAGAATTTTTTTTTTTAAACCAAAATCATAATCTACTATTTATAACTTATTTGTTTTTATACACAGAGAAAACAGGTTCGTAATAGCAATCGAATTAGTCGAATTATTCGGTTGCACACATCAAATTTTTCGGATCTAGCAACAGAAAATCACTTGATAGAGAAGAATTTCGGTTGATCCAACCAAACTTTTGTTACCACTTCTAAAATTTTGTAGCCACAACTGTAAAATTAGGTCACTAAGGCAGAATTATTCGATTGGCAACAAATTCGGTTACTACTACGAATCTGTTTTTCTTTGTATATTTTATTATGTGTTACGTCAAATAAGTTTTTCTGCAATGCATTTTATACATTTTGACTTAAACAGCACATTTGTTTACAAAAAAATCCAGTTCTTAGAACAAAATACATATAAATTACGTATGTGTGGAAAACCACACAACAACGTCAGCTTTTAAAAAGCTAGTTATCAAAAAATATTTTTGAATTTTTGCCTCTATATTGATGCGGCAGTAAATGTCAAGAAATATCATGAACATTGCTTAAGAAATCTTTTAAGCAATGTTGTGTAGTTTTCCACACAATGGTGACATACTTTAGTTTAACTCCTTCTGAGAGACTATAGGGTACTGAGAATATTACAAATAAATATGTATATCACCACTTCTTCTCAAACAAACCTTTCAACATGCAATCACATCACATATGAATATTATTAATATGAAAATGTTATATTGAAGTATTTTATTGATTGAACTCAAATACTCAACTAAGCTGAGGGAGCAATGACCCTTTAATATAATATTAAAATGTGTGTACTTTCTAAAAGCATAATTAAATTATAATAAATAATTACAAAAATTCTCTACTTCTCTAAACAAATTGACCCTTGGCTATGAAGACTTTTAACATCACTCTTATTTGTTTTTTTTATTTTCATAAAAATCAAATTTTGTCATGTTTAAATTTTAATGGTTTCAGTCCATTATCTTTCATCATGTTGGTTGCTATTTTGTTGTTAAAAATTAATAGCAGTAACAAAAAAATTTAATTACTCGTATTTATTATAATGTCTGTGTTATTTTTTCTCACTTTATCTGCGAGCCAGAAACCAAACAAAATAAAAATGCGACAAAAATGTTTGTACAAAAAAAAGCGCAGAAAAATTTTTAATAATCAAAAAAAAAAACCAAACACTTCCTCTTCTTAATTTCTGTGTCGTTTCAGGTTTCATCAAACTCCAATGAAAATGAAAAGTTCAACACTACAACAGTAATGAACAGTGGTGAGACAGAACACTTCTTCGTGATTACCTTTAAAGTAAGACATGAGTTTTGAACGACATTTTCCACTTTTGTTTATGTTGGATTGTAAGTAGAAATTTATGAATTTTAGGTATATTTCTTCAAAAAATAAACAGAAAATCCATTATGTTTAATAACACTTAAAAACTTATCGAGAGTTTTAACATCAATTTTGTACGCTGAAACTATAATGTAATATAGGTGTTTAACATTTTCAAAAACTAGACTACTTTACCTTTCCAATGATATACAATATGTCATATATTATTGATTATTATAGTTTAAAATACCACTGCGCAAATCACTCCTCTTGAAAAATTCCCTCACAGATTTATTTATATTAAACATTGCTTACTATGCGCTTCTCATTATTTCGTGTACCATCAGCTCTATGCATTCGTTTTGTTTAGTTGTTGTTTTTGTTACTGCTCGTATTTTTCAGTGTTTTTGGGTTATTGTTAGCTTAAGTACATTTTGTAAACGCAATATTCAACTAAATTGAATGACGTGATCAAGGTTGATACATCGGTAGACTTTTTCGTTCATAAAATGAATATAGAGCTGCTAGTGTTGTTAAATGGCGCACAGTGAGGAAAATACAAAAAAGTGGAAATAAATCTGTAACTTCTGAACGGATAGTCCGATTTTAATAATATTTCACGTGGCTATAGAGGACGTTTAGCTGCGTTAATGTTTTTAATTTGGACTTTAAACTATAGGGGTGGTGAACATTAGTAAAAAATCATCCTGAAAAAATTTTAGGTAAATCGGTTGGGGATAAGACATACCGCAAGCCCTCTGAAGTTTTGAGATTTGAGGGGAAAAAATGCATTTTTTTCAGTTTTTGTAAAAATTTTGCCATTAAAAAATTACTTTTCCAATTTAATTTAAAAGAATAGAAATGTGTAAGCAATTGTCGTTCTAATGAGACATAAAAAACAGAAATTGGTCAAAAAATTTTAAAGTTATTAAAAATTCGCCAGGCCATTAACGTGTTTCAGGCAATAACACAAGAAAGGTAGGAACAAAATAAACATATTTTGATAAATATTAAAATAAAAGCTCATTTTTACTTAAAATATGTCCATATTTACTCGTATATGAGTTTTTGTCCTCATAGGGTAACGTTAACCACCTATTCTTAGGTATGACTAAAAAAATAAAATTTTTTTACCGGCAGTTTCAAAACTCCATTTTCAAATTTTTAAAAATTTTGTTAAACAAATTTCAGAATTTTTTTAGCATCTCATTGGGATTTATTAAGAATATAATAGGGAATAAAAATGTGAAAAAATTATGAAAATATCTCTTGTAGTTTTTCCGTACCTGCGATTTAAATTTTGAAATTTTTTTTGTTCCTTATTAAGTATGTATGTATTGACAACATAATAAGGAACAAAAATATGAAAAAAATATGACAATAACTCCTATAGTTTTTCCGTACCAGCGAGTTAAATTTTGAGATTTTCGAGAAAAACTAATATTTTGGCCATATTTTGGAGAATGAACCGAATTTCCTTACTGTTATGATTTTAAAGTAAAAGCTATTCAGAATAATATAGTCCCGGTAACTTTAAATATAATCTGAAAGTTTTACTAAAAACTGAAAAAAATGCATTTTTTCCACTTGTAAATGCACCTCAAAACTAAATCGCTAAGTCGGCACGGGTTGCCCTTCTTAGAACAAGCTAAACAAATTTTTGGTGGTATTTTATGTCATTACACAAGTTTTCAGGGGGTACCGTCTCAACATTTCAAAAAATTTAATTCTAAGGGACACTCTAATATATATATATTATATCTTATAGTTTACGAGATATTCGCATTTGAAAATTAAAATCTCAGTTTTTTAACTACCTTATTCTGGTTTTTTGCAAGTAGCGGATCCAAATCTTTCCCGATTTTTTCTAAATATATATTTTAGAATTAAAAACAAAATTGTAAGTATCCACACAAAATAAGTATTTCAAAAGCAGTACTGAGTGAATTGTTATGTCCATTTAAAAAAAAATTAAAAAGTTTCTCTTCTTGTAGATTCTACATATAAGGGTTGTTTTTTAACATGATAGAACTTGAACTTTTAACAAATAACACGTCAATTATTACTATTTTATCGGCATAAACCAGTGACTTTACGTATCCCTAAAGGAACTAATCAAGAAGTGTCGATCCAATATTGAGGGCCAATTGACGCATCAATTTCTCGAAATCAAATTATCGCTAAAATTTTGTTTTCAATAAATCAATGGTTGCGGTCGCCACATCTTGCCAGGATCAATGTCATTTATAATTTCAAAAAAAAATCATTGATCATGGTGCGGTTTCGATCTTCATTGACCGTCATGCGAGCTACGGCCACCAGCGCACAGTGGTATAGAAAAAATATAGAGGGAATTAAATCTGTAACTTCTAGACCCTTAGACCGGTTTCAAAGAAATTTGATGTGCAAAGAGGAAGTGCTGTCGAGTTTAGGTTTTAAGTTTTAACCTCATGGTCCTACCAGATGCACGGCCAGGGGTCCCCAAAGTAGGACACCTCGATCCTATTTCTTCGTTTGGGTTCCGATTTCCAAAAAATTAGATATAAAGAATCTTCTCGTCGAGCACTATAAAAAAGCACAATTATCTTTATAGTTTAGGAGATATTCGCATTTTATAATTAAATTTTAAAATTCTTTGCTTTCTTTGTTTTCAATAATTAATTTGCCAAGTAAAAAACATACGGTAGACATATCAATAGATAGGGTATTCTGTCTATTGATAATTAAAAAAATCATGGAAATTTAATTTTTATTTCAGAATTTTTTTAAAGCAATTTCACAGTTATATAAACTTTTCTATTGAAAATAAAAAAAAAAACTAATTTTTGTATTTGTAATCAGAAATCCGGTAATTCCCAAAAAAGTGTTGTAAAATCCCAAAAATGGGATTTTTTATTTTTTTGGCTTAATATCCATACTAGGGGCGGGGTTATCGATTACAAAATAATTAAGAACATATTTGGTCATCTAAAATGGCTTACTATATTTTGATATCGATTATGCGATTTGAGAATTTTTGTCCTAAAGTTGAATTTTACATAAAAATAGGCGTTTTTTGGATGGACCTCGGTATCAAAAAATTGCAAATTTTTTATCAATTAGAATATTTTTTTATATATTTATTTATATGTACATCTTCTTACAAATTTTTTAGATAACTTAAAATGAAAAAAAGTATTTTATTCCAAAAAATAGCGATTAATCGCATTTTTTAAATTAAAATGCATATAACTTTGAAGTCGGTCATGAGTTTTAAACAATTATTTTTCTGTTTAACACATGCATTTGCTATTAGTCCAATAAAATAAAAATGGAGAAACTAAGCAAATAATTGGACCCGCTATTATCAAAAAACTGGAGTAAGGTGGGTAAAAATGTTGAAAATTTAATTTTAAAATGCGAATATCTCCTAACCTATAAAAGATAATTGATAGCTTCGACGAGACGTTTTATAGTGCTCTACGAGAAGATTCTTTATATGTAATTTTGTGGAAATCGTTTTAAAAATGTGACATACCTGAGGTGTCCTACTTTGGAGACCCCTGGTTGGCTCATGAGATCCAAACTCAAAACTTAGGCCCTAATTTTGTAAATTTGTATATAAAACAAAAACAAATTTTTAAAATTTTTGAAATTTTGTTTTTGCTTTAAATATAAATATCACTTTGTGAAGTGATTTACAAAATTAGGGCCTTAAACTCGTCAGCACTTCCTCTTTGTGCACGTCAAATTTCATTGAAATCGGACTAAGTGTCTAGAAGTTACAGATTTATTTCACTCTATTTTGCGTGTAAACTGCACTAAACGGTACATTTTTCTGGATGTAATGAAGTCTTTTAGACCCTGTTATTGATTGGTCTCACTCCACATAAGGCTATTTTGGTCACTAACAAACCGTTAAGCCAAAAATGGGCCTCATCGCTGAACACAATTTTGCGATAAAGCAGTCGTCTATAAATTGTGCGAATCGATGAATGGTTTTAAAAGTAAATTTGGATAATTTTGTGGAGTTATTCAAGCGTCAATATATTCATGATGATTTGCCAGAGTATACAAATCATAAATATCAAAAATTAAGCGCAATTTGACAGTTCTTTGGCACTTCAACTTTTTGTAAGTTTTATGCGGCTTAAAAACACCCCTTATAAAAAGGTTTCAAACCGCATTGAGAACAAACATTTAGCATTATTTTTAATTTTTCTTATAGCCAAGATATCTCACTTTGGGACCTTGAGTCATACAGCCAAGGTCTAAAATTGTTCATCGCCATCTACAACTCAAATGCTGAAAATGTGATCAAAATCGGATAACGCTTAGAGGTTGCAACAAACTAGTAGGTTAGGTTCCATGGGCAGTCATTCGTCAAGCAGCAGACTTGGGTTGATTCAAAACTGATATCATTGTGATACCCAAGAACAAAACAGCAGGGTATTTTCATTACATCCGTTGTTTTCAAGGTGAACCAATCCGATTCTCTGATGAAGGAGTGGATGCGTCTCATATTCATCCTTGATTACTCATCTAACCTCAAGTTTGTAATGTTTGTAACATTGACAGAATAGGTGGGGCACACTCTCCTCCAAACAAGTAACATTTCAAAAAAAATATTAAAAAAATAAATCTTGTTTAAATATAAATTATACCAAATTTTACACTGATCTCAGAATTCTATACAGTTGATCTACAATAAATTTCGTACTTGATGCTAAAGATCCAATTATCAACATCGGACGTAGTATTGATGTAATTTTCTTTAGCCATGTTAGCTTGAAGCTTGGTTTCTGGATCCGTATAGTAAATGCTACCAGTTTAATTGATAAGTTTGTTATGCAGACAATCGAGTAAAACTGAAAAACATACTTCATGAAGTTATATAAGACAAAAATGACCATTAATTTTTTTTGGCAGTTTTAATAAAATTCAATTCATTGAACATATAAATAAAGCCCCACCAAAACACTGTTCCAACTATGATGAATATACTCGTAGATGACTAGAAAAATTAAAAAAATAAGGAAAATATTTTACCAAAAATAAACAATAAATTTTAAGGATGAATTCACCTTCTTTGGCTCTCATTCTCTGTCTAAATATTTTGATGTTTTTTCATCACTATTGTTGTTGTGTTTTTATGATGATGATTTTATTAAAAAAATCTGTTTGTAGTGTTAATGGGAAGTCATTGTGCATCTTCTTTCAAATTCAGTTTCGTATACATATAAAGATGATGGGGTGTAGGGGGAAGAGTCATGGAAAAAATATGAGGGTTTGAGTGAGTGCGTTATTTATTGTTTCATGTCCTTTTTTATGAAAGTAAGTATGTGAGTGTCTGTTCCAATATTGTTGTTATTATAATTTTATATTTTGCTCTGTGTTGTCCGTTAATTTTTTAATGTTGTTTGACGAAAAAAAAAAAAAAAACTTACAAGAGATGGAGAGCAGACAAATTAGACAATGTGTCAATGTTTTTATGTTAAGTTTAATTAATAGATTGATGTTCATTAAGAAAACATTGAAAAATATTGGAGGTTTAAGTGTTGTTAGTGTTTATGATGTTGGAGTGGACGAAGAGAAGAGAGTGGAATGTTGTTAGTCTTGTAAAGGTTAGAACAAAATTTGGGTATATGTATAATAGGGTGGCCCATATTTTGCTCTTTTACCATGGTTCTAGAAACATAATGATACAAATTTTAGCAAAATCGGTTAACGTTTATATTTTATTTGCAACCTCTTTTCTTATAAACCAGTTTTATATGAATCTAAATCTTTCTACTAACTTTTGAGAGGATCGTTCCATAATTAACCATACCCATATATTAGAAAAATATTTGATGGCGGGTTTGTCATCTGATTAGATTATCTTCAAAACATTTCATAATCTTACATAATAAACCTTTTTGGCAGAAAAAGGTCATTTGCCGACAAAAATGCTGTTCCTAATGCAAAATTCATAAGAATTGCATATGTGTGGAAAACCACACACAAAAGTAGAGTCACCTTTTAAATATCTCGTTATCAAATACTAGTAATTTATTAACCTACAAGAGTTTCAAAATTAAAGGACTAATTACATAGATTCATTGCTAAAAACAGTAATGAAACTACAATATAAAAACTTCATTCCTCAGAAAATGTAACTACAATTGTTGATAACTAATAGTAATGGTGGCTGGTGGGCAACACTAATACTAAAAACTGTGAAAATTACCATGGATTCTAAAATATATTCTTTATTATTTTAGAAAACTGCTATAAAATTTTGTGTTAAACAGAAATGTCCAACCAATGCAGAGGTTCAAATATTGCACTTTATCATACCAAATTTTTTTTATAAATTTTCTTAATATTTTATTCAAAAACAAGTCATTGGGTCTGACTTAGTCACATTAAGAAAATTTATACAAATTTTTACACCCTACACCACCATAGTGGGGAGGGTATATTGGGTTAGTGCTGATGTTTGTAACATGCTAAAATATTGTCCCAGCACTCACCACAAATTATACCAATCTGCTCAGAATCGCTTTTTGAGTCGATTAAGCGATGTCCGTCCGTCTGTCCGTCCATGTAAACTTTGTAATCAAAGTACAGGTCGCAATTTTAAAGATAGTTCGACAAAATGTGGTACAAGCTTTCTTATTGTCAACGGAGCCTGTTGAATTTGATTAGAATCGGTCCATTATTTCTCATAGCCCCCATACGATTGCCCTATCTGAAAATAATTAAGCTCTCATAAATATCTTATTTATATTGATATACCAACCAAATTCACAACAAATAAGTTTTATATAAGCCTAACTCACAGCACCAAATTTTGTGATGATCGGTCCAGAATTAGTCATAGCTCCCATATAAGACCCACTTCCGAAAATTATTTTAAAATGTTAGCATTCAAATAAAATTCAATACAAATAAGTTTCATATACATATATAGAAGTCATGTAACCTAATTTTAAAAGAAAACTGTTCTTCTCGGTGTAGGGTATTATATGGTCGGGCTTGACCGACTATACTTTCTTACTTGTTTTTTTTTTTCTTGGACCAGCACTCAGGGGATGACCCCTACTCATTCAAAATATTGTGTTGGAACTAGGAAAATAGGTTATGGGAGGGAGGATAGAGGGAGTAGTGTTTGTGGACATTTGATTTGAATTTTCCTATATTGAAAGTGACAGGAAAGACTTCAGGAGGAAGCTTATTCCACATACGGACAGTACGGCTAAAGAACGAATTTTCCCAGTAATGTGTTGTGCGATCTACTGTCCAGTCGACAACAAATTGATGTGCCCTTGCCGAAGAGCGTGTGTTGCGTAAAAAACTACGGGTTTCGGGAACAAGTTCCCTAATTTCAGCAGACCACATACCATTGTAGTATCGGTAGAACAGTGAAACACAATCCACATTGCGACTATGTTCCGGTGAGTCAATAGAGCTGGATACCCTACTGTAACCGATAAGCATCTTCGCCCTCTCCTGTACGCGGTCGAGTAACTACAAAATAGACTTCGAAGCACCGGCCAACACATGAGAGTTGTATTCCATTTTAGGTCGGATATAAGTGGTGTAAATAGTAAGGAGATCAGATGGAGTGAAGTATTTCTTACACCGTTTTAGAAAACCAAGGCACTTGAATGCTTCTTTCGACACTCGAAAAATGTGTTTTGTCCAGCTGACATCGCACTGAATACTCATGCCTAGAACATCAAGAGCTTCTGATTCCTTAATATTTACACCACCCATAAAATCAGATGGAGCAACATGATCTGTTGTGCGTTTGTGAGTTAACATGCAACATTGAGTCTTGCGTGCATTGAAATCAACTCTATTCGCCCAACCCCATTCAGAGATTGTCACATTGTATTATTCATATTTTGCCTCATTGCCCCAATCTCCGACAGGCTTGGTCTATAATTGAATGCATATGAATGGCAAATGTTGCTGTCATCTGCAAAAGAGTAGATAGGGTTGGAAGTTTGACGTAGAAGGTCGTTTATAAAGATAAGAAATAGAGTAGGAGAAAGAACGGACCCTTGCGGTACCCCTGAATTGATCTTGAACTCGTTTGATGAAATTCCATCTATAAGTGCGATCTCTGAGAAAGCTCGATATAAATCGAAAGAAGTTATTACCGACACCAAAAGCAGTAAGTTTTGCTAAAAGCGCACCATGCCATACTCTATCAAATGCTTTAGAAATATCTAGAGCCACCACTTTACTTTCGCAAAAACGGTGTATAGAACGACACCATTTTTCCGATAGGAAGGCTATCAAGTCTCCCGTAGAGCGTCCTCTACGAAAGCCATACTGCCGGTCGCTGAGTAAATTGTTGGACTCTAAATATTTCACAAGATGGTAGTTAACCATACCCTCCATAACTTTGGAAAGTGCAGAACAAATTGCTATTGGGCGATAATTTGCAGGGTTGTTAGCCTCTCCCTTTTTAGGAATTGGCGTTACATTAGCAACCTTCCAACATACTGTAAGACTTTGACTCGAAGGCGCTGCTCGTGTAGAGATTTTTCACGCCTCAGCACTTTGGCACACGAAGATATCGCCCTTTTGCGTAGCGAATCAGTTTCGGCATTTTTGTTGTTACGCCAGATTCTGAATGCTTCCTCTCTAGATCTGATTGCAATTTTGCACTTCAGATTAAACCAGGATTTTCCATAGTTTTAATCGAAATTTTCTTAGATGGAATGAAGCTTTTCATCCCCATCATAATTATGTTCTCCACCATTTTCGCCGTGGCATTGACACTATTGTCTAAGAAACAAAGTTTCCAATTAAAATGCCGAAAGAACTCGTAGAGCTCAGCCCAACGAGCTTTTTCGTAAATAAAAGTTGAACGCTTCGTAGCTGGTCGTGAAACGATACGAAGTTCAGTTTTAATTTTAAAATTTCAATTTCGAAATGCTTATAATTTGGAAATTATAAGAGATAAATAGCACACGCAAGCAAAATGGAATCGAATGGGAAACAAAAAAATTCCACGTGTTTAACTATTTTACATGTACTTTGAGCCCCATAGCGCCGCCCCTGGATCATTTGTGGGGCCCTTTTTAATAACTTAAACTCGACTACTCGAAATTTTATCCCGATCGGACCAGCCGTTTAGAAATGCCAGATTTATTTCCAAAAAATTTTGATTCTGCCCCACTGTGCAATAATCAAATTGTAAACAGCAGCATTCTTCTCCTCTTGCTTTCGTTCATCCAACCAAACTTCCACAAGTTCGCTATTTGACACGTTTCTGATTGTTTAAACCCATTAGGGCACTATTTAAACAAGGAACAGCGATCGTTTGATCAACATAATATTTAATTACAGAAATGTACTGCAACTATCTTTCAATATAATCCATAAAGCTTTTTCTAATTTACAAAATTTTCTTCTTATTATCTAAAAATCAGTGCCTTAAGTTTCCCTTCACATCCTTAAAATAATGTCACGTAGACATGCCAGTGACAGACAGCTGGAAAGACTCCAACACGACGCAATGACTGACAGCTCCAGAAGACGACAAATACATAACAGAAACCTTAAACATACTTATGTACATACTCCTACTTACAACTGAAATTCATTTACTGCATCTTTTGCTGCCGTTTCGTCTTTATCTTCCTCAGCATCTTCTGTTATCAATGTTTCTATTGCAACAAATACTACAACTGTTTATGTTGCTGCTGCTGTTGTTGTTGATGTGAATGCTGCTGCTTCTGTTATTTTTGTTATTTAACTCAAAAACTATGAGTTGCAACTTAAAACACTTCTATATTTCCTTATACTTTCTTACACTTTTGTGATACTTCCAGTGATAGTTTCAGTTTCAGACTCAATCTTAAATTCAAATAATACAATTTACTTAGTTATTTCGTTTTATTTTTCTTGCTGCATGAACTGGTGTTGACTTGCAGTTTTTCTGTTACGCTCAGAAAATGTCATGATGCAGGGAGAGTTAGGGATTCTGTTTCATCTCTTTCTCAACTTTCGAGATGGAAATTAAGTTCAAGTTTCGGAGTTCAGTGAGATGTAAAAAACATCAGTGCTAGAGGTAATTTTCATCACTTCCAAATAGTAATTTGTAAATTTCTCTTCTCATAACAGGTTTCAGGTTATTAATTCCATCTCATACTCACAAAAAACCGTTGAGTGTATAAAATTGTTCATTACCATCGTCATCATTACACTTGTATACAATTCCTGTCGGAGTCCTTGGATAAACAACAACATTTAGTTACTGCCAGTGCATAACTCGCAATATTGCGTGAGTATATTTCTTTTAGAATCTAATTGCATTGTTTTTATTTTCTACAATTTTTTTATTATTATTTCCTTGTGCGTACCATGAGGTTTATTGCAAAACTTGCATTTCTCCAAGTTTATTTGTTTGTTAGCTGAATACATACATATATTTATGTATCTATGACTGGGTTAAGTCTTTGACATGTCTACCATACTCTCACTATCACTCTGTCACACACACCGGCATTGTGTGATCATCATCATGTGTTTTCTAAATGTTTGTGATGGATACAAGTACAAGGAAAAAAAATATAGAAAACTTTAAGAAGGATATGTGTTGTTTGTCATTGGATTTTGATGAGTAAGTTTATTTCTATTATTTATGCATGACTATTTGTGTGTCTTTTCAGAGTTTTAGATGGGGTATATAGAATTTCTTATTCTGTTTATAACACTTTAAAATAGTGGTAACAGAACCCATAAAATTTTTATATATTTACTGGAATCTAATAAAATTTATCTAATGAAGTTTTAGACAAAAAAACTTATATCTATACAATTTTATCTTATTCCAGGTTACACCATGTTCTTACAGCTCGTTCTCAATTCGGCGTCTTTAAGTATTTGCACGTCCCTTGAAGCCTAAGGATGGATTGTTGAGTTATATCATTCACAGGCTTTCTCGATTGTGAGTTGAGATATTTGGCGATCTCCAAAATGTACTCAACGAAATGCCTCGAAATGCACATTGACTTGGTTATATTGATGTTAATTTGTAAACAACATTTAATAGCACGGAAAGCAAAGGCCTGAATATTGGATTGCAACGGTGAGATCGCGTCATCAAACAATAATGGAAACAAACACAAGAAATTATTCGCTTAATCAAACGATCATAACTCGAATGAATATCCTATTATGGTGGCTATGTTCGGAAGTCTCCATCATAATACGTTATAGCTGCTGGAAACGATCCGTTTCATAAGCTGTTAGGGTTCCCTGGCAAAAATATCAGCCAAATTCCATTTATATTCGATTGCACTTTTTTAACTGTTCGATTTTCCTCTTGATGTTTACATTGCTCTTGTTGTTGTATTGCAGTATTGCAGGTTGAAACATCCTTTATTTTGGGTCTACCTCAAAAAATGGGTCTACCTCAAAAAAAAAAATTTATAATTTTCACATGTTTTATGGTATTTTGTTTAAACAGATTGATATTGAATTTTACAAATGGGGCATTTCATGTCAAGTGATCTTTTGAAATCGATGTCTACCGATCGGGATGAGAATTGCACTAAGCTTAGTTCTATTGGATAGTAACTCAGACACAATATTTCAACAAGATCGGTCGAGAACTCTCTGAGTTAGAGGGGGTCAAAATTTTTTCCAAGCAGGTGATTTTTCTTATCTATGTATCTTATTACCTATTCTTTTTAGCAAAATATTTCCCAAATAGCTTAGATAGATCTTTTTTCAATCTTTCGAAAAAAAATATTTTTAAAAAAATAAAAAATTTAAAATATTTTTTTATCCGAAATCTAAAATTTTTTTGACTTGGGCCCCTTTTTTTCTTAAAATAAAGCTGAAATATTTTCCTTGAAGACGTATTTGGTAGCTTAGTGGAATCCGAGTATGATTTCTATCAAAATATGTATTTTGTAACTCAAAACATAAAATTTTTGAATTTTTTTTGCAAAATCAAAAACATTGTTGACTTTTTTTTCAAAATGGATCCGTTTTTAAATTTTTTTTTAGTTCAAACAAAAGCTGATTCAGGACATACAATTTTTTACTTTTTTTTGCAAATTCGAACTTTATTTCCAATATAGGCCCTTTTTCATAATTTCTTATTTGCTCAAAAGAAAGCTTAGGTCAATTCCTTTAAGATATTTTTGGTTCCTTAGTGGGATGCGAGTGGGATATCTATCAAAATAAATATTTTGTAACTCAAGAAATAAAATTTTTGAAATTTTTTTGCAAAATCGAAATTTTTTTCCAATATGGGACCTTTTTCAATTTTTTTTTGCTCAAAAGAAAGCTTAGGTCCTTTCCTTTATGATATTTTTGGTCGCTTAGTGAGATGTGAGTGGGATATCTAACAAAATAAATATTTTGTAACGCAAGATATACAATTTTGAATTTTTTTTGTAAAATCGATTTTTTTTCCAAAATGGGCCCTTTTTTAAAAAAAAATGTTTGCTCAAAAGAAAGCTTATGTTTTTTCCCTTAAGAATTATTTTTCCGCTTAGTGGGATGTTAGTTGGATATCTATCAAAGTAAATATTTTGTAACTCAAGACATACAATTATTGCCCTTTTTTCAAAATAGGCTCCTTTTTTAAATTAGTGGGATGCGAGTGGAATAAATATCAAAATAAAGGTTTTGCAACTCAAGATATACAATTTTAGATTTTTTTTTGGCAAAATCAAAAACTTTTTTAAATTTTTGTTTTGCTGTAAAGCAAGCTTAGATCTGTTCCTTTAAGATGGTGTTGGTCGCTTAGTGGAATGCGAGTGTTGTTGAAAAATTGTGTCTGAGTTACTATCCAATAGAACTAACCTGGAAGACATCGATTTCAAAAGTTGGTTCACTTGGCATGAAATGCACCATTAGGGTGGCCCTTAATAAGCGAAAGTTGGATTTTGGCCATTCTCACCCCCCAGTTTGGTGAACATTAGTAAAAAAATCATCCTGAAACAATTTTAGGTAAATCGGTTGGGGAAAAAATTAATTTTTTTTCAGTTTTTGTAAAAATTTTGCCATTAAAAAATTACTTTTACAATTTAATTTAAAAGAATAGAAATGTGTACCAAATTTTCGTTCTAATGATGTATAAAAAATAGAAATTGGTCTAAAAATGTTAAAGTTATTAAAAATTCGCCAGGCTATTAACTTGTCTCAGGCAACTAGAACAAGAAATGTAGGAACAAAATTAACATATTTTGAGAAATATTAAAATAAAAGCTTATTTTCACTTAAAATATATCCATGTTTATGTTTATGTGTGTTTGAGTTTTTGGCTTCGTAGGATACCGTCAACATATTCGCAGGTATAACCAAAAAAAATATTTTTTTAACGGCAGTTTCAAAACTCCATTTTCCAATTTTTAAAAATTTTGTTAAACAAAATTCAAAATATATTGAGAATATAATAGGGAATAAAAATGTGAAAAAATTATGAAAATATCTCATGTAGTTTTCCGTACCTGCAATTTAAATTTTGAAATTTTACCAACCAATTTTTTGGGCCGATTTTAATGAATCTTAACAAAAATATAACACAATACCTAGTATTTACAAATTTATAAATTTTACATAAAACCTATACAGAATGTTATAGTCCAGATAATTCTAAATATACTTTGAGAGTTTTACTAAAATTGGATAACGTTAAACCTTAAATCGTGAAAGTCAAATGTCAAATTTTTCAATATTTGGAATATCTCTTCGAAAGATATCGAAATGTTGTATATTTTTGGGCCGATTTTGATGAATCTTAACAAAAATATAACACAAAGTCTAGTATTTACGAAATCAGCAGAAAAATTAAAATTAACCCTATATAGCACTTGGTGTTAAAATGACCCAGAACTTCTAAAACCATAAAAAAATTTATGATTTTAAAAGTTTGGTGTCATTTAACCCCAAGTACCATTAAGGGTTAATTTCCATTCTTATGCTGCCTAGAGTTTATGTTATATTTTTCTTAAGTTTCATCAAAATCGGCAAAAAATAAATAATTTTGAAACATTTGACCTTAAAGTTTTTAGGTTTAACGTTTTCCAATTTTAGTAAAGCTTCCGGAGTATATTTAGAATTATGTGGACTATAATATTTTGAATAGGTTTTACTTAAAATTCATAACAGTAAGGAAATAGAGCTCAATCGGCAAAAAATGGCCAAATAAATGGTTTTTCTCGAAAAGTTCAAAATTTAAATCTCAGGTACGGAAAAACTATAAGAGATATTTTCATAATTTTATTCCATATTATATTCTCAATAATTTCCAATGAGATGATCAAGAAATTCTGAAATTTGTGTAACAAAATTTTTAAAAATTTGAAAATGGAGTTTTGAAACTGCCGTTAAAAAATTTAATTTCTTTGGTCATACCTGCGAATAGGTTAATGGTATCCTACGAAGACAAAAACCCATATAAAAGTAAATATGGATATGTTATATCTCATTACGTACACATTTCTATTCTTTTAAATTAAATTGCAAAATTATTTTCTTAATGGCAAAATTTTTACAAAAAGTGAAAAAAATGAATTTTTTCCCCTTTTAAATGCATCTCAAAACTTCAGAGGGCTTGCAGCTCGTCTTAACCCCAACCGATTTACCTAAAATTGTTTCAGGATGATTTTTTTACTAATGTTCTCCAAACTGGGGGGTGAGAATGTCCAAAATCCAACATTCGTTTATTAGGGGCCACCCTATTTCCCCATATGTTAAAAGGATAAATTCCGTTGAAAAGACTAAGAATCGCTTCATGATTTCTCCTTGAACTCATATAAAAGAATTCCGGAAATACGAGTCTATTGAACGTGAGTCTATGGTACGTGAATGGTAGAATAGCATCCATTCAGTAAAAATATGTTTCGTGCAAAAATAAATCACAAGAATTTAATTTTAATGATAGGTCCATCTTTGACCTAGCCCCTTCTTAAAGTCAATTTGTAGTACATTTCGGAAATTTATTTTTAAGCAAGAACAAAAATTACCCTTGTTTTACCATTTTTACTTCGAATGTTTAGTTATTCACACTTTGATTCACATTTACGCTGGGATTACCATTGTTTCGGTTCTTTCCCCCGTAAACGTATTTGTTACTAACACTAGCATTAAAGGAAAAGTGTGATATTTTACAAAGTCTTGATGAGGGAAAAACTATTAGGCTGGTTTCCGAAAAATTATATGTTTCTGAATCATCGATTTGAGACATTAAAAAAATAAGGAGAATATAAAACAATTTATTTCGTATACTTATAATGGACCCGGTAAAATTTGAATAAAAATAACATTTTTATAAAACAATTTACATAAAACATTGTTTTAGGAAATAGAAAAGTTATGAAAAAAGCAGAAAATCCAGAATTGGAAGAAGCGCTTTACATATGGTTTTTGCATCAAAGAAACAATCATATTCCGATTTCATCAGAAATTGTAAAAGAAAAGGTCCAATTTTTGTATGTAAATATGACGGGAAAGGACGTTTTTACAGCATGGTAATGTTTTTTTACACAAATAGTTATTGCTAATAGCTAAATTATGTCTCCAAAATTATGTTGAATCCGTAAAAAGTTTTAGATCAAAATAAATAGTGCTCCATCGTGAGGTTTGATTTTCAATATGCCTTTTAATAGATCACGCGTGACTCATATCAAACTACTTTGCAAAAAAATGTTTATTAAATAAGTAAAATAAATATTTTCCAAAATCATTTCCTGGTAGAAGCGAACTGTATGTGCTAGTTTTTAATATAAACAAAGCTAGCAATCTAACTTGTTATAATTAGTTTTGATTCAATCATTTCTTGTTACTGTGTCAATTTTATCATTATTTCATTATAGAATATACGAGTATTGCTGCCTTTAATTAAAATACTTTAGTGAAATAAAATTATTAAAATTATATTAATAAATAACAAATATTTTTATGATATTAGCTTGTTCACACCGGGCATATCAAATGAATATTAGACAGACAACAAACTGAAAATAAATAAGGGTGTGCACTAAAGATAATAGCAAATAATAGTCTCTTAATATTCGTTAGGGAATATTTCAACCAAATATTCCCATATAATTTTTCACTTCGTTTAGTAATTCTTTTATTAGATTATGTGGTGTATTCTTAATGTAGGGTATTCTTAAGGATACTATTTTAAAAAATCATTTTTATGTATGTTGTTTTGAAATTGGTTTTAAATTTGTTTCTTTTATTAAAAAGATACATGATTTACCTTTCAAATGGAAGGGATTTTATGAAAATCCGTTGGAAAATATCTCGGCCGCTTAAGTTTCAAAAACTGCACATTTTTCAACAAACTTAAATTTTCTTCACGCTTTAAGTTGATAGCTAAGCAGTAAAACTGAGTAATAAGGCATATAACAATATTGCTCCTGAATATCTGCTGAGCTATTTGGTTATGCAAATCTAAATTCAAAAGTTTTAAAAACGAAAAAAACTCTCGTTAGATTCAATCAGTTCTTTGTATTTTTCAACTTTTGCCGATTTGTTGCTAGAAGCGTCATTGATATACAATTATTTTCTATTTGGTCAAAATCATAAACATTAATTAACAATTAAGTTCGGTTTCATTGATTTTAAAAGAAAAGTGTTTTCACCCATATACATAAACATTTAAACTCCTGCCAAATCTAATGAATACCACTACTAGTTGCAAAAACGCATAGACTATTGCTGAGTATTTTAACACGCATATCGCAAAATAACACAACAGTTGAAGTAATTACACAGTAATGCCCAATTTACATAATTGTCTCGAATATAACAATAAAATAACATATTAAATAAACAACAACAGCAACAACAACGACATTAGCAACAAATGTAGAACCCACTCACAAAATTTAACAGAACCCAGTTTTACTAAACAGCAGCTAAATATTTCAATGTATTGTAATATTGGGTGGGCAAATGTAGTGTATGGCAAGTAATCGAATATTTTGTTCGCAAATAAGTATACGTATATTTCGAAGCTAATTTTGAACTACAGTGCACGAAATTTTAATAGTCGCAGATTTAAGAATATTTTTAAGTAGTTGGTTTCCCTTGTTTCCAATTTACTAATATTTCCCAATACTTAGTAGTTGGTAACCAGGAAATTTTTTTATATACATTGTTGTTGTAATTTCCCCTCGATAAAATAATAATGGGAGTTTTACTCAAAAAAATTAAAGAGCGAAATTTAAATAGGCACAATTACTTTTACTTAATATTTACCGTTACAAAATTCAGATTTTTAGTAAAAACCCATGTGCTTTTTCGTGTTTGCATCATTAAGTATCAGACGCAATGGGTAGAGGAAAACACGTTACACAAGAGGAGCGGTCTTTAATAAGAGATTTAAATGAAGAAGACTATTCGAAAAGAGAATTAGGTAGAAGAATTGGAAGATTGGAGCATCTAGTTCGTACGTGTTTGCAAAAAAATACAAAAAATAAAACTTTAGCTAAAAGAAATAAGAGAAACACAAAGCTAACCAAACGCCAAATAGGTCAACTTAAACAGGAGGCCACTAAAAATAAGCTTTATGCCTCCTAAATTGTAGTGAAATTGGGCTTACCTGTAGGAAAACGTCGAGTTCAACAAATTTTATCAACCGATTCTAACATTAAATGGAAAAAATCAGCCAAAATCCCACCGTTATCATGTTCTCATAAATCTCGAAGATTGGAATTTGCCAAATATACCATGTCATGGACAGAGGAATGGAAAAATATTATTTTTTCCGACAAAAAAAATTAAATTTGGATGGCCCGGATGGACACAGTCATTATTGGCATGATTTGCAAAAACCGAACGCACCCAGAATGAGCAGAAACTTTGGCGGAGGTACCGTAATGGTATGGGGCGGTTTCAGTTACTACGGGAAGATTCAGCTGTGTTTCATTGCTACTAAAATGAATTCCGAAACCTATGTGGAAATCTTGGAAGATGTTTTAGTAAATTATCTAGATAATTTGGATAGACTGGCCAGCTAGAAGCCCGGACTTGAATCCGATAGAAAATCTTTGGGGAATCATGTCGAGAGAAGTTTACTGCAACGGGCCTGGCTAAATATTGAGCTCAGAATATTAAAAAATCTAGTGGAATCAGTGCCCAGTCGTATATTTGGTGTTATACAAAGTAGAGGAGGAATTACTAAATATTAATCAATTATTAATTTATTTTTTAGTCTAAATGAAATCAATATTTTTTTAATTGCGTCTATTTTAAATTTCGCATACATTTTACTTTGTTTTCCTATAATATTTTAATTTATTGTTATTTTTAAAATTTAAACATATGTATATATTAATTTAAGATTGAATAATGTTATTCATTTGGCAAAACAATTAAATAAGTTCTTTCGTATTTAATAAGACATCGAAATATTAAATGCGACTATTTTAATTTCGCAGACTGTATATGCTGTTCTAACTGCATATAAACAAAAGCTTGGTGTGGAAAAAAAGTTTTATTATATGAGAGAAATTTGCGATTGTATAGAGATCCAAACAATATACTTTACCGAATAAAAATATATGAATTTATCGTGAAATGTAATTCTACTAAAACATTTTATTAACTAAATCGACCTTTTGAAGATGATAAACCAGCTCGTTCTAAATTCTGTGGAGATCATAACTTGATCAAGAACAAAATTGATCAGTCGCCAATCGGTTGTAGTGTCACGAAATTATGTTGGTTACCGAATGACCTACTTAACAAGCGCTCTAAAGAGAATCCAATTGGTTAATGAAACCTATAAATTTTTAAAGGACGTCTAGTTCTGAGATTTGATAGAAGATGGATATAAGTCCAACACTGCAAAGTGCTTTTTTTAAAACGAGCAAAACGCACGAATCAATTTGCACCAAATTTTTGTCTGTTTTTAAGAAAAACCTTATATGATAACGATTAGAGAATATTTGAATAGTTTGTAAATTCGAATAGTTTGTAAATGTTACATTACCACTTCTTAGTTAGAAATATTTGACTGACGCCCAAACGGCTGAAGACAGAGTCATGAAATTTGAGCTGTATGTTTGTGTCCGTCCCAATAGATTCACTTGGAGATTCGAGTGATTAGTTGGTACAAAAGCATCTTCTATACTTATACAAAACATATTTGAAATTCATCTTCATAAATTTATAGAAGTAACTGGTGTTGAGTACTTTTTTACAATCCGAACTTTTAGGGAAGAAAACTGTTAAAAACTGTATTTTGGTACTTTTTTGGAAACATAGTTTCTAAACCAAAAAATATTGAAATAATGTTGTTATCATATTTTTCACTTAACATATAAATTTGGTTCTTTTTGGAAATTGAAGCATTTAAGAGGTAAATATTATATTTATTTTGGGTACTTTTTTTTATAAAATATATTTTCCTATACATTCACATATACACTATATATTTGAACGAAATTTCTATTGCCTCAGTTTGCATAAAAGTACCAAAAATGGTACATTTTATTGAAAGTAATTAAGTTAATTTTTATAACATTTGGAACTATAGTTTATTTAGTCCCAGAAACTTGCAAAATAATTGGGAGCTACTCAAGCAGCAGGAAATTGGGTACCATACGAATTGTAGCCGAGAAAAATTGAAAGACGATTATGCATGTCCAAAAATATATTCACCCCTATCGTGAAAAACATGTGAAATTTATGTTCCCATGAAATATCCATTTCCCTCGAAGGGAAAATTACTATCGTGATATTCCCCTAAACTTTTCATTCACAATAGTTGATTTTGTTCGTAGCAGCTGTTTATTGTTTACAAAATTTCATCTAAAAATTTCACAACATGGGAAATTTTTTCACATGAACAAAGTTTATGAACGAAAAATGGGAAATGGGAACATATTTCCTGTCAAATAGTGATTCGCGATAGGGGTGATTATAAAAGAAAATAATTTTTGTACCAAATCATTACTTGAGATGAAAAATGGATCCATTACGGTAACCCGAAGTATAAAAGATCGTATGTGATGCCCGGTCAATAAGCCGAATCGATACCAAAGCCAAATATCCATGGCGCTAAGGTAATTCTCTGTATTTGGTGGCAGCAAAATTTTCCTATCTGTTTTGAGCTGCTGAAATCTGACTTGATCATCAGAGGGACGCAGCGAAAAACGCCCAGAATAGTATTTAAAATGAAGTGTTTCCACACCCGCTTTATATTCCAGTACGTACCCCTTTCGACTACTATTTAATTCGATCGGTGGAGAAGCCTGTCTGTGGGAGATAGACTTCACTTTGGAACAGATATTGGCTTGATTCGTTCTTGGCTGCAAAAGATGAGCAGTTTTTCTTGGCTCGGAATCCATATGATTCCAGAAAGATGAGAAGAGGCCAATACTTTCAAAATAAAAGCTAAAACTTTGAAAAAAATCCCGCATTTTTAAGTCATACATGATCCTGAATTACTCTAAAATCCTAATTTAATGATACTTTTCTTCTAATGGTACTTTCTATAATAAATCTTGAGGCATATTATTGAGTATATATGAAAAATGGTACTTTTTTCTTTAACCCTTAAATGCATGATTTTTACTTTTATTTTTCTATAAAATATCAAGTATTTAGTTGATTTTTATTTATTATATTTCCTTTAGCTTTAGTTTGATTTAGAATTTCTTTAGCTGAAACTTTTCGTATTCCATTTGTTTTTTCGGAATTAGAATCTGAATTAGTATTAAGCTTATATTCGTCTAAAATTAAGTGGAACTGGAATGTAGACATTTGGCAACAATATGTATTAAAGGGTTAAGTTGTACTTTTTCAATTAATGATACTCAATGAATAGAGAATGCTCAAAAGGGGACTTAATGGTAATTTACTTCTATTTAATGTTACATTTTTTTATGTTTTATAATAATGGAGAGAGAAACATGAAATTAATCCTATATGTTCATGAGTGGGAAGCCATAAGCCATTGTCCTAGATGAGTTAAAATCCACAAAAGATGGCTAAATAGTACTGTTTTACTAATGATACGTTGCGAGCTCGTCGCCCATTTCTAGGTGGAAGGGTAGGTCAACAAACAAAATTTTAGATTTGGTACCAATACCAATCCACATCGTATTGGCCAGGACATCATCGTAACGGCGTGCGCTAAGGTAGGTAATTATCAATTTAATTTGGCCTGAATTGGATGATATGGACAACAACGAGATGTATTATCAATGGGACGACACTACGTGCCACACAGCTCATGCCACATTTCATATTCTGCACGTGGGATTTCAGGGCATTGCCAACTCAAGTGGAAGTGATGTTAACTGATCGCTGAGATCTTGCGATTAGACATCGCTCAGTGGTATAGAACAAAAAATAGGGAAATAAATCTGTAACTTTTAAATACTTAGTCCGATTTCAATGAAATTTCACATGAGCAAAGAAGAAGTATTGTCGAATTTAAGTTTTGAATTTGCAACTCATGGATCGACCAGGGGCGCGGCCAGGGGTCCCCAAAGCTAGACACCTTAGGTATGTTACATTTTTAAAACGATCCTATTTCTTCGTTTGGGTTCCGATTTCATATAAAGAATCTCCTTGTAGAGCACTATACCACGTCGTACCTAGCAATTAACTCTTATAGCTTAGGAGTTATTAGCATCTTAAAATGAAATTTTCAACATTTTTACAAACCCTACTCCAGTTTTTTGATAATAGCGGGTCCAAATATTTCCAGATTTTCTCCAATTTTATTTTATTAAACTAACAACAAATGTAAATGTCAAAAAGAAAAAGAAAAGTTATATTCATTTTAAATTAAAAAATTTAAAAAAAAACGATTTTTCGCTAGTTTTTGGGAAAAATTTATTTTTTTTCTTTTTAAGTTATCGAACAAAATTTCTGAAAGCAAACTTTTCATAAAATATTTTAAATGAAAAAAAAATTTGGAAATTTTTGATTCCGGGGGTACCAGTTCCATCCAAATAACGCCTAATTTGTATGTAAAATTCAATTTAAGGTCGAAAATTCTCAAATCGCATATTCGTCATCAAAATATAGTATAGATGGCCACATATGTTCTTAATTATTTGGTAATGGGTTGCGATAACCCCGCTCCTGGTATGGACATTATAGCCAAAAAAAACTAAAAAATCCCATTTTTGGGATTTTTCAACACTTTTGTTGGAAATTGCGGGATTCCTGATGATAAATTTAAAAACTGATTTTTATTTTTTCATTTTAAATAGAAAAATCTATATAACTGTAAAATTTCATTAAAAAATATTCATAAATAAACATTTGCCCAATTCACAATTGGTGTCGTAGCGTTGTATGTCGTAATTTTTTTATTAATGTTTTGTTTTTGTTACGAAAAATTTGTTTGAAAAATATTTACGACATACAATGCTACAACACTACGACATCAATTGTGAATTGGGCAATTTAATTTAAATTTTGTCATATTTTCAAAAAAGTATTCCATGAATTTTTTTATTGATAAACGAAAAATAGACAACATCCACTGATATATAACATGTCTACTTTATGTTTTTTAATTGGCAAATTAAACATAACAACTCGCAGAGAGAGAGTTCCTTTATATATATTTTTTTGGAAATCGTAAGCCAAACGAAGAAATAGGATCGTTTCAAAAATGTAACGTACCCGAGGTATGCCAGGGGTCCCTAAAGTAGGACTACTATAGGGACCCCTGGCCGCAAAATTTGCGCATGTCAAATTTCATTTAAATCGGACTAAGCATCTAGAAGTTACAGATTTCTTCAGTCGCATGTCTATACGTATAAGCCCTAAACCTCTCGGCTCTCAAAGCCAACATAACCCATGTCATCGGTTAAATTCAGGATATAGAAGCTTAATGATACTAATGGTACTAAAAAAGGGAATGGTACTTTTCCGTTCATCTAATGCTAATATTTAGATTTTCTGTAATTTTTTTTAATTTTTCTAGCTAGATGGTTATTAATTCGTTTTAAAATCACCAAGACTATAAACCTACAAATATAGTCGAATAATCGATTAAATAGTAAGAATAATTATTTACACTATGTGTTCAATTTGACTGAATGTTTGTCATTTTATATGCATGTATGAGGTCATTAACAATTTCATTTATTATGCTGCATAA
Organism: Calliphora vicina; assembly: GCF_958450345.1. Taxonomy (NCBI): domain Eukaryota; kingdom Metazoa; phylum Arthropoda; class Insecta; order Diptera; family Calliphoridae; genus Calliphora; species Calliphora vicina. Next base: position 107,237,087 of record NC_088781.1, on the reverse strand, counting down.
TGTTTGAAGTAGAAGAATAGTTACGCACATTTTGTAATGAAGCTTTGGTAAGAGTGCGTATGCACCCAGACCTGTTCGATTCAAATATGCACCCTTATATTATTTTATATTCATTCATATTGTACATAGTATATGAAACATAAAATATATCTAACTGCCAGTCTAAAATTATCAAACACTTGTCAGCTGTGTATTTGAATGGTTTGAAACAGAGTTGCATTTATTGCAAACATACAAATGCTGCCATACACCCCCCTATCATGGTAGAAAAAAATATGAATTGGTTGGAAAGATGGTTAACATAAATATTTTAATGGTTTGTTTGTTGGTATGCTGATGAGGATGATGACGACAACGACGAGGACGACAACAAAGTCTTTATTGTTGTTGTTGCTGTTCATGATGATGATGGCATATTACTGTCATTCATCGTCATTTTGTTGCAATTGTCATAAATTTTAATGTCACACAAGTACAGTTTGACAAATAATTTTAAAATTGATATGACATGTTATTTATGACAGGGATTTAAAATATAAAAATAAAAATTTCTACATAAAATTTAAACGACAACTGACAACGACATGCAAACTTATATTCCTTGGGTATTTTTGCAATTTTATTAATCATTATTATCGTGTTTTTATTCACTTTTCTGTTTAATTTTTATATGTGTGTTCGTGTGTTTGCATTAATTCATTTCAAATATATGACAGCTGTCATTTATAAAGTCCTCAAATTGTGCATATTTTTGTTTAATTAACATTATTTTGTTGGTTAAACCATTAATTGAAATTAATAAAAACAAATAATAAAAAATAGTCAAATAAAAAGGTTAAGCAAACAAAAGTTTTAAAATTCTTAATAAGTCAACAAAAAAAAAATGATGTAGAATTTTATAAAAGGCAGTGCAGACTGTAATGTAACCAACAACAAAACTTAAATTTTTGTATCAAAATATTATAATGTTGTAACCGAATGCTTAGTGATCCCTACAATACGGTTGGGAACGATGTATTTTTGCGTATCTCTCTGAGTAATTAATAGATAGCCCGTCAATGCGGAAAAGGCAGTACTCGAAATAATAAAACGACGCGGCCGCATTACAACGTTCGTGATCCATTATAATTGATCGTAATTTTACTTTTTGAGATTTTGGCCTTCGATATCCATCACGAGAATAAAATATTTTTGAAATGAATCTAACTGACTGATCCGTTTTACATGAAATTGTCTTTAAATATAAAATTCCAAAATTTAGATTTTTTATTTTTTTTTTCCTGAAGTCAGACATAACAAATTTCAATGCTTTTATTAGATATTATTCGGTGTATTTCTTAAAAATTAGGTATTTTCTCCAATTTTTATTCTTTATTTTGAAACATTTCTACAATACAAATTTATTAAAGTACTAGCTGATCCGACAGACGTTGTCCTGTTCAAGTTAAAAAATGCTTGTTTTCTTCGAAAAAGAAAAAAACGTATTATTGAGTGATAATTTTTATTCATATAAGACATAGAATAAAGAGACAAAGAACCTAAGTTTGTTGTCAAAAACCTAAGTAATCGAAATTTTTTCCAAAAAATGAGTGATCACAGCTCGAGCTCCTTTTCTTGATTAAACGCTTATTGGCCAAGTTATTATCGAATTTAGATACTTTGAGTTTTTATATAAAAAAAATATGAGTGATCACAGATCGAGCTACTTTTCTTGGTTAAACGCTTATTGGCCAAGTTATTAGCGAATTTAGATATTTTGAGTTTTTCCATAGAAAATCGATTTTTGGTCAGAAATATGAGTGACCACAGATCGAGCTCCTTTTCTTGATTAATAGCTTATTGGCCAAGTATATAAGCAACTCGATTTTTGGTCAGAAATATGAGTGATCACAGATCGAGCTCCTTTTCTTGATTAAACGCTTATTGGCCAAGTTATTAGCGAATTTAGATATTTTGAATATTAATATAAAAAATAGATTTTTGGTCAGAAATATGAGTGAAATATCGAGCAGCTTTTCTTGATTAAACTCTTATTGGCCAAGTTATTAGCGATTTTAGACATTGTGAGTTTTTATATAAAAAATCGATTTTTGGCCAACGCAAATACTTAGAAGCACTCATCGTTTCTCGGATGGACCCAATGCGTCGTTGGAAAATAAATGGGGGAAAACTGGAACTGGAATTCTTTGTTTCCGCCGTTGAAATTTCTTTGACGATTGATTCCAAGTATATGCCAAGATACTACCATTTCGGAGTATAGCAGGTTCGGGCAAATTTATCATTCCGGCACATATCAAAAAATCTGGTCAATGTTGTGATGGTGGTCGATCAACCATTTTCCAGATACCATGTCACTACCTTTGGTCGCATATTTAAAACATTAAAAAATGTTTAGATAAAAATGATTTTAGATATATCGAAAAAAAGTGGTCGTGGTAAATTTTTATTACGAATTTTACTACGAATATTTAAAAAAAAATTAGCCGATTTTAGCCGATTTCACCAAATACAGAGAATTCCTTAACGCCATGGATATTTGGCTCTGTTAGTTTGGGCCCTTCGTGATTTCAGCAGGCAGAAAGACGGACGAACTTTTCATAAGGACAACAATTTGGGGGATAGGGGGTTGTTTAAATTAAAATTTGTTTTACATTTGGCTTTTTTTCCTTTTTCATCTTAAGTTTCATCAAAATCGGCATAAAAATATATAACATTTCGCTATCTTTCCTTTAGAAATTCCAAAAATATTGAAAAATTTGACTTTTGACCTTCTCGAATTAAGGGTTGGCGTTTTCCGACTTTAGTAAAACTTTCAGACTATATTTAAAATTACCTGGACTATAATATTCTGAATAGCTTTTACTTAAAAATCATAACAGTAAGGAAATTCGGCACATTCGCCAAAATATGGCCAAAAAAATAGTTTTTCTCGAAAATCGCAAAATTTAAATCGAAGGTACGGAAAAACTATAAGAGGTATTGTCATACTTTTTTCATATTTTTATTCCCTATTATGTTTTCAATACATCCCAATGTGATGATTAAAAAATCCTGAAATTTGTTTAACAAAATTTTTAAAAATGGAGTTTTGAAACTGCCATTAAAAAAAATAATTTTCTTTGGTCATACTTGCGTATAGGTTAACGGTATCCTACGAAGACAAAAACTCATATACAAGTAAATATGTATATATTTTAAGTAAAAATAAGCTCTTATTTTAATATTTCTCAAAATATGTTAATTTTGTTCCTACATTTCTTGCTCTAGTGATCTGAGACACGTTAATGGGCTAGCGATTTTTTAATAACTTTAAATTTGTTTAACCAATTGTGGTGTTTTATATCTTTTAAGAACGAAAATTACGTAAACATTTCGATTCTATTAAATTAAATAGCAAAAGTAATTATTTAATGGCAAAATTTTTACAAAAACTGAAAAAAATGCATTTTTTTCCCCTTGTAAATGCACCACAAAACTAAATCGCAAGTCGACACGGGTTTCAATCATGATAGAAAGACAAAATTTCCCATTTAACTATAGTTTTATATATTGCTATGTTTTAACCTTTTCCAAACGTCGGTTTATTTCCTTTAAATAAACCGGATACTTTTGATTGCAAATAAAAGCCGTTTAGTAGTTTGAAAATTGTAACAACTCTTTATTTATTTAAAATGTACAACAACAGAATTAAATAGTCACTCAATGTTTTTTTATACACGTTTATAAATTCGCAGAAATGCAGACACACTTTATAATGTACACGAATTCACTTGAAAAACACAGCACACTTTAAAGCACTCAGTTGATGTTTATTCGAAAAGCGTCTCTGATAAACTCACTCACGACTGCAACTTCTGCCACTATTTATAACACTGCCATCTGCATTCTAGATTGCTCTTTAACTGTCTAGAGCTTTCTAATATGGTCCCAATTTCCAAATATGGTCCCAATGGGAAATAAAAATTACCACTCCTACAATACTTAGCACAATAAATCTGACCAGATGACCACAAATAGTCTACATATTTAAATAAGTAGTTCTTTTCGGATACTACAATTTAACAAACTTTGTAAACCTAATTAATCGTTGCGTTACAAACTGCATAACAAACTCAGTTTATCCACTTGCTTAAGCTAAAGGGTGCCAAAAAATTTGATTTTACCAAGTCAAAAATCACTATAAATTGTTAAAGCACTTTAAAACTTGCATGGCTACAATGTGTAGCTGTATCTCTATATAGGTTCATGTGCTTGTGTGTGAGATACTAAACTGAAGTGAAACACTAATGAAGCCAACATCTGTCCAATAAGCTGTCACATAAATCTGTCAGTTTATGAGGCAAATATTTGTGAATGACTGACAAGACGCAAGAATTTAACCAGGTTTATAATAGACATTCATACATACGAGTTCACGTTCATATATTATTTAAATTGCTACAATTTATTTAACCCCCAAAATGGTAGGAGAGACAGAATGAGGTAAAACAATTTGTAAAAATATATAAAGTAATATGAAAAGTATTAAAATGCATACTAAAATCTTTACATAACTAAAGGAAACAATACAAGTTATTAACTTTTGTATTCAACTATCAACTGAGTAGAGAAAACTTCAGGCCACTGCTGAATTTGCACTTGCGCACATAATAGTCTTGGTAAGGAAAGACTGAGACTTCGTTACAAAGACCAATTGCAAAAGAGTCTAAAAATCCTTTAATAATCCAAATGGAAGCAGCGATCGTAATATCGAAGTGCATGCAGATCATGTCTTAAACAAGCCAAGATCAACAATAGGTTATAAGGCAGTTGTCGGAACGCATAGCCACGAGATATCTAACACTACCAACTTTATAAGATTGTTAATATAAGTAACAAAATCGCAATAATTGCACAGATTACAAGAGAAAACTAAAGTTCATAACAGGACATTATAATCAATATTCCATATTCTCATTAAGCCAACTACAGTTGTGGATCAATATTTGTATGGAAGTAAATTGTTAAATTTAATATTTTTGCCTCTTGAGGGTTAAATTTAAATTTTCATAACATTATAGTTGTATAGGATGGCTTTTAGTATGTTGTAGCTACAATATGTAAGTTCATCAACATTGTCAGATTCTATAATCTTTAAATATTTTATGGTTCACACCATGGAATTTAATTAAAGAAGGGAATTTGTAAATTTTGCTTATAAATTGACACATAAATCATATTTATTTATGAAATATATACATAAATCTAAAATAACTTGGTAATTTAAATGTCTTGGGTCTTTAAGAAAGGTATTTAAATTTAAAGTACAATGCATATTTTGCAACAGAATACTGTTCTTTAATATTACAAAGCAAGTAAGATTATTATATTCGGCTGTGCCGAATCTCTTATACCCATCTTTTAATGCTTTTACATTTATAAGAAGTTCTCTAGATACTCGAAATTAACTATTTACTTTGTATATCACGACCATTTTGTATATCACGACTGTTCTGACAAAGTTTGAATGATCTCGCAATTATAGTTCTCAATATATTCAGAAATAACTATTTACTTTGTGACTCATCCCCTGTTCCGATTTCATCCATATTCGGTTAAGAAATTGATTCGTATAAAGTTTGAAGACTGTCACAATTATTGTTCGGCTGATATTCGCAAATAACTATTTACTGGGTGGTGCCACGCCCAATTATCCAATTCCATCAATTCCGTATAGCGATTAGATATTAATTCTTACAAAGTCTAACTACTTTTACGATTATAGTTCTTCAGATTTTCAAATTAACAATTTACACTGTATAGGATATAACCGGTTTTTTTGGTTAAGTCGATTTCGGTTGTTTTGAAAAGCTCACATTCCGAATATCGAATAAACCGGGTTTTTCTCTTCGAATAACCGGTTTTTTTCTAAAAGTATGGCCGACTTCATAAACGTAGTAATGCAAAGCAATACTTTGTGACATTCTTGAACGCATAAATCTTTGGTAAAGAATCATAAATAAAAACAGTTCACAAATTTGACAGATGCTGCGCATGGACAAGCATTGCCATACAATAATGAACTTGCGATATTGCCAAAACAAAATCTATTGCGTTTATGAACACTATAGCGGAGTTCAGTATTAAGTGCGAATGGTATTGCATCATTGCAAATGCAAAATTGTAAATGTTTTTGTGTGTATTTTGTTATTGGATTACGGTAAAATTTTGCATTTGCAATGATGCTAGACCATTCGCACTTAACAGTGAATACCGCTTATGCAGTGTTGCTTTGCAAAATGCGTTTATGAAGTCAGCCTGTGTTTTTATGAGTTTTAGTGTATTAAAAACTTTAAAAATATTCAAAATCCAAAAGATTTTTTTAAAAAAATACTCCAACTATTTTAGAAGACTTTTGTATTTAGATTTATGATACAATTCATCTGGAATGCTTGAAAACTTACTGAATGCTTTGTTAACTATGTCCCACAAGTACACTGATTGAAAGATAATTTTCAATGTCTAGCTTTATAAAAACAAAAGAAAAAAATCGATATACTCCAAAACATTTAAACTGTGTTTAACAGATTATTTTAACCAACATAAGGTCTTCAAATTTACCGACGTTAACGGTCTTCGGGTCAAATTTGACCCAAATAGAAAATAATTTTTTTTTGTTGTTTTCCCATTATTAAATAACTATTATTTTAACAAATAAAATATTTTTCTTCTTATTTCTAGGCCTTTTAATATTTTGTCAAAAAACCGGTTAACCGGTTATTATTAAAAAACCGAACCCGAAACCGGTTTATATTAAATTTCAATTTTTCGAAGAAACCGAAAAAGGTTTCTAAAAAATGTCTAAAAATCGAAGGAGGTGCCACGCCCACTAATGCAATACCGATCATTTTCAGTCAAACTATGTAAAATAATATGACTGATATTTGGGCAATATTTTAAGACTTCCACAATTATAGTTCTCCAGATATTGCATAATAACAATTGACATTGTATGGGAGGTGCCACACCCTCTGTTCCGATTTCATTGATAAGAAATTGATTCGTATAAATTTTGAAGACTGTAACAATTATGGTTTTGCAGATAATTGAAAATAACTATTTACTTGGTATGGATGGTACCACGCCCATTTATCCAATTCCGCCCATTTTCAGCCAAGATGTGCAAAATGTTACCAAAGTAAATTCCTCGTAGTTGTGCGTCTTTCACATGCAACCACTTTTATATATGTACGTGCTGTTCGAAAAAATAGGGCCACATTCTTTATGAAGAGTTTTTACATTTTAAATCTCTTAAACAAAGAGTTGTACAAAAACAAATAAATGCCCTTTTTTATTGATCTCTTATAAATATTATCCTGTCATTTTTCAAATTCTTTACGCGTCATTATTTGTAATTTTAATATAATTATGAATTTAGGCGTGAAAAGTAGTATGATTTAAAATAGAGACAGTTGTCAAAAATTGCAAAAAATAAGAATTTGCAAACAAAATTTCTAATTGAATTTGATTGAAACGGTAAGTTTAATACATATTTCATAGTTCCACAATAATTTAAAAATAGAAAATAACATTTAGAAAAACAAAATTGACAGAGGCAAACATTGTACTCAAGACCGCAGGGAATTAATAAAAAACTACATAGCCAAGATGAGAGCTATAGAAAATGGCTGGAAAAGTTGGTTGCTCAAAGACAATGGTGGAAAATGCTGTAAAGAGTCAGTTTAAACTGGCAAATAGAGGAAGGAAATCAAAACTAACACCCCATTTGAAGCGGAAAATTTTGAGTCATGTAAAAAAGGACCCTTCTATTCCATATTCTGCCCTTAAAAAGGAGCATAACTTAGATGTTTCCAACTCAGCTATACGTAAGCTATCTTACAAAAAAAACTCCAGAAGAAAAGACTAGAATTTGCAGATGAAACAAAAGTTAATTTATTTAACTCTGACCGGAGCAGTCTTACTGTGCGAAGACCTCCTAACACCGAATTTCGTCCCCAATATACCACGAAAACTATTAAATATGGAGGCGAAATATTATGGTATGGGGCTGTTTCTCTTATAATGGCACAGGACCTCTATTTCGGATTGAGGGAAGAATGGACGCTGAATACTACACTAATATTCTAAAGGACTTTATGTTGCCTTATGCTGAATGGGAAATGCCACTTCGATGGGTGTTTCAACAAGATAATTATCCGAAACACACATTGAATCGGGCAAAAAATTGGTTTCAGAACAATGGCATAAAAGTTCTAATCTGGCCTGCACAGTCGCCAGACTTAAATCCTATTGAATACTTATGGCAAATTGTTAAAATGCGTCTACGAGGAAAGAATCCATCGAATGAACAACAGCTATGGTTATTGATTGAAGATGCGTGGAGAAATATTCCAAACGAAACTTGCCAGAAGCTTGTGGACTCAATGCCAAGACGTTGCGCAGACGTCATTGAAAATAATGGTTATTCCACTAAGTACTGAGGTAAACAAAATGTAATTAAAAAATAAAATCAAACCTTAATATATAACGGAATGAAAAATCAAAATGACCCTCATTTTCAATTCCAAACATATATGATCGTCAATGAATATTTGAGACCAATTTTGTTCACCTAAGACCTTCCGTAGAGCCCTCTCATGCCTACAACAGACAGACCTTTTGGGTCTACGACTACTATTTCTATATGTAAGAAACGGAATGACATTTGGTGGTGGGTATAAAAATATATACATATATGTGTACGATAAATTAAAGTGGGTTTCCGAAAAGGAAAACTTTAAACAATTATAGCTTTAATGTAATTCCATCCGAAATATAATTCTAACATTTGAAGTATATTTTGTAACACATTTCTAATATGGTTTTCAATTAATGATTCCCCAAAGTATGAACGTTGTGTATATATTTGCACAGTGTGTATGTGTTAATTGTTAAGGATGCTAAAAATAATTTCAATATTATATGAAATGTATTTACATATAAAAAAAATAAAAAAAAAATTGTTGTTGCTACTTGTGTCCCTATTATAATTATTATTATTAAAACTAATTCTATTTGCATATTATTTGTTGATTTATGAGTTGTTGCCATTTTTTGACAATTTATTTTTATTTATTTTTATTACAATTTTATAATCGCTTTTTGTTGTATTCATACACAGTCGTGATTATATAAATAGCACATGGTATATTTATACCCTTCACCATGAGTGGCAAGTTTGTCATTCCGTTTGTAATTTCCACATTTTTCATTTGCGACCCCATAACTTATATATATTCTGGATCGTTATAGATAGCGGAATCGATATAGCCATGTCCGTCTATGTGTTGAAATCAACTTTCCGAAGCCCCAAAATAACTTACATACACGATTCATACATCAATATCTCCAAAATTTTTCCGGCTCGATCGCTATTTAAAATCGAGAAAATCGGTCTACAAATGGTTGAGATATAAGGTAAAAACTAGGACAACCTCGATTTTTGACCTATATCTGGATTACTAAGTCATTAATATGGATATCTAATGATAGATATTTCAAAGACCTTTGCAACGACGTATATAACACCAAAGTAAGTTGGACATACAATGGGTCAAAATCGGAAAAAAATATTTTTTAACCCGAATTTTTTTTTCATCAAAAAATTTTTTTTTGTCATAACTTCTTTTTCCAAAAAAATTTATTAAAGATATTTAAAAAAACTTTTTTTAAAAAAAATTAAAAAACAATTTGGAAAAATAAAATTTTAAAAAAATTTTAAAACATTAAAAAAAAAATTTTGATTTTGTTTAAATAAAAATATTTTAAAAAAAAAATATTTTTAAGTATAATTTGGTGAAGGGAATATAAGATTCGGCACAGCCGAATATAGCTCTCTTACTTGTTTATAAATATATTTATATAAATATCATATATATATATATGATATTTTAGGGAGGCCCTTAATAAACGAAAGTTGGATTTTGGACATTCTCACCCCCCCTCCCAGTTCGGTGAACATTAGTAAAAAAAATCATCCTGAAAAAATTTAAGGTAAATTGGTTGGGGTTAAGACGTGCCGCAAGCCCTCTGAGGTTTTGAGATGCATTTACAAGGGGAAAAATGCATTATTTTCAGTTTTTGTAAAAGTTTTGCCATTAAAAAATTACTTTTGCAATTAAATTATGCTTAGATATGAACAAAAAAACAATTTTTTTAACGGCAGTTTCAAAACTCCATTTTAAAATTTTTAAAAATTTTGTTAAACAAGTTTCAGAATTTTTTTGATCATCTCATTGGGATTTATTAAGAATATAATAGGGAATAAAAAAAGTGTGAAAAAATTATGAAAATTTTATTTTTTTGTTCATACCTAAGAATATGTTAACGGTATCCTACGAAGACAAAAACTCATATGCAAGTAAATATGGACATATTTTAAGTAAAAATTAGCTTTTATTTTAATATTTATCAAAATATGTTAATTTTGTTCCTACATTTCTTGTTCTAGTTGCCTGAAAAACGTTAATGGCCTGGAGAATTTTTAATAACCTTAATATTTTTTGACCAATTTCTGTTTTTTATGTCTCATTAGAACAACAGTACGTAATTGTCGTTCTAATGAGATAATACGATTCTTTTAAATTAAATTGCAAAAGTAATTTTTTAATGGCAAAATTTTTACAAAAACTGAAAATAATGCATTTTTTCCCCTTGTAAATGCATCTCAAACGTAAAAAATTTAAAACCGAATTATGATTATCATGCTCCCTTTTGTCCTAACATTTATTATTTGTAAACATACCAACATTAAATTATTTTCAGTATTTAGCATGTTCACTAGACCTGCCAAATCTAAAAATAGATTTGCTTTGAATGGGCCTTATTTTATTCAATGGTAGCTAAAACTAGAAGCCGTGCCGGAAATCAATTGAAAATTGTAAAATTGGGTAAATAGTGGCACTTTTTCCGATATCTTAAAAAAATACCTTTCCCCATCTCTGTGGAAACATATGGATTCCCAGCCAAAAGAACTGATCATATTTTGAGGACAAGAACGAATCAAGCCAATATCGGATAGTCTGTTCTGAAGTGAACCGTACCCAGAGAGAGCGTTCTGCATCGGTCGAAACAAATAGTAGTCGTACGGGGCGCAGTCTACACTATAAAGCGGGTGAGGCAAAACTTCCCAACCACTTCTTTCTAAATAGTTTTTAAAAGGTATTTCATAATGTGGAAGAACGTTGTCAAGATGGAATATTACGGTTTCATGTCTGGTTTCGTTCGGTATGTGTTGCATGTGATGGTCTGGCCAGATCTCAGCGGCTCATAACAGATAGGACCCTTTTGCGCCCACCAACTAAAGATCATCACCTTACCTGGACTTGGAAGTCAAACTCATTTCTGCAGGGTTTCCGGGAATAGTGGTTATGCGAATGTCTCAAGATTTACAAGATTTTCTGTATTGATCACTTACAGCTCAACTTCAAGAAGATGCGTCATTCGAGACTTATACTGATGGATCTGTGTTTGCTTTCGAAATAAAGATAGTTTCAGGCTGCACTCTTGGTTGGTGTTCCGCTTAGACTGGATGGTCTTTCGTAAATACTTATATAATAAGTGGTTATGTAAGGCAGGAACGAGGAAGTAAGGCGATCCATGTAACGTGTTATGCGATTCACTGGCCAATCAACGACAAAGCGATAAGTCCTTGATGAGTAAAAATCTCACTGAATTCTCATGCCCATGACATCAAGAGTGTCTGATTTCCACAATATCTCTCATAATTACAGATGAAGCCACATGATTTTTGGTGCGTTTGTGTGTTAACATGAAATCGACTCTATTCAGAGATTGTCACAAAATCCTGATTGAGCTAATCACTCATATTTTGCTTTATAGCGATAATTCGTTTAGAATATTATAACGAGTAGAGTAGAAGAAAATAAAAAATAGCCTTGCGATACCCGTAAATGTATGTATCTGAACTCGTTTGATAAGATTCAATCAACTCAATAATATCTGAGAAAGCTCTTTATTAATCGAGAGAAGCCTTGGAAATATCTAGTGCCATCACTTTACTTTAGCCAAAATGGTGAATGTAATGACACCGATAGGAAGGATATCACCTCTCCCATAGAATGAACCCTACGAAATACATATAAACAAATTGCTATTGGTCAATAATTATATAATCATCCAACATATAGGAAATTCGCCCACACAGTACAAATTTACTAAAAAGGTTAGCTAATAAACGAGATGCTTCAGTACTAGTCTTGGTATGCTCATGGTACTCATTCTTGCTGAGATACGATAACAGCGCAAACTCGAAAGAATATATTTGATAAAGTCACTAATACTCTTTAGAGATCGGTCAATGGTAAATCACTTTCTGGCAAGTAATAATTACGAATAATTCAGCCATAAAGTAAGCTTTATCAGCCGGATCAGTGAATGGTTGATCAAATGTTAAAAGAATCGGACCCATTTCTACACAACCTGTAGGATCCATCGAGATAGATATTATTTACGAGTCTCAATTATAGGATAATGACATGGTCTAACTATCCAATAGTAGAGAGAATCCATATCAAAACAGACAAAAAACTGCTATTTTCGGATTTGTCAATTTCGACTTACGGTTCCAAAGGGTTTCTCAAATCAATGACTTTTTCATCGCAAACCCATTCCATTTCAAAAATATCGCGATTTGAAAATTAAAAAATTGAATAAAATTGTCTAAAATTATAAACACATAATTTCCCATAACTTTGAAACTACTCAAAGCATAATTTTTAATTCCTTTTTAAACGCAAATATATTGCCCTTAAAATGATGTTAATAAAATTGTTTACTTCCAAAAGGTTAAAGGTCAATTTTCGGAGTATATATTTCAATGTAGAAAATATCAAAGACGGTGGTGTTAAAAATTAAAAAAGAACATGGTATGAGGACACCTAAACTCTCTACTATATTCATGCAAAATAATTTCGATTGAGACACGATTAGTTCAGGAGCAAAAATGTTAATAAAAGTACGGGTTTTCATATAAAAGCCTTGACATGTTTTAGACAGGATAAACTACATTTTGACTTTTAGAATATGTAGCTCTATGCGACAGAGTTTTTTAAGTGCTATAAATTTTGAATACTTTTACACCTATTATATCTTTGTCTAAACATTCTGGTCCTTCATAAAGTAGCTCAAATTTGCTCTTATCATGCCCTTGACTGTCGACTTCTGTACGCGTGTATATGTATGTGTCAAGTTGTATTATTGTATTTGTATTTATAAATAGTTATTAATTCAAATTTTATTTTAGGCATTTTATTATAATTACTATTGATATACCGACATAATGCTCACAAACACACACTCATTGCATACACATACAATTTATTAGACAATCACATAGATACACATACAATACACATAATAAATTTAAATAAATATATTTACAATTTATTTATTTACAGATATTATTTTTTTTTCGCAATTCACATTGTATTTGATGGTAGTGGTTTTTTGGTTTTTAAATAATACTTGAATTTAAATAATTCTTTTTTTGTTTTTGTAATTTTTAGATTTTGTTTTTTTTTTATTGCAACTAAATTATAAAGTTTTTTTCATGCTGTTATAAATGTTAATATTGGTTTTTATATATTGTAATGCTTTGTCTAAATATTTATAATAATTTTATGTAGATTTTAATACATTTTAACTAATACTACCACGACAAAGGGAGAGTCAATTTTAAATAATGTGTGACAGTGGGCTAAAAACTAGAAATACAATATATTTTTATAGAAAAGTTTTCCTTTAAAGTTGTATCCTATAGAAAACTAGCTCGTGGGTACAGAGCAGCTTTTCTTATAGAAAAGTTGCTCGTGGGTACAGAGCAGCTTTTCTTATAGAAAAGTTGCTCGTGGGTACAGAGCAGCTTTTCTTATAGAAAAGTTGCTCGTGGGTACAGAGCAGCTTTTCTTATAGAAAAGTTGCTCGTGTGTACAGAGCAGCTTTTCTTATAGAAAAGTTGCTCGTGTGTACAGAGCAGCTTTTCTTATAGAAAAGTTGCTCGTGTGTACAGAGCAGCTTTTCTTATAGAAAAGTTGCTCGTGTGTACAGAGCAGCTTTTCTTATAGAAAAGTTGCTCGTGTGTACAGAGCAGCTTTTCTTATAGAAAAGTTGCTCGTGTGTACAGAGCAGCTTTTCTTATAGAAAAGTTGCTCGTGTGTACAGAGCAGCTTTTCTTATAGAAAAGTTGCTCGTGTGTACAGAGCAGCTTTTCTTATAGAAAAGTTGCTCGTGTGTACAGAGCAGCTTTTCTTATAGAAAAGTTGCTCGTGGGTACAGATCAGCTTTTCCTATAGAAAAGTTGCTAGAAAAGTTGATCGTGGGGACAGAGTATTTTTTCCTATAGAAAAGTTGCTCGTGGGGACAGAGCATTTTTTCCTATAGAAAAGTTGCTCGAGCAACTTTTCGTATAGACAGGGCAACTTTTTCCTATAGAAAAGTTGCTTGTGGGACAGTGCAACTTTGTCTGTGTGTGTAGCAGAGCATTTTTGTAAAAGTTTTCTGTAACACATTGCATAATCTGTCATCTTTCTCCACTGTAACTGGGTGATATTTTAATTTTGTTGTCACATTCGATCATTAATTTGTAGTCGTGACCAAACAAAACTAAACAGCTACAACAACAGCAACAAAAAAAACTGCAACATTAAATTAAATTTTACACAAATAAAATATTTAATGTAAAATGTTGAAATATTTTCGAAACAAATCTTTGGGTATGATGATGATGAACTTTGTGTTGATGACAATTATTGTGGCAACCTTAACAAAGGCAACCAACCAGTTTAGAAAAAAGTGGTGAACATTTTTTTTGTTTTTCTGTTTTGTATCTGGGAAGGAGTTAACAACAATCATTTGCATTTAAAAACCATTTATTTATTATCATTATTTTTATTATTATATTGTTATAATAATTTTTAAAAATTATTGTTTTTGTTGTTGTTGTTGTCATTTTAATTCTAATTGAATTTTGTATATAATTTATAATTAAAAAAATAACACATACAGATATAGAAAAACAAAATTATTAGAATAATTAATTTCAAAATACATTTATTAAAACAAACACGGCAGGCCAAAACTAAAAAAAAACAACATAGAAAATAATTATTAAAACTACAAAACAATGAGATTATACGTTGATTATACATATTATTATATTTATAATTTAGTCAGGGCGTAAAAATATAGAATTTAATTTGGAATGCAACCAAAAAAAAATAGAAAGAAACATAATTACTGGAATTTTTGTCACAAAGGTTTACATGGATTTGACATTTTAATGTGATAAATTTTTTTTTGGGAAAATGGTAAAAAAAAAATTTAAATTACATGTTTAAATAATTAGTTTGCACATAATTCTAAGCTACAAATGATTTCGTAGAAGTGAGCTATTGTGGGTTGTCCCATGAAAATTTTAGTGGGACAATAGCGTACACAGAGTTGGAGAAGGATTATCTGATTTCGAGAGAAGCACAGCCAGGCTATTATTGGTGTTGCATCTAAAGAGATTCCCATATACAGTCTTCAGAGGACGAACTGTTCGATAATGTATAGGTTGGACGCTGTGTAGAGCCTCATTAAGACATAAAACTGATATCTTTTAATGCGAGAGCTGCTAGTAGTTTTCTGTACTAAGACAGCCGATCAAGTGGAAACGCTTGCTTAGCGGTAACGGTAGCCTCAAGGTTGGTTATAAAAACTTGGGACTAACCAAAAATTATATATATCTTGGGACCTCATAAGACGATCTGGCTATTTCTGTCTGCCTGTCTGTCTGTTGAAAACACGATAGGACCCAAACAAAAGGATCTAGCTATCTGAAATTTTTCACAATTACTTTCTGTTGATAAGGTTGGTGTGATATTGAAAATATTCGTCCATGATTTAAACCAGCCCCCTAAATACTGTTTGAAAAGTCATAAATATTGTTATGAAATTGTATGTATTTGAATTCAAATATAACGGTTTTAACGGATGGTTAAAAGTTGCATCATATTTCTCAACCTTTCTATTTCTGGAGACTTCTAATTGTGGACAATGTTGTTTGACGGCCGATTAACATAACTTTGGATATTATTAACATAGCTATGGAAAATACAACATTGAATAAAAGCTATGAGTTAATCATTGTTTTTAAGCTGCTACCATTAACATTGAAGTTGCTAAAATCTCTAGAATTCTAACATTCTAGTTTTGTGCGTAAATATCATTGTAGAAGCTACTCGAAGGTAGATGGCACTGCGTATAAATAGTGGCTGTGGTTGCAGTCGATCATAGGCGCTATTAGAATAAACATCAACTGTATTACCACTGTGTATTTAAAGTGCATGTATTTAAATAGAGGAACTGTTTAAATTATTTGTAAATTTAAATAAATAAAAAGTTATTACAATTTTCAAACTGCTAAACTGCTTTGACTTGCAATCAAAATGATCCGGTTTATTCAAAGGAAATAACCACCGTTTTTAAAAGGTAAAACGCAACAATATGTTAATTATGCGACAATCCTAATAAAATTGTTTACAAATTAGTTCTAAGTACTCTGGAATGGCGAAAATCGAGCAACATTTGTTCCTAGTCTCCATAAAAAATCCCCTTCATGTTCCCCTCATAACAACAAATTGGGACTTTTCTATTGGAACAGAATAGCGACCCTATAATTCTGAAAGCGCATGCTGAGTAGATAATTTTTGTAGAATAAACTTAAAGTCCATCTGGTCTGATTTTTTTTTTTAATTTTTTTATAACTAAAAAAGAGTTGTAAGTTAATGTCTCAGAGAATTCTTATTGTCAGAGTTATATTGTGGAATTTTAAGGGGGATCATTTTTGGTGTAGATCTTCTCTTTAGAGTATCTTTGGTGACCCCCACGGAAATTTTCCGCCAAAAATTTTCGTAGAATATTTTAATCCTTAAATGGCCTTTTTAAATGGACTTTTTTTGATTTTCTCGAAAAAAGAGTTAAATTGACCACTAAAGAGAGGAGATAGAGGGTTATGATCTTCCACAAAAATGATCCCCATAAAATTCCAGAATATAACTCTGATATTAAGAATTCTCTCAGACATTAACTTACAAATTTTTTTTTTTAGTTAGTATAATACTATTGAGTCAGAACCAATGAATTGTGTTGAACAAAATATTAAGAAAATTTATAAAAAAAATTTAGTATGAAAAAGTGCAATATTTTTGATAGACTTAATTTTAAACTGGCATATTTTTGAATCAAATTGAGATATTGACTTGAACTTTTTTTTGTAAGACCAAAAATTAACTTATCTAAAAAAAATAAAGCTCGGAGAAAATGTGGATCAAATTGTTCCTAATATTTGCAATCCTATTAAAATTTGGATATAAATTTTAGTTTTAGAGACTCAATAAATATGTTATATGTAATAAAATCTTTATTTATTAACGAAACTCAATGTAATTTTCAACGTTTTTAAAGTTTGTCATTCTAATTAACAAGTTGTAAAAAAACTTGTCAAAAGCTCAAAGGGAATCCCGCAATTCCTAAAAATTGGAAAATCCCAAAAATGGTATTTTTTACAATTTTGCCTATAGGGTCCACATTTCCTTAGGGGCTGGGAAAATACTTTGCCGATAAATAGGGAAAACACATAAAGGTTTCTAAAGCAGCTTTTTGTTTTCTGATCCCAGCTTTGGGATTTTAGAACATGTGGCCCAAATTAGAAATTTTGATAAAAAATAGGTCAAATTCCGAAGGACGTAGGGGCGAAATATACAAAAAATGGGACATTTTTTTATACCAAAATGTTCTCCGTAAAGATACCTTACAGAAAAACATAAAATTGTTGTATGTTCTTAAAGAAAGTTTTTTTTTAATAAAAAAAGAGTTATGTCACCTTTTCGCCCAAAAAACAGCTAAAATCTACTATTTTTTCAATATTTAAATTGAAAATCGTTTATTTGTGGATCCATAATAGATAGTGATTTGAAATCCTTTGTATGTTATTGCTAATAAAAAAAAATCGAGTCCATTCGGTTCAAAATTACGCCCTATATTATTAAAATAGCGGGCCAAGGTATGGCCAAATTTTAAAATTTCAATTTTTAAATGACCATAACTCGAAAACTAGAACAGATAAATAGCACACGCAAGCATGTTTTTTCAATACCAAAAATATAAAAATCTTTGAAATCGGATGGGAAACAAAAAAATGGCACGTGTTTAAATATTTTACATGTCGAAGGTACTCTACATTGAGCCCCCATAGCGCCGCCCCTGGAGCATTTGTAGAATCGATTTTAATAAATTAAACTTGAATACTCCTTGGCTACGGTCACGTCAAATTTTATCCCGATCGGACCAGCCGATCACACAGCCTAATCTCATGACGATCGGTACATAATTACTAAGGTATTCATTCGACTAATGATCGTTCGATTAATCGAATAATTTCTTATGAATAATTATTCGAATAATTTAAAAATTCCCATTTCATAATAACGAATAATTTGAACAATTTTATTTAGAATAATCGAATAAAACGAATAAATGGTCATTTATTAAATTGCTTAAAATTGTTCATAATTCCAAATTTAAATAAGTAATAATGACTCACAAAAATGTTATTGTTTCTAAAATTCGACAAATAACTAAAGACAAAGGGACTTTCGATCACTGTAGATGAGTGTTCCGATAGCTCCTTCTATAAATATATAAATATTACTGCAAGAAGTTACAATTTTAAAAACAAATCTTTCATAATTTTTTAACTTAGGACTTGAACCAATGAAAATAAAAGGTACGGAATAGAATATTTGTTATTTAGCTGGCGAAATATTAGAAGAATCGCAATTAATAATCAAAATATTAATTTAGATTAAAGTGGAGTTGAATGTGATTTTGAAACGGTCGTCGAAAGTGATATTGTGGATGACATTTATAATGATAACGTTGAAATAGACAAAGGACACAATCTTAAAATATATTTAGGTGATGTTATTAACCGCGTACGTAAGTGTTGCAAAATATTTAATCGAATGATAAACACAAATATTGCAAACTAACGTTTTGTTGCAAGAAAAGCATGGAGTTCGTCTTATACATGATCGTTGAACATCTTTGTCTAACATCGTAATAAACTTTTTGCGTATTTGTAAATGCGTCAATCATGAACTGCCTGACCTCAAATTAGGCACGTTCACTGACAATGATATAAAACTTTGGACAGATTCCCTTTATTGTGTAATTCCCCAAGACCACTTTATTAAGCAAAGATTCGGCAACGTTGATAGAGGTTGATGTATAAAACAATTTATTATAAATAATTTAGAAATAGTGAATATGTAATTAATTTACTAATGAATTAGTTACTCAATTTAAAACCAGTTTTTTTTTTATTTCATATTTTATTTATTGTATCTTCACAAAATAATGTGAACTATCAATAATTTGTTCAAATCTTAAATCTAAATATTATTTTTTATTTACGTCCCACCACAGTTGGACGAAAAATTATGTTTAATTTATAGATCCTATCATCAGCGCACGTCTGTTGGATTCCTTCTTCTTAGTCGGATGTAGCCATTACTTCTCATTAATGTTCATGCAAGTGGGTTTGGGTGAACTTCTAACTTTTTCAAATATGACTCCGCTTGTTTTTTTATTTAAATTTTCACCAGGGAGACACCTAGGTCCTTATGAATGTTAATATATCTCACATACCAAGGCGCTGCTGTTATCATTCGTAATATTTTATTTTGGAATCTTTGCATTTTTTCAATATTAGAAGCTGAGACCGTGCCCCCATAATTGAATTCCATAGCACCATATGGGTTTTATTATTGAGCTGTACAGCAAAAGTTTGCAATCTAAACTCAATCTCGAGTTTTTAACAATTAGCCAGTAAATTTCTAGTAATTTTAACTTCATTTGAGTCAATTTCGTATCTATATGCTTTTTCCAGGTAAGACGTCGGTCTAGATGCAGACCTAGATATTTAACTTCAGTTTGTTGAGGTATTATATGATTATTTATTAGGATTGGAGGGCACGATTCTCTACGCAATGTGAATGTAAGATGTATACATTTTTGCTCGTTTACTTTTATTCTCCATTGCTTTAACCACCTTTCTATGTCGAGTATATGGTCTTGTAAAAGTACAGATGCTTCTTGGGGGTTTTCATGAATGGCTAGTATAGCTGTGTCATCAGCAAAAGTAGATATGTGGGTTCGACTGTTTGTAGGCATATCACAAGTATATAGCAAATATAGGAAGGGACCCAGTATACTTCCTTGGGGTACGCCTGCTTCAATAGGCTGTGGTGAACTTATGAAGTCTCCCTCTTTAAGAACGAATTTTCGATGACTTAAATAACTTTTTATTTTTATCGATAATCCTTCATGCCATACTTTGTCGAAGGCTTGCGAAACGTCGATGAAGAGTGCAGAACAATATTTTTTTTCTTCAAATGTCTTGGATATGATTTCTACCAACCTGTGAGTTTGTTCTATGGTGTTATGTTTTTCTCGAAATCCGAATTGATGAGTTGGAATACAATCAAAATGATTCACTATCGGCTTTAACATGTGCATTAACAGTTTTTCGAATAGCTTTGATATATTTGACAAGAGGAGAGTCTGTTCATAACAGGCCTTTTTAATTTTTTTGTAGCTCGCCATAGAGAGTAATTTGAGTACTGGGTGGCATCTAAGTTCTCCAGATATTTATTAATTGAGTCAGTTTTGCGTTTGTGAAGAAGCATACTGAGTCGTTTGCGACATTTTCTAAGCTCCGTTTTAAGTTGAGGGGATCTGTAGAGTTGCCACTCTCGACGAACTCTTCTTTTTTCAGTTCAATGTCTGCAGAATAGAGTCTATTGTATCTTATTTGTTGGGTTATTTGAGTGGCGTGTTCAACAGCAAGTTTTAAGTTTTGTTCAAAATTTTTGAGTGAGATATCGATATCTTCTGGTGTTCTTAGCGATATATTTTCTGTACTGTGTGTGCTAATATATTTTCTATATTTCAACCAATTTATTTTCGTGCTTGATATTGCAGAGTGACCAGTCGTGGATACTATTTCTAGGGGGTTCAATAGAGTAACGAAGGTGGGTGAGTGATCCGAGGATAATTCTAATGAAAATTTAACCTGCATTAGTTCCATTGGTAAATTTGTTTGTAACTGCAAAATCAATTACATCGGGAATTTTGCTTGGGTCAGTAGGCCAGTATGTTGGTTCTCCGCTCGACAGCACATTCAAATTCAATTTAGAAATTAATGAATAACATAAAAATATTCTTAATACGTTTATATTGTACTTGAATTCAGGATCATGTCCAACTAGCTAAAATTTTTTAAAGCATAGCTCCAAAACGGAATCTAAAGGGTTTGCTAGTCAATTGTTTTGTATATTGTTCGGGAGTTAATCTGATCATAATATTTCTTATGAAAATTTAATTATGGACTTTGTTTTCGAATGTTTTTTAACATTATAAATACTTGAATTGTTAACTTTAAAAAACCGACATCACAACTGCATTCTTTACTTTTTTAAACAAATTTAAATTATTCGAATGATCGAATTATTCGAACAAGTTAAAATATCTTATTCGAATTATTCGTTTTATTCGAACAAGAGAAAAATCGAATAATTCGAATACCCTAATAATTACTCATAACTCCCATATAAAGCCCACATTCGAAAATACTCACGAAATTAAATTATTGAATTTTTAAAAGAAAAATGTTTTTGCTCATTATGGTCGGGCTTGACCTACACTTCCTTCTTACTTTCTTTATATTTCTGTGAAATTCAAATAAAATTCATAAAGGGATGAAATATATGTATCATTGTTTCGAAAAGAAATTATTATTTCATGCCCCCTATATCTCTGCCTACCCAATTCTTTAAAAATTTAATTTTATCCTATTATCACCCCGTTACTAATTTACAATTTGTCTGGCGCTATAATCGTAAATATTTCTTTTGTTTAATAAAATTTATTAAACGTTTTTGCCCTAAACTTTTAAACGTTTATCACCTCTATTGACTTTAATAAAAAATTCCCCATAATTTATGATTCATGTGTCAATATTTGTTGGCCAGCAAAGGCAGACTGAAACATAAAACCAATCAAGTACATCATAAATTCTATTCAATCACCGCAATCAGAAAAAAAAAATTAAATTAAATAGGAAACAAATAACAAAAAATTAGAGTAACTTTTCATCAAAAATAATTATTAATTATGTTTTTTGTGGCAACTGTCAACGAAACTCTTATCAGATGACAAATTAGTGTAACAGCAAAGGCAAAATGTATAAGAGCTACAAAGTCAATTTTCTTAAACACATTTAAGAAATTTTCAGATAATACTTTTCTATTGTTCTTAAATAAATATTTGTCCAATCTTATTAGAGTTATTAATTTGTTTCCTTTGTATCCTAGAATATCAAGCATTTTAAATTAAAATTTTCTTTCCAAATACCTTTTTTCATTAACCTCCCTTATTAAATTTGCCTGTGCTGTTAAAACGTTTATAGATTATTTTGCTTTGTTAGTGCTTCCAACTTTTAATTTGAGTCATCAATCCATCTAAATGTGAGAGTTTTATGATGTTTTAAAATATTGCTGATTGACACATTAAATAGGCAACAATCATAAAAAAGCAACATTTATTTATATTGAACATGTCGTTATATTTAATTTCTAATGTTGATTATTAAAACTGTTTTAAATTTAACGTATGAAAATTATTTTTAATTTATACATTTGTTTTAAAGTGTTTTGTACATTAAAGATAATGAAATATAGGTAAAGATATCGAAAAAAGTATCTCGGTTTTTTGCGAACCGGTTAATTTAAAATGTTGATTTTCGGTTAACCGGTTTATCCGGTTTTTATCACTCGGTTAACTGGTTTTTAAAATTTAGGTTTAAAATTATGAAATATCATTGTTTTGTGCATTTTTTATATTCATTGTTCAAACATTATTGGTCTGATTTGAAACCTAAACTGCTGATTTACAATATAAACCTATTTAGATTGATATTTTTAAGAATAACAATGATTCTAAATAGTAGAGGACGATGAGTTTACTTAAAAACTTTTTCAGAATAAATTGCACATAATCAAACTATAAAAATTAAATTCCGCAGAATTCTAGAAGTTAAGCAAAATCTTAATAATGATTCATTATAAACTTAGTGATGATTTTACCAAACGTCAAGTTGAATTTGATGTGAATACCTTCTTTCAATCAATTTGACTTCATTAGTGTGTTTTGTTCCTAAAATTTTATTTTATTATTCATTTCGTTAGCTTAGTGTACAAAGTCCTTTTCAGAAATAACAACGTTCCAAAATCCATAATTTGAAATATTTTGAAATCTGATAATGGAGTTTTATTAATTATTTGGTATTATTTATAATGACAAATAATCACAACTAAGAAGAAGTGCGTTTGCATCTTATAGGTCCTTTTTTGGGACTTGCTACATTTCTGTTCCATATCAGAAAAATTTAATGAATAAACCTATAATTAAAACAAGTATATTATATATTTAGTAACATATTTATACTCAATTCCATTTGACTGAGATAATAATTTTGAAATTTTTACAAAATAAAATGGACTTAGCACTTTTGTATATTCATAGGTATTTAATATTAACCATTCCGGACTACTAAAAACTCCAAATTGTAAAGTTGTGTATACTTAATTGGACATTTTATGTTTTCTAAATATATATGACGGTTAACCAGTTTAACCGGTTTTTTCGATGTCGGTTAACCGAAAAACCGGTTTTCTAAAAAAAGCCCAATTTTCGGTTAACCGACAAACCGGTTTTTTAAAAAGATATGTGGACTTATTGCCATATATCTTTGACATCAAATAACCTCATAAAAATATATAAGTATTAAATCACACAATCTAGGGGACCAATTCTGATCATCGAAACAATATAGTACACAACCAGGAAATGAGTCATGCAATAATGAGCCTCCAGTCCAAAATCCACACCAAACTCCTTTTTTAGGCTACGAGTGTGCTTGTCATTAATTAATCCAAACTCCTTGCATTCTGATTCCCACGTTGTGAACGTGTTTATTTTTCGACAATCATTTTCCTTGACCATTAGGCTTCAGTTCTTGTGCTAATTGAACTTTGTAAGTGTAAATACGTAGATCTTCAGTGAGTAAATGTTCTAGAGACCTTCCTCAAAATTGAAATTTATCACCTTGACGCGAATTGATATTCCACTCTCAAGCTCTGCTGAGATGTAGATATTTGAACAGTTTGTTTTTGTGTGCTTGGCACAACAAATTAATTGATCCAATCTCCCGGCATTCTTAATTACACCTTTCACAGTTGACGTTGAACTCCTCACACCACTCGTCCTATGTTTTTTGGCCAACTTGTTGATGTAATGAAATTGTAGTTTCTGCCCAAGTCACCTAAGTCATATTAATTTATTAGGTTTTACCAATCTGACAACATAACTCATTAAAATCCTTTACATGTGTTTCACCTATGCAGTTTCCAATAATAACCCAAAGGATAACTTATTAATAACTCGCTATATTCTTCATATATACAGAGCAATTTTGCCATGTGGTAAATACATTTTTTAGGGATCTAATGACCAAATAATCAGGATATTCCTTTAGGATATATCTGCGTAATACATTTGTTACGACTCACATAAGCAAATCATGTAGAATCTATATGATTTAGTTTTCATAAGACCTCAACACTCATAGATATCGGTGAAAACTAAATCAATTCCAGATACTACTGAAAACAGTACTTGATACAGTCTGTTGAATTTAGGCATACAATTAGATCACACAGTCTGGTACCCGATATTTCAGATAGATTACTAAGTAAATAAATTAACAGTAAGGAAATTCGGCTCATTCGCCAAAATATGGTCAAAAAATTAGTTTTTCTCGAAAATCGCAGGTACGGAAAAACTATAGGAGGTATTGTCATGCTTTTTTCATATTATGTTCTCAATTAATCCCAATATGATGATTAAAAAATTCTGAAATTTGTTTAACAAACTTTTTAAAAATTTGAAAATGGAGCTTTGAAACTGCCATTAAAAAAATTAATTTTTTTTGGCTATACCTGCGTTAGCGGTATCCTATCAAGACAAAAACTCATATACAAGTAAATATGGATATATTTTAAGTAAAAATAAGCTTTTATTTTAATATATCTCAAAATATGTTAATTGTGTTCCTACATTTCTTGTTCTAGTGGCCTGAGACACGTTAATGCCCTGGCGATTTGTTAATAACTTTAAAATTTTTTAACCAATTTTTCTTCTTTTCGATTCTTTTAAATTAAATTGCAAAAGTAATTATTTAATGGCAAAATTTTTACAAAAATTGCATTTTTCCCTTGTAAATGCACCTCAAGTCCTTTGTTGCCAATTCTTGGTGAACAAAAAGGGCTAAATTCTTAGGAAAAAAAGGCTAAAAAAGGGCTAAAATTTCTAATTAAAAAAATACATACATTTGACACAAAAAACAACTTAGAATGTTACATTTGGCTATGCCGAATAGACAAACACGTTCAAATGGAAGAAAATAAGAATATTTATTCCTGTATGTTGATCCTTAACTTTAAAATAACGTAATATGTGGCCACACGTATATCATGCCGATGTTTTTAAAACCTCGTATTTATCACCTGGTCTACAAAATGCTCCTAAGCAAATTCTTTATATGAAGACAAATTATGTATAAAGTAATCCTTTGTGATAACTTCGAAATCGATGGAGAATATTTTGATAAGTTAATATATGGCAAATATGCCTCTCAAGTAATGCAGAAAAAATATATTCTAAAAATTATACACGTCGCACAGTGGTATGAGAATAAAAAAAGAGGAAAATAAACCTGTAACCCTTACGCCGATTTGAATGAAATTTAACACGCGCAAAGAGGAAGTGTATTTGGACCTCATGAGGTAAATTCTCAGCGAGTTGTTAACTTTTCCCTAATTTATTTGACACGTAAAAAACATAAGGTAGACATGTTATATATCAATGGATAGAGGCATAGAGAATTATACATAGAGACGAGACACTCTGATTTGTCAAACAAAAATACAACAAATAATATTTCCGATACAACAACAAAATACATTGACTAGCATGTATTTTGTTGTTGCAAGAGATAGGTTTTTGACAACAGACTTAGATTTTTGACAATTCCGTCTCGTCTCTATGTTACCCTATGGATAGAGGATTTTGTCTACTTTTCAAAAATTTATATAACTTTTGACAATTAAAAAATTCATGGAATACTTTTTTGAAAAATATGACAAAAAATGCTTTTTATTGAATTTTGCATAGATACAAATTTTTCAAATTGAAATAAAATTTTTATTTATGAATATTTTTTAATGAAATTTCACAGTTATTTAGATTTTTCTATTTAAAATGGAAAAATAAAAACAAATTTTTAAATTTGTTATCAAGTATCCCGCAATTCCCAAAAAAATCTTGAAAAATCTCAAAAATGGGATTTTTTCGTTTTTTGGCTATAATATCCATACCAGGGGCGGGGTTATCGGAACCCTTTACAAAATAATTAAGAACTTATTGAGCCATCTAAAATAGGTTACTATATTTTGATATCAAGTATGCGCTTTGAGAATTTTAACATACCCGAGGTGTCTTACTTTGGGAACCCCTGGTCCCGCTCCTGGTGGGCTCATGAGGTCCAAATTCAAAACTTAAACTCGACTATCGTAAGGGTTTAGAAGTTACGGATTTATTTCCATCTTTTTTTATTCTCATACCACTGCGTGTCGCCGGACAGAATTGATTTTCATTGGCAAAAACATAAATTTTGCCATTAAGCCTAGTACCAAGGCGAATTCATACAAGGTGGTGTCAGTTCTACAAAAACAACGATTGGTCTTTACAAATGTCAAAAAACCAAAATGAAAAATTATACAAATAAGTATTTAAACTTAATATAGTGTAGATAATTGAATAGTGAGGGTTTTACTTATTTATGTAATCAATAAATATTTTGTTAATAAGCTTAGAATATGTATATATTTAAATATAAAAACAAGCTTTGACCAAAAAGCGAAAAAAAAATTATCAGCTGTTGGACAGACTCCACCTTGTATAAATTCGCCTTGCCTAGTACTCTGTTCATATTTGAAAAAATCATGGTTTTTTCATGCGAAAAATTGTATATGCAGTTTGACAGCTCGCTGTTGCTTTTAATTTCGTGCGAAAGAAGTGCTGCCCATGTTATTTCGTGTGGAAAAATAAGGTTGCCAGATGTATTTCACATGTTTTCCACAATAAAAACAGAGTACAACTTTTGCGAAATTATTTCGCATATATTTCATTCCAAATATTTTATATGTAGTTTGACAGCATTTCGCACGAAATTTTGAACAGAGTACCTAGCTTTAGTCAGTAAACATATCCAAACTAAGGTAGCCAAATTATTTGAGTGCAAATAATAAAATGCTTGAGCAAAAATTTAAAGATATAATTAGAGAACTAGAGCAGTTTTGAAGAATGTATGGAAGGTTCCAACAATTTGTATGTGATTAAATTGTTATTGGTTCAAAGTTTTTAGTTAATTTTGGTCATAATATCCCTGCAAATTTTTTTGAACTGATTTTACTAATTTTCAACAGCAAAATTTCAGATCATTAGAGTAAATATATAAGTTTTGATTTAGCCATAAAAATGGCTAAATGAAAATAAAAAAGGCTAAAAAAATGGCTAAAGGCTAAATTAATTTGTTTGTGGCTAAACAAGATTGAAAAGGGCTAAATTTTGCCAGAAAAGGGCTAAATTGGAAACACTGCTCAAGTCTGATGTTTATACTCTATACCACCATAAATGTTGTATAGTATAAATTCATTTTTGTAAACAAAATACAGGTAGCAATTTTGAAGATGTTTCGATAAAATTTGGTACATAAAATTTTTTCGGGACAAGGACGAAGCATATTGAAACTGGCTGAAATCGGTCCATTATTTCACCTAGCCCCCATACAAATGTCCTCCCGAAATTGGACTTTATACGTCATAAATGTTTAATTAATATAGGTATCAACACAAAATTCCTTTCCAAATAAGTTTTATGCATACGGAAGTCATATCACCTAATTTCATGGCGTTCGGTCCATAATTAGTCATATCTCCCATATAAGGCCCGCTTCCGAAAATAACCTTAACGAGCTTAAATCTCTTAAAAATGTTGGTAGCTACACAAAATTCAACACAAATAACTTTAATTTAGACATAAATCAGATGACCTAATTTCATGACGATCGGTCTATAATTAAGGTAAAAATGTCACCTATCAAACGAAAAAACCCACATTAAAAAATTCCGCCTGTGTCAAAAGTTACAGACTTTTTGAAGCTATTTTTAAATTTGCTACACTGTGAGCCGAGTCGTGAAATATTAGCACATTAAAACAATATGACACGATAGGAGACCTTGTGAATTGACAAATTGTGTAATATTTTATTTAAAGAAATTATATTCGAAAATTCATTTTGTGTAATGTTCACTCGAACTTTTGGTTTTAACTAAATTAGAGGTTTTTTGTTTAATCTATATTATTGTTTCTACTCTTTCCATTATTTTAAGTATCTATATATGTAGTTCAATTATTCTCCATAGATGACCCGCTTAATCAAAAAGTATGGGCTAAACTCTTTTATAATAATAAAAATAATTGATATAAATTCACATGATTTGTTCAGCAATGCGAAATCATAAATCACAAAATGAGAGTAATAAATTCAAATGATTTTTTTTCCGCTACTAATATTTAAATCAAAATAATAAAATTTATTATTGCTTAACATAGAAAACTGATTAAAATGCTGATATTTTTTCTGTTTTGTTTTTGTTTGTGGCAATTCGTTTGTGTTTTAATAAAAATTGAACCCTGTTAAATAAATCACATCCGTTATATTTTTATGATAAATGAATAAAATCTAAAATATAAACATTTTAATTTTACTCGTTTTTTTTTCTTTTTTTTGTTGTTGGAAGTCATATTAGTTTTGTATAAAATAAAACGCGGTGGTTTGCCGTTAGGATTTTTAACGTTTGTTTATATTATGAATTGTACATCCGTTTCCGTTTTGTTTACTACTACACTCTACAGCAATACATATTATAAATGTAGATGTGTATGAGTGTATTTCTATTTATGTATTTGTGAAGTTATTAGTGATTTAAGTAACTTCCGATTTTGTGTGAAATTTATGGTTTTTAGTTTATGCACAAAAAGTATGGAAAAATATTATTTAAAGCAAAAATAATATCATGAACACAACCTTTAACCTTATGGAAAACTTTCACCTTCTACTCTGCTCTGATATTTCTATTGCTTGTTTTTTTATTCAATTTTCCCATTTTTATCTATTTGTACTCATAAAACTGTCTTTATGTGTATTAAATCCTGAATGACATTGAGTGATAGTGTTGAAGTTTGTTTTATTTTTTCTTTTCTTTCTAGTGTCACTCAAAGAAACCACAATTCCATCATCATGCTGGCACTATTTGCAATAGAAGAAATAAGTAAAAGTTGAAAAAAATGTGCAGAAAAACATAAAAATAGAAATCAATCAAACTTATTGTAGGTTCTTGTTCATGGAGCACATATGAATCCTGATAATTCCGTCATGAGTGCAAGTGCAGACATTTAGTTTTCTTCTAGTTTTTTTTATTATTCTGCACAAAAAACACATTTATAGTGTCATGATAACAAAGACTAAAGGCATTTGTTCCATCATACTATATGTCTCTAATAAAAGATGAAAAAACATATGGGACTTTCCATAATAAAATGAGTTTGTGAAATAAATAGTATCCAAAGACGGTTTTAATAGAAGCGTTCACTACTGTAGCTATTTAAACATGTTGTACATTAATTTAATCATGCATATCTCTGAGTCTCTTTTGGGAATCGAACCCGCAACCCTCACACTACATCATGCTATAAAAAGTACTAATTGGTGTTTGAAAAAAATTTATTTGTAAATTATCCCGAATTTATTCATAAATTTCTGTTTCCGCTATTCAGTTCTAAGACTCATTTAAGAATCCTCTCCTTGGAATATCTCAGTAAATTCTTTCAATTCATTGAATTCATTCAATGACCCATATGACTGCAAAACATCCTTGTACTTTTTTATTACGTTTTCCATCTCCTACTGCGTTAATAATGATGAATAAGACATGTTTTAACACAAACACTCCAAAAACATACATTTTATATTTCATTTTACACAATATTTCTGCATTTTCGTCAAATGATTCATGAATCTTGATGATGATGGTGTTGTTGGCATCAAAAAAGAATAAAAAAAACTGAAGAACGATTGAATTTTGATTGACAATAAAGCTTGACATTTAAAGTGTCTGTTTCCTGTTATGGAATTTTTAACCCACAACGAAACGAAATATTTTTTTTTACCACTACAACTTATTTAGTATTTAGGGACAAGCATGAAAAAAGTTATTTTATAAACACAATTTTTATCATGAGCCAGCGAACCTTTTTATATAAAAATGACTCTTGCTTTGACAGTAATTCAATTGTTGGTTTCTAGTTAAAAATTCTCAACTTTGCCCAATTTATATCTCCACTTAAACAGGCCTTAATGTCGGACTTCCAAAAGCAAAATTTCTTTTAACCAAATATTTTTTCATCTTATTTTTTTACTCAAAGGTTTTTTATTTATTTTTTTAATCCAAATTTTTTTTCATATTTTCACCAAAATTTTTTCTTCCACCAACTCCGTTTTTTATCAAATTTTTTTTACCAAATTTTTTTTCATAAAATTTTTAATTATCACTCTTATTTGTGTTCTCATTGATTCATTAGTAATTGTTGTAAAAATCGAATCCTTTAATTCCCTTAGCATATTAACTATTTTTCTATTTTTCCGCATTTCAAAAACAATTCGCTGGGTTTCATTATTATATGGGAAATGATGCTGTTGCTGAAATATGTTTTATAGGTTGTTTAGTACAAGAAATAAAAAAAAGAAACGAAATGATAAGTGATTTTTAAATCATTTGTCAAGTGACAGTTGAGATATTGATTGACTTGTAAGGCATACGGAATACATATATGGCAAAAAGGAGTAACAGAATGAAGTATTAGAAAAAAATATATGTATAGAATCGTGAATATGTCAATAATATTTCGTTAAGGATGTTATAATCGGTAAACTCTGATTAATCCATAATAGTTTCATAAAATGCTGCTTTATGTCTGTGTAAAATACTTGCAAGAAGATTAATCTACAATGTCTGTCATTGTTTAGCATTGGAAAAACTGATTACATACATATATACAAAAAATGTTACTTAAAGGGAAAAATTGTGAGATAACCTCAAAAAAGGAACATTTCTAAAGATAACTTACATAGGTCTTAAACTATGAATATTTAATGATTTTTCAAATTGGCTGTACATGGAAGATTCGGTTGCGTCATTGCGACCACCACATCAACTCGGTAGCGTCTGCTCCCTATGTTAAAAACATGAATTTTGATGTCGGTCTCGGTCTGTGGTTTAGGTCTCCTCCAAACCCACGATCCGTCTGACTAATATTCAGTGGAAACCTGGCTTGAATTTGTTTCCAGAGGTGGGTTTGTGTCTTTTCCACGTATAGCGTGGATATGAGTTCTAGATATATCTGATGAGTGCTTAACTAGCATGTAGTGTCTATACGTAATTCTTGTTCAAAGGGACATTTTCACTCCCTTATTGGCGATATCGAATTTAATAGATGAATGGGCGTTGAAAAATGCGGAACTCACAACTTGTAGAAATACAATACTCTCTTTGCTGTTGGCAGAAATTCGATCAATTAAATTAATATTTATTGTAAATTTCTTAAAAGAAGTATTCAATAAAGAATAAATAAATTAAAAAAAGGCTTGTTATGGATATAATTACACAGTGCTTAAGCTAATGGATTATCTAATTCGGGTACGCTGAAATCAGTGGTGCTAACCACTTTTTTAGGTTAGCTCGTATTTTCGTGATATACCGTTATTTCGAAAAAGGAGGAGGTTGCACTACATATATTTGCGTAACTCAAAAACGGTTTAGTTTATTGAACAATATGAAAAAACCGAAATTCCGCAACAAAATTACCTTTAAGCAAGGCTTGACACGTATTTAATCTTTGCAGTCATTTTTTGTTTTTAAAACGGCATTAAAAATTGGAAAATGCATATAAGCTATTAATTTTTAAATTCAAATGCATATAACTTTGGAGTCAGTTACGATTTGTAAACAATTCTTATTTTGTTTGCAATATACATTTGGTTAGTCCAATAAAAGAATAAAAGAGCAAATCCGGAAATATTTGGACCCGCTGTCATCAAAAAACTGGAATATATGTGTAAGTTTTTTGAAATCGGAACACAAAGAAATAGGATCGTTTTAAAAATAATTGATCATACCCGAGTCCTACTTTGGGCACCACTGGCCGCACTTCTGGTGGACTCATGCAATCAAAATTCAAACCTTAAACTCGACAACTTCTTCTTTACACGTATCAAATTTCATTCAAATCAGATTTATTTCCCTCTTTTTTTCTATACCACTGTGCACTGCACGATGCACCTAATAACTACGAGTTATGTATTTTGATAAAATATTAGGGGATATTTGTATTATTTTTTGTGAATAAAATTAAATGAGTTGTGGACAGATTTTCAAAGATTTTGTTTTATTTGGAACTTCATTTTCTGTATGTGCAAAAAAAATTAAAAGCGTATATGCATTTTCAATTTTTAATGCCGTTTTAAAAACTAAAAATTCTGAAATTTGTCTAAAAAATCATTTATCTTTCTAAAACGACTGCGAAGATTATAAACATATCATATGCGGAATTTCGTTTCCTTCAGTTTATTCAATAAACTAAACCGTTTCTTAGTTAAGCTAATATATGTTGTGCAACCTCCTCCTTTTTCGAAATAACGGTATATCTCGAAAATACGAACTAACCTAAAAAACGGTTATCACCACTGAATTCAACGCTTAGCACCACCCGAATTAGTTTAAGCCGCTGGGTGCCCATCTTTGGCCTTATTCATAATCAATTTTTAAATTTATTACAGTTTTATAAAACAGATTTTGTATGGAAAATCTGTCTTATAAACCTTTTAATATAATAATTGAAATTTTTTCAACACTAATTTTTTTAATTTGTTTCAAAACTTCGACTCAAAACTAGAAATTTCAAATAAAGTGTGCAACCTGTAAACGTTATCCAATTTTACTAAAATTTTCAGAATTCGTGGTTATATGACGGAGAAAATTTTTTGACCTTTAAAGCATCGAAAATTCAGTATAAACCAAAAAAATTATTGAAACAAAAATTGAGAAAAATGAATTTTAAGAATAATTTTTTCTCAGTTACAGCTGCATTTATACCCTACACCACCATAGTGGGGAGGATATAATGCGATTGTGCAGATGTTTGTAACGCCCAAAAATATTAGTCTAACACCTTAAAGTATACCAATCGACTTAGAATCACTTTCTGAGTCAATTAAACGATGTCCGTCCGTCTGGCTGGTCGGCTGATTGGCTGGCTGGCTGTCCATATAAACTTTGTGCGCAGAGTACAGGTTGCAATTTTGAAGACATTTCGATTGGTAAATATTATTTTTGGCTGAAATCGGTCCATTATTTCACCTAGCCCCCATACAAATGTCTTCCGAAATTGGACTTTATCGGTCATAAATGTTTAATTTATACATGTATCTGCACAAATTCCGATCCAAATAAGTTTTATATAAACAAAATTCATGTCACCAAATAATTTTCATATAGACATAAATCACACTACCTAATTTCATGGTGATCGGTCCATAATTGGTCATAGCTCCCATATAAGGCCCACTTCCGAAAATCACTCAAAAATATAAATTATTGAAATTTTAAAAGAAAAATGTTTTTGCTCTTTTACTTAGTGTAGTACTTTCTTACTTGTTTTCGCATACACCATGTCAACGTATGAGTAATATTCATCAATTATAACAAGTATACTCAAGTATACTATATTTCGAAAAAGAAGGAGGTTGCTCAACATATATTCGCGTAACTCAAAAACGGTTTAGTTTATTGAACAATCTGAAAAAACCGTGTCCGTATCAAAATCACAACTTCTGAACCGCACAAACCATCTCTCGCACCTGGAAACCGATGGAACACATTCACCATAAGCTTCGGCTAGCAATCGCTATGGTTCAGCGGCATTTTTTTTTTTTTAATTAAAGTAGCTTTGTTTACACTATAATGTTTAATAACTAAGTGAGAATAAATAACAGATATGTAACCTTCAAAATGGCATATTAGTTATTAAAAACAAAAACCGCGTTCAAAAGATACGCCATCTATTGTAAATTCCTCATTTTTAAGTGCTACTCCCAATATTTTAGAGGTAACGGTAGTCGAGCAGATAGGGTATTTCAGAGGCTCAGCAATACATATCTTATTTTCTAAAGATTTCTTGCATTGCACAGTGGTGCAGAATCAAAATTTGTTGGAAATAAATCTGGCATTTCCAAACGGCACCGATCGGACCGGTGTAATTTTTGTAATTTTTCATTTTTAAATACCGAACTTCCTAAATCGGGGAAAATGTGTTCCAAAAACTGAGTTTTTAAATAACATATACACAGAGAAAACAGATTCGTGATAGCAACCGAATTTGTTGCCAATCGAATGATTCTGTCTTAGTTGCCGAATTTTACGGTTGTGTCTACAATATTTTGGAAGGGACAACTAAAGTTTGGTTGCCTCAACTGAAATTCTTCTTTATCAACTGACTTTCTGTTGTTAGAACTGAAAAATTCAATGTGTGCAACCGAATCATTCGATTGGCAACAAATTCGGTTGCTATCACGAATCTGTTTTCTCTGTGTAGGGTTATACAAATATGTAGCTTTTTCGAAGATCGATGCTTTGTATTTTTAGAACTTTTTACTCAAAGCTAAAATTTTGTTTTAAAATTGGACCAGTTGGCATTGATCTGGGAGGGACTAGGTCCGCTTAAATGAGACATGTTTTACTTCACACGCTTTTGCATTAAGTTCTCTTTTCGGATCATATACAAGTTGTATATAGTCCCGAAGAAAATTTTTTCTTACAATAAATGAAATGTTTGGAACTTTTTTGGAAAACGTCCCATAAGTGGTGAATGAGGGTATATATAAGTTTGTCATTCCGTGTGTAACATTGAGAAATATTCATCTCATACCCATTTTAAACTTGCAAGAAAATTGTTTATTGTTCTCCTAAGCAGTTTGGTATTGAAAATCGGTTCAGTGGAACAGAGTTATGAACCAAAATGTGAGACAACCTAAAAAAAAACTTGATAATTTTAACATAGTTTTCCTTATTTGTGCAAATATATTGCAGATAATAATATAAAATTTTACACACGTTATTTTTATGTTAAAGGACTAACTCTGGTAAAAATTATAGGAATCGGTCCATGATTTCTCCTAGCCCCCATACAAATTTCTTCCCGAAATATGGTTCTATGGTCTGTAAAAGCCTACCATATTGCAGTATCCACACAAAATTTAGGAAACATAAGTTTCGTGCTTAAAAAAATCACAATACCAAATGTTTTGTGGATCGGCCCATATTTGACTTTAGCCCCCATATAAAGTTCACTTCCGAAAATCACTCAAATAAGCATAAATGTCTTATAAATATCGCTATTAAGTTTAAATTCGTCATAAATAGTCCCATTATATACCAAAATCGCTATACCTAAGTCTATGAAGATCGGCCAATAATTGGTTATAGCTCCCATATAAGGTTCACTTCCGAAAAACACATTAACCTACATAAATATCTGAAAAATATCAATATCAAAACAAAATTTTATACAAATCTCTAATCAGTAATTTGTATCCAGCAATCATACTACTGTAAATATCGGTCCATATTTAACCATAGCTCCCATATAAGGTCTACTCCCGAAAATCACTAAATTTCTCATAAATTTCTTACAAATATAGTTATCAGGTTGAAATTCGAAACAAATTTATTCGATATATACAAAAATCGATGTACCAAATGTTACGATGATAGGCCCATAATTGATCATAGCCTCCATATAAGAACCACTTCCGGGAAACACAATAACCTGTACAAATATCCAAAATAATCTGTACTGAACCAAAATTTTACACCGATCAGTAATTAGTATCCAAGAATCGTACTAGCTCCCATATAAGGTTTACTCTTGTTAATGGCGTTGTTTATATGAAATTGTACAAAAATAGCACTCAAATACTTAGGCCCATAATAGGTCATAGGTTTCATATATTGAACCAAAATAGTACACAGATCAGTAATTTTTAAAATCATACTACTGAATATTTGGCAACAGCTCCCATATAAATACATAAAAATCACGTTAAAATATTTTATGACAATCGACTCATAAGTCTCATATCTCCCATATAAGTCCCACAACCCAATATCTTGAAATTTGTCTAAATATATTTGTATACCCTTTTTATGCCCTTCACCATGAGTGGCAAGGGTATATATAAGTTTGTCATTCCGTTTGTAATTTCTACAATTTTCATTTGCGACCCCACAAAGTATATATATTCTGAATCGTTATAGATAGCGGAGTCGATATAGCCATGTCCGTCTGTCCGTCTGTGTGTTGAAATCAACTTTCTGAATCCCCCAAATAACTTACATACACGAATGATACATCAGTATCTCCGAAATTCTTCCGGCTCGGTTGCTATTTAAAATCGAGAAAATCGGTCCACAAATGGCTGATATATAGGGAAAAAACCAGGACAACCTCGATTTTTGACCCATATCTGGATTACTAAATCATTAATATAGACAATATGGATATCTAATGATAGATATTTCAAAGACCTGTGGGTAGATCATCTCATGGACTATTTATATTTTAAATTTCAGATCATTCGGATCACAATTGGGTTTTTCACGATTTTCAAAAATACCTCCAACCATGTGAAATTTCGTTACAATATATAAAC
Organism: Calliphora vicina; assembly: GCF_958450345.1. NCBI lineage: Eukaryota > Metazoa > Arthropoda > Insecta > Diptera > Calliphoridae > Calliphora > Calliphora vicina. Next base: position 107,199,979 of record NC_088781.1, on the reverse strand, counting down.
CATTGTGCACTAGCCTTAATAAATATTAATGACAAATACGCATTTGCATGTAATATTTTCAAAACCTCTGAAAAATTATTGAAAATTTTGAGGATCGCTAAAGTGATCGGAAAAAATAAAATTGAATCTATAAGGCGGTATAAAAAACTACATTATAATTTTAATAGCGGTTATAGGGATCTTTACAATTTGTTCTTACATTTGATTTCCTTACACAAATTTTATATTATTAAAAATAGCCGCACTCTTCTCTCTAGCCCACTTTACATACTTTTATTTACATCCCTCGTATGTAGTTCTTAACTAACCTCTAATCAATGCTTTTAAAAACTTTTGGTTTTCTCTTAACATTTATTACTAACTGTGGAGCAATAAACCGATTAATAATATTCGGCTATCAATCAAAGCAAATTTATGAACATATTTTTTTTTAAACCAACTAACAAATATTCACGTTTCCAATTTTTATTCCACCAGAGCGCGAAATCACTCAAATTTATTGAAGATAAGATTTGCTGGCAATTGTTATGATTGATTTTTTCATAAAGGTGGGCGTATAAATCAATCACTTTGCAGCTGATATACAAGCAAACATACAGTTTGGAAATGAAATAACCAGTCGAAATGATAAGAGTTCTTCATATAATATTATGGGAGAATTTATACACAAGTAAAGTTATTTGTAAATTACTTGGTTTATATTTAGTCATTTATTTTCACTTTCAATAAACTAGGGAACTATGACGATATGGAATTGGTTATTGTAAAAAGTTTAATTGTGAATATCAATAATCACGAGTGTAGATAAGGAAAAAAAACTCATTGCAAAACGATCTACTTTTAATTTCTGATTAATTTTGTAATATAATCAGAATTGACGAATATTTCCCTTCAAATCCTTAGACATATTTTGCTGGTCTTCCTTCCCTTTTCAAAAGAAATCCACCACCACAAGTTTTTTATTCCGAAATGCTTAAGTTACACGTTTTGTATCTTTATTTCTCACATAAAACTGAATTTTAATGATCTCTATACATGTGTCCTACTTGGCTCAAATGATTTCTGCTAAACCGTCATATTTATGGGCCCCATAAAACACAATTCAAGACAAAAAAAAATCCAACATAATGGTCAACTGTTTTGTAGCCACTATTAAACGCGTTTAAGTGTAAATAATTTGTATTAAATTGCAAAAATTTTACAAAACTATAAAAAAGTACATAAATATACATAACTGGTATGTTTGGATGTATATACATATTTATTTATATTTAAAAATGGATAATCAAATTCACTCATGTCAAAAGTGCACATATAATGATCTGTCATTTTAACCACAGGTTTATTTTCTATGCATAAATCTACAATATGAAAAAAGACAGCTAAACATTTAATGGGTGCTTTAGATTCCCTTTCCCAAGATGAGCAGCATTTAGTTAAAAACAGATAAATTTTAATATATTATTATGTATTTGATTTTTTTTTTAAACTTTATTTTAGATTGCATTTAAATAATTTGGGATGACCAAGCTTTTGAAGTCTCATCAATTCTCATAAACGAGAATAGACTGAAATAGGCCTTGACTCATATAAATCTCCGGGATGGATTCTAATACTAGACCTTTTGTTTAAGCTTATTAGTCTTTCGCCCTTTCTCTTGAAGACCATGGAAAGGTTAATTGATCTGCACCTTCGTTCATCGATTGATCCTGATCGACTTTCTTTGTCTCAGCATGCCTACATGAAGGGCAGATCCATTCAGTCGTTTCTACATTCGCTTGTTGGATTTGTAGAAAAATCACTCGAGCACAAATAATATGCATTGGTGGCCTTCTTGGATATTGAAGGGACCCCTTTAACAATGCGACGCCAGAGACAATTCTTTCGATTTTAGATGGACTGGATATATATTAGTGTATTATATGCTTCATATGTAGACTTCTGACCAATAGAGTCATTATTTCTGGGAAACATCTTGACACATTATCACTATGTCTACAAACTTCACTTAGTACACTTAGTCATTAAGAAAACGGAGCTTGTGCACCTTTCAAAAAGGTACAAAATCCCCTCGTTTTCATTAACGGGCCTTAACAGGGTGGAACTTAAGCTCTCCGACAGTGCGAAGCTTCTAGGAATCATTCTAGACTCTAAGCTATCCTGGTGTCCGAATATCCAAGCGAGACTATCGCTATTTATGCCTTCAGAAGGGTCATTGGGGAATAAGCCCTAGGAATGCGAAATGACATTTTGGTGGTAAAGCCCATATTAATGTATGGAGCACTATTATGGTGGAAAGCTCTAAATAAATCCTGCGAATATCTGCACTAATGATTACGTTTGCACCACGCAGCACCCCGTGTCGTATTTTATTCATTATGCTGCACTGGCTATCGGCTGATCTCATGAACATACAATTTGCCATAAATTCGGCGATCAGCCTAAGCTCTGTAGGAGTATGGAAAGCTATTCAGAATGTTTCAGGCTACAGGATCAATGTAGCGTAATTCAAGCTGAGATTTCAGCCATTAAAAGGGCGGTATACTGGATGAAGTACTATAGGTTATTTCGTGTGAATATCCGAATCTGTACTGACGCTAAGCCTGCTATCAAATCCCTATCTTGTGTCTACATCCAGATTGGACCATGAATGCGAGGTATCTCTTAACGAAATGGCGAGACATTCTAATCAGAACATTCTATTCTGGACGCCGCACGTTGGCCATGATTCAGTGGCGCTTAATTGATTATTTAGAATTAATATTTATTTATTAGATTTGGTACCGCTTAAAAGTAGACAAAATTCTACATCACTAATAGCTAAAATCGTTATTCTAGGTTGCATACTTTTTCTGCAGTTACTGTCAAAGTGGATAAATTTTTCGTATTTTTAGATGAAGTAATAAAAATTGAAATTAAACACAATTAAAATTATTTTTTTTTTGTTTAAAACATGTAAAAGCTAACTTTTTATGATGGAACCATCAACTTCAGATATTTGAGTATATGAATAAGAATCTTTTATATAAATTTTTTTGGAAAAGTATTTTTTTTCTAAATGTTCCAAATTTAGAGTATTTGTAATTTTTGATGGATGAGAACTAAATATGTTTATAGTTGTTTGTTTTTAAAATATATAATAAAAAAGTACAACATTTAGGCTTTTATTTTAACAAAAAAAATGTTGCGCATGTTTGCGCGCCTTTCTCAAAATTAAGATTTTATTAAAAGGTTTGAGCTGCACTGTGGCGAAAATGAAAAACTAGATAAATGAAAAAAAAATGGAAGTAAATCTGTAAATTCTAAACGTATTTTCCGATTTTAATAAAATTACCTACGACAATAGAGGAGGTGCAGCTGAGTTTAAGTTTTGAATTTGGAGTTAAATCACTAATACGCGCCGGAGCCTCAAGGCCTCAAAGAGAGGTAACTCGGGATGAGAAAAAACACCTGTTTGGTCAAAGTGTCAAATTTGGAATCCCTCTAACACAGAGAGTTCTTGACCGATCTTATTGAAAAATTGTGTCTATATTACTATCCGATAGGACTATCTTTCGTGCAATCGGAAAACATCAGTTTTAAAAATTTTTTCAATGGACTTGAAAATTTTTTTTATAAAATTTTTTATTTAAAATTGTTTCTATTTTTTTTACTTAATATGGTATAATCTTTAAAAATAAATATATAAAAAAATTCTAACATTATTGCCTGAGTTAAGAGTCAATTTGGATGCGATTCAACCCACTGTGCGACGCTCGACCTCATATTCAATACCTATTAAAAAGTATTTATAATGATGTGGTTGGGAAGTTGTATCTTATCCGCTTTATAATCCTGACCGTGCTCCGTTTGACTGCAATTTGTTTCAATAGATGCTGAACAATCTCTCTAGGATACGTTTTACTTTGGAACAACCACTTATTTGTAGATATGACACAGTAGTTCCCACTGTCTACCACGTGTAAACTACTTATGATCTTACACATATTAATTAAGGTTTATGGCAAGCCACTATTTAAGTAACTATCTGATCCTGTTTTGTTAACTAAGATCAAAGAGCCGGTTGTTTTAGTCATTGCCTTGCCATTCGACAGACCTAAGGCTCATGCATGATAGTTCCTCCAAGCACGAATGATAGATATCCCATTATTATCTTCCTTGTAGCTAACCAAAGCCAGATATTGGCAGGATATACTGCACAATATCTCCTCATCTTCCTTATGCTGATCAATTGCACAGTGGGGTAGAATCAAAATTTGTTGAAATAAATCTGGCATTTCTAAACGGCTGATCCGAACGGGATAAAATTTGACTTGGGCATAGACAAGGAGTATTCGAGTTTAAGTTATTAAAATGGATCCTACAAATGCTCCATGGTCGGCGCTAGGGGGATCAAAGTATAGTAAATTCGACATGTAAAATGTTTAAATACGTGCCAATTCTTTGTTTCGCATCCGATATCAAAGATTAGGCTAGGTCTTGAAAAAACAAGTTTGCTTCCGAGTTATAGGCTTTTCAAAATTTTGTCATATCTTGGTCCGCTTTTTTAAAAATATAGGCCGTACTTTTGGGCCAACTAAATCTATATATATAAAAATGGATGTTTGTATGTATGTTCCGAAAGTACTCAAAAACGGCTACACCTATTTTGATGAAATTTTCAGGGAATCTTCAAAATAGCCTAGCGAGTAACACTGTGAAGTCAGATTTTTGATTTTCGGTATGTGGGCGGATGGGCGTGGCATAATCAAATTTTTACATTGTACCGCTAATGCCATCTATATATATAAAAAACGGCTGCACCGATTTTGATGACACTTTCAGGGAATAGCCCAGCGGATTTCACTGTATAGTCAGATTTTTCATATTCGGTATGTGTTCGGAGGGGCGTGTAAAAATCCAATTTTTCAGAAAAGCCTTTTGGGTAACAGTGTAAAGTCAGATTTTTGATTTTCAGTCTGTGATAAACAATTTTGTTTACTCTTGCATATTAGGTGCATGAATAAGAAATTTCCATACTGAATTTTTGAATTCATTGCAACCAGCCGAAATGCCACTACATGTATTAACATTGAAGGTTGGTTCATCGACTTTGTCGGACACTGTATATTAAAATCGAGATCGAGATGCAATATAAAACAGATGTTTTCTAAAGACCAGCAACGCGGACCGAGTTCAACTAGTTACCAATAATATACAAAAGATTTCAGAGCAATATCCATTATGGATCCAACAATTTTCAGTTTAAAAGTTCAAAAAAATAGTAAATTTTTGTTGATTTTTGGGCAAAAAGGTGACTTAACTCTTTTTTCTTAAAAAAAAGTTTCTGTAAGAACATATTTTATGTTTTTCTGTAAGGTATCATTACGGAGGACATTTTATACAGAACATGTCCTACCCCTCGGAATATGACCTATTTTTTATCGGAATTTAAAATTTGGGTCACATGTTCTTAAAACCCAAAGATGGATCAGAAAACGGAAACAGCTTTGGAAACCTTAATGTGTTCCCTATTTATCACCAGAGTTTTTTTTTAGTCCCGAAGGAAAGGTGGACCCTATGGGCAAAATTGTAAAAATACTATTTCTGGGATTTTCGCCTTAATTTTTAGGAAGTTTTCACAAATACCGGTCCATCATTTCACCTAGCCCGCATACTAATGTCCACCCAGAATACTCTGAAATTATACTGTAAAGTATGGCGAAAAGCAGACAACATTTGTCTCTTGATCGTTAAAGTAAATTTCGGAAATGTTCCCACTAACAAATAATCAAGGTTTAATTAAATCATAATACACACAATTATGAGAGATTTGTAGGCATTTAATTTTCGGATGTAGGGCTTCTGTGGGACCCATGATCTGTTATTGACCTATCTGTGCAATTATTTAAGTTTGATTTGTTTTAAAATAAAACTTATTTGTGGCAATTTTTGAAAGGGTAGTAATATATTTCAAACATTTTTATCGGAGCTGGGTGAAAAAATGATTTCAATAGGTTTCGTCCTTTGCCAATAAAATTGATAACATACTATACTTTATTGTTTTTATGGGGGGGATGTTGGTTGTTAAAATGTTGAACTATTTTTTTTGGTTTTACAAAATGGCATAATTTTTTTTTATTTAAGCTAAAATCATTCTACAAAATCCAATCTGGTCAGCCTCTTCCCCAGCATTGCATCATTTAAATGTCTCTTTTAACTCCTGTTTCATTATGTTTATTTGATGACACTTCTTGTTATTGTAGTTTTTGCTGCTGGTTACTACAACATAGTATTGTTGTTGTTGTTGCTATTTTTATTATTTTTTCAATATTTTATTTTAAACAACAAATTATACATTATTGTCATTGTCAGCTAAGCTCTATTTTAAATAGATTTTATAATAAACGACTATAAAATACACATTTTTTCTATTAAGTATTATTTTGTTTATATAATATTTTTTTTGTTATTGCTGTTTATTAATATTACTTAAATTAATTTAGTTTTTTTTTGTTTTAATTTCATTTTTGTTCTATTCATGTCATTTTGTTATTTTTCTATAAAAATTGTTGAAATGTCAACAGCCATCATTGTGGTCAACACTCAGGCGAACGTTCGGGAACGTTATAAAACTATATATGTATTTGTAGCAGTGTATGTAGATTTTGGAGAGAAAAAATGTTTAACGAATTAATGAAATTACAGGAGTTTAATTTACAATATTTAAATAATGTATTAAAAAGTAAAAAAAAATTTTTGTAAAAAACTTGTAATAGGTACTTATGTATTTATATCATTTTAGCTTAGACATATGTTTGACATAATTGCACTGGTAATTTTCATGTCATCGTTTGTAGAAAAAAAAGATAAAAAACAAAATTCACAATCAATAGCTGGTAAGATTACAACAGAGAAGGTAAGATTACATAACATGTTATTATAATCCATGTGCTGTATATTTATGCTGATCAATGATCTTGAGAAATTACGCCGCACACTTAAGTATTTTTAGCAGACGAATATCTCGAAAGCAGTTGCTCTCGTGTTTTTCAACATCTAGAGAAGTGGTTGTTTAAATAAAAAACAATTCCTATCACACAAAATATTGTTACTTTTTTTACCTTTTAAAAATGGTGGTTTATTTCCTTTAAATAAGCCATATTCTTTTAATTGCAAATAACTCTTAATTTAAATAGTCCCCAGCAAAAACTTCGCTTACAAAAGCTACAATGTCTTTTTAATAATGTCTTTTTTAATAACTTACTTTTTAAGTAGTAAAGTCTAAAAAACAAAATAAACAAACAAAACAAAAAAACTGTTACTTTTTTTCAATTTGTCCATTTTTTTTATTGCATGTTTATTTTTAGAAAAACAGAAAAGAATATTGCATTACTGTGTGAAAACCATTATTTGATGCACAATGAAATAACTAAGCGGTGGTTTAGTGAGCACAACGGCAGACTACCAAACAGAAGGTTGCAGGTTCGAATCGGGACTACGACTTATTTTATTTTTATTTTTTTGTGTAAATAAAAATTCTATAAATAACTCTACTAACAAAACAACTTATTTCTGGCCAAAATACCTATAAAGGATTACTTTTGGGACATCGCGAACAAAAATAATGAGTTCTTACAGTAGAAAAATAAGTAGTTGAATCGTCAAATTCCCCTTATTTTTCGGCTTATTTGTAAGAAAAGTTTTTGCTGGGTCACTCTCTTTTAATACACACACTGTATAATTTACAAGAATACACTGGTAATACAGTTGATGTTAACTCTAACAACGCCTACAATAACTGTCTGCTCAGCAATACTCTGTTAGTATATATATTTGGGTGGCCCTTAATAAAAGAAAGTTGGATTTTTGCCAGTCTCATCCCCCAGTTTGGTGAACATCCCAGCAAAAACTTTACTTACAAATAAGCCGAAAAATAAGGGCAATTTGACGATTCGACTACTTATTTTTCTACTGAAAGAAGTCATTATTTTTGTTCGCGATGTCCCAAAAGTAATCCTTTATATTTTGGCCGGAAATAAGTTGTTTTGTTAGTAGAGTTATTTATAGAATTTTGTATTTGAAAACAAAAATTAAGTCGCAACCAAGAGTCGAACCATCAACCACGCGTTTTGCTAGTCTGTTGTTGTACTCACTACACCACTGCTTAGTTATTTTATTGTGTGTCAAATAATGCTTTTCACACAGTAATGCAATATTCTTTTCTGTTTTTCTAAAAATAAACATGCAATAAAAAAATGGGCAAATTGAAAAAAGAGTAACAGTTTTTTTGTTTTATTTGTTTATTTTATAGTAAAGTCTAAAAAACAAAAACAGTGTACTTAAAAAGAAAGTTATTAAAAAAGACATTACTTAAGTAGCAATTGTAGTTTTGTAAGCGAAGTTTTTGCTGGGATTGGTAAAAAAAATTCATCCTGAAAAAATTTTGAAAGTCGAGTGTCATTTTAATCCCAAGTGCCATTAAGGGTTAATTCCCATTTTTGTGCTGTTATTATAAATACTTGACTTCATGTTATATATAATCGGCCCAAAAATATATATCATTTATCTATCTTTCCATTCCAAATATTGAAAAATTTGACCTTTGACCTTCACGATTTAAGGTTTAACGTTTTCCAACTTTAGTAAAACTTCCAGAGTAAATTTAAATTTATCTTGACTATAATATCCTAAATATGTTCTACTTAAAATTAATAACAAATATTTAGTTTTTCTCGAAAATTTAAATATTTAAATCGCAGGTACGGAAAAACTACAGGAGGGATTGACATATTTTTTTCACATTTTTATTCCCTTTGATGTTGTAAATAAATCCCCACGTGATGATCGAAAAATTCTGAAATTTGTTTAACAAAATTTTTAAAAATTTGAAAATGGAGATTTGAAACTGCCGTAAAAAAATATTTTTTGGTAATAGCTGCGAATAGGTTAACGGTATTCTACTAAGACAAAAGCTCATATACAAGTAAATACGGATATATTTTAAGTAAACATGGGCTTTTATTTTAATATTTATCAAAATATGTTAATTTTGTTCCTACATTTCTTGTTCAAGTGGCCTGAGACACATTAAAAACCTGGCGAATTTTTAATAACTTTAATATTTTTTAACCAATTTTTGTTTTTTATGTCTCATTAGAACGACAATTACGTACACATTTCGTTTCTTTTAAATTAAATTGCAAAAGTAATTATTTATTGGCAAAATTTTTACAAAAACTGATAAAATTGCATTTGTTTCCCCTGTAAATGCATATCAAAACTTCAGGGGGCTTGCCCTTGTCTTAACCCTAAATTTACCTAACCCCGATTTACCTAAAATTTGTTCAGGATGATTTTTTTTTACCAATCTTCATCAAACTGGGGGGTAAGACTGGCCAAGATCCAACTTTTGTTTATTAAGGGCCACCCTAATATACACAGTACAATATTCTAGTAGTTTCATGAATTATCTAACGCAAAAACTTGAATGGTTTATTTCCATATTGATCACCTTGAGTTTAAGCTGTTTCACAGTTAATGTTGTTATAGAGTATTGTATACCCCAATATGTTGTTAAATATTTTGGAAAAGGAATTTATACATCGGAACTCGGTCTAAAAAATACCATTTTGGGGATTTTTTAAAAGATATTTGGGAATTGTGAGATTCTCACTAACAAATCAGAAATTTCTTATTCACTTTTGCATTTTGATCAAAAATTTCTATATAACTGCAAAATTTCATAAAAGCGATTCATAAACAAAATATTTATTGCTTTTTTAAAATTAAAATTTTCCAAAAAAATCAGCTAACATTTTTTATTTCCTTTTTTTGCAAAATGTCTTTTATAAATTTTGTAATTCTTAAAAATTTTATATATTTTTGAAAGGAAGACACAAAAATAAGTCAAAAATTTTAAGTTTTTTTCGAAAGATTGAAATTGATTGAGTGATAGCCATCTAAACTTTTTGGGACAACTTTGATAAGAACAACAGGTAATAAGCTACATGGATGAGAAAAAAACACATGTCACCATGTAAAACTTTGACTTCCTCTAACTTAGAGAGTTCTTGACCGATCTTGTTGAAAAGTTGTGTCTATATTACTATCCAATAGGACTAACCTCGTCCCGATCGGAAGACATCGGTTTTAAAAATTTGTTCACTTGACATGAAATCCCCCATATTACTGTATGAATAAATTTTTTCTTTTGTGAACATTTTTATACCCTACACCACTATAGTGCGTTTGTGCAGATGTTTGTAACGCCCAAAAATATTAGTCTAACACCCACCTTAAATTATACCGATCGACTTAGAATCACTTTCTGAGTCGATTAAACGATGTCCGTCCATGTAAACCTTGTGCGCAGACTACAGGTCGCAATTTTGAAGATATTTCGATCAAATTTGGTACATGTTATTTTTTCGGCCCAAGGACCAAGCCTATTGAAATCGGTGCATTATTTCACCTAGCCCCCATACAAATGTCCTTCCGAAATTGGAGTTTATCGGTCACAAATATTTAATTTATAAATGTATCTCCACAAATTAAGCTCGAAATAAGTTTTATATACACAAAATTCATGTCACTAAATTTTGTTACGATCGGTCCATAATTAGTCATAGCTCCCATATAGACCCGCTTCCGAAAATCACTTTAACGTGCATAAAAATTCAACATAGTAAACTTTCATATAGACATAAATGACACGACATAATTTCATGGTAATCGGTTCATAATTGGTCATAGCCCCCATATAAAGCCCACTTCCGAAAATCACTCAAAAATATAAATTATTGAAATTTTAAAAGAAAAATGTTTTTGCTCTTTCACTTAGTGTAGGGTATTATATGGTCGGACTTGACCGACCATACTTTCTAACTTGTTTTTTTAATTATTTTCTACTTTCTATACCCTTAGCCATGAGTGACAAGGGTATATACAAGGTGGCGCAAAAGTAAACTTCCGATGTTTTTTGGCTGTAAAATAAAAAAAAAAATTAAAAACTTTGATTCTTCTTGTGGATTATTTTTATTTGGTCTTTTAATTTTTTTTGCATCAAGTCGAGAATATGATGTCATGTAAATGATTGTCATTTGAGCCCTTTTTATGTCATTTTCCATCAGTTTGGCCAATACTTCCGGCGATAGGTCCTCACATTCTTGACTGATATTGTCTTTAAGTGCTGCAAGAGTCTGAGGCTTGTTGACATAAACCCGCGACTTCAAAAAGTCCCACAAAAAGAAGTCTGGAGCGATCAAATCAGGCGATCTTGCTGGCCAGTGCAAATCTTCAAAACGGGAGATTAGGCGCCCGGGAAATGCATCCTTCAGCATATCGGTTGTCGCACGTGCAGTGTGTGCCGTTGCACCATCCTGTTGGAACCACATGTTTTCCAATCCCAATTCATCAAGTTGCGGCAAAAAGAACTCGTTGATCATTGCTCTGTAGCGCTCACCATTCACAGTAACAGTTTGGCCCGCGACGTCTTCGAAGAAAAAAGCGGGTGTATTGGCTCTTCGTGGGTTACACGCGGATTTTCAGTGCCCCAGAAGCGTAAATTTTGCTTATTTACGTACCCGCTAAGATGGAAATGGGCCTCATCACTCATGATTATTTTTGATGAAGTCACCGACCGATTATTGGTCAAATAAATAGTCAGCAATATTCCGCGTTCTGGAGCAGTGTAGCTTAACATTGTTTATTAACGCATGTGTTTACTACACAAATTTCAAAACAGAACTGACATTAGGGGCCAATCGCAAAATTTATAGGATTTTCTGATAGGAGGATTACTTTTGCGCCACCTTGTATATATTTGTCATTCCGTTTGTAATTTCTACAATTTTCATTTCCGACCCCACAAAGTGCATATATTCTGGATCGTTATAGATAGCGAAGTCGATATGGCCATGTCCGTCTGTATGTTGAAACCAACTTTCCGTAGCCCTAAAATAACTTAAATACATGATTCATACATAGAGATGCTAAACGGGGAATCCCGTTCCCGAAAATACCCGGGGGTTTCGGGATTTCTTAAACCCCGAAGCCCGGGATTTTTTAATATTAAATCCCGGGATTTTCGGGATTTTCCAAATCCCGTTTTTCATAAATAAATAGGGTAAATTGTCATTTTTGTGTGCCTTTTTTATGCTTTTTGACATTCTACATGCCCGAATATCGCTCAACTCCTGCTACAACATAGTTAGTAAAGGAAAGCGGTATTTTCGGTTTTCCTGGAGTGGGGCTCTGGAAAATGAATTCTTCACATTTATTTGTAAGTTATCTAACAAAACTCAATTTAAATCCTCTTCAAATAAAATTGATTTTATCTCAGATGAGGAGCTCGAACAAAATGAAAATATTTCGAATGCTCAAAGGCTAAAAGATATTATTAATAAATGTAAAAAACCCAAATAACAATAACGAAACCAAGTTATAATGTAGATTTGCAACTTGCAAAAGAAATAGATCACTTTATTTCTGAAGGAACAAGAGGAAAATACTTGCAGATTTGTTATAAGTATTTGCAAACGGTTTTGCCAATATGAAAGATGATTTTCGGCAGCAGCATATGTCGGAAACAAAATTCGTTCCAGAATGGCAGACGAAACCATAGATGCAATAGTAGGCTTTTTAGTGTCTAATAAAAATTAATTGCTAAATAAATATTTTACTTTCAATTGTAAAGACATAATTATGTACGTTTCTTTCTTATAATTTTCGGGATTTTAGATTTCCCGAAAATCCCGAAATCCCGACCCGGGGTTTCTTTACCAAATCCCGATCTCCGGGATTTTCAAAAATCAGTCCCGATTAGCATCTCTATTCATACATCAATATATGGGAATTCTTCCCGCTCGTTTGCAATTTAAAATCGACAAAATCGGCCCTAAATGGCTGAGATATAACGAAAAAAACGGGACAGCCTCGATTTATGGCCTATTTTTAATCTATATCTGGATTACTAAGTCATTAATATAGACAATATGCATATCTAATGTAGATATTTTATAGTCCATTGCAACGATGTATATATAGTAAGTTGGACATACAATTGGTCAAAATCGGGAAAAATTATTTTTTAATGCGAATTTTTTATAAAAAAATTTTTTTTGGTTATAAATTCTTTAAAACAAAAAATTGAAAAAAAAAATTTTAAAACAATTTAAAAAAAAAATAATTTTGTTTAATTAAAAATATTTAAAAAGAAAAATTTTTAAGTATAATTTGGTGAAGAGTATATAAGATTCGGAGGGTATATATGATTCAATTTGATATATCTTTCAAAAGTTTGTTCCATACCTTTATCTTAGCATTTTATGTAGAAAATAAATTAAAATTTTAGTTCATCCTAGAGTTGTGAGAAGTTTTGCATACAATTTATAAGTAAATGTTTTTGCCAAAATCATTTTAAAAATTGTTTTCTGCATATATCTCTAAGATAGAGGGTTTTGAATATATTCCCTCGATATGGACCTTCAGATTGGTATTTGGAATTCATGGCTAAGGATTAGTTTTGTCTCTTCTCCAAGAAGCTTGTTAACTTTCATTATAATTAGCTTTGAAACCTCCCCTTTTACCTCCCTCTTACACTCAAAGATTTACGTTTGTCATTTTCATCTATACACTGATACACATCAATACAAATTCCATAGAATTTTTTTTACGGTCTGCTAATCGCAATTTCATTTAGACATGAACATAATAAATATAAATAAATCAAATATTTATTAAATATAATAAATTATAATTTATTATTAGTGGTTTGTGCACATAAACGCATCAAAGAAACATACAAAAATGTAAAAAAAAAACATTACGAATTGAATAATATAAAATAGAATAATGCATAAATACATTTGCATTGTTTTGAATGCAATACGTATGACAAACTCACATAAATATATAACAGCCGACACTCTTTCACTCACACGCTCACGTTTTTATTTCTATTTGTGAATTTTTAATTAAAATAAATCAATTTTTATACCAAAAACGCAAAAAAAAAGTAATTTTTCAATTTTATCAAATTGTCATTATGCGTAATTAATTAATATTATACTCTCTATGCATAAATGAAAATTAGAAATTGTTGATCTGCCTCATTCTGGCGGATAAAGGCAGAGAGTTCAAGGTGAAATTAATAACTTTAGAGGAGAAAATTTTCCAGTTTAGATGTAAAACTATCTAGTTGGTCATATATTTAAAACATCATCAACCCCATGTTACGAATAGATGGAGTTGTGTGTGCATTTATAAGTCGTTTTAAATGATCATATAGGAAAATCTGTTGCATCTTCTATATATTCTGAACTACTCCATATTTATAAATCTCTGGTAGTAATGGAATTTAAAGGGCTGACTCATTTTACCAGAAGATATAAAATTTAGACTATCGCTGTAGGATGGTCACATTCCGGAAGTTTCGAGAGTAATTCCAGAATTTAAATTGGTGTCTCAAACCTTATATTGTACACTGAATGTACTTACACCTTACACTGCATATTCTGAGCGTTGGACTTTAAAAAGCTGCTCTCCATCTCTAAAGATGGTACATATACTATCCTATATTGTCTTTAATGGCTCCATTGGATTCCTCAATATCTAGTTATTTATATATAAGTTCCCGTAGTTCCTTAAACATAGAGCCATAACAAATTTATTCCATTCTGATTTGTCTGATGCAAGTGTTTTTATCTCGTTCCAGCCATTGTCTTTGTTGGTCAGATGGTCTTCCTTTTCTACGGCTTCCTTGAGGGTTTCATTCGATGGCTTTTCTTGTGACATCGTGAACGGGCTTTCGTATAGTATATCATAGTCATGGCCCTTTTCTTTTTCGGATCTAGACATATACGGGTTTTTGGTAGGTTTGGACCCATAGACTTTCATTTGATATCGTTACTGGGCAGAATATTTTTAAATTTTTCCGCAGGCTGCGATTTATGAAGACCTAACTCACAGGTCTTCATAAATCGCAGCCTGCGGTTTATGATTTTATGCAGGAATTAAATATGTTCTTCTTGAAATATGTGCTGATCGCCAGCTTTTATTCTGTTTCTTACGACATCTGCAGAACCTCCTGTTATAGTCAGATTAGCAGAACGTTGATATGTCTTCAAGATTCTTCCCATCTATTGCGAATGGTCTGTTGTTAGAAGCATTAATTCTCATTGCTTTAGTTTTGGCAATATATATTCTAAGACCGGCTTAGCTGCTTCAGTTTGTACTGCATTGATCTTATTCTGCATATCATTGAAGTTGTGAGATATCAGACAATGTCGTCGGCATAGTCGAGATCTTCTATCCTTTTGCTGAATCCCCCCTCCCCTGATCACAGGAGGCTCTTCTCATTATATTGTCCAGGACGAAATTAAAAAGTAGGGACGACAGAATACAGTCTTGTCTCACTCCAGTTTTAATTCTGAATGAGTCACTAATACTGCCATCATGAAGAATTCGGCAGTCTGAGTTGTGATTTAGGGCTTTAACATGCTAGCGTACTCCACATGCATGCTAGCGCCCTCCATTGCATGCTAGCGTACTCCATATAGATAATGGGTTTGGCACGCCAATTTTTACATTGTGACATGTCTCCTTTTTTTTGGTATATTAATGACAAGTCATCGCACAGTAAGTTCGTTACCCAAAGATTCTTTATAATGTGGTGAATAAACTTAGCTCTAATTTCAGGTGATGCTTTTAATAGTTCAGGAGATAAATTATTCGGTCCAGCAGCTTTGTGATTTTTCAGGGACACTATTTTTCAGTTTCTGGACAGTTTGTGGGAATATCGTCCCTAACACTGTGCTGAATGTGATCAGTGTTCGACGCTTTCGCTAACATCGAGGAATAGTGGTCTTTTTGGGATGTGACTAAATCTCCATTACTGAAGCAAACGATTTTTCAGTTGGTTTTTTAGCAATTTTGTTCTATAGGTTGCAGCTGCTGTTTCGGCTTCTTTGGCCAGATCTTTTAAAATTCTTGTCTAGCTCAGATTTGCTTTTTCATTACGGGTTCAGGCGGTATCCAATAGCTCCTTTGTGTCTCATCTTTCGGATATGTGGTTCCAACTATTGTCAGACATCCATTATTTTCTTTTATTTTCTTTATAACCTATTTGTTCGTCGGCTGCGTTAACGAAACAAGTTTTAATGGCATTCCAATTATGCACTGTATTATTTAAAATCGTTTGGAGGGACGAGTTGAGATCATCCATGTAGTTGTCTTTGATTGTTGAGTTCTACAATTTATCGATGTTACAATTTCTTTGGGCTTTATCTTCTCTTCTGATGGCTGCTACTTTCAAACGAATTATGCCAATTGCGCGAATTGTGCTTGTTTCCGACATCTAGCAAAGACCCTCTCCATTTTCGGCTAATGGCAATATGGTCGATTTGAGTCCCGGTGACGTTATCGGGGGAGATGTAGGTAACCTTCTGCACCTTTTTGTGAGAGAATAATATTCCACCAATGACCAAATTGTTATTCATGCATGTTTCCAGGAAGAGCTTGCCATTTTCGGCCATTCTACCAAGAACTTGTCGCCGTATTGCCCTCGCAAGTCCAGTATTTACAGGGCTTACTTGGGCATTGAAGTCGCCTGTCAGAAGTATCACGTATGAGTGGTCTTTCACCGACGGTTCTGCAACATCGGTTCGTACATATCAGTGCACACGTTTCTTGCTCCGGATCGAAAACGGGCTGTTATAATCCTGTCGGACTGTGATTTCCATTTAATAAGAGCATCTTTTGCATTTCTTGATAAGAGAATGCCTACCCCACTAATTTTTGGTTGCTCTGATAGTCTGCCGTATTATATGAGAGTTAGACCATGTGATGTGGCGAACTCCCCAGATTAAGGCCATCTGGTTTCGCAAAGGCCCACAACGAGCAGATTATATTTTTTAACTTCTTTACACACTTGTGTAAAATGGTATCCAAAAGAGTACGGACATTCCAGATTTCAAATCGTGTCCATTTTCATTCGTTGCGGTTTCTGTAATCTTCAAATTTACGGTGAGTAGCTAATTGGACTAAAGCATACTATCCTGGTTCATCAAAGAAAGTTGCGACAGCTCAGATCTTTCCAATTAAAAGAAAGCTTCTAGAATTCTTCAGAATTGAATGTTAGACCAAATGCCTCGAATATCTCGATAATTAAACTCAATCATATCCATCTATTTCTGTCATATTTAAAATATATCATATAATTTGTTTCTAAATCACTTAAAGTAACATACAATAGTTCCTCAGCACATATCTAATGTCTTGGCATCGCAGATTTAAGGATAGTTTTAAAGCATCTCACATCCTATTGAAGCCTACAAAGCCTGAGTTCCCAAAGTTAAATATAAATATTTAGATTTAGCATCTTTGGGATCATACTGACCTTTTCCAAACATAAAGTTTCAACTACAAAGTTACTTTAAGTGACTTCTCTTCAATTCATGAAGATATGTATAATAAACTAACATTTTTAACAGAATAGGGCAGATGATGACATTTTTTGCAAGTGGGCGTTTTGAGGTGGTTTCAAAAGGTGAAAAAAATGCAATTGAATTTTTTCAATATGAATATATTAATACAATGTTGGTAATGTTTTTTTTCAAAATAACTTTTTATTATGTCACAGACACACGCATACAAATGAAATTATAAACATTATGTGAAATGAATAATGGAGATGGTGTGTTAGTTTGAGAGAGAATTGTTATCGCTGTTGTCAAAATAAGGTCGTTTAATTATTATATTTGTAATATTTATTTGCCTAAAGGATACAATATGCGTATTAAAAAAAAACAACAACAATTAGAATTTATATACAAACTTACAAACACACACTAATTATAAATGATGGTGGCATGACAGTAGTTGGGGCAAACTGTTAGTTAGACTAACTGGCAATATGGCAACAATACAACAACAAACAAACAAATAAAAAAAATGCTGCAGGTTGTTTAATGCCACATTAATCCTCAACACAATAGAATGCATAATTAATTTTTATTTTGATGACAACATCAACAAATACAATACACTCTCACCTCATATTGCACTCGCTGGCTTTGTAAATTAGTACTCGTTTACAAATTGTTTTCCCTCGCCTGATAGTAGGCAGCCCTTTTATTATTATTTTCGGTGCTATTTATGACAGATTTAACTCGTGTGTATTTGACTATTTGGCTGCATATTTTTATTATGACCGACTGACTAACTCATCATCATAATCATCACCTCAAACTAAGACCGTAAACAGTTCAGGTTAAACACAAATTAACCTCATTTGACAAAACAAAGCAACTAAAAATGGGATAATTTGTTAAATAAATTGCATTTTTCTATACATGTGTAAATAATAAATAAATGAATAAATACACATACTATTTAGTTTATTTATAATATTAATATTTGTTAAATGTATTTACATGTTTAAAGTTTATACATATTATTATTATTAAACTTACAGCATCTAAATTTAAATACACCAATGATATTGGTGTCGGGCGACATACAACCGATCGACTATATTGAGGTAAAAATAGCTATGGCCTGTTTAAAACCGGCGAAGAGTTGGTAAGGTCCCAAGAATACATGCCAGATGGATGGAACCTCAGTGTACTCTGCCCTATTCACCAGAAATGAGACCCTATCCTTTGCACCAACTTTAGTCTCCTCTCCATTGCATACAAAATACTTTCTAGCGTTATATGTGAACAATTGAAGCCATCTATGGTAAGTCCACCATAGACCAGATATTCACACTACGCCAAACCGTGAAAAAGTTCAAAGAAACACAAATCAACACCCACCATCTATTCGTATCAAACCACCGATATTATTTACAGCAAAAGTATCATGCTGCTTGCATATACTAACGACATCGACATCATTGGTAGCTACACACTAGCAGTAAGCAGAGCCTTTGCAGAACTTGGTGTCTCCAATTGGCGCCTGCATCCAGAAGACAGGAATACTTGGCTTTATATTCTGCTTCTGGCTCAAACCTACCCTTGCACAGTGGGGCAGAATCGAATTTTTTGGAAATAAATCTGGCATTTCTAAACGGCTGGTTCGATCGGGATAAAATTTGAATTGGGCTTAGCCAAGGAGTATTCGAGTTTAAGTTATTAAAATGGGCCCTACAAATATTCCAGGGGCGGCGCTATGGTGGCTCAAAGTAGGGTACCTTCGACATGTAAAATTTTTAAACACGTGCCATTTTTTTCTTTCCCATCCGATTTCAAAGAATTTTATATTTTTGGAAAGCGCTCGGCTAGATCTTGAAAAAACATGCTTGCGTGTGCTATTTATCTCTTATAATTTTCTAGTTATAGGCATTTCAAAATTGAAATTTTAAAATTTTGCCATACCTTGGTCCGCTTTTTTAAAAATATAGGCCGCAGTTTTGGACCGAATGGACTCGAATTTTTTTTGTTAGTTAGACAACTAAATTGCCAACAACATACAAAAGATTTCAGAGCAATATCAATTACGAATCCAAAAATAACAGATTTTCAATTCAAAAAATAGTATGTTTTTGCTGTTTTTTGGACAAAAAGGTGACATAACTCTTTTTTTATTAAAAAACAACTTTCTTTAAGAACATATAACAATTTTATGTTTTTCTATAAAGTTTCTTTGCGGAGAACATTTTGGTATAAAAAACACGTCCTATTTTTCGAACATGACGGCCCTACGCTCTTTGGAAATTGACATATTTTTTATCAAAATTTCTAAAATCCCAAAGCTGGGATCAGATAACAGAAAGCAGTTTTGGAAATCCTGATGTGTTCCCTATTTATCCCTAAAGTATTTCCCAGCCCCGAAGGAAACGTGGACCCTATAGACAAAATTGTAAAAAATACCATTTTTGGGATTTTCGCTCCAATTTTTAGGAATTGCTGGATTCCCTTTGAGCTTTTGACAAGTTTTTTTACACCTTGTTATTTAGAATGAGAATCTTAAAAAATGCTGAAAATTTCATTGAGTTTCGTTAATAAATAAAGATTTTATTACATATTCATTGAGTTTCTAAAACTAAAATTTATATCAAAATTTTAATAGGATTGCAAATATTAGGAACAATTTGATCCACATTTATTCCGAGCTATATTGTTATGTTTAGATAAGTTAATTTTTGGTCTTACAAAAAAAATTTCAAGTCAATATCTCTATTAGATTCAAAAATATGCCCCTTTAAAACTCCGTCCTTCAAAAATATTGCACTTTTTGGTCATGTGCTACGCTGGTATTAACCAGAGCGGGCATGTCTTAGTCTGGCAGTTGTCTCCTATCTTGTTGACTAGCTGAGCTATGAGATGGCAGGGATTAGATAGCCCGAGCTCTCGAGCAAGGTGCTTGTTCATTGATCCGTGCATTCAATGTACGAAAAGTTGCAAAATGTATGTACATTAAGTCATGCATTGGCGGTGATAGACGCATTGACTTCTATCCGGTGTTGGGAGGACCGTGCGATTAGGCCCTCTGGGCAGGTACGCACGAAAATCTTGAACACAATTGTGCCTTGTTTGTAATAGCCTTATAAAGTCCAAATTATATTGTTTATATACATAAGTAGTTAATGACTGAGTTTAATAATACATTTTATTCTGTTTAATAAACAGTTGGGTACCCTTATATTAGACTTATTCGATTTTCGATGCTCTCAAGCTCTTAAATTGTTCTCTGTCATCTAAAAACCAAATGCAACCAAGTGTTGCACATTTCATTTAAAGTTGTCAGAAATATAATATCGGACCGCATGGTTATTTTGGCATTCTACAACAACTTTTCAATGGTTTCTCCTTTCCAGAAGGAGAGAAAAAATAAAATGTTCAATTGCCTTATAGATAATCACCTTATAAAGGACAATCGTCATAAAATATTGTGCGTTGATAGCTATATACGAAGGCGTGTCAATAAGTCCGTGACATTATGATCATCATTATCATCATTTAATTTTTCAACATAGTTGTCTCCTTTGAGCTCTATATACTTTGTCCAACGTTTCTTCAATTTTGTTATCCCCTTCCAAAAATAAGATTTGTCGAGATCATCAAAATAGGTGTTTGTTTGTGAGATGATTTCATCGTTGAAGTCAAATCAATTTGGAAACAATAGGGCAGGTAATGTTTGATCTCTGGTGTGTTGTAGATCCACGTTTCGTCCACGGTTACGAAAAGGCGCAGTTGAACAATGCCAAACACGATTGTGAGCAAACGCGGCACCCATCTTGCGGAGAGATTTCTTATACCCAAGTGATCATTCAAAATATAAACCACTTAGCAATGTGAGAAGCCTATAGCTTCCACAATCTCTCATACTTTCAATCTCCGATCGGGCAATACCACGTCGTGAACGTGCAGCATCTTCCGTAATTGAAAGGCCACAACGAAATTCTGTAAACTACTTCTTTACCACTGAAATTAATGGTGAAAAGTTACCATTGTCACGTGGTAATTGAAAAAAAATGGAAAAATATGAAATAGGTTGTCCCTCATATTGGTCCACTTGACCCACCGATTTTAGCCAATTTGCAATACCAAAGATTTGTAATCAACAAACCATATTTGTGAAACATTGCATTCCTCTCTTTTCATCCCTCTAGGCTGAATATTAGGGTATTCAATTAATCGGGATCCTGGATTAATCGGTTAACCGAGCAAATAATTAATCGGGGTTTAGATTTATTCGGTTAATAATCGGTTAATTTAAAATTATTCGATTAACCGAATAATATCTATTTTAAATTGAAAATACAACCACGAATTTTGTGTACAAAAACATAAACAAACAAATTCAACCAAAAAACCCTTATATACCCTTCACCAAATTATACTTCAAAATACAAATTTTAAATATTTTTAGGTAAACAAAAATTTTTTTCCAAAGTTGTTTTTTTAATTTTTTGTTAAAAATGTTTTTTTGAAATGTTATTTAAAATTTTTTTTAAATTTGTTTTAAGAAAAAAAATTTTATTTTGTAAATTTTTTTTTTTTGTGAAAAAAAATTCTGGTTCAATTTTTTTTTCTGATTTTGACCCATTGTAGGTCCAACTTACTATGGCCTTATATACGTCATTGCAAATATGGATATCTAATGAAATATCTATCATTAGATATCCATATTATATTAATGACTTAGTAATCCAGATATAGGTCAAAAATCGAGGTTGTCCTGATTTTTTCCTCATTTTTGGACCAATTTTGCTGATTTTAAATAGCAAACTTCTCGAAAGCATGTCTGACGGAATTATTGAAGATTTGGATCCCGAAGATATCTGGGGTCTTCAGAAAATTGATTTCAACAGACAGACAGACGGATATGGCTTAATCGACTCCGCTATCTATAAGGATCCAGAATATATATACTTTATAGGGTCGGAAATGAAAAATTACAAACGGAATGACAAACTTATATATACCCTTCTCACGAAGGTAAAGGGTATAATAATAGCAAATATTGTATTTGAGATCCTTTTTGTATACACATATGAGTTTTTATAGGATTTTAGTGAGATCTTCTGAAATAATCTTTTATAAAAAGAATATAATTTATTTTTTTTTAGATTTAATAAAACTTGACTTGAAAAAACTCTCTCGAAATTTTAATTTGAAATTTGTAATTAAATTGGAAAAATAAATACAAAAAAATATGTTAAAGTGCAAAAAAAGGAATTGCGGTAAATCGGTTAATCGAAACAAATTAATCGGTTTATTTGTTATTTGAAAATCGGCAATTTTAAATTATTCGAACAGTTAACCGTCCAAAATTAATCGGTTAACCGATTAACGGTTAATCGATTGAATACCATACTGAATATACATACACAGCAGTTAAGCTGTCAATGTATCCCTTATAGACACTAATACATTTGTCTAACTCCAATTTATATATTTTGGATTATTTGACACGTATGAGCTCTTTGTAGTACAGAGAGAAGTCAATTAGTTACTTTATACATCCCAGGTAATCTAGTGTGTAGTCCATGAGGACTTTTCGTGAGTAATTTTTTCAAACTGTTTTTATAAAAATTGTGTTGATATAATTCTCATACAGTTTATTTTAGTTATGCTTAAGTATACTGAGATATCATGTAACCTAGCGTGATGTCAATTGTCATATTATTCTCTCAATATAACCAATATGAAAGTAGTTATTTTACACCCCAGAAGTAATCTATTGGAGAGTTGTGGGAGGATGGTTTAGTTAGGGTTATTGGATTGTCTTTTTAACTGACTATTTGAGGTTAGTAGTACTCGTACATGTTAAAATAACTAGTTATATAGCTGATAATGTAACCAGTTAGGTAGCTAGTAAGGTGACTGACTATGTAGTTGGTATGTGAATCCAATGCGTTAACTAACTTGGATCAGCTTTCAAACAATCTCATTGTAATACAAAAGGGCTTAATGACCAATTTCTTAGAATATGCACGTGTCACGTAGATAGTTATGTAACTAGTTGTCATCCTAAATGATAGCTAAATTCACTAGTTCGGGATAGTCTCCTGGAACTGCTGGGTACTATTTGGTTCTATGAGCAACATGTGTTACAAACGATATGACAATGTTAGTATATCTCCATTCTATTGGTATAATTAGATCTCATACATTTTTGTCACTTTGTCTGTACCTATAATATTCTCAGACACTGTAAATAACTAATATCTATATGTATTCCAATAATTGCATTACATACACACACGTTTGTATGCATTAAAATATTGATATTTGCATTAGTTTGTTTAATTATAAAATATATTACATAAAAAAGGATAATAATACATAGAAATTATTCACAAATACCATCATTAAACAATGCTAAAACATTTTAAAATATTTTTTTTTCATTTATGGGTTTCTATTTGTTTCTATGTATTTGCCACATTCACTTTTGGCAACAACAAAAAAATGTTGCCACAAAAAAATTGATTATATTCATTAAAATTTTAAATGTACACGATTAGAATTTAGTTTAATATTTATTTTATTTATTTAAATTTTTCTCTTTTTGCAAAAATACAAAAATATTGTTTTTTTTTTGTTCAGAAAAAATTACTAATTAAATATTTTATCCAAATAAAAGATCAACATAATTTATTCCACTTTTTTGAGTTTTTTTCGCAGCTCTCCAAATCGCCAAAAATTTTATTATTTTCAATTGTTTTAATTTTGTAAAATTTTTTGTTTATTATTTAATTTTGTATATTGTTATTGTTGGGATTTTTTATTTATATTTTCAACAATTGTATTTGCATAAAATATCTATAATTTTAATTAATATATATTTCTCTATGCATATTGTCATATGCAATACAGTGGAAAGCAAAGCAGAAGAAACTTTTCTAAGTTTCAGTTCTAGTTCGAGTTCAGTTCTAGTTCTAGTTCGGTTCTAGTTCAGTTCTAGTTCAGTTCTAGTTCAGTTCTAGTTCAGTTCTAGTTCAGTTCTAGTTCAGTTCTAGTTCAGTTCTAGTTCAGTTCTAGTTCAGTTCTAGTTCAGTTCTAGTTCAGTTCTAGTTCAGTTCTAGTTCAGTTCTAGTTCAGTTCTAGTTCAGTTCTAGTTCAGTTCTAGTTCAGTTCTAGTTCAGTTCTAGTTCAGTTCTAGTTCAGTTCTAGTTCAGTTCTAGTTCAGTTCTAGTTCAGTTCTAGTTCAGTTCTAGTTCAGTTCTAGTTCAGTTCTAGTTCAGTTCTAGTTCAGTTCTAGTTCAGTTCTAGTTCAGTTCTAGTTCAGTTCTAGTTCAGTTCTAGTTCAGTTCTAGTTCAGTTCTTGGTCAGTTCTAGTTCAGTTCTAGTTCAGTTCTAGTTCAGTTCTAGTTCAGTTCTAGTTCAGTTCTAGTTCAGTTCTAGTTCAGTTCTAGTTCAGTTCTAGTTCAGTTCTAGTTCAGTTCTAGTTCAGTTCTAGTTCAGTTCTAGTTCAGTTCTAGTTCAGTTCTAGTTCAGTTCTAGTTCAGTTCTAGTTCAGTTCTAGTTCAGTTCTAGTTCAGTTCTAGTTCAGTTCTAGTTCAGTTCTAGTTCAGTTCTAGTTCAGTTCTAGTTCAGTTCTAGTTCAGTTCTAGTTCAGTTCTAGTTCAGTTCTAGTTCAGTTCTAGTTCAGTTCTAGTTCAGTTCTAGTTCAGTTCTAGTTCAGTTCTAGTTCAGTTCTAGTTCAGTTCTAGTTCAGTTCTAGTTCAGTTCTAGTTCAGTTCTAGTTCAGTTCTAGTTCAGTTCTAGTTCAGTTCTAGTTCAGTTCTAGTTCAGTTCCAGTTCAGTTCTAGTTCAGTTCTAGTTCAGTTCTAGTTCAGTTTTAGTTCAGTTCTAGTTCAGTTATAGTTCAGTTATAGTTCAGTTATAGTTCAGTTATAGTTCAGTTCTAGTTCAGTTATAGTTCAGTTATAGTTCAGTTATAGTTCAGTTATAGTTCAGTTGTAGTTCAGTTCTATTTTATTCCCTTACTGTGTATCCTCCTCTACTGTAGTATTTCATTATTAAATTCATATTCATGTTTATTGTACATTTTTATTTAGAAAATCCCCCATTAATGTTTTGGCAAACAGTAGCAAAAAAAAGTGCTTCTAATCGTTTGTTAGTTTATTTGTTTGTAATTTTTTTTATTGTATAAATAATTTACAATATTTTCATTTGTATTGTCATTTTTAGAATTTTCAAAAAGCCTTTTTTATTCTAGTTATTTGTTATGTTCAATTAAATATAATTTATAATTATATTTTTACAGTTTTTTTTGCGTTATGAGATTAAAATAAATACGCTTATTTTCCATTGAAGTGGTTTTAATTTATTATCAATATTACCTACCAAATAAATACATAAATATGTATAAACAATAATTAAAAAAGGAATATTAAACGAATATATGGAAATAATAGTTTCCGTTAAACAGCCGGTGTTGAATTTGATTAGGGGAATGGAATAGGCAAGATTGTAGAGTTCCGCATTATACAAGTAGTTTAATAAAGATATTGAAGTTTTAAGTTCTAAATTGTCTAAGAACTTAAAGAGAGAACTATATGTTAATTAGCTTAATATAAAGTAGTAGTTTTGGAAACTAAGCTCTAATATTTAGATCCTAATACTGCTATTGAAATGAGTGATATCTTATTGTTTGTGGATTTGTGTCCTAAATCACCTATAAAGAAATCCTTGTAATCGCACATCTAGTAAAAATGTCACTGGAAATGTGTTACATTGATAAGCTGAAGCTATTTAATGTCAGTTGTGAATACACTCAATAAAATCGCAAGGCTACACATTTATGCC
Organism: Calliphora vicina; assembly: GCF_958450345.1. Classification (NCBI taxonomy): domain Eukaryota; kingdom Metazoa; phylum Arthropoda; class Insecta; order Diptera; family Calliphoridae; genus Calliphora; species Calliphora vicina. The sequence continues at coordinate 107,173,736 of NC_088781.1, read as the reverse complement.
TGGGTGCAGGTCTTCAATTGCAAAGGCAAAGAATTTGCTTAATGGATCAGAAACCGTAAAACCATCAAATGCTGCCAAACATTAAGTTCTATCTGAGTAGGAGGGTTCTAGAGCAATCATATTTGATGAAATATCCATTCCTATTCTTCATTATCCGATCTTTGAAATAGACAACTATTTGGTATAGGAACATCAATTTCAAGATCCTAGAAACACAGCTGAAATTTCTCGTATGTAACTCTGAAATGGATGTAGATATGTATATTAGAGTTAATTTCAAAAATTTGATTTGCGGGTATCATAATTTTTCTGAAGGTTTTTGAACAAATAAAAATAATGGCGTCCTTTTTTTTGGAAAATTTTCACTCCAAGTGGTGGTTCAACGCACCTAAAGAATCGCATTTTGAACACATTTATCTGTAGAGCAAAAACGGTTGAATATATTGCAAATCTGATTTCACCAGTCGATTCTGAATCAAAAATTAATAAAATTGATGTTATTTGAATCCTTAAAAATAGTTCCAAAAACCCACTACAGGGGGCGCAAATCTCATAAACAAATATCAAAAAGAATTTTAGTTTTTTAAACATGATGAAAAGCCATTTTAAGCTTAGCAAAACGGCACCAATATTTGTTTTCTATCACTAAGCATTAAAAAGTTATGTGGCTTCAAAGTTATTTATTTAACAAGAAAATAATATTTGTTAAAAAAAATTTTAGAAATTTTTTTATTAACAAAAACATTTTTAAAACCACATAACTTTTTAACGGGTTGTCATAGAAAGGAAATATTGGTACAATTTTGATAAGCTTAAAATGGCCTTTCATCGTGTGTATTTAAAAAATCTAAAAAACTTTTTTTATTTTTTTTATGAAATTTGCGCCCCTGTTGTGGGTTTTTGGAACTATTTTTAAGTATTCAAAAAACATCGATTGTATTAAGTTTTGAGACTGTTGAAATCTGATTTGCAATATAATCAACCGTTTTTGCTCTACAGAAAAATGTGCTCAAAATGCGCGTCTTTAGGTGCGTTGAACCACCACAAGGAGTGAAAATTTTCCAAAAAAATGGACGCTATTATTTTTATTTGCGCAAAGACCTTCAGAAAAATTATGATACCCGAAAATCAAATGACATGACCTGGTCACAAACGAACTCTAATGTATATATCATGTACCCCGATGGAACAATCTACTAGGTAAACTAAAGATTAAGGTAAGACATTTATTCAACAGAGCCAATAAAATAGACGATTGGTTCTTATAATAATGGTCTGAAAGGTCACCATGAAGTGATTATTGCGAAAAGATTGACTAAGGCGATACAGCTACATAAAATCCTATCACAGGACCTCACTAATTTAGTATATCCAGACATCATGGAACCACACTGTAGACTACCGGTTTTTGCATTACAAAGGACCTTTGACGTTAAAGGTGACCAGTGGACGGAAACACCTTAGTTCACTGGTTCACGGACGGATCCAAATAGACAAATGGCGAAACCGGATGGATATTTGAGGTCCAAATATTAGAATTGGAAAATATGACTCAATATTTTATTCGTATATTTACGTCATCTGCGCTATAGAGTGTTTGAAGAGGTTTATATTCGCTCGGGGCCTTATCGTATGAAGTAAGGTGAAGCTTTTTTACAAAAAGTGGTTAGATTAACTTATTTTATAGAAAGGGTGTTTCATTCTTACTTTTTCATTTTAAAATAAAAACATGTATTTAGATAGTCGTGATTTTTAACTGGATTGTAAAGAAGACATGTTCCGATGAAGCGTGAAATAAAATATCCATCAAATAGCCTCCATGTCACGGATGACAGGTCATTACTCTTTTCAAGAAATTGTCCATGACTTTTTCAGGGAGATGTGTCTGTATCTCACCAGACAGTTACACAATGTGGTTGCATTGGTTTCTGATGGATGGATGGAGGATTGTCTGAGCCCCAATTTTGTGTATTCACAAAGTCATTCAGATGAAAATTCTTCATCGGAGAAGATTACTTTTTTTTAGAAAAATTGGTATTGACTTCACTTTTCTCCAATAGCCATTGAACGAATTGCCGGCGCTTTCCATGGTCTGCTGGTTTGAGCTCCGGAGTAAGCTGAATTTTGTATACATGAAGTTGGTTGGTTGTCAAAAGTCGCTGCGCAGTGCATCGTAAATTTGAAGTTGTTGAGAACGATGCCGAATTGATGTTTTTGGGTTTTCGGAGACACTCTTGTTTACAGCAGCAATGTTTTCAAGAACCTGACCGGTACGTTGACGCACAAGAGTCTAACTGTCCATAACCGACCTTGTTTCTTAAAATTTTTTGACAACTCTTTGAATGGTTGACACATTAGGTGCACTTTATCGATTGAAAATTATTCGAAGTTTGCGACCGGTCTCAGTATAAAAATTTTGTAATAAATTTTTACAATTGTAACATTGTTCTTTCGTAAATCGGTGCATTTTTAATAATCGGAATAATAAATATGTGACAGCTGCCTAATTTCTGACTTGCCACTAGCACACAAAGAAATTACTCTAAATTTTAAAAGTGCATTTTTACTTAGACACCCTTTAGTTAAAATAAAAATTGTCTTAGTTTTCAAAACTACATTTAAAAAATTATTGGAGCTACATTTATTCTTTAGAAATAAGCAACTCATTTTATAAAAAAAACATTTGTGGACATCTAAATATTTTCTTTAGGAAAGTTGTCTGTGAAAACTTTCATCCTCATCCTAGTCGATTAGCGATTTTTTTCAGGAATAGGTTTTTTCAAATATAATTTCGAAAAGAAAAATCAGAAACTACTTGGAACTGTTGAAATCTGTATAGATGTATACAATAGTGCCTGTAATGGAAATCCACGCCTATTTTTGTAACATGCCACATTTTATTCGTTCATTTTTTAAACATTCAATTGCTTATGTATGAAAACATGTTATTGGTGAGAACATATAAAAAAAATGCTTGTAATTAAACAATTTATTGTTGAAAAATCAAATGAAATTATCAACTGTCGACAGTAATACTCGTACACAGGCACACACATAAACACTTATACACTTAAACACCTTTATATACCCAGCAGTTCTAGGAGACAGTCCTAAACTAGTGATTTTACCCATCATTTAGGGTGGGCAATAGTTACTTTAAGAGCTACGTGACTAGTTATTTTAACACGTGCATGTCCGAAGCATTGACCTATTTTTATTACAATGAGACTGTCCGATAGCTGGTCCAAAGTATTCAACGCATTGGATTCACATACTGGTTACATAGCGTCAGTTAACTTTCTAGCTACCTAACTGGTAGTCAGCTAAAAAGACATACCACAGACAGTCCAATAAACGATTGCTTATAAACAAATCTTCCTCCGACAACTCTCCAATAGATGGCTTCTGGTACTTCACTTCACTATAGGTTTCTTAGAGGCACTAAAGTGACTATTGACTTCACGCTTCATAGATATGAGTGTACTTAAGCAAATATAAAAATCAACACAATTCGCATAAAACCAGTTACTCAAAAAACGTTTAAAGTGACTACACTCTAGATTACTTAGAGACACATAAGTGACAATTGTATTCAAGCTTGATTACCTGATATGCATGGAGTAACCAATTGACTTCTCTTTGCACTACAAAAGCACATACGTGTTAAATGACGCAACAAAATACTGTCTATACAGGATACATTGACTACTTGCTAAACTGCTGGGCACAGACGCACACACACATGCACCACGTTCATTTGTGGTTAATTTAAAGTGACATTTAATTTGTTTTGGAATATTTACAACAACAAAAAAACCTACAACATTTTTGTTGTTTCTGTTTTTTTCCTTACAATAAAACAAACAATTGAATTTTGCTTTTTTTTTATTTAAAAATTTTCACACATTCATGCTTGTAGGAAAAATCTAATTTGTAGCTATTTAAAGATCAAACAAAATAACAAATTGAGGCGAAACTGAAATGCTTAGCATTGATTTTGTATTGAGAATATCTTTTCATTCATCCACATCTACACATTTTAGTGGCAAGATTTATGAAAATTTATGAATTCATAACAAAATCGTTGCTGTTCAATTCATAATTATTTATCAGTTTATGCACTTGAGTTCAAAGCAATTGTTTTGTAGAGGTGGTGGGAGTCGGAGTGATTGTGTTGCAAACAAAAAAAAAAAAGAAAAACAAATAAAGTTAATAAAATATTAAAAATTACTCGTATAAATAATTTAAAGTGGCGCCAAACAGCAACAAAAAAACAAAATATTATTACTTCCACCAAACAGCCACCCACAGACATAGAAGAAAAAAAAAAGAAGTATAGGAAACTAATGATTTGATGTTAGGAAAATACGGCTTTTCAGAGCTCTACTATTTTCCGCGGGATATTGGGAATAGTATCGGGGTCACTTTCCAATAAAACTCGCACCTCTAATGGCAAGATTATTAAGTATCTCCTATTTGTCAGAAAATTTAACAAAACTCTCCTATTTTGGTTTATAAAAATAGTAGTACCTTTTTAATTAAACTTTACCAGTGTCTCAAAATCAATTTCCCATATAATACTGCTGAGTGTAGGGTACAAAGACTTTAAAGCCCCTCTCGGTTGCCATATTTTAAAGAAAACTACATTTCAAACAATTAAAAACCCCTAAAAACTCTATTTAGTACATATTTTTTGTGTCTTCAAGTATTAGACTAGACATTATTAAGTAGACTTCTACCACTTCAATAACTCCATTTCTTTATTGCTGTAATTTTATGTTCCCATTAACGCCACATAAACCCCTAAGATTAAAGCGGCCGCCTTTAACCTATAATTGAACTTCAAAGGAATTTCCTAAATTCGCCGTCCCTAATAATTTCATTAATATTTATTACAAATTCTCTACCGTGTTTCAAATCTTTTACACCAACTACTTAATTATAATGTTTATGCCAAACATACATTCATCAGTTGATTTTATTGAAAATTTCAAGTAGTATTGAATTTTATTCGAGTTTTGTATCTGTTTATAAACACCCATAAAATTTAGTGACTTTTAACATATTTTCCAATATCTTTGTTTTTATTTAGTTTAAGGTGTGAGCTGATGTATTATTTGGGTTTCAAACATATTTTAAGTAAAAATAATTTTCAAAATTAGAATATATGAATCAGTCAATATCAAAATCGTTAAAATTCATAAAATATTATGATGGTTTCTTTGATTTTTTTAAAATTATTTTCTTATAAACTTCTATGGTGGCATATTGCATACATTTTATGTTTAATTGTATATTTGGAATACAAGGCAGAAGATAAAGGCAAACCTGGAACTTCAATTAAAAATAAAAGCTAATATGTTATGTTATGGTGAAAATATAAAAATTATGTAATGAAATGAGATCAAATCAATTGTAAATTAATACCTTGTTTTGTTAAAATTTCCTAAAACATTAGGTTTGACAATTAATAAGTAATTTGGTCTTACTTTGTTGGCCATGGTCTTGGTAAGTATTGTGTCCCACATTATTTTCTGAAACACAATCTAAGGGCACTGCTACACGTTCAATATATATTGTAATATTTGGATCGCGATCCATTGTAATGGATAACGCAAAATTAGGTTATTCTGTGATTTGGATCGCGATCCATTAATACTGCATGCTACAATATATATTGAACGTGTGGCAGTGCCCTAACGGATCTAGTACCCGTTTTTAGGATTAAATAAACAGTGCTAAGTGTATTCTGCGATGGAATAAACAATATATATGAAAATGAAATTGATTAAAATGAAGATTTCCATGAATGAATGTAATTTCCATTCGCTCTACAGTTTTATTTGTATAATATTGTTACGTTTTAACCTTTTTAATACGCTGGTTTATTTCCTTTAAATAAACCGGATACTTTTAATTGCAAATAAAAGCCGTTTAGTAGTTTGAAAATGGTAACAACTCTTTAATTATTAAAATGTACAACAACAGAATTAAATAGTCACTCAATATTTTTTATACACGTTTATAAATTCTCAGAAATACAGACACTTTATAGTGTACACGAATTCACTTGAAAAATACAGCACTCTTTAAGGCACTCAGTTGATGTTTATTCGAATAGCGTCTCTGATAAACTCACTCACGACTGCAACCTCTGCCATCTGCATTCTAGATTGCTCTTTAACTGTCTAGAGCTTTCTAATACATACGCCATCTGAGGTGTACTTTCTACAATGTTCTTTAACTGAATATTCGAATTCGAATATACGGTCGCAGCAAACAGCGTTGCCAACTTACGATCAATGGTCAACCGAAAGCTTTTATTCAATGTTAATAATGGCCACAGTTATGTTACAGTTTTCTATTACAGCACTGCATTTGAAAGCATTCTGCTACTTTTAAATCAGCCGTTAAAATCGTATCATTTGAATTTGCAAATCCTTTTGTGAAAAAGTTTCCTGATCTGACCTAAGCAACCAGTGAAATACGCACAGGAACTATTTAATAAATTTAGTTGTCCTTAATATATTTTTTGACGAACATTTGAAAATTGGACGACCATACATGGGGAATAGGATCAATGACATACACAGAAAGAATTATTGCTAAAATATTTTCAAACAATCGCCTGTCTGAAAGTAATTTTATTTTCTATAAATATTTTTATAGATTCTATTAATGTTTTTGTTTGATTTTTCTTTTAATACAACACTTGGAATAAAACAACACCACAAGCAAGTAAATAAGGGTGTTTGTTGTTATCATGTGCATATTAGTCACATTGGGTAATTTCGTTTGCATGTGTGATTTTATGATGTGTGGATATAATTATCATTTGGTTAAAAATATTTTATATATAAGTAGTTTTAGTTTTGTCAAAGGCTTTCAAAAATATGTGAATTGTCTGATAAACAGATAATAGCATTGTTTAATGTTTTTCTTTACTTTCATATTTCCTTTTTTTATTTGTAGTTTTTTCTTTATTTTTATTTTCTTACATTTCTATTTTCAGACATTTTTATTTTTAAAAAACTTTTATTGAAACTATACCAATTTTGTTTAAAAATATTATTTAAAACAAGCAAACTTTTTACTGAATCAGTAAAATTAAGAAATTCTAGAAAATCAGTGAAATTTTTGTCTGTTTTAAACAGATATTTGTTTGAAATTGTGTGTAAATTTAAACAACATTTTTATTCAATATCATATTTTTTTAATTAAAAAAAAAAATTGTTTTTTTTTTCAATTAAATTTTTACAAAATTTCGTGTTTGAATTTACAAATTTTGTGATAGGTCCTAAAGCAAACAATATTTTGTCTGATTGGGTGAATTTCTTGATTGAATCAGAAATTTAATTCTTTCTGTGTAGTGATCGTAACAAGATTCACTAGTGTGATTTATAAAGGATCTTCCAACTGGAACTTCCGAACTTTGATTGTTGATAGCGGTCATAATGTTTAAGCTGCATCTGTCCAATTGCCAGTCATTTATACAGTTTGTTTTGCCAAATCTCCATCGTTGCGCGCTCTTTGTCTATTTGACGGTAACCATAATCGTCATACCGAGAGGACTATTAGCCGTACAATGAACAAATACATGTTCGATGGCAAAACACAAGGAGAAGACGAGCTCACAAGAACTCGGCCTTTCGCCGACCACAACTTGGAAAATTTTGCATCGTGGCTTGGGCCTGCGCGCGTACAAAATTGAGCATTTGTAAATTGATCCTAATTTTTATCAAAAAATCATCTTCAGCGATGTTGACCATTTCTGGATGAATTAGTACATCAACAAACAAAATTGTCGAATTTGGGACGATATCCAATGCATCCCGACAAATTCACTATTTGGTGGCGTTTTTTGGCTGGTGGAGTCATTGGTCACGGCGAGCGCTATAGGTCGATTATTAGCAACTTCTTTTGCCTGAATTGGATAATATGGACACTAGGGTATTCGAATTATTCGATTTTTCTCTTGTTCGAATAAAACGAATAAGAGATTTTAACTTGTTCGAATAATTCGATCACACGTTTAAAATTAATCGAATTATTCGAATAATTTAATTTTTTTTAAAAAAAGGTAAAGAATGTAGTTTTGATGTCAGTTTTTTAATATTTAATTGTTAAAGAAACACAAAAAATAAAGTTGAAGTTAACAATTCAAGTATTGATAATGTTAAAAAACATTCGAAAACAAAGTCCATCATTAAATTTTCAACAGAAATATTCTGATCAGATCAACTCCCGAACAATCTATAAAACAATTGACTAGCAAGCCCTTTAGTTTCCGTTTTGGAGCTATACTTTAAAAAATTTGAGCTAGTTGGATATGATCCTAAATTCAAATATAATATAAACGTATTAAGAACTTTTTTATGTCATTCATTAATTCGGGTTTTAAATTGAGTAACTAATTCTTTAGTAAATTAATTATTCACTATTTCAAAATTATTTATAACAGATTGTATTATACATCAAGCTCTATCCAGGTTGCTGAATCTTTGCTTAATAAAGTGGTCTTGGGGAATTACACAATAAAGGCAATCTGTCCAAAGTTTGATATCATTGCCAGTGAACGTGGCTAATTTGAAGTCAGGCATTGTATGATTGGCGCATTTACAAATACGCAAAAAGTGTATTACCATGTTAGACAAAGATGTTCAACGATGTTCAAAATCAAGTATAAGACGAACTCCATGCTTTTCTTGCAACAAATAGTTAGTTTGCAATATTTGTGTTTATCATTCAATTTATTAAATATTTTGCAACTCTTACGTAGGCGGTTAATAACATCACTTATATACATATATTTTAAGATCATGGCTTTTATCTATTTCAATGTAATCATTATAAATATCATCCTCAATATCTCTATCGACGACCGTTCCAAAATCACATTCAACTCCACTTTAATCTAAGTTAATATTTTAATTATTACTTGCATTTCTTCTAATATTTCGCCTGCTAAATAACAAATATTTTATTCCGTACCATTTATTTTCATTGGTTCAAGTCCTAAGTTAAAAATGTTGAATGATTTGTTTTTAGAATTGTAATTTCTTGCACTCATCTACAGTGATCGAAAATCCCTTTGTCTTTTGTTATTTGTAGAATTTCAGAAACAATACAATTTTTGTGAGTCATTATTACTTATTTAAATTTGAAATTATGAAAAATTTTAAGCAATTTAGTAAAGTTAAATATATATGAACATTTATTCGTTTTATTCGATTATTCTACATAAAATTGTTCGAATTATTCGTTATTCGAAAATGGTCACTTTTAAATTGTTCGAATAATTATTTGTAAGAAATTATTCGATTAATCGAACGATTATTAGTCGAATGAATACCCTAATGGACACCAACGACACGACGCTACGTGAAACATAGCTCATGCCACATTGGACATTCTGCTCATGCCAAATTTAACATTTCTTAAGTCGCAGGTCTATTCGAATATGACACAGCTGCTGTAATTTCGGATGCGCGCCTACCATCGAAGCCACTACGGATACTTGCACGACTTTATATTCCAAACATAATGGTATTCATAGGCTGTTCGATGATATCTCACACATACTTCGTTTTATTTAAATTTAAAGAGAGGAGGTACTTAATGAAATACCATTTAATTTAATAAAACTTAATGGTGTCGAAAATTGTGTTTTGATATTAGCATTTAAGAAAGATTGAAGAACTGATTATCCGAAGGAGACATTATTTGGTAAATGTAAATTTTTATTTACTTAAAACTTGTATGAGGTTTACATTTTTTTGGGTTATCTCTTAATTTTGGGAGGTTGGTGATATCATGGTCGGATTTCAATAACTTTGAATGAGGTTTGTCAGTGGCGAGATGATGATACATACACATATCAAATTTCTTATATTTCTGCAGAATTCCCGTATTCGTGATCATATCGAAAAATTGTTTCGTTTTCGAAATTGTAATAAAATATAACAAATTTCATGATCGGTATTCAAATGAGAAAATTACGATAAATTTTATTCGATATCGAATGCGGTAATTCGACACTGTTCAATGTTAGTGTAATTTGATTACACAGTTAACATAGACAGACGGACAGACAGATATCGTTAAATCGATTCTGAGTCATACGGCACATGTTCGGGTGGTTGTTGTACCAGTACTTCTGATCGTTACAAACGCATTATACCCTCCTAACTATTGCGGTGTATTAATAATGTCATTATATCCACCAGATCCGGGATAATTATTATGGCACTATCAACAATTAGAAAATAAGTCAAATATGAAATCACGAATCTACTGAGATTTGTGGAGAAGAATGTGCAAAAGGTCAGCCAAAGTAGTTGATGAAATCATACGAATCCTTTATAGAAAGTAGCACAGTAACACTGGTAAATAATATTCCAATGAGGATTAGGAGAAAATGTTAAGGATGGGGTAGACCTTTGTGAAAATATGAGATGTCAAAACTTGTCTTGATGGTATGTCACCGAGCACCATCATCAGATCGACTGCTAATAATTCTCTTCTTCGTCGGGTTCAAGACTACAGACACATTCCCATCCGAAGGTATACCTTCAAACAAGATATCTTAAATTTTACGTTCATTGAGTACACACGGAATCCTTACAAAATAATAATAATAATAATTGCAGTCGTGGTGGTTAGTAATCTAACCACTCTATTACTTAAGTTATGTATCAAAGAGTATAGCATAAAATATTACTTTGTTAGCACAAGCCAATCAAACAAACACCAAATAACAAAGTAACACTGAATTTGATGAACAATAAACACTCTGGCCTTTTTTATTAAATGCGAGAAAACACCTTATAAAACTGCGGTTTACAATATTTTCAAATTAATATATTAACCTAACCAGAGCAACCTGACGGCAAGGTTTTACAAAAAACCATAGACGATGACTTAAAAAGATTTAATTGTTTAGCGAAATGCCAATAGATGTCACTAAAAATATTTTAACGACTCTAGAAAAGGTGGTTAGTAAAGTGACCACTAAACCGGATAGAGTTAAATGCTTCCGAAAGATGTTTAATTCTTTACTGGGTATGGCCAAAGTAAGACCGATTAAAAGCAAATAGTTTTTTTCAAGGGCAGGTTAAGGTCCATTTGTATAATACCTTGTTTTCGTTGTAATTAATGTTATCTCCATTTAAGACATTGAATAAAAAGTTATACGTTTAAATTCCATTAAATATTAGTATAAATGCATATTAAATTATTTGCAGTTTTCAACTTTAAAACTATAAAACTTAAAGTAAATTGTATATCTGTCAATATAATGAGTTAAAAAAATATAGATTTTATTTTGGTTTATTAACACATACATACAAGCACATTTCCAAATTATTCAAACAACTCATTCTCAGTTTTTAACAATTAAATTTTGCAGAAAAAATGCTCTACTCGTATAAAAAATTATATATATATTTACATACATACAGTACATATGTGTATGAATATATATATACAATGGCAGTAGTATATAATAATAAGGTCAAAATCGACCAAACATACCAATGATGATGATGGTAAAGTGTATTTGACACAACCGATGGATTTAATTTGCATTGAATTGGGAATTTCATTTGACAACTTATTTTTATACGTTAAACAACAACAAAAAAAATTATTTAAATGTTTGTTTGAATCTCGGTGCATTATTTTTTTTTTTGTCTACTTATATGTATGTGAAGATGTGTGTTTGTATCCATGTGTATATGAACTAAATATTGTTTGTATGTGTAAATTTATACCACCACACATACATACCATGACATCCGTTTATAAAAACTCACAATGTCATTTAAATTGAGAGAAAAGACAGTCAAAATGTCACACTGAAACACAGAGCAGCGACAAATAATACAAAAACAACGACGACGACATACAAAAAAAAAAAACAAAACTGCAGTCAAGCTTTTGGACAGATCTGTGGCAAGTGCGTGAAATCCATTACGACATACACACACAATCTCACACATGTATTCATACATCCATACACAGACACACCGATACAGTGCAACCATACAAAAGGTAAATGATTTAATTTAAAGTGTGCGGTGTAGAATTCAATTTCATCAAATTTTGAATCAATTAATAAAATAATTTAAATAAAATGAATGAAAAACTATTTGAAATTAATGTAAATATGCATTGATTAAAGACCAACTGCTTTTGTTTCAACATACGATTTAGCTTATTTGCATTAAGAATCTAATTTCCATTGCATGAGGTATTCTAGAGTTTTGACAGAAATAGGATCCAATCATTGTTTATTTGATAGTGCAGAGGAAACAGCAGGATATTTATACCACATCCGTCGTTTCCAAGGTGAACCAACCTGATTCTCTGATGAAGAAATGGATTCATCCTTGATAACTCATGCAAACACGAGAGGAAGGGGGTTCCAAAAGTACATTCCCTCAAGTTTGGCAGAGCATTGTAATCGTTAAACCGTAGGCCCATCATTCCAGCATGTGTTCCAATTACTGCTTTGTCCTGTAATAAATTAAACAATTATCCTTATTTGCTGAGGACGAAATTCGTCCTGTCGGCATCGTATACCGCCCAGGTCGATCTCGCGATAGCACAGGTAGATTCATTTGTCCACCTGTTCTGTGCAGTTTGATATATTTTCTGCTGTACAACCATTATACATTTTGCAAGGAAAATACTAGAAAAGGGATCAATCGCCACCTCAGCCATCATCGCTCCCCTGTTGGCCAATTCGTTTGCAATTACCCTGATTTCCATCGTGTCCATGGACTCATATAAGCGATATCCTAGAATGTCTCGCTATCTTATTTAGAGATACCCGGCTATCCTCGATTAACCTAGATATCGTGAAGAAACCCGCTATTCCATTGACGACAGCCTTGCTATCAGTAAATTATACATTAAAGTGGCCCTTAATAAACGAAAGTTGGATTTTGGCCATTCTCACCCCTCAGTTTGGTGAACATTAGTAAAAAAATCATCCTGAAAAAATTTTAGGTAAATCGGTTGGGGTTAAGACGTGCCGCAAGCCCTCTGAAGTTTTGAGATGCATTTACAAGGGGGAAAAATGCATTTTTTTCAGTTTTTGCAAAAATTTTGCCATTAAAAAATTACTTTTGTAATTTAATTTAAAAGAATCGAAATGTGTACGTAATTGTCGTTCTAATAAGACATAAAAACCAGAAATCGGTCAAAAAATTTTAAAGTTATTAAAAATTCGCCAGGCCATTAACGTATCTCAGGCCACTAGAACAAGATATGTAGGAACAAAATTAACATATTTTGATAAATATTAAAATAAAAGCTCATTTTTACTTAAAATATGTCCATATATACTTGTGTATGAGTTTTTGTCTTCGTAGGATACCGTTAACCTATTCTTAGGTTTGATCAAAAAAATAAAAATTTTTTAACGGCAGTTTCAAAACTCCATTTTCAAATTTTTAAAAATTTTGTTAAACAAATTTCAGAATTTTTTGATCATCTCATTGGGATTTATTAAGAGTATAATAGGGAATAAAAATGTGAACAAATTATGAAAATATCTCTTATAGTTTTTCCGATAGCGAAATGTTCGAAATTTTGTATATTTTTGGGCCGATTTTGATGAAATTTAACAAAACTATAACATAAACTCTGGGGTTTATAGTAACAGCACAAGAATGGAAATTAACGCTTAATGGCACTTGGGGTTAAAATGACACCAAACTTTTAAAATCATAATTTTTTTATGGTTTTAGAAGTTTGGGGTCATTTTAACACCAAGAGCTATATAGGGTTAATTTTAATTTTTCTGCTGTTTTTTTAAATACTAGGCTTTGTGTTATATTTTTGTTAAATTTCATCAAAATCGGCCCAAAAATATACAAAATTTCGAACATTTCGCTATCTCTCTATGAAAAATTCCAAATATTGAAAAATTTTACCTTTGACCTTCACGATTTAAGGGTTAACGTTTTCCGATTTTAGTAAAAGTTTCAGAGTATATTTAAAATTATATCGACTATAATATTCTGTATAAGTTTTGCTTAAAATTCAAAAGAGTAAGGAAATAGAGCTCATTGACCTAAAAATTGCCAAATAATTGGTTTTTCTCGAAAATTTCAAAATTTAAATCGCAGGTACGGAAAAACTATAAGAGATATTTTCATAATTTTTTCACATTTTTATTCCCTATTATACTCTTAATAAATCCCAATGAGATGATCAAAAAATTCTGAAATTTGTTTAACAAAATTTTTAAAAATTTGAAAATGGAGTTTTGAAACTGCCGTTAAAAAATTTTTATTTTTTTGATCAAACCTAAGAATAGGTTAACGGTATCCTACGAAGACAAAAACTCATATACAAGTATATATGGACATATTTTAAGTAAAAATGAGCTTTTATTTTAATATTTATCAAAATATGTTAATTTTGTTCCTACATTTCTTGTTCTAGTGGCCTGAGACACGTTAAAGGCCTGGCGAATTTTTAATAACTTTAACATTTATCGACCGATTTCTGTTTTTTATATCTCATTAGAACGACAACTACGTACACATTTCGATTCTTTTAAATTAAATTACAAAAGTAATTTTTTAATGGCAAAATTTTTACAAAAACTTAAAAAAATGCATTTTTTCCCCTTGTAAATGCATCTCAAAACTTCAGAGGGCTTGCGGCACGTCTTAACCCCAACCGATTTACCTAAAAATTTTTCAGGATGATTTTTTTACTAATGTTCACCAAACTGGAGGGTGAGAATGGCCAAAATCCAACTTTCGTTTATTAAGGGCCACCCTATTATACATATATCCCTATTCTAAATTATTATATGGAATTTCATGTCTAAAAATGGTTTTGCGATGCAGTAATCGACATTGATATAGATGTTCCCATTGTATTCCAGTATCTTATAGTGCCCAAGGTCCTTACCAGAGCACGAGTAGCCAGCATTCAGTCTCTCAGCAGAGTTGAGAGCCATTTGTATAACCATCAATTTAATTGGTAGCAAGTTTAAAATAGTGAAAAGTGCCTTGGAAGAAGTAGACCTTACAGCGCCTGTTATCAGTATGGCAACCCATTCAACATCCTTCCGGTGAGGCATGCCATCACACCAATAGTCTATAGAATAAAATTGGTTTAACAACTGCTTAGAAGATCCAATTGATATCCCTCGGCCCAATAGCCCAGTTAATAATTGTCCTCTTACAGGAGTAGATGGCCACATAGGCCTTGTTAATCCTGTTCTGAATATTCAGGTTCCAGGATAATCATTTATCAAGAATGATACCAAGGTACTTTGCATTATCCCTGATCTCAAGACTGATTCCATTCAGTCTAGGGATTCTAAAGTTATTGATTCTGTATCTGCTTGTGAAGTGGACCAGTTTCATCTTTTGGGGGTACCAATTAAGTCCACTCGAATCACTCCACTCTCTCATTGTACTTAATGCAGATTCCATACAGATGGATATTGTATCCAGAAATTTACGAGATATTAATACCGTAACGTCTTTAGTGCAAGCGACTGCTTTGATCCTTCTGGTATCCATTTCGAGCAGCAGGGTATTTATAGCCATTTTCAAGGAAGGCAACAAGTGAATACACCTTATACGATAGCGAGTTTCCAATGGAGCCAACTATGAAATGTAAAGCTGTACCACTATATCTTTGTTCTTCTGAAGATCAGCATGGATGATTCCGTCCGGCCAAGGGAATTTAAACGGGTCGATGCTTTAAATTGTCCAATGGATTCTTTCCCTATTCACCGGAACAGAGTTAACACATGGAGGAACAGAGTCAGCAGCCCCCCTCACAGTCTCATCATTGACTGGTAGGCAGCCTGGTAAATGAGTGTCAAGTAAGACTTCAAGTGTATCATTACTATTCAGAGTTCAACTGCCACAGAATTTTTGAATGTAGCTTGGTTTACGTAATCGGATAGTCTCAGAGGATCCTTCCACGCTGCTACAGAATTTCCAACAGGTTTTCCTTTTCGGGTTTCTCGTCAGGTTCTTAAACTGACGACCAGATTACCGACCTCTTTGCCTCATTGAACAGTTTACGACACGTCCTTCTGACATGTGCTCTCTCATGGGTTCCACCAGGAAGGCTTATTCCTACCTGTGCGGTTGATCGGCTTGCAGGGTATCTAGTAGCCGATCGAAACGCTTTCATCAATGTTTCGATGATAATATCGTCCGTACTTTCAATAGCGAGCGAGCTAGGTAAAGACTGAGTGAGTACATCATGTTGCATCTCCCATTTAGTCTTTCTCCTGTTTAGTATTATCAGTCATATCAGTTGAACCTACATTAAAATCAATATTGATGATCACAATTGGTAATCATACTGTGGTGCTCAGCACTGACAAGTGTTAAGTCAAGTACCTCACTTCAGTTTGAAACAATAAAGTTTGGGTCAGAACCACTATTTACAACTTCCAAATTTCTATTACTATCTTAACACTAGCGGAGTTCACTAATAAGTGCGAATGGTCTTGCATCATTGCAAATGCAAAATTGTAAATGTTTTTTGTGTATTTTGTTATTGGATTACGGTAAAATTTTGCAATTTGGGAAAAATACAGTAGCGGATGTAAATTTACGCAATAAATGTGTAAATCTTATAATAGACTTAAATTAAAGAAAATTTCGTCCAAAAATTTTGTCCGTTTTTTTGCTACTTTAATAAAAAAATATATTGGAAAATATTGCGAGCTAAAATAACTGCACATCTTTTGAACGAATCAAGCCAATATCGGATACTCTGTTCCAAAGTGAAGCGTATTGCAGAGAGAACGTTCTGCTTCAATCAAAACAAATAGAAGTCGGACGGGTCAACGTTTGGACTATAAATCGGACGAAGCTAAACTTCCCAACCACTTTGTTTTAAGTGGTTTTTAACAGGTACTGCAGCATTTCAGATATAAAAAATCGTCTTTCAACGTGTCTCAGCTTCAATTCGTATTTCCCTGCTTTTGGATGAATCCTGCTTCCTGCAAACGTTTTGAAATTGCTGATTCAGTAGTTCCAAACTATCTTTATTGAGTAACGCCTCCAATTCTTGGGTATTTCAGTCACTGACAAGCAGCCAGAAGATGGACATAATAATTTTTAATTATTCAGAGTCGATTGATCATTAAGAAATAACTCGTTAAGTATACGAATTATTTTCTGAATAAATATTTGCTCACGGGAAATACATACATAGCAGTTCCAATTGTTTAAATTTTTAGATTTAGAAAATCCAAAAAAGAGGGAATTACGAATCTCGAGCAGGACGCGGCATTTCATGACTAAAAGCGGGACAATCCCGTGAAAATTGGGACATTTGTAACACTGTCATTTCTGTAATTCTCATTTAGGTGGCGCCTCTAACTTGTTTTATTTGTCTAGTGATCTACTATTATTTCCCATTGGAATCATTTAGTGTAAAATTTCTTGTTACACATAAGATATCCAATTAAATTCATCGATTAATCGATACCTTTAAATACCATTCATTTAAGCCACAATTTTAAATTTTGTTTACATTTGGTTTGTGTCCAAACTAAAATTTTTATTCTTATAAGATTTAACAATTTAATAGATAATACATACTTACATTTCGTGCAGCTTTTCTTCCAATAAGTAAATAAATTTGATTCTTTAAATAACAGTCGTCTGTCTCAGCTGTTTAGTAACATTTCACACACTTATAAGATTTGTTCAAACACACTCACACGCAATAAAGTAAAATAATAAAATCTTCAAATAAAACACAGGCATTTTACCATAAATAAAATGTGTTTTTGTTTTTATGTAAACAAGTTTGTAAATAACAGACAAAAACAAATGTTAGGTGGTTAACAGTAAACGAATAATAAACAGAAAAGCAAAACAAATGTTAGACTGTTAACAGCAATACTAAAACGTAAACAAAAAATGTGTTAGTAACAGCAAAAACACAAATGTTAAATGAAGGAAATAAACTGTTAATTCAAATTAAAAGAGCAGATAAACATAGAGGGAATGAGAATGTTATAAACATTTAAAATGTAATGTGTAATGCAAAATGTTTAAAATAGTTTAAGGCAAACAAGAGGTTTAGTAGGCAAACATGCCGATAGCAGGCAAAATTTAAAGGAATTTTATTTCGTTTCAAAAACTTTAAAACATATTCAAAGTAAAATTAATTAAAAGACGAATAAAGTGTAAAAATAAATGAAAAGAAAAAATATATAGACATGGAATTTAAAATGTAAATTGTAAAACACTTTCCCCCATATGCATGAACAATTTTTAAATTTACAAAATTTAATTTATAAGCCTTTGATAAATTTAAAATTTTTTTATGCATATGGGGGTTTTTTATACGTTTTTGGTAATGCTCGGATCTATTGTTGTGAGTTTAGAAATTCTTTATTGTGTTATATAGCTGGTTACTAGAAGTGAAATTACAATTTCTAAATTTTAAATTCTGTTTTGGCTGAGCATGGCATTTAGAATGATCGAGGGTGAAAGCTATTAAATATGTAAAGTAGTGTGTGCTCAAGAATAATTTGAAAGCTTATAGGGTCAAATATTTTTGAGATTTTTTCTCAGATTTTCAATGTTTAAATATATTTTTTTCATACAAAAAAAAATATTTAAACATTGATTAAGCTTAACTATGTTTAAAATTTTGATAAGATACCCGGCCTAAGTATTATAAGCTGTTTGCCAGTTTAAACTCATACCCAAAAAACAAATAAAAATCAAAAGTTCTGTTTTTCTTTCTTAAAAATCATTTACTGGGGTTATTACGATGTAGATCTATGACCTGCAATAAGTTCTGAAAATCAGTTTCAGAGGTTGTGACATTGATGTATGTGTTAGACAAAGCTAGACCTCGTTTTGCCACATCATTTACCACTTTTAAATTTGTTTATTTGAGCTGACCGATAAATCAAATAAAACAAGCAAGAAAGTATAGTTAGTCAAACCCGATCATATGATACCCTACACCGAGAAGATGATTATAAACAGTTATCTTTTAAATCTATACTCGTTAAATTGATTTTCGTAAGTGGGCCTCATAAGGGAGGTATGACTAATTATTTTTTGGGACACACTAATGTGAAGTCTATGACATCATATCTAGCTCGCAGTATAAAGTGAGCAACATTAGCTCAACCAAGAACCCTAGGACAAAGCATTTGGGGAATTCAAACGGTCTGCTATTATGTCGTATTTCATAATGTCCTAATAATTATAATAGTTTAAATAAATTTGTATTGTGCTTCTAACAAAAAAAGTGTTATTTTATGACAAAACTTATTAGTTTAGAACTTTTTTGTTTGAAACTCAACAAAAATTTGTTTAAACTATGATAATATATTAGGACATTATACAATATGTCCTATAATAGACCGTTTGAATCTCCCAATTATACATACATACAGTAAAACCTTGATAATTCGGACGGCGTTAATCCGGATTATCCGGACATCAGTTTTCATTACATTGCGTACTCTATAATCCGGATTGATTGCATCTTTATAACTTTATAATTCGGATTTCATACAAACTTTGGAGAAAAGTTTGAACAATTCTCGACAAACAACATTGAATTTTACCAAGCAAAATAAATATTTTATTTATTTATTTTCATATTTATTATAATTAAAATTACAACAAATCTTAAAGCTAAAAGCACTAGCAACAATGGCTATCGGATTAAAAATAAATAGCTTTAATATTTTTATTCTTATTTTCTTGACTTGTAGAATTGAAATATATTAATATGTACTTTTTTATAAAATGTACAATAAATGTTCCTTTTTAAATGTAATCATTTATTTAAATAATACATAAATATAATATATCATTAGATAGGGTGAATGCACCAGTAGTCGGCAGTTTAACTTTTTTTCAGTTTTTAAAGTGATACCATTATGAGTGCGAACATGGTATTGTGATGTAAATGGGTTATTGTTGTTTAGTAATTTGTATAGTTTTAGTCTCAATTAATTCTTTTCAAGCTGTTTTTATTATATTTGAGCAATTTACGTTTTTTTGAAAAAACACGATTTGTGCCTGAAGTCGGCACCCTTGATCCTAATGTCGGCAATTTGTGACCCAATTGTCGGCATATCATTTTTTATTAAGAAAAGAATAAAATCTTAAAAGAATTCAAGTTATTTTTTATTTAAAATATCAGCCATTTAAATAAATACTAATAAAAAACATAAATTAGTGCATTTGAGGTGAAACCACTGTGGGCAAATATCATATCCTACGTTTTTAGGCCATCATCCTCAGGATCTGTGTCCAAATCCTCTTCACATGTGCCCCTAACTCGTTTTATCTTCCTTTTTTAATTTGTTTTGGTGTATTTTATTTTTCTATTATGGTCACTGTAATTATGTATATGTTTGCGGTAACCATTTATGTTTATTTTATGTTTAAGTTACCATTCACATCATTGTAGCAATCATATATACATATGATTGTAGTAAATATTTATGTGTTTGTGGCAACCATGTTTATGATGTAATACTTCAACATATTGTGTTGTTCTAGGATTATGGTTATCATATTCTGAGAGCAACATATTATGATAAATCTTTATCATGAAAATGATTGCCATAAATATATATTTATTTACAATCATGTTAATGGTAACGTAAACATATTATGGTTACCGCAATCGTATACAATATCCCAGTGACCATAATATTATTAAAAAACTTTGAAAAAATTTGAAATGTACAACTACAACTTGTTGGGATTGGACTTGAACAGTTAAAAGGCTGAAACCAAGTATTTGAATAATTATTTGATAATGTTGGAGATGAGTAGTGAACAGGTTTCAACGTTTCATTGTGATTTTCTGCAGCTAAAGTTGGCGATACCTTATTTTCAACTTTTCTTTATTAATTATGAACGTGCCTGCCTCTATGGTAAGATTACTCACAATTTCAATAGTTTGATAATTTATTTTTAAGTTATTGTTCTCTTCGATAATGTCATCGGAATCAATTCTACGCTCATATTAGGAGCTAGTTGGTTGACTATTTCAAAAGCTAGATCCAAATCCGTTTCTTTTCTCATTTTCAGGCAGATCACCTACTAATAACTCCAACTGATTTAGTAAAGAGCCTGTTTATTAAGGTATCTTACATGATTATTTTAGAGAGAACAGTTTCAAAACCCCTTTATACCATTTCTTTCCGGGTCGATAATATATAAATGGTGTGGTTTGCTGCTCTTCCTTCACGATTGATTGAACCGTGTTAAGTTAATCCTCACTTTCTTTGGAATTAGATAACACTGTTTGCGGCCCCATTCTCATAGGACCTTCGGAACCGTATAATTTGTCCTATATTTTTGAACGCGGAACTCGATATTGTTTACTGGCACCTAATACAGAAATCGGGCCTTCTCTCGCATAGAAAATATTTTAAGGCTTTTTCAGGATATTGGTGCATATTGGTTTTTTTCTGGAGTGTCCATATTTGGAATTCTAAGATGTTAGAATTAATAATACCTACTGAATCTCAAAATATTACTCTGTTTTACGATCTCCAGTCAAATAAAAAGCTGCTGCCGAGTTCAGGATGCTTGGTCTCCTATACTCGGCAGTTCTTAAAATGCTCAATTAAAACTGTGCCGACTATTGGGTAAACTCATTTCAAACTCATTTTCTTCAAATCTATTGTCAAGAGAGATGAGTAATAAACAAATTTGTAGAATTTGAGCTTAATACAAAAAATTTGCAATTTTCCTGAAGTCGGCATCACTATGCCGACTATTGAAAATCATAGAAATTTTTGTTCCTAATGACGGCATCAATTAAAATAACCAAAAAAAAATATTTTTTGTGAAAACTTTCACATTGGAGGTAATATTTAAACAAAGTTTTATCTGTTAACACCACTCTGGTAAAAATATTACTTAAATTGATATGGTTACTAACTTGTTTTAGTTGGCCTTGCCACTAAAAATTTTCTTAAAAAACAGGCACTTCCGCACCAGTTGAAAGATGGTCACTTAATGAGGATAAAAATAGATGAAAATACTCATCTCACCCAAATTTAAACATTACATAAAGATAAATGAGCGTATGTTTAATTAAAGTTAAATCTTACTTTTGTATAAAATTATCGTTATTCTTATTTATTAAGCTTTTAAGTCAAAAATGCCGACTACTGGGTCATGCCGACTTTAGGAGCGTTTACCCTATGTGTTTTAAAAGCATTTTTAATACAAGAACAATGTTTAAAAATTTTATTCGGTAGTCCGGATAATTTGATATTCCGGATTAGGGTCTGCAATCAATTATCTGGATTATCAAGGTTTTACTGTATACGAATAAACTAAACTTTATTTGGGAATATCGATTACCTATGCCGATTTCATAGTTTAAAAAGTAGGCTTCCATTTGTACAGCTTATTAGGCTACATTCAATTGGTACCTTTGGTTCAGACTTCATATAAATGGATGGATTATACACCCTGAGTACATAGTATGTATGCATGTGTAACTAATATATGTTAAAAGTACCTCAAGTAACCGCATAATCATGGTAACGATTATTTCTATAAACCCAAACTCACAACTCTATTATGAGAAAGCAAAAAAAGCTTGACAGTAAAATAAAATAACGAACAAAAACACAGTAAGATATTTATTTCTTGATATTGATTTTAGTTTTTTCTAGTTTGTTTTGATTATATCGTTTCGCGTTGTTTATTTACGCGCGCGTTTTTTCTTTATTGCGTTTATTTCCGTTTCTTTTTTGTTTCTTTACGTGCGATTTCTTAAGTTTTTAAGCGTTAATTTCGTTTATTGCTGTTGCACCTTACTAACACATAAGTCAACTGACGCCAGACTCTTAACGACCACATTAAGTTGTTTTGTTGTTGTTGGCGTTTTTATTATTATTGTTTTTATTTTTGTACTTTTGCTGCTAAGTAATACAACAACAACAACACACATGTATTGTCAAGTTCCTTGTCGGTAATTTACGGCAGGGCAAAGAAAATCTGTGCAAAAAAAAAACAACTTCTTCCAGAGGCGATTTCTGCACTATTTTGTAAAGAAAACCAACAACAAAATGTTGAGGAAATTCATTTATAAAATTTATTACTCTTTATAATATTTATGTGTGATAATAAAGCTTAAGGAAACGAAAATGAATATGTGAGGAAAAGTAAGCACACTAAACTCTTAAGATGAAGTAAAAATTTTAAAAAAATATTGAGTAAAAACGCTTAAACATTTTGTTTAGCAGAAGAGTTTATATTGGGGAAGGCCAAGTAGAAGGAAGAACATTTGCACCTCCTTACCTTGGTATGGCCGAGGAAGAAATGAAATAAACACATTTCTGTGCAGTAATTTGCAGTCGCATAAATAAAAGCCGGTTATTAAAATATTGAGCATAAAAAGAGATGTAAATAAAAAGCTTTATTGGAGAAAAAATTAACTCTCTCTTTAAATTAATTTCTCAAAAATAAATACTCTTTTAACTTATACAAATTCTTACTCTTGTAATTTTTTCCTCTTAAAAATTGTATGGCCTCTTTTTATTCTCTTTTAAACACCTGTTTTTCTTAATGGGTACAAAATTCCCCTTGCTGTTCTTAAAAATCTTATAGGAATTTTTCTTTTATTTCTCCTACTCTTTCAACATGAAATTTCCCCTTTATTATCTCTTATTATCCACCTGTAGCTAAAGTTTTAATAAAATTTCCCTAGTTCCCCTTAAAATTGTGTTAAACAAAACACTGGCATTGAAACACTCTCTCTTTTCAATAATAAATTTTCTTTTCATATTGTTCCCTTAAAAGCACTCTCTCTCTATTCAAGAATAATTAATCATTAAGAGCTATTCTCTGTTTTATCACCTCTCCTCTTATTTAATGATTATAAAATTCCCTATACTTATCTCTGTTTTACTCATATACGTTTTCGGTTCTTTGTTTTATGTATCTACCTCTCTCTGTTTAACTACTGGTTTTGAGTAGAGTGTTCATGAATGAGTGTAAATATTGTAGAGTGTTTGCGTGATTGTGTGATATAAAGCTGTCTGTCTTGTTTAGTTTTGACGTTTATTTTTCAGTTTTGTTGAAATTTCATTCATAATAAATCATTTTGTCAGTTGTGTTGTGTACAGCTCTCTCGCTCTCAGTGCCTTGAGTATTTTTCATCACAGTAGGAATGGTGGTGTGAGTTTGGTTTTTTATATATTTCTTTCTTTAGTTGTAGTGATGGTGGTTGTTTTTGCTAAATGATTTTGCTTTTGTGCTTCTGCAATTAATGTTGTTTTTTTTTGCTTGCGTTTTTCTTTAGCAAAATTTAAAAGTTTTTTTTTTGTTTTAATAATTTCTTTTAAATTGTATTCCCTCATTTGTTGTTGTCTGTCGTTCTTTCCTCCCTGTTGTGTTTTCCTTTTTGAGCTTGTCATTTCTTTTTGCCATAAATTTTTCACACACAAAAACAAAGCAAAAAAAAAAAACAGCAAGTATGAAATAAGAAAAAAAAAACAAATGAAATGAAAAACAATCATTCATTTTGTAATTTATTGTTTTATTTCTCAGTTGTATGTTGAACATTTCTTCAATATCATTTGTTCGTTTGTGTCAGTGTCTGTCTGTATCTGTGTGTTCAAATGAATTATTTAATATTTTCCTTTTGAGCGTTAATAATTTTATGCACACCTTTTTTTTCTTTGCTTCAAACAAATTATTCTGGTTTTATTTTTCAAATGTAGTATGTATGAAGTTTTTTTTTTATGCCAGCATTATTTTAATTGTTTTTAATTTTATTATTGATTTATGGCTGTTTCTTTAGAAATGTTTATTCAGTCATTTTGTGTGGAATATTGCTGGGTTGCGTTGTTAAATTGAAATGCATTTTGCCGTCGGCAAATGTTAATTTTTTAAAGCATTAAATTTGAAAATTAATAAATTATTTAGGAAATACATATGCATTATTCGTTTAGCCATGTCACAATTTTTCAGAAAATATTTAATATTTTCAGAAAACTCATCTGGAAATTGCATTTGCGATACAAATACATTTTTAAATTAAAATTTTGAAATCAAATACCTTCTACACTTCATGCATCATGTAGGGTGGCCTTGCATAGCATTGGCATATATTTATTTTAATTAAATCTTAAATCAATAAGAATAGCCACAATTAAATTAGGAGCAAACATTTCAATGATTTCCAATAGTCGGCATAATGATGCCGACTTCAAGCAAATTGGTATTTTTTGATATTAAGCTCAAATTCTCCAAATTTGTTTATTACTCACCTCTCGTGACAATAGATTTGAAGAAAATGACTTTACCTAATAGTCGGCACAGCATCCTGAATTCGGCAGCAGATTTTTATTTGTTTGGAGACCGTAAAACCGAGTAATATTTTCAGATTTAGAAGGGATTATTTTCCAAACATTTTAGAATTGCAATTATGGATACACCAGGATACCCATGCACCAATATCCTGAAGAAGCCTTAAAAAATGTTCTTTGCGAAATAAGAGAAGGAACAATTTCGGTATTAGGTGCCAGTAAAAAATATGGAGGTCCGCTTTCAATCATAAAAGACAGATTGTAAGGACGTGTTCCTAAAGGTCCTAGGAGAATGCTGCCTCAAACAGTGTTGTCTGATTCTGAAGAAAAGCGTTTAGTAAATGGGTGCAAAGATGTAGCAAAATGTGGATTTACTTTAAAAAGTCGGTATTTGCTAAACACAGTTCAATAATTGTGAAGGAATAGCAGCGAACCACACCATTTTTAAATGAAATGATATCAAGGGTTTTTGAAACGTTTCTCGCTGTCTATCAATTAGAGAAGCAAAAGGAATTAGTAAGGCTTGAACGATAGTAACAGAGCAAGCCATATTTCTCAACGATCAGAACTCTTTGGATATTTTAGGTGATCCATCCCAAATATTTAACTGCCAAAGTTTTGGCTCTAAAGGGATATCGGAATGTATATTCCATACAAAAGGGCAATGAAAACGAAACCACTACAGTGCTGTTGTTGTTTTCAGCAAATGGCAAGACATTGGAACCAATGGTTGTATTTCCATACATACGACCGCCCAATGACCTAATAAACAGCCTGTCAAATAATTGGTTTCTTGGAAAATCAAAGTCAGCGAAACATTTTTTGAATACATTGCAAATGGAGTCCAAAATTTGCCTAATTATCATAATATTCAAGGACTCATTTTGTTGTTTGTTGACGGTCATAAATCCCACATGACTTTGGAACTAAGCAAATTTTGTAAAGACAACGACATTATCCTATATCCACTACCTCCAAACACTGCACACATGTTGGAACCTGCTGACGTGTTTAAACACTAAAACAAAAATGAAAAAGAACCATAAGAGAATGGCAATTGAAGCGGGGAAATAGTAGTAAAGTTATTATTAAATCATCATTTTGTCTGCTTCTTCACGCGGTTCTTCTAAAATAAACGTGGAAGATACCATTAAAAATGGAAATTGCGGATTATATCCTTTTACACTAAATGTGTAAAAAATCAGTTGGAGTTGTTAGTAGGGGATCAGCCTGAAAATGTGAAAAGATCTAGCCATTGAAATAATCAATTCAATAGCTCCCAATTGATATGAACGTGGAATTGATTTCGATGTCATTATTGAAGAGATCAGTAACTTAAAAAGAAATGAAAATATAGAAGCTATAAAAAAAGAGAACTGCAACGTCAACAGCGAAACCCATTGTATCCAATGTTTTTTAGCAAAAGTTTATGATTAACTTAGTCAAAGGCTTTAATGAAATCAGTACAAATGACATCAGTATGTTGACCAATAGTAAATCCATATTGATGAACAAGAGAGTCAGTAATACATTTTTCAAATACTTAGTTTTGGAACAGCGCTTAGCTTGGTTATGCCTCTATAATTTATTATATTTGACTTATTGCCAGATTTGAATAAAGGAATGAGAAACGATTCTTTCCAAATTTTAGTGATAAAGGTGTTACAATGAGGATTTGAAGCAATTTAAACATTTTATAATGTGTGTTGTGTCGAGATATCGTTTGGCATTACAGTACGTAGAAACAAACAATTCAGCGAATAAGTTGGTAATTTCCGATTCATCACATAAATATTTCATAACTTTCGGGTTGCCACAAATCATCCTTTTTGAATTAACAAAAGTAAAGAACGATCTCGGATTCTGTTTAAAATTACGTTTCATATTTGTACTCAGCATGAAGAATAGAATATTTTATATAATCGAGTGAATTTCCAGATCTCTTGTATTTTTTAAGGAAGATAGTTTTAGGGAGTTCCAGGTTGCACCAGTCTGAGAACGTGGTAAACGTTTTGTAATGGTTTCATATAAACATTTTAATCATTTTGTCAAATTAAAAATATGTCAATTAAAGTTACAAATGCACTAATGTCCCCAAATAAAATAATCGAATGTTTAAGATCTACATTTGGATCTTGGCAAAAATAAAATGTTCTACGATCGTTGTGGATTTCCAGTCAAAATTGAAGATTTCTTTGTAATTTATTTAAGAAATTAAATATGTAAATAGTCGGTTATTATTTTCAGTTTTTTCTATTTTTATTTTTTTCAATACTTTAATGTCAGTTTGATCGATCATTTGAAATTCAGCCTACTGCACAGCTTTTTTAAAAATTTCGACAGCTTCTTTGGCTTTAATGATGTCTTCAATCGCTTCAATAATACAGCCATCATCATCGTCCGACTCTTCATGTAAATGATTTTCATCAAATGACATCTTCACAAGGGTTATTATATAAGCTACTCTTACTAATACAAAAATAATTAATAATAATCTTCCAATAATAAATAATAAATTTTCTATAAAAAACAAGTACTATTTGTATATACTTCCTGACACAATGTCTGTAGAAGATCTGCTGCAGTAAGTTCCAAGGATCTAACTTCTGATTACCATCTTTCTTGTAAAACGCTCAAAGAAACATTATATTCCGGATCGTATTCACCATTTACAATATTCAAAATATTTTTCCAATAATTAGATAAAGTTTCTTTACCAACTCGGTTCCAGGATGCCTCTAGAATAGAAACGACTACTTTAAGTGTGATTTTTTTCATCGGTTCAAGCAAATCCCCCTCTTTTGCAATAATTGTTGCCAGAAAACTATTCCTATAATGTAGGTTGGTGATTCTAATTGCATTTTGATCCTTTGGCTTGATCAGAGCAGTTATATTTTGAGGCAAGAACATAGTTTCTATAGAACCATCCTCTGATTTTAGGTCGGATTCAGGTGGTTGGGATAGGGTATTATCTATTAAGAGTACAGCTTTTACTGTTAGAATCCCAACAGATCTCTTTTTTATGTTTACTTACCTCTGGAATAAAATAGTTGTGAAAACATTCTTTAAAAATGGAAGAAGTCATCCAAGCAGACTTTAAGTTTTTGTAGTTTACGGGACAGATACAATTTTTAGAACTGGGAGGATTTTGAGATTTTCCTATTACTAAAAGTTTTATTTTATGAGACCCCGACGCATTTGCACAGCATAGAAATGTTATCCTTTGCTTCTCCATTTTCGCACCTGGAGCGCTTTTTTCCAATGATGTTACATACGCTTTTTGAGGAAGAAGTTTCCAATATAAACTGGACTCATCGGCATTATACTACTGCTCATTGGATATACCCAAATCTTCTATCTTTGTTTTCAATCTTAGTTTAAAAGGATTTACCCACTGATATTGGGCAGAAAGTTTTTCACCGCTTATCTTAAGGAGTCGTATTCCGTATCTCTTCTTAAATTTGTATAACCACCCATCGCTAGCATTAAGGCCATTCCCATTTTCACTTATGTTGTTGTGAGGTTGCTTAGCTTTCTCTTTTAACATCAACCCACTTACAGGGATGTTTTTATTCCGCTTACAAAGAAACCACTTATAGAGAGATTTTTCCATTTTTGGAAGCTCTGACGATCGCAATGTATTGTTAACACATTTTAAAATTTTATATTTTTTATTTTTGATTGAACAAATCGTTGATTTTTCAACTTTATACTTTTTACATAACACTACAACACTCGATCCTTTTTTTAAAAATTCTAGAATTTCCCATTTTTCATTTAAGGATAAAAATTGTCGATTGTTTTTAGACATTTCTGATGTTAAAAATAAACACACGAATCTACCCCAAATAGTGACATAAAATTACTAGCATTAAATACCTTTAAAATAAAAGCCTACTATGTTATTTTAGCAATAAGGGGACTCTCAAAATTAAAAATAAATGCTTTTAACAAATTGGAAATTTCTTAAAGACTAAAAAAAATTGTTCACTATTTAGAGCCTATAAACTTTGTTCACTATTTAGAGCGCCCATATAAAAAACAGAGTGTTCACATTAGCGGATAGTTCATTATATTGGATGTTCACATTACAGCGAGTTCACTGTATAATCACTGCTGGCTTGTCTTTCTAGCAGAGAATTATTCTCGAATACATATTTGATAAGTAAAAAATTTGGGTTAAATACAGATTAGAAAGATATTAACATCTACTATTTATATTTCTGAAATCGCATGATTTGTTTAAATTTTATTTAAAATGTCATTCAAAGACGTTTTTCTCGAAATTACTTTTTTGAATTCTGATGTTGTTGCAGAAAATGAGTGATGTGTGAGTTGTTTAGGGTTTTAGTGAGATCTTCTGAAATAGTCTTTTATAAAAAGAATATAATATAAACGATTTTTTTCTTTAGATTTAATAAAACTTTTCTTGGAAAAAACTCTCTAGCTGATTGTATATGTTGGAGAAATCAAAAGCATGATAAATAATATTCTTTTTTTGAGTGTTTTAGATTTTGATTAATTTAATAGTTTCGATTAGTTATGATAAAAGACTCATTTCAAAAAAAAGTTTCGTCTATATATGCACAGAGAAAACAGATTCGTGATAGCAACCGAATTTGTTGCTAATCGAATGATTCGGTTGCACACATAGAATTTTTCAGTTCTAACAACAGAAAGTCAGTTCATAAAGAAGAATTTTAGTTGAGGCAATCAAACTTTAGTTGTCCCTTCCAAAATATTGTACCCATAACTGTAAAATTCGGTCACTAAGACAGAATCATTCGATTGGCAACAAATTCGGTTGCTAACACGAATCTGTTTTCTCTGTGTGTAAATACAAACAAATTTTCAAAGAAATATAAATTAAATATGTCAGTTGTTATACATACTCACTAATCATGTTTATTGGACGTTCAAAAAATTTCTAATTTTAAATTTGTATTTGAATTGAAAGGATAAATAAATATAAAAAACAATTTTAAAGTTCAAAATTTTCAAATCGGTTTATTTGTTATTTGAAAATCGGAAATTTTAAAT
Organism: Calliphora vicina; assembly: GCF_958450345.1. NCBI lineage: Eukaryota > Metazoa > Arthropoda > Insecta > Diptera > Calliphoridae > Calliphora > Calliphora vicina. The sequence continues at coordinate 107,143,372 of NC_088781.1, read as the reverse complement.
TATTCGATCAGCTAATCTTTCAAAATTAATCGGTTAACCGATTAACGGTTAATCGATTGAATACCCTACGTATTTCTCAATAGACTGACTTTGTTTTTTTGTCAGGTATTGTTCTTGAACATTACCTCGTCCATCACCCACATACAAATTTTGACTCGGAAGTTGCGAATATAAGCCATTACATAAGTTTCATCATCCATCACACAACGCTCGTTCTTTTGGTTCTAAGTTCTTTACCGAATTGCAAACTGGAACTTTCTGAACTTTAACCGACTTTAACCCAGCATTTGCTTTGGCTCTGCGCACAAAAGAGTTAGAGCAATTAACTTTACGAGCTGCTTTTCTGACAGGAGTGTTCGGTGCTCTTCGAAAGAGTTGTTCGACTTTTTTTGCCTTACCAATTTCTGTTAGAACTTTTTTCTTCAAGTCTTCTTTAACTATTTAATCGCTTTTTAAACAGTGTGACGACAAACCTTCTGATTCTTTGCTATTTTTTTGAAAATCCAAATTGAATTTTTAAAAGCTAAAAAATAATAATTTATAAGGATAAGTTTTGGCTGGAATAGTGTGTATAAGTTTTTTTGACTCACTTTTTATGTAGAAGTAACAAACATTTTATTATACATAATTAGGGTTCCTTATTTCCCGGAATTCTGGGGAGTTTTTTAATACTAAATGAAGCCATGAAAAGTAAATTTTCCGAAAGAGAACATTTTGAAATCAGAATGTCTATAAAGAAATTGAAGCCATTATCATTGACATTATTTTCTCTAATTACGAATATCCTAAGAAGATTTAATATAAATCATTTAACTAATTCTCGACCTACTTGAAGTGATAATTTTCCTCTTTTAAATAAACTTTTTTGTCAGTTTTTGTCACGCAAAGAAAATAGTTTTAGTTGTGATAACCGAATTTATAGCTAATCAAAATAAACGATGATGTCTGTTATGGTTGATAAATTTCCTATTTCACTCCCTCTGGATCCGCGCCTGTAGAATATATATACTTTTGTGGGTCTGCAATGAATATTTCGATGTGTTAAAAACAGAATCATGATGGTGGGTATAAAAAGCTAGTCAGATTACAACAGAGAACAGTTATGTTTTTGTATTATAATCCATATTCCAAGATATCTTTATGTTTATACGTATTTTCATAGCTATAATATTGTTATTTTTGATCCATTACGAAGAATAAGCGCGGAAGAAAATAGGCGCTATGTCCTTAAACATATTTATTATTATTGGACCCGTAGTTTGGAACATATCATTTGCAGAATATTTTTTTAATTAATCTCTTTTTTTTTGTACAATTTACCAAAGTAATTAATTTGTTCAAACAGATTATAATAATAAATTACAACAGGGTTTTTATATGTTTACTTGACTAATATTTTTGCTCTCTTTCTAATTTTATCGATATGATTTAATGATTTGAAATCCTGTATTAAATAGGATTTTGTTATTGCTATTGTGCAGTTGGTTATTTAATGGATTTAGTAGAAATACATGGTAAAAATGTTTGTGTTTTATTAATACTATTTTTGGCATGAGTACGAGTTGTAGTTCGACTATTCATAAATTGAAATCTACAATAATTGATGGTGTGGTTTATTGACTTAACAATTTATTACAGTAATAGTTTAACACTAATTTATTTTTATTTATATAGCTTTTTAGTTACCAAAAAAAAATTTAAAAAAAATATTCACGAAAAAACACACATAAATATGAATGAATTACAACGTTAGATGAAAACAAAGCAGCCAGTTAAAATCAACATAACAAATATTACAATATTTATAAAAACAACTACAAATATGTATGTATTTCGAATTTGGACAGAAATACGAAAACAAAATTTTTAAAAAATTAATATGAATATAGAAAAAAATAACATAAATTTAGTATGACCAAAACTAATAGACTAAATTTGTATAAAAAGGCGGAGCACGAAGATGTTTAAAGGAAATCGCAGCAGACTTTGGGAAAATTTTGAACCATTATTAAAATGATTTCATAAAGAAGTGAAAGCGTTCTTCCCTCCTAATGAAATATTTGAATCACGCTTAAGCTTTAGCAAACGTATTTGCAATTCGGAATCGAAATATCGATTTCAATTCTGATTCGTACTTAATTATATAGTTTTCAGATTATTCACATTCTTTATTGTATTTGCAAAAATTTTCTTCTTGTACAACCTCCATTTTTACCCATACAATATTGCTAAACTCAAAACACACACTGAAAAACATGACGAGGTTAATAAAACTAAATTAAAAACAGAAAAAATAGTAGAAAAATAAAATAAAAAAAATCGAAGAAAACAGAAAAAACAATAACAATTCATAATACTATAAAAATGCATTTTACACCTTGCATTTGGTTGGTTATGAATGCCAGGGATATTGCCGCGGACGACGAACTGAATGAGGATGATGGCAGTTTTTGCGTTATGGGGAAGGGGGGCTTGAAACAAATACAGAGTAAAACGAAAACCTATAAAAAAAATCTAAACATTTTTATGTTCATTTGTAAGTAAGAACAACAAGTGGATTTAGAGAGCACAAAAAACAAATCCACTACAATCAAAGCATACAAATAAACAACTTACATACAAAACACAGAAAAAGCCCCAGTGTGTGGAAAACAATAACAGCAACAACAACACTAACAAAAGCAAAAGAAACAAACAACAATAATTCCCCACTAAAATAAAATAAATAAAAGAACAGTCAATATTTAGCGCCCATTTATGTAGGTTGAATATGGATCAGGCATGGATAATGGAGATTTTGAAATGCTTGTGAATAGTAATCAAAATAGTACTTTTTGTGTGATTCAAAGTACTTAATTCTGTTCCTCTCCTTCGTTTCGTTAGGTCTTCAGGTAGACGTCCAAAGCCTTTCGTCCTTTGTACGGCTCACGTGGGTCCATTGATTGTTCCCTTTGTGTTACCTGATGAAGATAAAGAAAATAGAGAAGACAATAGAGAGAGAGAAATACAAAAGAATAGGGAAGGCTATAAGTTGAGTAGTAAGTCTACTGAGAGTAAGGTTGATAAGAGATGTTTTAGATGGAAATTAAAGGAGGTAGAGAAGAAGTTCAGAGAGCATCTTGCAACATATGCGGAGTCATCAGGAAGATTTTGAATGCTACCTATTCAGTTTTAGTTCAGTTCTAGTTCAGTTCTAGTTCAGTTCTAGTTCTAGTTCAGTTCTAGTTCAGTTCTAGTTCAGTTCTAGTTCAGTTCTAGTTCAGTTCTAGTTCAGTTCTAGTTCAGTTCTAGTTCAGTTCTAGTTCAGTTCTAGTTCAGTTCTAGTTCAGTTCTAGTTCAGTTCTAGTTCAGTTCTAGTTCAGTTCTAGTTCAGTTCTAGTTCAGTTCTAGTTCAGTTCTAGTTCAGTTCTAGTTCAGTTCTAGTTCAGTTCTAGTTCAGTTCTAGTTCAGTTCTAGTTCAGTTCTAGTTCAGTTCTAGTTCAGTTCTAGTTCAGTTCTAGTTCAGTTCTAGTTCAGTTCTAGTTCAGTTCTAGTTCAGTTCTAGTTCAGTTCTAGTTCAGTTCTAGTTCAGTTCTAGTTCAGTTCTAGTTCAGTTCTAGTTCAGTTCTAGTTCAGTTCTAGTTCAGTTCTAGTTCAGTTCTAGTTCAGTTCTAGTTCAGTTCTAGTTCAGTTCTAGTTCAGTTCTAGTTCAGTTCTAGTTCAGTTCTAGTTCAGTTCTAGTTCAGTTCTAGTTCAGTTCTAGTTCAGTTCTAGTTCAGTTCTAGTTCAGTCCTAGTTCAGTTCTAATGACAGTGCGGGGAAGTTTGGTAAAACTGCAATGGATCGATTTTAATAGGCTTTGTCTTTGGAGCGTAGACAATACCTTCGAATTTGGGACTTTTACTTTGCACACACGTTTACATGGACCGCCAGACAGATGTTATCGATAAATCTACTCAAACAGTGAGTATGAGTCGATCGGTGTTCTTTAAGGTGGGCGTTAGACTAATATTTTTTGGCGTTACAAACATCAGCACAAACGCATAATACCCTCCCCACTATGGTGGTGTTAAGTATAATTAAATTATAAATTGCTAAATTTTTCGATGTTTTTTTAATAGAAAAGTACCAAATATTTGAAAGTACTATATTGCTTACATTTCCATCCCTGCTATAGACTTACTTTTTTTGTTTTTGTGTATAAAGAAGAAAAACAAAAAAAAAACAATTTGTGAGTGTTTGTAAGTTCGTTTGTTTGGCCACACTGATACCAACAATAGCAAAACAATAGCCCCTCTTCACCCCTCCTCCCGTAATCAACTTCTTATCTGAGGCTGGCTAAACATGCAACACTCTTTCTTTTACCATTTTATAATGGTTGAAGTATTTTATTTCACTTCATATAAAATAATGATTCTAACAACATAAAAAAACACTAATAATTCTCGTTTATTAAGTGTTTTTAAAGCAATAAAAATATTTTTATTTTCATTTTTTTCCAAATGCTGGTTTTATGGCTAAAGAAAATCTTAAATTAATGAATACTCATAAAAAACAAATTTTTTTATATAAATATTTTTTTGTTGTATTTCTAAAACTATTTGTGTCATTAACTTGTTGTGTGATAATCTTTTTAAATATTATTTAAATAAATTCTACTTCAGAGTCTCATAATCATAATAATAACCGCCAAGCAGCGCACATCATTGTCGCTCATAATTCATGCGTTTATGTTGACATGTGAGAGCATCATCAGCTTTTGACTGCTGCTGCATCATGCATCACTTTAATTGTTTTCTAGTAATAAAATTTTCGAATTTCAATATTATCTGCTGATTATCAAATATGTTTCATATTTTAATGATAATTTAATGTAAATGATTATTATACCCTTCAGCTTCGTGAGAAGGGTATATATAAGTTTGTCATTCCGTTTGTAATTTCTACATTTTTCATTTCCGACCCTATAAAGTATATATATTCTGGATCCTTATAGATAGCGGAGTCGATTAAGCCATGTCCGTCTGTCTGTCTGTCTGTCTGTCTGTCCGTCTGTCTGTCTGTCTGTTGAAATCAATTTTCTGAAGGCCCCAGATATCTTCGGGATCCAAATCTTCAACAATTCTGTCAGACATACTTTCGAGAATTTTGCTATTTAAAATCAGCAAAATCCGTCCATAAATAACGGAGATATGAGCAAAAATCCGAGACAACCTCTGAAAATTTCATCAAAAAACACAATGTATTGCATGCTTTGACAAAAAAACAACAAAACGTATGCTTGGATGTGCAAGCTTTCTGTATTTTGTTTTTTTTTTGTGTTTTGTTTCTTTTGGCGTTGTTGTTGTTTTTTATACAACTAAAGTTTAGTTTGGTTGTGTGTTGGTTTTTTTGACAAAAAAACAACAAATCGTATGTTTGAATGTGCATGCTTTGCGTATTTTGTTTCTTTTGTCGTTGTTGTTGTTTTTTATACAATTAAACGTATGTTTGGATGTGTGTTGGTTTCATTGCCTTGCGTATTTTGTTTTTTCTTTTGGTGTTTTGTTTCGTTTGGCGTTGTTGTTGTGTTTTGTGTTCTTGATAAATTTAGGATGCTGTACGCTGAAAGTGGGCAATGTACATACATACATATATACTAATTATAAAAAATAATAATGCATCCACAACAAAGGTGAAGGGTATATAAGATTCGGCATAGCCGAATATAGCACTCTTACTTGTTTTTTATTACATTTTGTTCGGTCAGAGCGCTGTAGAGTTTGGAAGGGGGAAAGAAGAACAAGTGTAGAAAGCAGTATAAAAAATTAAAATTCGAATTTATATAGATAGTAGTATATATTTATTATAGTATACATACTTTTTTTTGTATAACCAATGTTTAGTACGAATTTTATATCGTATAGGGAAGATCAAATGATCACCTATGCATGTTTCCGAAATCGTCGTCTGGCCTGTGTAATTTTTAGAAACCACTTGAGAGATCCTTATACATTGTCTATTGAAATATCCATATATTCCTAAATATCTCTACTAGTTCCAAAGTGATAATTTGTGAATTTTTTCGATCTCCTGAAAAGTTCTTCGAAAAAAAATGATTTTGATGTTGTCTAGTATACATACGTTTTCCAAATATACTGCATATGAAGCTTTTTTGACTCGACAATGTTAATTTAAGAAAAACAGCGTATTTATTGTCAAATTTACTTGGTTGGTTGCTAGGTTTACATGGTAGTTCACAGCTCGCGAATAATCAATTAGTGTCGAATGGACGCAGATTTGACAAGACCACACCACTTGTTAGTTGTAGTATCATTTACATCGCAATGTATATTAAAATGTCAAAGTTATTAGACTCAAGCTGTAGCCGTGAGATATCTTACTAGGTCATTAAGTTTAAACCCAGCTACCTTACAAAGGTTGGTCCATATGTAGTTGCCCAGGAAGTTATGCATTTTGACACTCAGGGATGAGAAGAAGAAAATTCGTTTCCTCTTTTTGCCTATTCTTACAGCTACGATCATCTTGGACTCCCTTTTAACGACCATTAGTTAAAAGGGGGACCAAGATGATTTACGTGCATGCCTTGATATATCCCTTGCATTATGAGTTGTCAGTTGAATAGTTTGTTTTTCGTTAAAAGAGGGCCACATTAATTTGGCAACATGTATCTAAGTTGCGCCATCTATTATCAGCCTTTATAAGGAAGTGTCTGAAGATAGTCTTTAAATAGTCCCCAATGGAATTGCTCGTGAAATTCGTTGCCACATGATTTCTTGAGTCAATGATTTTGACCTACCATTACTTCTTGCATAGAGAATGTTATATGCTGAGGCCGGGAAGAACTTCACATCTGAGTCTGAAGCCCAGTGTTCTTGCACCAAGCCAATGACCATGTCGTCTTCGGCTAAGAGTATTGTCTTTCTTTATGTGGGCTTCGGAGAGCTTCATCTCTGTAAGCAGAGAGTTTGTGGCTTCAACCTAACCGGCTTCATCGCTCCCCGTATCTGTGGGCCGGAGCAGCTTCAACTTAGCTTCCCTCATCCCGAAGAACAGCTTCAAACTCGCCTTCTCAAGGTTGACTGAACCAGATTCGGTTCAAATTAGGCATATGTGACCTTCGACTTGTTCTGTGTGGATGATGGACCAGTCATCCATATTAATATTGGCATTTTGGATCTTTAAATACCGTAACTTCTTATGTGCATCTTATTGTAATCTTTGGTAATCAGATTCGAGCACTCGGTCTCATAGGAATTTCTTAAGCAGGGATCAGTTCAAGACCTAAACCTTTCCATGCACCACTGATCTTTTTAATGCATTTGCTAAGAAAGTGCTTTGAGTTCAATGAATTTCACCAGAGTCAAAACGAGGTGTTCCATAACAAGCTCAGTTAATTTGGACTCTGTTACCACAGGGTTAATGATACCGTCTTTTTCTGTTTCAGAGCCATTAAAGGATGGAAGGTTCATCTGGCTGATATGGCCGTGTTTGTTGCGGGTCCCAGAGCGGCTTTATTGTCGGCAACCTTTGTTCTTTTGAGTGATTTTCCCCCCTCTGTCTGAGAGCGATTGCTATTGGACCTTTCAGTGTCTTCGACTGCTGCCTTAGATGTACTGGGTAGGGAATCCAACAATTTTTTCTACCACCAAAGCTTAGTATTTTACGCGATCTTCCACATCACATTCATGAGGCATCATTCTCATCAATCTTGTTAAGAATAAATAACGTTTTGGCGTATCTAGAGTTGAGGATGTCTTTCTGGCTCTTCCTCCTTGTTATTTTTTTCTTCAATTGGTCGCTAAACTTGGCATCCGATTGAATGGTTTCCTTTGTCGGATTTTTAGAGGGAAGTAGAGTCATATGTCGGTCGCTCACGCTGCCTGATGGGTTGACCATTGTCATATGACTGGTGGCTAGAGATCGTCTTCTGTTGATGATTCGAGATCATCGGTTTTTTTTTAGTACGTTGTTGTTATTTATTTTTGGACCCACGAGTAGGGACGTAAGGTGATGGACGACCATCCACGCAGTGCTGGCATACATGGACTAGACAAAAATAGTTACAACCGGCTCGTATCTTAGCACGAGAGGGGGGTTGCTAGCGACTAATCTTCTTTTAGCACTAATTATCCATTCAGGATCTCGGCAGTGCTACCAACCACGTAAATCTTACAAGCGGGGAAAGGAATGAGAAGGGGGAGTTTGGATTAAAAGGGGGTAGGGATAAGAGAGGGGAGGATAACTTTTGGTCGTGAAAGCTTTTGAGTTCATTAGCGGAATCCACAAGCAAGATATAAACCGTAGCCAGCACTAAAGACACCACATCGCTCCAAGATTGTTATCCAGGTGGCGAAAAAAGAATTACTTACTATGGGAGAAACATTTGCTAAAAATTTACTCTACATAATACTGCAAAGATTACATCCAAAATGTTGAGCCCAAAAATGAAAACATAAGTTTTGGTGATATTACTCAAATCCTACGTTTAGTCGTTCTGTTGAAATAACATGTCGTTAGTATCCATATTAATTAATTCAGGCCAAAAAAAAGTTGGTTATCATCGACCTATAGCTCTCGGCATCAAAAAGTGAATTTTTTGGGATGCTTTGGAAGTTCATAGATCTCACGTGGATTGCTACCGTCCCAAATTGAACAATTTTGTTTATTGACGTACTCATTCATCCAGAAATGCACAGTGGTTTTCCCCATAGGCCAAAAATCAAAAACAATAATGTTTTTTTTCTATGCTTTATTGCACTAAATTTATTGACAACGCTCTAAGTTTTATGAATCTAACAAATTTTGTTGTTTTTTCTGCGAGATTTAATATTTGTGTCCGTTGAAAGTGAAGTTATTTTTAGAGTACTTTATTCATTTATCGTACAAATTAGAGCTAAAAATGGAACAACAGTTAGAACGAAAAGTCAAGTGTTTGGAAGAGAAAACATTATATTCAGACCCGATTTCTGGCCTAAATGGTACTTTTGGTAGATAGGCCAAATGCTGGTGATTGCGAAAATTCGAACTATGGCAACATAGCGTGAAGATTTTTCCAAAATGTCGATCTTTCATAAAAAATAACAGGAATCGATAAGGACATTTTGCAAAGATGTGCCACAATTCTCCAAGCTATAAATTCTGGATTTGATTTGAAACATATGCCGTAAAATTTGAGGAATATGCTGTATAGACAGTCAGGAAACTTGTTGAGGAGTATCCCTGGCACTACCTCCCTCCATCGGTACACGAAATTCTGATCCATGGAGCTTAGGTGAACAAGCATGCATTAGTGTCAATAGGTGAATTATCGGATGAAGCAGCTGAAGCGAAAAGTAAGGATATAAAACAGTTTAGATAGCAACATGCAAGAAAAATATCGTGCATTTCCACAAATATATATATTTTAAAGATGATATTTTTAACTTCAGATCCATTAATTTCTGGAGCCCGAAACTTACCAACACAGAAAACAAGTAGTTAAAGTCAAAGAGTTTTAAATTTCCTTAATACTTGATATATATTAATATGATATTTTACCTTATATTACTTAATAACACTGTGTGTAATTTTTTAAGTCATGGAAATATAACCATATACGGACACTACTACGTGATAAAAGACCAACAAAAAAAAAATACCCGCCACTTTTTTATATAATTTTGATTTATTCTCTGAGGCATAGTTGTAGCTCTTATCATAAAGAACAAAAATTGTGAACATATAAAATCAAAAATTATATAAAACTTCATATTGCAATATATAACTTTGTATAACTTTTTTTCAGTTTTTTTTCAGTGTATATTTTTGAAATGAATTAAAATGGAATAAAAATTTACAAATATTGTTTAAAACGAATGAATTTTCATACTTTATTTAAAAAATTCTTAAAATAAATCTATAAGCCAATTAACCCTTATCCTAAAAATTTGCAAACTATAAGTTCCACGGACATGCTATGAGCTGACAAATTTTGAAGTCCCTAGCTTTTTTAGTTTTGGAAATATTGATTTTTGACCGCCTCTTCATATAAGGGAAACCACTGTGAAATGGTAGGGCGATTATGGTGACCGTAAAATGGGCGAAACTCGCGGAACGTTGTTCGGCCAGAACACCAATTTTGTTAAAGCAATTTTATTATTTGCACGTGTTGTTGAACGCTATATCCGTCCATGGTAATTTGGCAAAATAAACTGAATATATGAAAGCCATTTCGACAGATATAACTTCAACAATATAACCGCTATCAATTGTCAAAGTTCGAAAGTCTCATTATTAACAAAACTTGCACTATTTGACCCTAGACCCCATATATTTTATTTGATTCATCGATTTCTGCTTTAATGGCTTATTGGCACTTATATTTAAATTTGACAGCTCTGAGAAAATTATTGAGAAAGTCGTAACTGCCCAGTGTAGGGCTTCTGGTACATGCAAATATTCAACTAAATGATCTTTAATTTACAACATGAAATTAGCCGCGAAATAAGCAAATTAAGCACAAAAACTATTTATTTTATATCTACGCCTGAATCGTAAAAATTCCATGAATCTCTAGACGAACGAACATATAAAAAAATAGAAACATCTAAAAATACTCGTCGAAGAAAATGGAAGAAAACAAATTTAATGCAGGCTCTTAAATCATCTTGATAATGATGAAAATTGAAATGAATTAAAGTATAAAGGCATGCAGTTTTATTACAACAACAACTACAACAACAAAAACTACTAAAATTATAATGGAAATTATGACCCATGTAACTGAGAACTGGGTGTGAGTTCTTTGCTAGAATTCAAAAATTTTTATGGCCGCTAGTGTGAAGTTTAAGTGAAGAAGAAACTTTAACGAACATAAAGTTGAAAAAATAACATGTTGTAAAACTGATTTTTATGATGTGTAGCAATTTGTAGCTGGTTGATGTTTGATGTAGGGAAAAATTCAATTGAGTAGGAAGTGTTTGGCGGCAGCATTTAGGGGGTACTTAGAACATAGTGTTACCCCATATAGAAAGATTTTTATGGGGCTAGATTGTGAGGGGGAGTATTATGAATGTAATTGCTAAAGTGCGTCAAATTGAGTATTTATGTTTCAATAGAAATTTTGTCTCTCTGTCCCTCTATAAAGAAGAAAAAAGAGGTTTTTATTTTTAGCTGGCAGTAGATTTTAGACAAATTGTTAAGATAAAAGCTATAATGTTGTATCTTGTTGTTTCTAAATGGGGAGTGTAATGATATTGTCATATAGACAATTTTCCGAACTAGTTCTTTGCTTGAAATCTGAGTGATTTTCATAAAATTTTCAGGATCTGTTTTGCACAAAACTTCTGGAAGATTTCAAACATTAAATCCCAACCCTAATCATTTCATATTAAATATGTTAGTTATAAATTAAAATTCTAAAATTTATCTCTAACGAACAATGACAATTTGCTTTAACAAAAAAGACGGCAAGTAATTATTTAACTTTTAATCTTCAAATTCATTTCCAAACAGCAGCAGAAAAACACATCGTCTGTCTCACGCTTTCCAAAACATTAAACAGATCTAAAAGGAACAAATTTCAACATTTCAGAACTAAGGCAGCGAAATGTCACCAAGCTTAACAAAAGGGAAAGTACTTAAGCAAACATATCAAGCCAACAAATAAATTCAACTTTTACTCAAAATTACAAGTACATATTTCCTTAAATAGCAGAAAGCAAGAAACCTTAAGAGACAAATAATTTACAATTTGCCCAGCAGCAAAAAGTAATAGATGGATATTTAACAAAAATAAAAACAGAATGATGGAATTAATTCCTTTTTCAAATACATAATGAAACTGGTACAAGGGGGTGGCTGTGGTAGCAGAAAAAACCCAGAAAGAAGTCATAAACATTAACATTAGCCTAAAATATTGGGCTATAATTTGCCTCAAGTGTTATGTAAAGTAGTATTTACTCGTTCTTATGCCTCAGAAGGAAAATATTCAAATGATGCCACTTTTGGCGACAACCATTACTATGTATTCCTTTAAAAATTTCAAGAAATGTTTTTTTTTTTATTTTAATTTCCATCTCTCACAAACGTTCATCACAAGTTTATACCTTTTGAATAAATTCAGTTCAATGTTTAAAATACATTTATATACATACATACAACATTATAAAGCAACAACCCTCATTTAGCTGAAGAAACATTTGCCATCATTCAAACTGCAAAATTAGGCAATTAAAAATATGCCGAAGGCGCACAACACCATCAACTTCAGCAGCAGTATTTATACACCCATCTTATGGCTGGCTGTGTGTTTTTTTTTTGCAGATATTTCTGTTTGGTATTAAATACTAAAATCCGGAGTGTGCAACATGCAGAATGGGTTAGTTAATGTGTTAACATGCAAAAATATATTTCTCCTTTGTAAAACTTAAAAATTTACTACTATCTCCCTTCCAGAAAACAATAAGATCGAGCTTTACTTAAGCCATACCTTAACAATTATCATCCTTATTGGATAAACATTGAATTCGTTGTGATTTTTGATATTATCGCTGTCTATCAGCGTTCCAAAAATCGTAGTCATTAAAGATTTCGGGATCCCTGGTTCTTTCAAACTTATATTAATCCCGATAAATTTGTGTTAACTGTTTTAAAACCACTAGTGATCATTTTACTAACCACCTTTTCTATAGTCTTTAAAACTTAGTTTATTGGCATCTATTGGCTTTGGCTAAACAACTATATTTTTTGAAGTCATCGTTTATGTTTACAAAACTTAGTTCTATTGGATAGTAATTCAGACACAAACTCGCTGAGTTAGAGTGGGCAAAATTTGACATTTTGTCCAAGCAGGTGTTTAGGTCTTCTTAGCAAAATGTGTCCCAAATAGTTTAGGTAGCTTTTTCTTCAATCTTTCGAAAAAAAATATTTAAAAAAAAAAAATTTAATAATTTTTTTCCGATATCAAAAACTTTTTCTTTTCAAAATGGGACTTTGTTTCTTAATATAAATCATATATATTTTCCGTGGACGCTTAGTGGGATGCGAATTCGATATCTATCAAAATATATGTTTTATAACTCAAGACATACAATTTTTGATTGTTTGTTTGGAAAATCGAAATTTATTTCCAATATGGTCACTTTTTTTTAAAAAAATGTTTTGCTCAAAAGAAAGCTTAGGTCTTTTCCTTTAAGACCTATTTGGTCGCTTAGAGGGATGTGAGTGGTATATATATCAAAATAAATATTTTGTAACTCAAGACATACAATTATTGATTTTTTTCCAAAATCGAACTTTCTTTCCATAATAGGCCCTTTTTTATTATTTTTTTTGCTCAAAAGAAAGCTTAGGTCTTTTCCTTTAAGACCTATTTGCCAGGCGCCAATTTTCAAACACTCTCCGTAGTAGTTCAGGCCGTATTTCTGCAATAACGCGTCGAATATTCGCTTCCAAGTGTCTGTATGTTGAAATCAATATTCCGTAGCCCCAAATTGCAACGATGTATATAAGGCTATAGTAATTTGGACCTACAATGGGACAAAATCGGGAAAAATATTTATTTACCCGAATTTTTTTTTACCAAAAAAAATTTTTTTTCATAAATTTTGTCACTTATAAATTTAAAAATTTGGAAAAAAAAAAATTTAAATTTTAAAAATAATTTTGAAAAAAAAAATTATATAAGATTCGGCACAGTCGAATATAGTTCTCTAACTTGTTTTAATATAGTAGTACATATTATAAAATAAATCACTTGACTTCTTTCTGCACTAAACACGCATTTCTTGGCTTTGCTTCAACATAATAAGGGGGCAGTATTTTTTTTTACATTACACGATGCATTTATCTTTACAAAACAGTAATCTCCCAAAAACACAATTTTGGATTTTTTGTAGCTTGACTGGTTTTTGAAATAAACAACTCAAAACTAAATTTAAAGAGTACACAGAATTCTATCACGAAGACATTAATGAAATTAGGTTGAACGATTCATTTCTGTAGCTCTTGTTCTTTGGTGGACTTATTACCAGGTTCCTGGTTTTCCTCGCAATTGATTACAGCCTCTGCTGCACCGTTATGCCCTGCCCACACATGGGTGATTTATGAGTGTGATTAGTTCGTGTTCGACGTTTTGTTACTTGTTAATGGGGCTGTGCGCGAACAAAACCACAAGTAATTGAAAATTTTCAATCACAAATCAGGCGAACAAATCATTCCGTGTGTTACCATCTTATATAAGACCACTTTTTATTTCTGCTGGTTATACCACCCACAAACAGTTGTCCTCCAAAGTTTCTAACTGTGGTGGTAGTAGCTTTCTTACTTGAGTCCTATTTTCGACGTCAGGGATATTTCCACATTTCGCCAAATCATAACTTCTTGTCCCATATCTAATGTAATGCTGTGACTAATCTTGAAGTCTGCACCAATGATTACTTCGTTCACAATATCGGCAACAACAAAGATATGATTTACGCTAATGTTGACAATGCACTATGGCCACAAATCGATTTTTTTTGGCAAAAATTCAAAATTTTTTTTTTTAAATTGTTAAAAATTAATTTATTTTCCTAAAGACAATACTCCAAGCAATCAAGAAAATATATTTAGAAAAACAGTTGACAGCACTGCTGGTCTGCTAGGCTTTCAAAGTTGAAACCTTAAACAAGTGTTAAAACAGTATTACAATTGTATAACGAGCACATCTTAAAAAATAAAGTTATAAAGTATTTCAAAAATGGAAAATGTAGCTCAAGTTAAGTAGTTTTATGGCATATTTTTGAATTTTATTTTTGTTGAGTCCTTGTCGTAATTCTTGATTTTGTGATTGTGTAGTTTTATAGTCTCGCCACCTATAAGTTCCGCGGACCAAAAGTTGTGTTTGGGCACGAACTTGCATGGAAGTTTAAATGTGGAATTGTTCCCCAAAGTGTGTATTTTAAGTGTATATTCATATCTCGCCAGCATTGTTCAGCAAACACCCACAATTGTCATTTTATTTTAGCACAATTTTTGATTACCCGTACCGAAATGCTTTCGGATTGGACAACTAACGGGCGCAAACATGATGTACTAATAGAGTGGGTTCTTTAAAAAAATCAATAAAAATCTGAATATTAACAAAAATAATCAAATAAAACAAATATATATAATTTTCTTTTACATATAAAAAAAGAGTTCAGTTTGGATACCTTCCCATTTAGTGGGCGTAGAGTGTGGGCGTGGTCCAATTGACTATTTTTTGTTTAAATTTATTTATATGCCATGGACATTAAATGTGCTGAAATTAAAAGCTCTGACATGATTATTTTAATTTATGCCATAAAAACTGGATTTGAAACCATAGTGCAGACTTACTTACCCCACATAATGGTTCAAGTGTATTTTTGAACGACTGCCAAAAATATGAACTGACGATAGACTGTGATAGTCATGTGTCTATAGTAAAAATGTGCTTCCGACCGTTGATGTACCCACAAGCAGTAAGATTGCTATTTTTCTACTAAATTTCGGATATGGAGATAGTGGGGACTTCAGGTGTGGGAGCTAGCTCATGCCTCGTAGTGCTAGCTCGTTTAAGTTTAAAGGTGACTGCCTGTTCGTTTTCTTGGTGCTCGAGAGTTTCCCTCAATATGACCGGCTTTACCGCAGTTATAACATTAAACATTGGCTTTACTTTATTTCTCATTAAACGCCTACAAAAACTTTCTTAAATCGTAGACTATTTTTCTCTCATTTTCTGCGATAAAAGTGGTTCTTGCAATAAAATGTAAAGTTAATAAACAATATAACATCAGACTTATGTAAATTTCCTAATAACTTCACAACATAATAACCTAAATTATAATACAAAAAGACAATGATCATACATACGACTATTTGACCGCAATGTTCCCTCATCAGTTCAAAGCGATGGTGATGTTTCCAAAATACAAATGGAGGAAAATTAGATTGTTCAATCAATATTGAAAAAGAAAATCCCAAACATTTAAAATCAAATGCTGAAAGTCGTTTTAAAGCGAAAGAGTTTTCTCAATGTCTGGAAACTTTGCCACTAAAATAATAAATCGTCAACTGATTTACTGAATGCATTTTTAAAACTCAATTTTTTTAAAAAATAGTTCTATGACGAACATATAACATTATTTATATTAAATAATAGCGGTATTCACAATGTAGAGTACTTTCTCTAGCAAAGTAGAAAAGAGCAGTTTAGCAGAAACCAAAAACAAAATACTTTTGAACTCCTTTTTTAATTATTTATACTTTTTAAACTACACACATACATATATGATGTAATTTTGTTTTGGAAATGAATTAAATTTTATTTTAAAATATATTTAATTTAAAAAATATAATAAAAAATATGAAAAATTAAATATATATAATATAGAAAAATTAAAAGAATGAAGCTAAAAACTGCATTACAAATGCAAATAAAATATTGATCGACAGTGAATTTATAAAATTTTGTGACACTTAATTGCTCTTTTGCTCTATTACCAGTACAAGAGCTCTACATCATGAATATCGCTAATATTTAATTTTGTAAAATAATATTCTTTTTTACTTATTTTTCTAGTTGAAAAGATATTCCCGGGAATACCGGGAAATGAAATATTTCATTCCCGTTTCCCGGGAAATAAAATTATCCGGGAAACCCCAAACCCTAGTTGTAGAGCATCCATTAGTCATCATAACTATTTCTGTTACTTAGTGGTAAGCTTTCAAGAACCAAAATCAATTATATAGATTTTTCTTCATTGTTCTACAAGTTTCTCTTGGCAACTATATCAAACTGCAACTTGAGAATAACAAATGGTGTGCTGCCATCAAAAGTAGAGCTTTACTATACATCGTGTAGTTGGGTATTTCATTCTCTAGATCTGATAGCTTTTTATTGACGTCTATGGCTTGTATTTTTAGGCAGTTTTTTTAAGCGGACACCTCTTTTGTTTATAACTTCCGTAATTTGCTGAAGATTCAAGTGTGTCGCTCTAGAAGTTTCTAGAAATTTAATTTCCATTATATTATTTTACTCTTTAACTTCAGCAAGAAGTTTCTTGTTGTTGACTTTAGGAGTTTCTTGAACTTCAGCAAAAAGAGTCTTGTTGTTGGTTCTAGAATATTCGTTGGCTTATTTGATTTTTTTCCATCATAGCCGCTTAAATCCATGCTACTTGTTATCTCTTCCTTATACTAAAATTCGTAAGTTATAATGTCTATAGCACGCTTCTTGAATTCATATATCAACCTCATTTTCAATTCCATTATTTTATTTTACTCTTGAACTTCAGCAAGAAGTTGGCTTTAAAAGCTTCTTGGCGTTTATTATTTATTTCAACTAAACGATTTTTTTTGTTTTTGGATTTTCAAAAAAATTTAAAATTTGTATGCTGAAAATTTAATTTTGGTGAATTTGGCGATTTTTTTCAAATAGGCGCTTATTTTAATATAATTTTCCATTTATTTTCGTAAAAATAAAATTTTTGATACATTTTTTTTTATTGTAAAATTTTCGAATTATTTCCATTTTTAGTGATATACTAATTCTATGAACGAAGTAGATTACTGTTTAACTAACCTTGCATTGGTAAATAAAAAAGATGAAACTGCGTCAACAAAAATGTACTTAAGCTAAATCATGACTAAAAACAACAACAAAGCTTCAATTGCACATTTACATGTATCCCTTGATAAAATGAGAAGTGCATAGTAAGCACTGTGTACATGAATTTTTAGTAGGGTTACATTTAACAATGAATATTTTAAAGTAATATAAAGCGGAATATAAAGTGTTATGTACCAATGGATAGGTAATGACGTTTAGTTTTTAGAAATATAAGAAGTTTTTTAATATTTCTAGTTTTATAACGGCATATAGCCTATTAAATAGTTTGTTTATGTAGACATTTTTTTATCATATTTTTGCTACAAAATTAAGTTGAAATAAAGATAAATAAATTAATTTTATATATCAATTGATAGGTAATTATGTCTACTTTTTATACGTTTTCTATTTAGTGGTGCATCAGTGGTGTTTAATAGAGTTTTTATTAAAAAACTCTTTATCATTTCTTGCCTAAGTTTATCTACCTCATTTTAAAAGAAGGTTAAAAATGATGGTTTATTTCCTTTAAATAAACCGGATACTTATTGCAATTAAAGTCAGTTTATGTTAAAGCAAATATGTTAATAGTATCCATAGTTATGTTAACTGCTGTTAATCGGTCAGTAAACAATATTGTCCTCAATTAAGTAGAAGTCTCCAGAAATAGAAATGAACACGATGCAACTTGAAACCAGCCGTTAGAAATTGTTAGATTTGAATTCAAATACAATTTCGAACCAATCACTTTTATATACCAAAATGGTTGTTTTGCATATTTATTCCAATTTGGAATAAATATTAAAGTATGATATTACAAGATAGAAAGCTCATTCTCCTTTTAAATTAATCGGAATTGAGGAAGTAACATTATTATTTTACTGTGCCTAAGCTGTCACAGTTCTGCCCTAAAACCCATCTATTTGATGGAAATGAATGTCAGCCAAAAAATTTATCATCCAACCTACTGAAACCTACATAAAAGTGACGATGTGAGCGCCAAATGGTATTTCATATATATTTTATATATACAACAGCACACACATTCAAATATACTTAAGTATATAAAATGAAATTTAAATGAATCATTAGCAACCCTTATACACCGACATTATTGGATTTGTTACAATTACAAACTCACAAAATCATACACACACAGTTAAACATAAACATTTGTAACTTAAATAAGACGGAAATAAGACGAAATGAAAGTGTTTAACAAACAACCTATCAACCAACCAAACGAACTAACTAAACCACCCACCCATCCAACCATTCGACGAATAATTTTATAAATTTCTTTCACTGCTAGTGCTGTTTCAGCTTTTCCTTCGTACCATCATAGATGGAGTTTGAGTGTAACATTTTATTTATTGTTTGCAAAACGACGTTTTTAATGTCGTCTTTTTTTATTTAGTTTCTCTCACAAGGAACTAAAAGATCTATGGCTCAACCCATGAGTACGAAACTGATTGTTTTCAAAGATATCGACAATAAGATGTGAAATGTAGCATCGTTAAGATTGTTTTTAAGCTAACTTTCGTTTTAGTTTTAACACCATGAGCTATAAGTGTTTTAGAGGATTTGGGAGGGAGCCTGAGTATAAGCTTTAGATTCGCCAGCTGTTGGGCGGTGGTGTTTGTCTGAGTATTGGTTAGTAGTTGTCAATAAATCGTTACTTTGGCGGGAACAAAAAAAACATTTTTGTAGCATTTCTTTTTGGCTCAAATGTTGGCCATCCACCCGCACGTGTTTATTTTCTGTTTGGTTTTGTCTATTTATTTTATTATATTTGTGTGTGTTTTTTTTTTGCCTTTTTTGGAATTTAGTATCCTTCAAAAGCAGTTTGTGTTGGGTATTTTTGTTTGTCTTTTTCTTTTTTTCTTGAATGATGCTTCTTCGTGCGATAGCAGTTAATGTCAGAACTACGAAAATATATGAGTCAAGAAACCATCAAGACATTCTTTAAGGGATACTAAATAAACTAGTTGGGGGTTGCCAACAAGTATTTGGAAAATAATATCGTTAATAAGGATTTGATTACAATTTTAAAAATATGGACAGTGACAAATGCCGTTTATGGTCTTCCATTATTTCATGTTTCCATAGCAACTGTAGAAATTATTGAATTCAACATAGAAGAAAAGTTCATTTCAGGTTTTCCTAGACAAAGATAGTAACAAATTTTTCATGTTCAAGATCCAAAGTTGATCAAATTAGCCGTACTATTTTCCAATTGAACCTTTTCATCCAACTACGCTTTGTGAATTTTTTGGTGCTTCGCGATGTGCTTCGCAATCCAGACGATAAATTGATTGCTATTGATAGCTTGTTAGGGAAAGAAGATTGAAGATACTTCGAAACACTCTGATTGTAGGAGTTAATTTATAATTCTATAATAGACGTGGTCCTTTAATCTAACATTTAGCTAGGTCAACAACATTCAAGTAGGAAAGAAATAGTATTCCGGAATAGTTATATTAATATTAGTCAGACAGTCTTGCAAATGCATCTATTGGTCCAACTTCAGTGTGTCATTTCATTGGTTCTTCGAATGTGAAAACATATTCCAATTCTGGAGGTATTTTCTTGTTCTAGACTGGACCTGTACTAACGCTTTTAAACATGGTAATTAAGCCCATAATAATATATGGTGTACCGGTTTAATGGATAATATTTACAAAGTTCATCTACTGCGGTACTATCGAAAATAGCATGCGGACTTCTGCATTGATGATCTCAATCGCGTGATTTGTTTGTTATGATACACTACCGGCTGATCTTATTACCAAGCAGTTTGCTCCGAATTTGGCTACCAGACATATTAGGAGGTAGGTAAGGGTATGTAGGATTGAAAAGATCATCATGCGACTTATTTGGGGTGTGTTTTAATATCCCTTACATTATTTCTCACCCATAACTTTCCTTGGCCGACATTTTTCTGCATCAATCACGAACGACTTACCTTCATTAGGGACACGTTTGAGATTTATACAGCAGGTTCCAAGTCTGCAACTGGAGTGGCTTCATTCCCCCGTTTTGGGATCCTTCCTGTTGAAGGATCAATGATGACTGAGGTACTACAGTATATTCGGTGAGACTACCCAGATTTGTACCTACAGTAAAGCTGCAACTATTGCTTGGTTTTCCATTTTCATACTGTAAATCAGTTGTTCAGCGTGAAATTTATGATATCTGATGGTAGTCCCTGCTGAGGCTGTCACGAGATCGGCTACGGGCTATTTGTTGAATGGAAACTGTTTATTGGTGCGAATGTTAGAACTAGGATAATGAACCTTTTTACAGATAACTTTTGCAGAAATTGTCTTAATAACGACTAGAAGGACAATGTCGACCCCATTCTTTGGACTAGCTTTGCTCTATTTCTTCAATAACAGATGATGTTCTTTAAGTAAATTTTGAACAGCAATTGTACAAATTTGAGCTGTCTGCATATTAGAAATGCCTTTGACAGGTTATAGAAACGTTCAGAGGTCTCCAAATAGTACAGATATTGAGTATGTGTCTCGATTCGGAATACTATATTGTCAGCGCATTTTGCTACTTTATTGGGAAGACAAAAGTAAACAAAATTTTGGTTTTTATTTTATTCCAAAACCAAAGATTTTAGATGACGAAGTTAAGTGTTTCATCCAGCATTTCCCACCTAGTATCGGTGCTGTGTATAATAGTTAACATAAAAACATCGTGGATATATGCAACAAAGAATCCACTTCCACGATCTTAGAGACATTGCTTTGGTTCAGTGCGAAGTATAAAGTAAATTGAAAACGGCGTTCATAGCCTTATATGAAAAGATCATAAAAAAAATGCCAAAAGGACCTTTTTATCCTTTGATCTAGCTTATAAATGCTAGAACAAATATTTTTTGAAATGGTACACCCAAACAAGCTAAACATTAATTTTAGTTGGGGACATCGAAACCTTATTATTCCTCCATACAAAAGAGGCAACCCTAATACCCGCAAATGAGATAGTTATAAACTTCAATTTCACAGATTAACGATTGTGGACCTCACAGTTAAAGTAGCTTTTGCTGTCACGTTAATGGAAGTATATCTTTGTATGTACTATGAACTCCTCCTTCATTTTACTACTTCGCAATGAACCAACAACACGTCTATAAGATCCTGAAAGTAGACTGATGGAACTGGGTGGTTGCACTTAGTACCTGCATGATCGACTAGGTGGTAGCACTTATCTTCATAACCTACAATATTTTGATTATCTACAAATTTTAAGGTTTTTAAGATTTTTTCATTATTCTTGCAAAGGAAACATGTGAAATATTGGTATCATGTGAAAGGAGATTTGACAGGCACTTTCAGTGACGTATCAGAATTCTCGTGGTTTTCCAAAAATATTCGAAGTTTTGTAGTTTATAAGAAAAGTTTATATACCCTAGTGGGTATGTGTAATTCACGATCAACCCGACACATTCCATATCCTGTAGCCTAGGAAATTTTATTGGAGTTCAAAATCATCTTATACGTTTAGAATTGCAAATACTGTTGATGTAAGAGTATTCAATGCTTCTGTTAGATTAATAATCAGAACTTCACTGATACTGACGTATACTTTAAGCAGTTTTCTTAATAACTTCGTTGTTGTGTAGATGGTTTTATGAAAAATCTGCGGAAAACCACGACGAGACCGTTATAATCAATATGCTTTTGCGGGCAAATGTCATTCATAACCAAGCCTAAATAGTGTATATTAGAGTTTGTTGTTTATTTTCAATGTACAAAGTAAATCCAATACAAAGTTCACATCTATCTCATTCCAGTTTATAACATTATCTGCGTAGATGTATGATTCATAGTGAAGTTTGAAGTTAACCGAACAAGGTCTTCTTCATAATCAAGCAAACGTAACACACATCCAAAATGCTATAGATAAATACGGGTTTGGTGCTTCCACTGTTGTGACAACACGAGCTCTTCATAGAGCTTTCTTCATAGTATCGCCTTGAAATTAATATCTGTGAGGATGTGAAATATTCTATATCCAGGATCCTACCAGATTTTGTTGTTTCTTTGCGATGTATAATTAAACAAAACGAGAAGTTCATAACCATTCCCTAGGCTTCAAAATGCAAAATTCCCTACACTTCAAAATGCATGATAACATAATCTGTAGTGATACTTGATGAAGGTCTTTATAGTAGTCTTTTTCATTACATCGATGTAGAGAAATTGGATTCACGATGAATCCCTATATGTGGTGATGCTGTTTCTATAATCAAGTCTAGATCATCTAGATACATCCTGGATCCTTGAAATCCATATGCGTATTCTTTCTTGTCAAATGTGTGATTTAAGATGAAGTCGAGATAATCCATATCTAGGATTCCACAGCGAAAAGAGATTTTGCTGATTCTTACTGCAAAGTAAATCTAACACTGAGTTGAAAACATTTTTTTATATATGTGGGGATGAGATTGATAATCACGTAAAAGACATTGTTGCTTATTTTCAAATTACAGCTAGTACAAATATCATATATGTATTCTTTCTTGCCAAAACTGTAAATAATGAAGTATGTTTGGTATATCCAATAATATGATAACAAGAGCTCCAGCCGGTATCCAGGAAAAACAACGCAGAGCTAGTTACACCATGGCTGATAGCAATCTTTCAAGCCTGTCTCTCATGGTCCTACATACCCAATAGTTGGACCGAATGTAGTGTAACCTTTATCCCGAAGGGGGTAAGGCTTCACACACCAAGGCAAAGGACTATCATCATTTTTTGATCAAAACCGTGGAGAGAATTATCGACACTCATGTTCGAATGTCGGTTGTACAGGGGCTACCTCTCAACATGCCTATACGAAGGCAAAATCAGTTGAGACGGAACTTCACTCATTAGTAGGGTATATCGAGAGATCTATCGAATTCTGCAATTACACACTCGTGGCCTTTCTGAATATAGGAGAAGCCTTCAATAATGTGAAATCTGCAACCCTAGGTTCAGCACCAGGTTCACTAGGACTTGATCAAGCCATTGTTAGATTTATTAGGTACCTTCTGAATTATATGATAATTCATTCTAAGATTGGAACGACTATGATCTCTAGATCTGCCAAAGGGGGCACTCCCCAGGAGGGGTGTCCTATCTCTACTTCTGAGAAACCTGGCCTTAAACTGCCTGCTTAGGAAATTGGACTCCATAAACTACGAGACTGTCGCCTATGCAGATAATGTTGCGGTGGCAGTTTCAGGGATTCATCTGGTTACGATATATCAAAGACTGGAGACGGCACTCGAAATATTAAATAGATGGAGTATAGATAGTGATTTGATAGGAAATTATCCTGGAAACTCAACACTGAGGCAAGGTACGAAATGACATTGCTGGCTACCAGTAGATCCAATGGCCAGAAAGCTGGCATTGAACACGGCCTTGAGGCTCAATATATGCAATTATGAATATGCTTGCATAATAGGAAGTATTCAAATTCTTTCGGATCATATTGCTTACTGCACCCCCAAACTCTACTTCCTGAGGAACTTCGGATTCAATCCCATCCAGTATAGAACCTGATAATGGTCAGTCCCTTGGTTCAATGAGGCTATCCATCTATACGGATGGGTCTAAAAAAGCCTATAGATTGGGCGGAGACATCTACATTCCTCAATTTAGGATTTGAATGTCATTTAGACTCCCAAATGGATGTAGTATTATTCAGACGCAGGATGGTATGGCCTTACAACGAATACGGCTTAGAAATATGGTGGTGATGATCACCGGGTAATGCATCTTCTCTTCACCAAGACTTCTGCAGGTGTTGAGGAAATGGAAGAGACCATCTTACTCTTCTTTTGTAATTGTCCAGCACTGGGAGATCTACGTTCCAGGCTTTCAGGCGAGCGATCCTTTAGTAATATCTCTCCGGGTTATTTGGTAAGCAATTAAGGTGAATAAACGCCTTTATTAGGGAAAGCAGGTGGATAATAATAAAAACCGATCATGCAAATTGCACGTCATAGGGACCCGGCAAGTGTCGCATGATGGTCTGTGTTATTTGAATTGTTGAATTCTTTAACTATTCTCTCCTCTTACTTCTCCAATTTCTATCTATGGTTTCACTTGCTAACTTTACTCTAATTCAACCTATATTTCCGTCTTCTTTTACTTCTCTTTCTTCTTTACTTCATTTTCTATCTTATCGGGTACAACAAAAGGAACAACCAGTGGACCCAAGTGAGCTGTACGAGACGAAGGTTTTGGATAGATGCCTGATGAGCTAACCTAACCTTTTTAAAGGCAACTTTTATGGAGATTTTTATGCAGTGCTGTCCTATAGATCTAACGAATGATATTGGGAGACGACAGCCATCTTTATCCAATCAAATTTCCTTAATATTGAAGATATTAGGAAATTCACAAATTTCAATTAAATGAATCTCCATATTTAAGTTATAATCTCCTCGAATCTTGCATCTTCCCCTCAATACTCCACATGAAAACCACATTTGGCAACTCCGCTTTAATGTTGATGATGAAAATGATGACAATACCCACCCAAAATTGATGATATTTCAAACCATAAATTTGAAGTTTTTTTTTTTCTTCGATTTTTCGTTTTCGTCAAGGCAAATACAACCAAACTAAACCAAACCAAACCGAACCCTTGGTAGAAATTAAACATTATATTGTAGATATTTTCTTCATCGTCTTTGAGATTTGTTTGCTACGATTTTGCTTTCTTACTGGGTTGTTGTAGTTATTTTTATCGTCGTTTCTTAACGTTGGCATGCCATCATTTATAGCAACGAGAAATTCTATGAGTGAATTATGGCTTTTATGGCAATTCTTATAAGAAAAGAATGTTAGTTTGTGTGCGAGTGTGCGGGTTAAAATTTATAGCATGTGAATGTATGGGTGTGTATGATGATTTGCCAACTCCCTCTACTGATTTTCGATTTTAATGTTTCTTTTTTATTTTATTTTTTTTTTTGGCAAACAGTGGCGTTTTAAACTTTTCCTTGGGTGGCGGAATTTATTGACAAAGTATAATTTTTTGGTAGGAAATTTAGAGACAACCTATAATTAGATTTTGTTTGAATATTGAGGCAAAGTATGGGGGATTTAGAATTAAATATAAGGAGTATTTGATTAATGCTTGAGTTTTAGTGGAGATTTATTCAAAATTTCCAATATTTTTTAAATTCTGTAAATTCAAGTAATTCCAACGAGAGTTGTTTAATAAGTCTAGGAGTATTTAAGGAACCATGGATTAAGGATTAAATAGGTTTAATATTTTCAGCAAAATATGGCCATGAATATCTCACAATCTTAAATATTATCTTCCAGAATAGTTTGGAATACCAAACCTGATTTAATTAGTTTTCTGTATCCCCTACAACTTTGTTGTAGCGATCCTAAAAATCGACTACATCTTACAAAAAAACTTGCCCACTCATTGTTTGTTTTTATCGTCTTTTTGTTGCAACCTGCACTATGCAACACTACTCGTCTTACTAACAAAACAGGAACACAAAAAATAGTAGAACCCACAAATAATTTATTTTATGGGGGGTGATTGTTATTCGGTTACTCTGCCCGTCTGAAAATGTGGCTGATGGTGGAGAAATTCTGATGATGATGGTGTTGTTGGTGTTGCCAAACATTTGAAACCTTTAAATCTTCACTGTTAGACGCCATTATTTCTTATGCTTGTCTCTAGGTCCATAAAACACTTTAATAGTTTTTTTTTTCGGCAACATTTTGTGGAATTCATGTGATTTGGTTCGTTTCTGTATATTTTTTTCTTCTTTTTAATGTGAAAGGAAATATAAAGTGGTAAGTTGTTTGGTCAAGCCAGACAGATGGGGAATGCTACATTAAATAATTGATAGTTTTGTTTACAAGATATTTGAATATATTTATATGTATGTGAAAATAAACGTCTAATGAACAGAAATTTTATTGGAAAACTTGAATTGTGGTCTTTAAGGGTGACCACCCTTAGATATTCCTTTTAATACATTTTTACCTTTTAAAAATGGTGGGTTATTTCCTTTAAATAAACCGGATAATTTTGATTGCAAATAAAAGCAGAGTAACAACTCTTTATTTATTCGAATTTATACCGCAACAGCTTAAATAGTCACAATGTGTTTTTATACAAATACACGTTTATAATTCACAACTTATACAGCACACTGTAAGGCAGTTTATCTTTACTTAACGATGCTTCAAATTAGACTGACTGGTTGATGTTCTCACTGCATTACCAGCCAGATGTTTCCAGCACCACCTATCGAAGCTTCTTGGAAGTTCTTTTTCTGCAATGATCAACTCAAAGCTTTTATTCATTGTTTTCATGTTCCACAGATATGTTAATTATGATCGCAGTTATATTAACTGCTGTTAATCGGCCAGTAAACAACATTGTCCACAATTAGAAGTCTCCAGGAATAGCAATTTGCGACCCCATATAGAGAGCGGAGTATATAATCATGTTTGTCTGTCCACCTGTATGTTGAAATCAACTTTCTTATAGTCTTACATACAGAATTCATACATCAATATATCCGATATAGTCCCGATTCAGTTGCTATCTAAAATCTAGAAAATCACCCCACAAATGGCTGAGATATGAGCAAATAACCACGACTACCTCGAATTTTGTTTTCTATTTTTATCTGGATTACTAAGTCATTAATATAGACAATAATGATAGATATTTCCAATGTATATAACGCCATAGTAATTCGATCCTATAATGTGTCAAAATAAGGAAAAATCTTTTTTAAGCCAAGTTTTTTTTTCAAAAAATTCATTAAAATATTTTCAATAATTGTTTTGAAGTATAATTTGGTAAAGGTTGTATAAGTTTCAACATAGTCGTATATAGTTCTCTTACTTGTTTTTAGCTTTAATGTTCCTATAATTGTATTTAAATGAAATGACATTATTTTAATATCACTGTATTGAAAGTAGGGTATACAAAAACGTACGTACGTTTTCGTTTTATAACAAGTGCCAAAGGAAAAATTATGACCAAAATAGGTGGAGTTCAATGGAGAGTGATATATTGTTGGAAAATAAAGAGTTTATAATTGTATGTTCTTAAGACAAAAAGAAAGTTTCATTAGAAATGCGACTTTAAATTAAAAATTTAATTACAGTTAAACTTGTATAAACCAAAGTTTAAAAAATAAGTAAAGTAACTAATTTAAAGACAGCAGCAGTTTTGAGAATAATGTTATTTGTATATAAAGCGTTTATATTGACGTTTGCTACGATCAATAATATTGGTTTCACCAGGGTTTACAATTGCTACTATATTAGCCGTCAATTGCAGTAAATATACTTTTTATCAATCTGCATACTAAAAATATAGTTACTATTATAATTTTGTATAACTCTGCTAATATAAATTGCTGTTACTATTCATATATTACTATACAAATTGCAAAGTTAGTTTGCAATTTCTAGTAGCAGATACAACCAGTTGTCAACTCGTTATTGTAGCACAACAACCAAAATATATGTTCGTGCTATAGCAGCATACACACTTTTTTGCCGAACTAATATTGCGCGTCAGCATTCGTTTTTGTTTTGTTGTGCTATCAATTTTCTCTGGCAGCAATTTACATTTCTTTGGTTGCTTTGCTATGGTTGCATTGATATTTCTTGTTTTTTGGCTATTTGGATGCTGCTAGTTATTTTTTTGTCAAGTATGTAATACGAAATAACGATTATTCATTAGTGTAAATATTTTTGAATCTAACTGAGATATTGACTTGCATTTTTTTTGTAAGACCAAAAATTAAAATATCTAAACAAGAAAAAAAAATGTTCGGAATAAATGTGGATCAAATTGTTCCTAATATGTATTTGCAATCCTATTAAAATTTTGATAAAAATTTTAGTTTTAGAAACTCAATAAATATGTAATCTGTAATAAAATCTTTATTTATTAGCAAAACTCAATGAAATTTTCAACGTTTTTTAAATTTGTCATTCCAAATTACAAAATGTAAAAAAACTTTTCAAAAGGTTAAAAGGAATCCCACAATTCCTAAAAGTTTAAGCGAAAATCCCGAAAATGGTATTTTTTACAATTTTAACCATATGGTCTACATTTCCTTCGGGGCTGGGAAAATACTTTGGGGATAAATAGGGAACAAATCAAGGTTTCTAAAGCTGCTTTCCGTTTTTTGATCCCAACTTTGGGATTTTAGAACATGTGGCCCAAAGTTGAAATTTTTATCAAAAAATAGGTCAAATTCCGAAGGACGAAAGGGCAACATGTTCAAAAAATAGGACATGTTTTTTATATTAAAATGTTCTCTGTAAAGCTACCTTACAGAAAAACATAAAATTGTTATATGTTCTTAAAGAAAGTTTTTTTTTAATAAAAAAGATTTAAGTCACCTTTTCATCCAAAAAACAGCAAAAATCTACTATTTTTTGAATTCTTAAATTGAAAATCGTTTATTTTTGGATCTATAATCGATATTACTCTGAAATATTTTGTATATTACTGATAATTTAGTTGTCTAACTAACAAAAAAAAATCGAGCCCGTTCGGTACAAAAGCACGACCTATATTTTTAAAAAAGCGGACCAAGGTATGGCAAAATTTTAAAATTTCAATTTTGAAATGCCTATAACTCGAAAAGTATAAGAGATAAATAGCACACACAAGCATATTTTTTCAAGACATAGGCGAGCGCTTTCTAAACATATAAAACTCTTTGAAATCGAATGGGAAACAAAAAAATGGCACGTGTTTAAAAATTTTGCATGACGAAGGTACCCTATTCTGAGCCCCCATAGCGCCGCCCCTGAGGCATTTGTAGGTCCCATTTCAATAATTTAAACTCGAATACTCCTTGGCTATGCCCGCGTCAAATTTTATCCTGATCAGATCAGCCGTTTAGAAATGCCAGATATATTTCAAAAAAATTTTGATTCTGCCCAACTGTACATTGGGTGTGTTTACTGATATGTTGTTATGCACTTATCAAGAACAGCAACTGATAGCATCAATTGCAGAAATGTCAATTGTGCTATAGCACAACTACAGAAGTGTGTATTTTTGCTAGAAAAGTTTGCCAGCACAACAAAATAAAACGAATGGAGTGCAATATTAGCACGACAGAAAAACTGTGTGTGGTACTAAAGCACGAACATATATTTTGGTGGATATGCAATGGATTGTGTTTGCTACTAAAAATTGCAGACTAGCATTGCAATTTTAATAGTAATACGAACGAACAGTATGAATATTTATATTAGCTGATTGTGATGAAATGAGATAATTTCATATTTATTGCATAGTCAAATGTAAGAAATATGTTGCTAGAGCTGAATATCGAAACCCTGGGTTTCACACTCACTAATAGGGCCCAAAGACGAAACTCATAAGAATCGGTCCATGATTTTACATTGATCAAATACAAAAGACCTAAATTTAACTAATTAAATAATAGAATAATATTCCACAATTAACTTAATCTCCCATAAAGTCCCCTTACAGGAGAAATATTTTAATCCTTATAAACATCTTATAAAGTTCTAGAATTGGATTTGAATTTATTACACACAATTTAAAGTTTTATATCCATCACCAAAAAGATGGTGAAATATTCATCGAAGATCCACAGAAGTTCTTATATTATGGGTACTTTAAATTTAATGTTGATCTACCTATATCCGTCCGTCTGTATGTCTGTTGAAAGAACGATAGGGACTATATTGAAGAACATGACATTTTTCCTAAATATTCTCTGTTGATCAGAAATGTTTTTTTTTTTAAATGGAAAAAATTGGTCCAGTAGAACCAGAGTTATGTACCAAATGTGAGACAACCACCAAAAAAGTTTTCAAAACTTTTTTGCAATTTTCTTTAAATATATTGTAGATAATAGATAATGTTATTCGCATTATGAAAGAACAATTAGTGTTGAAAAAGGTAAGAATCGGTCCATGATTTCTCCAAGCACCCATACAAATATATTTTCGAAATATTTCTCTATGATAAACTTTCTACACAATAGTGGTATCCATACAAGATATGGTATTGAAAATAAGCTAACCCCCATTAACACGAAGCCTGGTTATACATTAACTAATAGTTATACTGTCGGTTAAAATAATTTTTTTATGAAAACTGTCAGTAAGACTTCGTCTTACTGAGGTTAAATCTGATAATAATAAATGTTTTTAAAGAGTGAAAAAACTTATACATTAGGATATCTACGCTTATGGTTTCTGGGACATCATACCTTAAATAGTCTTTCTGAGTTCTCGGACATGAGGAATAGCAATTGGCTAAAAAGTTCATACACGGGAATATCCGCGGAGAGACCTAATAACCGCAAACTGACTGGTGCGTAATGATAATCTCCTCTCCTCTCTTTTTCGGAACTTCTTCCTCTTCACTTTTTAAAGTCTTCATCTCACCTGACTGTCCCGTTTCACTTCTGTCTTTCCCTCTTTTTCTATCTTTTTACTTTCAGTTAACACAAAGGGACCTACTGCCTGGACTCACGCTGGTCTTCTTTCTGGTCTTCACTTCGAGGCTACCTGGAAAACCTAACACTATTCCATCCAAAACTTATCGTTGTGTAACAAGGAAAGGTATTGGAAAGGTATTGGGCTCTTATAAAAATGAATTAAAGAACAATGGAAAAGTATTCCAGGGCATGTCCCATTTTAATAAATTTACGTTTTTTTTTAGACTTTTTATATTGAACGGTTTAAGTTTTATTTAACTTAATAAAATAAGTTTTTTCTGACTCACTGTTTAGTCCGTCTGCAAATAAGTTCACTATCCTCCAAAGGTAAGATTTAATCAGTAATCGATGATTTTTATTGAATCAAATAATATTTTTCCTCATCAGCAATTTGGCATTTGTACAGAACATAACATAGTTCAATCATTAGTTCCAATCAGAAATGATTGCTATTCTGCTTTCGATTCCATCTGGCACGAAGATCTCATTTATAATATAATGATTCGTTTTAATATTGTAATTGTTTGATCAAAACAATCGAACGTTTCCTTCATAATCGTTCATTTAAAGTTCACATGGTTTCGTTGGGCTTGGAAGTATTTAATATTTCTAAAGAATGTCTCCAAAGCTCCTGTCTTATAGATTACAATCTTCTGCTGTTGGAATATGCATTTTACACATTTCAAAAGTAGTTTTCAAGATCGTTGAACAGTTCCTGTTTTCTATAAGTAACTAGAATATAAGAAGTACTGTTGAAAACTGAGGAAAACTTACCATGAAAAACTTGGAGGCATGGTTTCCATATAGTAACATAGTCGACTTTGTTTTTAAGGCTTATGGAAATGGGGAAATAACAACGAAATAAGCATATGTGTACACACGAAATAGATATGGGACATTTTACCACCTCACAGTAAAGTCAGCCGCCTAAAAAGGCAATTCTCAGTTTTTTTGAAAAGTTTGATAGCTGACAGTTTAGGGTTTGTAAAAATGGAACATTAAAAAAGGGTACTACGCGGTTTCATGGCTGAACAATAGGTCACAAATAATGAAAGCGATGAAGCGTATTTTTTTTTTTAATCGTCAAAACTTCTTTATGTTTTCAGAGAATTCACAAATGAAATCACAATATAGACTCTTTTGGAGTCGTTTTTGGTCTGGAGCCATTACTACAGTTAATGTTAATGGTATTCGCGAAATGATAACAGTTTGACATCACATAACTACAATTTTTTTCCAAGATATGATAATGATGTATAAGAAATCCATAATATTGGAGAGATCACCTCAACCTGGTACCATCTAACCTGTTTTGAGAGTTATGATATTTTTTTTACAATTTTATCCCTCAAGATCTGGAACCAGTTGAACAATGATATTTTTCGAATTATTGAAAGCCTTTTATTTGTGTCCATGACGGTTACCAAAGTGTATTTTTTTCTTAATATCTCTACTTCTCATCTCCCATTTAGCTTTGTTACTTCCTGCAGTGGAATTTCCGGGAGTATCTTGTAAGGCTATTGAAGTATTCTTGTAAAAATAGTATAATGCTTTGTAAAAAGTAGAAATATATATAGAGATATATTTTATATCTGTGGACATTTGACAAAACAATTTAAGTGAAATTTTCATATTTTGCAGGAAAGCGTAAAAACTATTGAATTAATCGATAATTATTTGGTCTTAAAGAATTTCCTAAAACCTAAACCTAAAACCTAAACCTAATAGTTTTCACGCTCTCCTGAAAAATTTGAAAATTCCACTTAAGTTGTTTTGTCAAAAGTCCATAGATAAATAGCAAGTATTATGCAATTGACTTTATACTGTATTCCACCTTCTTAAATGAAGTTTTTTTTTTCAAACCATCAGGTATACAATTTCTTGCAATAGACGGGATTGAAATGACTCTTGTCCTGAACCTTGTTGTACAGATTGTTCTACTTTCTTAAGAGCCTTTAGACCATTTCGGTAAGACTCTCAGACTTACCGACTTCCGTCATATATTTTGTGGCATTTCCTAAAATTTCTTTGAAATTGGTGAGACATATGATAGAAATTTTAATATCGTCGGTCCATTTTAGCTGTCTTTGTTTCCTAGTTTTAGTTTACCGTAGTTGAGTATTCATTTTCTTGTCATCTGTATTGGAAAATAATTATAAAGTACTTTCGATTTTCCTTATATTTGTAAAATGGAATTCCGTTTGAAGATACAATAGGTTTAATAGAAAATTTTAATTTTAGTACAATTTGCAAAGTCATCATGAATATATTGAATTTAAATTTACAATTCATAATTAAACAGCATTACTACAACTTAATCCTCACACACCTCACTATAATTTGCAAAAAAAAAACTCTTCCAATATAATTTTATTATCTACATAAATTAACTCTTTACTTTAATTTAAATCTTTAAATAAATATTTCCTTTCACGTTATTTAGCCAAATTCTCTTGAGGCTCATTACTTTGTTCTACATACTCTTACTACAGCTTATTATGTTCTACTTACTACATATTTAAGGCCCTTAACACTAGAGTATGAGCTGAAAAAACACACACAAACCTTGACAATAAAATTGCGCCAAATCACTTTCACTTGTTTCACGTTTTCCCGGAAGTTGTTGGCTGGCTGCAGCCAGCTGTTGGTTTGGGTGTTTAAAAGAAAAATCTATAAAGAAAGTTAAATAAAATCACCCTTTGGGTATAAAACAAAATTGTGTATAAATAACAAGTATTCTACACTTATTACAGCAATGGATTATTTGTTTAAAAATTTTAAATGTTTGAAGAAAAAACTTTGTTGGTTAATCAAACCAAACGGTCTTCCCATACTTTTTTTCTATTTATAATTTTTCAAAACCATATTTTGACAATGCCTACGGTTGAAATAAATTGAATAATTGAGACCAAACATGAGGAAGAGGGATTCTTAAACGGTTTGGTTTAGTTAATGTTTGGAGAAAAATATATCCTGGAAACAGGAGAAGACAAGTATCTTCATCAGTGAAAGTTATTTCAGCCCTACTACGGGCCAAGCGAAAGAAGCGGAAAAATATTGTCAATTTGGACTACGAATTGTATGAGTAATATTGTTCAAAATATCAATTCGGGAGAATACAAATTGATATGGAAAAAATAAAAATAATTTTTCCATTCAAGAATATATATTCAAAACTTTATGATTGAGAACCTCTGCATTTATATTTATATCATACAACAGAATCCTTTAATGAAATTAAAACATCAAACAAAGTGATAAAAAGTTTAAACTACAAAAATTCTCCGAAAAAATACACATACAGCAGAGTGAAACAATCAACTTCCAACAACAACAAAAAACGCGTTCAAATAAATTAATTTAAAAGCACGCCAAGACCAACAAAAAATATTTAATGAAATTTTACAAAAACAAAAAAAAGTGATTTCACAAAAGATCAAAGACATCAGAAAAAGTTATGAAAAATACAATCCTACTCATACCAACACCCACAAATGGCTCCTGTTCAGCCCAAAAACCCCCAAAAAAAAGAACAACAAATATCATGACATCAACGCGCGTAACGGAAGCATAACTGCAGGTGTTGTAACAACAACGGTAACAGCAAAAAATCGTTATATAAAATAACAAAAAAAAAACTTAAAATTGAACGAAAAGCTACAAAAACAAAATCATCATAAATATACAAACAACATCATGGGGGAAGAGTAATCGATGTAAGAAAACAAAAAAAAAACATCACAAATTTGTAACCATCCCCTGAAGGTGTGGATTATTTAAGTACTGATGCCTCCGTGTTTTTTTTTTTGTTCTTTTTTCCCAATTCTTTCTTTTGTGTTGAGTTGTAGTGAAAAAAAACAGAGATTGATTAACCATTTTACAGCCATTTTCACAGCACAAAGGTGAATTGTGTGCAAAAGAAAAAAAAATTGGGGTTAAATTTTCGGTAAGTTGTTGTTTGTTTCTTCGTTCCCTGCTGGCAAAGGAAAAATGAAGCAATCATTAAATGAAGGTTTGAGGGAATGAAGGGGATAATATTGGTGTGTGGCTAAAATCAAGCTGCTGGAGTTAATTGAATAATTACAGTTTTGATGGATTTAACTAAAATTTTATATTATAGGCGAAGTGGGTTAGGCAAGGATGATTGTTAAATCCGTATCTGACATAGTTCGACCTATTGGTCCATGCTTTTTAAGCTGAATCTCCACTGTATAACTCGTTATAAAGCTCATAACATGATCCAACTAAATGTCCAATAGGCCACACTGTATATAGTAGACGACTACAGATCCATAAATATCATTCTTTTCCTTGATAACACGGAACTGCAGTTTCAAATTAAGATGTGACCAGAGCTACGTGACTTTTGTTTGGGCTGGTTTTACCTCAGGAATTGTTCCGGACTAGAAGAATGATTGGAAATTAACTTTGCCCTATGTTGCCAGCAACGTAATTCATCGGTGGCTTCGACAACATCATCGTCTTCATATTACAACACACCACAATCACAGCAACAACTACAACATCTGCAGTTTGAACAAAAACCATCGCCGCTTACTCCATTAATTGCAGTCCGAAAACCTGGGGAGATATCCATATTGGGGTTCAACTGCAGTGGCCGATTTATGCGCCAAAACAACATCATGGTCGGCAAAAAAAAAGAAGATAAAACTTACTTCCAGTCTGCAAAGTTTCATGGGATACAATGTTCTCCGTTCTCGCATTTATTATATACAAAACTGTACAGCATAGAGCTCTTTCTCTCGATCTGAATTTTACAAACTAATATTTTGAGGAGTTGTATAATGTCTACATACCGAAAGCATCCAGTTGTTCCAGAGGCTACCGTCCCGACATCAGGTCCTTACTAAATGATAATAGCAGATTGATCCTTAGAGACCAACGCTCACCACCAGCTCTAATACAAACGACTTAGGGAAGACATATGAGCGAGATAACAGTCGAAGTAGCAACGTCGACGACCTAGGATCGCCCAGCTGAACCGCGATATCAGCAGGTTGGTAAATGAGGACTAGCGAAACAAATAGCTGGATCATTTGAAGAACTGCAATTTTAGTTCTGGAGTTGTCAAGTTGTGGTCTACAGTTCGGTCTCTCTCCAACCGGACGAAAAAGGGTGATACTCTCATATCTGATCTAAACCGCCAGGGAGGCAATGCGAAATGAAAAATTGTTCGCAAAATACATGACCTTCCAGTCTCGGGCACACCACAACTTTATATGCACTCCAACTAAAGTTGCAGATACCATCATCTCAGCTAATCTTTCAAAGGCCACAGGACCTGACGGAATATCCATGCTGATGTAAAATACCTGTGCGAGCGGGGAGTCGCGTACATCGCTACGGTTGAAATATGACAGTGAGGTGCATAATAATACCAGAAGCTTGGTAAAAGGGTCGATTTCCGTCCGATTTCTTTCCTGTCACCCTTAGCGAATACTCTCGAAGCACTTCTCCTCCCCTAGCTGAACCACCAACTAATAGCAGCTCGTCACCAGCATGGATTCCAAAAAATGCACAGCATTATCCGCCATAGTCACTCGATTTTACATGTCTTAAATAAGCATATGCCTTGTGAGTAAACTATCCTAGCGGTTCTTGACTTGTGGAAGGACATCCTGCATTCCACAATGCCCAACAATACGAATATTGATGGATACTGAATTATCTGAGTGCATGCAGTCATTCGTGGAGTTTAGAGACAAATGCTCAGAACCCCATAGAGTTAAGAAAATAGTCTCTCAGGGGGTGGTCCTGTCACCGTTCCTATTTAACTTCTACCTCCCCCACAAGGCATGGGGGTTATCGCCTATTCGAATGACTACACCATCAGGGAGACGGACCACAAGGTCCAATTTCTTCACTGCGCATAACCTGCAGTTACCTTTTTTGAGGTAAAACTCAATTTGTTCATCATTGTCGACGGCGCACTCATTCCTACCATCCGAAAATCTTGGTTGCCACTTTCTATAGACTTTTGATAGCTACCTACAAGACGATTGGCCGGTCAGTGATCAATTAACCTGCTCCAGTGTGGTCACCTTCACAGATACCCATTGTAAAAATATTCTAAGCTGTCAAAATGTAACTTTAAGGACCATCACAGACTGTTTTCAAATAAACTCCAAACACCATCTTCACGATGAAACTAAGGTTCTAACGGTCAAGAAATGCGACGTAATCCTGAAATAACAGTTTCTTCTGGGTTGTCACTGTAGAAGTCATCCAAACTTCAACATCACTCAGTTGCAGACTCCCCGACAGGATGTACATATGTACGAGGAGAGCATACAGGGGTATGTACAGGATCCATTAGATCGCAGCTCGTATATAACAGCTTTCAACGATATTCATAGGGGCCCTATCAATTCCACGGTTTTCTTTTTTTTTGTAAAACAAACACAAACTGTGAAGCGTTTTGCTTATCTGCAGAAACACCAAGATTCTCTGGCAGGAATCGAACCCGCAACGTTTAGTCTATCGGGGCACGCAACTAGCAGGATACAGTATGAATGTAGCAGGATTCAGTATGAATGTCGTACTTGGAGGTCACCCACAGTCTATAGCACACACCGTTCTGGCACAACTAAGATCCGGATGGTGCCTTCTGAACCCGCATAGACCATGCCGTTTCCAACCATGTGGCCAGGCTCATCATGACATCATTCACATAGTCAACTGTCCAGACAGCAATACTTCATTTGCAGGCGATCGAGATGGACTAGAAGGTACCTTACATGGCTATCTTCTTGAATTTTTGGATATCAGTTACCTATCTAGCAGTCATCTATGATTTTAACCATAGGGTAACATAGAGACTTAACTGTCAAATCCTAACTCTGATGTCGAAAACCTAACTCCTGCAACAAAAAAATACATGGAAATCTATGTTTTTTGTTGTTGTAACAGACATGTGATTTGTATTTTATTTGTTTGTCAAACCGAAGTGTCACGTATCTATGTAAAAATCTGTATGACTTTAACATTCGAGATTAGTAACTCTTTTTTTTATTGAAAACTTCAAACTTTTCTCATACATGTGCAAGTATTTATTTAGTTCAAACTTCCTTCAAAGCAATTATTTTGATAACTTATTTAAAATCTTTAACAATAATTTCAAAATCTTAACGAAATGCCACAAATTTTCACGTTACCAAATCCCACAAAATAATGTTTCACCAATTTATAGAAATGAGAAAATGAAAACAAACACAAAATCACTGAAATAAAGATCACTATCATTCTCGCAACTAAGCCAGCTTTTGCTGGGTAAAAAAAATAACTCTCGCAATAATAACAATAAAGAAACGCATTGGACAAGAAATCGGAGCAGCAGAAAGCAAAAAAAAAAACATCGAACTGACAACTGATAAAATACTAACGAAACTTTAAACAAGAAACCAACATAGTTGGTGCAACAATAAAACAAACAATAAATACATTGCAAACTGACTGTAGAAAACGAAAAAAGGAATTCTTTCACAAAATCAATGATACCAATAAATTTGGTTGAATGCAAACGCGTGCGACAGACACTTGATGATGATCGTATGTATGATCGTAAGAGTTTGGTTTCTGTAACAGGCTTCAATGTATTGTGGTATAAATTCATGTGGTGGTCATACGCAAAAAGGAAGCTGTAGACTTAAATAAAGACTGCTCTGATTTGTTTGTTTTGGTTTATGGTTTCTATACCCTACAGTAGACAATGGTGCTTGATCTGTTAATTACAACAATGTTTTAAAATATATCCAGGAGGACCGGGGCCGAGGAAGGCTACGATGTGTTTGCTAAACTAACAGGATCACTGCTACAATTGTTTAATTAGATCTTGGAAGGGAATAGTAATCGCAGATCGAAATCGAACTCAAGAGAACTTCAGGCAAAAAAGGAGTGAAGTACTTTCGTCAATAATTGCGCTTTAAATAACTTCCTCATTCTTACATGTACCCGTTAGACTATAAAAAACTTGTAATTTAAATATATCCAATTGTAGAGTACCTCTTTTTCGTTGTGCATCCGAAAATAATGTTCTTTCTTATTATAATATTTTCGTTGTGTTACTCCTTACTAACAAGCTGATGAGACATGAACGCAAGCGCGCGTTTAACTAAATTCCAAAATGTCAGACGTGGAGAAATCACAACATAACAAGCTCTAGAAATAACAAAACAAACTGAAACATATTCAGCACCCTACATACATACGTTGAATGGTGTGTAAGTAAGTATGTCTATATGTATGATACATAATCAGATGAGAATAACGAACGATCAATGCAAAACGATCGACATTTTGGCTTGTTACTTTTGTTGTTATTGTTGGTTGTGTATGCGAGTAGTGCGCCATTATTTCAATTGATGGTACGTCCGTCGTTGCAACCACAATTTTAGCAGGACAACAAAAAACTATTGTACTCTCGTATTAAACCATATTGTGTTGACGACATTTGCTGCTGTTGCTTTTGTTACTGTTGCAGCAATGATGATATTGATGTTTGTTAAGGATATTGCTGATGATGGTGGTTGGCTGTTCAAAGCTGACTTAGTTGGTTGCTTGGTTAGGCCAACTAAGTTAGGAATGTCGTGTCTCCTAAGCTATAAACATAAATAAAAGCACCTCACTATTTTCAGAAAGAACGCAATTTCATCTACTTTTACTACTCCTGATGATGCAGCCGTTGCTGACGATACTGATGAGCTTGAGATGTGTAGTAGGCAACAAATCTTTATTTGAAAACAAAAAAATTGCTTTAAAATATCAATATCATCGAAAATCTTTGAGGCAACTTTTGTATTACTAAATTGTTATGCAGTGAAAAATGTCGGTAAACGCAATCGCAATCTTCAGTTTCAATATTTCTGGAGAGAATCTATCAGTATGTGAAGCAAGTAACTTTGGATAGATTGCAATCCCTAACCATGATTCGTTTAAAATTCATCATATATTCTAATGCAACGAATCCTGCACATAACCTCGTATACTAGAAGGTCCTCCTGACATTCTTCGGGGTTGAAACTGTTTTATCAATATAACTTTGTGTTTAATTACTGGGAGAAAATTTGTTTCCTCGTAATGATGGTGTTCCGAGGTTATCTGTATGCAGTCTGTAACGGTTCTTAAGTCAGAATTCTGGCAGCTTTGAATATTTCTCCATCGGCCAATTAATTACTGACCGATAAATAGTCTTGTATGTAGCCAACAATGTTTCTTTATTCATCAAATAGTTCACGATTCATTACTTCATATTGTTGGGTATTATGGATTGCAGGATAGAGCGTCGTGGCTGATTATGCCGATCGCCATGAGGTTCGTCCTTTCAAAAAGCCTCTGCTGATTTAAGCCCTGTGAGATCTGAGTTGTAATCGCGGTTAATGCTGTGAATTTCTTTTTGCGAGCTTCTGGTAGGAGGTAGACCGACCAAAAATAGTCTTGTACGTGGCCAATAAGGTTCATTTACATCAGATAGTTCAGGATTCATTTCATCATATTGTTGAGCATTGCGAACTGCAGATATCCTAGACTACTGTAGAAACTGTTTTATCAATATAACTTTGTGTTTAATTACTGGGAGAAAATGCAGCCTGTAATGGTTCTTAAGTCAGCATACTGGCAGCTTTGAATATTTCTCCATCGGCCAATTAACTACTGACCGATCAATAGTATTGTATGTAGCCAACAATGTTTCTTTATTCATCAAATAGTTCACGATCCATCTCTTCATATTGTTGGGTATTATGAATTGCAGGATAGAGTGTCGTGGCTGATTATGCCGATCGCCATGAGGATCGTCCTTTCACAAAGCCTCTGCTAATTTAAGCCCTGTGAGACCTGAGTGGTAATCGCGGTTAATGTTTTTGGGGAGCTTCTGGTAGGAGGCAGACCGCCTAATAATCTTGTACGTGGCCAACAAGGTTCATTATACATCCGATAGTTCAGGATTAATTTCCTCATATTGTTGGGCATTGCGGATTGCAGGATATCCTGGAAAAGAGTGGCTTGGCTGACTATGTCGAATGCCATGAGGATTGTTCTTTCATATGGTCTTTGCTGATTTAAGCCCTGTGAGATCCAAGTGGTAATTGCGTTTAATGCTGTGATATTGCTGTTAATTTTGCGGAATCCATGCTTGTTGCTAGCTTCTGGTAGGAGGTAGACTGACCAATAGTCTTGTACGTAGCCAACAAGGTTCATTATATATCATACAGTTCAGGATTCATCTCTTCATATTGTTGGGAATTGCGGATTACAGGATATCCTGGAAGAGAGTGGCATGGCTGACTACGTCGAACGTCATGAGTATTGTCATTTCACAAGGCATCTGCTGATTTAAGCTTTGTGAGATCTAAGTGAATTTTGCAGAATCCATGCTGGTGGCGAACTTCTGATAGGATGCAGACCGTTGAATAGTCTTGTATGTAGCCAACAAGGTTCATCATATAGTTCAAGATTCATCTCTTCATATTGTTGGGCATTGCGGATATTCTAGAAGAGAGTGGTGTGGCTGACTAAGTCAAACACCATGAGAATCGTCCTCATGGTGTTCGCTCTTCTGATTTAAGCCCTGTGATAATGGTAATAACGGTTAATGCTGAGGTAGTTCTGTGAATCTTGAGGAAGCTATGCTGGTGACGAGCTTCTGGTAGAAAGCTGTCAGATAAGGGAGCCTCTAGAGTCTTAACGAGAGCTGAGAAGAGAGATATTGGCTATGATTTCTTTTCAGTCACGTCGTGTCCAAGTAGGAGGATTAGGATAACACTACACAATACTTTAAAAACCTTTGTCAGGTTCTTAGCTACCCGTTCGTCAAGTTGTTTTGATTTTATGAACGGGCGATGGTTGATGGAAGGTTGGACGGATTTTATGTTGAAGTTAAAAGCTATGGAGCGTCCGAGGCGGAAGGCAGTTTGCGAACAAGACTTTATTTCACCTGATCTCTATCATGGTGCTCAATGAAAAGACAGAACGCGAGACTGAAATGTGGGGAAGTTTGCGAACAACACTTCGTTATGCATGCGTACATCGTTCAGAGACTGATATGTTGGTATCTGCAAACTTAATCGCAACTCTAGCATCCTTCTTCGTCGGATTAGATATAGAGATAAAGAGCTGCAGACCACAACTTGCCAATTCCGAAACTCAAGTTGGTGTTCTTCAGATGATTTTTTTCCACTTATCCTAGTTTACCAACCAGCTGATATTAAGCTGTGCGATCCTTGGGTCGTCAGGGGTTTGTTGTTCGGATCTCATCTGTGTGTCTCACTGCTTTTGCTAAGAAGTACGACCGTACTAAGTATAATCGACCAGCAGGAATAAAGCAACCGACCAGCAGGAATAAACTCATGAAGAATATCAGCTCTGTCTTCTTACGATAATAATTTCGACAGATAGTTTTGATTGTAATGTTTTTAGGATATCCTTAAAATTCTGAAAACATTAAAGGATAATGTGGTCAAAGCGGGTAATACAGTGTGATCTTGAGGATAAGACGATGAGGAATATCTTCTCTCTTCGTTCCACTTCATCTGTAATTTCGAAAGCTCTATTGCTAGTTCTCACTTCCAGGTATGAGCTGGTCTTCCAACTCGTCTGATTCACTGCGGAGTTTCGTCTGGTTTTCGGAGTGTGTGACCTGTCCAACTCCATTTCCGATTTCTTATTTTTGTTTTAATAGGGTGCTGGTTTACCTCCACCCAAAGTTGGTTGTTGGCTATTGTTACATATTAAATCGAGAGTAATTTGTAAGTTATATCCATCGCCTTAAAAAGGTTAATGCCAAACTTCACGGCCTGAAATTATAGTTATTGAATTTGTTTAAATCCTTTAATTGTCAGGTACTATTTAGTCCAAATTTGACTAAAAAATCGTTCAGCATCATTCTAAATTTTACCACTCTTTTTATTGTAGCATTTTTGGAAATATTTAGTTCTTTTCTTCTGCTAAACATCTTGTGAAAGATGCCTCACAACAACAGTCTCAAAATAAGAGTGACCATATCACAGCTGTCATCTGAAAAGCGTATCTACGCTTCAGCTAAACGCTATCATTTCTCGTAGCCTGGCAAAAAAAAACCAAAAACTTTAAACAAAAACAATTCAATGTTACAGAAGCAGTAACATGTTGCAACTAAAATACAGCAACAAAAATACAACAAAAATTGAGGATTCCGCCAAATATGTATAGGCAATTTAGCATGAAGACGAAATAACAAAAAAATAAAATAAAAGCAAAACAAAACACTGAAGGTTACCCAAAGTTTTCTTCTCTGGAGATGTGGGCATAAGTGCATGAGAGTGTATGTTTGAACGTTTGTATGGAAACATATTTCGTTAAATGAAAGCCGGCACAAGTCTCTTGCCACTGTCAATTCAACTGTAGTCAATGTGTGTAGAACTGACAGAATGCGACCAACCATGCCAAACATACTCAATTCAGCTTATGATCTTGTAGTGGTTATTGTTTCTGCTGCCACATATTGCAATACTGTATGTTGTATTGTTGCATATAATGTCAAAAGATGGGCGCTGACTGTAACCAGCAATCACCACCATCAGTTTAGCAGTGAGCAACAAAGAATAAGAAGCCTTTGCAAGAACTTCAGAAGCCCCAGTTACTGCTCTACCTCAACCTCCACCGCTGCAATCTGCCTTCTGCTTATTGTCCAATATCATTTTGCATTTGCCGAGATCGTTGTACCTTGTTATTGCTTAAGATCAGCTAGAGAAGCGGTAGACGAACGGGTAAAGGTTAAACATAAAAAATGCATTTTTTTTTGTGTAAGTTTGCAGACAATTGTGTGTGTTTGTTGTTGAGATTCTGCTGCTCCTGCTGCTGCCGTTGGTTGCATGACAGCTACAAAGCACCATAATAATCAGCAGTTTTATACATTTGAGCCACATTTAACCACACCATTTGCCCTCTCTACTGGGTGTTGCAAGATATTGTGTGCCTATTTATGTGTGTGTGTAAGTGTGTTTATGTTTATTGTAGTGCTCGAATATTTATTTAAAAGATCGATCGCATTTGATATATTTGCTCCAACTGCTTGCTCCTTTGGAGTTATAGGAACAACAACAATAACAACACAATACAATACAGGCAAATTTTTAATGTTGCTGTTTGGCAACATCTAAACATTGCTTCTGTTAAGATATGTTCACACTGACAATGGAGTTAAAAAAGTATTTATAGAACTTAACTACACAAATTCAGAGAAAAACAAGTAAGAAAGTATGGTCGGTCAAGCCCGACCATATAATACCCTACACTAAGTAAAATAGCAAAAAAAATTTTCTTTTAAAATTTCAATAATTTATATTTTTGAATGAATTTCGGAAGTGGGCCTTATATGGGAGCTATGACCAATTATGAACCGATCACCATGAAA
The DNA here is from genome assembly GCF_958450345.1 of Calliphora vicina. Lineage (NCBI taxonomy): Eukaryota > Metazoa > Arthropoda > Insecta > Diptera > Calliphoridae > Calliphora > Calliphora vicina. The sequence continues at coordinate 107,098,894 of NC_088781.1, read as the reverse complement.
TTAGGTCGTGTGATTTATGTCTATATTAAAGTTACCTATGTTGAATTTTGTGTGTATACCAAAATTTTTAAACGATTTATGCACGTTAAAGTAATTTTCGGAAGCGGGTCTATATGGGAGCTATGACTAATTATGGACCGATCGTAACAAAATTTAGTGACATGAATTTTGTATATATAAAACATATTTGGAGCGCAATTTGTGGAGATACATTTATAAATTAAAAATTTATGACCGATAAAGTCCAATTTCGGAAGGACATTTGTATGGGGGCTAGGTGAAATAATGAACCGATTTCAGCCAGTTTCAACAGGCTTGGTCCTTGGGCCGAATACATAATATGTACCAAATTTGATCGAAATATCTTCAAAATTGCGACCTGTACTCTGCGCACAAGGTTTACATGGACAGCCAACCAGCCAGCCAGACGGACGGACATCGTTTAATCGACTCAGAAAGTGATTCTAAGTCGATCGGTATACTTTAAGGTGGGTGTTGGACTAATATTTTTGGGCGTTACAAACATCTGCGTTTTGTGGAGAAATCATTACTTTTTTATCAAACTGTAAAAGCTTTTTATTATATATAACCTTCTGTCACTTTTTACCAAAAAGCGTAATATGAAGGATTTCAATGTTTTTCGAATTTTATAGCCTTCCATACTGAGCCTTATGAACTTCATCCTGTAGGTCCACATTTGCACCATTTTTTTCTAGCTTAGCCGGTCTTTTTCGTCAGTAGTGAGCCTAATGTTGGCTGACAAATGATCAATCGTGGCTGATTTATCAACACAAACCAAATTCTTGACGTAACCTCACAAAAATCTATCCAAAGGTGTGAAATCACATAACGAGATGGCAAATTGATAAGTACATTTATTGAGATAATTCAGTCACCAAACGTATGGCTCAACAAAGTGATGGTTTCAAGTGCTGTATGTCATGTTGCGTCTTCTTGTTGGAACCATTTTCGCACGAATGAGCGAATATATCTTTCTGACATCCACAGTAGATAGATCAGCTAGGCCGTGCAAAAAAGGACTGCCTATTGTCGCAGTCCGAACCCCCGATAAAGCAGGGCAAAGAGATGTTCAAAAGTTTCTTCATTGTATTCATTATGGCAACTTCTACAAAAATCATCATATGGAGTGTTCAGTCTCCTAGCATGCGCAGCAATCAAGCAGTGCCCAGTAAGTACTGATATCAGAGCTCGCAGCTTAGCCCATGATAGCCCCGTGAGGGACTGTGCCAAGTGAGCCTCGATATCGAGCAATTTGTTAGACTAGACCATCTGAGCTGAGCAGACACAAATAATGTACGCTGTATGAGTAATTTACAGCAGGATAGCGGTAAACCGACTAGAAGATGGATCTCATCACATGGTAGACGTGAGCCCCTTTTGGCAAGTTCATCCGCGATAGCATTGCCAGTTACACCAGAGCGACCCGGCACCCAGAATAACTCCAGGTTAGAATGTCTCGCCATCTCGTTTAGAGATACCCGACATTCATGTACCAATATGGATGTTGAGTAGACACTATATAAGGATTTGATAGCAGGATATTCACACCATATAACCTATAGTAGTTCATCCAGTGTACCGCCCTTTTAATTGCTGAGATTTCAGCTTGAACTACACTACATTGATCATGTAGCCTGAAACATACCCCCTTCTGAAAATGAGGAATATAGAAACCAACACCCAAACCAACCGCAGACTTAGAGCCATCTGTATAGATAACAAGCGTGTCCCTAGAAGAAGGTAGCTCTCCCACAAACGATACAGATAAGATTCTGTTTATAAAGGGTAAGGGAGTGCAGTAGTCAATGTTGACAGGAAGATAAGCTACACTTCCCAAATAGACCCATGGCTGGTGCCAGGCCTCCATGCTCCTACAGTGCTTAGCCTAACCGCCGAATTTATGATCAATTGTTTGGCCATGAGATTAGCCGGTAGCCAGTACATCATAATGCTCCGTTGTGCACCCGTAATCATAATTGCAGAGATTCGTAGGATTCTCTCAATCATCCCACAATAGGTGGATTTACTAAGAGCCTTCCACCATTCTAGTGCTCCATACATTAGTATGGGAACATTAGTAATGGGATTTATTCGCCAGTTCTTCCCAATGGCCCTTCTACAGGCATAAATAGCGATAGCCGCCTTGGACGCTCTTGCATACATATTCAGGCTCCAGGATAGCTTAGAGTCTAGAATAATTCCTAGATACTTAGCACTATTCGAGAGCTTTAGTTCCACTCCGTTAAGGCGCTGTAATGGGAACAAGGGGATTTTGTATCTTCTTGAAGAAAGTATAAGCTCAGATTTCCCTGGCTGAGTGTATTAAGTGAAGTTTGTAGGCAGTGTGATAATGTGTCAAGATGTTTCCCAGAAACGGCTACAGCAACATGATCAGTATATGCAACAGTTTTGCACTTCAAAGGCAAAGTTACTTATACAAATTTTGGTGTTGATTTATACCATAGTGGGGAGGGTATATTGGATTTGTGCTGATGTTTGTAACATACCCAAATATTGTCCCAACATCCATCTTAAAGTATACAAATCTGCTCAGGATCACTTTTTGAGTCGATTTAGAAATACCTTAGTTATATAGATATCCAAACCCAATTCTACAAAAATAAGTTTTATATAACTCAAACTCGCCTCACTGAATTTTGTGATTATCGGTCTACAATTGTGGGCCTATATGACCCCACTTCCGAAAATCATTTTAATGAGTGTAGATTTCTTAAAAATGTTGGTATTCTAATAACATTGAATGCAATTAGGTTTCATATATACAGAAGTTATGGCACATAATTTTATGGCGATTGATCCATAATTAGATTGGTGTAGGGTATCATATGGTCGGGCTTGACCGACTATTCTTTCTTACTTGTTTTTTATTTGAAATGATCGAGATAATAGCGAAAAAATTTTAAAACCCAGTTTGTCAGAAGAAGTAATAAAACACTAAGGTTGTCTACCAAATCGATTTTTTTTCCAAAATTAAATTTTTAATTAATAAATCAATTTAGCATCAAAAATAAAAAAAATATTTTTAATAAAAATAATTCCATACTTATCACAAAACCGATTCATAATTACAAAAATCAATCAATAACACTATGCGACAAATAGTAGGGTCAGTGATCGGCGGGGGTTCTGGTCAGGTCTAGGAATCGAGATATATCGATTTGAAATTAGTATATATCGTATAGGAAAAATTGTAATTCTTTTGCCTTTTTCATGCATTTTGACCATCTAAATGTACGAATATTGCAAAGTTATGTTCAGTAAAGTTGTTAAGCTCAACACCGGCTACAACATAGTCAATAAAGAAAAGTGGTATTTTTGGTTTTCATTGAGTGGAACCCTGGAAAATCAGTTTTTCATAATTATTTTCGGTAGTTGTATAACTTATTTTCAATGTTCCTCCTTTTCAAGTGTTGAAAAATACCAAAAATGGGCTTTTTTAGTTTTATGGCTATAATATCCAACCAAGGGCGGGGTTGTCGAAGCCCTTTGCAAAACAATTAAAAACATATTTGGCCATCTAAACTGGATTACTACATTTTGATATCGAGTATGCGATTTGAGAATTTTTGCCCTAAAGTTGAATATTAGATAAAAAAATAGGCGTTTTCGATGGACCTGGTCCCCTCGGTATCAACAGTTTTCAAATTTGTTTTCATTTAGAATATTTCATGTAAAGTTAGCTTTTCAAGAAGTATAAATTCCTAATACATTTTCATAGAAATTTTTTAGATAACTTAAAAAGAAAGAAAGTAATTTTTTTCCCAAAAACTACCGAAAAATCGCCTTTTTAAAATTATTAAATTCAAATGCATATAAGTTTGGAGTCGGTCACGATTTTTAAACAATTCTTTTTTTACATATACATTTGTTTGTTAGTCCAATAAAATAAAAATGGGTATGTGATCCACTATTATAAAAAAACTGGAGTAGTGTGGGTAAAAATTTAATTTTAAAATGCGAATATCTCCTAAGCTATAAGAGATAATTGATAGCTACGACGAGGTTTTCTATAGTGGAGGACGAGGAGATTCATTATATGTAAGTGTTTTGAAATCGGATACTAAACCAAGAAATAGGATAGTTTAAAATATGTAACATATCCGAGGTCTCCTACTTTGGGGAGCCCTTGCCGCGCAACTGGTGAGTCCATGAGGTAAAAATTCAAAACTTGAACTCGAAAACACTTCTTCTTTAGTCATGTCAAATTTCATTAAAATCGATCGAAGCGTTTAGAAGTTACAGATTTATTTCCCTCTTTATTTTTTCTATACCACTTCATTCAATTTAACCGATAACCCGAAAAAACATAAAATCGCGAGCAGTAACAACAACAAAAACAAAAGACAGACGAAGGCAAGAGAGCTCACAGTACATGATCTAATGAGAAGCGCATAGTAAGCAACGTTTAACATAAACAAAGCTAGTAAGGTATTTTACAAGAAGTGTGATTTGCTTAGTAGTATTTTAAACAATAATAACCAATAAGATATGACATATTATATATCATTGAAAAGGTAAGGAAGTCTAGTTTTTGAAAATGTTAAAATTGTAGCAAACACTGTTTACTAAACTCTACATTTTGGTGAAATAAAATTTTATTTTTATTTTTATAAAAAACAAATTCCAATACAAATTTGTTTACATACATTTTTTACAAGAGTTGCCCTATACAATATAATATTGTAAAATTAGATTTCGCTTTTAATTTGAAACTGCATTTAAATGATATTGAAATTGCAGATGAATTAGCACGAATTACACAGTACAACACATGATTTTGGGACTCAATTCTAACAATTGCACGTGAAAGTAGCCCCAAAAATAAGAACTTCTGCATCATTAGTTTTGTCAAGTTGGCTGCCGTAATAATTTAATGACCATACGAATTTTTGTTCCTCAAGGTGGATTTTTATCACTTTTTCTATATTTTAGCACGGTTATATCTCGTATACCGTACGGAATATCTCTTTTGTGGCTGAAGCAAAGTTGTAGATATTGAATAGTAGAAAATAAGTACGGAACATACCTACCCGAAAAAGGTGCACCCAGTGCCTTAAAAATCGCAAAAATGCGCATTTTTGAAATTTTTTAACCAATTTTTCACCTTTTTTGCTCAATAACTGGATTACAAATCCAATTATGGACCGATCACCATGAAATTAGGTCGTGTGATTTGTGTCTATATGAAAGTTATTTATCATGAATTTTGTATGTATACCATCATTTTTATAAGATTTATTCACTTTGAAGTGATTTTCGGAAGCGGGTCTTATATGGGAGCTATGAATAATTATGGACCGATCATAATAAAATTTTTTGACATGAATTGTATATATATAAAACTTATTTTGAGCGAAATTTGTGTAGATACATATATAAATTAAACATTTATGACCGATAAAGTCCAATTTCGGGAGGGTATTTGTATGGGGGCTAGGTGAAATAATGAACCGATTTCAGCCAATTTCAACAGGCTTCGTCATTGGGCCGAATAAATTATATGTACCAAATTTTTTTATGATCGGTCCATAATTAGTCATAGCTGTCATATAAGACCTGCTTCCGAAAATCACTTTAAAGTGAATAAATCTTATAAAAATGATGGTATACATACAAAATTTATGATAAATAACTTTCATATAGACACAAATCACACGACCTAATTTCATGGTGATTGGTCCATAATTGGATTTGTAATCCAGTTATTGAGCAAAAAAGGTGAAAAATTGGTTAAAAAAACTTCAAAAATGGGCATTTTTGCAATTTTTAAGGCACTGGGTGCACCTTTTTCGGGTAGGTATGTTCCGTACTTTTTTTCTACTATTCAATATCTACAACTTTGCTTCAGCCTCAAAAGAGATATTCCGTACGGTATACGAGATATAACCGTGCTAAAATATAGAAAAAGTGATAAAAATCCACCTTGAGGAAAAAAAAATCGTATGGTCATTAAATTATTACGGCAGCCAACTTGACAAAACTAATGATGCAGAAGTTCTTATTTTTGGGGCTACTTTCACGTGCAATTGTCAGAATTGAGTCCCAAAGCAATGAACTGAAAAATGTTGTACTGTGTTAGATATAAGTAAATTTCAATTATTATCTTACAAGAATAAGAGGTACATAATTGACAGCCAAAGTAACGATTCTTTATTTTACTTTAGACTTAAGCGAAACATTTCAACTTAGATGAGATGTCAGGTATTTATACCCTACACCACCATAGTGGGGAGGGTATTATGCGTTTGTGCAGATGTTTGTAACGCCCAAAAATATTAGTCTAACACCCACCTTAAAGTATACCGATCGACTTTGAATCACTTTCTGAGTCGATTAAGCGATGTCCGTCCGTCGGCTGGCTGGCTGGCTGTCCATGTAAACCTTGTGCGCAGAGTACAGGTCGCAATTTTGAAGATATTTCGATCAAATTTGGTACATATTATTTTTTCTACTCAAGGACCAAGCTTATTGAAACTGGCTGAAATCGGTCCATTATTTCACCTAGCCCCCATACAAATGACCTCCCGAAATTGGACTTTAGCGGTCATAAATGTTTAATTTATATATATATCTCCACAAGTTCCGCTCCAAATATGTTTTATATACACGAAATTCATGTCACCAAATTTTGTTACGATCGGTCCATAATTAGTCATAGCTCCCATATAGACCCGCTTCCGAAAATCACTTTAACGTGCATAAATCGCTTAAAAATGTTGGTAAACACACAAAATTCAACATAGTTAACTTTAATATAGACATAAATCACACGACCTAATTTCATGGTAATCGGTCCATAATTGGTCATAGCCCCCATATAACCCAACTGCCGAAAATCACTCAAAAATATAAATTATTGAAATTTTAAAAGAAATTTTTTTTTCTCTTTTACTTAGTGTAGGGTATTATATGGTCGGGCTTGACCGACCATACTTTCTTAATTGTTAGTTACCAAAGACAAATATCTTGATCGCTAAATAATTTGAAGATCTAAACAACATTTATTCTTTGTATACTCCTCGTGCTCTTAAAGTTCTATAATCTTAAGTTTTTCATACAAAATTATGTTGCCAGTGTAGACACAACATTTAAAAAATCCTTGTTATTTGCCTGCATTCATGTTATTTTTTTGTTTGACCACAAACATATTTCGCTGTTGAAAAATGAAAGAGTGAAGTTGTAGAAAAAACAAAAATAAAATGAAAAAAAAACTTAAGGTGTTTATGTCGTTTTTGTGAAATATCAGTTGCTTATGTGTTGTTTAGTTTTTAATGTTGTACTTGTCCAAATTGCAGCAGCGTAGCGTACCACATACAACAACGAAACAAAGATCGGCCAAACACCACAAATACAGGCAGGCAGTCAGTTTGTTGTGTTTCAGCCAGGGCTGTTACGCTGACTGGCTGCCTGCCTGCCTGCATTCAAACAAACTGATCGTCTGCCCTCTGCTGTCAATGTAAAATGTTACTTTTAGCGCATTTAATGAGTGGCTTTCATGGTTTCAAGTCTTTACCAACTATTTGTAACATTTACAATTAACAGAAAAAGGATCAAATTTCAAAATTTTTAATAGTATTTACAAGTTGAAATGTAATGAGTGTTACAATGATTTCACATTTTTTTGTATAGCAGCCTGCTGTGCTTGGTTTGCTTTGGTTTAGTTCAATTCAATTCAGTTTATGTTTAACGATTGTGAAAAATTGTAGAGTCCATTCGGTGAACATTATTTTTTAAGGTGGAGATTTTGAAATTTATTTAGTGGTGTGCTAAAGCTTTTAAAAAATGTGATGAAAAATTTAGTATGTAATTTAATCGGTGTTAGAATAAATTGAATTTGAATGAATATTATTAAAATTCAAGTAGTTTTATAGTTTTACAACTAAAGTTCCTCATAAATAGGAAACAAATATATAACCAAAGTAGTATTGAATATTATATCCTTAACTTCCGCGGTCAAAGGTCAATATATGCATGTAGTGTTTGGAATTTTTCAGGAAATTGTACAAATTATTTGAAGTTTTAATGGGGGGTTTTGATGAAGTGTGAATTTCAACGAATCCACAGCAATACAAATTTCAAAATGAACTTGATTTTTAACATTTTGCACTCTTTTGAGAAACTATATTCCAAACTGCTAATATTTCAAGCATCACTGTGCTCTTAATAACAAATAACATACGACTGACATCCATCTATATGACATGAGATCATATCTAATACTAAATAAAGAAAACATAACCATATATCAAATGTAATGGTTGGTCAACTTAATTCACGATTTCACTAAACAAATTCTTTTATTTTTTTTATAAAGGGGACATCACGTTCATCACCATCAGCAGCAGCCGAATCAGCAAAAGCAACTCTTCGTCTTCTCTCTTTCTCAGTCAGCATCATCGTTCACAATTGTGACACAAGTTGGACAAGTTGAGTTACTAATGAATGATTGATTTATGAATGCAACAATATAAAATTAATGCAAATAATAATAAAAAACACACTACTAATAATCTTCTCAGCAAACAAATGTACAATAGCTGCTGCAAAACAAAAATAATAAAAAAAACTAAGGCAACAACCATGACTTTTCCACTGTACAACAAATGATGAAAATGACCTTGAAGGAGCTGAAATTGCAAATAACAAGTGAATATGAGAAAACATTGATGGATCACATGTGCCATCGTTGGCAGCAAAAACACTAACCATCTTAAGCTGATGTTTGAAAATGATGCATAATAAATGAACGTTGTTGTACACGCTGAGGGAAAAAATGTTAGTAGATTTTTGATTGCTGACCAGAAATTTGTCTGACAAAGAACGATCGGAGGAACACAGTATGTTCTCGTTGATTGTATTGAATATTGCCCTCTTGAGCCCAAATTCTCCAAAAACTTTAATTTATCGGTCTTGGTTTTGTATACGAAAGAGAGTTTTACGTTTTTAACTTCACATCAGGAAAACAAGCTAGGTCTTCACTTTGTAGGCCTCACAAAAGACCTGTTCACAGATTATATTAGGTGTATGATTTATAAATGCGGGATTTAAAATATATGTTTTAATAACTTATATGTAATTTTGTTTTGTCGTTTATTTTCACTTAGTTATTGAACATAATAGTCTAAACAACAACGTTTTTTTTACTTCGAAAATGTCCAGGTTTGTACCAACAAAGCTTCATATACGGGAAGTTTTGCTTTACTTTTTCATTTGAAAAAAGTGACGCTGAAGCAAACCGATTGCTTACCAAAGCTTATGGTGAATGTGTTCCATCGGTTTCAACGTGCGAGAGATGGGTTGTGCGGTTCAGAAAAGGTAATTTTAACGCGGAGGATGAAGATCGCCCTGGCCAGCCAAAAAAAGTGTGAAAAACAAGGATTGAAGGCACTATTCCATAAAAATTGTGACAGTGGGTGGTACTCAATCAGCAATTTCAAAACGTTTGCATCAGCAGAATTCATCCAAAAGCAGGAAACCGATAGACCTTGAAAGACGATTTTGCATGTCCGAGATGCTTATTGAACGCTATAAAAGAAAATGATTTTTGCATCGAATCATTACTTGGGATGAAAAATGCATTCGTAATAACTCGTATATGAAGCCCGTCCAACCAGTCGAATCGACACCAAAGCCAAATATCCATGGGATAAGGTAATACTATGTATTTGGTGGAAGCAAAAGAGTCCTATCTATTATGAGCAGCTAGAATCTAACCTGACCATCACAGGGAACCTGTAACGAACGCAACTAATTCGTTTGAAGCGAGTATTGTTCATAAAACACCCTCTCCTGCTTTATAGTCGAGACCTTGCCTCGTCCGATTACTAATTGTTTCAATCGATGCAGGACGCTTCATTTTTGAACAGAGTATCCGATATGGGCCTCAAAACATGAGCAGTTCTTTTGGCTCGGAATTCATATGTTCTCAGAAAGATGAGAAATTGTTTTAGCTATCAATAATCAATACTTTAGATAAATTTATATTGTACAAATATTTCACAATAAATGTTAAAAATTTCAAAAAAAAATCCCGCATTTTTAAGTTATGTTCCCAATAATACTAATTCCACTCTCTGAAGATGAACTAGAAGGGCTTCTTCTTCATCTAAGAAATGCCATACACTTCCAAAATCTTTTGCTCAAAATCCAAACATGATTGGGCTTTAGGTTCTATGCTGAATTCATTAAAAATATTTATCCTAATAACACTCTTTAAAGGCTTGCTTCAGCGTTCCCTCAATTCGGCTTTAATTTTCAGGCCGTTTAATAAAAGTTCTATGTAGACATTCTATGAGGCATTACACGGCAGGTATCCTTACAGGCCTTCAGTGGAAACCTTCTAATATCCCTTCCTAATCAGGCCTTCTGTTTGTACACCAAGGCTTCTATCTGATGAAGGTTTCCTTCCCCTTTGTTATGCAGATGATGATGCGATATTGATCAGAAAAAAGGATCCAATATTTGAAGTGAAAAAAGAGGAAGTTCTCAACTTATCTTACAACTGGTATAAAGAAAGAGATACACTATCGGATACGAGAAGAGTACAAGCTATCCATGTATGGATACCAATACCCTGGAAAATGCAAAATCCTTCTGAGGATGAAGTAAATGAACGAACAACCGAGGAATATCAAACCTAAAGACAAACAAGAATATATATATTATTTTTTGTTTGCAGGATATACAAAGTTGAAAGCTCATTTACATATGCAGGACGAAACGCTGGAATATTACCTATGCAATTGTCTTACATACCGGCAAGGGATCGTCCTTGGAGGTTACTGTTTCAAAAATGGCCATTTATATCCCCTAGATTGCTGTATCGAATTTGATTGACAAATGAGTGTTAAACGAGATGGAACTCCGAGGTCTCTGTGCCTCTCTGTAAAAGAAACGAACCAAGGCTTTCTAGGCTCTACTTACATTAGAGTGTCCCAAAAAAATTTTTTTTTTGGAATTTCGGAACGCATACCCTCTAATTTTTTTATATATATAAAACTACTGTTAAATATGAAATTTTGTCTTTCTATCATGATTGCAACCCGTGCCGACTTGCGATTTAGTTTTGTGGTACATTTACCATTAAATAATTACTTTTGCAATTTAATTTAAAAGAATCGATATGTGTACCTAATTGTCGTTCTAATAAGATATAAAACACAAAAATTGGTTAAAAAATGTTAAAGTTATTAAAAAATCGCCAGGACATTAACGTGTCTCAGAATAAGAAACGTAGGAACAAAATAAACATATTTTGAGAAATATTACAATATTACAATAAGAAATAAACAAGAGCTTACTTGTATATGAGTTTTTGTCTTATTATGATGCCATTAACCTATTCGCAGGTATAGCCAAACAAAATATTTTTTATGACGGCAGTTTCAAAACTTCAATTTCAAATTTTTAAAAATTTTGTTAAAAAAATTTCAAAATTTTTTTATCATCACGTGGGGATTTATTTACAACATAATAGGGAATAAAAATGTGAAAGTATGCCAATACCTCCTATAGTTTTTCCGTACCTGCAATATCAATTTTGCGATTTTCGAGAAAAACTAATTTTTTGGCCATATTTTGGCGAATGAGCCCAATTTCCTTACTGTTATTAATTTTAAGTAAAATCTGTTAAGACTATTATATTCCAGGTAATTTTAAATAGGCTGAAAGTTTTCCTAAAATCGGAAAACGTTAACCCTTAAATCGTGAAGGTCAAAGGTCGAATTTTTCAATATTTGGAATTTCTAATGCAAAGATAGCGAAATGTTATATATTTTTGGGCCGATTTTGATGAAACTTAAGACAAATATAAAAATGGAAATTAGCCCTTAAGAGCACTTGGGATCAAAATGTCTGTGTTTTTCGTGATTTTAAAAGTTCAGGGTCATTTGCACCCCATACAATATGTATATTATACATGCGAGTAGCCTAGATTGTTCTTAACGGTCAAAACTCGTATATTCCACTTCTATAGCTTTCGATGTCAATGTTACCAGCTTAAACATTTAGTGTTGCCATAATTTAAAACAATGCTTATCAACCGCATGCTATCAACATTGTTGATAAGTAGAAGCTTCTACTGATGTACATGTTTATAAACATGATAAATGTTGCAGGCGGCGATACAGACCGTTAAATTCAAATCACTATTGCAAATTCGTAACAATATGTTTATGGTTCTTCTTGTATAGAAAAGCCAAGTGTTTTCCGTTTTTAGTGTCCCGGCGGGAATACTGCTAGGTCTTCACTTTGTTCACCTGTCTACATATTATATTGGTTGTATGACTTAAAAATTCGATATTTCTTTTTAATAAATTATATGAGGAGCCGCAGAACAAAAGGTACTTTATCGATTTTTTTTACAAATTGATTTTTTGGTATTTTTATAATATTTGGGTTGAAATCTTCTAGAAAAAATTCAATTTCGTAACCAATCAGCAGAAGCCTAACGCCTAAGAGTCGGTTAAGCCGAGCCGCCGAGTCGTGAAATATTAGGACATTGTGAAAATATGACATGATAGGAGACATTGTGAATTGTGCTATAGTGTATAAAGAAACCCCACAAAAAAGTATTTTACTATTATTTGTAACTACCTTGCGGACCGATATGAGTTTATTTTATCCAAAAGCTTGTATTTCGACACTAAAGATTCTATCTGATGAAGGTTTCAGTCCCCTTTATTATGACGATGCGATATTGATCAGAAAAAAGGATCCAATACTTTAAGAGAAAGAGAAACAGAGAGATATTTTTGTGTTCACTGAATAGCGGATAATTAAAAATTATGAATTCATTACACTATCGAATACGAGAAGAGTACAAGCTATCCAGGATGACATCATGTAATATAATTAGTCCGACTCTCAGTAAGGATCTGCTGTTTTACTGGATATACAAAGTTGAAAGCTCATTTACATATGCAGGACGAAAAGCTGGAAGATTGTCTATGAAATTGTATTGGATTTGCAATATATAGACACAATATCAAACTTGAAATATCTTAGGAATTAAAATTGGAAATCTTTATGAATTTATATTGGTTATGTTTTTAACTTTTCTGACTTTTGAATAAAGCACTTCTCATATTATTTGTGCCACATTAAATATCTATTTGTGTCTGAAATGTAGACATGTCTAACTTGGATCAGGTAACAGAATATAACATACCTACAATAAACTGTAATAGGACATTTAGTACTGGAATACCGACAAAGGATCGTCCTTGGATGTAACTGTTTCAAAAATGGCCATTCATTTCGATATCGAATTTGATATACAAATGGATGTTGAAAGAGATGATACTCTATATGGAAAAGAAACGAACCAAGGCTTTCTTGGCTCTAGGTAGGAATTAGACTAGACTACGTACATGCATAATTACTGGGAACTATATGATTGGATATATAACGAAGCATATTGGTTGCCCACTTAATAATTAGTGCAGAATTTGTACGGGTGAAGAATATGAGGAATCGGTAAAACAACTTCTATTTGGCTATCCTACTCTACAGAAGTGTATACTAAGATATCTCAGTGCAAGCCTTTTTTCTGATATGAACTTTATCAGGTAGGTGTTCTTGACGAATCTAAAACAATTTATTCTCACGGAAAAGGTGACTTGGATTAGGTAGAGCGATTTATAGTATTCTTGTACCTCAATGGAGTACAGAGTCTTTCGATTATACTACCAATTACGAGCGATGTAACCTATAATATCCAAAACTATTTCGCTTGGGTTGGTTCCTTGGGTTCGTGACCTAATCCAGAGCAAATAAACGATGTACGGTCCCCGATGACTATGACCACTGCTCTAAAGATAATGGAACTGAAACTAAACAAGTTACAGTATTATATTCTTGGGAATATGAAGTGGTTATAGTTATTATACATCACTTATCTAAGACAGATTTTAAATAAAAACTCATACAATTTTAAACATTACAGTTCTAATATAATAACTACTTCTTTTTACAAAGATTTTTCCACGAGTGTTCATTTTGCATCGTGATGCAACAGAATGTTAAATAATAAAAGCAATGCAAAGTAATACAAATAAATGATCGACAATGAGATCAATGTGAACATACAGAATTGAATGAATAGAATCAACGTTAAAGACGAAGAACAAACAACTAATAAGACTTTAAATAAACTTTATGCCACTGTATGTAAAAATGATGAGTGAAATTATGAACAAAAATAAATTTGATCTTTTGGTTTAAGTTTATTGCGTGAGTAATTAGTCCAATGAGGCCAGCAGCAGTCGGAGCGTAGCAGAGCTGATCCAACACTATAATAACCTGGCTAAGCTTTTTGACAACACTGGGATTTTGCTGAGAAGAGAAGAATTAAAATAATAAAAATAACAAGCATAACATCCATAACACATCCGGTGATTGATGGCACAGCTAAAATTTGTGCAAAAAGGATGCCAGGCAGCTGTCAAGTTGTTGAGAAAAGGATTAGTAGCAAAAATGATGACGACGTCGGTCGGTTAGCTTCAAATGGAGCCGCTTGTTTTCTGGCTGGTTGGCTGGTGGTTTGTTGGCTGCGGTTAGTGGTGTTGTGGCAGTTGCATGAATTGAATAGATGGATGGATGGATTGTTTTTTTTTTTTAATATTATTTTGCCAAAGACTAATTCTTAATGCCAGTGTACATCATAAAGTCAAACAGATATTACACAGTGTGTCTATGTATGTACGTCTGTAGGAGCATGAAGAAATATTCAGTTGACACATTTGAAGTTGAGAAATAGTCAAGTATGTTTTGTTGATTTCTTGATGATCATGACAAATGCACAATGTCTTGTGAATAGAAAGTTCATTAACATGGACTGCAAAGAAGAAAAAATAAAAATAAAAAACACAGACTTTAGCAAACTAAGGAGTGTTAGTATTATGAATTTGATTGCGAATGACATCAGAAATGTAAATAATTTTTTGATGGAAATGACTTTTGGATTTGGTATGAGAAATTACATTATGGAAAGATTTAGGTAGTGCGGAAGGGAGTGAGACAAGCCTTTATTGGATGCCTGATGTCTCTAAAAACTACTTGATAAAGTTTTTACAAATTTGGTCTTGGAACATCGGCTTTTACTTTAACTAATGTGAGAAAAGCTTTTACAAAACGCCAAATATATGGATTATATTATCAACGACTATAAATTCTAACGCTTCAACTGTTTTTGATTTGACATAATAAAAATTGTCATCCAAAAACCTTCATTTAACAAAACGAACTTATCTCAAATTTGGTGTGTCACAGTGTCAATTCCATTTCACTGGAGATTATCAAATAGTTCACAAACTTATTTGCACTATTTTCGTAGCCTAATCCCAAGAAAACGGTAGCATTTTTAAACGCTTAATTTGATTTCACAGAAATTAACAACTGAAATATGGATATATTTCCACAAAATCTACTCAAGCGTAATAATCATTTCGAATCGATACGAAAATTTTAACAGGAAATTAGAAATGAGAGCAGAAACGCACAACAAATTATAATTTACCTGCTTGAAATATTTAAAATAAATCAAATGAAAATGAATAAAATTAATGAAACAAGAAAAAAAGTGAACTGTGTCGTCATCCTGATGTGGAAACAAATGCTGGAGAACGCTCACGATCAGCACACAAATATCATGTGTCAAGTAAATCACACATCAAGCTTATGTGTGACTGACCGACGACTGGGACTGTGAACGGTTTGCTTTTGGTTTAAATATTTCTTTTGACGATGATGGACATTGATGTCGGTTAGTAACTTCTTTTACTCTTCTTATCGCTTCAAATGTAAACCGATTTGTCTTGAGTAACCAAATGATGAGATAGAGTAATAAAACATTTGTTTTTTTTTTTTTGGTTCATATTAATTTTTAATTTTATATCACATCAATAACTGGACTAAAGTTAGAGAAGCATCATCGTCTTCATCACCACACCATCCATCCATCCATTTGAATGAAGCCTGTTTGCTAGCTGTGTACTGCGCATCTGAGATATTTTGGAGTTCTGCGTGTATGAAGCAAAAAACGAACTGAATAAAAAAGTTTGTTGTCTTCCAGACGAACTGACATTAAATTAAATTGGATTAGTGTGGCAACAAACTGTAGTTCCCTTGTCAATCTTCTCGTGTAAAGACCAAATCATAATATTGCAGTCTACTCAACAGCAGAGGAGATCATGTGAATACCCTACATAATCGTGGGAATATTTTCTAACAATATCAGACATTTTCTCCAGGGGATTTACCACCAAACCATTTTTACCATTCTAATCGGGAAATTGTCCAGATCTAAAGATGTTGCCAGCGGCCACAACAGCCAAATAAGTGATTCCCGGCATTAGGGGATTAGGGAGAAGTTGTGTGATTGGTGGTGGTTGGGCTGTTAGAATCTATTTATAAACTGAAGAATTGTTTTTGCCCCAGGAACATCAATATCATTCTGAAAATCTGACACTAGATCATTGAAAATAATTTGATAAGATCAATGATCTATACATTTTTATGCTTGCAAATATCTAAACCAACTAATTATATTTCTTTTTGACAAGTAGCACAGACAATAAAATTGTAGCAAAAAAATTCATATTCAAATAATGTGTGTGTGAATTAAAAACAAATTCCCCGTCTGAGGCTAACAATCATTTCTTCTTATATGTATGGAGATACACATACTGCATTACCCGGTCTGGTGGAATAAATCGCATCATTTTGACAGTGACAATGACATATTTGTGACATGTGATGGAATCATGTTAGTTCTTCATTTCAAAATTGTTTCCCACCAAAACACGAAACGAACAACTCAAACGAAAGAGATGAATTAAAAATGTTAGTATAAGCAAGACTTTAATAAAATAAATAAACGAATGCAAAAAATGCAAGGAGACTTCATTCTTAGGAAGAATAGAGGATGTTTACAGATGTAGTTTTCAAAAAAACGTAGTTTTAAAATTATCAAAAAAAAAAAAATTAGAGATTGATGTCTTCCTCTCATTGAAATTTATAAGAACTTCCCTTAAAGATGTTGTTCCTTGAAATAAACTAAACCTTTCAAATAAGTTTTAGATTTTAGAAGTGAAAATACATAAACACTCAACAACTGTAGATGGATCCAACATTATAATACATATATTGGCCAGTAAAGCTTTTCGGATTGATATAAATTCCAATATAGAGGTATCTAGATGATAGGTTTATGGGAACATTTTTTCCAGAAATGATTCTAACATAGAGCAAACAAATAGTTTATGTCCACATCAAGAGTATTCTAGAATCCTGGATACAGAGGATGGCTTTATTATTATAAAAACATTCCCAATATTCATGGGAGATCTAACGAAACATAAATTCATCCTCATCAACAGGACAAGGAATGACAAGAGGCATTCCAAAAATAGGAGTTATATCCTCACTTATGATAAACTTTCTCGAGAATAAAATTAAAAGAAATTTCCCCCCCAAAAAAATTCAAAAATGGATCCGAGCCTGGTTGGGAGGGTAACTATTATGTGTTTATTCTGATATTCTGAAAGCCCAAAAATATTAGTCTAATACCCTCCTTGAAGTATACCGGTCGACTCAAATTCACTTTCTGATTCTGAGCCTGTTCGTCTGATTAGTTGGCTGTCCATGTAAACTTCTGCTCAAACAACAGGTCGCAATTTTGAAGATAAGTATTTCAATAAAATTAGACTCATGAGTTATAAAGACTATTGAAACTGGTAAAAATCGTTCCATTATTTCACATAGCCCCAACAAAAATGTTCTCTCGAAATAACACTTTATCGACCATAAAAGCTTGATTTATATAGATATCCACCCAAATTTTTCTACAAATAAGTCACAGATATTCATAACTAGATCATAAAAATCTTGGGAAGCGTGTCAAAAAGTATCTGTATCCATAAATGCCCGGCAATAACAGAGGTGATGCTCAGTTGTCTTCTGATTCATCGTCTAAGTCCATGTCTCTTGATCTTCGTCGTCAGCATTTGATCGTGTATACCAATAGCCGAGTGAAATGTTTATAGTTTCATTGGGAGTGTAATAAAGTTTATTTAAAATTATTTGTTTGCCCCTTGCAAGACTGAGCAAAATCACAAATAAACTCATCCGAACCTACATTGCACAGTGGCGCAGAATCAAAATTTTTTGGAAATAAATCTGGCATTTCTAAACGACTGGTCCGATCGGGATAAAATTTGACGAGGGCATAGCCAAGGAGTATTCGAGTTCTTAAAATGGGCACCCACAAATGCTCCAGGGGCGGCGATATGGCGGCTCAGTAGCAGACCTTGGTCCACTTTTTTAAAAATATAGGTCGTACTTTTGGACCGAATAGAATTTTTTTGTTAGATAGACAACTAAATTTCCAATAATATACAGAAGATTTCAGAGCAATATCAATTATGAATCCAAAAATAAACAATTTTCAATTTAAGAATTCAAAAAGTAGTAGATTTTTGCTGTTTTTTTGGGCGAAAAGGTGGCTTAACTATTTTTATTAAAATAATACTTTCTTTGATTTTATGTTTTTCTGTAAGGTATCTTTACGGAAAATATTCTTGAATATAAAGCATATCCTATTTTTTAATATGTCGCCCCGGTAAGGTATTTTTTTAAGTAAGCATTTTCTCATGGGGATGACGATTTTTCAAGAAACTGGTGTCTTTGGATAATACTGTGGCACGAAGAGAAATTAGTATTTTAATTGTCGATAAATCAAGAACCTGACAGTAGTGCTATGACGGAATAATCGGTGGTACACAAAGCACATCCTTTTAATCCCCTCTAAAACAAAATCCTTGTATCTGTAGAATTTAAAGTTTTCATGGAAAATTATACCCAAATACCTGATCCTGTCAGAAGTCTTAATGTTCGTACCACCAACACTCAAATGTGGAATAAAACCACAAACATTAGGATAAATTCGACCACGCCAACCCTTTATAATTACGCCGTCCGTTTTTTCAAAGTTCAGTCTCAAGCCCCATTTGTTGTGATACCAAAGGTCACCACTATCAGACTTAGGGATATCGGAAACAAGGCAGGATATAGGACAGGACTTAATAATGAACCCTGTAGAACGCCGGTGGAAACAGTTCGAACCTCAGATAGGTCAGAACCCACCCTAACCCCAAAGTGCGATCTTTATAAAAATCTGTCACTATCATGCAAGTGGAACGATCGAAGCCATATTCCGTACTCTTGTATAAAATACCATTCTGCTATGCAGTGTAGAATGTCTTCGGCATCTGGATTTGGGTGTAGCTCAAGCTTTTTTAAATATTTTAGATCTTAGTGTAAATTGACATTTTGAGATAACAGGGGGTAATTGTGATCATTCTTAAAAGCTTGATTTGAGATCTTTTTTGGAAGCACTGTTTCATCTTTAAGTTTTGTTTTAGTACAAAGCTTTTTGAAAATGTTACCTTAATATTAGAACGTATTTTCCTCTCTATGTGAAGGAATCGTAATGTTAAGAAAAATCGTCTTTCTCCTGTATTTACATAAAATTATATCTTCATTATTACTATGTTGTCTCTGTACAGAATATGCGTTAAGGAAAAACCTTGAACTATAAACCCCCCTGAAGTGTGTCTCCAATTCGTCTTCACCTTAATTGTATGACATAGTTACTAAGCATATTCTGTTCCATTTGATCTGTGATCGATACTTTAAATTCACATTAAATAAAGACTTTTTTGTATATAAATTATGATTAATTTCTTTCAAAATAAATAACTCAAAATGTTCAAATGATTCTTTTTAATATTGATTTTAAATCTTGTTATTTATTTGTAGCTATATGTATTTTAATAATCCAAAATATTTAGTTTTAACAAATCATTAAAATATTTCTATGTTTTATCGTCTATTGACTTGTTCATTTAATTTGATTGTATTTTATTTTTTGTAAGTATTTCTTTATAATTTTATATTAATCAGCATATGAATTCGAAATTAGCATATTAGTTTGTTTTGTCGGTTGATAAATAGCATGTCATATTAATGATTTTATATAATGATAATAAAATAGAAAATGTAGGCAAAATATTTTATTAAATATAATATGAAGTTAAAGATTTGTTTATATTGGAGCTCTAAAGAAGAAAACCATTTGATTGAACAATAAACTTTACGTACAATGATCAATAATGACGACCTTTAACAATGATCAAATTTAATGAATGTCATAAATTTCGGTTATTTATTTGATGATGTGTTTGCGTGGATGACGTTGATCTGTTCATTGTTGGAAATATGATTTGATTATTGCAAACAATTGAATGGAGAATAAAAAAGCTGATAGAATTTTTTAAATAGTATAACTGTTATGAATTTATAATAAAATGTTTGTAAAGTAGTCAATCATGTCAATCTGTTTTATGGAGATTTAAGAGTTTATTTGAAAAACCAGTTTGTACTGTATCAAATGGCTGACTACAGTGAGGAGTCTACTCGAATTAGAACTGAACTAGAACTAGAACTAGAACTGAACTAGAACTGAACTAGAACTGAACTACAACTGAACTAGAACTGAACTAGAACTGAACTAGAACTGAACTAGAACTGAACTAGAACTGAACTAGAACTGAACTAGAACTGAACTAGAACTGAACTAGAACTGAACTAGAACTGAACTAGAACTGAACTAGAACTGAACTAGAACTGAACTAGAACTGAACTAGAACTGAACTAGAACTGAACTAGAACTGAACTAGAACTGAACTAGAACTGAACTAGAACTGAACTAGAACTGAACTAGAACTGAACTAGAACTGAACTAGAACTGAACTAGAACTGAACTAGAACTGAACTAGAACTGAACTAGAACTGAACTAGAACTGAACTAGAACTGAACTAGAACTGAACTAGAACTGAACTAGAACTGAACTAGAACTGAACTAGAACTGAACTAGAACTAGAACTGAACTAGAACTGAACTAGAACTGAACTAGAACTGAACTAGAACTGAACTAGAACTAGAACTGAACTAGAACTGAACTAGAACTGAATTAGAACTGAACTAGAACTGAACTAGAACTGAACTAGAACTGAACTAGAACTGAACTAGAACTGGACTAGAACTGAACTAGAACTGAACTAGAACTGAACTAGAACTGAACTAGAACTGAACTAGAACTGAACTAGAACTGAACTAGAACTGAACTAGAACTGAACTAGAACTGAACTAGAACTGAACTAGAACTGAACTAGAACTGAACTAGAACTGAACTAGAACTGAACTAGAACTGAACTAGAACTGAACTAGAACTGAACTAGAACTGAACTAGAACTGAACTAGAACTGAACTAGAACTGAACTAGAACTGAACTAGAACTGAACTAGAACTGAACTAGAACTGAACTAGAACTGAACTAGAACTGAACTAGAACTGAACTAGAACTGAACTAGAACTGAACTAGAACTGAACTAGAACTGAACTAGAACTGAACTAGAACTGAACTAGAACTGAACTAGAACTGAACTAGAACTGAACTAGAACTGAACTAGAACTGAACTAGAACTGAACTAGAACTGAACTAGAACTGAACTAGAACTGAACTAGAACTGAACTAGAACTGAACTAGAACTGAACTAGAACTGAACTAGAACTGAACTAGAACTGAACTAGAACTGAACTAGAACTGAACTAGAACTGAACTAGAACTGAACTAGAACTGAACTAGAACTGAACTAGAACTGAACTAGAACTGAACTAGAACTGAACTAGAACTGAACTAGAACTGAACTAGAACTGAACTAGAACTGAACTAGAACTGAACTAGAACTGAACTAGAACTGAACTAGAACTGAACTAGAACTGAACTAGAACTGAACTAGAACTGAACTAGAACTGAACTAGAACTGAACTAGAACTGAACTAGAACTGAACTAGAACTGAACTAGAACTGAACTAGAACTGAACTAGAACTGAACTAGAACTGAACTAGAACTGAACTAGAACTGAACTAGAACTGAACTAGAACTGAACTAGAACTGAACTAGAACTGAACTAGAACTGAACTAGAACTGAACTAGAACTGAACTAGAACTGAACTAGAACTGAACTAGAACTGAACTAGAACTGAACTAGAACTGAACTAGAACTGAACTAGAACTGAACTAGAACTGAACTAGAACTGAACTAGAACTGAACTAGAACTGAACTAGAACTGAACTAGAACTGAACTAGAACTGAACTAGAACTGAACTAGAACTGAACTAGAACTGAACTAGAACTGAACTAGAACTGAACTAGAACTGAACTAGAACTGAACTAGAACTGAACTAGAACTGAACTAGAACTGAACTAGAACTGAACTAGAACTGAACTAGAACTGAACTAGAACTGAACTAGAACTGAACTAGAACTGAACTAGAACTGAACTAGAACTGAACTAGAACTGAACTAGAACTGAACTAGAACTGAACTAGAACTGAACTAGAACTGAACTAGAACTGAACTAGAACTGAACTAGAACTGAACTAGAACTGAACTAGAACTGAACTAGAACTGAACTAGAACTGAACTAGAACTGAACTAGAACTGAACTAGAACTGAACTAGAACTGAACTAGAACTGAACTAGAACTGAACTAGAACTGAACTAGAACTGAACTAGAACTGAACTAGAACTGAACTAGAACTGAACTAGAACTGAACTAGAACTGAACTAGAACTGAACTAGAACTGAACTAGAACTGAACTAGAACTGAACTAGAACTGAACTAGAACTGAACTAGAACTGAACTAGAACTGAACTAGAACTGAACTAGAACTGAACTAGAACTGAACTAGAACTGAACTAGAACTGAACTAGAACTGAACTAGAACTGAACTAGAACTGAACTAGAACTGAACTAGAACTGAACTAGAACTGAACTAGAACTGAACTAGAACTGAACTAGAACTGAACTAGAACTGAACTAGAACTGAACTAGAACTGAACTAGAACTGAACTAGAACTGAACTAGAACTGAACTAGAACTGAACTAGAACTGAACTAGAACTGAACTAGAACTGAACTAGAACTGAACTAGAACTGAACTAGAACTGAACTAGAACTGAACTAGAACTGAACTAGAACTGAACTAGAACTGAACTAGAACTGAACTAGAACTGAACTAGAACTGAACTAGAACTGAACTAGAACTGAACTAGAACTGAACTAGAACTGAACTAGAACTGAACTAGAACTGAACTAGAACTGAACTAGAACTGAACTAGAACTGAACTAGAACTGAACTAGAACTGAACTAGAACTGAACTAGAACTGAACTAGAACTGAACTAGAACTGAACTAGAACTGAACTAGAACTGAACTAGAACTGAACTAGAACTGAACTAGAACTGAACTAGAACTGAACTAGAACTGAACTAGAACTGAACTAGAACTGAACTAGAACTGAACTAGAACTGAACTAGAACTGAACTAGAACTGAACTAGAACTGAACTAGAACTGAACTAGAACTGAACTAGAACTGAACTAGAACTGAACTAGAACTGAACTAGAACTGAACTAGAACTGAACTAGAACTGAACTAGAACTGAACTAGAACTGAACTAGAACTGAACTAGAACTGAACTAGAACTGAACTAGAACTGAACTAGAACTGAACTAGAACTGAACTAGAACTGAACTAGAACTGAACTAGAACTGAACTAGAACTGAACTAGAACTGAACTAGAACTGAACTAGAACTGAACTAGAACTGAACTAGAACTGAACTAGAACTGAACTAGAACTGAACTAGAACTGAACTAGAACTGAACTAGAACTGAACTAGAACTGAACTAGAACTGAACTAGAACTGAACTAGAACTGAACTAGAACTGAACTAGAACTGAACTAGAACTGAACTAGAACTGAACTAGAACTGAACTAGAACTGAACTAGAACTGAACTAGAACTGAACTAGAACTGAACTAGAACTGAACTAGAACTGAACTAGAACTGAACTAGAACTGAACTAGAACTGAACTAGAACTGAACTAGAACTGAACTAGAACTGAACTAGAACTGAACTAGAACTGAACTAGAACTGAACTAGAACTGAACTAGAACTGAACTAGAACTGAACTAGAACTGAACTAGAACTGAACTAGAACTGAACTAGAACTGAACTAGAACTGAACTAGAACTGAACTAGAACTGAACTAGAACTGAACTAGAACTGAACTAGAACTGAACTAGAACTGAACTAGAACTGAACTAGAACTGAACTAGAACTGAACTAGAACTGAACTAGAACTGAACTAGAACTGAACTAGATCTGAACTAGAACTGAACTAGAACTGAACTAGAACTGAACTAGAAGGTAAGCGTCTGCCTTTTTGTCTTGCAAATGCTAAGTTCCTTTCATTATCAGAGGGACCCAATAGAACGATAAATAATAGGGAGAGCGGAAATTCATGATGCCACAATGGCATCTATTAACGTATACAAATGAGCTCTGCTTTGCTTTTCAAATGTTGTTTATTATGTTAACAATAACCTTGACATTAAACCGTATTAATGTCGCATTCCAGCACTTTCACTTTAAAAGTAGTTACAAATTGAGCATGAAAATCTAGCAGACGAAATATTTTATTTAAACCTACAAATTTTTAAGGGAAGCACACAATTTAACGCCTACTGCTTCTAGTCTTTTTTTCATTTTCTTATGCCTCAAAAGTAATTCTGTTAAATCTCAACAATAAAACAAATCAATTATGTCTGCCTAAAACAATAGTCGGAAATAAACTACCTGCCATTCAATTGTATATTAAAAACTTTCACTTTCCCAATTGTTTTTCCAAATTCATACAGAGTTTTAAGCTGTTAGGCATGCGCAGTTTGAACGGAATTTTGCTGTTTGAACTCATGTTAAGCGTAACGAATGTGTTGTTTGCTTAATCCTGGCATTTTATGCGCAATATTGCAAATTTTTGGTTAAACTAAAGAAATAGAAAAGATTCCAGCAAAATGTTTGTCAAAATATTTTTGTTTAGCGTAACTAAATGTGTAAATTTAATATAGAGAAGGCGTGGTGTTGACAAAATATCACTACTGTGTTTTAAGCTGGCACTTTTGGAAAAAAGGGATTAGGAAGGAATTGGATTTGAAAGGGTCTGAAGATTTACATAATTTATGTATGGACCCTAACAACAGCTTTGTGTTAATTTAAATCTGTGTTCATGTTTAGACATGGTGGATGATGGTATTTTAATGAAAAGGTTTTTGATAATTTTGAGTTTGTTTGTTTAAAATGAAACTAAAAGTCAATAGTGATCAATTGATGTGAGACTAAAGTGAAAGTTGTTTGTTAAACAATTCTTTAGAAATTGACAAAATCTCCCTTGTCAACTATCTAAATAAGGATTACTGAGCAATTGTTGTGCGACAGCTCAGCAGGTAACTATTTATATTTGATCTAGAAATTTAGTTGTTTAGAAAAATATTTTAAACAGATAAATTAAATAGAGAACAGGTAGCAACGCTTACTAGTTTTTACATGCTGTTACTTTAAACTTCTATTAGAATTTTCTAGCAACATCTTTTAAATAAGACATGTAGTTTTTTATTCTTATAATACCTTAACTCTATACTAAAATCACGCCATTTCCCCTTACTTTTGAATCCAATAAATATTTTATTTCCAGAATTGTCAATATAAATTTTAATTATCATATTCCCTAACAACACGCAAATCAAGTTATTGAAATATTTGATCAAGAAAAAAAAATAGAATATAAATATAAATAAAATATCATTTGTCTTTAATCAATCTGACTAAACATTTAAATTTAAATACTTACTATCGAAAATATTTTAGATTTATGTCGCAACAATAAGAAACGAAAACACATTCACATAGAAACGAGACATTTTTTTAAAAAAAAAAAAACATTCATAATTAAAACTTATAGACAATAAATTACAATTAAGCAAATCTACCTCCCACCAATGACAAAACAACCATTAAAACTGTTCAAGTTTAAAAATGTCGTCAGTGTCATTCATAAATTGTCCGAAATAAATTGTTTATAGAAAACGCTGTCGTTTGCTGAACGAGAGTGAGATAAATACAACATTGTTGTATTGTATAATGAAAGATAGATTTGTTTTAGTTGCGAACAACCACAAATTTATACAATCACATTTTTTATTTATTTATTTTTAACAAATAAATACATACGATCGAGAAAAATATGAGGCAACAACAAAATATTGAACCATTAAGCCAAAACAACAAACGAAATGACAGACACATCATAATAAACCAATAAAGTATAACAAATTCACATTATTCAAATGACACTACTAGAAATGTCTTCACACTGGCGGCAGAAATTAAACGAACGATCTTTTGCAAGATCGGAGAACCTTTATTGAATATGATCATTAGTGAAAAATGGAATCTTTTAGAAAATCTTAATCTAAACTGATTCTTATGAAAGAAAGATAGATTGATTGAATTAACATTTTACTTATAATAAATCCTATTAGATTTTAACAAGTTCTCGAGTAACCAGTTTTAAATATACACAATATCCAGCAAAACCAAACCTTTCATCGCCCAAATAGCTCAACCATTGTTATGAAGATTTCAAAACGGTTTCCTAGAAAGTGTATTTCAATTCATTTTTACAGAAATTTTACAGATTTACAATTTTCATTAGACAAAGCAACTATTCTTATATTTGTATCTTTGCAGTCGTAACCGAATTCAAGAACTTAGAACTTATTCCCGATTTCTAGAATTGCTAAATGTAAAAAAGAGAACTCAGGGATTTTCAGCCAAGTAAAACGAAAATTTTTGGAATAAAACTAAGTTTTAATTAACATCATTACTTATTTTTTTAATTAATAAGCAAAACATTGCCAATTCCAAAGTCTAGTCAGTTTATATCTTTATGTTAAATTTTTGATGGATTTTTTATTTGTACCCAATTTCATTTTATAACCAACGAAATTGAATAATTCGTTCTAGGCGGGGATTCCGTGAAATTTCAAAATTAATCCCGATTTCCCGGGAAATGAAAAGGTGCAGCACAAGCGGGTGAGGCAAAACTTCCCAACCACTTCATTCCAAATACTTTTTAACCCGTATTGCAACATGTGACCTAGCGTTGTTATTATGTAATATTTCCGTTTCATGTCTGGCCGCATATCCTGGTCATTTTTCGGCCAATACTCCCTTTTGTAGGGCTTCACATACCAGCGTTTTGCCCACCAACCAGCAAAAAGGTTATCGTAATGGATTCGGTGCAAAAATGGTTTTCTTTTATAGTATTCAGTAGGGTATTCGAATTATTCGATTTTTCTCGTGTTCGAATAAAACGAATAATTCGAATAAGAGATTTTAACTTGTTCGAATAATTCGATCACACGTTTAAAATTAATCGAATTATTCGAATAATTTAAATTTTTTTAAAAATGTAAAGAATGAATGAAAATAACGTTAAAGTTAAAAATTCAAGTATTGATAATGTTAAAAAACATTCGAGAACAAAGTCCATCATTAAATTTTCAACAGAAATATTCTGATCAGATTAACTCCCGAACAATCTACAAAACAATTGACTAGCAAACCCATTAGTTTCCGTTTTGGAGCTATGCTTTAAAAAATTTGAGCTAATTGGACATGATCCTGAATTCAAATACAATATAAACGTATTAAGAACTTTTTAATGTCGTTCATTAATTCGGGTTTTAAATTGAGTAAGTAATTCCTTATTAAGTTAATTATTCACTATTTCTAAATTATTTATAGCAAATTGTATTATACATCTAGCTCTATCAACGTTGCCGAATCTTTGCTTAATAAAATGGTCTTGGGGAATTACACAATAAAGGGAATCTGTCCAAAGTTTGATATCATTGTCAGTGAACGTGGCTAATTTGAAGTCAGTCAAAGATGTTCAAAATCATGTATATGACGAACTCTTGCAACAAAACGTTAGTTTGCAATATTTGTGTTTATCATTCGATTTATTAAATATTTTGCAACACTTAGTTACGCGTTTAATAACATCACTTATATACATATATTTTAAGATCATGGCCTTCATCTATTTCAATGTAATCATTATAAATGTCATCCTTAATATCACTTTCGACGACCGTTTCAAAATCACATTCTCCATCACATTCAACTCCACTTTAATCTAAGTTAATATTTTGATTATTAATTGCGATTCTTCTAATATTTCGCCAGCTAAATATCAAATATTTTAATCCGTACCATTTATTTTCATTGGTTCAAGTCCTAAGTTACAAATTTTGAAAGATTTGCTTTTAGAATTGTAACTTCATGCAGTAATATTTATATATTTATAGAAGGAGCTATCGGAACATTCATCTACAGTGATCAAAAGTCCCTTTGTCTTTAGTTATTTGTCGAATTTCAGAAACAGTACAATTTTTGTGAGTCATTATTACTTATTTAAGTTTGAAATTATGAAAAATTTTAAGCAATTTAATAAATTTAAATATATATGAATATTTATTCGTTTTATTCGATTATTCTACATAAAATTGTTCGGATTATTCGTTATTCGAAAGTGGCCATTTTTAAATTGTTCGAATAATTATTCGATTAATCGAACGATCATTAGTCGAATGAATACCCTAGTATTCAGGCATCATTTTGGACATGCAAAATCGTCTTTCAAGGTCTATCAGCTTCAATTCGTATGATACCCAATGTCCCTGCTTTTGAATGAATCCAGCTGCTAGCAAAATTTGCTACTTGAGTGAGCTTGTTGTGCTTGACAACAACATCATTGAGTAATGCCTCCAATTCTTGGTCTTCAAACTTTTATTGCTGGCCTGGGCGATCTTTGACTTCCGTGTCAAAATCACCACTTCTGAACCGCACAAACCATCTCTCCCATGATGAAACTGATGAAACACTTTCACCATAAGCTTCGTGAGCAATCGGTTTGCTTCAGCGGCACTTTTTTTTAAATTAACCAATTAAAGCAAAACTTCCCGCATATGTTGGCACAAAATTTGGCAAAATTCATCTATTGTAAATCACTCATTTTTAAGTCATATACAAAATATATGGGTTGGTTAATTTAGGCTGTCTAACTTCGGAAAAAATATTGAAAAAAATCCAGGAAATCAGTTAAGAAAGAAAGTACTAAAAATAACTTGTACAAATAAGGACAGATATTAAATGAAATTTCAGTATAAAGCAAATAGGATAATAAAGAAAATTGCTTTTTTCTTTAAGTTATCTCTTATACTTTAAATGATACATATTTAAGTTTTAATATTGAAATTTTCGGTTGTTACCTTGACTTTATTTTGTTTTTCGAAAATATTTTCCGTAATAATTGTCAAAATTCTTTTCTCAAAACATTATTTTATATCTAATAATCTCCAAACTATTATTTTTATTTACATAAACTCAATCCATCTAGTCGTGAAAAGTAATCAAATTCAAAATTTCATACTTTTTGACAAAAATTAAGCTTAATTTTCCAACTTTTTTCTCAAGGAGTTTTTAGAAATATAATATTGATATGAATACATTTTGAACTCATTATAAACGTAAGTCAATGGACGAAAATAATGATGGTTTTTAACAAAATTCTAAGTTTATCATTAAATAATATCAATTTGTGACAATAAAATATATTTCAGATACAGGGATTATATGGGAGGTAGGGTCTAATATGGACAGATCCTCACAAAGGTTGGTAGAAAGATTTTGGTTCGTGCAAAACTTTTTTATGTTCAATTGCATTATGATATTAATTATTATAAGACAATTATGAATGTTCAAGTAATTTGCCGAGGGGGACCATGTATGGGGACTAGGGACAAATTGTGGCCGATTTTCGACATACTTTAAAATGTAATTTCAGAGTACTTAGAACTAATTTATGCAAACTTTTATCAGGATTGCTGCATAATCAACATATTTATGAGTGCTCAAACAGTATTGAATAGGATATTTGTATGGGGGCTAGGTGAAATCATTGACCAATATTGCACATTATCAATACCAAACAAACCTTATCAACAGAGAGTATTTGTGAACAATTTTCTCCAGCTAGCTTCATTAGCGTGATTTAAACTGACGAACGGGCATAAATAGATCGTCTTAGAATTCCATAAGACCCCAGAATATATTTTTTTTATGGGACTGCGATGAATACAGCGGGATTATAAAAAGAATGTAATAAATGTTTAAAAGCTGCAGAAAACTTTAAAAGACCCTCAACCATTTCGTTGCCAGTGTAAACACTTGCGAACGAGACAACTAACAACACCAACACAATTATTAATTTCAAACAGATATAAAAACATAATAATGATAATGACAAATGATGATAATAATGATGTTTGCCAATGCGTTAATTTAACAAAATTAGATCACTAAACTTATGAATATGCAGTGACAATTAGCTTTTTTTTAAAAAAAAAAAAAACAACAACACCAACAACCAGACACAACAAACACACACGTAATTTACATAGATGTTTGTGTGTATTACAATCTTTGTATATTATAAAACATTTTCGTTTTGTGCTTGAGTTTATTGAAAGAGATGAAAAAGATACATGACAGAAATATTAAAATTTATTGACATCTTAAATACAACATAGTTTAATGGAAACAAACGAATATTCAAACATAAATACAAACATACAATTATAAAGACATATTACATACATTTATTTATTTATTTGTTTGTGTGTACTCGTATAAGCCATGAACGATTTTTAAGAAGACACAGAGCTGAACAATCTATATGTCAAAAATTGATAAGGAGGGGAAACCCACGCATTTTATGCAAACTTTATTGAAATTTCTTTTTAATGTTGCAAATTAATCAAATCGTTTTAATGAATTTTAGTGGAATCGAAATATGTATTGTTTGTGGAATCTATAAATGTCGAGAATTATTTTTTAGTATTTAGAAATTTAGGTCAATCATAAAAAATCAAACAGATTATATATTTAACAGATAATGATGATTCATCGGATCATAATATTAGATTACATTTTTTTCCATCCATGAATTGCAAGCGATAATCATCTTGTCCATTTCTTACATTGAATTATGATGGTGTAGCTTTTTTGGAAGAATAGGAGATATCCGCATTTGAAAATTAAATTTTCAACACATTTACCCACCCTACTCCAGTTTTTTGATGACCGCGGTTCCAAATATTTACTGATTTTCTCCATTTTTCTTTTGTAGGATTAACAACAGATGTATATATCAAATAAAGGAAGAATTGTTTAAAAACCATGACTGAGACCAAAGTTACATGCATTTGAATTAAAAAAAATTAAAAAAGGCGATTTTTCGCTATTTTTTTGAGAAAAAAAGTATTTTTATTCTTTTTCAGTTATCTAAAAAATTTCTAAGAGGATGTACAATGAATTTATACTTTTTGAAAAGCTAAATTAATGTCAATTATTTTAAATGAAAAAACAATTTATAATTTTTGATACCCAGGGGACCAAGTCCATTCAAAAAACGCATATTTTTTATGTAAAATTCAACTTTATGGCAAAAATTCTCAAATCGCATTGTCGATATCAAAATATAGTAACCCATTTTGGATGGCTCAATATGTTCTTAATTATTTTGTAAAGGGTTCCGATAATCCCGCCCCTGGTGTGGATATTATAGCCAAAAAACGAAAATAT
The DNA here is from genome assembly GCF_958450345.1 of Calliphora vicina. Lineage (NCBI taxonomy): Eukaryota > Metazoa > Arthropoda > Insecta > Diptera > Calliphoridae > Calliphora > Calliphora vicina. Next base: position 107,067,172 of record NC_088781.1, on the reverse strand, counting down.
CCCATTTTTGGAATTTTTCAATACTTTTTTGGGAATTGCGGGATTCGTGATTACAAATTTCAAAATTTGTTTTTATTTTTCCATTTCCAATAAAAAAATCTATATAAGTGTAAAATTTCATTAAAAAATATTCATAAACCAAAATGTTATTATAATTTAAAAAAATTGTATCTATGCAAAAACTTTGGGACTCTTGGCCCAGCTCCTGGTGGGCTCATGAGGCCCAGATTCAAAACTTAAACTCGACAACACTTCCCCTTTGAGCATGAGTGAAATTTCATTCAAATCGAAGTAAGGGTTTAGAAGTTACAGATTTATTTCCCTCTTTTTTTTCATATCACTGTGTGTCGTGCAAATGGATAGAATTTCGGAACCTCCTTACACGTTTTCGAGTTTGCATTAACACATTTTAACACATTTCATTTGTATGTGCCCTTTATTGCACATTGATCCCCATTCTCGGTGGTCTGAGAATCAGTCTTAAGTTAGTAATCAGGTTATGAAGAACTCTATTATTTTGGTATGTTCTTTTGAGCACTAGCACTCCAAAGTAGAGCTACTGTAATTAAATTTAGAATGCATAATTTGTAAGCGCTTTCTTAGTCTGTAATCTAATCTAGTGAATGCGCTGAAATCGAGTGCTATCACTGCATGTCTTGGGAACAGCGAGAATTCGAACGAACTATACAAGTAGTTAGTATATATCTCTCCTCTATCTCTCTCCTTTACCAAATTCTTGTCGAATAGGGAAAAAATGGAATAGAAACTGATTTTGAATGCAATTACCAACTGGGACAATGGATTAGGAGTAAATACATAAAAAGCAGAGCTGGTTCTGTTTACCTCAAATACGAATAATTTAAGCTTCAGCCTTCCATGTTTACGAGGTTGTAAACTTTCCCTATAAGACAGTTGATATACATACCTAAATATTATTCTGAACTTGAAATTATCATGGGAATTGAACGTACTATACAGTGTGAAGAGAGCTACGATTGCTACCTGCAGACGTCTTAATATGTTTGTCAATTCTGACTTATGGATCTCTACTTTAATGGACTGCAATGAAAACAAAAATATATCGTTCCATTGGTAGCCACTCCTCAAGTAGCTCACTTGGGTCCATTCAAATCTGATACCCAAGGAGTAAACAACAGGGTATTTACAATACTTCCGTCGTTAAACCAACCAGATTCCCTGGTGAAGGAGTAGACTCGTCTAAGATTGATACTTGATAGCCCATCCAAGCATGATAAAAATGGAAATCCGCGGATGCGTTCCCTCAGGTTTGTCAGAGCTGGGCATTGACAGAGAAGGTTATACACAGTATCTTCCTCTTCTTCATTATGATAGCTTCTACAGTAATCATTGAACCGTATGCCCACTTTTCTAGCATGTGTCCTAATATTACAGTGTCCTGTAATAAATAAATTAGGCCTGTTGGCCTGTATACGGGCCAAGTCGACCTCGTTGTATCACACGATGGTTCATTACTACACCTGTTTTGAGCAGTCTCATATAGTTTCTGCTGAACAGCCATCTTGCATTTAAAAAGGGAAATACCAGAAAAGGGGTCGATCGTGGACCAACTGTACATAATTAAAAGCTCTGCTTGCATGCCGATTCCAGCTGTGGTATCCTGATGTTTTACCTATGTTATGAACACTTTATTGAACATAAAGTTAATGGAACGAATGAATATGGATAGCGTAAGTATCTGAATTTGCTTGCCTCGTTCTTAATCCAAAACTCAAGTGCTTATTCTTTCCAGAAAAGAACAAAAATTGATTAGTTCCAAGACGAACTGTGGCATTGGACTTCTGTGATGAACATCAGTTAACTGTCCAGAATAGGACAGCCACTGTTTGTGAATGATCAACGGGCAATTGACTTTTTGTACCCATGCTGCAAGAATGAGGAGGAGGAAGAGATACACTTCTTTTGTAATTGTCTGGTACTGGCTTTTAGGTGAGCGATCCTTTAGTGATCTCTCCGGGTTATCTAGGAAGGAATTAAGGTGCATAGGTGCATTTATTATTGAAAGCAGGTGGCTGATAAGACCGAGCATGCAAATTGCACAGCTATTTAAATTCTTGAATTCTTAAATTCTTTTTTCCTCTAACTCCTCTAACCTTTCTATCTATATCTTCTTGTGCTAACTTTACTCTCACTCAACCTACAGATTTCTTTCTTCTTTTTCTACTTCTTCATTTCTTTATCTTCTACTTCCTCAGGTACCACAAAGAGAACAATCAATGGACCCAAGTGAGCTGTACGAGACGAAAGATTATAACCTATGACACTTTAACCTATGACAGGTATCTGCTCCTTACCTTCTGCGGTAAGGAGCAGGCAGGCGAGTTAACCAGATAATGATCTTTTTTATATGTCTCGCTTTTGAATATTAAAAGCGAAACCTTCCGAAACTTCAGAAAGCTAACAACAGGTCTCACAAAATGGAAACCTTGAAAAATTAGTTTCCCGCATACAATAAGATACACAGTATTCATTCAGCATTCAATAGGAACAGGAAGGAGATGTCGAACCTAACAGCTGTGTTAATGGATCGCTAATAATGCAGGCATACTGGTAGACACTGGCGCTCTGCTGGCTGGCCCGCGGAAGGAAAAAGTTTTTCACCTACTTTGTGAATGTCCGGCTCTTCATTTGTTAAGTTATAGAATTCTGAACGTATATAAACTGAAAGGTCTGTCTGAGACATTGAATAATAGACTTTGTAACCTTATTGGATACCTGAACGGAACAGATTGGCTCTAGTCATGATTTAGATTCACCGATCTTATTTAAAGGTATGGTATTACCTAAACGGAATCTTATGATATCTACTTTATTGCTTATGAACAGTGAGCCAGCTCAGAACAAAACCTATTCAACATTCTTATGTCTGATGCGACCTCATGTAAACCACTAAGTCTCCTCTATCTCTTTGCCATCATCCATTAACAAGATAGGCGAAATCCAAACCTATAATGGACAAAAGAGATTCTGAATCTAAATACGCAAACACTCAGAAGACTACAGACTCTGACATACAGAGTTGAAAGTTTATTTGGCTCGTATAGGCCTATCCCCAAAAAACGTTCTGTAGGGAGTGTGATGAAAACGAGGATACGTTGGAACATAACCTGTGCCAATACTCAGCATTGTAACGATTCAGAGATGATAACATTTATATGTTAAACTTGGATTATCTAAGGAATTCAAATTAGAAATCGCTAGGGAAAAATATTGAGCGTTCTAGGTTCTTAACTTTGCTGACTTTTTATAGGCTTATTGAGTTGGGATTGTATACCGAACAAATGGTATGGGTTTGACCTATATATCTGCACCTTTACTCCATCCAACCTACCAAAATATACAACAATATAGCATTAAATATGCAATGGAGTCATACAGCAGTGACCTGTTTCTCCTTCATGTACTATACCAAGGAAAATTAGGCCCGAATTAATTTATTTGCACTAATAAAAGTCCAATACATCATTCTTGGTTTTAACCCTAACGTTTCAGCAAAAATTCATTATCTAGAGTGACTAAGGTTTATTTGTATTTCAGGTACAACAATATTTCAAGTAAGTTTTCTGTCACAAATTATTCCATAGTATTAGAAACCATAATCAGCAAAACTGTTAAACAAGTATTAATGTGTCTTGGAGCTCGACGTCTTATAGATTGCATAAAATTAATATTAGTTTAGCTGATACTGAACTCTCTTTGCTCACATCATTGGATCACAAGCGAACTGCATCATTTGTAACATCGTCGAGCCTTCCAATCTAGGGATACCTTGTGTAATGAAGTCAAAGGTATTGGGTTTTACTAGTAGTTTACCTCTGACCAGAAATCCCAGAAGAGAGATAATACTTACGTCATCGTGTCGATAGCTCCTAGTCGCTCTTACAGTTTTCGATAACTCAAGATGCCAGCATCTCCAATCTCCAGTATTATTTTCTTAGTGGTTAATTTTTTGTATATTTTGAAGATCCGACTCTTTATTATTATATACTTCAGCGATTTTGTATTCAAGTTAGGTTAATAAATATGTACTATGTTTTGTCAAGTTGTCTGAAAAATTAACCGGCTTTAGTATCGTAAGTGAATGATGTAATGTGAAATCCAGTGAATGTATCAGTTGGCCTTAACTCTAGAAGATTAGAGCTCCCTAAATTAGGGTTTTAATGATAACAGATCATAAAAGTATTTTACACTTTCAGACGTAAGACATTGACTAACTAACCCAAACAATCAAAGAAACCAACATAATATTCGAATTAAAATCATAAACATTTAAACGAAATATTCACAACTCTTTAACAAAACATAAATTGTCAAATATTTCTTTCATCAACAGCACAAACACACAATCGAAATAAAATGTCTTCCCTCTTTAGCATCTTTGATTTGTTGTTCTAATTTTTGTCATTGATTTATTAAAATTTCTCTAAGAAATCGTTTTCATTATTCAAAATTATATGACATGAAAACAACACTAAAACATTTTAAGACAAACACAGAAACACAATTTTAGATGTGAGGAATTATTGTGGATGGGGTTAGTCAATGGTGCCAATACTCAGTGGAGATGACAACGAACTTAAGTATTTAAATTTATAATAAAACAAGTAAGAGTACTATATTCGGCCGTGCCGAATCTTAAATACCCTCCACCTAAATATGATGGTATAAAATCTGAAATAATATAATAATTGTTAGAAAGACTAGTTTACGCAGAAGATATTTTATTTCAAATGTACAAAAAATTGTATCTAATTCAGCCATTTATAACTGAAATTCCTATTAGAACGTTTGACACAGTTAATTATTGTGTTTTAATTGAGAAATTGTCGTCTAAATTTAATTTTTCTAAATCTTCGTGTACATTATTATTTTCTTACATAGGTAACCGTAAACAGTTTGTTGGAACTGGGTTAAACGATCTACAATATCTGAGTGTCATAGTGGCGCACAGTGGTATGAGAAAAAAAAAGAGGGAAACAAATCTGTAACTTCTAAACCCTTAGTCCGATTTTAATGAAATTTCACATGCGCAAAGGGGAAGTGTTGTCGAGTTTAAGTCTGGACCTCAACATTTTTCCCTTTTAACCTCAAGTGAAGAAACAGAGTATAAAAAAGGGTATACAAATATATTTAGACAAATTTCAAAATATTTGGTTGTGGGACTTATGCGGGAGCTATGACCTATTATGATTCGATTGTCATAAAATATTTTTACGTGATTTTTATGTATTTATATGAGAGCTGTGGCCAATTATGGACCAATATTCACAAAATTCAGTATTATGATTTTTGAATACAAATTACTGATCTGTGTACTATTTTGGTTTAATATATGGATGCTATGACCTATTATAGTCCTAAGTATTTAAGGGCTATTTTTGTAGAATTTCATATAAACAACGCTATTAACAAGAGTGGATCTTATGTGGGATCTATGCCGAATTATGCACCAATATTTAAAAAATCTTGTAGTACGATTCTTGGATACAAATTACTCATCGGTGTAAAATTTTGGTTGATTGTAGATTTTTATGGATATTTGTGCAGGGTAATGTGTTTTCCTGAAGAAGTTCTTATATGGAGGTTATGACCAATTATGGGCCTATCATCATAAAATTTGGTACATCGATTTTTGTATATATTGAATAAATTTGTTTTGAATTTCAACCTGATAACTATATTTGTAAGAAATGTATGAGGATATTAGTGATTTTCGGGAGTGGACCTTATATGGGAGCTATGGTTAAATATGGACCGATATTCATAAAATCCAGAAGTATGATTACTGGATTCAAATTACTGGATCTGTGCGTAATTTCATTTTGATATCGATATGTTTTTAATACTTTTTAAGGTTAATTTCTTTTTTCGGAAATGGGCCTTATAGGGGAGCTATGACCAATTATCGGCCAATCAGCATAAAATTTGGAACAGTGATATCTATATATATGAGTATAATTTGTGTGGAATTTTAGCATGATAAATGTATTTATAAGAGATTTATGAGTACTTAACTGATTTTTGGAAGTGGACCTTATATGGGAGCTATGGTCAAATATGGACCGATATTCACAAAATCCAGTAGTATGATTTCTAAATATAAACTATGGATGTGTGTGAAATTTTGTTTTGATATTTATGTAGGTTATTGTGTTTTTCGGAAGTGGTCCTTATATGGGAGCTATAACCAATTATCGGCCGATCTTCATAGAATTAGGTACAGCGATTTTGGTATATATGGGAATTATTCATGTCGAATTTCAACCTGATAGCGATATTTATAAGACATTTATGCTTATTTAAGAGATTTTCGGAAGTGTACTTTATATGGGGGCTATGGTCAAATATGGGCCGATCCACGAAAAATTTTGTAATGTAATTTCTTTTACCACGAAACTTATTTTTGCTGAATTTCATGTGGATATTCCTATTTTGTAGGCATTTATATACCATAGAACCATATTTCGGGAAGAAATTTGTATGGGGGCTAGGAGAAATCATGGACCGATTCTTATAATTTTCACCAGAGTTACTCCTTTTATCATAAAAGTAACGAGTGCAAAATTTTATGATATTAGCTGCAATATATTTACAAAAAATGTCCAAAAATATGTGAAAATTATCAATTTTTTTTTGAGGTTGTCCCACATTTTCATTCATAACTTTGGTTCCGCTGTACCGATTTTGCTGATTTTCAATACCAAACTGCTTAGGACAATAATAAACACTTTTCTTGCAACTCTACTAAGTTTGTTTGCGTATTTTGGACGTGAGCATGTTTTACACAGACGGACAGACGGACAGACAGACGGACATTGCTCAATCGACTTAGAATTTCATAAGGATCAATAATATATATACTTTGTTGGGTCTCAGATGAATATTTCTCAATGTTACACACGGAATGACAAACTTATATATACCCTCATTCACCACTTATGGTGGTGGAGGGTATAAAAAACCAAACAAATAAATTGTATACAACAATATGGATGTTGGCAATGGGAGTTGAAGGAATGCAATGTTTAAATAATGGAATATTAATTAACAATCAACATGGACTTTCCAATAACGATCCATTCTTCCCCGGGGAGGAGAAACTGCTGGACTTTGGAAAACAATCATCTGCCGTTTGTGCCTTTGTGTTCTCAATTTATTAATATTCCCAGAATAAGTAGAGGAAAACACTTTGCCTCGTTGCATATTTGTCTAAGATATCCATTTGTTCCTATTGAAACAGTTGCATACAATCACCATGGAACTTTCCGTAAATTGTTTTCAGAAGAGGTTTTAGGATACAGACTACATCCTTTCAGAGGAAGGTGTAGAGTCATTGGGAATCGAGACATACAAGCGTCTGATGAAAAGCATTTGACAATGTTATACATGATCAAGGATCACCAGTAGACAATCTACAATGATCACTGACTGTAGTTTTTCTAACAAGAGGAAGGTGTAGAGGCATTGCTAAGATGCATTGGAAATCGATACAGACAAGGGTCTGACGAATAGTCTGCATTTGACAATATTATACACGATCAAGGATCGCCAGATCGTCTGACGAATAGTCTGCATTTGACAATATTATACACGATCAAGGATCGCCAGTAGACAATCTATAATGATCACTGATCGTAGTTTTTCTAATACTTTTTCCTGCAGCTCTTTGAACGCGTGGAGATGGTTTTTCCTATGATTAACTCTGGAAACATTAACCATATGCTTCGAAGAAGATGTTAAAGGATTGGAAATCGATAAAGCCAAGCGTCTGGCAAATAGTGTGCATTTGTCAATGTTGTACATGATCTGGCGAGTAGCCAATCTACAATGACAATGCCGTAGTTTTCAAAATTTCTTTTCTCGTTGCATTCTAATCGCGTGCTGTGAGTTATATTTTCCAGATCCTTTCAAAGGACGTGTTGGATTCTGGTAATGGCCATTCAAATTCTACAATATTTCTCGAAAATCTATGAGAAATTGAAGGTAATCAAGTGAATTTGATTTTGGATTGTAGTTTTTGAAAAAGACATTTCATTCCTTTCCATCCTGTAAATTATTGCTGCTGAGAGTCTGCAATAAAACAAAACCAACCGTATTTCCTCCTTCGTCCAATTTCTTAATATCTATAAAGATGCCAAAGATGACGATGGTGTATGGTTAAAGGAAATCATACTGCTGCTGTTGATGATGACAAAGATGATGGGTTGATGGTTCTTTGTTAAATACTCGATGATCAACGAAGTCAGAAGAAAACACGTTCATACGTAGAAAGAGAGGGTGCAGTAGACACCAAAATGTGTGGACATATGAAAATATTTCATCAACAATACATTCTTGCTTTCTTTTTCCCGAAATCTCAAAAAAAAAGAAAAGAATGTCTGTCATATTTTTACGCTACCTACATAATTTACACTTGTAGACTGACAAACAGTCAAACAATTCATCCACGAGCAGATCAGGGAACCGTATGCTGGGTTGGTTGGTTTGCTTGAATGCTGTTTCTTTTTTTTTGGTGGTGAGCGTTCCACTCACGTCGCTGTTGATTTAGCGATTTATGAGTCCATTTAACGTTGTCATTATAAATAAAATTGCTACAAAATATTTCAATGTTTTATATTTTCTATTAATTATACCCTTCAGCTTCGTGAGAAGGGTATATATAAGTTTGTCATTCCGTTTGTAATTTCTACATTTTTCATTTCCGACCCTATAAAGTATATATATTCTGGATCCTTATAGATAGCGGAGTCGATTAAGCCATGTCCGTCTGTCTGTCTGTCTGTCTGTCTGTCTGTCTGTCTGTCTGTCTGTCTGTCTGTCTGTCTGTCTGTCTGTCTGTCTGTCTGTCTGTCTGTCTGTCTGTCTGTCTGTCTGTCTGTCTGTCTGTCTGTCTGTCTGTCTGTCTGTCTGTCTGTCTGTCTGTCTGTCTGTCTGTCTGTCTGTCTGTCCGTCTGTCTGTCTGTCTGTCTGTTGAAATCAATTTTCTGAAGGCCCCAGATATCTCCGGGATCCAAATCTTCAACAATTCTGTCAGACATACTTTCGAGAATTTTGCTATTTAAATTCAGCAAAATCCGTCCATAAATAACGGAGATATGAGCAAAAAACCGAGACAACCTCTGAAAATTTCATCAAAAAACACAATGTATTGCATGCTTTGACAAAAAAACAACAAAACGTATGTTTGGATGTGCAAGTTTTGTGTATTTTGTTTTTTTTTTGTGTTTTGTTTCTTTTGGCATTGTTGTTGTTTTTTATACAACTAAACGTTTGTTTGGTTGTGTGTTGGTTTTTTTTACAAAAAAACAACAAAACGTATGCTTGGTTGTGCATGCTTTGCGTATTTTGTTTTTTTGTGTGTTTTGTTTCTTTTGGCGTTGTTGTTGTTTTTTATACAACTAAACGTTTGTTTGGTTGTGTGTTGGTTTTTTTGACAAAAAAGCAACAAATCGTATGTTTGGACAAAAAAGCAACAAATCGTATGTGTGTTTTGTTTCTTTTGGCGTTGTTGTTTTTTATACAATTAAACCAGTCATGCCCAAGCCCTATACTCTTGGTACTCTTTTGTTTTTGTAATTGCTCTTAGCTATAGGCTGTGTGTTTTGTATACTCACTAGAGCACTCAGCACTAGCAATACAAAATACACAAACAACTTTGTCTTATTATTTTTTTTGTCGTTCTTCACTGAATACATGCATGTTGAAAGCAACAACACTTTCGTATGCTTTGCTGGTAAACATTGACGACTGCTATCATCCATGTAGATTTTGTTTTTGTTTATCGTATGATATTTTAAAAATGTGTGTGTTGAAAGTGAGTTTTTTTTCTTTTTTCTTTGTATGAATTGGTTTTAGCAACAACAAATATTGAATAAAAAGTAGCTTTTCTTTAAATGTATTTGAGTTTACTCTTCCATAAGGAACTTGTGGGCACCCCTGAATTAAACGTATGTTTGGACGTGTGTTGGTTTCATTGGCTTGCGTATTTTGTTTTTGCTTTTGGTGTTTTGTTTCGTTTGGCGTTGTTGTTGTTTTTTGTGTTCTTGATAAATTTAGGATGCTGTACGCTGAAAGTGGGCAATATACATACATATATACTAATTATAAAAAATAATAATGCATCCACAACAAAGGTGAAGGGTATATAAGATTCGGCATAGCCGAATATAGCACTCTTACTTGTTTTTATTAGTTTTGTTGTTTTTTTTTTTTTGTTTGAATTTTTGGGAACGCTCAACTTTGTTTAGTATTTGTTGTGTGGCATGGCAGCATGGCATGGTCGGTCGGACGGTCTATCAGCAAATCGAAACCATTAAATTGACAACATTTTAAAATGTTTATTAATATTTAAAATGAAATGATATTCATGTGTGTGCTGTTTTCTATTGAAACGATTAATTTGAATGCGTGTGAATGAATGAATAAGTGCTTTTGAGTGTGTGCATTTCGTGTGGTTGCAATAGAAATCATTCATTTCGCTTAACAGAAAACATGCACATAAATATTCATGCGAAATTAAAGAAAAAAGAGAGGGGATATTCAAATCAATGTTGTCTGTATAACAGGTATGTCCCCTCAAGGAAAGTTGGGGGGCGGAAAAAAATATAGCACCATTTTGGGACATTAAAAGACCAGCTTATTGATATACTAGATATTTAGCTGAGCCCAAGGTATAATTTGTGTACTTTAGCACTTTTTCGGAAAACTCCATTAGATTAATGCATTACACTTTACATTCTTAAAAGTTTTTAAACTTTTTCTTTTCGATTTTACCTTTATGTAGCAAAAGTCTTCCTTAATCTCGAATATTGTCTAAATACCTACATTCGTCCGTTGACCTTGGGAAGCGATTTTTGAGAAAGATTACGCATGATTTTGTCAATTCTATATTTTATAGAATCTTAGCTATACCCACAAACTAAACTCTACCCTCATTTACCACCAGAGAATAACTATTAACTTCCAAATATATGGAGCTTATTACATGAATTATTTCCCTTAAATTTAAAAAAAATATAAGATCACGGTGGCCAGTTCACATCAGCTCCTCGTGAGATGACCATGACCTCAAATGGCTCCTGCAGAATGTCTAATATGACATGACATGCACGTACGATACCACATATCGTTGGTGTCCATATCATCCAATTCAGGCCAAAAGATGTTTGTAGTCATCAACCTATAACGTTGACTTAGATGGTCTGACCAACGTCGTTTTCAAAAAATGTCGACCGATGACGACTCCAGCACAAAATCCAACTCCAAACAGTGAATTTTTTCGGGATGCATTGGCTACTCTTGGATCTCATGTGTATTGGTATCGTGCCAAATTCCTGAAGATGATTTTTGATGTCAGTTTGCACCAAATCAGTTCTTGCGAGCGACCCGAATTTGACTTCCTTGGGTTCTCCTGCATAATTTCATAGATAGCGGCGATGATCTAGGCACTTCTTGTGTTTCGTTGGTTCATTGTGTACTGAAACAGTGAACTCAAATTTATCAACCACACTCCGAATAGTCCTTTCGGTAGGACAATTATTATAACCGTAAAATGGACGAAGAACGCGGAAATTTGCCCGAACAGAACACTCATTTTGATAGAGCAATTTTGTCATTTGGTCGTGTTATTGATTCCATTGTGATTTTGCTAAAGAAAGTAAATAATAGCCTAGATTGAACTGGAATTTCACATAAACGTAGCAGAGGAGTATTTTAAGTTAGACTTTTGACGACGGACGCCACTTACTCCACAGGTCGGTGGAGGTCTCAATGTAGGAAACCTCAGACATGAAATATTTTTAAACGCATGGGAATTCTTTATGAGCAATCCAAAGTAGATTTTAACACCTCGATTAGTCCTATATAATAATTGCGTGCACTATTTATCCATTATAGTTAGCGATTTATACGCATTACAAAATTTTATAATATCGGACACAATTTATCAACGATTTCATTAAAATTTTTTGGTTAAACTGTAAATAATCAAATCATATGAATAAAGTTTCAAAACAACAGCATTCACGAGTCCATAAATAATCGATTTAAAAAATTGAAAATTAAGAAAATGTGGAATATTCGAATTTTTATGCCCGATAAACTGCTATTGCTCTTTGCTTCCTAGAACAAAAGTTTCTTAAGGAACTTATAAAGATTTTACATTTGTTTGAAAGAACAGGAATACAGTGAGCCTCAAAAGTGAGTATACACCAAAAAGTATTTGATTTTTTTTAAGACAATGAAAATCCTAAAATTTATTCACAGATTAAAATTTTAATGTTTAGGTTTGTTGGAGATTGAGTTGAATAATAGATTCCGTTGTGAAAAAAAAGATTTAAGTCGAACTATAATGATTGGTCCTAAAAAATCTAAAAATTCGAGGGTGTTTACTCACTTTTGAGGCTGTGTGTATATCTAGGAAATAAACTAAAACATACTAATAATAGGGGTTTTCCTAGTCCCTTACGAATTTAACATATTTTTTTTATCGAAATTTTATATTTAGATTAACCCCCATTTTCTCAATCTCTGATTATTTTTTATCGTGATGATAAACTGACAGTTCTCATACAAAAAAGTTTGTCGTTACGAAAAACGATAACCAGATATTGAGAAAATGGGGGTAAGTGTTATAAAATCCCATAGCTGGGTTTTAAAAATGGACAATAGTTTATTATAATGTATTCCAAATTATTTATATTATTCTTTTCAAATATTTTAAAAAAGTCAAAAATTTAGATTTTTTATTGTTTCTTTTTTGGGAATTTCGGGTTTTGCATTTCCTAAATCATATATTTGTTTCAACTTTTAATTGACTATTATTTCTGTCATAATATGCAGTATTTTTTAAACATTCCAGACAATTCTACAATTTTGGATAGTCTGTTCCAAAATTAAGGGTATCCCAGAGAGAGCGTTCTGCATCGATCGAAACAAATTGTAGTTGGACGGAGCAAAGTCTGGTCTATAAGGCGGGTGACGCAAAACTTCTCAACCACTTCTTTGTAAATAGTTTTTAAAAGGTATTGCAACATGTGGTCTAGTGTTGTCATGATGGAATATTACGGTTTCATGTTTGTCTCATATTCTGAGCGTCTTTCGGCCAATGCTCGCTTCAAACGAATATGTTAAATTCGGTACAGGTTCTCTGTGATTGTCTGGCCAGATTTCAGCAGCTCATATCAGATAGGACCCTTCAGCTCCCACCAAATACAGAACATTACTTTAATTCGTATGGTACCCAAGCGCAAACGAAATTGCTGCTTGAATAGCTCCCAATGATTTTGCTAGCTCTTGTTTAGTTTTACAACTATCTTCAGGGAGTAATGCCTCAAATACTTGGTCTTCAGACTTTTTTGGCTGACCTAGGCGATCTTTGTCTTCCAAAAAAACCACAATCACCACTTCTGAACCGAAGAAACCATATATCGCACGTTGAATACGTGGAACACATTCACCATAAGCTTTTGTTCAAATAAAAGAAGTAAAGCAAAACTTCCCGCATATGACGCTTTGTTGACACAAAATTCGACATTTTCAAAGCAAAAAAAAATTTGTTGTTTACACTATAATGTTCAATAGCTAAGTGAGAATAAATGGCAGATATATACCCTTCAAAACTACATATAAGTCATTAAGATAAGCCATCATTTGTAAATACCGCATTCTTAAGTCCTACAACCAATATTATACAGATTATGTCAACATGAGAAAGGTCCTTACAAATTCGAAATTTTGGATTTAGCCTATTTTTCCACAATTACAGGTAATATCTAACGGAATACAAAATATATACCCTAGTTTGTTTTGAAATCCATTGTTTTTTATATCCACCATTAAAAAAGATGGGTAGTATATTGATTTTGTCATTCCGTTTGTAACAGATCGAAATACTCATGGCAGACTCACAAATATAGTCATGAGCATCCGTCCGATAGGTCGCAAACAAAAGGTGTTAGTTGGCCACAAATTTGGTATTGAAAATGGGTTATATCTTTCTGGAATACAGTTTGAGAAGTCATAAATAAATTAGTTCTAAGTAATCTGAAATAATACTGTAAATAATGGCGAAAATCGGGCAACTTTTGTTCCTAGTCCCCATATGAGGTCCCCCGCAGAAAATGGCTTGAACATTCATAATTGCCTTATGATAAATAATATCGCGATGTAAACATAAGGAGGTTTAATATGAACATATGTAAATCATTCTACCAACTTCTGTGCGGATTGGTCCATAATTGACCCCCACCCCTTATATAACCCCTATATCAGAATAATATTTCATTGCCACATATTGATGGTGTGTATAGAAGATTCGGCATAGCCCAATATAATGTTAGTTTTAAATAATTTTAATGTAATTGAAATTGCGTATTTGATTTAGTCATTAGGCAAATGTCTAATTTTAGCAGCCAGTAAGAAATGAAGATTTATTTCCAAAATATTTTGATTCTGCCCCCACCTTTTAAGGTTTACTCTGAAGCCTTTTCATCTACCAGTACAATTTGTAATAGAAAAGGGTCCAACAACCTCATTTAAAACACTTTTAGTTATTCTAAATGATTCATTAAATCTCGTATATTAAATACATACATACATATTAAATACCACCATTATTTTTAAATCCCATAATAATAAAAATTAAAAACATTTTCCATTTTTAAAACAAGTCATAAACATGTCCATACCCATTAACATAAATCATATACAAACATCGTATTTTCAGTTCTATGAGTGCTCTCCAACGATCTCTATATTCTATATTAATTGATGTTTTCTGTCTCAATTATAAACCATCACGGAAAACATCAACAGCCAGAGAGACATCAACACCACAACCAATCATCCAATATTATTTGTCTTTTAATTACCGGGAATTCATAAATGTCCCAAACACACAGCAATTATCATAAAATTTCTTAAAATGCTAGTCAAAACAACGAAAATTTCAAAAAAAATGACCCAACCATAAGGAAAAAAAAGAAATTCATTCCCGAATATTTAAAAATTATTGCATGTTGTTGTTGTAATATATGAAGACGTATTCATATTTTTATTTGTTTTGAATTTATAACCCAAAATTTGTATGAAAGAAAAAAAAAAAGAAATAATATGAATTTCATTTAAATCATCATTAAAATAAAATAAACTTTGCAACGTGCAAGGGGCCGTGGAGCCTGAGGAAATGTTCACGGAGCAGTCGTAAAAGACAAACAATTTAAATTATGATAATGGCACTGTTCACCCGGCCACCGTAAATTTCGTTAATGTTTTGCAAAACAAGTGTAGGATTTGATTTAAATTGACAAATGCAATTAAAGCAACAACAATTGTTATATTTTGTTTTTTTTTCTCACTTTTATTAAAATTTTGTCTTATTTATATGTATTTTTGTTTGTTTAATAGCCCGAATCCGTTGGGACAATTAAAAATGATCCATGTGATGAGTGAACGATGCAAGTGTCAAGTAAGAATTTGAATTTTTTTTTTAAATTACAATTTTGTTCTTCAAATTTAAATAAAATACTTATTATGTACTTTAGTTATGAAATAATTTGAAATTGCAACTTTGTATTCCATTTGCTTTGAAGATTATGCAGAAGCCTTTCGGAACAGAACCAAACTTTTTTTGGCTTGATTCTCTCTAGAAATTGAATGTGAGAAATATGATACTTGCATCCGAATAAAATATCGAACGACAATCTCAGCTAATGTTCACGGAAACTTTTTATAGTATAAACTGATCGATTCTCGGATGTTTAATTAAGGATATGGAACTAGTGGCAAAGAATGTTTATTAGATTCTCAGGGGAATTGACAGATCAAATTGCTGATTAAGCTTTTTTATAAGGTGGAATCTTCGCCTTCAATAAGATAAATATATACTGGACATTTTTCCAGGAATATAGTAGAGAGCTAAGGTAACCTCTTGGAATTTAAAACAAAATCTTTGCCTTAAAATCGAATCAAAAATTATGTTGGACTTTGAGTACACTCTAATAAATATTCCTGTAAATTTACTCCATTTATAGTAGGTAACTTTTCTCCTACTATAATTAGGGTAAAAATACATGATGTGAGTAAATTCAAATATCTACACACATTGTGTGTAAAAAAATAAACAAACAATTCTTAAATTTACTTACTTATGTGTTTAAAAAATGTTTAGCAACATACCAATTTCATATAAAAATACATTCAAAATATGTAAATTTACCGTTAATCAATTTAAAACTGCACAATTAATATGTACATAGAGTAACTTCGGGTAATGTGGACTACCGTTTTGTTTTTTCTAAATTTTGGCCACAATATATATGGATATTAAAAGAGTTGTGAAGCAATAAATTAGCTAATGTATTCTCTAATGGTTTTTGCAGTTGAAAATTTTTTCCGTTAAAGGATAAAAAATTTATGTGAAAATATTTTAAGGAACCCAAAAATCAGCATTAAAAAAATTGGAGGGTAATATGGACCACTATATGAGGGTAATGTGGACTAGTATTTAATACATAAAATTCATGAACCAGCTAATCATGAATGATTAAAAAATTTAATTTCAATATATTTTTATTAATACAAACTAAAAAGTCGCGTTCTTGGCTTAGATAGATTGCTTACAAAGTACATAGTTATTGTCGGGTAATATGGACCAGTAGTACATAATCAAGTAATTTAAGTGGTCCACATTACACGAACTTGGGTTACAGTGGTAAAAAGTTATTTTTACCTAATTATCTAAATGTGCTTAAATTCTTACCAAATATATGCAAAACTACGTGTCCACTTTAACTATATAAAACAACCAAACATTAAATTCTACCAAGTAACTGTACCAAATTGTGTTTCTTACTTGAGCCGAAAAAAATTTTTGGGAGATAATATTTTCTTAATCCGATTTGTATGTACAATTTGAGCATTGTTATATGTATCTTACATGTTGAAGTTTTTTGTTCTTTTTTGTTATTTTATATACGGTTTCTATGTACTTCATTCGCAAAAAACATTTTTAAACTCTTTGTTTGCAAGCATTTAAAAGTTGCATTTCTATTCGTGTTATCGGTGTATAAATGCTTTTGGTATACATATATTAATTGTTTATATTGTTATTATACAAATATCACATTTTTACATTTTAATTTATCTTTTTTTCAATTTTATTAATTTATATTTTTGTAGCTTTTTTATTTTATAAACAATTTTTTTGACAATTGTGCTATATGACAATGTTATTATTTAAATGTATGTATGTATGATTACATACTTTGTATTTAAAATATACTTTTTACAAACAATAAATGTAATTATAAAGTTTAAATGTTTATTTTATTATAAACATGTTTCCAACATTCAATATACTACTTTTGAGTGTATTTTTGCACACAAAAGTATTTAAAATAATTTGATAAACATATTCTGCTTAAATGTACGCATTTTCTGCAATTTTACATGAAATCTTACTTAATTTATATTAGTAATTTTACATGCATTTTTTAGAGTGTAGTTTGTTAGTTAATAGTTATGGGCAATTATACTTTGTATATACTTTTAGAAAATTTTAACATGCATATAGATCAGTTTTCAAATCGTGATACTTTTGAACTAGTATGGGTTTCCGATGAAAAGGTCATTGATTTGAGAAACCCTTTGGAACCGTAATATGTGTGGTAAATTTCATTAAAATAGATGATGTCAAATACGAAAATAACACTTTTCTGTACATTTTGATATGGATTTGTCCGCTATAGACTCTAAAAACACCCAATCGATGAGCTCTACACCAGTTGCATTATGTATTGAATTTGTCTATACAACATTTTTTCCGCTAACGATGTGTAGATCAACTAAGGAGGGATTTTTGAGAATTTGAGGGGGGTAAAATGTTTAAAAACGGGTTTTTATCTCTATATCTCCGGAACTATGGCACAAAAAATCCCACTTAATCAAAATTTGTACGTTTGTGGTAATTTTTGATTTTGAGAGGATAAAACGAGCAAATCAGAAATTAAGAGTCTAATTCTATAAAACGAAACGATAAACGTTAAAATAAAATTAAATAGAAAATATTCCCCAGTATTCTTCATACAAATTTCTTACGCTTCCAAACGTTTCGTTTTATAAAATGAGGCACTAAATTTAAATGGAAAATTTCAAATGAATTTTGATTCCTCTTTTTGGTACATTTTTTTACAAAAATATTTGTTATGTACATCAATATGGTAAAATTTTTTTTTATTACAAAATCAAATTTTTTCCAAAATTACAACTTCCGACCGATAAATTTTGATAGAGGAGACAACAAAAAAAAAAACAAGTAAGAAAGTATGGTCTGCCAAGCCCGACCATATAATACCCTACACTAAGTAAAAGAGCAAAAACTTTTTTCTTTTAAAATTTCAATAATTTATATTTTTGAGAGATTTTCGGAAGTGGACCTTATATGGGGGCTATGACCAATTATGGAGCGATCACCATGAAATTAGGTCGTGTGATTTATTTTGTGAGCATACCAACATTTTTAAGCGACTTATGCACGTTAAAGAGATTTTCGGAAGCTGGTCCATATGGGAGCTATGACTAATTATGGACCGATCGTAACAAAATTTGGTGATATGAATTTTGTATATATAAAACTTATTTGGAGCGAAATTTGTGTAGATACATATATAAATTAAAGATTTGTGACTGATAAAGTCCAATTTCGAGAGGATATTTATATGGGGGCTAGGTGAAATAATGGACCGATTTCAGCCAGTTTCAATAGGCTTCGTCCTTGGGCCGAAAAAATTATATCTACCAAATTTTATCGAAATATCTTCAAAATTGCGATCTGTACTCTGCGCACAAGGTTCACATGGACAGCCAGCCAACCAGCTAGACGGACGGACGGACATCGTTTAATCGACTCAGAAAGTGATTCTAAGTCGATCGGTTACTTTAAGGTGGGTGTTAGACCAATATTTTTGGGCGTTACACACATCTGCACAAACGCATAATACCCTCCCCACTATGATTCTTACATTTTAGGCATAAAATGTGTTCAGCAAGTTAATGTAAAATGTTACGGAAATCATTTTTGTAGAATATGTTAACCCTCTAAATCCTCAAGACATGTGTCTTTTTTGTCCTTCATTTAAAAAAGAGCAAAAACACCATTAAAACAGGGATTTAAGGGGTTAAAATGTTCCGCAAAAATATTATCCGTGAAATTTTACTATACACCAAAATTTTTAATACACCAAAACGTAAAATTCAACCAGAAAGTCAGAAATAAGACACAACAAAAGAGAGCCTAGGGTTAATTTCGCATCTATTTGGAATTTTATTTAATTTAATTTAGCATGAAAAAAATAGTTAAAATTTAACTAAAAATCACTAACATCTCTATTATTTCACCTTCGATAGCAAATTTGGATAGGAAGTATTCATTAATTATATTTTTTTTAGATCTAGGCAATTTCACTTCATTATCATACAATGTCCAGCAAAATAGGATCGAAAACAAACTCTTTTCAAAAAGCTGAGTTACTTAACTTTGATGTTAAAACTCCAAATTCAAGACTTAAACTACATCTCCTCTGCAGCCACTTCCCCACTGTGCCTACTGTTAAAGTTAAAATAGAGTATGAAAAGGCCTTCGATTGAATCTGTAAATTGGAGTATAAAAAAGCCTTTGACTGAAGCTGAATTTGGAGTATAAAGACAACTACGAAATTGAATTCAGCTTTCGACTGAAGCTAAAATTAGAATATTATGAAGGCTAAAATTGGAGTTTAAAAATGAATATGATTGAAGCTGAAATTGGAGAATAAATACATAACGATTAAAGCTAAAATCTAAGTATGATAACGGCCTACGATTTAATAAAAAATTGAAGTATAAAAAGACCTACGATTACAGCTAATATTCTAATATAAAAAGTCCTATGATTGAAGTTAATATTGGAGAATAAGAGGACCTAAAATCTGATGTAAAATTGGAGTAAAAATTATTGAAGCTAAAATTGGAGAATAAAAAGGCCTAAAGGATATAAAATTGGAGTAAAAAATCTACGATTGAAGCTAAAATCGGAGTTTAAAAAGTCTTTCGACTGAATCTGTAATTTGAGTGTAAATAGACCTACGATTGATGCTAAGATTGGAGTATAAGAAGACTTACGATTGGAGCGAAAATTGGAGCATAAAAAATACTGTGACTGAAGTTGAAATTGGAGTACAGACAGTGTCAGAAAGTTTTACTAAAATTGGAAAACTTTAACCCTTAAATCGTGAAGGTCAAAGTTAAAATTTTTAAATATTTTGAATTTCTATTGACATCTTTTTTTCATGTTTTTATTCCCTATTATATTCTCAATTATATCTCATTACAACGACAATTACGTACACATTTCTATTCTTTTGTATTAAATTGCTAAAGTAATTATTTAATGGCAACATTTTTACAAAAACTGAAAAAAATTACATTTTTCCTTTTGTAAATGATCTCACGAACTTTAACTCTCGTGCGGCACAAGAATTTTTAGCCGATCGAGCTCAAACTTTTGTCAAAATTTTTGTTTGTCCTAACCTCTAACAAAACTGCTATTCTTTTTTGAAAAATCGATAATATAAAAATAAGGTCCACCTTAAAACACATCTATGATAAAAGCTAAAATCGAAGTATAAAAAAGCACTCGATTAATCTAATATTGGAAACGATCTAAAATTTAAGCTAAAATTGGAGTATAAAAAACAAAAGATTGAGGCTAGAATTAGAGTATAAAAATTCCTACAAATGATGGTTGGATATAATGATGGATGCATGTTATCATACGTAAATATATTTTACTGAACTTTTTTATTTAAATGTGGATGTATAATTTGTCAAAATGTGATGACGAGATTTTTGTACCAATTTATTTACTTCACATTAATAAAATTATACTAATTAGTCCTTAAACTTAGCATCTTCTGCTCCTACTGAAAATATATTAAAATTTTGTCACCATCGTCTAAAGCTGTCATAATCCTTGTAACCAAAAACACAAATCAAAATCTAAACTTTGTAAATTATTAAAATAAAACAAAAATGTATTCTAATTAGAAACTTATTTTACCAATTTTGTTTTTCTAATTGTTGTTTTTGTTCAATTTTACAATTATCTAAATAAAAAAAAAGAAGAAACGAACAAAATGTACAAAATATCAAGTGTCAAATTTTTGCAATAGTCATTTAAATTTATGTCTCATTGTCACAATTACATACAACTGGAGCGACCGAACGTCCGACCGCATTCAAATAAGCACACATGTAAAACTCAATGAATGAAGGAATATGTTGGTATTGTATCATACATTCAGGCACAAATTCGTACTGTGGAGTGATGGTGTTGCAAAGTAATCGAGTCCAGTGATTAAAGAATATTTGTGAAATGTTATATTTGATTAACTAGCAACACGATAATGATTACACAAACTGGGGTTCCTCTAAGTTGAATTGTAAGGATGATAGCGGTTCTAAAAGGAGTCAGTTTGGTCCTTTATGTTTTGGTTTCCAAAGTATATAAATCGAGTATTTTATATTTAAAATATTCAGTAACCGATTAACACTAACATATAATTTAGAAACAATACTCTACAAAACAAACATCATCAACATCATCCTGCAGTGTCACAAAATATCACAAATTGAGTAGAAAATGTTGGGCGAAGATAACCAGAGTGTGAGAGGAGTGGCAGTTGTAATATAGAAATAAATATTCACACCACAATTTACCACTACTGCTCTATCAGGTCTCAGTTGTTCACAAAAAATCTGTGAAAATTAGAAAATAAAAAAAAAACAACTGAAACATGTTCAAGAGTAAAATATTAAAAATCACAAAATGATTACAAACTTGGTCGTCATTTTACATACAGAAATAAATATTTCTTTCTTTTTGTTTCAGATTTTTATTTTTTTTTTATTTTTGGTATGACACCCTTTTTCTCTCGCCCACTATTTAAAAAGCGGGCTGGTGAGGGGGGTTGGGGTGTTCAATTATTATTTTTGACAGTATGGGTATTGTGGAACTAATAAAAGTCCAATCTGGCTGTGTAACTGTTTAGACTGTCATTATATATTTTAGGTACAGTAGAGAGCAAAATAGTGTGTACACCTCTAATTATATGAGACATTTTTCAAAAGTATATTAAGTAAATAACATTTATCAAATTGTATTTAAATTAAACCTGAAATTATAAGTTTATCTTTCATGTTTTAAATCCATGTAATTTGAACTCTTTTAGTCGACACTGTATGCCCCTCATATATGTTAATATATATGTTAGTATTTAGACTCTTTTGCTACCAAAAAAATATAAAAACAACAAAAAAACATTTATATATTTATAACAATGCCAAATATGACAGTTAAATGTTACAAAACATTTTATTATTTTTTTTTTTGTTTTGTTAAAAAAAACACACAATTTTTGTTCATTTACTAAATGAGCAAAAATGTTGAATGCAAAATGTTACAAAAAAATAATAAATACTTTTCCATCGTCTTTTTTTACTGGTTTTTTGTTTTGTATGCCAATCTAACACTTCATGTGCGAAAAAACGTCAAAAAGTTTTCAACTCACAATTGTTTCATACATACAACAGTTTTTTTTCTTGTTGTTCTTTATTCATGTGATTTTTTTTTTGTTCTCTTGTGATTTCAGTATGGTGATATTGGTTTTGGTTGAATGAAAATGTAACCAGATTGGTGGTTTGTTTAAAAAGGGAACTGTTAACTATATTAGGGAAATATGATCACCTCATTAATATACCAAAAACAAGTGGTTTTTGGTCCTTACGATTTTTTTTATAAAATGTTCTTATTTATCCGAAGGATAACTTTAACTAGTCTTTTACCATATGGATCACCAACTTAAACAAGCTTGCTCTTCATATTTTGTAAGAAAACATTACAAACCAAATTTAAGCAAGTTAGCGTGCTATATTCGACTGTTCTGAATCTTAAATACCCTCAACATAAATGACATTTACACAAACTACCATGTTTGTTAACATTTTCGTAAACTAGACTTTTTTACCTTTCCAATGATATATAATACGTCATATTTCATTGTTTATTACAGTTTAAAATACTACTGCATAAATTACTCCTCTTGACAAATTCCCTACTAGCTTTGTTTATGCTAAACATTGCTTACTATGCGCTTCTCATTATTTCTTGTACACTCAGCTCTCATGCATTCGTTTTTGTTTTTTGCTGTTTTTGATTTAGTTCGTACATTGTCGTTCTTTTTGAGTTATTGTTAGCTTAAGTAAACTTTTGTAAACGAAATCAACTAAATAAGTCATAAAACTTGACGAAGTTTTATAAATCGGTAGACTGTTTCGTTCATAAAATTGGTGTAGCTGTATGAAGGAATACACAATGGGGCTGGCCCAATCGAAATAAAATTTGACGAGGGCATAGCCAAGGAGTATTCGAGTTTAAGTGATTAAACTGTATCCTCCAAATACTCCAGGGGCGGCGCTAAGGGGGCTTAGAGTTTAAGTGATTAAAATGTGTCCTCCAAATACTCCAGGGGCGCCGCTAAGGGGGCTCAAATTAGGTTACCTTCGACATGTGAAATTTTTAAACATGTGCCATTCTTTTGTTTCCCATTCGATTTCAAAGATTTGATTGAAAAAATGTTTGCTTGAGCTATTTATCTCTTATAAATTCCGAGTTATAGGCATTTCAAAAATTAAAATTTTGTCATACCTTGGTCGACTTTTTTAAAAATAGAGGTCGTACTTTTGGACCGAATGGACTCGAATTTATTTGGTTAGTTAGACAACTAAATTACCAATAACATACAAAAGATTTCAGAACAATATCAATTATCGAACCAAAAATAAACGATTTTCAATTTAAAAATTAAAAAAATAGTAAAGTTTCGCTGTTTTTGGGCGAAAAGGTGACTTAAATCATTTTTCATTAAAAAAAAACTTTAAGAACATATAACAATTTTATGTTTTTCTGTAAGCTATCTTTGCAGAGAATATTTTGGTGTAAAAAATGTCCTACTTTTCGAATATGTCGCCCTTAAGCTCTTCGGAATTTGATCTATTTTTTATCAAAATTTCATATTTGTACCACATAATCCCAAAACTGGAAAGCAGTTTTGAAAACCCTGATGCGTTTCCAATTTATCCTTAAAGTATTTTCCCAGCCCCAAAGGAAATGTGGACTCTATGAGAAAAATTGTAAAAAATACCATTTTTGGGATTTTCCCTCCAATTTTTAGGAATTCCGGGATTCCCTTTGACCTCTTGACAAGTTTTTTTACACTTTGTTATTTAGAATGACAATTTTGAAAATTTCATTGAGTTTTGTTTATAAATAAAGAAGATTATATTAAATATTTGCCAATTTACAATCGGTGTCGTAGCGTTGTATCGTTGTATATCGTAATTTTTTAATAGTATTTTGTTTTTGTATCAAAAATGTTGTTTGAAAAATATTTATGACAAACAACTTACAACGCTACGACACCGATTGTGAATTGGCAAAATACATATTTATTGAGTCTCTAAAACTAAAATTTGTATAAAAATTTTAATAGTACTGCAAATATTAGGAACAATTAGATCCACTTTTATTTTGAATTCATTTTTATACCCTACACCACCATAGTGGGGTGGGTATAATGCGTTTGTGCAGATGTTTGTAACGATCGAATTATAATCACTTTCTGAGTCGATTAAACGATGTCCGTCCGTCCGTCTGGCTGGCTGTCCATATAAACCTAGTGCGCAGAGTACAGGTCGCAATTTTGAAGATATTTCGATCAAATTTAGAACATATTATTTTTTCGGCCCAAGGACGATGCCTATTGAAACTGGCTGAAATCGGTCCATTATTTCACCTAGCCCCCATACAAATGTCCTTTCGAAATTGGACTTTGTCGATCATAAATGTTTAATTTATATATGTCTCTCCACAAATTCCACTCCAAATAAGTTTTATATATACAAAATTCATGTTACCAAATTTTGTTACGATCGGTCCATAATTAGTCATCGCTCCCATATAGACCCTCTTCCGAAAATCACTTTAACGTGCATAAATCGCTTAAAAATGTTCAACATAGTTAACTTTAATATAGACATAAATCTCACGACCTAATTTCATTGTGATCGGTCCATAATTGGTCATAGCTCCCATATAAGGCCCACTTCCGAAAATCACTCAAAAATATATATTATTGAAATTTTACTTAGTGTAGGGTATTATATGGTCGGGCTTGACCGATCATACTTTCTTACTTGTTTTGTTTAGATAAGTTAATTTTTGGTCTTACAAACAAAAATTCAAGTCAATATCTCAATTTGATTAAAAAATATGCCACTTTTAAACTCCGTCCTTCAAAAATATTGCACTTTTTCATACCTAATAATACCCTCCCCACTATGGTGGTGTAGGGTATAAAAATTTGTATAAATTTTCTTAATATTTTATTCAATAACAGGTCAATGGTTCTGACTTAAGGTAGGGTCAAACATGGCAAATATTTATTCAAAAAAGCGTAACCACTTTTTTTAGCACAAATTTGTTTGACGTGTTTACTCTTACAAGTGTTTTGTAAGATCAAACAGTATCAAATAAAACAAAACTCAATTTTTTGTATTGAATCATACTAAGTAAAATAAGTTTTTGAAATAAATGAATTCAAATGTATTTTATTTAGTGGTTACGTCTTTTTCGTCAAATATTTGTAATGTTAGTCACATCAAAATATGAAAAAGTGGAATTGTTTTGAAGGACGGAGTTTTAAAGTGGCATATTTTTGAATCTAATTGAGATATTGACTTGAATTTTTTTTGTAAGACCAAAAATTAACTTAAAATTCGAGTCTGTTCGGTCCAAAAGTAAGCCTTATTTTATTCACCAATAAAATTATTTTCTGTAACAAAACTTTTTCATTAAAAGATATTTTCAATCTTTATCTTAAAGTGTACTTTGGGGAGGGTATATAAGATTCGACCCAGCCGAATATAGTTCTCTTACTAGTTTGGGATCACATTTTTATTTTGTTAAATTTTACACCAGTATAATTCGGCTTTATTATGCCCCATGCACTGTCATAATCTGCCCGATTTGGTTGCACACATCAGATTATACTCGTTGTTGTGACCACATTTCAACTGACAGTTTTAGGAGTCTTTCTGTGAAATTGTGTAATAAAATATTTATCCCATATGTCAAGTTGCCAATCCCTTTATCTGGCAACATTGTCTACATGTGAATTGAGTTTTTAATTTTGGCTTATTCACAGATATTTAGGATAAACGTCAAATCATAATGGTGATATGTTGTACTGAAAAAAAAAACATAACAGACACTTTTTTAATTTTTCATATTTTCTAGACATAATTGAGATATAATTTTATAGAATGAGGACATGTGTTGTGTAATTCACATAAATATAGATAAATGTTTATAGAAAATATAAATTACATGAAGACAGTAGGAGGTGTAAGATGGAATTTTAGTCCGTTAAAAAAAAATTAATTAAAAAAAGTTATTATTTTCTCTATAATATGTATGTATTATAGAGAAAATTAACTTTTATAAACAAATTAATTAAAGATAGTTTGGTGGTATGTGCTTTGAAGACTACTACTAGGTATCTATTTTCACTTATTTTGTGCAATTTGTGGGATTTTATAAAATGTTTAGCTTTTATTAAAATATAAATTTATTCATATTATGAGCTATAACCTTTTCCAAAAGAATTGTTCATCTTTTTACGCCACAAACACATCAAGGCAATTTCGGATACTCTGTTACAAAGTGAAACTTATCCCAGAGAGAGCATCCTGCATCGATCGAAACAAATAGTAGTCGGACGGGGCACGACTATAAAGCGGGTGAGGCAAAACTTCCCAACCACTTATTTCTTTTTTTTTGCCAAATAACCATGGACGAATATAGAGTTCAACAACACGTGCAAATGATAAAATTATTTTATTACAAGTAAGAGAGCTACATTCGGCTGTACCGAATATTATATACCCTTCACCAAAATACTACAAAATACACTTCAAAATTCAAATTTTAAATATTTTTTTTCCGAAGTTGTTTTTTTAATTTTTTGGAAAAAACTTTTTTTCGAATTGTTATTTTAAATTTTAAAAAAAATGTGAAAGCAAATTTTTAATTAGGCTTAAGTTCATTTTTATTATAATTTATTTGTAATAATTCAAAGAATATCACTGAATACTAAAATTTTAGACAATTGGCAAAATGGAATTCGCTTTAAAAAATATTTTTTCCGATTTTGACCCATTGTAGGTCCAACTTACTATGGTCTTATATACGTCGTTGCAAAGGACTTTGAAATATCTATCATTAGATATCCATATTGTCTATACTAATGACTTAGTAATCCAGATATAGGTCAAAAATAGGTCAAAAATCTAGGTTGTCCTGGCAATTTCCTCATATCTCAGCCATTTGTGGACCGATTTTGCTGATTTTAAATAGCAAAATTCTCGAAAGCATGTCTGACAGAATTATTGAAGATTTGGATCCCGAAGATATCTGGGGTCTTCAGAAAATTGATTTCAACAGACAGACAGACGGACAGACAGACGGACATGGCTTAATCGACTCCGCAATCTATAAGGATCCAGAATATATATACTTTATAGAGTCAGAAAATTATATTGTGGATATTACAAACGGAATGATAAACCTATATATGTATACTCTTCTCACGAAGGTGAAGGGTTTAAAAATCGGTGTTCTGTTCGGACAAAGTTCCGCGCGCTTCGCCCATTTAAATCATCTTCAGCGCCGACGACCATTTCTGGATAAATGGGTATATCAACAAACAAAATTGTCGATTGTGGGACGATACCAATCCACATGTAGATTTTGGGCTGGCTGCTTCATCGGTCCATAGTTGTTTGAGAACGACGTTGACCAGGCAATCATCGCACAGTGGGGGATCTGAAAAAAAAAGTGGAAATAAATCTGTAACTTCTAAACGAATAGCCCGATTTTAATAAAATTTTCCATGGCTAGAGAGGAGGTGTTGACAAGTTTAAGATTTGAATTTGGGCTTCTAACACCAAGGGGGGCCGAGCCACAATGCCCTCGGGTATATCAAAAATTAAAAATGATGCCAAATTTTTGTTTGCGATCGGATTTGAAAGATTTTTATATATATGGAATCTACTAGGCGATATCTACAAAAAACATTGCTTTAGCCGTATATTACCTCTTATAGTTTACGAGTTATTCGCATTTGAAAAGTAAAATTTTATTTTATTTACTTACCTTGGTCTGGTTTTTTTGCTAATAACGGATCCAATTCTTTCCCGATTTTCTTGAAATATAATTTTTTGAATTAGCAAGACATGTATTAATAATAGCAAGAAAGAATTGTTTAAAAACATCTACTGAGTCAAAATTTATATGCATTCGAACTTAAAAAAATATAAAAAAGTCGTTCTTTCGCCATTTTTTTTTGAAAAATGTACTTACATTAATTTTAAATTATACAGAAAATAAGAAAAAGCTAAATAGTGTATTGACATTTTTCCGAAAGACAACATTTCGGGAAATATTATAAAAGCAAAATAATATCAAAATTCGTATTATTACGTGGTCCAGAGCCTTCCGAATTAGACCTATTTTTTATATAAATTTCAACTTTAGACAATATTTTCTCAAATCGCATAGCTGCTTTCAAAAAAGTAAGACCTGTTTTGCATGTCCCAATATGTTCCTCAATATTGTGCAAAGGGATTTCATATCTCAAAGCTTGGTGCCTTCAATAAATCAAAATATCTAAAAAATCCCAATTTTGGGATTTTTGGAAAGTTTTTTGGGAATTGTGGGATTGTCATTAACAATATCTTTTTCACTTATGGATTTGGATCGAAAGTTTCTATATAAGTGTAAAATTTCATTAAAAACGATTCATAAACAAAACTTTTATTGCATTTTAAAAATTAAAATTTTCCAAAAAAAATCAGCTATAATATTTTATTCCCATATTTTTGAAAAAAGTCTTCTATAATTTTTTTAATTTTCGTTGATATATAATATGTATATCTCTTCTTTTCCTGTAGTCTAATTAATGGCTTTCAAATACATAACTCGCAGTAATGTATCACCGTCAACGGTGAGCGCTATAGGTCGTTGATTACCAACCTCTTTTAGCCTCAATTTGATTATATGGACATCAGCGACATGTACTTTCAACAGGACAGCGCTACGTGCCACATTGTACATTCTGAAATAGCGATTTGAGGGCGTGGTCATGTCACGCGAAGGTAATGTGAATTGGCCACCGATATCGTGAGATTTGGCCCCGTTAGACTTTTTCTCTTGGGGTGTTCTTAAGTCATATGACTATGCGAATAAGCCATTGGTAAAATTCAGCCTGATTTATGCGCCACAGTCATTGACATTTCGGATAAGAGGATACTTTATACATAATGGCATCGATAGGCATTTCAAACGAATACACAAATTCGATGATGTATGTGAGATAACATTTTGTTTTATATAAACTTAAAGATAGGAAGCGCTTAATGAAAGAACCTTTAGTAGTTTGCTATAGTTCAATTCGTATGCACTAAAAAGTGTATTTTTTTTTTGCAATTTAACCATTTAATTTTTGTTAGTTAAAATATAGATAGACCATCATAAATATTTGAAAAAATAACAAAACATAAATTTAACAGTTAACATCAAAATTGTGAAAATTATGGTTATATATTCTTCTTCTGTTCTGGTTGCTTCCTTTTTTTTACTGGTTAAAGGAACGAGGAGAGACAGTCAAAATGAAAAGCACAGAAAAATGTACTAAATATAACAACAATGAAACATTCATAATCAAATTTATGGCAAATAAGAAAAATGTTTATATACATTCAAAACAACGAAATACTTATACAAAAACGATATAAAGTAATGTGCACCAAGACAATACAGAACATTTGGAAATGGGCAATAATTTAAAGAATATTACAAAAGAGAAGATATTTAAATAAATTGTGGTTAAAATTACATATTTAAGTTAAAAACTTAATTAGTTTATTTGTGAGTATTTTCTAAATAAAATTTCGTCATTTAAGCAGATACCCTTTTTCAAATACTCCCCACTATACACCTTATTTTGTGTACAAAAATATATATAATGTCCATTAAAGTATATGGACGATATAAGGACGAAACATTTAAACTACAAAAACAATAAAGAATCAAACAAAAAAAAAACAAAAAATCCATTTTAACATTCAAAACGGTACTATATGGAGCGGGAGTAATCGTTTTGATGGTCGTGGTCAGCAAAAATGGTAATATTTATAACATACAGCAAAGAAGAACGAATAAATATTGTACAATATATAAATACATACATAGAAAAATAATAATAATATAAAATATCCCAGCGGTGAGGCAAGTAGTCATTGCAGCCCTTATGTATCTCAAATTCTGCTTTAAAAGAAAAGTGGATCCACTACGATAACCTGAAGAGTAAGAGATCGTAAACACGGATCCATGTCAACCATTTGGTGAGTGTGTCAAATTTGTTTTACATTTTCCTTTTTTTCCTGTTTAATATTAAAACTTGTCGGTTTTGGGGGGGAGGGGCGGTGACATTTCCTGTTTCCCCATGGATCAGCGCCTGCTTCACATACAGTAATTATCACTAATGTCTGACCACTTGACTGACTCCAATTGATATATTTTGGGTCATTTGTAGAGTTGTCAAACCGGTTTTCGAATTATTCGAAAAACCGAGTTTTTTCCAATTTTCCGGTTTTTTTAAACCGGTTTTTACAAAAGGACGGTTTTCGAGTTATTCGACAAACCGGTTTGTTGGTTATGGCCTTATACATACAGTGGTGGCCACCAATTTAAGACAAATACTTGAATTTTTTTCATCAACTGAATTTTAAGTGCGATAGAGCCAAAATAAAAGGAACTCTAAGGGTATGAAATTTATTATTAATGATTCTCGTTTCTCAAAAATGTTTTGAAAAATCGGTAAAACATATTTGGACAAAGATATGTGGAAATACGTTGACCCACCTCAGCGAACATCCGCTGTTAATAACATGATATGACCGAAACTAATGGAACTAAAAATACGAAATTTGGTCCGAATATTTTATAATAATAAAAATATAATGATATAAATGTGAGAAAATATGTTAATTTAAAAAAAAAAAAATTTGGTCAAGTTGTAGAAAAATCTAATGGGTTCGTGGAAAATATGTATGAATTGACACAGTTGAATAAAACACACTTGTGTGTTAAAATAGTCCTCATGCATTCATATTTGTGAAAATATTTGAAAAAATAATTGACGATCACATGGAATTTAGCAAACAATTTTTGTCTTAATTACCTGGCCACCACTGTATGTATATGTCGTTGCACAGGTCTTTGAAATATCTATCATTAAATATCTATTGTCTATATTAATAATTTAGTAATCCAGATATGGGTCAAAAATCGAGGTTGTCCTGGTTTTTTCCTTGTATCTCAGCCATTTGTGGACCGATTTTCTCGATTTTAAATAGCAATCGAGCCGGAAGAATTCCCGATATATTGATGTATATACGTATGTAAGTTATTTGGGGGCCACGGAAAGTTGATTTCAACATAGTGGCGGACAGACGGGCATGGCAATATCGACTTCGCTGTTTATAATGATCCAGAATATACATACTTTGTGGGGTCGCAAATGAAAAATGTAGAAATTACAAGCCAATTGACAAAAAAGGCTAAAAACCGGTTATTCGAACCGGTTTTTGATAGAAAAAACCGAAAACCGGTTTTTAAAAATTATGCTTTTTCGAATTATTCGAAAACCGGTTTTTAGAATATGTCGAATATTTGACAACTCTAGTCATTTGACATGAATATGCTCTTTGTAGTGCAGCGAGAAGTCTGTTGGTTACTTTATACATTCCAGGTAATCTAGAGAGAAGACAATAGTCACGTAAGTGTCTCTAAGTAATCTAGAGTGTAGCTTCTTTAATCGTATATTTTGTACATTACTTTAAAAACTACTTATTTTATCAAGCAGAAGTAATCTGTTGGAGAATTGTAGGAGGAAGGTTTGTAGTTATATTCACTTAGTTATTGAATATTGTAGTGTAAACAACAAAGTTTTTTTTTTGGCTTTGAAAATGTCGAATTTTGTGCCAATAAAGCGTCATATGCGGGAAGTTTTGCTTTACTTCTTTAATTTGAAAAAGTGACGCTGAAACACACCCAGTGTTCTCCAAAGCTTATGGTGAATGTCTTCCATCGGTTTCAATGTGCGCGAGATGTTTTTTATCGGTTCAGAAGTGGTGATTTTAACACGCAAGACAAACATCGCACAGACCAAGAACTGGAGGCATTATTCCATGAAAATTGTTGTCAAACTCAACAAGAGTTTTTAAAACCATTGGAAGGTACTCAATCAGCAAAACCAGCAGAATTCATCCAAAACCAGGGATATTAGTTATCATAAGAATTGAACCTTGAAAGACGAATTTGCATGTCCGAAATGATGCTTCAAAGCTATAAAAGAAGCAGCCAAATATCCATGGCGGTAAGGTAATACTCTGTATTTGGTGCGACCAAAAGTGTCCTATCTATTATGAGCTGCTGAAATCTAGCCAGACCATGACAGGGAACCAGTGGCTAACGCAATTCATTCGACTAAAGCGAGCATTGGCCGAACAACACTCACTGTGGTTCAGAATAAAATTTTATTATAAATCTGGTCCGATCGGGATAAAATTTGACGTGGGCGTAGCAAAGTAGTATTCGAGTTTGTCATTAAAATGTACCCACCTAATGCTCCAGGGTCGGCGCTATGGATACTCAAAGTAGGGTACCTTCGACAGGCAAAATTTTAAAATTTCAATTTTGAAATGCCGATAACTCGGAAATTGTAAGAGATAAATAGCACAAGGAATCATACTTTTTCAAGACCTAGTTGAGGGCTTTCTAAAAATATAAAAGTAATTGAAATCGGGAGGGAAACAAAAAAAGTGGCCCGAATTTAAAAATTTAACATGTCGAAGGTACCCTACTTTAATAACTTAAACTCGAATGCTACGGCCACGTCAAATTTTGTCCCGATTGGAAGACTGGTTTAGAAATGCCAGATTTATTTCCAACGAATTTTGATTCTGCCCCACTGATATTCTAGACCACGTTTTGCAAAGCCTGTCAAAAACTATTTAGAAAGAAGTGGTTGGGAAGTTTTGCCTCATCCACCTTATAGTCCAGAACTTTCCCTTTTCGACTACTATTTGTTTAGATCGTTGCAGCGGGCTCTCTTTGGGATCCGCCTCAGTTCAGCACGGAGTATCCTAAATTGGCTTGATTCGTTTTTGTTTTGAAAAGGTGAGCAGTTCTTTTCGCTAGAAATCCATAAATTTATATTGTGCAAATGTTGCAAAATAAAAACTAAAAATTCCTCGTTTTTAAGTAATGAATCCAATGCGTTGGCTACTTTGGATCAGCTATCGGACAGTCTCTTTATAACCCAAATGGGCCAATTGACCCGATTCTTAGGACGTGTAAGTGTTAAAACAACTAGCCACATAGCTAGTTATGTAAGTAAGAAGTTG
The DNA here is from genome assembly GCF_958450345.1 of Calliphora vicina. Classification (NCBI taxonomy): domain Eukaryota; kingdom Metazoa; phylum Arthropoda; class Insecta; order Diptera; family Calliphoridae; genus Calliphora; species Calliphora vicina. The sequence continues at coordinate 107,033,512 of NC_088781.1, read as the reverse complement.
CCACCCAAAATGATAGGTAAAATCTCTAGTTCTGGTCAATCTTCAAGAACTGCTGGGCATAGATACTCTCACATACACCCGCAACATTTGTTTGAATGTATTTACATAAAGTCATAGACAAGCCAACATACGTACACATCAAAATCTACACAGGGAAATAAATTCCAAAATATATTCTATATATTTATTTATATATACATTCATGTATATCCATCTACTAAAGAAAATGATGGAAAGACAAACAAATGGCAAAAATAAGGATAACGAACGATATTTAGGAATTATACAGAAAAAACTACTTGTACACATTCATATCACCACTACACAGAGTATAAACGTCCATCATTGCTAAGAATTGTTATTTCGAATTATGGAATGTTGATGGTTGATGGGTGGATGGGAACCATTATAGAGAATAGATAAATACAAGAAAAATATTTTAGCAATTGCTAAACAAACAGGCAAACAAGACAAAAAAAAACAAGGAAACGAAACCATCAAAACCATTTTGGTAACATGACAAACTGAAACGAATGAGAAAGTTTACTTATGCCAAAAAATGCTAGCAACGACCAACCAAAAAAAATCCCCGAAAATGAAAGACCAACAGCTACAACATCAAGTGATATACGACAACAAGTTTGGAAATGGCATGGAATGTTTGTTATGGGTTTGGCTGTTTGTGTCATTTAAATGTACAATTTTTGACACTCTACAACTATTAGAGGTGATGGTAGGTATTTTAGCTGTGCCTATTGTTTGTAATGAATCACATATTAAATTTGCAATAGTTGTATTTAATTCAATCATTTCAATAGGTATTTCCAACTTATTATATATGTATAGAAGTTTCCGTCGTTCCTATAAGCAGCTTAACGCCTCAATAAAATGTTGGAACATCTCTCTATTTTATGCTAACGACTTCACTTATCCCCAACTCTTGCCACTGATATTTACATCGGCCTTTTCCATGTATCAGCTAGGAGTCCCTTTCTTCGGTTCCAGACTATGGCAGTTCTAGTGATGTCGTTAGTCTGCCTTCTAAGGGTGTGGTCGATCCAACGCCATTTCGTCTCCTTATTATAATATATAAGATTTGTTGGCTTGTTCTTTCAAAGAGCGTATGATAAGATATTGTTCTCGACCATAATACACGTAGGATCTTGTGAAGAAAACGGTTCATAAATACTTGCATTTTTCGTATATCACGAGTTGCATGTTTCGCAACCGTACAGAGGGGTAGATTTTTCATTGGCATTGAAGATTGCAATTTTCATACTCAGAGATAAAGAGGGTGATTTCCAAATAGGTTTTAGGCGGTCAATTCACTGACATCTTCAATTTCGCTTGCACCAATTGCAAACAAATCTCGGGATGTTGTATTAATACGTAAAGTTTTTGTCTTCATGACATTTATTTTCAAACCTGCTGATTCCGCTGACAGCGTTACGCTTCAGCTGGAGGTCCATACTACGCGTCTTCGCGTCAAAGAATTGCGTGCTTTTCATACCTACTTCGCATTCCACGCTTCAAGTTACATGCTTTTTAAGTATAAGTTTTTTGTTTCATTATTAAAAAAAACTGCGTTTTCTGCAGCTTTTATTTATTTTTTCACCATTAAACTTGTTTTAATTTATTAAAATTGAAAAATACACATTAAAAAAAGAATATAAATTGTCAAAATCAATCGCTTGTGACGCATATAAAAGTAGAAAGTAGATCTACTTTAAGCATGCTACGCGTCTACTACTTTTTTGACAGACGCGTAGAATGCGTTCTCCAGCTTTCGTAAGTTGGCCGAGTGATCAGAGTTGCTGTGATTCAGTAGAGGGCCGTTATCGAGAGCTCTTCCAAGGATCGTGAGCAGAACTATATTAAATAGAACTATATTATCCACTTGCACAGTTTCACTAAAAAATTTGCCATGTTTTATCCTACAAGAAGTATAGGCGTTTTATTTATTCGCGTACATGCCAAAAAACTCCAAATCACACCGTGGTTTAGTTTATCGAAGGCCTTCGATGGTGGATTTATGGGGTCTGAATCCAGAATTTATAAATTATCTCCTTATAAAATATTATCACCTAAGAGTTTCCCTCAATAGTTCAGTTTTTATTATAATAAGTAAGAATGTACAGTACAGTTTTTGTTTCGTTGTTTTCATTCTTAACTTTGGGGAAGGGGCACAAAAGTTTTAAAGGTTTTATGTTGCGGTCTATGATATTATTTCAGAAATATTTTAGACTTAAAGTCTGTTTCAGCGATGTTTCAGTTTGTTTGTTTAATGTCGATAGAACTTATGAAAGGTTTGAGTCCATGGAGATAAGGTAATGGTGGGAGCAAATGGATCCCATATATTATGAGATGCTAAAATCTGGCCACACCATCAACAAGAACCTGTACCGAACACAACTGATTCATTTGAAGTGAGCATTTGCCGAGAAACGTACAGAATATGCGGCCAGACATGAAACTATAATATTCCATCACGACAACGCTTTGTCACAATTTGCAATACCTTTTAAAAACTCTTTAAAAGCAAGAGTTTGGGAAGTTTTGCCTCAGACCTTGCCCCGTCCGAATATTATTTGTTTCGATCGATGCAGATCACTCTCTCTGGGTTACTCTTCACTTCAGAACAGAGTATCCGATATTGGCTTCTTTCGTTCTTAGCTTCCGTTCTTAGCAGTTATCAGCTTATTTCACGGGTAACGAAAGTGTACGTTTTTCAACCTACTCTATTTCTTATTTTACTTGATCAACTTTAAATTCTTTTTATGACAATTATTGATCACGCAAGTCTTAGTGTCGTATTTAATTATCACGCAAGATCTGATTATGTTGCCATTTGTCTACACAGAGAAAACAGATTCGTAATATTTAGCAACCTAATTTGTTGCCAATTGAAAGAATAATTTCGGGTAGAAGCATCCAAACTTTTGTTGCCAATTCTAAAATTTTGTAGCGATAACTGTTAAATTCGGTCACTAAGGCGGAATCATTCGATTGGCAACAAATTCGGTTGCTACTACGAATCTGTTGTCTGTGTGTAATAAATAGTTGGTCAACTGTAAAAAAAGTAATTTAAAAATTTGAATTATTGGATATATTGGTGATCGTTGATCGTCGAAACCCAAATATCAATTATGAAACATTGCGTAACTCCAGGAACAGCAATTCGACGCCTTGTACAATGACACATTTTATGAAGATTTATATAGCACAAGAATCGAAGCCTAATGATCATGTATATCGAAGAGAGTTTATTGAACATCAACAATTGGATGCAGATTCATCAAGCAAAGTCATCTTGAGCGATGAAGCACATTTTCCCCTTTATGGTTTTGCTAATCGTCGAAATTGCAGTACTTAGGGTCCAGAAACCCAAACAAGTCACTTTTTGGGTGGAATTTGGGCTGGAGCCATCACACATCATCGCAAATCATCGAAGAGAGTTTATTGAACATCAACAATTGGATGCAGATTCATCAAGCAAAGTCATCTGAGCGATGAAGCACATTTTCTTCTTTATGGTTTTGCTAATGTTGAAATTGCAGTACTTAGGGTCCAGAAAACCAAACAAGTAACATTTTGGGTGGAATTTGGGCTGGAGCCATCACACATCATCAAAAATTAAGCTCATCTGATTAAATTTGAATGATAGTGTCCGTGAAATCATTTATTTACAGCATCAGACATTTCGTGTACCCTCTCGTTTCGGTATCTAGAATTGTCACCAAGATCACCACATTGTATTCCTTTTTATTAGATTATTTGGATTCGAAGGTCTAGTCCAACAAGTTGTTGTTTCTAACTCCCAGTCTACATATATTTAAATTTTGATTCAGCTTTTCGATGTCCCAAATTAATTGATTGACTCAGTATGAAAAATAGAATTAAAACATTTATGAAGTGCTTTGAGAAGTCAACATAGCCCATTATATTTAACTTCCTTATTTCATTCTTCTGGCATTTTCTTGTTTATATTGGTTTGGTTTCGTTGGCCAACATAATAACAAATAAACAACAACCAAAAAAAAAACAAATGATTTGAAATGTATTTGTTGTTTTAATTCTTGGCCCACAATTTATAGACAAATTCTTGTTTAAGCATTGACGAGAAATGTCCTTGTTTAACCTAACATTACCATCCGCTGCCACCTAAATTTGTTTTGGCCAGATTGTTAACATTCTAAATGTTGTAAAATTCCTCTTGCCCTGCTTTTCAATCAATGATTCACAGAAAATTTTCTAGCATTTGGATGGAGTAGGAAAAGGACATCAATAAATTTGCAAAATTGTTCAAATTCCTCTACTACATTTCACTCATTTCCATCGCACTCCAGCTCCTTGAAGTTGTTTTAGAAGGAAAAGGAAAGGAGGATGAGGATGAGTGAGAGAAAAAATCTAATAAAATGTTTAATTTATGTTTTTTTTCATATTTCTCTTATTAAAGTTGGTTTTTTTGTTCGCTTTTGTTGTTTATATTTATTTAGTTACGTTGTTGTTTTTCTTCTTTATTCGACAGTCACAAATCGTTGTCAAAATATTGAATTTGTAGTTTTCGTAGAATGATTATAAAACATTTTTGTTTTATAAATAAGGTGCCTGCCAAAATCATAAGGTCGCATACTTTACGTTCTATTTATACATAAATACAAATAGTATTGATTCGAATACAGATTAGAATTCTTAGGGCTCATTGAATTACTCTTAGTTTTATTTATAAACCGAAATTTTAAAAATATGATTTCTAAAGTTCGTGAAAATTATATGGTCAGTTCTTATTGTTTCAATAAAACAACGTATCTGGATTCTTTTTGATTGATACATTGTTTATTTTTATCACCGGATTGAGATATTGGTCGTGGAACCAAAAAGTATATATATCCTGGATCCTCATAAGATTTCATGACGATCTAGCTATGTAAGTCTGTCTGTCTGTCTGTCAAAAGAGCTGAAATATCTCTGTTGATAAGGTTTGATTGGTATTGAAAATGGTCTTTTTAAAAAACACATTTCTGATATTACTGGTTATAAGTAGAACTAGCATCGTTTAAGAAACAAGTATTTTAGCCACTAGTACCAATCTATACCATTTATATTTTCGGATAAACAGAACGAATAGTACGTGACCTTATCATTTTGACACGCACCCTATATACTAAGTATACCAATAGACATTTACTTGTACAAACTTCTAAAAAGGACATTTAATTATAACTAGTGTTATTTGTTAGTTTTGTTTGTTTATTGTTGCTGCTGTTGTTGTTGTTGTTTGGTGTTTTATTGAATTAAGTTGTCATAAATTTGTATTGTTTATGAAGCCATCATCATCATTTGTATTTGAAATATTGCCGAGTCGCTAGTTTTTTTTATGATGATTTTTCTTTGTTCAGTAAATAAAATAAAGTATTAAGAAAAACAATTGTTTGGATGGTTTTATGGCCAGCAAGGGTGAATTTAAGTACTGGTCCTGTCATATAAATATGAAATAATTATGATTGTTTCAATAATTCATAGATTTTATGTCTGAACGTTTCAATTGTTGACCAATTCTATGACAATTTCCGAGTAACATGAAAATAAGTCTTTACAAATTATGCACTCTAATGTGCCAAGGTGTAATGGGGGAAAAAACTCAACCTACTGTCTAGATTATAAAAATATTAGGACAATGTGGGGAAAATGTTTTATCTATGAAGATTTAAAAATATAAAAAATAGAACCAGCTTAATTAAGGAAATATTTTGGAATGAAGGACAGACAGTGAGCGGACAATTACAAGACTAATCCATTCTGTTATGAAAGAACTTTAGAAAGAATTACAGAACACTATAAGGAATATAGTTTTGACCATTGTTACCAACAAGAGAATATTATATAATTTAAAGAAAACATTAAGAAAAGAATCTGATTTCCACCTAATTTATCAAATAATTGAATTGAGAACCCCTCGATATTTAATACTCATTGAATTCCATACACTAAAACACAATCTGGCATGATCTCGGAAAATATTCATTCACCCAAAAGAGATATTGCATTGTATGGGGCATCCAAAAAGAGCTGGAGCAGGATGCAATAAGTAAGGTGAAATCAACAACACAGCTGATTTTTATTTATCCAATTTGAAAGTGCTTGTGTTTTGTCAAACTGAATTTATTTTGAAAAAATAATAAATTTTATTTTCAAAGAAAAAAAATTTTAAATCAAAAAACATGAATGAAAATGTGAATAAAAAGATTTCATATAATGAAATTTGGATAAAGCACTATTAAACCGTTGTTCTTTTTTAAAAATAATTTAAATTTAACGGCCGTTTTTTAGTTAATATGCAAAAATAAAATTTGTTTATTTTTTATTTGACAAATTCAATTTTGACAAAACCTACGCTCTTGTCAGCAAGAAATATTGTGTTTGTTGTCGAAACGCTCTCACCTTACTTATTACATCATGAGCTGGAGTATAATAAATAGAAAACTGACAGAAGTAGCAATGAAAACCAGGCTAAAAATTAATGTCAACAAAACTTTCGAAATATATTCTGAAAACATAAATCCGTTTATCATAAACGACTAAACTCTTGCTGTTTATATTCCTTGACCGAAAATAACTACATTTCGTCATATATTGTATTTTTGTATTTTTTGGTAAGCAAAAAGCTTGTCAAGTGGCTAGCAATCGTCTTAACACATATTTACAATGATTTTGTATTCAAATTCCAAATTCTATCATCTAACGCTGTCAGGCAATATCTTTGGGTGATTTGAGGCCGATTGACATCAAAAATACGAATTACTATAATCTAATTCGATTAGGTGATAAAGTTTTGAAATTGTTCCATTTATTTCCAAGATCGTATAGATAAACAATATTGAGTAATTTTCCTTGTCTGTACTTCTTTTGGAAGTATATAGCCCCTATTATGATTGCTGGCAGTTAATATAACCCTAAGACTTATCGAAACATGCCGGAAGATAGTTTTACGCTGATGATGTATTGATACTGATTTAGGGATAATTTCTTCACATCATCAGTTGTCACATGATGCCCAGTGATATATTATTGTGGTCTGGAAGATATAAAGTGGATGGTTTTCCATCACCGAAACTCGAAGGTGTGGAACTTACACTATCTAGTGCAGAGAAATATTTTGGAGTTTTCTTGTTTTCTTAGCAAATTAAAATCAAAAATACACATGAGAATGTTAAACAGGGATTTAATTGCTATACTGGCTACTGCAATTAAATTGTGAGACTAATTCTTATTTATTGATTTTCTGTATGGTGGGAAGTAGAAAGATCTGGCTGTAATAAGAATACACTGGTCAAAGCTCAAATATGTGTCTCATCATTAATACTCCTACTATTCATTGACTAGTATATAGAGATTAAGAATCAGCACTGCTGAAGCCAAAAACAGGCCATTTGAAGATCTAGTTCTCTCGGAAATCGACTTTAGAAGGATAACACCAATTGAGATAGCGGATATGGATATTAGGCTACGTATGAAGCCAAGTTACTGGTAATGGGCAGTCGCTTAGAACAATATCAGAGGTTTTGGCATGATGTACACAAAACCTACACTGTTCATTCTCAACATTACCACAGTGTCCACTGATTATGTATTTTCAAGTCACGCTTTCCAAGCGATCACAACGACTGAGATCTACGTTTGGATCGGGCAAATTCCGATTCAAATCAAGAACGAATACGTTCCACAGTGTACTCACGTGGGATGCCAAATAACTATTCAGGGCCTATGAAGCGCCCCTGTTAGCCAGATATTAAGCGCGTTCATTGCCAGCATAGCCTTTATGGCCAGGTACCCAACAGAATAGCAGTCCATAACACCACTTCACATGATGATAAGGCTCTAAGAGCAGCCTGGCTATACGACATAACAAATATCCTAGTATTCCTTAATCTCCTCCTTAAACATTCATTGGATCATATAAGGATGGCGCAAATCTCCGCCTGAAATAATGATGGAAATATACCCATTGGGATACCCCTTTGAAAACTGGGCCCATAAATACCAGTCCCATTGTCACCGTTAGCCTGATTGGAACCATCAGTAAACCACACTTGATTGGCATTATCCTGCCACCATGTCTGATTTAACCACTCATCCTTTTCAGGTAGATGGGCCCTAAACTTCCTGTGATACTGCAATACTAGGATCATTCCCAAATATGCCTATAATGCGCATATGCCCAACCAGATTACCCGTCATTACACGGGATATCCGCGGTAATCTGGATGCATTCCTATAGGCCTCCTCTATTATCAATATATGTTAGGGTGGGATGTGTATGATTGCATCCTGAGCATGAGCAGGACATGTCCTCATGGACCCAATAATAGAGAGTAATGTGCTAGGTACCAGGAGACTTTATTATTAAGGTCAACACATCAGCTTGTAAGGCTATGCTCGAATCTATCCTGCCACTGCCATAGAGAAGTATTGGAGAAAATTGTATAAGGGACTAACCCATCATGGAGTTGGAAAGTGGACTGCAGAATGTCAAAGAACTTGTGGTCCAGATTGAACATGATAGGTACCAGACTTTTACTGAATTTGAATAGAAGTAATATCGGTATGATTATGGGTCATTTTCAAAAAAAATGACTACGAAAATATCGTTGGTTGGATATATTTTAGAGAGGAAGAAAGTAGCTTAATGACATATAGAATTGTATGGTAGTTCGTTATTGATGGTTAGATATTCCATGAAGGAATCCACAATGAACCCATTAAAGGCCTGAGAATCTAAGTGCACTACCTTACTAATCTAAACTAAGAGTATTGAACAATACTTTAATCATCACAATGTTTATTCTAGAATTGTTTAAATATTCACGAAATTTTGACAGTAATTCATATTATTAAAACCCATATATTTGTCTTTTGGGCTAGCGGCGTCAGCGGTCCATATTTTTTTGAGAACGACGTGGCCAGTACATCAACTTCTTTTGGCCTGAATTGGATGGTATGGGCAACAACGACATGTAGTTTCAACAGGACGGCGCTACGTGCCACACATCTCATGCCACATTATCCTTTATGTTTGCACGATGTTATATTCCACCATAAAGGCATCAATATGCCTTTCAAACAAATAATAAATTTCGATAATTTTCAATTTATAGATAGGAAGCGCTTAATGAAATACCTTTTTTTTACTTCATCAGAGGATATTGTAGATATAATCGTATTTATCGTGAGGTAGCTCGATTGCTTCCTTTATGGTTAGCACATATTCTTTGAAGAAATTCACAATGAACCCATTGGAAGTCAACGAGTGGTAGAGTACTAAATACACTGCCTTCTCGCTAGCTAGTAGTATCGAAGCTGTCTTGCAGTGTGATCGTGGTCTGAGTGATTGTGAAAGTTGTTACTGCAGTTTTGCATTTTCTGGAATTCCAGAAGTTGGAAATTGATATAAAGCCGTAGTATTTAGAGCAGCATTGTCAGAAGGTTTTACTTAAGTAGGGAACTAATACTACTGACTTCACATTAACAGCCTTTGATCTATTTATCTAGGATAATTCCAGTAGCATTTTATATAATTCCTGTTGGCAAATTATTGAAATCTATTGCATTGTAGTAAAGTAGGTAGCCAATACTGCTGATTTTACATTGACAGCCTTTGGATATTTAATTATAATTCTAATCAAAGTTTCAGACATTGTTTGTATTTGACACTGTTAGTTTTATGATCGGTAGGTTTTTAAACTTTATTTTTGTAATTTGTAAAAAGACAAATTTCGGCACAAAAACCTTATTTTGTTGCACAATCTTTTTTTTATAAATGTGGATAATCCGAGCTCTGGTGTCTATGACTGCCAACTACTGATTTAGAGAGTAAACGATAAGAAAAGACGTGGTTATATCTTTGATTCTAACATTCTAATTACTTGTGTTTAAAATAATGCAAATAAATGTACAATGTTTTAAACAAAGTTCGGCTTAAATTCCTACCATTATAAAAATTGTAGTCAATATTTAACCAATCCTCTTCTGTGTGTACAACACCAATTTCTTGAACTCCGAAAGATCACATAATAAGGCTTTGTTCAACACATTTCATTATACACATTTGTTTTTAACATTTTCCTCAATATTAGACATTTAAAGTAGAAAAAGAAAATCATACTTAATAAAGCAATATTTTACTCAATTGCAAATAGCAATTAATTATTAAATATGATGCTAATTTTATCTGAACGCATGCTGGCAGAAAAAAAGATGTGTAAAAAACGCAAAATATTTCTAGAAAATACAATCAAATACACTCGAAATTGTAATGTTAATTAAAAGAGGTATTTTTAGGAGAAATTTAAAATTTTAAGAAGATTCCGATATACAGGATTAACAAATCTATATATTTGATACTAGGTAGATACAGGTTCCCATGGAGGAAAATTCTCCAAAACCCTTCTGAAAACTTTAAGCTGGAAATGGATCTGTTCCTAGGTATCAGGTGGATTTGATCTTAATTTGAGTTTTCTTTCCTAACTAATGAATTTAGTTATCATTCATTCCATCTACAATTTTAGCATGAGTGTAATTTTATGAATGGCGCATAATGATGTGAGAAGACTATAACCAGACGTCTATAGACGACGATAGATAGACAGACAGACTCATTGAATCGCACAAATAAATGTAGTACGTAACGTACGAGTAAATATGTGTGTTTTCCTATTAAATTCATGTATCACAATATATAGACAGTCAGAGGGACGGATAGAGACAGACAGACATAGATAAATGTGTGTATGTTCAATATTTTAAATCGTATGAAATGACACGACTACTTATTTCTTCTATTTAGAAATTGGGGGCCCAATTTATAAACGTATGACAAGCAGGCAGTCAGGCAAGCAGCATTTGCAATCATCCGTCAGTTTTTAATATTTTCCATTTGTTTTTCACTTATAATTTATTGGGCGAAAGGCATGCAAATTATATAAAAATTAAATAATAAAAATAAAACGCAGCCTCTTAGAGTAGTCAGTCATAGGCAGCAACACCCTGCTTAGCTGAGTGTAAACAATTTAGAAGATTTTATACCGTCAAGTACCCTACACATCCAGACTATGAAGATACAGGAAGGTATTTTCATGAAATCCATTACATAGCCCTTTTAATTCAAAAATTAAACGATAATAGTATGACATTCACTCAGACGTTCAAAAATCTTAAACTGATCGTTACAGAAGATTTGTAATTTTACTATAAAGTGATCATTTCGTCATTAATTTCTTCTAGTCTTGAAAGAGTTCTCTGTAAAACCTCTGCATTCTCTTCTACAAAATCGATAAGAAAGTAGTAAAGATTCATAGAATCTTTTGCACGATAACTATTCTGAAGTTTATTATCGAACGTTGTCACATCAAGTTGACCTATTCATTGACCATTCTAGTCTATTTTGAACCAACGTAGGGCATTCAAATTAACATAATGCTAAACAAATATTTTCTCTTCAAAATTTTACACCAAAGTATAACTACATGAGACAGTATCAGTTGTAAAATTCGATTCAGTAGCCGAGTCTGAGCAGAGGCATAAAGGCCCATCAACCACATCAGCATTAACAACGACAGCGACATTTGTCTCATGTGTTTTACCAGCAATATTTGACATGTTCTTGTCATTAAACGATGTTGTCGTCTTTGTCGTTTTATTCGCTCAATAGACGATATTTACAAATAATGCTGCTTTAATAGTTGTTGTTGCTGCTGCTGTTGTTACATATATTTTTCAGCTGTCAATGCCTGTGTTGTTGTTCTTATAAATTTTTCACAGAGTATTACAAGTACCCAAACAAGAGAGACCAAGAAAATAATAGCAACACCATCAAAATTTGTCGCTTCGTTGGCAATTAATAAAAATTATTTTTATTTTTATTCTTTTTATTCTCTTTTGCAAAATTGTAATATTCAATATTCTTCATCAGTCTGCTTTAGCTCCTGCTGCACTCAATAAATGTCTGTGATATTGAGGAATGCGGACATGCGTCTCATCGACAAGAAATTATGAAGAATCTGCAGTTTTCAGAAATATGTAGTTACATACAAATAGTCTCGCCTGTCTTTGTCATCAAAAATATAAAATATTTCTTAATGATTGTACGAAAATACTTATGCAAGCTGCTGCTAGCTGCAGTTTCTCTTGCATTCATTGAATGTGATTTAATTTCAATTTTATTTTAACATCTTGCACCATGATGCACTTGTTATACACTTCATCATGAGTGGCAAGTATATAAGTTTGTCATTCCGTTTGTAATTTTTAAATTTTTCATTTATGACCCCATAAAGTATATATATATTCCGGATCATTATAGATAATCATCCATCTGTCCGTCTGTATGTTGAAATCAACTTTGCGAAGTTCCCAAATAACTTACAAACATGATGGATACATCCACATACATATATCCGCAAGAGTCTGACTTAGGTTGCTATTTAAATTGGAGAAAATAGACCCACAAATGGCTGAGCTATAACAAAAAACCCTGACAACCTCGATTTTGACCTATTTATGGATCTATGTCTGAATCATTAATTCAATAATATATACAATATGAATATCTAATGATAGACATTTCAAATACCTCTTAAATATCGTATATAACGCCATAATAATGCGGACCAACAATGGATCAAAATCGGAAAAAATATTTTTCAACCCGATTAAAATTCCTACCATAACATTTTTTTCCAGTTATAATTTTTTTTTTAGCAAAAAACGTTTTTTCACACAAAAATTTATTTTCATCACAAATATTTTTCATCTTTATCTGAAAGTATACCTTTGTGAAGGGTATATAAGATTCGACACAACCGAATACATCTCTCTTACATGTTTTTTATGGTTTTACAAATTGTTGTTATTACATTATAACGAAAAAAAAGTATTGTTGTTGACATTTACGTAAAATTAAAAAGTGAATGATTGTTGGTTGGATCATAAACAGGATGCTTTTTTTATGTGGAAGTATGGCTATTTGTTGATTGAAAATGAAATTTATGTTAAAATTGTTTCAGGAGCTATTGTCAATATTTGAAATATTGTTCCTTAGCAAACTTTATGAGTCTTGTGAAAGGAAGTTTTGGTTTTGAACTTTGAATCTATGAAAAATAATTCATCGGAATGGAAGCTTTGCTAGGAGGCTGTCTCACAGATTACAAAATTTCAGAAAATAAATCGAAATCAACTATGAACTCAACCATTTGAAACCAAACTGCACCCACGATTCAGATGCTTATACTTCCTCTGATACTGTTATATAGTCAATTTGCTATAGAAAAGACTGTTACATATTAAATTTTCTATAGAAAATACTGTTATCAGTTCATTTTCTATAGAGGATACTGTAATACATTAATAAAAAATACTGTTATACAGTCAATTTTCTATATAGAAGACTGTTATACAGTCAATTTTCTCTAAAATAAACTGGAATACATTATATTTTCTATGGAAAATACTGCTATACGGTTTATAATAAATTTCCTATAGAAGACACTGTTATACACAACATTTTCTTTAGAAAATATTGTTATATAGTAAATCTTCGATAGAAAATATTATGAAATAGTATCAAAAAGTACGATCGTATTAACTATCTGATATATGTAAGCAGTGTTGCCAGGAGCTGGCGAAAAAAGAAGCTATATTGGCTTCAAAAAAAGGCCAGAAAAAGCTAAACCGCTTTAGAAAAAAAGCCAAAAAAAAACTAAAATATTATAAATTAAGAATTTTGGTTTATATTTATTTTTAAATAAAAAATTAGAAAATATGTTCATAAAATTCATCTGCTTTACTTAAAGGAAGTACTAAAAAGTTAAATACTAGATTAACCATGTCAGAAAATGGACATTGTTGGTTCTATATTTGTCCATTTGTAGTTCAATATATTCTGCCCCTGAGCCTTAAGCTTCGTAATTTTATTAGCACTTTAATTTTTCACTATCAATATGACATAATATATTTTTTTGGTTTTACTACTTTATTATCAACGGGAAAAAAATTGATTTTGCGTAGAGTTTTCATATGGTAATCTTTGTCGCAATTGCTCAATTAGTTTAATTTGTCGTATTATTTTTGTCATAATCTTCACTAATTAAAACGTTCTTTATTTTATCTCTCATTCATCAAACTAGAGTGAAAAATGTGTCAAAAACATTAAACAATTTTCAATTGGCGACGATAATGGATCAAATTCCTTGAATTTTAAATCAGAAAACAGCAAATGATTTATTTACTTTTTGTACTTTGTGCAATACTGGTTTTAAAAAAAGATGGTACGCCAAATTATAATCAGTGTATTAATTACTTAAAAGTTTGGCTTTTTAGAATTGCTGGTTTGACGAAATTAAAACAAAATGGGTTTTAACTCGAAGCATAGATCCACAAGACGTTTAACGGCTATTGATCGCCATCGAGTATCACAAGCCTTCAAGAGTTTGTGGGGCTCTTGTCCATTATATAATGATGAATATAATGTGTAATAACAATTTTGTCTTGAAAGAGAATTTGCTAGACATTTAAGCTTTCAGATATAAAATACTCTATTTAATTTTGAACCACTTGATATTGGCAATTGTTGTTTGTTCTTTTAATACTGCACATACGTTGAAAAGCTAAATGAAAATCAGTAATGAATTAAAATGAAAATGGTTCACAAATATAAATTTAGCCTTTTTATTTACTCTTTAGTCTCGAAATTTTTAGCCTTTTTTAATTTCAAAAAAGGCTATTTTGAAATTAAGAAAAGGCTAGAAAAAAGCCACGAAGCTAAAACCAAAATTTCGAGGCTAAAGAGTAAACAAAAAGGCTAAATTTAGCCTCAAAAAGGCTAAACTGGCAACACTGTATGTAAGATTAAGACTATAACGGCTGCATATATTTTATTTTAACAGATAACCATCCAAAGACTTCCATCTTATTTACAGCTCACGTGGGTATATTTGATTGTTCCCTGAAAAATAAGTAAATAAAAAAAAAAATAGAGCGAGAAGTAAAATAGGGCGATAAATTAAATAAGAATAGAAGTTAAGGTTTACATATACTAGAATATAGAAGAATTCGAACCGATGCGGTGTCAAGCTGAATTGCTGTTTGTTTGTCCGGTCTTAATAACTACCTGATTTTCCTAATAAAGGCATGTAAGCATCTTAATCCCTTCCCTGATAATTCGGAGAGTTAGATAAAAGAGCGTTTCCTTAAAAACTTGGCATGTAGATCAACTAGTGCCGGACAGTTGTAAACGAAGTGTAAAATGGTATCCTCATCATTTTGACAGCTCCTACATAAATCATAGTGAGGCAATTCAAGTCTTGCAATGCCCGGTGATCATTGCAACCATATTGCTAAGTCGAATTCGTTGAAATAGCAGGCCATATCATCCTCGAAATACCACAAGTGGATTCATTCCCTCACCTTGTCTAAGAAAGTTCATAATATGCATTATTTATCCATTGTTTACACGTCGACAACGAAATGACACTCATTTCGTCCACGTACCCAAGTGAGTATAACGGTTGAATGTCTCGACATCTCATTTGAGGATGCCCGGCATTTCTAAATTATACTTGATGTTGTATAAACATCTATCAGGGATTTAATTGCAGCTTTACTGTCAATATATATACGAATATCCCTACCAGATATCCTGTCGTATCTGAACCAGTTGACCTCTCTCCTTATGGCCGATACCTCGGTATGAAGAATACCACATCCATTTGGGAGTCTAAACAACATCCGCTCACTCTGTTCCCTTTTTCGGACCCATCCGCTTATATAGAATAGTCCCATTATACTAAGGGAGAGACCGTCATCGGGGATGAAAAACCAAAGTTCCTCAAGAAAAAGGGTCTAGGAGTGCAGTAATCAATATGATCGAGACGACTTTGAATACTTCCAATTATACTAGCATGTCCATAGGATCTGTAATTCCATGTGTTAAGTCTAAAGGCAGTGTTCAGCGCTAACTTCTTGGCCATTAGTTCTACTGGTAACCAATTCAGTAGTGCGAAAAGCGACTTTGTCTGGGTAGTTATCAAGATAGCCATACTTCTTAATACCCTTTCATAGAGTATACTGTTAGAAGCCCTTCCATTGCCCCCCACCATACAGAGACCCCATAGAATAATATCGGCTCTCTTGAGTTTCGAGAATAATTTCCTGTCAAGTATTATTCCCAAGTACTTTGCGCGACAATTCAATGCCGTTCAGTCGGGGTAGCGGAATGTTATGAATCTTAGTCTTCAGTACAGTACAAGCTCAATTATGCTAGGATTTACACTCAATCCACTGTCCATGCTCCATCGACTATTTTCTCAGATAGGATTCGTCGATGCTCATCCCGCCTTGTCTTCCTTCTATTACGGCTTAAACATTTCATACACTTGATATTAGGTCGAGAAGCTTAAATAAAACGAACTATTATACCTGTGTAAAAAAGTAATCAATCAAATATTTCAGCCATCACAAATATATGGAACTGTATTAGACGGAATAAAAAATAGTCATATTTTGTTGTTGTAGTAAAGCTTTCTTCGAAAGTTCTTTTCGGGAGAAACAACTTTTGGTAATAAAGATATCGCTGAGTTCAGAAACTTCGGCCTAGAAAGACTCTATTCGTTCCAGAGCTAAGATTCAATTATCATACGAATGGTTACATTTGTTCACTATCTACATAACATCATTTTGATCAAAGTTAGCTGCTCTAATGATACGATGTTTGCTTAGGAAAATTTAGATTTTTGAAAAAACATGGAGTTGAAATTAATTGAAATAATATACAGCATCAGAATAAATATTTATAACATACACTGGGAAGATTCTTAAAATAAAACAGGAAACTAAAAACTGGCCTTCCACAGATTTCTGTTTTAGCACCATTTCTTAATCACTATATCCAGATACTATGTACTTGATGCCATTTTCCCCAAGTTTAAATTACCTCGCCTTACCAGGAAATAAAGTCGATTAACAATCTCATCCAGAAACTAGATGAACCACGTGAAACCAGTTGAATATTCCCATTTCATGATAATTTCTTAGGTGCTCCATCACCGTTGTACATAATAAATGAAAACATCAATATAGATTTAGAAATAATATATAATAACATAGACCTTCTTGCAAGACTCCTAACATGAAACCACTCGCGCACAAGGCTTCATAGAGCCGATATAGGACCTTGATAAATTGAAGATCTTTTGTTAATTGAAGGCTCTTAACTGGTAAAAAAAATAAAGAAATGAAGAATATGGAACTTGTATTATTCACCAGTACACAGTGGGGCAGAATCGAAATTTTTTGGAAATAAATTTGGCATTTCAAAACGGCTGGTCCGATCGGGATAAAATTTTACAGAGGCCTAACCAAGGAGTATTCGAGTTTAACTTATTTCAATGTGCCATACAAATGATCCAGGGGCGTCGATATGGGGGCTCAAAGTAGGGTACCTTCGAAATAACATTTTTAAACACGTGTCATTTTTTTGTTTCCTATCCGATTTCAAACAGGCTTGCGTGTGCTATTTATCTCTTATAATTTCCGAGTTATAAGCATTTCAAAATTTAAATTTTAAAATTGCGCCATACCTGGGTCCGCTTTTTTAAAAATCTAGGTCGTACTTTTGGACCAATTGGACACGAATTTTTTTGTTAGTTAGACAACTAAATTACGAAGAACATACAAAAGATTTCAGAGCAATATCAATTATGGATCCAAAAATAAACGATTTTCAATTTATATATTCCAAAATAGTTGATTTTTGCTGTTTTTTGGGCGAAAAGGAGACTTAACTCTTTTTTAATTAAAAAAAATCTTTCTTTAAGAACATATAACAATTTTATGTTTATCTAAAAGATATCTTTATATAAAAAACATATCCTATTCTTCGAATATGTCGCACCTACGCCATTCGGAATTTGACCTATTTTTATCATAATTTCAATTTTGGGCCAAATGTTCTAAAATCCCAAAGCTGGGATCAGAAAAAAAGCAGCTTTGGAAACCTTGATGTGTTTCCCATTTATCGCCAAAGTATTTTCCCAGCCCCGAAGGAAATGTGGACCCTATAGGCAAATTGTAAAAAATATCATTTTTGGGATTTTCGCTCCAATTTTTAGGAATTGCGGGATTGCCTTTGACTTTTTGACAAGTTTTTAAACATCTTGTTATTTAGAATGACAAACTTAAAAAACATTAAAAATTTCATTGAGTTTCGTTAATAAATAAAGATTTTATTACATACATATTACATATTCATTGAGTTTCTAAAACTAAAATTTATATCAAAATTTTAATAGGATTGCAAATATTAGGAACAATTTGATCCACATTTATTCCGAGCTATATTTTAAAACTCCGTCCTTCAAAAAATTTGTATAAATTTTCTTAATGTGACTGAGTCAGAATCAATGACTTGTGTTGAATAAAATATTAAGAAAATTTATAAAAAAATTTTAGTATGAAAAAGTGCAATATTTATATCTTTCAGTTAACTGGATCAACAGATCAGTTGTGTGACCTTTTATAACTGAAGCTTTTATATGACTTGGGTTACCGCTGTTATATTCGAGGTATTTTTGTTCTCTAATACTACAAAATAATGGTAATCCACATCGGCCAATTGTGATTCGGTTGAAAATACTAGCGATCTTGAAATCTTTAAATTTCATTTGAGGAAATATCACCAGGGAGGATATATTGATATTCTAACGGCTCTGAAGTATGACCATGTCAAATCTAAGTGACTGTATGAGACTCTTAGACAAATTGATGGAACACTTCGAGGTAAAACAGACTTTGTTGGGTGTCAGGCAAACGCGAGCCAATAAAGTTTGAAGGCCAAGAATTGGAGGCATTACTCTAAGAAGATTGTTGTCAAGCTCAACAAGAGCTTCAAAAATCATTGGGAGCTACTCAAACAGCAATTTCAAAACATTTGCAAGCAGCAGGCTTCAACCAAAAGCGGATATATTGGGTTTCGAATTAAAGCTCAAAGTTTTTGAAAAACGATTTTGTATGACTGAAATGAATGCACGCTATAAAAGAAAAGCATTTTTGCACCGAATCACTATTTGCAATGAAAAATAACCCGAAGCGTAAGAGATCGTATGTGAAGCTCAGCCAACTAGCCAAATCGACACCAAAGCCAAATATCAATGGCGCTAAGGCAATGCTCTGAATTTGGTAGGAGTCCTATCTATTACGAACTGCTAAAATCTGGCCATACCTGTACTGAATGCAACAAAATTTGCTTGAAGAGAACATTGACCGAAAAATGCCCAGAATATGCGGTCAGACATGAAACTGTAAGATTTCATTATGACAACGATCGGCCACATTTTGCAATACCTGTTAAAAACTATTTAGAATGATGTGGTTTGGAAGTTTTGCCTTACCCATCTTATAGTCTAGACCTTGCCCCGTCCGACTACTATTTGCTTCGATCGATGCAGAACGCTCTGTCTGGGATACGCTTCAATTCAGAACAAAGTATCCGAAATGGGCTTGTTTCGTTCGTGGCCTCAATAAATGAGCAGTTCTTTTGGAAAAGGTCATAGCTAGCAATGGCCAATACTTCGAATAAATTTATATTGTACAAATATTTAAAAATAAAAGCTAAAAATTTTAAAAAATCTAGCATTTTTAAGTCATACCTCCAATATTTTCTCTGTCTTGTAAAGGCATATCCGAGTTAGTGGCCTTTTCAATTTTATTGATGTGTTTTGAAAGATTTATGTCGCAATGGTGCAAATGAGAACGAGGATGGAATGTTAAATACTTCTTAAGCTGTATAGAATTAAGGTGGCAATTAATGACATTCATGACATCTCTTTAATCGATGAATTGACTGTCTTTTCGGACGTTGAATTGGAACATATTAGTGTTATTATCCCTTACCTAACATAAACAGCTTTCGAATTTTTGCATATTTGATTAAATTTATCATAAAACAATATGTTCAACCAAGTACTAAAATGATATTACAAGACAAATTTCTCGCCTCAGTTTTTTATTACACAAATTCATATTCTTCACCCATTGTAAACTATCTACCAAAACCAAAGGGAACATTAAAATCAACCACTTAACATGACAATGACTTTTCTTTCAACGGCATCTCAGAGATAGAAGCATTTTATAGTCTAATTATATTCAAATTTATGGATATTAATTGCAGACAAAACATAAAATAAATACTGATGCGAGCGTACAGAAATAAAATAACTTACATCTGTTGGTCTTTTGTCTCGCCAAATGATAATTTGACATTTTCACTAAAGACATACAAGACATTCAATTAACAAGAAAGATGACACACAGAAATAAAAACATATATAAAAAAGAAAACCATACTGATGACATCTAATGATAATTTTTGGCTAATTTATGTTTATGAGAAAAAACAACAAGACACAACCAATCACACTCATGCAACATTTAGCAGTTTTATGTTTAACCAAGAGCAGCAGTGCATCAACATTTTATGTATGAAAATTTACAACAGCTTGATGATGTGTGGCAACTTGTCATAATCCGATAATGAATGAAAACTTTGCTAAATGTGCCTGATCCAAAATAACAACAGCAACAATAAAATTTCAACCTCCTGACACAGCAAAAGACTAAGAATCACCAGCCAGAGAGTAAATAAACCGAACAAAAAGACAATTGTAAATTGAGTGTTCAACTGCATTTTGGTGTAAAGAAAGAAGAACATGTACCAAATGACGGAAGGAACAGACTTTGATAATGAGACTAAACTAAAGAATGACAACTGTTTTGTCTTCTGTTCTTTTTTGCTTTTTTGGTTTTCTGTTGCTGTTGTACTTTGGCTGTTTTGTAATTAGAGATTAATTGTTCTAATCATAAATAGTGCATGATGCTCGAAATCATGTTGAATGTTTGCATATCTTGTGAATGTAGTCATGATGACTACTAATGTATGAATGAATGAGACTGAATGTTTCTCAATGATGCCAAAACATTTTGTGGCTCTCTGTGTTGTTTAGTCGTTAGAAATTTTAAATTTGGTTTTCCAAAAATATCATCAGTTTTGTTTATTTCATGTAGTTGTTCGTTTGTTTCCATGAGTTCAGTTGTCCTTTATGGGAATGTATGAACGTTTGCATAAAATACTTGTGACATTTTTATCTGTTTCGTTCTCGAAATTTTATGACTCACTTGTCTAATCAACCTTTTGCAATGTTTTGGTGTCCAACATCTAATATAGTGACCGTAATTCATTCGCTTATTTGGGCCATCCATAACTAAAAAGGTTGATGCTGAAGAAAAATATGTGGCAAAGTCGAATTTGAGGTACCCTTTAATGTTGAGGATGTTTAAAATAAATCTCCCACCATTAGTACTAATATTTTCGAATAGGTTGACGATTTCGGAGAGGCAAACATTTGCCAACTCTTTTAAACAAAATTTAAAAAATTTAACATAAATATTTCTAATATAATCTGACGTTCGTGGACTAAGGTCTTCCGCATGCGATGTTAAGGTAAACTGTAGCTTCGACATGAGATAAAATCACTTAACAAATTTTAGAAATCTAAGAACCATAGAACTATTAAACGAACGTTAATGAATTCGGCAGAATGATTTCCGTTGATTTTGGATATAAAGTGTTTAAGTGATTTTCGTGATGTCCTAACATTAACCAAACCACCCCCCAAAAAAAGTCCAACCAGGTCAAAACGCACGATCTCGGTGACCAGTTAACATTACCTCCTTATGAGATTGTATGGCAAGTAGTAGTCCTGTTGAAACCATATGTCATTGATGTCCTTAGCGCTCGCTAAGGTGGTAGCTTGGCCAAAGTCGTTCTCAAAAACTTATGAGCCCATGATGCCGCCAGCCCAAAATCCACACCAAAAAGTGCTTTTTTTTTGGGTGGACTGGAAGCTCTTGGATCTCATGTGGATTGGTATTCTACCAAATTCTACAATTTTGTTTGTTGACGTACCCATTCATTCGGAAATGGATCTCACCATAAAATGGTCGAAGAACATATCGTTGGTGTCCATATGATCCAATTCAGGCAAAAAACAGTTGATAATATTCACCTTTGCTCGCCATTGACGTTGGGCAGGCCAACAGCCCAACGTTGTTCTCAAAAGCATATGGACCGATGACGCCACCAAACAAAACTCCACAATAAACAGTGACTTTTTCGGCATGTATTGGAACCTGTTGTATCTCATGTGGATTCTTATCGTTCCAAATTTGGTTTCTTGATCATTCATCTAGACATTGGCCTCATCGTAAAATGGACGAAGCGCGTGGAACATTTGCCAATTCGACATCGGTGTGCCAATAAAAGAATTACAATGATATATTTGAAAAAAAATATTGAATGGGTGTATCCAGATTCACTATATTTGGTTGCAGTTTTGTTTCCGGTGAATTGTGTTTGTTGGTTGTTTATGATAAAATTCTTTTTTTCCATGACAAATGCTGCTTTTTTCTTTTTTGCTTCCTTGAATCAGGTTGATTTGTTTGCTGTGCAGGATCTGAGTGTAAGGGTTCAAAAGTAGTGTCATTGTTTTCACTGTCAACGATTGCATCTGTAATAACTCCGATATTTTCTTCACATCAAACAAAATTTGCAACCTCTAAACGTTATCAGATTTTGCTCAAATTTTCAGTATTTTGTTTTTATATGACGAAGAAAAAATGTTAGACTTGGTATCGAAAATCCAAAAAATCAAAATAAGTGCCATCCTATTAAGCATGAATTATCAACTAATTTAGTTGCCACATCGAAACAGTGTTTTCAGTATGAGGAAACAATTCTATCTTTTTATATTCTGGGATTTTTTTTCATTTTTTGTTTTATTGCTCATTTCTTTTTAGAAATTTACTCGTATCATAAGTACTAAAATCATATCCTAAAATATAATTCATGTTGTTATTGCCACTGCAATATCCAAAAAAAGTAGTTCAGGAGTATCATCATGTGGCTAGTTCCAAAGTTTCCACTCTTCTTAGGAGTCTATGTCCCTCAAAAAATAGCAGCTCCCTTGCAAGAGCATTTGGATGATTCAATAGTTTCGCCATGTAGATGATACTGGAGTACTTGATCTCCTCGCGTATTGTTGCAACATTTAGGTCCCTATGGATATTACTATTTCTAATGTAGTTTTTCGATGTTGGATGAAGAGGCTGTTGTACTTAGCTAAATATCATTTGTCCATATAGGTGTTATAACCATCTTGAAGAGAACCTTGAAGTCCATGTCTATGTCTAACCGAGGAGCTAGGAGACAGTGTATTTGAGTAGACTTTAGTTTTATATGTGTCATTTTGGATTCATTGTGGTTGGTCTATGTTAGATGGAGGTTGAGATGGATACTAAGGTACCTTGCATGGTTTCGATCAGGTATCCTGATATTGTTCATATACATATATTGAAGAACACATTTTGTAGCATTAACTTTTGTTTTCTCCAACTCATTGATGTGTGGCTGCAGTTATTCTGATGCTACACTGGGATACTTGTGAACTTTTACAAATGCAGTTTCTTGAGCAATGGTGTGAGTCGGTACGCTAGTGGGCATATCTGTAGTATATAATATATAGTAGCGTCCCTAGAATACTTCCCCAGTGGAAATTTGTTGACGTGTAGAGATCACATATTTCGATCTTATTTGAAAAGATCGCTTCGTTGTATAACTTTTAAGTAACTTATGGACATTCTCAGTTAATAGCATATTGATTTTATATATTAGTCCATCGTGCTAGACTTTATCAAATGCATGAGCGATATTTCTTTAAATAATGCAGAACAATATTGTATGCTCTTTGGATAGGGGTTGTTATTCAATGCTCCTATTGAACAGTACTGTATCTCCTTCCGAAACCAAATCGATGGTCCGACTTTCAAATAATTTTGACAACAAACTGATTGGGCGATATGAGTTCACTTGACTAATATCTTTACCAAGTTTAGGTATCATAACTATCTCCAAACGAGATCGGAAAACATCAAGATTTTCCTTCCTTGAGACTTTTGATTGCTGTGTTCATGGTAGAGAATCGGAATTTTATTAGATGGGACACAATCTCATTAATAATCTTTGGAGTAATACCAGAGGGTGTACTATTTGGGGAAAATATATTATCTAAGTGCTTAGCGGATGTTTCGACTTTTTCAATAGCATTCTTTGTACATTTACCGTTTTGGAGATGTATAAAGGATTCATTGACCAAATTCTCTTTTTTAGTTTAGTCTAAGTTTTACAGATAGTTTATGAGATTTTATTTTTTTGTTATACTATAAGGCGACACGTTATCTCTTTTGATACTGTCTGAATAGAAACTTCTGACTCAAAGACTGTAATTCCTGACAATTGCGCCTGAGTATTATTTTCTTTTTTATAAGAGACTCTATACTTCCAGGATATGTTAAATATTTGTAACTTCCCTGGTCAAAATATCAGAAAAATATTGACAATGGCACTTCGTAGTAATTTTGGAACATTTGGTAATACCAATAATGTATTTATACTTTTACAAATTCGATCACTGCGAAGTCAATAAGATCGGAAATTGTGTTGAGATCTGTGGGCCAATAGGTAGGTTGGCCATTGAATATGACATCTAATCTGTTATATGATATTGCTTCTTACAGGTGTCTCCCCTGAGAGTAGTAAGGCCCCAGAATGTATGTTTGGCATTGTAGTCTTTTCTGTAATCCGGCATTGGAAAATATTGTATATGTTTCTTAACTACAACAGCTGTCCAGCATGACCTACCACGTATAGTATTTGTAGTAGTAATTTATTCTGAAACAGTTCTTTATAGTAAAATATGTTTCAGATACAAGTAGTTCAGGAATGTTCTGTTATTGTTTGTCGGGCATTGCTGAACCCTCTTTGAATGCGAAATAAGTAAACGAACATTATTTTCATTATTGGATTTCTTTTGTGTAACTGAACTTACTTCTAACGTATGGTGATAAAATACATTTTCATAAGAACATTTTTGGATGATTACAGCTTTACATACTATCGATTTTATTAAGAACGATGATAGTAGTGTGCCTGAATCAAAGTATGCATTATTTTTGTAATCCAAGGGTAGCAGATTTATATAGATTTTAGTTTGATGTTCAGAAACAGTGGTTTATGATCATCATTTGTGTTTTCTATAGTTTTGTATTTAAAAGTAATTATCCATCAAGACTGGGTTATATTTGGTCCACTTTTTATTAATTTTCTGACTTTAATCAGAACTGCATTTCAGAAGTATCTAAATGATTGTCATTTAGCATTACTAAACAGGTTGAATTCAGTGAGAACTTATTGAATTAAGTGAGAACTTACTTGTAAATATCCATGCCAGGAACATCCTCTCCCCTGATAATTTCTGTAGGGCACAGCACGCATAACTTAAATGGAGGTCGGTGGAGACAGCCTTGCATGACGTTGTCGGAACTATAGAGGGGACACTTGACAAAAAGGAGTATGTTATGGCATCTTCCTTGGATATAGAGGTTGCGTTTAATAATGTGAACATATCCGCACTAGTTGATGCACTGGGTGACTTAGGTGTTGATCAGCGGATAAGAAATTGGACAGAAAATATGCTCAGGAGCAGGGCACTTAACTCTAATATGGGTATTGGTAGGACAAGGAAAGTTGTGACAAAAAGTATACCACAAGCTGTTGTCATCTGTCCACGTCTGTGGAATCTTGTCTTCAATAAAATCCTTTTCAGGCTCAGTAGGAGAGGTACCAAAGTAGTCGCACATGCTGACGACGTTGTGCTTCTTATTCAGGGGAAGTTTCTTCCCACAATAAGTGACCTCATGGAATCAGCTCTTAGCGTTCTGCTATCATGGGCCAAGGAAAACGGTCTAGGTATTAACCCTGAAAAGACCGAACTGGTTCTTTTCACCAGGAGATATAAAACTCCAGAATTCAGACGTCCACGACATAAGCGTAGCTAGACTATTATTCTGGGGTGGTCCATACATTGCACACTGGATGTACACCGCGGTCATAAGACCTATTTTTACCTATGGGGCTCTTGTTTGGTGGAGAGTGGTAGACACTAAGACTCACCTTTCTATTCTAAACAAGGTACAAAGATTAGCATGTCTTGCAATTACTGGCTCTATGAATTCCACCCCTCAGGCCAGTCTAGAGACGATGCTAAATATAACTCCCCTTGATATATACTGTGGTGGCCACCAATTTAAGACAAATACTTGAATTTTTTTCATAAACTGAATTTTAAGTGCGTTAGAGCCAAAATAAAAGGACCTCTAAGGATATGAAATTTATTATTAATGTTTCTAGTTTCTGAAAAATGTTTGGAAAAATCGGTAAAACATATATGGACAAAGATATGTGGAAATACGTTGACCCACCTCAGCGAACATCCGCTGTTAATAACATGATATGACCGAAACTAATGGAACTAAAAATACCAAATTTGGTCCGAATATTTTAGAATAATAAAAATATAATGATATAAATGTGAGAAAATATGTTTATTTAAAAAAAATTTTTTTGGTCTAGTTGTAGAAAAATCTTATGAGTTCGTGGTGAATATGTATGAATTGATACAGTCGAATAAAACACACTTGTGTGTTAAAACAGTCCTCATGCATACATATTTGTGGAAATATTTGAAAAAATAATTGACAATTACATGGAATTTAGCAAACAATTTTTGTCTTAATTACCTGGCCACCACTGTATATCAAATGTATTTCTGCTAAGTCTGCTCTACGAATTAAACAGTCGAGCTGATTGAAGCATGATCGTATTGGTCATGGCACCATCCTACAAAAGATAGGCAGGACAATCATAGGGCGGGAAACGGACTACATAATACCTACACCGAATTTTGATAGGAAATTTAAGATCAGAATACCGACAAGGGATGATTGGGCTGCGAACTCTGTCCTAAGGGATGGCGTGATCTCAATCTACACTGATGATACAAAGATAGAAAGAGGCACGGGCTCGGGAATCTTCTCAGATGAGCTGAACCTTTTGATGTCTCTTTTATTACCCGATACCTGCACGGTTTTCCAGGCAGAGCTTTATGCCACCGATACAGCCGCGAGAAGAATCCGGGAACTGAATCTCGAAAATTCGACCATACATATCTACTTGGACAGCCTTGCATCAATCAAGGCTCTTAACTCCAACGTGATCAGGTCGAAATGTCTTCTCAATTGTATCAAATCACTGGCACAACTGACACAACAACACGTCGAGTTGATATGGGTTCCAGGACACGAGGGCATCCGGAGAAATGAAGTATCTGATAAGTGCGCAACCAACGGGTCGTCCCTGGACGTATCTCTAGCGCAAAGGGATATTCACACTCCCCTGGTGACAGTATCGAAATTGATAGATGAATGGGCTTTGAGCGAGACGGAACTCAGGTGGTCAAATATCATCACTTGTAGAATATCCAGAATGCTCTGGCCCAATCTGACAGAGGATAGAACTAGGACTCTTTTGTCTCTTAGTAGGAATTCGATTAGGCTTCTTACGGGTATAATTACTGGGCTCTGCATGATTGGACACATGTCGGAACGTATGGGTTACCCACGTTAAAGCTATTGTAGAAGTTTGGATGAAAAGGAGGAGGAATCGGTACAGCACCTTCTATGTGAATGCCCAGCCTTACAAGAGCATAGACTACTACATCTTGGTAGAGCTCTTTTCCATGATCTGGACTGTCTCAGAGATGTGTCACTAGTAAATATGATCAGATTTATTAGAAGTACCGGTTGGTTCCCATGGGGATCACAGGAATCACATAGTCAATGAAATTAGGGAGGGAAACTATTCTCACTTTATGTATGAATTTTCAGCATAAGGGAATAGTATTTCTAAGGGTACAACAATGGGCCACAAGGTCTCCGAATGAACTCGGTAACTTGCGAGCAACCCACTTAACCTAACCTAACCTTGCCAGTACTTATGTGTGTACAAACATTCTTAATAAATCTAATGATCTTTAGCAACAAACATGATCTTAAACCTACCTAAAACAACTGAGCTGTAGGGTATAGTGACAAAAGTGTTTATCTTACAACAAAGGAAACAAAAACTATATAAATGACTTTATAAGGACTAGTGATAAACGTATGAACTACAAAAACAAACACATCAAATTGGACAAGTAGAGTCTATTAAAACACTAACTTCACGTCAAGTTGACCAGAGTGATGTATGTTCCTAAGCACTGTGAAGAAAAGGAAACAGCAAAAAGAAAGCAATGCATATGAAGGTATGGATTAAAAACTTAAAGGCAGAGGTGGCATTGCAGATATTTCAGTTAGGGGACAAGAGTTATAGGTTTCTTTTTATGGCTAATATTTCTTGAGGAACGTCCAGCAACTAATAAAATAAAAGTAGAGAGTTCAGAAAAGCGTTCATTAATATCTCTATATCGACTTCACTCCTGCTTTTTTTGTTAGATACAAAAGGACCCAAAAATTATCCAGGAAAATTAATTTAAATATACTTGTAAGATCGATTAGATCTTAGATGCAATGCAAAAGCGATCTATATAAAGTTTGAAAATTAAAACAAATTTCATACTGAAATTTCATTACACGCCCCCCCAAATCAACATCCCTGTTATAACTACAGCTGCAATTTAAAGTTACTCTTTCGTAATAGATGTCCAACGACATCAACACAAACAAAAAATCCACTTTCTCTTGACACAAGACTTTTATGATGATGACGACAATGACGATGCCAGAGCATGCATAGGATGACAGAGTGTCTGAGTGATGTGATAACTCAGTTGTAACCCAACAATAATAAAAACCAAACAGTTAAGACCCATAAATATTCGCGCATTTAGCACAAGAGCAAAATTGCATAAAAAGAACAACAAAAAAATGGATATGAAAACATGCAACGTATGAATGTAATTTACATGCAAACAGTGAAATAAGAATAAAACTTTACGAGTAATCTCCACACAACACTTTCCTTCCACCTCTTTTTCTATGTTCGTTTCTAGCAAAGACTTTCAAAAACTGAAGGCAATAACAACAATTTTGAAAAACTAAAATGTGACATCTAGTTTTTGGAAAGCAGGGTAAAGGAAAAAGCAAGGATTGTAGCAGATATGATGGTAATTTAAGTCACACATACATTTATGAGAGTTTTTGTTCTTATTGTGCCCAATATTGTTCCAAAGTTTCATCATCGTCATCAACAGAGCAGCAGTAGATTTCCCAGTCCTCATTGATATGGGGGAGTGTTGGCACAAGACAAAATAAATTTTATGATTGTTGCACAATTAAAAGCAATGAAAAACAACTTTGGCTCCGAGTATTTCACATGTAGACATTTCATTCATATACATTCTTTTTGAAAGCATGCATGAATGAATGAATGTGTGAGTAAAACTTTGGCTGTGTTTGAGTAGACTTGTGTATATAATTCCAACTTCCTTTTTGCCTTAAGGCTAATGGTAAATATTGTACATAAACAAAACAATAAACTCCCCCTTGATTATTTGTGGACTACAACAAAACCATCTCATCTGCATCACATCAACCTCACAAGGCATTACATCATTCGGTGACAGTTCATAGGACCAGAGTTATCAATATGTAGTATATGTAACAAACACATAAGTCTAGAGTCATGCAATTGTTGCTCTGGGCACTGCAGCCAATTGTGATGAGTAGCTTCCAAATAACCATCACTATGATTTGGTTTCTGTTTGTTTTCATTTCATTTTCAATATTTGTTGTATTTTATTGTTTTTATTTTGAAATTTTTTTGTAGGAAAATTGATGCTAACGGAAGATGTCGCAACATGCATGAAGTCATTCACTCAATTTATCATTTGATAAATGTTTCACTTGTTTCTTACTTACAATAACAACTCTCCGATGATACATATGATGTTGATGATGAGTGTGATGATGATGCAGATGTAACTGTATATATTATATATTCATATGACCGTGTAACTACTACACCATTTCCAAATTATAACTGTAATTACATTTAGATTTCAATTACAAACCTGACATAATCAATGTCATTTTTTTTCTTGGACCAGCACTTAGGGGATGACCCCTACTCATGCAAAGCATTGTGTTGGAACTATGAGAAGAGGTTATGTGAAGGAGGATAGAGGGAATAGTGTTTGTGGACATTTGATTGGAATTTACGTATATTTAAAGTGACAGGATAGACTTCACGTAGAAACTTATTCCACATACGGACAGTACGGCTAAAGAACGAATTTTCCCTGTAATGTGTTGTGGGATCCACTGTTCAGTCGACAACGATTTGATGAAGTATTTCTTACACAGTTTTAGATAACCAAGGCACTTGAATGCTTCTTTCGACACATCATGTCCAGCGGACATCGCACTGAATACTCATGCCTAGAACATCAAGAGCTTCTGACTCCTTAATATTTACAGCACCAATAAAAACAGATATAAAACGAATAATTCGAATAAGAGATTTTAATTTGTTCGAATAATTCGATCACTCGTTTAAAATTAATCGAATTATTCGAATAATTTACATATTTTTAAAAAGTAAAGAATGAAGTTTTGATGTAGGTTTTTTAAAATGTTATTGTTAAAGAAAAACAAAAAATAACGCTAAAGTTAACAATTCAAGTATTGATAATGTTAAAAAACATTCGAAAACATCATTAAATTATCATCAGAAATATTCTGATCAGATTCCCTAACGAATAATCTACAAAACAATTGACTAGGAAACTCTTTAGTTTCCGTTTTGGAGCTATGCTTAGAAAACTTTGAGCTAGTTGGACATGATCCTGAAATCAAGTACAATATAAACGTATTAAAAACTTTTTTTATGTTGTTCATTAATTGGATTTTAAAATGAGTAACTAATTCTTTAGTAAATGAATTATTCATGTTTTCTAAATTATTTATAACAAATTGTATTATAACCAGGGACCCGAAATAACTGTTATTTTTTTTAAATAAGCAATTGGTTATAGAAAAGATAATTGCAAAAAAATAGGTCCCGTAATAACAATTATAAATAACTCAAAAAAATGTTAGTCTATGATAACCATTATGAACAATTTTAATTTTTTTAGGTCTTCAATAAACATTATGAATGATTTGAAGACCAAATAAAAAAAATCGTTTATAATGGTTACCAAAGACCAAAATAATATTGGTTATTTTTAACTGTTATTTAGGGACCATTTTTCAAAAATTCTTGATAAACAATTATTTCAGGATTTTTTCCAATATTTGTTACAACAGTTATGTCCCTGATTATAACCTCAATCTCTATCAATTGCTTAATCAAGTGGTCTTAGGGAGTTACACAAATATGTCCAAAATTTGATATCATTGTCAACGTAATCATTATAAATGTCATCCTCAATATCACTGTCGATGACCGTTTCAAAATCACATTCGCCATCACTTTCACTACCACTTTAATTTGATTGTTAATTGCGATTCTGCCAGCATATTATCATGTTTAGACGCTAAAATTTCAGATTAGAAATCAATTCTAAAATAATTTAGCCTTTCTTTACTAAATAACAAATATTTCTGTGGAGTTTGTACAAAACATCTTAAGTCAAGATAAGAAAATATATTTTATAATAAAACTAACTTTTCAAAATGCTCCGTTTACACTAATCTGCTTCTTCTTTCGAATTAGTTTCAGAGATATCGTAATAAAACAAATCATCTTATTTGGAGTTGTTGTTGCTTTGTATTTGACAAAACCACTTAATTCGCAAAAACTGTTGAATTTATAAATAATTATTTTATTTTTATCCTTTGTATAATTCTTAGAGACAAATAATAAAGTTCTTCAAGGACAAAAAAAATTTGAAAATTCCACTTAAGTTGTTTTTTCAGAAGTTCACAGATTTTATTCCATACCCTCTATTTTCATTGGATCAAGTCTTAAATTAAACTTTTGAAAGACTTGTTTTCAGAATTGTAACTTCTTGTAGTAATATTTATATATTTATAGAAGGAGCTATCGTACCACTCATCTACAGTGATCGAAAGACTCCCTTATCTTTAGTTATTTGTCTAATTTCAGAAAC
The DNA here is from genome assembly GCF_958450345.1 of Calliphora vicina. NCBI lineage: Eukaryota > Metazoa > Arthropoda > Insecta > Diptera > Calliphoridae > Calliphora > Calliphora vicina. The sequence goes on along the minus strand of NC_088781.1, from coordinate 107,001,395 downwards.
AACACAATTTTTGTAAGTTTATTACTTATTTAAATTTGGAATTATGAAAAATTTTAAGAAATTTAATAAATTTAAATATATATGAACATTTATTCGTTTTATTCGATTATTCTACATAAAATTGTTCGATTTATACATTATTCGACAATGGTAATTTTTATATTGTTTGAATAATTATCCGTAAGATATTATTTAATTAATCGTACAACATTGAGTGTTTCGCGCATTGAAATCAACTCTATTCGCACAACCCCATCCAGAGATTGTAACAAGATCTTGGTTAAGCATATCAATAATGCTCATTGTCTCAATCTCCGACAGGCTTGGTTTATAACTGAATGCATATGAATGGCAAATGTTGCTGTCATCTGCAAAAGAGTAGATAAGGTTGGAAGTTTGACGTCTACGTATACGAATGTAATACATTTCGTAGCCCCAATGAAACTACGAATTGTAGAAAAATACCTGTTTTACACGATTCATTGCATTGATGTAACTTTCATTACTATTATGAAGAATTTCATTAAATGAATGAAACTTTTCATTACAATAATGTAAAGGGGTTAATGTAACGCTTTCATTCCTGTTACGAAGCGTTTTTCTTTCAGTGTAGAAGCACCATGTAATTACTCTATCAAGCGCCTTAGAAATATTTAGAGCCATCACTTTACGTTTACCAAAACTGTTTATGGAACGGCACCATTTTTCCGATGGCAAGTCTCTCGCATGGCATCTAAAGACTGAGCTGCACGTCACGTATCCAAAGCCACAATGACTTTGAGAAGTTTAAGAAGTGTATCTCAGGAATACGGTCTATGGCAACAATTCACAAATTAAATAATGTGTTATTAAGTTGCATTGATAGGATTCAGAACCATGATTGCTACATCTTGAAAATTAAATTTTAAAGCCTCGGCGAAAATTTACCCTATATAAGGATGATCATATCATCGCTGTGCATACCAAAAGAGCTGTGTGTTTTTAAGAACTTTTCAGGAGAGCAAAAATATTTTTATTTTCGCCAATTTGCTATGTCATTCAAAAGGTTGTTTAATAAAGTAATTATTTTACTTCTCTTCTTTGAAATCTGTTTTGTTCGTACATCTTGATTATTATAAGTCATACTTGTCCTAAAGTTATTAAAACATTTTTAAGCCCACTAAATTTAAATTTTTAAGCCCACTGAACAATTTTACAGTTCCGAATACTGTGTAATGAAAAAATTGTTTTGCATAACTCATAACTCAATAACTATAACTCAATAACTCATAACTCAATAACTATAAGAGATAAATTACACGCACGACTATGTTTTTTATAGGCCTAATACAGCGAGCTACGGAAAAGCTGATCTCAGTAGCTGAACAGGTAGTGTTAAACTACACTTGCAGACACGTTACAACGAGCTCAATAGAGAAGTGAAACGTAGTGCTTGTCAGGATAAAATGATATGGCTGGACCAAATCAGCAAGGACGCGAATGTCACAGCAGATAGTCAACATACCAGCGCTATGTATAGGTCTCTGAGGAAACTCTCGAATGGTTATACGACATCGCCCTTCTTGCTACGACAGAACAGCAACAGGTTGGCCGCCTAAACCCTATTTGGAAATCACTTCAATGCCAATGTAAAATCTACCCTTCTGTACGGCTGCGAAACTTGGAACGCTGCCACTAGTGATATACGATAAATGCAAGTATTCGTGACCCGCTGTATTCACATGATCCTAAGTGTATTCTGGCCGAGAACCATATCTAATGATACGCTCTGGGAAAAAACAGGCCAACAAATCCTATCTATTCAAATAAAGAGACGAAAATGGTGTTGGATCGGCCATACCCTTAGAAGGCAGACTAACGACATCACTAGAATTACCATAGACAGGAAATGCTCAACTCATACATGAATAGCATTTTTTTCTTTATTTGTCGATATGTGTTTTTTTCAAAATTAATTAAAATTAATTCAAACATCCATAAAAATCATTTCCTATCTTGACTCAATCGCCTTATTTGATAAGTCCAACATAAGTCCTTGGGTGTTAGCAATATCGTCCGAGTCCGGGTGATTTAAAATTGATGGTTTAAAAATCGAAAGGTTTTATGTAAACTACACTTAGAAATACGGAAAAGACTCGATCTTTAGAAGTCCTTTAAAAGCATTTATTATAATGAGTACGAGAAGAGTAACTGAAGCCTAAATTCAAAACTGTTTGCCCAGAAATTTGGAAATAGTGTCAACATGTAGTTGTAACACTTTAGTACCGTTTATTTATAGTGTTCATGAAGTCCTTGCTGAAAATTTAGTGCTTTTCTGATAAAAAAAATATAACAAACTTCAACGAACGAGCAAACAAGAACTGATGATGAGTGTGATGATGATGATGGCGTCGTTGAGCACATTTAATGGTCATTTGAGCACATGATAAACGTCGCATATTCTGTTGCTGTTGTTGGACATGTTGATTTGTTTGTTGTTCGACTTCTTTATTTCAGTTTTCGAGAGTGATGGAATGTCGTCCTTGTTATCCTTTTTCTACATATACATCACACACTGTTTATGTGATGCACTTCTTTTTGTTGTTATTTTCACTGAATTTATTTGCGTCAGAATGTGTTACAACCCATATTTACGTTTATGTAGGCGTCCTCTTATGTGACACATTGCATGTGCGTTGTCCATTGCCTCCGTCTGTCCATTGATTGTTGTGCTGGGAGTCAGTATTGTTTATGCGTTAAAACACATGCCATTCTTTCTATTTTGTCACTGGTAGTGGCTCCGTCCATCATGTTGCAAGGAAGGATATTGTGCGAATAGTGTGTTTTTTTCTCTGCTACAGATCGTTGGTCTTTTCATATGAATTATCTTTTGTTGGCTTAAATGTTTTTATGTTTTAGTTGATGTGCAGTGTTTAGTCCTTGTGCATAAATATTGCCAAAAAAAATAATAACCGGACATGATGGAGTTGATGATGAATATATGATATGATTTATGACTTTGGAATTGGATATGACTCAATGAATAATAACATTTGGAGTTGTGTTTTTCTTTTGACAACTGAAGTGGTCAGATAAGTGTGAAATGATATACATGCTATACTATAACATGAACAAATAACATGGTTTCGGACACTGTCTTTATACTAAAGACACTGTCTTTATACTAAAGACACTGTCTTTATACTAAAGACACTGTCTTTATACTAAAGACACTGTCTTTATACTAACGACACTGTCTTTATACTAACGACACTGTCTTTATACTAACGACACTGTCTTTATACTAAAGACACTGTCTTTATACTAAAGACACTGTCTTTATACTAAAGACACTGTCTTTATACTAAAGACACTGTCTTTATACTAAAGACACTGTCTTTATACTAAAGACACTGTCTTTATACTAAAGACACTGTCTTTATACTAAAGACACTGTCTTTATACTAAAGACACTGTCTTTATACTAAAGACACTGTCTTTATACTAAAGACACTGTCTTTATACTAAAGACACTGTCTTTATACTAAAGACACTGTCTTTATACTAAAGACACTGTCTTTATACTAAAGACACTGTCTTTATACTAAAGACACTGTCTTTATACTAAAGACACTGTCTTTATACTAAAGACACTGTCTTTATACTAAAGACACTGTCTTTATACTAAAGACACTGTCTTTATACTAAAGACACTGTCTTTATACTAAAGACACTGTCTTTATACTAAAGACACTGTCTTTATACTAAAGACACTGTCTTTATACTAAAGACACTGTCTTTATACTAAAGACACTGTCTTTATACTAAAGACACTGTCTTTATACTAAAGACACTGTCTTTATACTAAAGACACTGTCTTTATACTAAAGACACTGTCTTTATACTAAAGACACTGTCTTTATACTAAAGACACTGTCTTTATACTAAAGACACTGTCTTTATACTAAAGACACTGTCTTTATACTAAAGACACTGTCTTTATACTAAAGACACTGTCTTTATACTAAAGACACTGTCTTTATACTAAAGACACTGTCTTTATACTAAAGACACTGTCTTTATACTAAAGACACTGTCTTTATACTAAAGACACTGTCTTTATACTAAAGACACTGTCTTTATACTAAAGGCACTGTCTTTATACTAAAGACACTGTCTTTATACTAAAGACACTGTCTTTATACTAAAGACACTGTCTTTATACTAAAGACACTGTCTTTATACTAAAGACACTGTCTTTATACTAAAGACACTGTCTTTATACTAAAGACACTGTCTTTATGAACGGCTTAAAATGATTAAAAATTCGGAATTGCGGCTAATTCTTTTCATTCTTTATGAACTGCTTAAAATGATTAAAAATTCGGAATTGCGGCAAATTTTTTCATTCATCTACTAATTTATATGAATTATTTCCCTAATCCTTTTCCATCTCTTTAAGAAACTGAACATACAAAATATGTTCCTTGGTAACCTTTAACCCAAATAAATTTTTAAACAATTTCTCTCTGATTCCGCCTTTCTCTGCATAACAAAAAAAAAATAGCCAGTGTTAATTTGAAGAAATTATAATCATTTCGGTCTTAATAATAAGAATGGCCAACGAGCAGCAATTATATGAAGAAAAATACACTAAATACAAAAAGAAATCCAAAAAATAACAATGTTGGCCCAACCCACAAAACAGCAGACAAGTCAAGTGTGAATTATATTCAAATTATGTTGATATAAAACAAATGCCCCCAAAAAAAAATAAAAAAAAAAAGATTCAACAAATTGTATGTATAAGTACATTCATTCATTTGTATAACAAAATGCTGAAATAAAATAAATTTATCTCCATGAAATGGAATAATAAAACATAACGAAAATGTATGAAATACAATGAAAATAAAAATCAAAATGAATGAGTACGAGTAAATAAATAAAATGAAAATAAAAATAAAAAGATATAAAAGATATTTTGTATGTAGAAAAATAAAATGAAACAAATGAAGATGTAAATTATAAGAAATGTACTAGCAGAAATAGCAAAAAGAATCCATATAGAGTAGAAGAAAAAAACTATCACTGATGAAAGCACGGACAAAATGTGAATATACGAATGAGGAGATGTTGCACTATAGGTCAGCAATCATTTTATTCAAGAAATAGGTTAAATGTTGTAAAAGAAAACTAAAATTAGTTTTCTTGTGTTAAAACTAGGATTGTTATTCGAGTAAAAATTATTCGAATAATCGATTTTTCAATTTAGAATACAAAATTATTCGGCCAATTCGGTCAAGTTATCGCCATATTTTGATTTCAATAAATCGAACAAATCATTGATCGTAGTATGTTATCGATCTCCATTGAACGTAATGCAAGCTTTGGCTTCATTTTTGCAGAAATAAGGTCCGATGATAACACCACCAAACGCTATATTTTTCTGGATGTAAAGAAGTCTGTAGGGTATGTTGTGGATTGGTCACACTCCATATGCATCAAAGTTGTTCATTAACAAATCCGATAAGACAAAAAGTAGCCTCATCGCTGAACACAATTTAGCGATAAAACAGTCTATAAGTTGCCCGAATCGATGACTGATTTTCAAAGTAAATTTCGATAATTTGGTGGCGTGGTTCAAGCGTCAATCTCTTCGTAATGATTCTATAGGGCTTAAAATAACACCTTATATACACAATAATTTGGAGAACACTGTTTCAAAGAAACAAGACCAATAGTTTATAATGTTATTCCAAGTTGGTTACATTGGAAATTTGATCTCTGAATTAACACATTAATTTCTAAACATTATGCAACTTTACTTAAAACCGAAAAAACTTGTACTTATTAAAGACCCAGGTAAGACTAAAGTATCTGTAATAAAGTTAATTTATAATACTTTATAGTCAAACGAATTAAAAATTGCTTCGGAATTGAAAGACTTTTCAAACAACAATTAATTCATTAAATATTTCGTGAACTGACGATGTTTTTTCCATTAATGACGGGTAGATAATACAATTTAACATAAGTTATTTTTTTGAAATATCCACGAACTTTTCATTTAATTTCCTATTATGTGTGAAATAAGGCCTAAGATTGATATTGTTCCGATCGACAACCACTTTGTAGTCCTCGACCCAAATCCGAGAATTTCGCTTGGTGACGTACCATTTCATCTAAATATGGGCTTCGTTGCTAAGTGATTTTATTTCTTGCCTTACATTTTTAAGGCATGTTACAGCGTCCTTAAAATCAAATCTTTGACTTTATGTCGTCTTTTACGGACTTCGAGGTTTTTAGTCCTTTCAGATATGATATAATAGAAATCTCTGATGGTTCTAAGATAAACTTTATAAATGGACATGACATAAGTGTATTCAAAAGGAGACACCATGATCTGATGTTTACTCGGGTTAATATTTTCAATACGTTTTTTAGATAATGTCTTTCAGGGGGAGTTTTGGCGATCAGGGAGGTAGGTAAAGTTCTGCGAGAAAAGATCATCAGTGGCATCAGGCGACACCTATCATTTAAATATTATACAGTGTTAGGAAGAGCTGTCTAGAACAAATGTCTGGTATCAGCCTACTTAGCATCCATATTGTATTAATCAGGTCAACAAGATAACAATTCGTTTAATTTATTCCATATGGAGAATTTATCACAATACCCTATTAATATTAAAATCTTCAGATACTAACATTATAAGGCTGACAACATATTATGCAGAATGGAAAGAAGACTTATACTGTAGCTGCAGCGCGGAAAGCAGGAACTTTTTTAGCATTTTCTGTGTTTGAGTTGTTTGATAAGATATCATTAAGTGCAGGAGTTTTGTAGATGTGGACTTCTTTCAACAGTTACTCGCAGATGCCGGGACCGAGGAATGAAGGAACTTCTTTTACATATTTTTATTTATAGGACCAGCACTCAAGAGATGACCCCTATTTATGCAGTGCATTGTGTTGTAAAGCTACGTTTCCGCATACACCGTAATCGGCACCGAAAACGAAATTCCATACATTTGCACCGAAAAAAAGTTCGTTTCAGAACATGTATGCGGAAACGTAGCTTAACTAGGAAAACGCATTATCGAAAGAAGGATAGACATTCGAGTTGAACTTTCCAATATTAAAAGCGACAGAAAAAGTAGGGAATTGTTTTTATGTATTGATTGCATACGATCACGTTAAGTGAACTATTCTTGTCAAATCGGAATTATATCGATTGTACTTGATTGCAAATACAGTGGTTGCTCTTTGTATTTTTGTAATTATTACTTGATTATGTTTAAATATTATTAACTGAAAACATTGAGGAAAAATCTTAGCAGAAGAAGTACCGGTAAACAAACTTGATTTTAAACTTTATCTGTGAATAGAGAAGCTACCCACTGTTAAGGGGAATTGAATATGAAAACCCAGCGTCCAGATTTATAATTATGCATTTAGCCTCTATTCTGTCACTAACTGCGCGGAGTGATATCCACTTTTACTGGATACATTTTCATATGCGGATAAATCGAACATACTTTTCTACTTTAATAAAATAAGAAACTTCTGATTAGAGAAGAGGAACTACTGGCGGCGTAGGTAAATCTCTGCGGGAAAGGCGAAACATTGGTAAAAAATGTTTATGTATTAAAATCTTGGGATGTAATTGAATACATCAACATCTCAATATTAGATTTGTGTCTGGCCATTTTCTAGTGATCGACATTCATATCCATCAGAGAATGAACATGATTTTACAGATCAACAACCCGACTATCAACAAAGGTCATGCAAATTCTGAAATAATAAAAAAACTCAATCAAAAGCTGCTCACAATTCAACAGAGAAAGAAAGTACAAAACTAATTATTATAATCAATAGTCTATTTATGCCGATTGTGACGAATGAAATTATGTTTGTGGACGAATGAAATTATGCTTTTTTCAAAACAAAGGAAGCTCTTTTCCTTTATTGGAGTAAAATTAAAAGAATCGAAAGAAGCAGACCTCTCCAATGATGCCTTTGATATCATTCTGATATTGTGCAAAACTAAACTTAATCGTTTCAATAATAAACATTTAGTATGGTTTTCAACTGATATAAGTAGAGTTTCGACTCAATTTTTTCGCTAATTACTGTGGAACAAATAAACTTGGAGAACTTAGCAGATGCTAGAAAAACTGTAATCCACAGAGATATTTAGTATAGAAAGAGATATAGAAGATGCAAAATTGCATGATCGGATACTATTCTATTCACAGACGGAAACTGGATCTTATTGAAATGGATGTCTTAAACGAAGTAGTTAGTTGTGTAATTTCGCAAATACAGGATAAAATATGTCCATCAAGTTTGAAGACCCCATAGTGCACAATAAACACAAAATTTATTTTCATATAAATGTACAGTATTCCCAAGTAGTTGTTGTATAGAAATGTATGTACATGTGTATTATTTCCTACTGACCATTTGTTTTGAACACCAGAGGCAGGTAATATCAATCTACACTTTGTATCTAAGATACTACCAAAAGGAATAAAACACTGTATTCACTTGTACAAAAACGAACAACAGCAGCAACAATCAGGGCCATAACATACAGCCTTAATATACTCGCAAGATCCCATATAAAATAAAAATAAAACATAGAAGAAATCCAAGTGCAAAATGAAAAATATTTTCAAAAAAAAAAAAAAATGTAAGGAACTGTGATGGCGTATAATAAAGAAAAGTATATAATATCCAACCATATAGTAGTCATACACACATCTTTATAACCAATACTTCTTACACAGCCAACCAATGTTAACCTGACTGGCTGATAATGCCACAAATTCACAACAGAAACAAAAAAAAAACAAAAACAGACTCACATTCAAAAACACGCCATTCAGATGAAGAAAGACTACATTGGAGAAACACCCTCCCGGGCAATGATTGATTGCTCATCATATTTTATTCTTAATGAAAATGCACCCTGCTGGCAATTGAAATTATTTACACACATTCATATGGATACATGATGCATAGATACAGACTCACCTATCTACCCATACAGTCTCACACATTCACCATTATTACTCACTCACTTTATTTTATTTTATTATTAATGTATCTTTTTTGGCATTAACAATGAGATTGTTTGTGTATTTGAGCCACATACATAAATACACCTAAACAACTACACTAACAAATCAACTTAATATACTAAATATTACGCTGCTTCTTATGTGAAGATGAATACTTAGAAGACGAATCAACTCACCTGAATTCTTAAGGCCATTTTTAGGTGCTTGAGTGTGTGCTGGTATCTGTGTACAAGTATTTATATCTAAATGAAATGTACGCTGATTTCTTATGAGCTTGTAATTGTTTTTGTTGTATTTAGGTGAGATGCTTTTCTACTGGCTGCTGCGTTTTATAAGGCCGCATATGGTGTTGTTGTATGTCAAAGTGTAATTTATGGAGAATTTTGTATGCAACATTGTAGGGTTGCACTGCAGTTGTAATTGTGTTATTAGAAATTTGTTTGAAAAACAAAATAACTATTAGGGGTATGACTTAAAAATACGGGTCATTTATTACCACTTAGCTATTGAACATTATAGTGTAAACAACAAAATTTTGTTTCGAAAATGTCCAACAAAGCGTCATATGCGGGAAGTTTTGCTTTACTTCTTTAATTTGAAAAAAGTGTCTCTGAAGTACACCGATTGCTCAACAAAGCTTATGATGAATGTGCTCCATCAGTTTCAAAGGCATTCTCCAATCACTTGGAGAATGTATTTACCCCAAATGATACAAATTCTTCTATTAGTGCTAACATTATAAATAATGTGGTGCCACGCACAACAAAATTCCGGTTCTCTACCGTGAAGACGACAATCAAAAAGTCCAAATTACTACCACGAAGATAATTTTTTGTTCATCTTTAACTCGATATTACGTATGGGATATTTCCCTTCCTCATGGAAAATATCCGTGATGGTTACGATACAAAAAACGGGAAAATATGTTACCGCCCCATTAGCATGTTGTTAATCTTTCGGAACTTTTTTAAAAGTTTCTGCTTGAATGCTTATAGTACACACTAACTATAATTGCATTATTGCTGACCATTAATTTGGTTTCAGAAGGAAGCACAGTACTATCGAAGAGATATATCCAGAAAACTTTCGAGAGCAAGCAGTATTGCTCTGCATTATTTTTTGATATGTCTCATGCCTTCGATAAAGTCTGGCACGATGGACTGATATAAAAAATTATTAGATTACTAGCTGCGAATGCCCATAAACTGCTTAACAATTATATTTATATAGCACGGACTGACAAGCGGACGATACCGCTTTAGTAAGCATACAAGGAAATACCTCAATAGCTTTCGAACAACTCCAGTCCCACATCGGCGAATTGGAAATATGGCTGGACAACTTGAAGATAAAAGTCAATTCAACAAAATGTACTCAAGTTACATTTACTCTAAGACGAGAAAACTATCCTCCCATACAGATTAACAATAACAAAATTCCAGAACGAAACCATGTGAGATATTTTGGTAGCCATCTTGATCATCGTTTAACATGGATCCACAATATCGAAGCATATTAACATCCATAGGGATCTCAATGTCCCCATAATACGCGAGGTATTAAAAAAACTCTCCAGTTTAACCTACCTGTTAAAGTAATGGAGCACCCAAATCCCCTAGGCAGGGAGTTGCTCTCATTTGAGTGTCATAGACTGAGACGAATAGAAACACTAGATCTGGCTAGATAACCAATTTATCGAGCACTTATGTTGGATATTGCAGCGGCAATGCAAACTTTAGTTTAAGTTTAGGTTAAAATTTAAATAATTATTGTAAATTTCTATTTTTTATTCGGTTCAGAAGTGGTGATTTTGACACGGAAGACAAAGATCACCCACGCGACCAAGAATTGGAGGCACTACTCCATGTAGATTGTTCCGAAACTCAATAAGAGCTTGCTAAATCATTGGGAGCTTCTCAAGCAGGAATTTCAAAACGTTTGCAAGCAGCAGGATTCACCCAAAAGTAGGGAAATTGGCTAGTATACGAATTGAAGCCTAGAGACCTTGAAAGACCATCATTTTATGTCCGAAATTATGTTTGGACGCTATAAAAGAAAATAATTTTTGAACCAAACCAGTACTTGCGATGAAAACTTCATCCATTAGAATAAGCCGAAGCGTAAGAGATCGTACGTGAAGCCTGGCCAACCAACCGAATCGACACCAAAGCCAAATATCCATAGCGCTAAGGTAATGATCTGCATTTGTTGGGAGGAAAAGCGTCCTATTTGCTATGAGCTGCTGAAATCTAACCAGGCCATCACAGGGAACCTGTACCGCATGCAACTGATTCGTTTGAAACGAGCATTTGGCGAATAATGCCCATAATATGCGGCCAGACATGAAAGCGTAATATACCATCATGACAACGCTCGGCCACATATTGTAATACCTGTACCAATCTATTTAGAATGCAGTGGTTGGGAACTTATGCCTTATCCAACTTATAGTACAGACCATGTTCCGTCCTACCACTATTTGTTTCGATCGATGCAGAACGCTCTTTGTGGGATATGCTTCACGTTGGAACAGAGTATCCTGTATTGGCTGGATTCGTTCTTGGCCTCAAAAGATGAGTAGTTCTTTTGACTCGGAATCCTTATGTTGCCAGAAAGATGGGAAAAGGTCATGGCTAACAATGGCCAATACTATGAATCAATTTATATTGTACAAATGTTTAGAAATAAAAGATACAAATTTGAAAAAAATCCGAATTTTTAAGTCATAAACCCAATATTTCTGGCAAATTCCTCCTTCTTGTATTTTAAACTTCGGAGAGACATTTTGTTCTGAAATTTTTTTGCCCATTTTAAACCCCATACATTTCTGATCAACAAATAATATTTTCGTGAAAATGTGTTATGTATACGTACAACAGATCTGTGTAAACTGTTGCTTCGATATAGATATTTAAAGGATATTTCAGTTAGATCTTCATATCTATAAATTTAATTAAATTTAACATCGAATTTGTATTATTCGTCTGAAAAGCCTATCGATGCCATTATGTATGCAATATAATATCGTGCAAATGTCCGAGTGCCGATGTGGCCTGTGTCTTATTTTCATAGACATACAACTCAAGAAAACCCCACAATAAAACGTTTAATATGACCAAATTCCAAACCAAACAGTGACTTTTGCGGGATGCATTAGACGCTCTTGGATCTCATATGGATTGATATCATCCCAAATTCGGCAATTTTGTTATTGCGGGTAACTTTATTGCTGAAAAAGTCTCTTTCCTCCCCCTTCTTGCAAAGGATCACGCAATACTCATGCTATAGAATTATATAAATTGTCAAAAGGAGTAGGATGAAAGAATCTTCTACATATCTGTTCTCCCAATGGATTTAGTTGAAGATCCATTGAAGACGACTATATTTCACGACACACTTTTGAGAAAGTGAATTACAAAAGTTGATTTTTTTGATTTAATCTAAGTTGTTTTCATATGAAAGTTGTTACTGAACCAAAAGTATGTCTTAAAATGCGATCGTGTTAATGTGCCTTAGGTACCGACAGTTATTGGCACAGTTGTTATACCCTACACCATCATAGTGAGGAGGGTATAATGCGTTTGCGCCGATGTTTTTAAAGTCCAAAAATAGTTTCGGCAACCCTAATGTATTAAAGACCAACTCGGAATCACTTTCTCGCGATTATAGTCATAAGAATTGCCAAAATTAGCGGCATCATATCAACAACATTAGAAACGACCAGTTACCCTAAATATGTATTATAAAGCCTGGTTTTATAAAATTTGTGATTGTAATAATTTATATGTTTATTGATTCATGTAATATTCAATATTTTGTTTTATAAAAACTCAAAATTAATGTTTGTATTCATGTTCATTTTGTGACCCCTTTCAACCCATTTTACACGTGTTGATTATGTTAATTTACTACACAATAATATTTTACAATTTTGCCTACAATTAAACAAAAAATCTATTAGAAACTTGAAACAAAAAACCTAAATTAATGATTTTCAAATATTCCAATCAAATCCGCAAAAATTCCTTTGATAAATCAATAAAACAAAATCCATACTTCATCATTATGTTAATTATAATGAAATTCTTTAAAAAAAATATCTAAATCATTCCTTAGAAATTAAATAAATTAAAAACAGAAATAAAATTTCAAAACTAGTTCTTAAAACAAATGAAATGTGGACTTCCAGCTGCCCCTCTGAAAAACAGCTCAGCTCAACTCGTTAAGATACAGAGAGATGTGTCTTACAAAGCGCGTTGTATCAAAATGAAAAATAACAAATCAAATGTTAATGTCTTTTAGCTTTATTTTTTATTTTATTCATCTTTAACTAATAAATGAATATGTCAGTATTGTTTTTGTGTTTATTTTTTTCAACTAAAATTTATTACCTGGATCAATATGAAATCAGAGTGCCAGTTAAATATAAAAAAATAAACGCCCCAATCAATGGTCATAAATTAAATGTGAACTTTTTTTTTTGTTGTCGAGAGAAGAACACAGCATTTGTTTTACGTTTGTTTTATGTGATTTCATTTGAATTTGATTGTTTGTGGTAGTTGGGGAACAGACGCTTATACATTCCAAAAACTCTAACTTATGTTTCATCTTTAAGACAAAAACAGAAACAACCAAAAATTCAAATCTGATTTGTAATCTTTTGTGGCTACAGACAGACACACGCAAACCAAATAATAATAATAACAAAATGTTGTATATCTTTTCGATTACCAATCAACCATCCAACCATCTAACCAATCGTTATAAATAAATTTATTTTCAATGGAGTCTCTAATATCATCCAAACAAAAATATCATCATCATTCTCATTTTGACAGCCTAAAATATTTCACGATGGGACACATTAAGTCGAGTTTCACTAACGAAAATTTATGACTCTACTTCATTTTGGGCTTTTGATGTGATGAGAGAAACCAACAAGATGCGATCGATATAAAAATTAATTTTATATTCAAATTAAACTTTTTCAAAATTGATGAACTTCTATTGATGTTTGTTTAAAATGCTCAAATATAGAAAAATTTCTGTATTTTAAAGTAGGCCTAACTTTATTTGAAAACACCAATTGATTAACATTTTCAAGCAATTAAAATTAATTTGAGTTTTTATGGTGATACGCTTCAATTTAAGAAAACTGATTTTTAGTTGTTTAATGTTGATTTTTCTTTGATTAAAAGCAAATCTAGTTTTGTTACTGATTATTTTTTAAAATCAGAATTTTAATCCGTAAAAGAAGAAGCTAGTTATTTATTAACAATTATTTTTTGAAAAAATTGCCACTTAAATGCTTTACGCCCATACAAAATTAGAAATACAAATAAGAATAAATTCTATGATGTTGTATTTGTATCTGAAAAAAACCAACACTGAGTAAATGAATAAAAACATTTTTCTTTTAAAATTTCAATAACTTATATTCGTGAGTGTTTTCCTGAATATGGCCTTATATGACCCCTATGACTAATTATGGAGCGATCAACATGAAATTAGATCGTGTGATTTAGGTCTATATAAAACATATTTCTGTTGAAATTTGGATACCAACTTTTTTAAGAGATTTTTACTCGCTAAAGTGATTTTCGGATGAGGGCTTGCTATGACTAATTATGAATCGATCATAATAAAATTAGATCACATGACTTCCGTATATGGGGGCTTTCACGTCAAGTTAACCAACTTTTAAAATCGATGTCTTCCGATCGGCATGAAGAGGTTAGACCTATTGGAAAGTAATTCAGACACAATTTTTCAACAAGATCGGTCAAGAACTCTCTTAGTTAGAGGGGGAAATTTTGGACAAACATGTGATTTTTCTCATCCATGTAACTTATTTTACCTAGTGTTCTTAGCAAAATGTGTCCCAAATAGTTTAGACAGCTATTTATTCAATCTTTCGAAACAAAAATATTAAAAAAAAAAATGTAATATTTTTTTTGGAAATCAAAAACTTTTTTGACTTTTTTTCATAATGGGCACATTTTTTTGCTCAAAAGAAAGCTTAGATATTTTCCTTGAGGACCTGTTTGGTCTCTTAGTGGGATGCGAGTTCGATATCTATCAAAAAAAAATGTTTTGTAATGTTTTGACTTTTTTTGCAAAATCAAAAACTTTGTTTACGGTTTTTTCGAAATGGGCCCTCTTCTTAATTTTTTTTCTCAACAAAAAGCTCAGATATTTTTCTTGAAGACCTATTTAGTCGCTTAGTGGGATGCGAGTGGGATATCTATCAAAATAAATGTTTTGTAACTCAAAATATGCAATTTTTTACTTTTTTTGCAAAATCCAACTTTGTTTTTAAATGGGCTCTTTTTAATTTTTGCTCCATTGGTCTATTCCTTTAAGACCTATTTGGTTGCTTAGTGGGATGGGAGTGGGATATATAGCAAAATAAATGTTTTGTAACTCAAGATATATAATTTTTGATTTTTTTTTTGGCAAAATCGAACTTTTTTTTTAAAATGGGCCCTCTTTTTAAAATTTTTTTTTTTGCTCAAATGAAAGCTTAGGTCCATTCCTTTAAGAGCTTTTTGGTCACTTAGTGGGATAGTATCAAAATAAATGTTTTAGCACAAAAATTGTATGTCTTGAGTTACAAAATATTTATTTTGATAGATAGACCACTCGCATCTCACTAAGAGACCAAAAAGCTCTTAAAGGAATGGCCTAAACTTTCATTTCAGCAAAAAAAAAAGTTGGTTCACTTGACGTGAAATCCCACATATATAAAACTTATTTGGAGTGAAATTTCGTAGATACCTATATAAATTAAGCATTTATGATCTATAAAGTCCTATTTCGGTTTCAGTAGGCTTCATCCTTGGTCGATATATCTTTAAAAATACGACAATCAGAGATAAAATATTGTACATGTTTACTATAACCATTTTTTTTAACAATATTAACAATAATATAGTAAAGTTAAGATTAACATGATTGTCATATCATCATATTTATGATTGTAGTAAATAAATATATGTTTATTGTAATCATGTTCATGATGAATCTTTGTATCATAATGTTGTTCATAATATCACAGCAGTTCTAAGAGACTGTCCCGCACTAGAGGTTTTTCGTAGCTATATTTAACTCAAGTATTTAGTTAAAAAGGCATCTCATAGAAAGTCCAATAACTGATGGCTTGCAAACAAACGTTTAAAGTGAGTACACTCTAGGTTACTTAGAGACACTAAAATGACAATTGACTTCACCCTAGGTTACGTGGGATGTCAGTATACTTAAACAAAAATAAAATAAACTGTATGAGAATTATATCAACACAATTTGTATAAAACCAGTTTGTACGAATTACTCACAAAAAAGTGAAGTACAAAATAATAGTCAGCCTAGATTACTTAGATATATTTAGGACAATTGTCTTCACACTAGATTACATGGGATAAAGTAACCAATTGACTTCTCTCTGCACTACAAAGGGCCCATAGGTGTTAAAATATAAAAATTGGAGTCAGCCAAGTCACTTTATTGTCTATTACTGTCTATAAGATTATGATGTTCTGAGATTATGATATCAATATTCATATGATGCTTTCTTTATACAAATGCAATTTTTAGATGCACTTTTGGAAATGTTATCCAATCACCAAAGTACCAAATAACTGACATTGTGTTCTACTGAACGCGTTCTAGAAGTAATTGCGTTTAGTTAGAATGCTGTCATTAAATAATCTGATATGGTTTTGATTACACTCGTTCTAAATTTCATTATTTTAGAACAAGTTCTAAAAATGTTGTCAAATTTTTGTATGAATTTATGAGTGGATTTTCAAAATATTTTATCACACTTCGAAGCAATAATATAAATGCAATTTTATACATTTATAGAAATAATCAGAATTTTTTTATAAAAAGAATATAAAAACTACAAAATATGCTAAAAAAAATGTCAACACAAAATTGAAAAGTGCGATAACAGGAGCTAGATGCCTTTTTTGAGCTAAATGTTTTTAGAAAGCTAAGCCTACTTTGAGTATAAGGAATAATGTTTCTAATTTATCCAAACTTTTATATTTTCTGAATAATTTCCAAATATTTATTTAACGTCAATTAAGGTCCAATAACGAATGTTACGAGCGGAGCCTTGTTTAACTGAGTCAGTTCACTATCAATTGTTCCTCCGGAATTGAATTCATATACAAAATGGTAAATACCTACGACAAGAAATATACTTTAAAATTTACAGGAAAAAAAATTGTGTTCGATTTGTGAAAAGCTGTTTGAAATGTAAAAAAATATTTAAAAAGAGAAAAAACGCTGTCGGTCGGAGCCATTGAGATCCGTGGTATCAAAACTGTTTCTCATTTGTTCGTTTCTTTAAGTATTGTTCCTTCTATGACGTTGTTCGTAAAGTTTTTTGCCGCAAGTCGGTTGCCTTTACAAAGATGTGGTTCGTTTATGTTTCGTAACATTATGATTACCGATCCGACTTACAGTTGGATAGTATTTCCAGCGAGTTTAAAAACTCGGTTGGATAGTTGACGACATCATATTGGGAACCAACAGAATCCACCGATTTGTATGTCATCAATTCGACAGAAATTTCACTTTGAATCTTAAAATTCAATTCGTTGACAACAATGTTTTTCGCATCAACGTTCGCTCAACCAATTGTGATTGATCGTTTTGCAGCTCTACACGCATGTTCACAGTCAATTAGAGTTTCTTGATGTGTTTTGCATTAGGTTCATCGGCTGTCGTTGACCGTGGAATCATTGGCATTGTTTGCCGAAAATCACCTGCCAACAGAACCAAAAAACCGGCTTTGATTGTTTCGTAAATCATGCAACGTTTGGTTTAATGCCTCCAAGAGGAGCCATGGTACACTCATCCCAAATTACCAGTTTGCTTCGCTGCAAAACTTTGGCCATCACATTGTTCTTGGAAATGTAGCATGTTGGATTTTCATTGATTTGCATATTGAATGGCAAACGAAACTGCAATTCCTGATGAAGTGCAATATCATTGATGGAGCTGGATTGATTCCAAGCATTTCGGAGTATAGCAGCATTCGGGCAAAGTCATCATTTCGGCACATTTCAAAAAAGCTGGTCAATGTTGTAGATGGCGGTTGATCAACTCGTTGTAATACATTCTACTCAGTAAAGTACATTCTTTGACCATTATCCAGATGTGCGGCTAAATGAAAAACAGTTGGATGTCTTTCATGAATGGCAAATGAAAAAATTGCTTTGTTACTGCTAATATAGAGGACCATTTGAAATTGTGAATTCATTGTTGGATTTCTCCGCACAAACTAAGCCTGGTCACTGCCTTTGGCTATATATTAGCTGATGTATTTGATAAGTGGTCGTGGGCCATTTTTCTTTCTGAACTATTGCGAACATTTAAAAAAGAATTACACAAATCGGTCCAGGCGTTCTTCGATTTTGGATATATCGAAAAAAACATGTAAGATAAAAATCCGAAAATTTTCCAAAGCCTCTTGCACGAAAAGTCTCAATACTATCAGATATTTGTTCAGACTTTTATTCGGCATTAATCAGATTTACTGTTCTCATCCGACAATTGCGAAAACTTTTCCAAAATTCCTCAGACAAAGAGTTAGTATTTCTTTCGTTGATGTATACAAAACATAAAAATGTTCAGACTGCTGGTACAAAAATGGTATTCAAAAATGTTCAGTTGTAAGAAATTCTAATATAGAAATATATGTGTGGGTGTATGTCTAATGTTATGAATACATACATGAAAATTATACATAAATATGTATGTGTGTAAGTTTTTTTCTATATAAATTATATTTATTAATACATTTTTATGGTCGCTTTGTGTATAGAAAAACATACAAACATTCTACATCTTAACAATGTAATAATTCATGATGTTGTTTTTGTCATTGTCACTGTGTTTGTTACTTTATTATGAAGATGGTTTCTACTATGGACTCATACTTAACGTGGTACAGTGGGGATACTAGTTTAAAAATGAATCAGTAATATCTTAAAAATTTCAGAAAATTTCGTTAAAGTCATTGAAATGGATTCGAATATGAATCTTGCTTCGATAGTGGCAATATATTAACTCTCCTCTAATTACTTGTTCCAAATCCTACTCCAGATGTATCGATCATTGAGTATATGGAATCTCAAGGCTGTTATGAAGTTCATCATCAAACATTACTGTAAAAAAAAGCAAAATGCGAAATTAAAAAATATTTTCATTACCGGAAATTGTCAGTTATTTCAACCATTTAATTCTTTGCCAACTGTCTGTTTCAAGAACCGAAACCAAACTAGTTTAGTCATCACAAAGAATCTGAATATTATAACTTTAAGAAGAAAACGTATTTCCCGAAAATTTATAAAAATTTTTCCCTGGAATTCACGAAAAACCTAATTGGAATACTGAAAAATGCATTTAAACTGGAATATTGCTTAGAAATATAATTATTCCTATCAAATAATTTAGCTCTGCCCCACCGTGCACTGTGAGTGAATGTAAGACGAGTCTAGAGAAATGAAAAACATCA
The DNA here is from genome assembly GCF_958450345.1 of Calliphora vicina. Taxonomy (NCBI): domain Eukaryota; kingdom Metazoa; phylum Arthropoda; class Insecta; order Diptera; family Calliphoridae; genus Calliphora; species Calliphora vicina. The sequence goes on along the minus strand of NC_088781.1, from coordinate 106,981,797 downwards.
CTACTACTAGGAGTTATTATTTGTATTCGTATGATATGATGATGTGATACATTACAAGTTTGGATACTCTCTTCTCATACTCACAAACAATTATAAGAATGAGAGTATTTGGCACAACTTTTAATGGTGGTTGGTTGGTAAAATTTTCAAGCTTTCACAATTATTATTACATTGTTGCTGTTACTGCTGACGAAGATGCCACTGCTGTTGTTGATGATGATGATGGTTTTAGAAAATTGTATATTTTATTAAAAGAAACATACATCCCAAGTAGAAAAACGCTGAAAGATGAATGAGAACAACTAGAATAGCAAAAAAAAAGAAAAACGTGTAAGTAAAGTAGTAATTCATGTGACACAAGACAGTTAAGAGAGGATACAGATACTAACTACTTTTGCACTTAAATTGTTTTAGTATGTATGTGTGTACTTGAGAATGGGAGGGAGTAATGTATATAAGTATGTTTAAGATATTAATTACAGAGTATGGTGGTTTTATTAAGGACAATAGCAATTGTTAGCTATTACTTTATCCCATCTTTTTGGCAACAAATGGATTCCGAGCCAAAAGAACTGCTCATCTTTCGAGGATAAGATTAAATCAAGGCAATTTTGGATACTCTGTTTCACAGTGAAACGTGTCCCAGAAAGAGCGTTCTGCATCGATCGAAACAAATAGTAGTCGGAGGGGCAAGTTCTGGACTATAAGGCGGGTAAGGTAAATCATCCCAACCACTTCTTTCTTAATAGTTTTTAACAGGTTCATGTCTTGTCGACTATTCTGGGCGTTTTTTGGTCAATGCTGGCTTCAAATGAATCCGCTGTATTCGGTATAGGTTCCCAGTGATGGTCCCTTTAGCTTCCACCTAATACAGAGCATTACATTAGCGCCATGTATATTTGCCTTTAGTGTCGATTCGACTGGTTGGCCGGGCTTCACATACGATCTCTTACGCTTCGGGTTATCATAATGGATCCATTATAGCGTTCAAGCAGCATTTCAGACATACAAAATCATCTTTCAAGGTATATCAGCTTAAATTCTTATGGTACGCAATTTCCATGCTTTTAGATGAATCCTGCTGCTCAAAAATGATTTCAAATTGCTTCTAGAGTAGCTCCCAATGATGTTGGAAGCTCTTGTTGAGTTTAACAATAATCTTCATGGAGTCTTCGAACTTTTTTGGCTGGCTTGGGCAATCTCTACTTTCCGTGTTAAATTTATCATTCCTGAACCACAAACGATCTCTCGCAAGTTGAAACCGATGAAACACATTCACCATAAGCTCCGGTGAGCAATTTCAAATTAAAGAAGTAAAGCAAAACTTCCCGCATATGACGCTTTGTTGGCACAAAATTCGACATTTTCGAAGCAAAAAAATCTTTATTCCTTACACTTGAATGGTCGGTAACTAAGAAAGAATAAATGACAGATATGTACCCTTCAAAATGACATATAATTTATTAAAAACAAAATCCTTGTTTAAGAGATATGCCATATATTGTAAAGCCCGCATTTTTAAATCATAAAAGAAGACATATGACCTAATATATGGGACAAAATGATGAAATACGGTCTCAAATTTCCAAATAGATAAGTATCAAATATTATAATACAAATAACACGTTTTTAGCTTTTGGCTGTACAGGTCGTCCCATTTTGGGACCGATCATCATCTCGCTAAATCGTTTAGAAACCTCAGATAAGTCAGATAAGCTTTTAAGCACAACTACTGACTTCCATATTCCAAAAAATCTACCAAAACGTGTAAGGGAAATGTTATTTGCTGTTTCCTCTTCTTCCCCAACTCTAGCATACGCAGTTCAATTTAATACAGAACGAACAAGCACTGACCAGTGACGCAGTAGATTCCTGGGAATATTCTTCTAAGGCATTGAACAACGATTGCTTTACCCTGTCCAAGGGGCCGTCATCATCGCACATGTGGTTTCTGGAGACTATCCTACATACACATATTCATAACAAGAGCTACCGGTGAGTGTTTCTCCATCTCTTCACAAAGTATACAGATATGTAACGAGTCCGAAGATAAAACATTTTTATATTTCTCTTCTTTTCTTTTGGGATGGCCTCTGATAATCTACAATTTCCGTGACGGAATTGAAGGAAATCCTTGGGAGGGGTCAGAGATTTTTATCGCGCAATGTTGCCAATTGTTGTTGACGAATATCATTAATATTAACGACATACCACCATCCCGACCGCAATCGCAACAACTACAGTAATTACAACATATTTGGCAGCAACAAAAATCACTGAAGCAGCCTCATTGGCAGCATTACGTTGACCCGAGGTGAATTCCATATTGGAATAGTTTCCAATTCAAACTAACTAAGACAACTTGAGTTATAAAGCAATACAAAATTGTCGTTGCTATGTTCCAGAGAACAAAACAGACATGCAATTCCAATCTGCACAGTTCAAATGGATATAATGTTCTCCGAAAAGACTCCACCAGAGCAATTGTGGAGTCATCGCACCATTTATCATACTGTGCTGCACAGAAATCTTTCTCTAGGTCTTGCCACGAGAGACAAATACCTTCAGGATTAAGGTCAGATCAGAGGAAATGGAGTTACCTGTTCCTACTTCAATGACGATGCACGCACACAGATTAAGGGTACTTAAGTTTGATCAACTTCTCAACTTGTCGAGTAGCAGAGTATCTATGGCCAGACCACTTACCCATTTTCGCTTGTCTGGATCGAACGAACTATTTCGTCGTCTCTAAAGAATTCAGCAATTGCGTCCAAGGTCCACGAAGTAGAAAGGAAGTTCCGTGAAAATGTCACCACAGAAAATGATCGCTTTATTCCTGCTGATCGAGTTCATTGACCTAGATGTCGATGCAGAACCCACGGATAAATATAGGTTGAGAAGACGCTTTTAAAGCATCGCTAGAAAATATGTCCAACAAGTATTATCAAATGATCAAAAATTGTCTCTTAAACCTATTTTTTTCTTAATGAATTATAGGTTTTAGGAAAGTTGTTCTTATTCCTCCAACCAAAGACTGTTGAAATAAAATTTTTTGCGAAAAACATAGTATTTATGGTTAAAGCACTCACTTACTCCAGGGGAGGTTAGTTTAAGATGGATGTTCAAATAAACTCTGACAAAAATAACAGCAACAAAAACAACATCAGGGAAAAAAATATGACGGAAATGTTGTCTTCCCAAAAATTTGCGGTTATCATCAACAACTTCTGAAAATATGGTGTTGATGAGGCTGCCATAGTCTTTTTTATTAGTTGGGGGGTGTTCTAAGTATGAACCTTATCCTAAACAACCATTTTTTTTTGTTCTTACATCAAGTATGAGGGATTTACCATTTTATTCATGTGTTTTTTTTACCAACTCCTCTGTTACGTTTTCAAAGATCTAGATTTTTGTTAACTACCCAAATAAAAATGATTAATGATAGATTTTTATAGACTTTTCAACTTAAACGGAGACAAGAAAATGTACATTTTTGTCTATGAATGGTAATAAATTTTCTTAAATAACGCCATTTTTGTTTTGTTATTCTGTTAGAAATGTTTTATTTATTTATTTGTTGTGTTTTTTTATACATTTTAGTTATTACAGTAGATTTATGTTGATAATTTATATTTATTTTTTGGCATTTTAGAGTTTTGTATTTGATTTTATTTAGAGAAATATTTAGAAAATTGTTTATGAAGGTTATTAAAATTATTTTCATTTTGGGAGACATTTTGTAATTGTGGTAGAGTGTTTTTCTTGAAAATGTTTGGTTAAAATTTATGGTAAAAGAATGTTTTCCCCTCCCAAGAAAGGGCAATAGTTGTAAATTATAAAGCTTTTAACCCTTCTGGTAAATTAGGGACATTAAGGTTTTAGAGAAATTGTTCATTTCCAAGAAAATATTTGAAAAAAAAATAGGCTTCACATTTATCTATACTAATATATCAGAAGTTAAACTTTCAGCCCAACCCAAACGACTTTTGTACCTTTGTATATTTTGTACTAATAAACATAGAAAAAAATTGTAAATCGTATTACATATTTGTTATTATGTACTGTGGTTCCTATAAGGAACAAAGAACCACAAACTGGTTTCATTAAGTTCTGTTAGATGATTTATTCTTGATTTCCCTCCAGCTATGACCGTTTTGTGTTATCTCGCCAATCCATCGCCATTTTCTATTGAGTATTTCAATCTAGATGGGCCGTTGATGTGTTCTGTTCCATAGATTTGAGTTTGGTATTGTTGCAGTCCAGAATATCTGAAGAATTCTTTGCAAGCATCGGTTGGTAAATACCTGCACAGCATTTAACTCACGTGGCAGCGCATTCGACGTCTCGCAGGCATATATGAGTATTGGTATTAATTGTGTTATATCGCATACTTTTGCTCTTATCGGTGATGTGATCAGAGCAAGACTTCTGTGGACGGAACCCAGTTTTCTCACGCCGAAGTTCCGGAAAAATGTTGCTTATTGCGTCTCCAATTTTGACATTCTGTAAGGTCTCCTATTTTGGGAATGTTTACAATAATACCTTCTTTGAGCTGGGAGATCCTACTCGTTAGTAGACCAGAAGGTTTGGAGCAGTTGCTACAGAAATGTCGATAATGTTTGGCTGTCCGCTTTCAGCATTTCAAGTGTAATGTTATGTGCTCCAAGGTCCTTATTTGCCTTTAAGGCTTTGACAGCGTTTAATATTTCGTTAAATTCGGGAGACTCAATTGTGATGTCTTATGTAATGGTTAGAGCAAGTACACATGCTTTCTGTAGTAGTCTTGTCTCCATATTTGAAGTTGTGCCGACCGAGATGTTGTTTACACTCCCTCGCTGTTCTTTAAAGGCTTTGTGGTTGCGAGGTTTTTACCAGTGACCTTTTTGGTGATGGCATATCTCTTGGTCTGTGCTCTTCCGCAGCTTTTTGGGTATCGCACGCGAGTTTTGTGTAAAAGCATCTTTTGTTGCTTCTAGCGCTTCGCTTTACTTGTTTGTCTTGTCGGCTGTAATCTTCCTTCAGCGAAACTTTCTCCGATCGAGTTCTGGCTGCATTAAGTTTAGATTTAGCATCTCTTCTTGATTGTATCAGATGCCAAGTTTCATCATATATCCATAGCTTTTTCCGTGGTATTCTGTAACCTGCTTGAACATTTGGTCATTCAGTAACCGGATGGGTACGACGTTTAAGCCATCCTTAAGCTCTGTGATGTAGTTATGCCTCCTAGCAGAGATAAGCAGGTTCCTTACATCGTATTTCTTCGCTGATGTTTCGGGCTTTCGCATTGCAGCGACCTTAAGGCAGATAGATGCTATTAAAATGTGGTAATCAGAAAAACAGTCCGCCCCCTTTTAGCTCGTACATCAAGAAGGCTTCTGCGCCAAATTTTGCTGATGGCGATATCGTCGGTCTGGTTCTTCATCGTCCAATCTGGAGATATTCAAGTAGCCTGTACACTGCTCTGTGGGAGAATAAAGTACCTCCAAAAACAAGGTTAGCGTTGCTGCACATTTGGGTGAACATCCTCCAATTCTTCGTCATTCTACCGATGTCATGTGTTCCCATTAGCCTCTCACGACCTCTGTTGTCGGGTCTCAGTTGCGCTTTTATATCATCCATTAGCAGCACTATATTTCCTTGTGGTATTGTGGATAGAACTTGGTTCAGATGATTGTAAAAGTTGTCCTTTTCATTAATTTGTATGGAAATTCCCAAGAATTATTCTATCTCCGCATGGTTTCCAGTTAATTAGAGTATGTCGGGCTGCTTTGGACAGATCAGTCTAAGTTTTAAAGAGGTTACCTGCCGCATAGGCCTAAACTGCACGGTGGACTTAACACCGGATAGAAACAATGCGTCTATCACCGCCATTAAATGACTTGCAAGGAACGCTCAATTGGCAAATTCGTATACAAAGATTGCACAGATCAATGCACAAACCCCTTGCTCGAGAGCTCGGGTTATCTAATCCTTGCATCCATAGCTAGCTAATCAACCAACAGAACAATTATGAGAGCTGCAACATATGGCCTGGTAAACCAGTCCGATCTATGGTCTCTGACTTCAAAATTTACCAGTCGATAAATGTCAGAGTGTGCGTACTATAACACACACTTCTGACCTCGACCGAGAACCAAGCCCAATGAACAGTGCATCACGAATGCTACTACCCCAATACATTTCCTGAGCTCAACGCTAGTTGTTATTTGCTACTTTCAATTGCTCTGTTGTATCGTCAACAGCACCTAATAAGATACAATTGGGGGGCCCGAAATTTGTAACTAGCCCAAACATGAGTACTTTAACCAACGATCTTCTTCCCACGATTTGGGTTTTAAACCACAGCCACCACGTGTTCACCGAAGTGACCTCACCAATGATCCTACAGGACCGGAGTCCTGGGACCATAGGATCGCCGTGGTACTAGATAAGTCTCTAGTCAGCTCCGAATTTAATAAATTAAATTCTTACCAGGAATGAGGTCCGTGCACCTCGGAGTCCCGGTTTCGCTCCATATTCCCCCTCTATCCGTGCATATCCGTCCCCACTTTGGGGCTGCTTTGGACAATAGTTTGTCGACACCATTTGATTTGGGTTGGTTCTCTGGCTTTACAAAAGATGGAAGTGTGAGGTTATCACAGGTTTTGTAGTCGCCTATTCCAGGCCATCTGACTTCCCACAGTCCTAGGAGTAACTGGGTGTATTTTGTGAATTCTCTGCATACTTGGGCGAATTTTATGTGTTGTTAATTTTCATAAGAAAAATAGATTTTGGGTTGAAAATAAAGTGATTACAGATTGTCGTCCTTTTTGCATTTGGACCAGTATTTACCGACTTATAACCAAATTTCAGTTCATTTTGCTGCGAATGAACGGCGAAGAGCTCCGGTTTATCTAGTATTGTTTAAAGAGCTGTCAAGCTTCAACACAGGATAAATAACAGAGTGACAAATTTTACCACCAATGGTGTGAACAAATTTTCAATGCTTCACATCATATCAGTAGTTTTGAAGTTTTTCAACTTCCTTATTATTAATTTACTACAAGATAAGTTTCCAAACAGATTAAGCTGCTGTTAACAAATTAAGCTGCTGTTAACAAATTATTAAACTCAATCTTATCTTAAATTATTAAAGATTTTTCAAAAGTTTTTTAGTGAATTTATCAATACTTAAACAAGCCCTCATTTCGTTGTTAATAAATTTATAAAAATTATGTTATCTTATGTTTACACACATTTTTATCTACCGGATGCCTGCCTGGTTTATAGATAATTCCAACAAAAAACGAACGAACGAAACAAATTATATCTTTTAAAACACAGCTTTATTTATCTTTATTTCAATTGGTTTGTATTTATTTTAATTTTGTTATTTAACAAATATCAACAATTTAATTATGTATTTTATTTATAACAATTTGGTATCTAAGTATCGGCAGTGTTTACTTTTTAAAGCGTTTGAAGTTTGTATCCGTTAGCTAGCGGCAAGTTTCATTTGTAGTTGAGTATCTTTTAACAATTTCAAGTATGTTCAATATTTCCAAATGTGTCTTTTTATGGTCGTTCATATATGTAATTAACATCCATATTTACTTACTTACTTGCTTACTTCATTTCAATAGATACGTTTGCAAGTCTTGTTTTTTTTTTGTTTATTAAATTAATTTTCATTTTATTTATTTAGTTTTTTTTGTATGTGATTTTTACCGCCACCTTATAAAAAGATTAAAACTTAAATATCAACTTTTTTTGTATTAACAAAAATCTACAAAAAATTCTTAATATTTGTTTTCAAGTGTTTACATGCTTTATTAAGTAATTGAATCAATTAATTAATTTTGTGATTAAAATAAACAATTATATGGCATTTTTTTAAAAAAGTTTAAACAATTTTCAATTAAAACACAAATATTTTGTTTATTTCGTAAATTGCAAAGATTGTATTGTAAATATTTAAATAACTTTTTTTGTAAAAGTATTCTTCTCAAGTCAATAAATATTGTTAAGGCATAATTAAGCAATTTAGGTATATAAATAACGAAATTGTTTTATTAATTTATTAGATTTATTTAAGTGCTGTATGATACAAGAGCATGATCTTAATAATGCTAGATCAAGCTTTTATTTTTCCACTGGAACCCATATTGTTTTGGTGGTATCCGTCAAATCTGCAGTGTATTATTTAGTCACTGATCCTTGATCTGTACATCATCGAAAACGATGCACAGTGGTTTAGAAACGTGTTTTTTTTGGAAATAATTCAGTATCTCGGGAACTATTGGAGATATCGAATCGAAAGGTTGGAGCTGAGGTGCTTTCGAGTTGACTTACAGTTGTTCAGCTTCGTAGGCGGAATCGGTAGGTGGTGACCCCTCAAATGTGGTCACCTCGTGTCTCATATTTTTTTTAAAAAAATTCCCACAAATCCATTTATGATCCAAATGAACAGAAATTTAAAATATAAATAGTCCTGAAAAGGTCTACAAAAAATAGGTTATCTATTTCGTTCAAGACATATTTAGGTATTTTTTTAAAAAAAAAATTAGGTCCTTTTTTGGGTTTTTTAGATATGGTATGCCTACGGATTTTTATTTAAATATCAGCTATATTTGCAACCAAGAGAAAGAGAACTTAATGCATAAGAGTGCAGAATAAAATTTGGCTCATTTAGGCGGACATAGCCTCCTTCAGCCCTATCCAAACTTGGACAATTTTGAAAAAAAAAAAATTAAGTTTGAGTAAAAAATTCTAAAAATTCAAAGCACCGATCCTCGAAAGAGCTCCACATGTATGTGGACCTATATGTTAGTTAAATACATGCAGACGTTGTTTACTATCACACGGAAATTAACGTCACAATGGGCACTTTTTAAATAATCTCAGTTTTTGGAACATATTTTCCCCGTTTTAGGAATTTTGTTATTTGAGAATAAAAAACGGAAAAAATTATAATGCCATTGATTTAAGGGTCTATATTAGTTTCAAATTTTGTAATGATATCTTTAGCCGTTAAAATTGTACATTAATTCAAATTTTATATTTTTCTTCATGGAAGATCACCATATTATAATTCTTTAAGTTATAAGGTAAATGACTTCCCAACAATTTATAACAATATTTAATTTTACTAAGATATCTATCTTCAAGTCCTAAGGTTTTCAACAATATCAAATACTTATATAAAATTTTATTATTTACTCCTCAGAAGTTCCACAAACCTTGACCCATTTGAAAGATTTATACGTTTTTTCATTATCATTCGGATCTTAAATTGATTTTTGGCGATTTTTTTAAAAAATTTGAGACCCGAGATGACCAACTTTGAGGGACTACGCATTGGCGCTAGGAACAAACATAAATCAACTCGAAAACACCTCAGCTCCAACCATGTGAAATTTCGTAACAATATCTTCAATAGTTCCCGAGATACCGAATTATTACCAAAAAAAAAAGTTTTCTAAACCACTGTGCTTTGGAGATTCTGAATGAACTATTTGAGGTTAATTGATCTCTCGCCGATGTGGGCAATATTGTGCGACTAGACCCCGTTATACTTTTTAATGTATTCAAATAACACGCAATCGATCAATGCCTTCACAAAAACCTTGTTTTTTTCATTGAAATATCGACCTGCTCAAGTCCCTTTAAGTGATAAATTCAATAGGTCGATTATCAACTTCTTTTGGTCTGAATTGGATAACATGGACACCAACGATATGTGGTTTAAACAGGACGGCACTAACTGCCACGCAGCTCAAGCAACAATGGACATTCAGAACGTGCGATTTGAAGTTATGGTCATCTCTCGTGGAAGTGACAACTTTTTCTTGTGGGGTTTTCTTAATTCGCAGGTCTATGCGAATAAGCCACAAATCACAGCGGCTCTCAAAGACATCGGTAAAATTCAGTCTGATTTATGAACTACACTCATGTAAAATTGGACATTCTGGATGCGCACTACCCAGCGAAGCCGTGACGGACATTTGTACACTGTTATATTCCATACATAATGACTTTGATGAAATCTGGTACTAATAAAATGATTTAGACTTAGGCCTCTGAAATATGGTTGGCAGGTCTTACAACGTTGTCAGAAATTTGTCAAAATTTTCAATAAATGGTTAACAACCATATGCTTTAACATAAGTTCACATAGTTGTGTTAACCATTTTCTGAGCCTTTTTCTGACAACTTTGCAATATCTGACAACCATGTACACGTAGTTTTAATGGCAGAATTTTCCATTTGCTGCTTGCTACATTTTAGACATTCATTTTTATAAACTGATTTTCTTTTTATCTTTAGAATGCTCAGATGTTAATTTTAGCGACAAATTCAGTATCCACAATAAATCAATTTTCTCTGTTGAGATAATGACTGAGTCAGCTTCGGAAATAGCAATCAATTTGGACTAGAATATTGTAGAACATTTACCTCTAGGACAATATCGTATAACTTTCTCTTTCTTTGAAAAATCTCAATATTTTAAAACCATGTTTTCAATAAAAATTATCGCTACCTAAAACAACTGACAATCTCCATATCCCAATGAATTTGAGATGTCAAAATGTTTCATGTGATATTTAGATGGCCAATAGTTCAAATGTTAAGTTGATCGTAGTGCTCTACATCAATAAATGATTGGATACAAAACAGGGAATGGTTGTCTTTGCGAAGAGTTAGGTTCTTCCGGTTAGGAAACGATTGTAGGCTTTTTTGGCATTGGCCAAAGTTTCCAAAGAAATGACAATATGAGGATGCAATATATATTAGTTTCTTCATATATTCACTGTTTGCTTTTAATGCCATTACTTCATGTCCAAGATAGCCAGCATTTTTTACCGATAGTTTGTGGTTTTCAATAGATGCTAGAAAGGGCACCACTGGCGGTATCCAGTGTATTAAAATTTGCATCTGAGAAAATTGGTATAATGGAACAGAGGGAAATATACAAACAAGAATTCTATTAAATAAGTTTTTGGCGAAAAACTACATAATTGTTTCAGAGATGGGCAAGTGGCAGTTCCGAATGGTAATAATCCTCACAACAGATCATAGCACACTTGGTGTTAATAACTGTGATTGGAGCAGTTGATACGGACAGACATTTAAGACTTTCTTAGTCTGTTATTTATTATTAATTATCAGGATCTATTTATGAATTTAAGGCTATGAACTATTTGATAATATTGTCATATATTTGTAATGAAATTTAAATGAACAGAATAATTCAAAGAAAGAAAGAAATAATCACATGAAATTTATGAGCACTGGGTTTTTAATTTTACTTAGCGAAGATGTGTGTCTCACCTTTTGTTTTAATTAAATTTTCTGAAAGTTTATGTTCTCCTGTACGATTCGTTATTACATCATTTTGCAAATTGACTTAGCGTTAAATATTGTATCATATTTTATTTTTTTTGTAAATTTTTCAAATCCACATTTTTGCTCAAATCACATGTCCGCACTGTTAACATCTTGTTTTAAATTATAATCAAAATGACAGTTCAATTTATTCAAAACTAACTATATATGTTATACATATTTATAGAAAAAAGTCTCAATTGTACTAAAACCCCTTCTATATATAGAGTTTCCAACATAAATTATACAAAAAACAAAATTGCTAACAATTACGAAAACATAATAAACATTGAACATACCTGTCAGTGACAACATGTCAATACACTAAACGCACTTTATGACATACGCATTGTCACAAGTAGCTGTAACAGCAACAAAAAAAAAAACCGAACGAAAAAAATCACAAGCTTAAATATTTAATACAAATTCCACCATTGAACACAAAGTTTTATGTGATATTTTAACATTTAAATATGGCAAAAAAAAAACAGCAAACTACTGTATTATATGCATTGTAATGACATGTGAATTGCTTTGAATTTAGTTGTCAAACTACACAATGTAAAGTCATAAATTGTTAAAATGTGTCAAAGTACGCACAATTGTTGAAATGAATAAAAAAAAAAATGAGTGGAAAAACGGGGAAAAAGTGTAACTTGTACTCGTATATAGAGCGGAGGAATAAATGAACAACATTTCCTTAAAACAATGCCAGACGGACATACATGTACAAACGAGTGCAAGAGCACATAGAAATACAAACTGTTAAATACAAAACTCTGATTAAAATGAAATACAGATTTATATGGAAAATATTTTATATACACACGGCATAAATATTTAAATACATGAATGAAAAACTAAAATAAAACGAATACATATTATTATGATCACTTGTAACGAATCGTATGCACCCAACAACAAAATATTCAAGAGAAAACTTTACTTCAAGTTTTAGGACATAGATTATTGTATGCACTACTATTTAGCCTTTGCACCTACTGCAGCATGACTTTGTATCTGTTCTAAAACCACTTCCCCGTAATCAGTACAGTAATCATGTACTGGCTAGAGCGCACAGGGGCGGGACTGGATTAAAAAAAGTGGAAAAAATTCTGTTACTTTTAAATGGTTTTTCCGATTTTAATAAAATTCAACATGTCTCTACAGGCCCCAAAAATTCAAGCACTTCAACATAGTGTTGGAATTTGACTTGAATGCAAATGTAATTGTTTTAAATTTGAAAAATATTTGAAAATCCATATCCATATAAATATATAAATGTATTTGTAAGTTTGTTTGTTTGAGCATCGCGCCTAAACGGCTGAACCGATTTTATTGAAATTTGGAACATAAATAGATACTAAGAAGCGTCATCCATATAAATATATAAATGTCTTTGTAAGTTTGTTTGTTGATTTGTTGGTTTGTTTGAGCATCACGCCTAAACGGCTGAACCGATTTTATTGAAATTTGCAACATAAATAGATCCTTACTTGGAAGCATCAATAAGCTATATCTTTTTTTAATACTTGGACCAGAAAGAGATTTAAAGGGGGAAAACCGGTAAAATTGGTACCTTTAGTTCTTAAACAAATCAAGAGTAAACGGCTACACCGATTTGATTGAAATTTGGAACGTAGATATTCCTTTACTTGCAAGCAATAACAGACTATATAGTTTTTCTTAACTTGGACCACAAAGGGACAAAAGAGGGCAAAATTTGTACCACCCATACAAAGTAAATAGTTATTTTCGAATATCTGCAGAACTAAAATTGTGACTATCTTCAAACTTTATACGAATCAATTTCGTATCACTGTTTGAAGTTTAATTAAAAATGAGACGGATCGGAACAGAGGGTGTGACACCTCCCATACAAAGCAAATAGTTATTTTCAAATATATGGTGAACTATAATTGTGGAAGTCTAGTCCGAATAGCACCCTTATAATTTTACATGGTTTGGCTGAAAATGGGCGGTATTAAATTAGTAGGCACCTACCATACAAAGTAAATAGTTATTTTCGAATATCTGGAGAACTGTAAATGTGAAAGGCTTCAAACTTCATATGAGTTAATTTCTTATCAGTGCAAGAAGTTAATAAAAAAAAATGGGAAGGATCGGAACTCGCTGTGAGTCACCTCCCATACAAAGTAATTAGGTATTTCTAAATATATTGAGATCTATAATTACTAGATTCTTTCAACTTTGTCCGAATAGCTCTCTTATCATTTTACATAGAATAGCTGAAAATGAACGGGAGTGGATAAGTGGGCGTGGAACTTCCCATGCAAAGTATATAGTATTTTCGAATATCTGCACAACTATTATTGCGACAGCCTTCAAACTTTATACGAATCAATTTCTTATCAGTACATTATAGTACATTATAGTATATCCAAAAATGGGACGGATAGGAACAATGGGTGTGGCATCACTTCTTAATTTCTGGCATAACAGGACACTGGCATCAACGTAATTTACACAAAGTTTAAAGACTCTTACAATTAGATTCACTTGATATTCGAATATTTATATATTTTATCTACAATGGTTACAAAATAACTCATTTGAAGCATTACTTTAACTATTATAATAAAAAGCTTTCATATCATTATAAGGAGTCTGACTAAAAATAGGCGAAAATCTTAAAAAAAGCTTCAAGATTTTTTAAAATCACAGGATATTTTTTATACCTTCAACGGCATAGTATGCAATTAATCACAAACAAGAAATTCCGGTATTAATTATATTCATTTATTTGCTTTTACAATTTTTTCACTTTTTTTTTATTTTACTTCGACAGGGGTAGCGAAGCGCACCGGGTCAAGCAAGTATTATATATTTTTCAAATATATTTTTCAAGCCATATGTTTTGGCTAGAAATTATGTTTCCTTTTTACTGCAGAATGCTAATGAAATAAAGTGTAATACAACAACTTATAATTCAAGGCTTGAATTACACTTGCTTTCAACTTGAATTCCAGTAAAAATGCTTATTTGGGGCTGGTGTATTTGAGTTTATGTTTTGAACTTGGACTTTCAGCGAAATGGGTGATCCGAGCCTCAAAGCTCCAAATTAGGGTACCTCGGATATATAAAAATATAAATTTGATGCCAAATTATTGTTCTCGATCCGAATTAAAAGATTTTTATATATATGGGATCTACTAAAACTGATTTACAAAATTCATCGTTATAACTAAGAGGGCGGGTAAAACTTTGAATTTTCCGAATCTTAATTGGAAGGGCAACAGTGCTCCTGTCAACATTCATCTGTCGGTGACTCAAAATTTGAGCAAGCTGCTTCATTTCGTTGGTGTTGTACAGCCAATGATAGCAGACTACCGCGTGACTTGAGGAGAAAATAGAAAAAAGTGAATTTCGTGTACCCATTAAGCATTATTTTGTGCGGAAAAAACCATCACTCAAACCAAGGCTGAGATAAATACTATGGGAATTCTGCACCATAAATTTAAATGGTAAAAAGGGGTTTACTGAACTCATGATGCCAAATGTTCCAGTGGTTAAATTGGTCCATCTTTCGCCCTATTCTCTAGATTTTACCCCGAGTGACTATTTCCTGTTTCCAAACCTGAAAGAATTGCTCGGCGGAATGAGTTTTTTAATGAATATTTTGGTATGAGAAAGCTTTCCTCAAGATTTCCGCCGTATTTGCTCACAATCGGGTGGAAAAAAAGCTGCACACATATGCAGTTTCCATGGCAAAAATCCATGAATTAGGCTACGAATTGCTCCATCTTCCGCCCTATTCTTCAGATTTAGGCCCGACTGACTATTTCCTGTTTCCAAACCTGAAGAAATGGCTCAGCAGAATGAAATTTGAGTCCAACCATGAAATCCTCTCACAAACAAAAACCTATTTTAATGACCTCGACCAAACTTATCTTTTGGAAAAACTAAAAAAATGGAAAATCGTTAGAATTCAAAGGAGACTATGTTGAAAAACAAAATGACTTTTATAGCAAAAAACATGTGTTTCATTCAAAAACTCACGGACATATTCCAACTCACTTATTATTCTATTTATACAATAGAAATTTATTCAACATTTTGGCTGTTGTTAGCAATGTCTTCCCATCTTTCTGGCAACATATGGATTCCGAGCCAAAAGAATTGCTCAACTTTTGATGCCAACAACGAACCAAGCCAATATTTGATACTCTGCTCCAAACTGAAGCGTATCCCAGAGAGAGCGCTCAGCATTGAACGAAACAAATAGTAGTCGACAAATCTTTTCTTTTTTGGAGGGGATAAACAAATTAGAAAAACGTTGGACAAAGTGTATAGAGCTCAAAGTTGTATATGATTTTCTTAACCAAAAACCTGTAATTCATTGAAAAGCTCACGGACTTATTCTAACTCATTTCTAGCTATGACATTTCCACATCTTTCTGGCAACATAAGGATTCCGAGCCAAAAGAACTGCTCCACTTTCGAGGCCAAGAACGAATCAAGCCAATATAGGATACTCTGTTCCAAAGTGAAGCGTATCCCAGAGAGAGCGCTCAGCATCGAACGAAACAAATAGTAGTCGGTAGGGGCAAGGTCTGCGCTATAAAGCGAGTGACTTCATTCTAAACACTTTTTAACAGATAATGCAACATGTGGTCAAGCGTTGTCATATTCTGTGAGTTTTTTAGCCAATGCTCGTTTTAAGTGATTGAGTTGCATCCGGTACAGGTTCCCTTTAATTATTGAGTCAGATTTCAGTAGCCTAATAGATAGGACCCTTTTGCTTCTAACAAATACAGAGAATTACCTTAGCACCATGTATATTTGGCTTTGGTGTCGATTCCGCTGGTTTCCGCATACGATATTTAAAGCTTTGGGTTATCGTAATGAATCCATTTTTCATTGCAAATAATGATTCGTTGTAAAAAGGATTTTCTTTTATAGGGTTCAGCATCATTTCGGACATGCAAAATCGTCTTTCAAGGTCCTCGACTTCAGTTCTTATGGTACCCAATTTCCCAACTTTTGGGTGAATCCTGCTGCTCGCAAACGTTTTTAAATTGCTGCTTGTGTAGGTCTCAATGGTTTTGCAAGCTCTTGTTGAGTTTGGCAACAATCTTCATTGATTAATGCCTTCAATTCTTAGTCTTCAAACTTTTTTGTCTGGTCTAAGCGATATTTGTTTTCTGTATCAAAATCAACACCGTTGAACCATACAAAATTTCTCTCGTACGTTGAACCCGATGAAACACATTCACCATAAGTTTCGGCGAGCAATCGGTATGCTGCAGCGGCACTTTTTTCAAATTAAAGAAGTAAAGCAAAACTACTCCACTTTGAAGCCTTGAGGCTCAACTATACCTTCTCTATATCCAATTGCGATTGTATTAAAATCGGACTAGACCTTTCATATTTATTTCCACTTTACTTAAATCCCTCACTGTGGAGCGTTTAACTAAACGAATCAGTCTAGACTATAAAACCGAGTTCAAGTTCCAACTGATACATTTAATCTTAGTTTTTTCTTGTACGTACGTCGAAGTTATGTATTTAACTTCTTCGTAATAAATTTGTATGCAAGCGTTTTAGGACACGGTAAATTTTAAGAATTTCTTTCCAGAACGTAACTTATCGATTCCCAAATAACAAAAGTGTTGTTCAAGATTTCTGTTCTAAGGCTTTTTGATTGATAAACATTTAATTTAAAAGCGATAAGGTAACATCGCCTTAGAACTTTCTACGGTCTCTGAGTAATTTTTCACTGTGTCTTCTACGCAATGACAAATCTAATATAACTATCATTAAAAAAAACTGAAACAAACGTTAAAATGTCAACACAATTGCCGGTCACAAACCCAACCCAATAAACTTACAGGCACTGTAGCATGAGCTGGCAGAGGGATTGAAGCCGCTTGAGGAAGAGAGGAGAAAAAGTAGAGAGAAGTCTTAAAAAGACATGTGCATTTAATTTGCATGACATATGTTGTTGTAGTTGCTGCATTGTTGCGCACAGGAATTTTTTGTCTCCAACATAACCAGGAGCCAGTGGTTTAAGAAATGGAACGATGATGATGACACATACTTCAACCAAGTTAGGTGTAATGCAAGCCAGCCAGCCAGTCAGTAAGTAGTAACCACTACAGAATCTTTAGAAGAAAGCTTTATTTGTATTTGTTCTAAGCTCATTGCTAGAAAAGAACCTCACATGTTTGTACTTCCTCAGCACTGTGCAACACCTTTACGGTGATGCTGTTGTTTGTGTTGACCAATATCAGCAACAAAGTTAGTTTGAAGTTGTACAACTTAACGATTTGTAGTCAAGTCACTGTAAGCATGTTTTAACAAATGACACCTTCACACCATGTGTTAATGCCACTCTTAACCCCCTCACCAGCTTTTACATAAAATGCTGCAGCAGCCTCAGCTTCATACTAGCATACATGCAACAAACATACAGCAACAATAAATATACACGTACAATACATGCCACCATATAAGGCCTATTTAAAGATTATGGATTCTGTAGTTTTGTTTAACTTTTTTTATTCCTAACAAATGTGCGTTTACTTGCACTTTGCTTTAAAGTACAAAATACGAAAAAAGAATAATAAACAAAACAACACTCAGGTGTTATATTTTGCCACCATTACCAAAACCAGCTACATACAACAGCAGCAGCAAGCAGCCTCATCACAGCATTATTATTACAATCATCTGCTGCTGTAGCCTTAATAGTGGTGCAAGTAAGTAGTAGTTTTTCATAAATCTGCTTTGCAATTGTAGTTTAGCCTTTATAACGGCCTTCTTAACCCATCTCCATTGAACTGTGCGTTATTTGAGTAGAGTGAAAGTTAAATGGCGCTATTAGTTTTAAACTATTTACTATTTGCTAGAGTGGTTAAGAGTTGGGCTTCAAATAGCTTTGACCAATTTCAGTAACCCATATCTTAAATGATTTGGTGCAGTTGTTTTTGCATCTTCCCATGTAAGATTGCACTGTCCTAGATCTAGGAGTATCGTGCGTCTCCATGTATTCTTTGGTGGACCACGGGTTCTTGAACCTTGAGGGTTCCACTCTAGCGACATCATTGTTACACTTTCAGCATTCTTTCTAATAGCATGGCCGATCCACCTCCATTTCCTACGTTTTATTTGTGTTAGTATGGGTTATTCGTTGGTAAGATTCCAGAAATCAGTGTTGCTGATGTTGCTAGGCCAGAATATTCTGCATATGATTCTGAGGCACTTGTTGATGAATACCTGTAGTTCTTGCATGATGGTATTCGATACTTAACAAGTTTCACTTCCGTTCAATAGAATAGACTTTACACATGCATTGAGTATTCTAAGTTTGGTTCGTCTGGATATTTTTGAGTTTCTCCTGGTTGTAGTCTTCCTAATGTCGCTCTCGCATTATTGAGCCTGCTATTTACGTCCGTTTCAGCGCCGCCATTCGTTGACACTGTACAGTCTAGATAGCAGAAGCTTCGTCCAACATTGCGTGCTAATCTTTCCAAATCTTCTAGTTTTGCTTGCATGTTGGAGATCTTGTGCGAGAGTAGACAAAAATCATTCGCATAATCCAAATCCTCGAGTTAACGTGATAAGCTCCATTTTATTCCTCTTCTCTCTGAACAGACTTCGCTCATGATGTCATCCAGCACTATAATGAATAGCACGGGTGATAGGTGACATCCTTGGTTTACTCCAACGTTTGTGTGAATTTGTTGACTTGTGAAGAGCTGATAGTTCTGCATCCTCTTACATAGCTCTGATGATTCAAGTTATTTTCTGGGGTACTCCAATTTCAGTAACCCTCAATTGTTAAAACAATTCCATAGCTTCCAGGGGCAGGTTAGCACCAAGATTCGCAAGTTCATCTGTTCTCTCGTTATCTAGGATATTTTATTTGCCAGAAATCCAGTACCCGGTTTAATATTATGCTGTTCACGAAAATCTACAAGCTCTTTATAATAGCGGTTGACTGCCTTAGATCTACTATTACACGTATTCAGTGCTATAATAGCAGCTTTACTATCAATCAAAAACTAATATGTATCGCAAACTTGCTGCCATTGCTAGAACATAGACCTGGAAGATACTGCGGTCTGAGATCAAATGATAGGATTTCTCTAATTTTATAACCAACGATAAGTATATTTAAGTTCGAATAGCGTACTTTACCATGAAACCAGTTCTCCAGTTTTGGAAAGATAGTATCAGTCTTGTCTTATCAATGTCCAATATTACTTCAGAATGCCAGACCATTCAGCTTTTCCGTGATCCAGTTTCAGCTAAAAGGTTAACTTTATCGACTAGATGAGTGAATGTTTTGTCATCCTTTAAAAGAGTCGGAATTGAGGAAGAAGCATTATCCTTTACTCTTTTAACGAATGGCCAAAAGCTTTTACTACCCCAGGGAGTAGTAATAACTTTAGTACGAAGGCATTGCTCGTCTAGAGCTATTTCGAGTCTTAGTACTCTTGCATACGAAGATCTTGCCTTTTTGCGTTTTGGTTATTGCGCCAATTTCTGAATGATTCCTCTCTGAATCTGATATTTTGCACGTCTGATTAAATCAAGATTTTTGTCTAGGTCTAATCGAAGATTTCTTTGATGAAATGAAAGTCTTCATTGTGAAACATAGCGAAGTTCCGAAAGCGAAAAGGAGGTGGAAATGGAGCAATGAACCGAATTACTTTCCAGGGTGTGAGAAAAATGTCAAAAGTATTATTTTGGTGCCCTTCAACACATCATTCACTAATTGCGCAAGGAATTGTGCGTGGTGAATAACTCAACATATTGGCCTACTTTAGTCGTGTGGCTAAAATGGCGAAGACAAGAGGAGTTGTGAACATTGAAATCACCAGCAACTACAATTTTACTGTTCGGAAAAATCTCCAGAATCTTCAATATGGAATTGAAAAGGACATCGAAGCTTGATAGTGTAATATCCTTTCCCGCATTAGGACTTCTATAAAAGGATATGTTAGAAAGCTGTCTGAAGTTAATGTGGAACTGATACTATTATTTGTAGATAATACCAAGTGTAAGACTTCAATAATATCTGTGTTCATCTCATTAAGGATATAAATATGCTAAGGAACATTATTCACGACTGGGTGATTTCGAGAGATCGAACAGTAAATAGTTAAGGGAATATATTGCAGAGATAGATTTATTTTCTAGTTGACATCTGTTAGGATTCCCCAATATATTGTAAATACACGAACTTTGTGGTGAGGAATTAAAAAAAAGATGTAAATATTCTGTAACTAGACCACTTTGTGTACTAATGGAACTCTTAGACATAGTTATCTGGCTTCTGGGAATGACAAGAACAAATAGTGGTATGTGATCACTTTATTGCAAATTAAGTAATTTGTATCCAATTATTTGTTTCCCTATACAATTTTATGCTAGTGTATCACATAAATATACTAAAGAGTTATTGTTTCACCAGTTTCACTTATGCGATTGTATTTAAGTTTCCATTACCCAGCCATTTGTTGCATGCAGTTTTTATTTTCTATACATTTAAAATTTTTCTATGTATTCTATGCATTTTTTTACAAACTTGAACACAGCTTAAATTGTTGCTGTTAGATGGTGTGTTTTACTTCTTTTTTTAGCTGCTGCAGCTCTCTAGTTTGGCTTTGCTTTTGTGTAAATTGTTTAAAAATATAATCGACCATGTTGTAACCTTTAAGCAAAAATTAACCTGTTGCCTGCTGCCACTACTGTTGGTTGGTTGTCCTCGCGTGAATTTTAACACGTTTTCATGCTGAAGATGCCCTGGTTGTTGTTGCTAATAATTTCTACTTTTTCTTAGATATTTTTTTATTTTTTAAATATATTTTTAAAAGGTAAGCAAGTATATAAATATTATGATGTTTATGTGTTTATAATAGTTGGGTAAATAAATATGTGCCATGGAAATTATATTTACTTTGTATGCAGGGTATATAATTTTAGTGAGAATTTTTAAAAAGTTGCAAGTAGCTTTGCTGCGGCAATAAAGAACTCGTGCTACTTAGTTGTAAGTAATGGTGTGTGTTTTATTAGGGGTTTTTAAATATATAATTAAGGAATTTTTACTGTCAACTGATGTTTTAGGCAATACTTTGGTCAATAGTTCATAATTAGAACTGAACTAGAACTGAACTAGAACTGAACTAGAACTGAACTAGAACTGAACTAGAACTGAACTAGAACTGAACTAGAACTGAACTAGAACTGAACTGGAACTGAACTAGAACTGAACTAGAACTGAACTAGAACTGAACTAGAACTGAACTAGAACTGAACTGGAACTGAACTAGAACTGAACTAGAACTGAACTAGAACTGAACTAGAACTGAACTAGAACTGAACTAGAACTGAACTAGAACTGAACTAGAACTGAACTAGAACTGAACTAGAACTGAACTAGAACTGAACTAGAACTGAACTAGAACTGAACTAGAACTGAACTAGAACTGAACTAGAACTGAACTAGAACTGAACTAGAACTGAACTAGAACTGAACTAGAACTGAACTAGAACTGAACTAGAACTGAACTAGAACTGAACTAGAACTGAACTAGAACTGAACTAGAACTGAACTAGAACTGAACTAGAACTGAACTAGAACTGAACTAGAACTGAACTAGAACTGAACTAGAACTGAACTAGAACTGAACTAGAACTGAACTAGAACTGAACTAGAACTGAACTAGAACTGAACTAGAACTGAACTAGAACTGAACTAGAACTGAACTAGAACTGAACTAGAACTGAACTAGAACTGAACTAGAACTGAACTAGAACTGAACTAGAACTGAACTAGAACTGAACTAGAACTGAACTAGAACTGAACTAGAACTGAACTAGAACTGAACTAGAACTGAACTAGAACTGAACTAGAACTGAACTAGAACTGAACTAGACCTGTTTCTCTAGTATTAAAGTTACTTATGAAAAAATGTGAAAAAACAGATCATCGATTGTTAATTTTTTTCCGAAATCTGGGAAAGGGAATTAAGGAAACTCTCTCAATATCATCACTCAAAAGATTCAAACATAAGCGATGTATTGAAACTGCATTTTAAGAAGCTTTCGATTACATTCGAACTTTGTAATGTCAATAACCGAAGAAAATACCTTCTAAAAACGACCAAATGTAATGAAAAATGAATGACCATTGGCAAAAGAAAAGAATGACTGAATTGGGAAACCGACAACAGAAGCTAGTTGGAGTCCATAACGGTCATAGATAGAGAAACATTTTCATGCACGCTTAAGAGGTCAAAAATCTCTAGCTGGAAGCTAATGGTCGAAACATCAACTTAATAATTATATACATAAATATATATTTATATCTAAGAAAACGTGCGATATCAACACAAATGATATCTAATTATTAGTTAGTAGTCTTGTGTAAATTAATGAATCTGTGAAACAAAAGCCATCAACATATTTCCAAAGCATGCCCAAAAAATAATCACATCATTTTAATCATTCTGCCCCCAAAAAACTAATCAAAAACTCAACAAAAGAAATGTTTTGTTTTAAATTAGACACAGCAAATGATGAGTCGGCTGCGGCAATCAACATTTATCATCATAAAAAAACAAAGTCTTCAACTCATTGTCAGTTATTATAAAATTTTCTTTAATCAAAATGATTTTTCAATTCGTTCTGCTCTAACAACTCCAACTTAATTTGCATAAAGTTTAATTTTCAAAATAAAAAAAGTGAATAAAAACACACGAAACAAACGACAGCAGCAGCAGTTACGGCAGCTGATCATATAAAATTGTATACAAGTATGGATGGATATTTATAATCAATACGTGATACAGTGTTAGTGGAAAAGTATCTGTGTGTGTTTTAGTATTGTAACGAATTGTCGGCGGCAGTCAGACACACAGTGTGTTAATGTCTTATAACGATGATTTTAATCAAAATATCGTACAAAACAAAAACAACGTTGAAAAGATACATACTTACAAAACCGAAAAAAAATCAACAACTAAAAGTTTAACATTTTAACGCAAGCTATTTATTAATCGATGGATGGATGTAAAAGGGTATTTCATTAAGTGTTTCCTATGTTTAAATTTAAATAAAACAAAGTGTATATGAGGTATCGTCGATTTTACATGACTCTGTCGCATAAATCAGACTGAATTTGACCGATGACATGGGTTGTGCTAGCTTTGAGGGCTGCTGTGATTTGTGGTTTATTCGCATAGACCTGCGACTTAAGAAAACCCTATAAGAAAAAGTCAAATGGCACGATCTCTCAATTCACATCAAGAGAAGTTGTTAATCATCGACTTATTGCGCTCGCCGTTGACTGTGATGGCCTGACCATCGCCGTTCCTAAAGGAATATGGACCGATAAAGCCACCAGCCCAAAATCCACACCAAACCATAACTTCATCGGGATGCATTGGACGTTCTTGGATCTCTTGCGGATTGATATCGTCACAAATTCAACAATTTCATCCACAAATGGGCCTCACCGTCAAATGGGCGAAGCACGTGGAGAATACCCAGTTTGATAAAATAATTTAATAATTTCCAAGTGTTGTTCAACGCTATATTCGTCCATGGTGATTTGACAAAACAAACTGAATAAATGACAGCCAATTTGACAGATGTAATTTCAATAATATGGCCGCTATCAACTGTTAAAGTTCGGAAGTTTCTATTGGAACACCCTTTAGCTATGCTTATTTTTCTTCATTTTTTGTGTTTTTCTTAGATGTTGTTGGATTGTCGTCATCATCTATAAAACATGGCGTTTTAATTCATCTGATGGATACAAAAACCACAATCACCTACTACAACAATAACAACAACTACATATTTACTATCATACAACATTAAGTCGCAAACTCAGCAGCAGCAGCAGCAACGTTCATCTTGCTGTTTTTGGTAGATCCCAACTTGAAAACATCAGCTCTTATAATGAATAGATAGTTTTGTATACTGACTGGTGTTTGAATAGTGACTGAGTGCTGATGTTGTTGTTGTTATTGTTGCTGTTTGGAGACTCAATAACAGCAGCAACAGCAATAACAATAACATTAATAACGAAAATGAAACATAAGCAACTGTCAACAGACCAAATGATTTGTATTTTTGTTTTTTATTTATGTTTCATAAATTATCGGATATAGTAAAATTTTTATTTTATTTTGTTGTTTTTGTTTTGATATTAGTGGATTGTGTTAAATTATATTAGGGGTATTCATAGTTGGAAACAATTGTTAAACTTTTGAAACCGATTTCAACATATTTTCAGAAATACATAATATCAAAAAGCATTAAATGCCGCAAGAACTACTGAAACTGGCGAGAAATGTAACAGGATCTGCTCCAGTAAATAATCACCTTTTATTGTGTGAATTATACAAACTCTCTACCGTTTACCTTATATGGATATCTATATATCTTAAAACAGACATCAGTGGTTCAGAGGCTAATAGTTAAAAAACGTTGTATGCGAAGACCGACAATGCAATGTAGTCGTATGGATCCAGTAATATTCCTAATATTCAATGAATACGCTATGCGATAAATGGTAGGGATCAGTGTAAATGTTTACCGGGAAAAGTTACATCGATCAAAAAATAAGGAAAATTTAATTTTTTGTGCCTTTTTCATGCATTTTGATGTTCATCAAAGTTGTTAAGCTAAATAGTCAATAAAGGACAGAGGAATTTTTGATTGACACTATTTTTTTTATGTTATATAACAAAACTCAATTTAAATTACAAGACCCCAATCGTTTCTTTACTGTCTTTACATTCTTCCTTGATGGTGCGCCTTCTTCTTCGGATTCTGTATCGGATGGGGATTTGTCTACATCTGGAAAAAAAAATCAATTGTTTTTAATTAGTTAGTTAACATCAATTTGTAACATACCTTCGGAGGAAAATCTCATTCGTACGGATCGGTATCATATGTCTTTTGCGACTACCAACAAATTTCATCCACCAGCGAGTCTAGCCTTTTGCCTTTATATTGCGTTTCCATGGGCATGGCCACTAGGGTGCGCATCAATAAACGAAAGTGGGATTTTTGACAGTATTACCCCCAGCTTGGTGAACATTGGTAAAAAAAAAAAACATTTGAGATACATTTACAAGGGGAAAAATTTAATTTTTTCAGTTTTTGTAAAAAAATTGGCATTAAGTAATTACTTTTGCAATTTAATTTAAAGGAATCTAAATGTGTACGTAATTGTCGTTCTACTGAGATATAAAAAACTGAAATCGATTACAAAATGTTAAAGTTATTGAAAATTCCCCAGGCCATTAACGTGTCTCAGGCCACTATAACAAGAAATGTAGGAACAAAATTAACATATTTTGATAAATATTAAAATAAAACCTCATTTTTACTTAAAATATATACAAATTTACTTGTATATGAGTTTTTGTCTTCGTAGGATACCGTTAACCTATTCGCAGGTATGACCAAAATAACTACATTTTTTTAACGGCAGTTTCAAAATTCCATTTTAAAATTTTTAAAAATTTTGTTAAGCAAATTTCAGAATTTTTTGATCGTCACTTGAGGATTCATTGACAACATAATAGGGAATAAACATCTGAAAAAAATATGTCAATACCTCCTATAGTTTTTCCGTATCTGCGATTTAAATTTGGAAATTTTCGAGAAAAACAAATTAATTGTCCATATTTTGGCGAATGAGGTTAATTTCCTTACTGTTATGAATTTTAAGTAAAACATATTCAGAATAATATAGTCCAGATAATTCGAAATATACTCTGAAAGTTTTACTAAAATTGGAAGACTCGTGAAGGTCAAAAGTCAAATTTTTCAATATTTGGAATTTCTAATTTAAAGATAGCAAAATGTTATTTATTTTTGTGCCGATTTTGATGAAACTTCAGAAAAATATAAAATGAAGTCTAGTATTTACAATAACAGTGCATAAATGGAAATTAACCCTTAATGGCACTTAGGGTTAAAATTGTCCCCATTTTTATGCTATAAAAAATGAAATGCTCAACTTTAACTTTAAATTCCTCTACAACAGCTGAAACTGTTTTAATGAAATTAAAACTGGAGAAAAATTCAAGAAAATATCTGTTCATCAAAAAAAATATCTCTATCGATTCAAAAATTACAGAGTTTTTGGCCGATGAAAAACGATCCTGAGCCACTATGCGCCAATCGTAAATGACCACTAAGTTTAAAGTCAATCACAGTTGCAATTTAGATTCCAACAACTTCGATATGGATTTCGTTATGATAACCATTTCTCACACCTTGTGAATGAAAATTTAGAAGGAAAGAAACAGGATCCCACCCTGAGGGACTTTTTGAGGTTTAAACATTTGCATATAAACTTCACGATAATTTACTACTTAACGATAATTTAATAACCAAATTTTGGCCCTAGAACAACGTGTTAATTGCGAAGAAATTTGCCTGAAAACTTCACAAACAAAACCATTTTTCAACAGTTGGACATTTTGTCTAACAAATTATAAATCATGTTCTATTAAAATAGCGTATTCTTGCCTTGAAAGC
Organism: Calliphora vicina; assembly: GCF_958450345.1. Lineage (NCBI taxonomy): Eukaryota > Metazoa > Arthropoda > Insecta > Diptera > Calliphoridae > Calliphora > Calliphora vicina. The sequence goes on along the minus strand of NC_088781.1, from coordinate 106,954,899 downwards.
AAATTCGAAACAGATTGCGGTATGATAAAAAACACAAAAGAAAATCTTCATTCAGAACTTCAACACGATTTGTGATTGAACTTTTTTAACAACTGCAAATAAATAAAAAAATATTTCTCATTATTTGAAAAAGTTATAGCCCTAGTAAACAGCCTTAGTATCAGCTGATATTTATTCATAAAAGGTTGTTGTATATATACCTACATATGTATAAATGTTTATGGCAATTTATTAAAAAAATATTTATTTTGTTGATGGCGTTAATCAAATCAATTTATATCATTTTGTTTTATTTGTTTCAGAGATTTCTACTTGAAAGTTGAAATAAGAAGTAAAAACAAAATGTCATCATTAATATTCTTGCAAATGGTTGTTTCTTGTCATTAATTTATTATTTTTTGTTTGATTTCCTTTTGTTTCGTTTACTAAACTCAAATATTTGATTTAAATAATTAAGGTCAGCTTTAATGTTTTAATTAATGCGATTTAGGTTTATGTCTTTAATCAAAGTTACAAAATGGCGGTGAGGCAATTAATTAATATTAAAGATTTGTACAAATGAGCCATGTATTTAAGGTAATTTTGTATATAATCTATCGTAAATAGAAAATAGGATTTTAGAAATAAAACTTTAGGGACTTGGTCCATGTTTTTCAAACAACATACAGAATTAATATGAAAAGCTTTTAAAGGACATCTTACCAGTTGAAATAATATGTTGCATTACAAACTTTTAAAATCTCAAATAAAGTCCAAGGTTGACAGCTTTACGAACCCGATGTACAGCATAGACTTAAACCCATAAGACTTCAACAAATTAGTAGCCATTTGAACGGTTTTAAGAAGTGAGAAATATTGTTGACCACAATTCAGCTGTCATCGGTTAAATTAAGTGTCTCTTAACCAGTTCGATAAAAAAAACACAACTATTACAACTAAAGTAATTACAAATCTGTCTTAATTTTAAAATTCTCATTAATTATGACAAAAATGCATGCATTGCTATAGGGCATTTGCAATTCGTCCTTGAGCCACCATCCACCACAATTTCCATACCAGTTTTAAACAATTTTGCAACAACAAAAAAAAGAAAAAAATAATAATAAATCTATTATACTAAATTAATCTCATTAAAATGTACTTTTTGTAACTAAAGCGATTATTGCGAAATTTTCTTTATTTATTTTTTTCTTGTATTTTTGTTTGTTATCAAATGAAACGAAAATATTCAGGTGTGCCAAAGAGACAAGTGTAAACAATAAATAAAATGTTAATAAAAATTAATTTTAGTTTAAAACCGTTAATAAAACTGTAGAAAAAATAAATACAAGTTAATCATAAAAAAAAATTTTAAAATAATCGCAATATATTTCGTATTAGACTCGTAAATACAAGAACAATCTTAAGAAACAAAAGCAACGACAACTGCATAAGTTTGATCGAAGTATTAAATGGCTTAAAGTTTAAGACAGAACTTAAACACTAAAATTTAGAAAAGAAAAATAAGTAAATAGTTGAGAGTAGGATTAAGACGAATTTCGTACCACTAACTCTCAAACATGAGCAGTATATTTACAAAGAGATATGTTAACAAAGATGGTTGGAGTAAACGACAGGCTCGATCAGTTGGAATCAGATATTTTGGTTTGAATAATAATATAATTCACTTCCTTTAAATAAAGTGTGTCTTTATTCTTAAGACAGTACCCACAATGGTATTTTCAGGAGTGAATAACAGGAGTAACGGCGGACCCTAGTTGTGGCGGGAATGGAAAGCGTACCAAAGTGAATGCAAGAACTCCTTAAGTAAGCATTCGGTCATATGGATACCGTCTAGAGAGAGACGACTCTGTGGTTGTTGCTAGTCATTCGATTTTAGGAATCACGTGCTGATAAGGAATCCACCGAAAGTCATTTATACGATCTTAATTATGGTATCTCTGGAAACAAGGGATATGAATTGACGCATTAATGGGCTGTGGTATTCTGGAACTTGAGTAAATAAAAGTGAGATTCTATAGATTTGCTTTCAGTCTAATGCTGCGGTTGCCTCCGTCCCAGTAAAACCTGGCAAGTTTCGAAATATGTTCGAAAATGGTCACCATCAAGATGGCGGTGTTGGTTCGGATGCTTATTCCTGATTTATGCTGAACTGGTTCTGGAACAAGGTCTCATAAAGACGCTATGTCATGGCCTCCCTGCATTCATAGATAACCATGGAATCTTAACGTGACTGCATAACGATTGGAGATAGCAGCTTTGAGTTGTGACCACGAAGAATGAACAACAATAACAATAACAACAACAACAACAATGACGACAGCAATGGCGTAGCTATGGAGACATCAGATTCCTCGAATACAAATTCTTCCGATGACATCAAGAAGCTTGGTGTACTTATTTCATCTCTGATGGACTTCATTAAAGAACAGGTTCGTAACATAAGAGTTATGTACAACAAGGCTCTTGATGAACTGCGTGTTAAGGGGACTGGCACATCTGAGCAGGAGGAACAGGCAACATGAACCTCGCCGAAAGTACCATACGTAAGGGTAGAAGCCAAAAAAAGGAGCAGGGAATTAAGTGATGAGACGCCAAAATCTGAATCGAAGAAAATGAAAAAAAGCACCGAGTCCAGAAGAGACAGCCGCTGCAACACCACCCAACGATGATACCGCACAACCATTTGAATGGTCAACGGTAACACGAAAGAGCAAACAATAAAAGAAAAATATGCCGAATACGATGATAATTTTGGCCAATTTCAAAACCGAATATGAGGGAATTTTGCGCAAAATAAAAGCTGATCAGGACCTCCAAGATTTTGGAAAGATCGTCTGTAGAATTCGTTGAACACAGAAAGGCTAAGTTCTGCAAGAAATTATTGGATCCAATAAGGAAGATATTGGGGAGTTCAATGAGTTCGTTGGCAAATCTCTTGAAGGAAAAGCTGAAATTGGAACGAAAATCAGAGAGACACTAATATAATTTAAGGATCTCGACAAAATAATAACAAAGACGGATGTTTGTACCGCACTGGAAGACCAACTGATTGTCATAGCCCTTGAGGAGAGTGAGGCAAAGAACATCGGTTAAGCATATGGTGGTACAGAATTTGATTGTCAAATAGAATTGCCCAAAAAGCGTTAAAAATGGGAAAACTTAAACTTGGATGGTCAGTGTGCCGCCTACCTGAGCCTCTCGTACTGAAAAGTGTTTTTATTTTAATTGTAATAGCATTTTTGATAGATCAAAACTCAGCCGAAAATGTGGTGAGGCAAATCATATCGCAAAGGATTGTACATCAGAACCAAAATGTTAGTTCTGTGTAGCCATAAAGATCCTGAAACTGGGCATAAAACCGGCAGCAGCAAATGCTCGGTCTTTACGTCTCACCAAACGTTAAACTAAGTGAATGTGAAACATTCATTGTCAAGCTTGTGAGAGATGCTGCAAAGTACAACCCGAAATTCATCGTATTCTCTTAGAAGCTTTGACTCAATTGAAACATTTAGGCGAGGTAAAACTAGCTCAGTTATCGACTTAAAGTTCGTAAGACCTGCTGTCTCAATGGACCTTAAATGGAGCGTTTACGAATACTATATCCACAGCGATCACCAGTCTTTTCATACTAAATACAGCCGATCAAAAGAAAAATATGCCAAATGCGAGGATAATTTCGGCCCATAGCGATCACCAGACCAAAATATTTACTAAGTGACCCAAGGATAACATCCAATTTATCAAGGTATGGCCATACCAAGACACCAGGCCTGAACGGCATACTAATCAGAGCAGTGAAAACAGCAAAAGCCACACGTCTTTGCAACTTTATTAAACAATTGTCTCCGAATGGGGAAATTTTCTGCTCCATTGAAATCACAGAAGTTGGTTCTATTACAGACCGATTTGTTAGATTATATTCTGGAGAAAGGTAATATAATAGATTAATGCCAGCAACTGAACGAGCAAAAGGAAAGACAGTATAGTTTTCGAAAAGCACGCTCCACAGTAGACGCAATTAACACGGTGAGGAATATGACAGAATAAGCTATAAGGGGAATGATAATAAATAAGAAATACTACCCTGGACATACAGAATGCGATTAACAGAGCAGGAACATTCAAAAAGTTTGAGATTCCAAATTACATAACACTGTGCAACAAGAAATTCTTTCCCGAATGAGACCAACGGGAAATGAAAGTAGATAATTAGTATAACAAAACCCATAAAGGGTTTTTAAAAGTTAGCTCGTGTTTTAAAGTTATTCGCCTTTAAAGTTCAGCTTTTTTGAGTAAAAATGTTTCATATATTTTTATGAATAATCTATTGAAGTAAGTCAATATTTATATAAAGTAATTTTAGTTGAATGTTCTAGTCAAATGATCCCATTTTGATTACACAAACCAAGCTAGACTGCATTATTGCAAAGCTTGGACTTTCACAACGTAAGTCCGAAGAACTGGCTAGATTTTTAAATTCAAATAATCTCTTGGCCCCTGGAACCAAAATATCAGCCTACAGACATCGTCAAGCAACACTGCAAGAATGTTTTTTTGCAAATAACGAGCAAACATCTGCTTACTGCAAGGATGTGGACAAACTAATGAGCCAAATGGACATTGGTTACAATGCGGCTGAGTGGAGACTTTTTATTGATAGCTCCAAAACCTGTTTAAAAGCAGCGTTGTTCCATCAAACAAACTCAAAACCATCGGTACCAATTGCCTATAGTGTAGAAACGAAAGAGACGTATGACTCATTAAAAACTATTCTTCAAGAAGTAGACTACAATAAACATCAATGGAAAATATGCTGTGACTTGAAGGTGGTAGCAATTCTTCGGGGATTGCAATCTGGATATATTAAATACATGTGCTTTCTATGTGACTGGGACTCCAGATATAAGGGTGATCAATATGCAAATCATGAATGGAAGTGTAGGGAATTAAGCAAACATGCGAATGCCAACGTCATTGAAGATCCCCTGGTACCTCAAGACAAAGTTTTATTACCACCATTACATGAAAACTGTGGTTAAGAGGGATGAAGTTTATACTACTTTAGCAAAAATGTTCCCACGACTCACTGAAAGTAAATTAAAAGAAGGTAAAACATTTAAAATAAGTATATTTTTCTTGATTATGCGTTTGTGCAGATGTTTGTAACGCCCAAAAATATTGGTCTAACACCCACCTTAAAGTATACCGATCGACTTAGAATCACTTTCTGAGTCGATTAAGCGATGTCCGTCCGTCCGTCCGTCTGGTCGGCTGGCTGGCTGTCCATGTAAACCTTGTGCGCAGAGTACAGGTCGCAATGTTGAAGATATTTCGATCAAATTTGGTACATATCATTTTTCTCAAGGTCCAAGCCTATTGAAACTGGCTGAAATCGGTCCACTATTTCACCTAGCCCCCATACAAATGTCCTCCCGAAATTGGACTTTATCGGTCATAAATGTTTAATTTATATATGTATATCCACAAATTCCGCTCCAAATAAGTTTTATATACACAAAATTCATGTCACCAAATTTTGTTACGATCGGTCCATAATTAGTCATAGCTCCCATATAGACCCGCTTCCGAAAATCACTTTAACGTGTATAAATCGCTTAAAAATGTTGGTAAACACACAAAATTCAACATAGTTAACTTTAATATAGACATAAATCACACGACCTAATTTCATGGTGATCGGTCCATAATTGGTCATAGCCCCCATATAACCCCACTTCCGAAAATCACTCAAAAATATAAATTATTGAAATTTTAAAAGAAAATTTTTTTTTGCTCTTTTACTTAGTGTAGGGTATTATATGGTCGGGCTTGACCGATCATACTTTCTTACTTGTTTTTTATAACTTTTCTTCCTTTAGGTGTTGTGAATGGTCCAGACATTCGGAAGCTGGTCAAAAATCAGGAATTTGATATTTTAAATAAAAACGAATTGATTGCTTGGCAATCAATCCAAGAGGTTATTGGCGGGTTGTTGGGTAAAAATAGGTCTGACAGCTATCAGAGATCGGTTAACGCAATGATGAATGTAGTCCATTTTTATATAAACTATGTAAAAAAAAATACAAATTAAATTTTAAAAATTAAATATATATGAACAATTTTTACTCAAAAAAGCTGAACTTTAAAGGCGCATAACTTTAAAATACGAGCTAACTTTTTAAAACCCTTTGGGGGTTTTGGTCTACTGATGTTCTACTATCACTTCCCGTTGGTCTCATTCGGGAAAGATTTAATGACCCGAAATTTGATGCACAGTGTAATAAGGATAATTGGTGACTACATCTCAAACAGAACACTCTGGTATGAAATCTATATAGGAATGAAACACTACAAAATATTTGCAGGAGGAATATATAACGAAGTATTGTAGCTTAACATACCCATAGATGCTAGTATTATCAGCGCGATTCTGGGAAGAAGTTGAAATGTACTCAAATTACACTATTCGGATCATTCAGGTAGAATTCAGGTTTAGAACTAGCAGATAACAAAACCGAACCAGTAATCACAAGCAGTCGAAGAAAGAAGGAAGCAATAAGTATCAAAGTAGACGAGCAGATATTAAATCTACAGCGACAATAAAATACCTGGGAGACTCAACTTCAAGACAAAACTTCAACTTCAGACTGAAAACTAAATTCAGGAAACTTATAGAATACCCCTGGGAAAAGACAGCAGCAGTAATCAGTGCATTAGACAGGGTTATTTCGAACGTTGGGGGTCGAAGACAAAGTAGAAGGCTCCTATTTCGGCAGAGCGGTCTTTGAGTGTTTAGTGGTTACAGAAGCATATTATTGGAGTCAATATATGTAATTACCGGAACCATCCCACTGGACCTAGCAGCCGACGAGCTTTATAGAGTGTATGCTGTCAAGGAAACAAACATAGGAAGGAGATCGGGTGGGAAAGGAGATGGGAGAACTCAAAAAAAATTCGATGGACGTACAGGATTGTCCCAGTTATAAAGAAATGGATTTAGCGAAAACATTTGAAGATTAACTATCACCTTACCCAATTCTTGACAGGCCACCTGGAATATAGAGGCTATCTATTTAAATGTGGCCGAATTGTCCAACATGTATGGAGACCAAAACGCAAAACATGTTGTTTTTAAATACACTAGATTCGAGAATAAAAGGCATCTAATTGAGGCAGAGATAGGGCATACAATTACTCCCGAAAACATAATGGGGGCCATGTTAGTTTCAGAAGGAAATTGGCTTTTAATTTCGGACTTTATAAGAGAAATAAAAGCGTTGTTGCAAACTGAGGAAGGGAAACAAAAAGAGTAAAGAGAAATTGTAACAAATTTGGAACTAGCTTAGATGCAGACCATATCTAATAAGATTCCGCACGCCATCATAAAAAAGGACAGTGTGTGACACATCTAGATTGAGGAGCATAACAGATCATTCAGTTTAATTTTAAAATCTTGTGGATTCAGTAGCCCACATTTCTACTTGTTGCAAACTCAAAGTCACATTTAATATACCTCCGAGATTTCTGCAGTATAATAGAAAAAAACACGCCCATATACATTTTGAGTTTATTACAACAAACAAAACAATCGTATCTAAAGCAATTAGTTACAAAATCTTACGAAATTATTGTTCTTAGATTTTTTTTTTGTTCATGTTGTATGTTCAACAACGGCCAACATGCAACAACAGTTACAGCCCCAACCACCACAATAGCAGCAACAAGAACGAACCACAACATACACACTCATACCGAGAGAAATAACAAAAAAATAATGCTAATAAAAATGTAAAAACAGCAAAATAAAATCGCTAAAATCCTAACAGAAAAAACAAAACAAAAAATAAATGCTTTAAATGTCATTTAAAGCTAAAAATTGCAGCGAAAATAAAACAACAACAACTGCAAAACTCACACAACAAATTTAGATAAAAATCATTGATTTGTTTTTGTTCAAAAAATAAAAAAATATTTATTATTTATAGTATTTTTATTGTATTTATGCATTGTTTGATATAGTTTTGTGCTGTTGTTGTTGTTGTTGCTCCAATCCATGTGCTAATACAATTTAAGCTGTTTTGTTGTTTTTTGAAATGTTGCCATAATAATTGTCACAAATTGAACTCATGTCATGATTTGCAAGCCAGTTGTCATGCAATAATCGACTGACAGGTGCAAACTATGCTTTTGAAATTGGTTTGTTATACGGGTTTCGTTCGCCCTACTACGGCTACTACTGTCGGACTACTACGAATAATGTTTTTATATGTTTTTTTTTTTTGTATTATTTCTTTATTTTGGTTTATGACTTTGGTGGAGTGAATTTTTTTTAACGTATCTGTTGCATTAACTCTACCTTGCAAAGGGCAGGTGTGTTAGGTAAGGTGTTAAGTTTAATTTGCTTCCTGGTTTAGAAAAATTGGCGCAAAATATCAAAGTTCAAAATTATGAATATTTAAACGTCAAACAAAAATTTTTCAAAAAAAGTAAAAAATTGTGTCTTGAGTTACAAAACATTTATTTTGATATACAAATGATATTTTGAGAAACTAAAGGACTGCACTGTGGGGCAGAATCAAATTTTTTGCAAATAAATCTGGCATTTCTAAACGGCTGATCCGATCGGGATAATATTTGACTTGGGCGTAGGCAAGGATTATTCGAGTTTAAGCAATATTTTTGAAGGACGGAGTTTTAAAGTGGCATATTTTTTAATCTAATTGAGATATTGACTTGAAAAAAAATAATTTGAAATAAATGTGGATCAAATTGTTCCTAATATTTGCAATCCAATTAAAATTTTGATACAAATTTTAGTTTTTAAAACTCAATAAAAATGTAATATGTAATAAAATCTTTATTTATTAACAAAACATTATAAAATTTTCAACGTTTTTTTAAATTTTTCATTCATAATAAAAAAATTTAAAAAACTTTGTCAAAAGGTCAAAGGAAATCCCGCAATTCCTAAAAAATTGGAGCGAAAATCCCAAAAATTTTATTTTTACAATTTTGCTTATAGGGTTTACATTTCCCTTAGAGCTGGAAAAATACTTTGGAGAGAAATAGGGAACACATTACGGTTTCTAGAACTACTTTCCGTTTTCTGTTCCCAGCTTTGGGATATTAGAAATGTGGCCCAAAATTGAAATTTTTATAAAAAAATAGGTCAAATTCCGAAGGGTGTAGGGACGCCATATTCGATAAATAGGACATGTTTTTCATATCAAAATTTTCTCCGTAGAGATACCTTACAGAAAAATATAAAATTCTTATATGTTATTAAAGAAAAATTTTTAATAAAAAAAGTGTTAATTCAGATTTGTCCAAAAAGCAGCAAAAATCTAAAATTATTTTTATTATTTTTAATTTCAAAATCGTTTATTTGTGGATCTATAATTGATTTTGATCTGAAATCTTTTGTATATGATTGGTAATTCGAGAATAGAAGGAAAGCCTTCTAAAGGAAGAAAAGAAATGGCTTGGATTACTAATATTCATGAATGGACTGGATTCCGAGATGTAGGATATCTTCTGAGTGCTGCAAGAGATAGAGAAGTGTTTGCAGAAATCCTGGGAACCTTTTGAAATTTTATGAAAATTTTAGCAATATAACATGTAATTAAATATAATTATATTGGTCGCCAACATTCGTATGACGAATAGGCAAATAAAGAAGAAGAAGGTAATTTAGTTGTCTGACTAACAAAGACAATTCGACAATTATATTTTTAAAAATGCGGACCAAGGTATTGCAAAATTGACTATAACTCGGAAATTATAAGGGATACATACGAAAGCACTTTTCAAAAATATAAACATCTTTGAAATCGGATGGGAAACAAAAAAATGGAACGTGTTTAAAAATGTCGAAGGTACTCTAATTTGACCCCTCATAGCGCCTCCTCTGGAGCATTTACAGAGTCCGTTTTAATAACTTAAACTCGAATAATCCTTGTCTACACCCAAATCAAGTTTTATCCCGATCGGACCAGCCCTTCGGAAATGCCAGATTTATTTCCAAAAATGTTTGATTCTGCCCCACTGTGGACTGCAGAATTATTGTCCATAATCCCCATAATAGGCCGCCCTCAGAAAATGACTAGAACACTCACAATTGTCTTATAATAACTAATGTCGTGAAGACGTTTGTCTTTAAGGATTTAAAATTTGTGTAACGAATAGCGCAGACTTTGCTCTGCAAAGCAAACCGTAATTAATTTTGATCTGGACTACCAGAAGGCGAAAGTATAAATAATATTAGGCAACTTTTTGTACCCTACCCACAAACGGGTATAATGCGTTTGTGCAGATGTTTGTAATGCCCAAATATATTGGTCTAACACCAATCTTAAAGTATACCGATCGACTTTGAATCACATTCTGAGTCGGTTAAACGATGTCCGTCCGTCTGGCTGTCCATGTAAACCTTGTGCGCAGAGTACAGGTCGCAATTTTGAAAATTGCTTTTAACCAGATTTGTGTTGTTTTTACCTGATATGCTGGGGCAGGATCCTGCTAAAAGGCACTTTTTTTTTTTATTTCATATTTTATTTATTGTATCTTATTTATTGTATCTAATGTGAACTATCAATAATTTGTTCAAATCTTAAATCTAAATATTATTTTTTATTTACGTCCCACCACAGTTGGACGAAAAATTATGTTTAATTTATAGATCCTATATCAGTGCAGGTCTGTTGGATTCCTTCTTCTTAGTCGGATGTAGCCATTACTTCTCATTAATGTTCGTGCAAGTGGGTTTGGGTGAACTTCTAACTTTTTCAAATATGACTCCGCTTGTTTTTTTATTTAATTTTTCACCAGGGAGACACCTAGGTCCTTATGAATGTTAATATTTCTCACATACCAAGGCGCTGCTCTTATCATTCGTAATATTTTATTTTGGAATCTTTGAATTTTTTCAATATTAGAAGCTGAGGCCGTGCCCCATAATTGAATTCCATAGCACCATATGGGTTTTATTATTGAGCTGTACAGCAAAAGTTTGCAATCTAAACTCAATCTCGAGTTTTTACCAATTAGCCAGTAAATTTGTAGTAATTTTAACTTCATTTGAGTCAATTTCGTATCTATATGCTTTTTCCAGGTAAGACATCGGTCTACATGCAGACCTAGATATTTAACTTCAGTTTGTTGAGGTATTATATGATTATTTATTAGGATTGGAGGGCACGATTCTCTACGCAATGTGAATGTAAGATGTATAAATTTTTGCTCGTTTACTTTTATTTAAAAGGCACATGGTTCATTTTTAAATAATGCGTTAGAATTGGTATACAATTGTTCATGTTTTGCAAAAACGCAGATTTATTATCCCATCATATGCGACTACCCACCATACCATCACAGAAGCAGTGTGCACTCTAAGAATCACATCCCATACTTGTCGGCAAGTGGAAAAGTAAAGAAATTTTAGTTTTTTTCTCTAAGTTATCTCTTATAGTTTAAAAGATATTTTAGTTTAAATTTTTACATTTTAATTTTATTTTTCGCAAATATCTTTGGTATTGGATATTATTTTTGTAAAAATGTTCTCTTATTTCTAATAAATTCCGTAAGAAGTTTTTTGGCAATATCTCCTTTCTCCTAGTCGTGAAAAATAAGGTGTGTTCGAGTACTTTCCAGTAAAAAATATCCAGTAACTTTATTTTAGAAAGTAAAAATAAACTACTCTCAATCTGAAAAGTAACAAAAACAAGTACGCGAACAACAATTTGTAAAAATAAGTTGTATTTTATTATAAATTAATTTAAAACGTTTGTTATGGGCTATTTTACTTATTTTCTTTGCAAAACTTGTAAATTGTATTAATTTTCAAGTTTTTAGTTTTGTTTGCAACCATATGTTTTTGCTCTCTCGTTACAAGTTTTTTAAAGTAAACGAACTGAATCCCGTAACTTCCAGTAATAATTTCTACAAATTATTACAAATTGTCAAGTACGCGAACACAACTATAATCAAAGCCAAAAATTTGAAATAAGTTGGAAAAATTTTGAAAAAAATTATGATTTATTGTTTTTAAAATGGTTTTTAATATTTCCCATTTTATGAATCTGCATATTTTAATATTATTTTTTTTAATGACATTTATCAATTAAAACAGAATTGTTTTAAACAACTTCCTTTTTTAAATAATTTTTTTTTAATTGAAAATTTCATTTTTACTGTTGACAGCTTGGCTCACTAAACAAATTTAAATATCGTTGTATGCATACAGTTTGTATTTATAGTAAAGCTATAAACCAAATTTGCAGTAAACCTTAAATATTAATGCGCATGTCCAAAAATTGAACGAATTTTTCATTGAGAAAGTAGTACTTAAGCATACACAAGACAGTTGATTTGATTTAAATACATTTTTACTTGGGCATGCGCAGTAATGACTTAAATTCTATTCTTTAAAAGAAACGGAAGTGCGTGTGTCTGATTGCTGAAATTGTACGCTTGTGCATCAGCTATTTATACTAAAACTTTTAACCGAAGCGCATGGGAATTTTTGTACAAAATTGATGAACGAAAATGTCTTCATGACATTGCGGTTAAGCATACACAAGACAGTAGATTTGATTTAAATTAATTATTACTTGGGCATGCGCAGTAACGACTAAAATTCTATTATTTGAAAGAAATGCAAGTGTGTGTATCTCTTTGCAGAAATTGTACGCTTGTGCATCAGCTATTTATACTAAAACTTTAAACCGAAGCGTATGGGAATTTTTGTACTAAAGTGATGAACAAAAATGTCTTCATGACTTCGCGAGTTCTTAAGTTTTCTCTAATGAATTTGCCACGTAAAAAACATAAGGTAGACATGTTATACATCAATGGATAGAGGATTTTGTCTACTTTTCAATAATGTATATAACTTTTGACAATAACAAAATTCATGGAATACTTTTTTTAAAAATATGACAAAAAAATTCTTTTTATTGAGTTTTTGCAAAGATACAAATTTTTCAAATTGAATTTAAATTTTTATTTATAAATATATTTTAATGAAATTTAACAGTTATATAGATTTTTCTATTGTAAGTGGAAAAATAAAAACAGGTTTTTAAACTTTTAATCAAGAATCTCGCAATTTCCAAAAAAAGTGCTGAAAAATCCCAAAAGAGGTATATTTTAGTTTTTTGGCTTAATATCCATACCAGAGGCAGCATTATCAGAACCCTTCACAAAATAATTAAAAGCATTTTTAGCCATCTAAAATGGGTTACTATATTTTGATATTGACTATGCAATTTGAGAATTTTTGCCCTAAAATAGAATTTTACATAAAAAATAGGCGTTCTTTGGATGGACCTACTCCCCTCGGTATCAACAATTTTTAAATTTGTTTTCATTTTAAATATTTTTGTGTACAATTAGCTTTTCAAAAGGTATAAATTCTTAATACATCTTCTTAGAAATTTTTTTAGATAATTTAAAAAGAAAAAAGTACATTTTTTCCCCAAAAACTAGCGAAAAATTGCCTTTTTAAAATTTTTTAAATTTGAATGCATATAACTTTGGAGTCGGTCATGATTTTTAAACAATTGCGTGCGTGTGCTATTTATCTCTTATTATTTTCAAGTTATAGACATTTCAAAAATTTTGCTATACCTTGGTCCGCTTTTTTCAAAAAAAGGATGTACTTTTGTACCGAATAGAATTAAATTATCTTTATTAGTTAGACAACAAAATTACCAATAATACACAAAATATTTCAGAGCAATATTAATTATGAATCCAAAAATAAACAATTTTCAATTTAAAGATTCAAAAAATAGTAGATTTTGGCTGTTTTTTGGGCGAAAAGGTGACTTAAATCTTTTTTTATTAAAAAAAAAATTCCTTTAAGAACATACAACAATTTTATGTTTTTCTGTAAGGTATCTTTACGGAAAACATTTTAGAATAAAAAACATGTCATATTTTTGGAATATGTCGCACCTACACCCTTCGGAATATGACCCATTTTTTTTATCAAAATTTCAATATTGGGCCTCATGTTCTAAAATCCCAAAGCTGAGATCAGAAAACGGAGAGCAGCTTTGAAAACCTTGATGTGTTCCCTATTTATGCCCAAAGCATTTTCCTAGCTCCGAGGGAAATGTGGACCCTATGAGTAATAATGTAAAAAATACCATTTTTGGAATTTTTGTTCCAACTTTTATTAATTGCGGGATTCCCTTTGACCTTTTGACAAGTTTTTTAGACTTTGTTATTTAGAATTTAAAAATCGTTGAAAATGTCATTGAGATTTGTTAATAAATATGTAAAGATTTTATTACATATTAGATTTTTATTGAGTTTCTAAAACTAAATTTGAATTTTACATAAAAAACTTGTATCAAAATTTTAATGGGATTGCAAATATTAGGAACAATTTTATCGGTTTATTCCGAACAAATTTTTTTTGTTTAAATAAATTAATTTTTGGTCTTACAAAGTGAAAGTTAATTAGATTCAAAAATATGCCACTTTAAAACTCCGTCGCTCAAAAATATTGCAAAAAATTTATTCAGATCCGACCAGCCGATTAGAAATGTCAGATTTACTTCCAAAAAATTTTGATTCTGCCCCACTGTGCGCCGCACGGTGGCTCATATCTCAATTTCATCGGCCAAAAGTCCAACTTTTTGTTAACTCCGATTTCCAAAATTTGAATGTCATTCAATAGTAAACACATTGAAACTAAAGTAGCCAAAAAATTAGATAAAAATTTTATCAATTGTGTGTGTGGCATGCTGTTAAAGTCAAATATTTTATGTCATTTTATAAAAAATGTGATTTTTGTAAATTTGATCGGAAGTAAATTATCAGTACTCGCAAACTATTACAGATAGTTGGATGATTTTTCTTTGTTATGTTGGTAGGATAATAGTCTTTAAGAGCTGATCTGATTCGTCACTGTACCCTTTATACCTTATGTGTTATTAATTTTTTTCTCAGGTACTATATTTTAGCCAAATTTGAATTTCAGTGGAATAAAAGTGCTTAGGGTCAAAAGGGGTTAAACAAATTTTACTACCAGGAGAAAGTCCAAGGTGTCCTCTTTAAGCCTATATATACTTGTTGACTTGTTTTGACCTGTTTGTTGAACACTTTTTTCATTTGAATGAAATTACTCCCAAATTTTTTTTCTATTTTTATTTTTCTTGTTCATATGACTGGCGCAAAGTACAAGTCGCAATTTTGAAGATATTGCGATAAAATTTGGTACATACATTTTCTTCCGCCCGAGGACTAAGTCTATTGAAAATTACTGAAATCGGTCCACTATTTCACCTAGCACCCATACAAATGTTCTCCCGAAATTATACTTTATCGGTCGTAAATGGTTAATTTATATATGTATCTACACAAATTTTGCTATATAAACTGAATTAATGTCACCTTATTTTATGATGATCACTTCATAATTAGTCATAGCTCCCATATAACACCCGCTTCCGAAAATCACTTTAACGAGCATAAATCTCTTCAAAATGTTGGTATAAACACAAAATTCAATAGAAATAACTTCCATATAGACATAAATCACACGACCTAATTTCATGGCGATAGGTCCATAATTAGTCATAGCTCCCATATAAGACCCGCTTCCGAAAATCATTCACGATAATAAATTATAGTGTAGGATATTATATAGTCGAGCTTGGCCGAACATACTTCCTTACTTGTTTTTATCTGCTGATAACTTTTTTAATAAGTATAGCTAATTCAAAAAACAAAAAATTTGCATTTTCATACTAAATGCTATACAAAAATTAAAAGTTCAACTTTAACCTTAAATTGCGCAACAACTGCTAACCGATTTTAATGAAATTAAAACTGGAGAAAAATTCAAGAAGTTATCTGTCCACCAACAAAAATTTTCTAAAATATCTCTATCGGTTCAAAAGTTACAGAGTTTTGTCCGATGAAAAACGAAAATGAGCCACTGTGCGCCGGCGAATACACATTACATACATTCAAAATATCCTAGAAACATTGAGTCTCTTATTAAAGAAAAGAAAAAGGCAACAATAGCGATTCCCGGTCGTAAAGGTTAATCTTAACCAGCGCCTTAAAAACTAATTAGTAACCAAATCTGAGAAATTATCTCAAAAACTTAGACACTACTATGAAAACAGATTAGTCACTGGAAAGCAGTGAAAAATATGTAATGCCCTATTGTATATGAGTACCCATACGAAAAAAATTCTTCCGAAAAATGCGAGGTATTCGCCTATCACTTGGAGAATGTATTTACCCCAAAAAATCTATGTGCACAATTGTTTGCACATATTTAATTCGATGAAATCAGGTTTATTTTAAAGCTGTGAAATATGCTTATTTTGGATTCCTTATGCAGAGCCTCTACGCGAGGAATCCCATATAAAAATCATGTAATCTTTCATGAGAAGTGGTAGCACTATACAAGTGCTCTCCGCCTTAAAAACCTGCTTCCGAGGAAGCACCATTTTTTGCTGGGTAGTGCTAAAATTAAAAATAATGTTGTGCCACGCCCATTTCGTAATTTAATGCTAGCTATACACCTCCGTAAGTGATCCATTACTAATTCGATAACTGATCGCCTAGCGGTTGTCGATATATTCAGTCTTGCAATGGTCGTCTTCCACAGGAGCTCTCATCTTGTCTGCAATTTATTTATCTCTATTAGAGAGCGATTACTCTCAGATCTATAACTCTTCTAGGTCATCAAACAGTTGAGGATCTTACTTCGCAGCCAGAAAGTTATGACTAACATCTAGACAGAAAGTACAGCCTGCTGCTATGCCAACATATTACAATAAAATATTTATCATATTAGCGGACTCTGATCACCACACAATCAAGGGTATATTCAAGTCGTTGCTAACAAATACAAAAATCTCAGCTACCTTTTTTTAAATAAATACACACATATATCGATGTATATATTTTTGGTGGGGGCTGTTCCAAGGTACCTACTATATACACCAACCAACCACATCATGTATTGGCAATAATTTTTGGGTTTATTCTCATAAATTAAGTTAATTAAATTGGCTTTACATTGCAAATGCAATGCAATACACGAGTATGATTTATGGCCAATTTATTATTGAAGGTTTATTATCGAAGTGGTGTCATTAAAATGGTAGTTAATCTAGATTGATATTGTTGACACATTTACATACGAATATGAACTTAAAAGAAAACGAAAATAAAAACAAAGTACATAGATAAATATTCATATGAGTATAACAGATAAATAAAT
Source organism: Calliphora vicina (assembly GCF_958450345.1). Classification (NCBI taxonomy): domain Eukaryota; kingdom Metazoa; phylum Arthropoda; class Insecta; order Diptera; family Calliphoridae; genus Calliphora; species Calliphora vicina. The sequence continues at coordinate 106,937,645 of NC_088781.1, read as the reverse complement.
ATAAAAACCGGATTGGGAGATAGAAATCAAAATAAATTTGTATAATCGTAAAACAAAAAAAAGCATCTTTATTTAGTAAATACTAAATCAACTCTAACAAAGTGCATTTAAACATTTAAATGAAATTCCTTTGCTGACCGACCGTACATCTACTAGAAGTCATAGAAATTGCCAAATGTAATGTCAGTCGTGTTGATATCTTTTAATGAAATCTTTCATGGTGTCAAATATTTTCCTACACTTGCAAAAGGTCTTTTACGAATGACCCCTTTATGCCACAACTGCAACTAAGACGAATTTGCGTGTTCAATCAATTGTTGTTGCAGCAAATAACTCAAGCAACAATACAACAACAACAAAAATCCCAAGACTGGTGTAGCCTCTGTTCTACGTTTATAAGCACCTACAAAACTATGTACCACTGACTACCAATAACAACAATCAAGCCAAACATTTATTGCCACCAACAACATTTATTTTAGAAACTTCCAAAAATGAAAAAAAAAAAATTAAAATGGAAAAGTAACAACAACCAAAAACACATTGCATGCTGCATGTCTTCGTGCTCATAAAGCAGTCAGTGGCCGTCACTCAACTGGCCAGGCAACTAAAGATTCCAGTCGAGGAAGACTAAAAAAGAACAGCAGAGCACACACAACCCAAAATTCATTTACGAATGTGTGATCACCACACATTGCAATGCATTTGCCAGCCAAAGTACAAAAATGGAAATGAAAAAAAAAACACCATGTGATTCCACCAAGTGATCGCAATGAGAGTGAAGGAGAAATAACAAGAATGAGGGAAGATAAATAAAATATTGATGGGTCCAAAACATAAGCACGGCATGGCAGCAATTGCTCATCTGTCAACTGAATCGAACTGTGCTCAAGTGTGCTTGCTGGTGGTGATGGTTGTGTTGGTGTCTGTAAATGCGAAATATTTTTGTATGTATTTAAGTTTAAAATATTTTTGTAAATGAAAAAAAAAATGTATGATTGCATGTCGGTCTTCAAGGAGTAATGTATAGTTTCATAGGTTGAGGGAACCATTTTATTTCCACATTTAAAATGCATTTTCTGGGGTATACATTATATTATGCATTCATTGAGATAAATTTAAAGCAAGAAATCATTATTTCTATTTCGAAATCGTGTATTTTTTTTTCTTTTAATAAGAAAATCATTCTTATCTACAACCATCATCAGTTTCTAGTCAATTAACCAAACCTGCAAACTGTCAATCTTCAGATTGTAAATCTTGATTGGCTGCCGCTCTTCTTTCAAGGATTATCGAGGAGTTCTATATATGGTTTGTCTGGCTTCCGATGCATGGATACATACTATGAAATGTTATGTGGGTGAAAGATCTTTATAAATATATTTATTGTTCTTCTGAATCTGAAATACGTCGACCGAGAACCAAGCCCAACGACGAACAAAATCCACCACTACAATACGTTTCTGCTACATTTAATGGTGCTGTTGAATTCAGCCAAAGCACTTAGTAAGATACAATTGTTTGCCACTAGAGTACTAGCACAAACATCAGCCATTTAACCAGCGATCAACTACCCTTTTAACCACAGCCACAGCGTACTCGATCGAAATGACCAGACAGTACAAAGTTCTGGTGCTCACTGTATTAGATGAGACTCTAGTCAGCTGCGAATTTAAATTATTACTAGGAATGAGGTCCGTGCAACTCAATTCAGGATCCCATCTTTTCTCCGACATATACATTAAAAGTATGTCAAAATCCGTTCGTTACTTGACGTAATAAAGGTTTATGTACCTAATTCGTTCAGAGATGTGTTACAGCCCCAACTTGTCTCATAAGCCGATAAAGACATCACAAAACTTCTTGTATCCGTTAACCCTCTACTCGAACACACTCTAGCGCAAATGAAAATAGCATAAATTTCCTCCTGAAGATTAAAATACTGAAATACCCTGTTTTGATCAATCTATGAACTATAATTGATACTTGGCTTTATAACAAATTAAATTCTAGGATTTCCCATTATGGCCCTCCTGATTATGCAGGACATATTACCAGGCTTTCGTTAAGCAGAGCTTCAATGTCGCTACGTTGTCGAACCCCATCAACGATATAGATAAGTGCGAAAACCCAAATTACTAAGGTTCTCCTGCCGACAATCGACAACCAGTCCTCAGTAAAGCTGATAAAATTGCATCTTCTGAACAACCTCTTGTAGCTCAGATGGTTTTTAATATTCCACGCAGCTAAAACTTAAAGACTCTGGATGCTAGAATATATGAACTGAACTCTCCTCCTAATATACTTCTCCTGAACATGTTTCATTGATTGTTGGTTAAGTACTTCATATGTATTCATACGTATTATCATAAAAAGATGAATAGAGGTCACCGTTTTTACCAGGCTTCAAGGGAAAATTGGGTTCATCGTCAGATAGGTTTCGTTATTCCAACTGTTTAATAGATTCTGCATTGCCTGCTAAAAAAATCTGTGCCTGATCTATCGGTAACATTTTAGCACTTGTTTAGATTTGCCTAAGGCTTTCAGTATGTGGCCCACTTTGATCCTTAGCCAAGTCTTTGATAATACGTTACTCCCTGCATTGATAACCATGGAGAGAGTGAATTGATTTTCACAGCAAAAATCTCGGAAAGTGAGTATCCAAAATAATTTTACGAGGCTCTCTTGGCGACTCAGTGTAAATTTCAATGCGGATATTTTAACGTTTATATACCATTAGTATGACATTGTGTTAAAGATTTCTTATCGTTGCTGGAATATTGTCAATCTGTTCGCAATAGTGGCACAATGTAGACCTCTTTGAACTCCTCAGTTCCCTATTATATACGGTGAGTTTATTTTTGATAGTGATATATTCACATGTATCCTTGGCTCTATTGAACAACAATTAGTCCTTAGTTCAATGAATCACCTAGGCTTCCTCAACTTTAAATGACAGGTGCTCTCTGGGATTGCGAAATTTATGTTTGAATATGAAACCTCGACTCAATTCGCACAACCCCATTCAGATATTGTCACAAGATCTTGGTTAAGCATATCATTCATGTTTTTCCTCATTGTCCCAATCTCCGAGACGCTTGGTCTATAATTGAATGCATAAGAATGGAAAATGTTGCTCTCATCTGCAAAAGAGAGATAGGGTTGGAAGTTTGACGTAGAAGGTCGTTTATAAAGATAAGAAATAGAGTGGAGGTACCCCTGAATTGATCTTGAACTCGTTTGATGAAATTCCATTCTATAACAACTCGTATAGTGCGATCTCTGAGAAAGCTCGATATAAATCGGGAGAAGTTATTACCGACACCAAAAGCAATAACTTTTGCTAAAAGCGCACTATGCCATACTCTATCAAACGCTTTAGAAATATCTAGAGCCACCACTTTACTTTCGCCAAAACGGTGTATGGAACGACACCATTTTTCCGATATGAAGGTTGACAAGTCTCCCGTAGAGAGTTCTCTACGAAAGCCATACTGCCGGTAGCTGAGTAAATTGTTGGACTCTAAATATTTCACAAGGTGATAGTTAACCATACTCTCCATAACTTTGGAAAGTGCAGAACAAATTGATATTGGGCGATAATTTTCAGGATTGTTAGTGTCTCCCTTTTTAGGAAGTGGCGTTTCATTAGCAACCGTTCAACATACAGGAAATTTTCCGGCACGGTATAAAGTGCTGAAAAGGTTAAATAATGGACGAGCTGGCGTCGAAGAACAGCAGTGCTACAATCCTCAGTTCCGTTACAGCAATTCATAGTAGATATGACCCTTTTGCCCACCAAATAGAGATAATTACCTTAGCACCATGGATATTTGGCTTTGGTGTCGATTCGGCTTGTTGACCGGGCTTCACATACGATCCATATTTCATCGGAAGTAACGATTCGGTGCAGAAATGGGTTTCTTTTATAGCGTTCTTTCAAGGTCTCTCGTCTACAATTCGTACGGTACCCATATTTCCTGCTTTTGGATGAAACCTACTTATCGGAAACGTTTTGAAATTGCTGTCCAAATGATTTGGCAAGCTCCTCTTTTTACGAAATGACTTTTTCCCACATCTGAAAGCTGTTGACTAAATTCACAATTTCATTTGCTGTAAACTGAATCTCCTACACCCAGTACCAGTCATACACACCACTGGCGATCGCAGCAAAAAACAACAAAAACAAGCGGTAAGAGGTACTATTTCGTACATATATATTTTGTTGTTATTGTTGTCGATTGTACATATTAAAACTGTCAGTCAAATGCATTTTACCAGTTTTTTTTTGCTCCATGCCATGGAGGTGCATACACAGTGTAAAGCTTCTGGCTTTTAAAGACTTGTTGATGATGAAGGTTTTTTTCTGTTTGTTTGTTGCAAGGCAATTGTAAGGTTGTTGTTGTAGTTTAAGTTGTTACTGGTGTGTTCTGGTGATGATGATCGAGTATAAGATCACTACATGAATTGTTGTTGTGGTTGTTGTTTTTGTATGGAGACTCTATCAAAATAATGAAATGAAATGGTTCTTCTTGTAGTTTATTCCTCTGCAGTTGTAGCAACATGCATCATGATGCATGCGTGTCTATATGAGAGTGTGTGTGTGTGTTGGAATTGTTGGTCGGTTGGTTGATTGGAGTGATATGTTTATGGTGTTTAGTGGTAGATAGATTGTTGCCTTTGCTGCTGTGGTCTGGGTTGAAAATGATATGTATGAGTAAATGTTTTAAATGCGTATGAATAGTTGTGTTGTTTGGCATTTTATCATTTCCTCTCTTTCATTTATTTGTAGCCGTTGCTGCTGTTGCTGCTGCTACCTGTGGATCTTTAAGTCATAAATTAGCATTTGAGTAAATTGCTTAAATTCGTTATTGGGAATTAGGATCCAATGAGACTGATGTTTATATGATGTTATTCCAGCTTTTGAAAAAAAAAAACTAAATAACAAAAATGGCTAGAGTTCATTCATATGGTTGCTGCTGCTACTCAATTTGATGTTGCAATGAAACTGCGTGATATGCTTCATCAACATTTTTCTCGTCGTCTTCATCATCATCATCGCCATCATCATTATTATCAAGTGAGTGTATCTCCAGTAGGTTTGAAAAATAAAATACATCAGCAGCATGTTTAAACTTTACTTGTTGTTTCTTTCTTTCGTCGTCTCCGTATGGTAAATGGTGGGATCTCATCGTCATCATTTTCATCATCACCACCACCACCACTGCCACCATCTTAGCGGGTTTCTTATTGGTATTCGATAATATATATTTTATTTCTCCTTCTTATTATTTTATTTATTTATACGTTTCATTTTTCCATCTTCTTCATTTCTTGGGTATTTTTGTTGTTGTTTTGTTAATGAATGTTGTTCAATTAATCGTTATTGATTGATTTATTTTTATTGTATATTTTGTATTATTTAGAAATGGTATGCTACACTGTGTTTTAGGGCAAATTTTAATTTTTTGATAGTGTTTGTTACATTTGATATTCAGCTTATAAGAGCATTTATTAAGGAAGTCCATAGATGACTGTTAGCCAACCTGTCTAGATAACCGAATAACTTGTAAACCTCACTGTCAATATCGAGCAATAGAACGGTTATTCTTATACGAATTTTTGAAATAAAAAATCATTATCAAAGTTAGATAATTCAATGGACAAAATAAGGAAGTCATAGTGTCCCATAATCTAAGAACAACGTGCTCAAAAATGTATTTATGATCAACCTCAATAATCCCAAAAAATATGTCAAAGCTTCCAAAAAGAGACTTTACTGCAGTACACTCATCTAGTCCTTAATTCACATGTCACACTCTGAGGCCAAAGTGTCTTGATTTGTATGTCATATCCCTGCAGTAACAAGCCCGAAGCTAGACTCCGTAAATTCTGAATGAACGTCCGATTAGAATTCTTAGGTTATGACTGTCACTTTTCGTATATCTTGAATGAGAAGCATTAAGTCCATTATGCCTTTGAGTTAATAGCTTCTTATTGTATCGCAAAGTAAGCAGCATTTTGAAATTCTGTTCCGTTCAACTAGCAGCAGACCTACCACTCCGATTCGACATACGCAGAAACAATGATCCAGTAACTTTTAAGAATTTTTTTGTCTGTTCTTATTTTGACAGGAAAAGAGTCCCTAGGGTGTTCGTTAGGTGAACGAAATCTCTCACATCACTTCTCGTAGATAGTTGACCTCAATCGAATATGAAAAACTAATCCCGCAATACCGAAACAGCACCAGAGTCTTATCCGCGGTAAATCGCTAATATAAAAGGTCTACCAATAGAGACATAAAAACTTTGGCAGTTAATTGTGGCCATATTGTTGAAGCTACATCAGTCGAATTGACATTGCACAGTGGTATGATAATAAAAATAGAGGGAAATAAATCTTTAACTTCTAAACCCTTACACCGATTTGAATGAAATTTCACATGCGCAAAGAGGAAGTGTAGGTGAGTTTAAGTTTTAAATTTGGACCTCATGAGCCCACCAGGAGCGCGACCAGTGGTTCCCAAAGTAGGACACCTCGGGTATGTTCAATTTTTAAAATGGTCCTATTTCTTCGTTTGTGTTACGATTAAAAAAAAATTGCACATTTAGAATCTCTACACAAAACCAATTCAATTATCTCTTATAGCTTAGGAGATATTCGCATTTGAAAATTTAATTTTCAACATTTTTACCCACCCTACTCCAGTTTTTTGGTGACCGCGGTTCCAAATATTCCCCGATTTTATCCATTTTACTTTTATAGAATTAAACATAGATCTATATATGAAATAAAGAAAGAAGTGTTTAAAAATCATGGCTGAGTCCAAAGTTATATTCATTTGAATTTAAACAAATTAAAAAAGCGATTTTTCGCAATTTTTTGGGAAAAAGGTACTTTTATTCTTTTTAAGTTATCTAAAAATGTTTTAACAAGATCTATAATGAATTTGTACTTTTTAAAAAGCTAACTTTACGCCAAATATTTTAAATGTAATAAACATTTATAATTTTTGATACCGACGGGATCAGGTCCATTCAAAAAATGCCTATTTTTTATGTAAAATTCAACATTAGGGCAAAAATTCTCAAATCGCATATTCGATATCAAAATACAGTAACCTATTTTAGATGGCCCAATAAGTTCTTAATTATTTTATAAAGGGTTCCGATAACCCCGCCCCTGGTATGGATATTATAGCCAAAAAATGAAAAAATCCCATTTTTCAAGATTTTTTTAGGAATTGCGGGATACTTGATAATAAATTTCAAAATTTGTTTTCATTTTTGCATTTTAAATAGAAAAATCTACATAACTGTGAAATTTCATTAAAAAATATTCATAAATAAAAATTTTATTTCAATTTGAAAAATTTGTATCTATGCAAAATTCAATAAAAAGCATTTTTTGTCATATTTTTTAAAAAAGTATTCCATGAATTTTTTAATTGTCAAAAGTTATATACATATTTGAAAAATAGACAAAATCCTCTATCCATTGATATATAACATGTCTACCTTATGTTTTTTATGTGTCAAATAAATTAGGGAAAACTAAACAACTCGCTGAGAATTTACCTTTAAATGAGCTCATGAGGTCCAAATTCAAAACTTACTACACTACACTACCTCTTTGCGCATGTGAAATTTCATTTAAATCAGCGTAAGGGTTTAGAAGTTACAGATTTATTTCCATCTTTTTTTATTCTTATACCACTGTGCATTGTCGAATTTGGGACGATACAAATCCACATGAGTTCAAAAAACATTAGAAAAAAACCACTGAAATCGGTCCATATTTCGTTGAGAATGAGATTGTATAGGTATAGGCTAGACGAAACTGTGGCGCATACCTACAAGAGATGACTGGGATACAAACTGCATCCTCCGATCAGAAGCGATGTCAGTCTACACTGGTGGTTCAATGACGGGCAATACCTCTGGAATTTTCTCTGATGATCTTGGAGTTCGCTTTTCTTAGATTGACCAGGTATGGGTCAGCATCTTCCACGCGGAATATTATGCTATAGATACAGCCTCGAAAAGAATCCGAGAATTAAATCTAGGGACGTCATTGGTGGGCGTCTCTTTGAGAGTATTATATCAATTAAGGCTCTCAACTCCAACGTAATAATGGTGAAATATCATCTCAATTACATTTATATCAAGCCCCAACTTTGTCGACATAGTATGGGACATGATACAATCAGAAGAAATGAAATTGCTAATGATAAAATGGGTCCTTCTTGGACGTAAATGTGGCACAAACTGAATGTTCGTTGTGATTCCTTTGGTTGTGATATCGAAATTGATTGATTAAGGGGTGTTAAAAGATGCGGCATTCATAACAAAATATCAGCCCTCCTCTAGCACAGAAAAATACCAAAACTCTCCTTGGTTCTTGGTAGAAACTTAATTAGAGGTATATTCGTAGATGAAGATGAACTGCCCCGCTCTACAGGAGTGTAGACTTTTTCATGGTTTAGATTTAGGTTTCACGGGAACCAGAAGATTTACAAAGTCGTCTGGATTAGTGAGGCCGATTTATAGTATTCATGCATAATTCTCATTATATGTACATGAACATTTGTACCAGTATCAGAATGGGTCTTATTAGCTGACGATTTTACAATTGCGAGAGATCTTAGCATGATACTGGCTTTCGATTAAGATAAACTGGTCATCCATATGAATTAGCGTAGCGTAAGAAACTTGTTGCCTAAACCAACATTAGGTTCAACTAAAATAAATAGATCGTAAATGGAACATTTTTGTGCTTATGGCATTAGGAATTTCAAATTTGACTAAGGTCATCTCCTCCTGAAATTTTTATCTTTTATTTTGAAATATTTGTAAAATATAAATTTATTCAAAGTATTGGCCATTGTTTGCTATGATCTATCTTTCTGGCAACGTATGTATGGATTCCGAGCCAAAAGAACTGCTCATCTTTTAAGACCAAGAACCAACCAAACCAATATGGGATACTCTGTTCCAAAGTGAAGAGTATCCCAGAGAGAGCGTTATGCATGGATCCAAACAAATAGTAGTTGGACGGGGCACGGTCTGAACTATAAAGCGGGTGAGGCAAAACATTCCAATCACTTCCTTCTAAATACCTTTTAACAGGTATTGCACTATGAGGCCGAGCGTTGTCATGATGGAATATTACGGTTTCATGTCAGGCTGCTTCAATGGTCACTTCAAAAGAATCAGTTGCGTTCGGTACATGTTCCCTGTGATGGTCTGGTCAGATTATAGCAGCTCAGATTTGATCCCACCAAATACAGAGTATTAATTTAGCGCCATAGATATCACTATGCAACAAATGAAGACTTTTGTAAAAACACAAGATCATGACAGTATAGGTTCGACTCTACTACCAAAGGGTAGTCAAACCCTATACTCAGTTTGTCCATTTTGGTGACCGATTTTTTTTGTGGGCCCCCAAAGTTTCTGAAAATCAGAAAAAGGTGTCATCAGTTTTTGGTTAACAGCTAATTCAGACTTTGTGATACGGCTTAACTTTATATGGCAATAATATAGCTAAGAGTCCGCCAAATAAATTTTGTTAAAATTTTTTTTCCAAAAAAATAGCTTTTTCGTGCACTTTTGTTGAAAAAATATAGGAAGAAATTTTTTTTTTTACTTTTTTTAGAATAACTTCCAGGGACTCCTGAGTTTTCAATAATAATATTTTGGAAAGTTGTAGCTACGGTAAATCTGAATAACTCTTGTGAACATATCAATGCAATCCGAACATATCTAGGCATTCTAAATAGCTGTCAAAAATCACTTTGCAGCATAAAAATTTTAGTTTTTTACTATTATTTGACTCTAAAACAAAAATTTTTTGTTAAAAATTTATGTTCGAGTGTATACTTCTCTATTGTACTTTAATAACGAAGAATGGGCAAATCATTATCGGTATGATCCGGGCGCATCACTTTATCCAATCTTGATCACGCAAGACCGGCTTGATGCATGATATGAAAAAACATTAAAATTTTTGAAAGTATGCATGGTATGTGAAGCTTCTGAAGAGTAAATATAAGCTTTTTATATAAGTTTTTGATATCGGTGGAATCCTTATGAACTGTAGATTGACATTTTAGTGAAATGAATTAATTTTGTGTTTTTTCGGACGTATTTTACCCTAAAAACTAACAATATTATAAATGGTGATTTTCCATCAAGAAAAATAAAAACTTTGAATTAATGTAAAATTTGAACAGTTACAGACATCACAATAAAATTTGGAAATAATATAGATCTAAATGTTCTTAAGTCAATGGCATCACTAATGTTGCCATTCTTTGATTTCAAACATCGAAATTCCTAAAACGAGGAAAATGTGTTCCAAAAACTGAGTTTTTTTAGAAAATAGCCCACTTTGACGTTATTTACAGTATAATAGCAAAAACGTTTTGTACGTATATAAACAACATATAAGGCTATACAAATATGTCGAGTTTCTGAGGATAGGTGCTTTGCGTTTTTAGAATTTTTTACTCAAACCTAAAATTTTGATTCAAGATTGGCCAAGTTTGGATAGGGCTGGGGGGTACAATGTCCGCTTAAGTTAGTCAAATTGTACTTTATACGTTTTTGCGTAAAGTTCTCTTTCCATGTTATAAAAAAATATATATAGCCACGAAGAAAATTAGTTTTTTATAAAAGAAAAAATATGGGGACTTTTTTGGGAAAAAACTTAAAAAACACACTCATACAAAGTTGAAATATATAAAAAGAAGCTTCAACTTTGGATGCGTGTAACTTTTTATAGGAACGAAATAATTTCTATCAGGTTGGTTTTATTTTCTTTAGAATTTTATCGCAAATATACATCATATATAAAAAACAATTTTCGACCTTTCATAGGCCCATCATATATAAAATACAAAAAAAGATCGAGCAAAATTTAAAAAAAAAAATTAAACCTAAATATCTCTTGAACTGAAAGAGATAACCTACAGATAAAAGCATATTTTTGTAGACCTTCTCAATCCGAATTTCATTCGGATCACAAGTGGCTTTTTGGCGATTTTTTTTTAAATGTGTGACATTGAGGGTCCACTCACTGATCCCCATTCCTTACACCTCAGCCGAGTAAATAATACAGCACAACATAGAAGTGTGGACTTGATCATACTATTTTAACAAAAAATCTTTGTTTTACAGTCAAAAAATAGTAAAAACGAAAATTGTTATGCTACAAAGTGATCTTTATGTGCTATTTAGAGTGACTCGACACGTTCAGAATGCATTGATATGTTCTCAAGAGTTGTTCAACTTTACGGTAGCTACAACTTTGCTAAATATTGTTAGTGAAAAATTAGGAGACTCTGGAAGTTATTCTAAAAAAAGTAAAAAAATGTTCTTCCTAAATTTTTTCAACATAAGTGCACGAAAAAGCTATTTTTTGGAAAAAAATTTTAACAAAATTTATTTGGTGGACTCTTAGCTATATTATTGCCATATAAAGTTAAGCCGTATTACAAAGTCTGAATTAGCTGTTAACCAAAAACTGATGACACCTTTTTTAAAGGACCCACTGATTTTAAGAAACTTTGGGGGCCCATAAAAAAAAATCGGTCACCAAAATGGACAAACTGAGTACAGGGTTTTACTACACTTTGGTAGTAGAGTCGAACCTATATAGTCATGGTCGTGTGTTTTTTTCACTGTTGCACTGTGTATTTGGCTTTGGTGTCGATTCGGCTGGTTGTTCGGGCTTCACGTACGTCCTCTTACGCTTCGGGTTATAGTAATGGATCTATTTTTAATCGCAAGTAATTATTCGGTGCAAAAATGGTTTACGGTTGTAGCGTTCCACCATCATTTCAGAAATGCAAAATAGTCTCTTCAATTGGTATCGTACCCCATTTCCCTTCTTTTGGATGAATCGTGCTACTCGCAAACGTTTTGACATTGTTGCTTGAGTATCTCCCAATGATTTTGCAAGGTCTTTAGAACAATCTTCATGGAGTATTGTAGTTATTGGTCTTCAAACTTTTTTTGCTGTCCTGAGCGATCTTTGCCTACCATCAAAATCTCCACTTTAGAACCGCACAAACCTCTCTCGCACATTGAAACCGATGGAACACATTCATCGTAAGCTTTGGTGAGTAATCGTTGTGCTTGAAAAGATACTCCATCTATTGTAAATCCTGCAATTTTTAAGTCATACCCCCAATAGTTTAAGAGGAATTGATACTAAATAGTAGCTAAACGGTTTTAATCACATTATGCAATAAAGATTCACATATCTATATGGAACTATAGGGTACCACTAAATCGTTATTTACCCATCATTATACATACATACATATAAAAAATACTTAGAAACATTTGTACATATTAACCATTTGTAAATGTACAAATGTACATTTGACTGTCTGTCTATTCGCATATCCGTCCGTCCGTCATTCTGTCTGTCTTCTTGAGCAAAGTGTGAGAAAGTTATTTATGGAATGTTTTAAGGAGTCTGTTTTTAGTTTATGTATTTTTTTAAGAAGGTAGTTATTAAATGTTTATTAAGTTGATAATAATAATGATTATGAATGCTGACGACGATGCCTTAAGTAGTGGCCATAATTCTATGATGGCTGTTTAGTATTAAAGTTTTTTTTGGTATTTTTTTTCAGTATTTTTGTATTTAAGCAGCGGCCTTAGGTTTCTGAAATGGAGGTCATCATATGCGATTATTAATCAAAAGATTTATGATTATTTTTAAAGATGTTTTTATTACAATATACAATTATTAATTAAGATAATTATTTAATATTTGCGTGTTTTATTTATGGAGGTTTTTAACACAGAAGCTGGTATATTAAGATGATGAGAAGAAATAAATAACAGAGGCTAAAGTTTATTACGTTTTACTAAGTATAGGAATGTATAGATTAAACAAATTTTGAGGGACTAATAAGAATATTAAAAACCTAAATTTCTCTATACAGTTCCCCTTCCATTCTATATTTGATCTAGCTTCAAATCCTTGTTAAAATTTACAAAATATTTACAAAAGACATTGCAACACATTGTCATTTTCGTCTTCGTCATCATCACAACGATCAACACTTGCTGTACAAGTGTCAATTAAAATGTTTCCATGTTACATAAAAACGTTAAATTTTGTAGACAACAATAACTTGTTGCAGCCACAACTCACCATGGTACGAGTACGGACACGGCTAAACAATCACAACACTCAATGCTCTCGTACGAAATACAATTTGACACTTGGCAAAACGCGAAATATCTCGCTGAAATACCATGTGTCAATATTGTGTTTTTATATGAAAAAAAAAACAAAAACTTTTTTTCTTTTTATTTTGAACAAAATACTGCAAGTAGTACAATTGCAACAGCGGCAGTAACAACACAATAACAGAACAATGAAATGATTTTTTTTTTCGTTGTTGCAGTTGCAAACTTTAGCTGGATTTCTGTATTCTCTGTGTGATAAAGTGTGACACATGTGAATAAGGAATGATCGAAGGAGCGACCGTATGAGATTGTAACATGTTGCATTGAAAATGTCTCTTTTTTTTATTGTTGTTGCCGTTGTTGTTTCTATTATTATTGCTACAACAACGTCAATGACGACAACAACAACAACAACAACAAAAGTAGCAGCAGACTAACAATCGTTGACGACGACGTCTGTCAAGCCATATGTGTGCCAGTTGTCTCTCTTCTCAGTTGCAACATTAACCCTACATTGTGTATGCACATGTACCCCTCCATGGCCCCGTTCAATGGCCCTCCTATTTGGCTTTTATGCAAATGTTAAAGTTTTGCCACATAATGTGTCAATGATAAAATACATAGTACTAGTACTCTCGCACACATTCATATGTTCGAGTGTAAAAAAAGTTTCTGTTGAGCTTTTATTTTATTTAGTTTGATTTTGTTCCTGCATTATTTAAGTTGCTGTTGAACAAACTACAATTCGGAATTGTTGTTGTATGCATTGTTGTCGTATTGTGTTGCTCTGCCTTGCATTTGTGGCAATGTACACTTGTATTTGACCAAGTTAATGTCGATTGTCGGTGTGTTAGTATTGTTATTGTGTTGTATTGTGTGTGCTGCAGCTGGTTGATATTTTTTGGCCAGATATTTAAAGGTGTTCAAAATAAAAATCGCTTCATAACTAGAGATATGAGGGAAATATTTGAATTGTCATTCATTTTAGAAGCTCCAAGATAAAGTGTGGACCTACCAGTACTTGAGTACTGAAAATCGACCTGCCTAATCCAGATAGACGACTTTGTAAATCATTTGGTTCCTTTGAGAACCAACCGAAAAATGTTTACTAAATTTGTCACTGATACATCTTAGATTTTCACCTGATTATGAATGAGGTCTGATAGTTATTTTGGTCTGTGCTGCTGTCATGTGTCGTATTTACAAGAAGGTGTTTCGCCAATTCTTACTCATCTATGTATAAGCAACTTCTGTAATAGTTGTAACTTGGGTAATCAATACATTTGGACATTCATATATTCAATACTTATAATAAGTCTACTCGAATTTCTACGAATGATTTCCGTCTCTTTTATCGCCCATTCCTAGGATATGTGCATGTCCCTTTGCTTCACTTATACCCAAGTACGACCATAATTTCCTCTAATACCAGCATATCCTGGCATTTTGGCATCCTATGTTCTATGTCCTCGCACAGAAGGAATTAGGTTGCGGATCAGGCATTTCCTGTCGGTATTATAATCCTAAAGTTTCTATCCAGTTTCGGTGTAGGTACTATCTAATCCATTCATTGTCCCATCGGTATCACATCCATTGTATAATATAAGGTTTAAAGTTTTCCCCGGGGAGGAAATTTCGAACACAACAGACCTGTTACAACAACAGTTTCCCAAAATAATATCATACTCTCATGATGGTTTAAATTTCTGAATTTTATATTTTCTGGTAAAAGAAAGACAATTTCGGTAATGTCAGGCTGATCCCCAAACCCTTTTCCCAGGCAAGGGTTGATTTATCTTTAATTAGGGGTACAAAATCATCAGCATAAATAACTAAAATATTGGTACTCATTCTACTGAGCCCGAAAACTATTTTTTTCACGGCGAAATGTCATAGATGTGTGCTGCCAAATCCCGATGAACGGATATAGCATTCCATAACACGTGCAAATGATAAAATTTAATAAGCAGTTGGAAACTAATCCTAATCAAATAAAAGAAAAATCATCGTCAGTGATGAGTCCCATTTCTGGAAGAATGATATCCAATATCTACCAAAGCAAATGGGATATTATATTTATGAATTCATCTTAAGGCCAAGGAATAGCAATGCTGCTTGAATTCAAATGGTAAGTCTTTGGAAATCATCGATTTGCGTGAATCAGTACGTCTTCTGCTTTGAATTTGCCACCGATGATTGTTGCCTCAATTAAATTGGTGAACATTTTTTGATGGTCAATATTGTTCCGTTGCTTAATTTTGGAGCGTTTAAGTTGCGGAGAAGCATTATCAGTGATCCAACCTTCAATGTTAATAATGTAGCGGCATTCCGGCTGGTTCCAATGAATTGAAAAATTCAGTAGAATAATTGATGGCTTGTTCTTCGTTCATTACTGTATTAATCGATTTGTATTTCATTGTTTCACCAGGCAGTTTCAATTGATTTTGCTCATTGCTCGTTCCCACGAATTTTTGTAGTTGCTAAGATTTGGAAATAACTTGCCGACCGCAGCTTGAATATTCATTTTCATTTGGTAGCTGTTCGGCGGGAACGAAATCTCATTTGTGGCGGGATCAATTTTAATTTTTCCCTTTCCAATGTCCAACAGTTGTTTTGAGAATGTTCCGACTCGGTTCCAAAGGTATGAAGATTTCAAACATGCGTTCAACTGAGGCCATTGATCTAGGAATAACGGGCAATATTAGGCGAAAGTCACCAGCAAAAAGAATCGATCGCCTCTCATCGGTTGTTGGTTTCCTCGAAAATCACGCAGGGTCCGGTCGACCACTTCGAGCAATTATAATTTTGCACGTTTTAAGGATTGTGGTCGTTCAGGAATTTTTTTCTGATTTATCAGGTTGTTCCAATTCAATGGGAGTTTGAGTGCGCACTGCGTCTGCCGTCCAATAACGTCGATGCAATTCCCCATGATGCCACTACGATACAATTCGGCATTCGAACCGACGCCAATATTAAATGGATGAGAATTGTTTTGCCTGTCCCACCTGGTGCATCGAGGAAAAAAACTCCGCCATTTCCGTTTGCATATTTTTTACGCCATGGCGGCGTCATCCGTCCGTACTTCTCTGAGAACAGTATTGTCCAGGCCATCACCGTCAACGGCGAGTCCTATAGGTTGATGATCTTAAACTTTTTTTGGCCTGAATTGGATGATATGGACACCAACGAAGTGCATTCTGCACTAGGTATTTTAGGGCATGGTCATCCCACATAGAACAGGCTACCGAGATCGTGCGATTTGACGCCATTAGACTTTTTCTTGTGGGTTTTTATTAAGTCACTGGTATATGCGAATAAGCTACAAATTACAGCTACCCTTAAAGCCCATGCCATCGGTCAAATTCAGTCTTATTTGTGGATGGAAAATTGAACATTTCGAATGCATGCCACCCAGCGAAACCGCAGTGGACATTTGCACTATGTAATATTCCGTACATAATGGCATCGATAGGCCTTTAACACAAAAAAAATGTTGGTGATATCTCACACACACTTAAAAAAGGCAAGCAACTCTTTGAATATCTCAGATTCAATATATGTCGCAGTATTGCTATTGCTACTATTAAAATGGAATCGTCAGATATGCACAGTTATACGAGTGTATGGTTGCGCAAAAATGTACAGAATAGAGACCGAAAGGACAATCGGGACTAATGGTAGTGTTAAGGAGTAATTGGACTACAATTATTGTTGCAGCTATCAGGACAGTGGAAAGGAAAAAACTGATTCTTTTATGTTCTGTGGGAATGTTAAGCTCCTTTATGTATTAAGACAAGCTTTCTATATCGGATGATCTATCTGAGAATTCTGGAACAAGACTATATGACCTTATTAGATACTGCCCAATATGCATTTTAGTCAAAAAATATGTCGAGCTCCCTAATAATACTAAATAATCGCAGAATAACAAAATCCTACTTAATATAAAGAACTAACTCTTTTATATATCTTCCTTACAATCCATAAATGTTATCGACGTCATTGTTGCCTTCATTGTAACGCGTTTTTTTAAGTGTAAATAATAAATGTGCAACGTCAAAAATTTTTTGTTGTTGCTGCTGCATCTCTAGAATGGCTGGTAAAGGTAGAAAGAAAGAAATGTGGCATTAGTATAAAATGTACGGTATGAATACATGAATGAAAATTGTATGTTGAAGGTTGTGTATCTATTCGTGAGTATTTATTGTTGCAGGGTTTGTTTGTGTGCTTAACACTTTGGTCATTGTGGCCACTATATTGTCAAGGAATTGTTATTTAATTTTTTGATTTCTTTCAGCGATACATTTGAGTTTGAGGATGTAAAGAATTTGACATTGAATGTCTGGGAAAAGGAAGAACATATAATGACGTTAAAATATATACCTGTCATTACTATTATTATTATTGAAAATTACCTGTTGTATGTAATGGTACAATATAAGGAGAGGTAGATAAATAAATAAAAATAATATTTATTTATATATACCTAATCAATTCCAAACATCCCTCGCATGAATATAGTCTGAAAGTATGTAGTAATTCTTGTGATTAAAATTAAACGACAACACCACATTTCGTATTCGAACTAAAACTTACTTCATATTGGAACCCACTTAAATTTTTATGAAATTAATCTAAAGACTGAACTGAATTGCACCAACAACAACTACAGCAATAAAATTTTTATAATTTATGTCTTCCGATGCTTAAAACTTTGAAAAAAGCCTGAAAAGACTGACAGACACGCTCAAATTTAATGACACTTAAATGCATCTGATAGTGAAGTCAATAAATCGACAATCAAGCAATCAATTGAAAATTTATTTTCCATCATAATTATCGACTGCAACAAAATGAACCAAATATTACAATTAAGTGTCTACGCATGATGACGATGAAGATAATAATGATGACGATGACTACGAAGTCTGTCTCTGGGTAGTGGTGCAATATACTATGTACATGACCATATAAAATTAATGTTAAATTTGACTGATAAATGTTGAAAGATGCATGGTAATAAATAAAGTACTGTGTAGTGTATTGTATATTGCATTGATCGCTTATATAAAATAGTGTTATGTTGCAAGAAGTAAAGCTTAAAATCGGTAGAAAGTGGTGCCATCACAAATATTGATAGCGCTGTAAGTACACAGAGGCAAACAAGATGTTCTATAATTATGAACGAATGGTATCAAATTGACAGCAATGCGTTCATAAATTTTGGAGAACATCCGTTCTTAAATCTAGAACAAAAACATGTTTTTTAGTTTGTTGAAAATACAGTGCAAGCTACATATAATTACCTTTCAATTGATATATAAAACATTATATATAATTTTTTATTATACTTTAAAATAACGCATGCAAAGAACACACCTTGTACACAAAAATCTCTATTATGTTATTCAAGTCAAATACAGCTTACTATGCGCTTCTCATTTTTTCATGTACCATACGTACTTAGATTTATTTTTGTTTTTTTCACCTAACATAGCTCACTCAATGCCATTTGCGAATGTGTAAAGAGAGCTTAAGTAAACTTTTATTCACCAAACATTCAACAAATTTGAATGACGTTGTGTGCGTTCATAAATTAGAAACTATTGCGTTCACATAGTCCATGATATAGATTTTTCATGACAATAATTGATTTTGCAAAAAAACTCTAAAAAAAGATATTTATACCCTTCACCTTCGTGAGAAGGCTATATATAAGTTTGTCATTCCGTTTGTAATTTCTACATTTTTCATTTCCGACCCTATAAAGTATATATATTCTGGATCCTTATAGATAGCGGAGTCGATTAAGCCATGTCCGTCTGTCTGTCTGTCTGTCTGTCTGTCTGTCTGTCTGTCTGTCTGTCTGTCTGTCTGTCTGTCTGTCTGTCTGTCTGTCTGTCTGTCTGTCTGTCTGTCTGTCTGTCTGTCTGTCTGTCTGTCTGTCTGTCTGTCTGTCTGTCTGTCTGTCTGTCTGTCTGTCTGTCTGTCTGTCTGTCTGTCTGTCTGTCTGTCTGTCTGTCTGTCTGTCTGTCTGTCTGTCTGTCTGTCTGTCTGTCTGTCTGTCTGTCTGTCTGTCTGTCTGTCTGTCTGTCTGTCTGTCTGTCTGTCTGTCTGTCTGTCTGTCTGTCTGTCTGTCTGTCTGTCTGTCTGTCTGTCTGTCTGTCTGTCTGTCTGTCTGTCTGTCTGTCTGTCTGTCTGTCTGTCTGTCTGTCTGTCTGTCTGTCTGTCTGTCTGTCTGTCTGTCTGTCTGTCTGTCTGTCTGTCTGTCTGTCTGTCTGTCTGTCTGTCTGTCTGTCTGTCTGTCTGTCTGTCTGTCTGTCTGTCTGTCTGTCTGTCTGTCTGTCTGTCTGTCTGTCTGTCTGTCTGTCTGTCTGTCTGTCTGTCTGTCTGTCTGTCTGTCTGTCTGTCTGTCTGTCTGTCTGTCTGTCTGTCTGTCTGTCTGTCTGTCTGTCTGTCTGTCTGTCTGTCTGTCTGTCTGTCTGTCTGTCTGTCTGTCTGTCTGTCTGTCTGTCTGTCTGTCTGTCTGTCTGTTAGTTGAAATCAATTTTCTGAAGACCCCAGATATCTTTGGGATCCAAATCTTCAATAATTCTGTCAGACATGCTTTCGAGAAGCTTGCTATTTAAAATCAGCAAAATCCGTCCATAAATAACGAAGATATGAGCAAAAAACCTCGATTTTTGACCTATTTTTATACCCTTCAGCTTCTTGAGAAGGGTATATATAAGTTTGTCATTCCGTTTGTAATTTCTACATTTTTCATTTCCGACCCTATAAAGTATATATATTCTGGATCATTATAGATAGCGGAGTCGATTAAGCCATGTCCGTCTGTCTGTCCGTCTGTCTGTCTGTCTGTCTGTCTGTCTGTCTGTCTGTCTGTCTGTCTGTCTGTCTGTCTGTCTGTCTGTCTGTCTGTCTGTCTGTCTGTCTGTCTGTCTGTCTGTCTGTCTGTCTGTCTGTCTGTCTGTCTGTCTGTCTGTCTGTCTGTCTGTCTGTCTGTCTGTCTGTCTGTCTGTCTGTCTGTCTGTCTGTCTGTCTGTCTGTCTGTCTGTCTGTCTGTCTGTCTGTCTGTCTGTCTGTCTGTCTGTCTGTCTGTCTGTCTGTCTGTCTGTCTGTCTGTCTGTCTGTCTGTCTGTCTGTCTGTCTGTCTGTCTGTCTGTCTGTCTGTCTGTCTGTCTGTCTGTCTGTCTGTCTGTCTGTCTGTCTGTCTGTCTGTCTGTCTGTCTGTCTGTCTGTCTGTCTGTCTGTCTGTCTGTCTGTCTGTCTGTCTGTCTGTCTGTCTGTCTGTCTGTCTGTCTGTCTGTCTGTCTGTCTGTCTGTCTGTCTGTCTGTCTGTCTGTCTGTCTGTCTGTCTGTCTGTCTGTCTGTCTGTCTGTCTGTCTGTCTGTCTGTCTGTCTGTCTGTCTGTCTGTCTGTCTGTCTGTCTGTCTGTCTGTCTGTCTGTCTGTCTGTCTGTCTGTTGAAATCAGTTTTCTGAAGACCCCAGATATCTTCGGGATCCAAATCTTCAATAATTCTGTCAGACATGCTTTCGAGAATTTTGCTATTTAAAATCAGCAAAATCGGTCCACAAATGGCTGAGATATGAGGAAAAAACCAAGACAACCTCGATTTTTGACCAATTTTTTACCTATATCTGGATTACTAAGACATTAATATAGACAATATGGATATCTAATGATAGATATTTCAAAGACATTTGCAACGACGTATATAAGACCATATTAAGTTGGACCTACAATGGGTCAAAATCGGGAAAAAAAATTTTTAACCCGAATTTTTTTTTTTCAAAAAAAAAAAAATTTAAAAAACCAAAAAAAAAATTTTTAAAATTTAAAAAAAAAAAAATTTAATTTAAAAAAAAAAAATTTAAAAAAAAAATTTTTTTCCAAAAAATGAAAAAAAACAACTAAAAAAAATTAAATTTTGTTTACCTAAAAATATTTAAAATTTTGAAGTATAATTTGGTGAAGGGTATATAAGATTCGGCACAGCCGAATATAGCACTCTTACTTGTTGATCTATACATGGATATAAAGCTATAGTAAGTTGGACCTACAATGGGTCAAAATCGGGAAAAATATTTTTTGACCCGAATTTTATTTTCATAAAAAAATTTTTTTTGTCATCAATTTTTTTTCCAAAAAAAAAAAAATTTAAAAAAATTTGGAAAAAACTTTTTTTAAAAAAAACTTTTTTGTAGTTCTTTATTTCATTGGGAGTTAGATTACACTAATAAATTGCTTCGGATTGGGAATTATTTCATTACTATTGGGATTTATTTCATTGGGAGTTATTTCGCTTTTTTGGAACTAATATTTTTAAAATTATGAAACCGCCGATTATTGGGAGTAATTTCATTTTACCCTTTGGCAGTTATTTCATTTTTCAAGTTAGGGAATTATTTAATTTTTGATGGGAGTTATTTCTTTGGGAGTTATTTCATTGGGATTTATTTCATTTGGGAGATATTTCACGGTACCTCATTTGGTATATCAAGAAATTGTTTCGAAAAATACATTATTGTTGACACAATACTTAGTATTACTTTTTTTATTTATTTTTATACCCTTCAAATTCGTGAGAAGGGTATATATAAGTTTGTCATTCCGTTTCTAATTTCCACAATATAATTTTCCGACCCTATAAAGTATATATATTAAGCCATGTCCGTCTGTCTGTCTTTTAAAATCAACTTTCCGAAGCCCCCAAATAACTTACATGCTCGATTCATACATCACTATCTTCGGGCTCGGCTGCTATTTAAAATCGAGAAAATCAGTCCACAAATGGCTGATATATAAAGAAAAAACCAGGACAACTTCGATTTTTGACCTATATCTGGATTACTAAAAGTAGGGTCACACATGACAAAGATTTGACGAAAAAAACGTAACCACTAAATAATACATTTTAATTATTTTATTTATTTCAAAAACTTATTTTACTTAGGATGCTTCAAAACAAAACAAAAAATAGTTTTCTTTTATTTGATGCTGTTTGATCTTACAAAACATTTGTAAGAGTAAACACGTCAAACAAATTTGCTAAAAAAAGTGGTTACGCTTTACTGAGCAAATATTTGCCATGCGTGACCCTACCTTAACTCATTAATATAGACAATATGGATATCTAATGATAGATATTTCAAAGACCTTTGCAACGACGTATATAAGACCATAATAAGTTGGACCTACAATGGGTCAAAATCGGAAAAAAAATTTAACCCAATTTTAACTTTTCACCAAAAGTTTAAAAAAAAATTAAAAAATGTTTAAAAAAACAATTCGAAAATTTTTTTTTTACAAAAAATGAAAAAAGCAACTTTGGAAAAAAAAACAAATTTTGTTTACCTAAAAATATTTAAAATTATTATTTTCAAGTATAATTATTGAAGATTTGGCAAATTTGATTTATTTTTTATATTTTTACCTTTTTCATTTATAAATTAATACCCGATACAATGAAAATAAAAAAATTTTTACCGCGACGAAAATCAAAAAAATCATTTGTATTTTTGGAATATCTAATACAGTTTTTGTTTAGACGATGAAAATGTATTATGATACTTGAGTTTTTGAAAAATATTAGTACTCAGTATTGACCTCTGTAAAGCTAAACTGCAGCATTTAGGGCGAAATACATCCTGATTTACTGCGAAGTGTGTGTGAAAATTGAAGCTCCAGGTTCCGCCATGCACGCACTAGTAAGAGTGTTATATTCGGTTGTGCCGAATCTTACGTCAATATGTGACAAATGTGGCAATATGTGACAAAATTATATTAATGTTGAAGTAATTTTCTGAGGGGGATTTTGTATGGAGAATAGGGACAAATATTGTCCCATTATCGCCATATTTTACAGTATAATTTAGAGCATTGGTAGGCAAAAAGAGGCATTTAATTTGTGTGCTATTTTGGATAAAGAATAAAATATCCACAACAACATCAAGAAACTTAATGAAATGTGTGTACTTTTACGCTCTTTTGTTCACATTCGGGTTGTTTGACGAAAATCATCGTAACCTGAACAATATGAACGCCTACCATGGATTTAGAAAAAATGTTATCGGGATTGCCGTATAATCAACATATTTATGACTGCTCAAACGTTATTCCGAGGAGACATTTGTATGGGAATAGATTAAATCAGGGACCGATATTGCTCGTTTACTATACCAAACAAATCTTATCAACAGAGAGTAGTTGAAAATGTTTGCCAGCGAGCTCCTGTCGTTTGGGCACTATCGTGTAACTGACGGACATAGCTAGATCGTCTTAGCATCTTATGAAATGGGATCCATAATATTAATTAATCTTTCATTATATATATAATTCTTCTGTACGTGTGTTAGTAACTGAACTCCTAATTAACAGCTAAAAACAAATCTTGAATAATATAAAAATATTTTATTTGAGATTTTCTCACATTTGGTTGGGTTCATAACTTGCGGTGGAGGCTATAATTAAATAAAGTTGCATTTGATTTGAAAACATCGACTAGAGTGCCACCTTAATGAATCTGGCTGCCTGTTGTGATGCAACATAAGACGAATGCTGCTGATGATGACGACATGATTGTATTTATCCATTAATTCCGCCATATTAAGTTGTTTTATAAGCGTATCTTCTATTGAGGATGTACAGTCAACTAACCATCATCATTTATGCGGACATACACACTTATTTATGGTCATTATGAAATAGATGAATTGTTAAAGATACATAGATCTCTAACATGGCTCATTTAATTACACAAATGTATGTATATGCAATCCTAAGCACATGTATTTCTTTATATGTTTGTCATTATTTTGGATGATGAGTTCGATTTGGAAATGAGATGTTTAAATTTAATGTCTCAACGCCATTAAAAAACTCCAGTTTTCTTTCTTTTTTGGTTTGATTCGTCTTCATGTTTTTATTATTTTGTATTTTTATGACCATTTCAAGATGTCGCTTTTTAACTGGGAAACATGGACACTGTGATTTGCTTCGCTTTGTACTGTGAATAAAAATAAAACGTTTTTAAGAATTTTATGTCTTTTATTT
The DNA here is from genome assembly GCF_958450345.1 of Calliphora vicina. NCBI lineage: Eukaryota > Metazoa > Arthropoda > Insecta > Diptera > Calliphoridae > Calliphora > Calliphora vicina. Next base: position 106,913,377 of record NC_088781.1, on the reverse strand, counting down.
GTGTTGGTATTGGCTGGAAAGATATTTTATTGGTTACAAATGTAAAAATAACTATAATAAATCTACCATTTTTATTGATTTCTTTTAATTCATTATATTTGTTGGTTTTATTTTTGGCCTTTTTCTGGATTCAATAATAAAAAACCTTTTGTCATGTTTAAATTGATACATCAACTTGAATTTGTTTTTTTGGGATTTTATTATTTTCGTCCATTTTTTAAGTGATTTTTTGTAGCTACAATAAATTACAAAAATCAGGGTATTATTGGTCGGAGATAATGTCATGATTAAAACCATGATGGCTGACATCTGATGTTGTTTTGCAAAGTTATTTCTTCTCGAAAATTATTAACAACTCTTAAAAACTGCCAAGATAACCAATATAGATCCATATATTATAAAATGTAGGAACAATAGAGAATAATAATTTTAGTTATTTATTTGTAAACCAAATTTGATCTCAATCTAATGATTTCCAAATCCAGATTAGTTCAAAATGTGGCTGAAAATTTTGCATCCTCCTTTCTATTTTCTTCTTTTTTCTTGCTTCTTCCATCTTCCTTCTTTCTTCTTGCTTCTTCCATCTTCCTTCTTTCTTCTTGCTTCTTCCATTTTTCTTCTTGCTTCTTCTTTCTTCTTGCTTCTTCCATTTTTCTTCTTGCTTCTTCTTTCTTCCTTCTTCCTTCTTCCTTCTTCCATCTTCCTTCTTCCTTCTTCCTTCTTCCTTCTTCCTTCTTCCTTCTTCCTTCTTCCTTCTTCCTTCTTCCTTCTTCCTTCTTCCTTCTTCCTTCTTCCTTCTTCCTTCTTCCTTCTTCCTTCTTCCTTCTTCCTTCTTCCTTCTTCCTTCTTCCTTCTTCCTTCTTCCTTCTTCCTTCTTCCTTCTTCCTTCTTCCTTCTTCCTTCTTCCTTCTTCCTTCTTCCTTCTTCCTTCTTCCTTCTTCCTTCTTCCTTCTTCCTTCTTCCTTCTTCCTTCTTCCTTCTTCATTCTTCCTTCTTCCTTCTTCCTTCTTCCTTCTTCCTTTTTCCTTCTTCCTTCTTCCTTCTTCTCCCTTCTCCCTTCTCCCTTCTCTCTTCTTCCTTTCGTCTTCCCTCTTCCTAACAATCTTAAAATTCTCTTCTGGTAGCACCTGTCTTAGTCGACCTCTACCGTTTCTATACTAAGACTTGTTTTATAATCAGATACAAAAAAAACTTAAAAACTAAAAACGAAATCCTTGTATCATGTTTTCAAAAAATTAATATATCAACCTCATTTTTATGATTTTTATAGATTTTTAAGAGTTCAACCATTTAAAATGGATTTTGTGGTCTTCCACTCAAACTCCATTGCATTTCTCATCTTAACTGCTGCCTGCTTTAATGTTTGCCCCCTTTTCTTACTGAACGAACAACACTCTTTCATCTGGTTATAAAAATATTTTATGACTTTTTTCGTCTACTTTTTTCATGTCTAAATGCCTTGTGGTCATTATTAGGAGTATTTTTTTTTTGTTTGGTCTTTTCATCATCTAGATTTTATTTTTAACGTTACGTTTTTTTGGCTGTCTTTTTTTTTTGTAAAGTTGTTGTCGCCTAGATTGTCGCCTGTGTTCGCTTAATGCAGTAACTACGAGATTTGTATTGTTTTTGCTGCAGCTTCTTTCTTACTTGTTCATGGCCATTACTTTGGGTTTTCGTTTGAATGTGAGTCTTCTAAAGTAAATGGTCAATAAATTCATTTGATTTATATTATCGAAAGCGATTAAATTGTAACTTATTCGTCGTCTTGCTTGTACATATTTTCGAATCGTGTTTGATTCTTTTTCTTGTATTCTTTCTTGCCATTGGTTTGATTTAGGTTTATTGATTGAATTTAAAGATTTTTGTTTTGAAGTTCTTTTTTATGACTTCAAAACGATGACTTTATGGTCATTTTAAGTTTGTAGTTGGTGTGTCCATGTTTCTTGATGACTGTTCGTATAATTAATTGCTTTATCTATGGAATATCCAGATTTTATGATGTTCATTGAAATCCACTTACTAGAGTCGTTAATTTATAACTTAAAGTATATTTTTCTTTTATAGAATTATAATCATTTTAACACCTCTCAACTCAAAGAATCCATTAGAAATTACCATGCGCTAAACCAATCTCAACTCTTGCATAAAATATTCAGGACATGCTCCTTTTAAATGCTTTGTAAAAATGGGGACGGTGAGAGAAATTGTGTTCAAATTTATGTCTACAGAAATTCGGTCAAAATACGGAACAGGCTAAAAATAGAGTGAAAACGACATACTGAGTATATTAATATTATCAGTATTTGACTAAAATATTGTTATCAGTAATGGTGATCCAAATAGTTGCCTTTGTTACCCAAACTCGGGCAAAAATATCATCAATATCATCCTAATCTTCCCATCTAAGCAACTCCTGCTGAATTCGTTAGGTTGAACACCATCCTATAGTTAATCCTGGTGTCTTTATTTTGGCTGACCGTTTTCTTGGTTCATATTTATTTTTTTATGCATAGAATTATACAGAGAGAAGTCGTGGTGCCTTTGTATCCCAAAACCCAAGTATTAATAATTCAGAACTGCTTGGTCATCTCGTTCATAGGTGAGAGAATTAATAAAAAAGCATTGCTTGGTTATAATCACACGACCATTTCTCTTATAGGATTGTCGTTTGGAAAACATCATTTAAATTAAGCTGGCCGTCTACATATTTATGTAACCTTTTCAGGATCTTACAGTAACTGTAGGTTTAATGTCTCGAATAGGAGTGATCCTCTAAACATGTACAAGTAGACATTTCTTTCCAAATAAGCAAAATTGTTACCTGAAAAGCTTTTGGAAATTTTCTTCCTGTAAATCAGCTAAAGAATCGCAGTTTTATTCTGAATGGAGTTATTTGTGTTAAGAAGATTCCCATATAAACTATATAAGAAAGATGAGAACCTCTAGTAACAACACTTCATGTTAGTTTGTACAAATCAGCAATGTTATGCGCTTCTGAAAACCGAACCCTTTCAATCTGTATCTTCTTTCTATTTGTTTTCATATGTGCTGTAAGCTAAAATGATTTTTTACAATCACACCTAAGAGTAGGGAATATCAATATTTAGGAACAAGTATGAAATACATATTTCACATCGAAGCGTATAATATTGTATTGTGTACTTTTCTGGAGGAAGGCTATTGAAAAGCCACACTCCCTCTATGGCTCTTTTTGATTTGATGAAATGATTGCCTATTGCTATTATGGATAAGTATGCGACCATTCTAGAGGTGTCGATCATGACAGCACCAGCTAGAAAAAAAAATAGTTTCTCCAGCCGAATAATTGTTGATATTCACTGGGGAGAGAATTTTGTGGGCGATGGCGACTCGTTATATTGCGCGATCTGTGATCAGACACAATTTCCGACTACTGGATTAGTATAGAGTTCCTCAGATCGAAATATGATTTATTCGGATTTATACTAATAAGCTGGAAGACTCGTACACATTCATGTGAGACTATCCCTCTTGTCTCTGAGTTTCATTTCGATCGAAAGTGGAATTAATTCCATATTTCGCTTCTTCATAAAAAGTAAAACGAAAACGTTTCCAGAATGAAATCTGTTTTAGTTTTCTAAGTGGAATATTCTCAAACTTTAAATCAGTTTCTTTACCAGGAGATAAGTCATTTAAATATTTTGACTTAAAAATGCGGGATTTACAACAGATTGCGTATCTTTTGAAAAATGCATCTATTACGATAACCCGAAGCGTAAGACATCGTATGTGAAACCCTGCCAACCAGCCGAATTGTTAGCAAATCCAAATATCCATGGCGCTAAGGAAATTCACTATAATAAGCTGCTAAAATCTGACCAGACCATCACAGGGAAAAAGCCTTTAGAATGAAGCCTTATAGTCCAGACCGTGCCCTGTTCGACTACTATTTGTTTCGATCTATGCAGAACGCTCTCTCTGGGATACGATTTACTTTGGAACAGAGTATCCGATGTTGGCTTGATTCGTTCTTTAGCATGATGTTGTTCTGTGTTTTACTGTCTCTCGACTCTAAAAACATGAGGGTAAACATACTCCGAACTAAGGTCCAATAAGTAGCAACATGATTGTTTAATTTTATACATTCAGGGTAAATAAATTTTTCAAAGCCAATTACACTCTCTAACAAATTGAGACTTTTTGATTGGAACACAATAGCGACCCTATTCCAATTTACAACTTTTGTCACTTAAATTTTCCTTCAAACATTTTCGTCGAATATTTAAAGCCTTAAATGTCCTTTTTGAAAAGACTTTTTCGGATTTTATTGAAAAAAGAGAAAATACAGAAATATCTTCCACAAAAATTATCCCCATAAAAATCCACAATATAACTCTGATACTAAGAAGTCTCTCAGATATTAACTTCAACATTTTTTTCAGTTAGTATAATGCTACCTTCGATTAAAAAATTAAAAATTTGACCCACTGTAAAAAAAAATTCAGACCAGCTGGACTATAAGTTCATTCTACAAAAATGATCTACTCAACATGCCCTTTCAGAATTATAGGGTCGCTATTCTGTTCCAAAAATGCTGTTGGACAATGTTATTTTTCAATGATGTTTCTTTCTCAACATTTACATGAGTTAGGCAAAGGAGTAGTTTAAGACTATTGTAGATCACTATTGCGAGTACTTAATCCGTATCAGGGATTGTTTTCCAAGTGATTCCAAGTATTTAGTTAATGATTAATATTCCAACATTACAATAGCTTTTTTATTCCTTTTATGCAATCTTTAAGTCTCGATTTGAGTTTGTTCAATTATCACTATTTTCAGATTTTTATATTTTCATTCCAAAGCCATTTGACTATTGCAGAATAAAAATTTCATCGGATTTATCGGATGCTTAGGGTAGGATTTTGAGCAGCCAATTTGATACATATTTATCAAAGTTGTCACGAGAGTTAGCGATATTTTTCATTGATTTTAGCGGTATGTTTATGTGTAGTGATTAGGGTTTTTAATTTCCCGACCTTTTTTGATTCCCGGGAATCGGAAATTTTTTTTTCTAAATTCCCGGGTACCCGGCTATTCCCGAAATATATAATAATACAGAAAATTAGGAATATTATAGCTAAATTTCATATAAAATAATCATTATATAAAGAGCTTCGTATTAATTAATTAAATTTGAGTTAAATTCAAAAAATTTAATTAATTTTGCAGTTAATTAATAACAGAATTTATTCATACTTTGAATGATTAAATTTTTGTTGATTCAAATCTACTACAAATTGAGTTAAAATGTTGTTTCTTCATTCAGTTTTATTCAGCTTTTAATAAAAAACAAGTAAGAGTGCTATATTCGGCTATGCCGAATCTTATATACCCTTCACCTTTGTTGTGGATGCATTATTATTTTTTATAATTAGTACATATATACATATGTATGTATATTGCCCACTTTCAGCGTACAGCATCCTAAATTTATCAAGAACACAAAAAACAACAACAACGCCAAACGAAACAAAACACCAAAAGAAAAAACAAAAACAAAATACGCAAGGCAATGAAACCAACACACATCCAAACATACGTTTAATTGTATAAAAAACAACCACAACGCCAAAAGAAACAAAACACAAAAAAAAACAAAAAAACGCAAAGCATGCACACCCAAACATACGATTTGTTGTTTTTTTGTCAAAAAAACCAACACACAACCAAACTAAACTTTAGTTGTATAAAAAACAACAACAACGCCAAAAGAAACAAAACACAAAAAAAAACCAAATACACAAAGCTTGCACATCCATGCATACGTTTTGTTGTTTTTTTGTCAAAGCATGCAATACATTGTGTTTTTTGATGAAATTTTCAGAGGTTGTCTCGGATTTTTGCTCATATCTCCGTTATTTATGGACGGATTTTGCTGATTTTAAATAGCAAAATTCTCGAAAGTATGTCTGACAGAATTGTTGAAGATTTGGATCCCGGAGATATCTGGGGCCTTCAGAAAATTGATTTCAACAGACAGACAGACAGACAGACGGACAGACAGACAGACAGACAGACGGACATGGCTTAATCGACTCCGCTATCTATAAGGATCCAGAATATATATACTTTATAGGGTCGGAAATGAAAAATGTAGAAATTACAAACGGAATGACAAACTTATATATACCCTTCTCACGAAGCTGAAGGGTATAAAAACAAGTACTGTTGCTGTGTTTCCTTTCAAGGTCAAAATGCATTCTATACTTGAAAACACCAAATGGTGTGCCATCAAAAGTAGGGGCCTTTGTTCTACTAGAAGTTTCTGGAATAATTCGCACCGGTACATCTTGGCATTGAAGATTAGTCACCTTTATTTCTAGATCGTTCAGTTTTCCATATATTATTTTAAATGTTCATTCGAAAAAGCATAAATAAATAATAGTAATAATCGGTCTATTATTGCCGAGATATAAATAAAAAACTGTAAAAAAAACTTTTCACATTTTTTTGTGAGTTCTAAAATGTTATCTTTGTAGTTTTGTCAGTTTTTAGTTCCCGGGAATCCCGACTAAAAATCCCGGGAATCGGGTAGAGAAAAATTCCGGGAAATTTGTTCCGGGAATTCCCGGGATAAAAACCCTAGTAGTGATGCAATAGCACATTGAAATTCCGAAATTATTCTGGATAATTGGAAGCTCTTCTGGCTTATAGTTATTGCGTGCGGTGCAGAAGTCACAAAATAAAATTTCTAGTCGTTGCATAAATTCCATTTTAACCCTAGCTCTGGCCGCAATTATTTTCTTCGCATCCTGACAGTGTTTACATTGTGCATGCGTTTACTTTCATATGTAGTTATTGTTAAGGATGCGATCGATTTGTGGTTCATTGCAACCCATAGACTTCCTACGGTGCTAATAATCCTGTTTACTAATAGCTCAAAAACATCCACTGTTGACATTAAAGCCCTTACAAGCCACTTTCTCTATGGGTTCGACTCAATATTGCCCAAACAAATTTATTGTATATAAGACCATAACGTCTGGTAGGTAGCCCTGTAAGTACTCAAAGATCGCTCTTTCTGTGATATGCGCTCGAACCGAGGAGGTACAAATCCGCCTGCTTGAGTCTTTCTGAGTCATTCTGATTCAAGCCATAAATTTATACTCCCTCTAGCACACCTCGCGTGAAGAGTAAGTGAATTAATGAATTCCATTCCTGGAGAAATTATTAGTTTTTATAGATTCGAAAGAATCTAACGCTTCTTTCGACTTATTTGTCGAATAAAGACAAATTTACATAAATACATAGTTTTAAATATTCCGGAAAGAACATTTCGTCATACATAAATACAATTTATCCAGCCGATTTCTTGAAGTTTTGATATATAAATTCTTAAATCTCATTATATGTGAACAAATATATGGATTTTGTAGTCCATTGTTACTTTCATCTACTGTAACACCGTACGACACTCAATATTAGACACGAACCAGATGATATAGTCTAAAACAATAAATTAAATGGAGCAAAACTGCGTCTTCAGTTTTTCATTTCGTGATCCTGTTTCCTTTTAAAGGACTTCAAATTTCAGAGGAGTACATTTTTAAAAAAATATTTTAAAATACTTCTGATCATCCTACTATGTCAAGTTTAGTGTCAAATGATCAAGAAGAGTTGTAGAATATTTCGTATTATTTTTATTTTATCCTGTAAGGATCAAAAGATGTCAAAAATGTCTTTTCAAATTTTAATCCTTGAATATACTTTTAGATTTCCAATAATTTTTTTTTTAAAAATAGTGAGTTAAAGATCTAAATATTGAATACCACATGCCAAAATTTCATCCTTCTATCTTAACTACTTAAGTGTTAAAAAATATTTTAAATTTTAATTATTTGATTTTTCATATTTTATTTTAATATTTCATTCGAAAAAAATATAACATAATCCGTTGTGAAAAGCAACGAAGAAGACTTTTTAATAAACAAGTAAAATGGTATAGTCGGGCAAGCCCGACCTTATGATACCCTAAACCGGGTATATGATTATAAAGAGTTTTCCTTTGATTTGAAACTTATTTGGGTTGAATCTTATTTGAATACACACATTTGCGGTTGTGGGCCTTATAATGGGAACTATAACTAATTATGGACCAATCGTCACAAAATTTGGTGGGATGAATTGCGAATATATGAAACATATTTGTGTTGAATATTGTTTGGATACTGATATATTTCAGAGATTTATGTATATTAATGACATTTTTGAGAATGTTGTTTATATGGGAGCTATGGAATATTGTTGACAGATCGTCACGAAATTTGAGAGTTCGGCGTATATAAAACTTAATTCTGCTGAATTTGGTTTGAATATGTTTATAATTAAGATATTAATGAGAGCTTAACTATTTTCAAATAGGCCAATTGTATGGGGGCTAGGATAAATAATGGTCTGATTCTAATCAAACTCAATAGCCTTTGACCTTGGGGCAATATAAAGGTTTGTGCCAAATTTTGTCGAATTATCTTTAAACCTGCGACCTGTAGTTTGATTACAAGGTTTACATGGATGGACGGACAGACGGACGGACAGACGGACGGACATCGCTTAGTCGACTCAGAAAGTGATCCTGAGAAGTTTGGTATGCTTTAAGGTGGGTGTTGGGACAATATTTTTATATGTTGCAAACAACAGCCATAACACATTATACCTCCCCCACTATGGTGGTGTAGTTTATAAACATGCACTTTGCTTAATAAAACTTTTTTGTATACAAATAAATCTTTTTATACCCTACACCACCATAGTGGGGAGGGTATTATGCGTTTGTGCAGATGTTTGTAACGAGCACAAATATTACTCTAACACCCACCTTAAAGTATACCGATCGACTTAGAATCACTTTCTGAGTCGATTAAACGATGTCCGTCCGTCCGTCTGGTCGGCTTGCTGGCTGGCTGTCCATGTAAACCTTGTGCGCAGAGTACAGGTCGCAATTTTGAAGATATTTCGATAAAATTTGGTACATTTTATTTTTTCGGCCCGAGGACCAAGCCTATTGAAACTGGCTGAAATCGGTCCAATACAAATGTCCTCTCGAAATTGGACTTTATCGGCCATAAATGTTTTATTTATAAATGTATCTCCAAAAATTGCGCTCCAAATAAGTTTTATATATAGAAAATTCATGTCACCAAATTTTGTTACGATCGGTCCATAATTAGTCATAGCTCCCATATAGACCCGCTTCCGAAAATCGCTTTAACGTGCATAAAACGCTTAAAAATGTTGGTATACTCACAATTCAACATAGTAAACATTCATATAGACACAAATCACACGACCTAATTTCATGGTGATCGGTCCATAATTGGTCATAGCACCCATATAAGGCCCACTTCCGAAAATCTCTCAAAAATATAAATTATTGGTATTATATGGTCGGGCTTGACCGACCATACTTTCTTACTTGTTTTATATTTTAATTTGACCTTTATATATACAAAGGATGAAATTTTGACATTTAGTAGAGAATATTTGGGTCTTTAACGCACTATTTTTTTAAAAAGGAATTTATTTGCAATTTTAAAGGATAAACATTTTAAAGGACATTTTTGACATCTTTTGATCCTTACAGGATAAAATGAAGATAATACAAAATATTTTACAACTCTTCTTGATCTTTTGACATACAATTTGTCATTGTTGGAATAGCAGGAGTATTTTTAAATATTTTTTGAAAAATGTACTTCTTTGAAACTTTGAAGTCCTTCAAAAAGGACACAGGATCACGAAATGAAAAACTGAAAACAAAGTTTTTCTCCGTTAAATTTTTCTCTATTTATCATCTAAACTTATTTTTACCTACAGACTGATTCCGGAAGTTTTCAAAATCATTTTCTACTGGTAAATCTACTGTTATTATTATTTATTAAAAATGTTCTCATTTAGTAAGTCAAAAATGTTTAGATTTTGATTTTTTTCAAAACTTCTGTTAAAATCACCCTGTTTGACCTCTCGCCAATCACGTAAACAATTCCATGAAAAAAGACTAACTACAAAAAAAAATTGATTTAAAAACATTTTCGAAAACCCAGTAACTGGGGTGGAAATTATTACGCACACAACTTTCCAGTCCTTTTGTTTTCCTTACTGTAAAGAATTAAATATTTTATACAATTGAGTGATTTATTCATGTCACAATGAAAAAGAAATTGCATTTTTTTTTGTTCAGCTTCAAAATAGAAATTGTAAATTATGGTGGCAAAAGTTAAAAAAACCAACCAAACCAAAGATGAAATAAAAAGGACACACAATGAGAAATATGTATTTATGTGTTATAAGGGTCCTTTTTGCCATTTTACTTTAGAGTTGTTTGTTTTCATTTTCATCATTATTGCTACGTTTTGGTCGTTGTTTTTTATAACATTTTGCTTGTTTAATTTAACAACGCCCCAAGTTGGAAAATGAAATTTATGAAATTTTACATTAAAGTTTCTTTGTTGTAGTTGTTGCTGTTGGTTTTTTTTTTGTCTTGCCATTTTCCATCTAGGTTTTCTGCTGTTGTTGTTGATTTTGCTGTTTGCTTGGCCGTATTTATAATTCGTTCAGCTTCGTCTATCATCGTGACATTTACTGCCGTCTTTTCTTTTATTTATTTCATTTTTGTTGTTGCAGAGTGTTATGTACTTGTGCTTTTTATTCATCCTCTTCTTCTTATTCCACAGCGTCATCTTAGTCCTGGTGACTGACAGTCGCCGCGGCCATGATGTTAAATGCCAAACTTTGTTTTTGATGTTGACTTTTGTAAGTTGATGTACGTACGTAAGAACGTAGACGTAAACGACGTCAACGTTAACTTTGTTTCGGTGGCTGTTGGAATGGTGGCAGTGTGATGATGTTGTTGTTGGTATCAACTTGGTTGTGTGTTGGTGGATTCTTGATTGTCCTGAATGTGTATTTGTGTGATCCATTGTAACTTTTTGTTGTTGGTAGTGGTGTGATGGTGGTTGATTCTGCATACAGTTTTCTTCACTTCTTCGTCAATTTCTTGAAATTTTTTCTTTAATTTTCTTACGCTGCTTAATCTGTTTTTATTTTTCACTCTCTCTCTCTCTCACTCTTTATTGCTAAATTTCCTCTTAGTAACTAATGTTAGTGTTTTTATTTTTGTTTCCTTTTGTTTTAGGATTTATTTAATGTCTAAATAAATTAAGAATGTCATTGTGTTTTGTTCAGAATTTATGCGTTTTTATCCTTCGGGGCATTGTATGTTTGTTTGTTGGTTCGAATGTTTTTAATTTGATTAGAATTGTTGGTTATGGCCCATTCCAACAGACTGTTTTATTGCTGGCCGATGTACTAAGAGTAATAATAAAGCAAAATTATTATTATTATTATGTTCGATTTTATTTGGAATGTTTATTGCATTATTGTGATTCAATGAAAAATGGATGAATGTATAAGGAAGTATCTCATATGCTTCCTTATATATTGAATTGAACATAGATATTACAATGATGAGCAAATTTATCACTTCCTACAATACTTGTTTCGAATCTTATTATATTATCTGTATAATAAATTTCACTAGTCCTTTTGAGACACGAATTCGGATATTCTCTGCTCTGTTACAAAATACTACAGGACTGTTGTAAAGTAGTTTTTCTGTCGGTAAGCCAAGTCTTTTTTTGTTATATCATAAACTCCCACAACCTCACATTATGATGAAGAAACAAATACCGATTTCTCTCGCGGTAAAATTATAATATGGTTCTGTTCTTTACAATCTCAGCTTGAAGTTATAATCATGAGAATATGGTGTGATGTCCGCTGTGGTTTTTTAAAACCATCACCCAAATATCTCATATACACTTCAAAGTGAATTGTGGATCTTTTCGACCGCGATCGGTATATGACACTAATCAAGAAGGCCATAGGTGCCAATTACATATCGCTTTGTGCATTTATTCACATTCAGGGAGCTTCGACAATACTTCATAGGGTGCTATTGATCTAGCACTGCATAGGATTTTGGAAAAGCTGTCACTTGGATTATTAAGTTGGATTTAGGAGGATCATCGAAATTATCATCTCTACCGTGGACTCTAGTTATCGATGAACTTCTGGAAGAACTTACCAACTTCGGTTTCCGCACATATGGTTACTCCGATGACATAGTAATATCTGTTACAGGGTGAGATGACGTAACGATATCGGAAAGTAAAAAAGTTACTAGGGCAATATATGTATGCCTGCCAGCGACTTTTAGCAAAATAGAAGATGATTTATTGGTATTTTATTACGGTTCTAAGGACAATAATAACATATGCTGCCTTGGCATGGTGGAAAATGGTGAAACAGATGACTGCGAGAGCATTACTGGATAAGGTATATCGACTAAATTGTGTCTCTATTACTGGGTATATGAGATGCTGTCCCACTCATGCTCTGGATCGAGCCCTTAGCGCCAAATTATCGTAAGCGACATTTTTAAAATTTTTGTTTTATTGCAGAAATTAAAATTTTATGGACCGACTGATGTTTTAGTGTTCTCAGAATATCAAAATTGATAATAACTTCAAAAATATAGGGGGCAGGATTTTATCGTAAGTCAATATTTACATTTTACAGTAAACGAATTTTATCGTAAGCGACACACAGTGGTATATACAAAAAAGTGAGAAATAAATCTGTAACTTAAATATGGTTAGTCCGGTTTGAATGAATTTTCACATGCGCAAAGAAGAAGTGTTGTCGAGTTTAAGTTTTGAACGTGGACCTCATGGGCCCACCAGGGGCGCGACCAAGGGCTATCAAAGTAGGACACCTCGGGTATGTTACATTTTTAAAACGATATTATGTCTTGGTTTGAGTTCCGATTTCAAAAACATTATACACGTAGAATCTTCTCATCGAGCACTACAGAAAACCTCGTCATAGCTATCAATTATCTATTATAGCTTAGGAGATATTCCCATTTGAAAATTAAATTTTCAACATTTTTACCCACCCTACTCCAGTTTTTTGATAACAACGTATCCAAATATTTCCCGATTTTCTCCAGTTTTCCTTTATTGGACTAACAACACATGTATGTGTCATATGGAAAAAAAAGTGTAGACTAAGTCCAAAGTTATATGCATTTGAATTTAAACAATTTTTAAAAAGCGAATTTTCTCTATTTTTGGTGGAAAAAGAACTTTTTTCTTTTTAAGTTATCGCAAAAAATTTCTAAGAGGATGTATAAGGAATTTCTACTTTCTGAAAGCCAAGTTTTGATAAAACATTTTAAAGGAAAGCCAATTTCAAAATTGTTGTTACTGAGGGGACCCAGGTCCTTTAAAAAAACACCTATTTTGTATGTAAAATAAAATTTTAGGGCAAAAATTCTCAAATCGCGTATCCGATATCAAAATATAGTAACCGATTATAGGTGGCTCAATATGTTGCTAATTATTTTGTAAAGGGTCCCGATAACCCCGAACCTGGTAGGGATATTATAGCCAAAAAACTAAAAATTAGCATTTTTGGAATTTTTCAACACTGTTTTGGGAATTGCGGGATTGCTGATAATAAATTTCAAAATTAGTTTTTATTTTTCCATTTTAAATAGAAAAATCTACATAACTGTGAAATTTCATTATAAACTATTTATAAATAAAAATTTAATTTCAATTCGAAAAATTTTTATCTATGCCAAAAATCCAATATAAAACATTTTTTGTCATATTTTTCTATAAAGTATTCCATGATTTTTTAATTGTCAAAAGTTAAATATTTTTGAAAAATAGACAAATAGCTTGAACGAAATTATAATATATCGCATCATAACATTTTTAATTCTATGTATAAATTTCAAAATAATCAAAAAAAACTTCTTCTGTAAAATTTGTGTTTTGTCGCTTACGATAATTTGGCGCTAAGGGCTCGATATATTAGTAATGGAGGAGGCCTATAGATGTGCATCCAGATTACAGGGGATATACCGTGTAATGCCGGGAGATCAGGCATCTTTGAAAATGATCCTAGTATTGCAATATCGGCCTATATGTCAGAAACTCTGCCTGTCAATATCTGTATTTGTTACATAGGAAGTTTAAGGTTCTTACACCTGACGAGTGGTTAAATCAGTCATGGTGGCAGGATAATGCCGATGTGATGTAGTTTACTGGTGATTCCAAATGGTGACGCTGGTGCTGGTATTTATGGGCCCAATTTTCAAAGGGATATCTCAATGGGTACATTCCCATCAATTTTTCAGGCGGAGATTTACGCCATCCTTATATGCTCCAATGAATGTTTAATGAGGAAATTATGGAATACTAAGATATTTGTTATGTCGGATAGCCAGGCTGCTCTTAGAGCCTTATCATAATATGAGGTGAGGTCTAGTGTTGTTATGGGCTGCTGGACACCGTTAAATAAACTCGGTGCATGAAGGTCATGCTAGAAATGAACGCGCCGATTGTCTTGTCAACAGGGGCGACCGACGCTCATTTATAGGTCCTGAACCATTCTTTGACATCCCACGTGGATACACTATGGAACGTATTCGTTCTTGGGTTGGTAGACCCCAGTCGTTTCTTTCGCTTGATAAGGGTGATTTGAGAATACTTACTGTATTATTCACAGGACACTGTGGTTTAAAGTATCAACAATTTATTTTAGGTAATGCTGAGAATGAAAAGTTCAGGTTTTGTGAACTTTATGCAGAACTAAATGGCACGGAAGGGCTTTATGAACACGGAGAAGTAACTGATCTCTCACCAAATAGAATAATTTTATGCATTCGCAGCCTAAATCTGTTGGAATGAAAAAATCTAAGGCTGCACAAAAGATCCAGTGGGCCGCAGTGTGTAAAGCATAATTAATAATAATAGGACGAATCTGTATATCAGTGACACTACGGTACCCAACTCAGTTAAATTATTGGAACAACTAAAACAGTTTCCCACAACATATTTTCCTAAATGAGCACAATGAACTGCGTGAATAGAGGCCAACCAACATGAGTATTGACTGGAAGGTTGACATCTGTAAACACGCTTCTCTGAGACAGGATTTAGAAATGGTCTGAGTATGCATGTTGACGGTAAGTCCGTACAAAGCTTGCCATCAATATAGGTACAATGTAATGAGGGATGTAACGGGCCAGAGGTGAAAACCAGCAACCAAGAGTCCCCGAGTTAAGCAGTAGTGGAGTGTGGTGCCATCGCCAGCGCAGACATTATGATTGAATGACAATTATTGTTAGAAAAATCAAAAAAAACTAAATTATCGCAATGGATCCTAATCAAATCTAAAACATGAGTCTCTATTTTTAGCAAATATCACGATTAATGGCATCATACACTAAGTAAACTAAACAACTATTTGATTGTTTCAATCGAAAATTATTTCTACGAACTGACTTTATGCTGCTGCAAATAAACAAATCTATGTACACTATCGAATACCGCTACCACAACGAGTTTATTTTCTATGTGTACTAAAGCAAGAACGGTTTTAAGAAAGTCTGCCACTCGAAGTTGAAACTTTGAAATCTGAAAATGTTCTAAAGGGTTAATAATAGGAAATATCTTCTCTATGAATTACACGAAAAAAATGGTCCATCTAATACGAATTCATTCCTGGACGCTGTCAACTTATGTGACATTTTACCTTAACGTGTGTATAAAAGCTGACTGATATTAACATAAACCATATATATTGAAAGATCGGTCTAATAGTAAAAGAAAAAGTAAATGTAACGCAGATTCCTTTAAAAACATATTGGACCATTTCATCGACTAATACCTACCAGTCATAGGTACTGGTTGCTTCGATATTTCTTAAAACTACATAAAGCCATTACCATATCATAGTACGTGACGTTTGTATGTCTGTAGAGTGGAATAGATTTCGCAAAAATAAAAGTATCTGAAAAATATCTTGCGAAATAAGGGTATATCGCACGTGACATACAACGAAAGTGATTTTTTTGAATCTTGGATGTTTTTTCTTTTAATTTCTTACAATAAACTAAATATTTTTCCTTTACAATCCGTGATATTTAAATAAAAAAAATTAATGTCGTTCGTGACATACCATACCCCGATCGTGACCCACCGTATGTCCGAATTAATATGACGCTGTATGAGTCGTTAGAAAGGTCTTTGTAATATCTATCATTAGAAATCAATATTGTCTAACGACTTAGTATTCAAGATATAGATAAAAAATAGGTAAACAATCGAGGTAGTCGTGGTTCTTTGTTTATATTACAGACATTTGTAGTCCGATTTTCTAGATTTTAAATACCAGATATACTGATATATGAATCACTTATGTAGGTTATTTGAGGCTACGGAAAGTTGATTTCAACATACAGACGGACAGATGTACATGGCGATATCTACACCGCAATCTATAACGAACCAGAATTTTAAACTAAGGTTAATGTTATGTAAGATTCGGATAAATTGAATATAGATTTCCAACTTGTTTATTATTGATTGATGTGACTTCGTACTTCCACGAGATTTCATTCTTACATCTTTTACATTATAAGTTATTTATCATAGAGACATATTTCTACGTAGTTCCATAATTAGTTTTCATATTTTTGTGACATAAAAACTATATACTTAGCATTTCAACTAAAAAACTCTGTGAATCCAGAAATGAAAAAAAAATACATCCTTGAATTTCACCATCAATTCTCTTCTAGTTCCCTTCAACTGACATCATAATGGCAGATATGTATAACAAAGAATGTAACGAGAAAAATAATAATTTTTGTGATGCGTGCTAAAATAATAAATCATCAAGATTGGACACAGATATCATAAAAATTATGATATTAAACATACACATATGCACTGAAACACTTTCATTAGTTAAATGATGGCAACTGTTACATTTAAGGTGGTGGTTAAAGATACTTCTTTTACATTTTTTGCCTTATTTTTGCTACGAACATCCAACTGACATTAATATTTCCAAGTGATTTGTATGAATTTCTACAATATAAAACCTGAAAAACAGAAGAAATAATGGAAATATAGCTTTACAGATACTCACCATTATATAGTATATCTAAAGGATAATGACAGGCACACACACACAGGCTGGCATAGAAACCCAACTAATACATGGATAAATGTAAAAAAGGTCTATGTATTATGTTGCTAAAATACAGCTCATCCTGGTTTAACAAGGTAGTAAATAGAAAACACGTAGAAAGGACAAATACTATTTAAAAAAGTGTTTCCAATTTTGACACACTTTTTTTTAGAATTTAAGTC
The DNA here is from genome assembly GCF_958450345.1 of Calliphora vicina. Lineage (NCBI taxonomy): Eukaryota > Metazoa > Arthropoda > Insecta > Diptera > Calliphoridae > Calliphora > Calliphora vicina. The sequence goes on along the minus strand of NC_088781.1, from coordinate 106,896,107 downwards.
CTGGATTTATAGTTAAAACATATTTCTTTCGAGTTATTGACCAATGTCAACTGGGTGATATAATTCAGATATGCAAATATTTAGGTACTAAAAAATGCAACACTTACATTATGTGCTCATAATTTAGAAGAATGTTGCTAAATATTCAGGAGTTCTCACATAGCAACTGTGTTTTGTGGGAGTCCACTGAGTTATCTCTACGTTTTAGTGAAATAATGGTATTCTTAAAGTTACAACTTCAAAAGATCATAAATAGGGCATTTTGAAACTAATTTTAAAATGGCTTATTTTGTTTCAAAGATATGAGTTTTATTTTTCAAACATAAGAAGATTTTTAAAAATCAGCTAAACAATATTAAAAAAACAAGTAAGACAGTATTTCAATATAATACAATACACTAAGTAAAAGAGCAAAAACATTTTTCTTTTAAAATTTCAATAATTTAAATTCGTGAGTGATTTTCGGAAGTGGGCCTTATATGGAAGCTATGACCAATTATGGACCGATCACCATGAAATTAGGTGACACGAATTCTGGGTATATAATAGTTATTTGGAGCGAAATTTATGTAGATACCTATAAAAATTAAACATTTATGACCGATAAAGCCCAATTTCGGGAGGATATTTGTATGGGGGCTTGGTGCAATAATGGACCGATTTCAGCCTGTTTCAACAGACTTCGTACTTGGGCCAAAAAAGTTGTATGTACCAAATTTTATCGAAATATCTTTAAAATTGCTACCTATACTCACACAGGGTTTACATGGACAGACAGACGGAAGGACGGACATTGCTTGGTCGACTCAGAAAGTGATTCTGAGTCGAATGGTATAGTTTAATATGGGTGTTGGACCAGTATTTTTGGGCGTTATAAAGAGCTGCATAAACGCATTATACCCTCCCCACTATGGTGGTGTAAGGTATAATAACTAATAACAAAAAACTTGTTCTCAATAAACTAATTCATTATTTATTTGATTTCATTTATTGATTCGGGATTTCCAATAGATGGTGTATGTTTTGATCGCGGTTTTTGAATGGTACATATCTGACAGTTATTCTCACTTAATTATTGACAATTAGTGCAAAAAACTTATTTTTTTGCTTCGAAAATGTTGCCAGCACAACGTCGTACGCGGGAAGTTTTGCTTTATTTTTTTTGATTTGAAAAAAGTGCTGCTGAAGTACAACGATTGCTCACCAAAGGTGTTCCATCGATTTCATCGATTGCGGGAGGTGGTTTGTGCGGTTCAGAAGTGGTTATTTTGATATGGAAGACTAAGTTCGGCTAGGCCAGGCAAAAAAGTTTGAAGACCGGGAATTTGAGGAATTACTCCATGAAGATAGTTGTCAAACTCAACTCAATAGCTTGCAAAATCACTGGGAGCTACTCAAGCAGCAATTCAAAACGTTTGCAAGCAACAGGAATCATCCAAAAGCTGGGGAGCGGCTTTAACGCTATAAAACAATGCAGACATGAAACCGTAATATTCCATCATGACAACATGTTGCAATACCAGCTAAAAACTATTTAGAATAAAGTGGTTGGAAAGTTTTGCCTCACTCCCTTTATATTCCAGACCTTGCCCGTTCCGACCACTATTTGTTTCGATTGAAGCAGATCGTTCTCTATGGGAAACAATTCACTTTGCACAGTGGGGCAGAATCAACATTTTATGAAAATAAATCTGGCATTTCTAATCGGCTGGTCCGATTGGGACAAAATTTGACGTAAAATTTTGCATTATTTTTGAAGGACGGAGTTTCAAAATGTCATATTTATACCCTGCACCACCATAGTGGGGAGGGTATTATGCGTTTGTGCAGATGTTTGTAACGCCCAAAAATATTAGTCCAACACCCACCTTAAAGCATACCGATCGACTTAGAATCACTTTCTGAGTCGATTAAACGATGTCCGTCTGGTCGGCTGGCTGTCCATGTAAACCTTGTGCGCAGAGTACAGGTCGCAATTTTGAAGATATTTGGTATATATTATTTTTTCGGCCCAAGGACCAAGCCTATTGAAACTGGCTGAAATAGGTCCAATATTTCACCTAGCCCCCATACAAATGTCCTTCCGAAATTGGACTTTATCGGTCATAAATGTTTAATTTATAAATGTATCTCCACAAATTGCGCTCCAAATAAGTTTTATATACACAAAATTCATGTCACCAAATTTTGTTACGATCGGTCCATAATTAGTCATAGCTCCCATATGACCCGCTTCCGAAAATCACTTTAACGTGCATAAATCGCTTAAAAATTTTGGTATACTCACAAAATTCAACATAGTAAACTTTCATATAGACACAAATCACAAGACCTAATTTCATGGTGATCGGTACATAAGAGGTCATAGCCACCATATAAGGCCCACTTCCGAAAATCACTCAAAAATACAAATTATTGAAATTTTAAAAGAAAAATATTTTTACTCTTTTACTTAGTTTAGGGTATTATACTCTCTTACTTGTTTTAAATCAAATTGAGATATTGACTTGAAAATATTTTATCATTGGATATAAATATTGTCTATATTAATGACTTAGTAATCCAGATATAGGTCAAAAATCGAGGTTGCTCTGCATTTTTCCTCATATATCAGCCATTTGTGGACCGATTTTGCTGATTTTAAATAGGAAACCTCTCGAAGCATGTCTGACAGAGTTATTGGAGATTCGGATCCCGGAGATATCTGGGGTCTTCAGAAAATTGATTTCAACAGACAGACAGACAGACTGATATGGCTTAATCGACTCCGCTATCTATAAGGATCCAGAATATATTTCACGTCAAGTGAACCAACTTTTGAAATCGATGTCTTCCGATCGCGATGAAATTTGCACCAATGTTAGTTCTATTGGATAGTAATTCGGACACCATTTTTCAACAAGATCGGTCAAGAACTCTCTGAGTTATAGGAGGTCAAAATTTGACATTTTGGCCAAACAGGTGTTTTTTTATCCATATAACTTATTACCTATTGTTCTTAGCAAAATGTGTCCCAAATAGTTTAGATAGCTATTTATGCAATCTTTCGAAAAAAAAATTTAATAAAATATTTTTGAATTTTTTTATTTAAATCAAAAATATTTTTGACTTTTTTTTTCAAAATGGGCCCTTTTTTTTTTTTTTTTTTTTTTTTTAAGAAAGCTTAGGTCTTTTCCTAAGCGACCTATATGGTCGCTTAGTGGGATGCGAGTGCGATATCTATCAAAAAAAATATTTTGTAACTCAAGATTTAAAATTTTTTACTTTTTTTGAAAAATCAAAAACCTTTTTGACTTTTTTTTTCCAAAATGGACCCATTTTTTAATTTTTTTTTTGCTCAGAAGAAAGCTTATGTGTTTTCCTTTAACACCCTTTTTGTCGCTTAGTGGGATGCGAGTGGGATATCTATCAAAATAAATGTTTTGTAACTCAAGACAAAGGTTTTTAAATTTGCACTATTTTAATTTTTTTCATATTTGTGTGTAAACCTTAAAATCCGATGGTATGTAACATACCCAACTAAAATTTAACTCCTCAATACATTCTCGATCAAAAAAGTTGATTAAATTTTCTTTGATGGATGTGGTTTCCGGGCAATTCGAACATTCACCTAAGTGGCAAGAAGTTGTAGCATTAGGGCACATAGTCAATTTAAGGCAATCGCGGTAATGGTGTAAATCTTCTGATGAATCATCTTTTAAGTAATTTAAGTTGATTTCCTTCAACATCAATTTAACATTTTCATGGTAAATACAAACACATACTGTGTGAGTTCCGCTGCTTCCTGCCAAAACGCAATGTTTTGGTCTCAGTTGTGTAAATTTTGTGAATCCAATTTTGACATCCTCGTATTCAGATTGAAATGTTGCGAATAATTCATTCAGGTTACAGAGAACCATTCTCTTCTGCATTTGAACTTTCTTGCCATCGATTCGTACAGACATCCAGTCTTTCATCCCTGGCATCAGGCGACTCATATCATCTCGCTGATAAAACTGAGTTATTAGAGATTTAGTATCGCACTCCAAAGTTTTTCCCTTCTTTTTGTTTGGGAGTGTGAGAATCCCATGCTCAGCAACCAATTGTTTAGCAATTCTTGCTTTTCGTTGAGACGTTCCAAACTCAGTCATTGTTTTTGCAGAACTCCATGTTCTTGGAGCAAGCGTGAGAAGTTGAATTCTTTCAGCTTCACTCTGTGACGTTTTGTATTTCTCTTTTATTTGTTCAAGAACTTCTACTGCATCCTTATGGTATTGGTTTCGACACTCATTCGTTGAATTTGAAAAGTTAGAATAACCATCATCATCAACAGTTCTGTCTTCATTCTCGGAATTACTTTTGTCTTCATCTGGAATAACTTCAACGCAAGGCTCATTACTATTCAAATTCGGTAATTCGTTCAACTTTCCGAGCTCTTTCCTGCATGATCCACAAATTTTCAATCGTTTTGACAGCGTAGGGAATTTTTTTAATAAGCCGTCGGAAATATTTCGCATATCTGATGATCTGTGCTTCATTTTGTTAAAGGGATTAAAACAAAAAGACGAATAAATTTCATTTTCAACCTTAGCCTTTTTAGAAGTCGTAGACATTTTGAATTTTGTAAGTATTTATGTAAATAACACACGTCTTAACTTTAACGCTGTTTCTAAAAAACTGATTTCCGTATGTCTTCAGAATGACAATAAATAGTTTTTTAAGATCATATAGGTAGTACGTTTTAATGAATGAGTCTAAAATCTTTTATTAGGGTCAAGAAGGGCTTACATACTAAAGTACCTAGTTTAACCAAATGTTACAAATAATAATAAAAATAAACCACCATATAAATAACCTACCTGTCAACTTCTACCTCTCCATCCACTTCTTAAAGTCAAATGTCATAAAATAATAAATAAACTGGTACTTCGGAGTAGGGCCATAAAATATTTCCACTTGATTCCAAAAATTTGTTTCTGGGGCACCTGATATTTTAACAATGAAAATCACGTGCGCTGAAAACTACCTCTAGGATTGTCTAAAAAAGCCGCAAGATACAAAACTCAGACAAATTTTGGGGGTAGACAATTAATAGAGGTCGGCCTCATATTGCACCCCTCCAGTGGCTATTATCGGTCAGTTGTTGTGGTTTTTATTTTTAAGGTTTTAGAAACACTTACATACAAATAAGTATGAAAAAAATCAATTTAAAAACATTTGTCTTGAGTTACAAAACATTTATTTTGATAGATATCCCACTCGCATCCCACTAAGCGACCAAAAAGGTTTTAAAGGAAAGGACCTAAGCTTTCTTTTGAGAAAAAAAATTAATAAAAAAAGAGTCCATTTTGGAAAAAAAAAGTCAAAAAGGTTTTTGATTTTTCAAAAAAAAAGTAAAAAATTGTATGTCTTGAGTTACAAAACATTTTTTTTATAGATATCCCACTCGCATCCCACTAAGCGACAAAAAGGGTGTTAAAGGAAAACACATAAGCTTTCTTCTGAGCAAAAAAAAAATTAAAAAATGGGTCCATTTTTTTAAAAAAAGTCAACAAAGTTTTTGATTTTGCAAAAAAATTCAAAAATTTTAAATCTTGAGTTACAAAATATTTTTTTTGATAGATATCCCAACCGCATCCCACTAAGCGACCATATAGGTCGCTTAGGAAAAGACCTAAGCTTTCTTAAAAAAATAAAAAGGGCCCACTTTGAAAAAAAAAAGTCAAAAATATTTTTGATTTAAAAAATAAAAATCAAAAATATTTTATTAAATTTTTTTAATTTTTTTTTCGAAAGATTGCATAAATAGCTATCTAAACTATTTGGGACACATTTTGCTAAGAACAATAGGTAATAAGTTATATGGAAAAAAAAAACACCTGTTTGGCCAAAATGTAAAATTTTGACCTCCTATAACTCAGAGAGTTCTTGACCGATCTTGTTGAAAAATGGTGTCCGAATTACTATCCAATAGAACTAACATTGGTGCAAATTTCATCGCGATCGGAAGACATCGATTTCAAAAGTGGGTTCACTTGACGTGAAATGCCCCATATACTTTATAGGGTCGGAAAATTATATTGTGGAAATTACTAACGGAACGACAAACTTATATACACCCTTCTCACGAAGGCGAAGGGTATAAAAAGGATTAAACGAAGTGATCGAGGAAAAGTATAATTATGTCCGAATTCTATGGACATCAATACAACAGCATACATGCAGAGAAAAAATATGGTTCGGCATAGTTACAAAAACCATACTGTGTTCTTTATAACAATATATTGTTATCGTACACAAATGATTGTTACTTTAAATTAATTTCAACAATATTTTGGTTACAGTAATAATGTTTATGTTCATCATAATTATAAATTTACGACTATATAACGATCATAACATGTTTGGACTACAATCACAAACCTATATGTTGCTCTTGGAATATGTTTACCACAACAATGTTTGGTGTAACATAGTGTTATCCTTCAAGTTTGTTAAACATATATTCGAAATATTTCCTTCTAAAGCAAATTTTCCATTTCCTACATTCTAATAAAAGTTAGGCCGCAATTCAAGGCCTCTATGTATATCCATAACAGTAGTATGCAGTAATAATAACCATCACATGCCTAAAAATTTGATTTGTGATTTTGTGATAGTAAAAATGAATTATAACCTAAAATACAAATGAGCTGAAATAGACACAAAAACACACAGACATACACAATGGAAATTGGGCAGGGGGATTGAAACAAACCCCTTCTTATATAATAATTTTTCATATTTCCTTTTGTATTTTTACTTTAATATTTGTCAGCACTATATATTTAGTGGTGACAGTTCATATTTTTTTCTACACATTTCTTCTCTTCCAAATATCTGACAGTCCGCCAAATGCTCAAACAGTTTTTTTTTCTCCACACACAGTACGAGTAATATTTAACAACCCTTAATGCGCATAAATTATTTTTATTACCTGTCATAATTTTCGTGGAGAGGGTGGGGGAGGTCCAAACAAATACGAACAGAAAGAGGGAGGGTTGCAGGTTAGAATATTATAAATCGAATGGTCATACATTCAAGGCAGTGATATATATTTTTTGGAATAAACATACTTTTAATATTATTGTAATATAAATACACTAGATATTATTTGTGTGTGTAGAAAAAAAATCATCAGTGCCTACATTTTAATTGCCAAATAGATTCATACAGATAGAAATATGAGATGAGTTTTTATACATATGATACGGAACATAGAAATATCTATAGGATGTTGGTTTTTGTATCATTATCATTTATAAATATTATATTTTAACATTGACAGCAGATTGAAGATATTTATTAATATAGATTTTTTTCAATATGTATGCATTCATACAGATATTTTATATACTCGTATCATGTAATTCTACAAACGTTATTTAGGATTATTCTCAGTGGGTATTCATTAAAATGAAAAGAGCTACATTTTCAAATGGTAGATTTGATTACAGGGAAATTATGTAATTGAAAGAAGTGAGGTAGATAAATTTTATACTCAATTATTCAGACTCTTTTAAAATCAAAGTTATTTTATTAAAACAAGGAAATATCCCCCCAAAACCAAAAAAGATTTAATATAATAAAGGAAGAAAAGAAAAATTAAAAAAAAATTGTAATTTATTTCCCCCTCCCCAGATGATTGACTTGGATCCGCGCCAGTGGTTATCAGCTGGATTTCTCATGACTATTAAAATATTGATTCTCATAATTTCATAAATGTCAACAAAAGAATATTTGTCATGGTAGTTTATCACTATATCAGATCTACCGCTTATACTGGTTGCTTCGATATTCCTTGAATCATTTTCCTCACAATTTATACATTTGCTTTGTTTTTGAAAGACCTGGTCTATGATAGGTTATAAGAATGAAATCAGTATCAAAAGCCCATAGGCATAGAGACTATTATGATTCTTCTTCTCCTTCGAAGCGTTCATGCTTTGGAACTAGATCCCATATCTAAATCCAAAATTTTCCACTCAATTCATTAAAATTAAAAAAAAACAAGAAGCAACAATTTTTAATTTTCTATAAGCGATTGAAATAAATAGTAATTACCAATTATGATCATATGCTTACCCAGTAAAGGTATTGTCTGCGGTCATGTTCATTACCAATCTGGGCAGTATTTTATACAACTCGGGAAACATTATAGCAGTTGTCTCCATTCTCAGTCAGATAGTCGACCTGCCATCGTCCTACAGTATCTGAAGAAATCTTGACTGATTGTGGGCAAATATACCAGTGCTCTCTCCGACTCCCCGATTTCTAAGACGTATTAAGCTACTTATCCCGTATGGAAGGAAAAAGAACTTTGAGCATCCTATTAAAAGCCCGTGGTTGCTGGAGAAAAAAAGTTCGGTTTATACTGCTGTTGTTGGATGGAAAATCTTTGGCCGAGGGATACTCGGCCCGTTCCGAAACATAGATTACCGTCGGAACTTATGAAGGAGTGGAGTTTGGTGACATTGTATAGAATGCAGCTTTCGCAGTTTTCTTTGAGATACTGGGTGGTAGTATGTCTAGAACAGACTTATATAAAGCTATATTGAAGACTTTCTTAGCAAGTTCATCTGATATTTCGTTGCCATGAATGTCAAACAACTGTTGGCCTTATACCTGCTTTTATTTCAGGAGAAATGCTGAAATCGTTTAATCTAAGTGACATGATAGTTACCCAACATCGCTTTTAAGAAATTTGACTCTGAATCAAAAGTAAAAATTGGTGAGTTATGTCTGTAAAATAGTCTAATATTTCCATGGTGTTGCTATTATGGCCAAAAGAAAATTTCATTCCATTAAAAGGTCATTATTCTGTGCTGTCTAGTCTGATTGTCAAAACGTGTTGACATGACAACAATTCTAGCAACATATTTACTTATCTTTAGGCGGAAGTTCAAGATATGTACCTGATCCATAATTTTGAATAACACCGAGATCAACCTTGCCGAAAGCCTAATATATTGTTAACATTCTGGATGGACAATTGATCGTCAAAGTGAATGTAAAAGAATAGATGATAATGCCGACAATAGTTTCAGACTCCTGTAAAAGGGACATTGGAGAGGAATAATCAGTGCTCTTTGTACTACATCATCGGATGAAGAGATACGAGATATAACCGAAACCTACAGCATGTCGGAGATAGCAATGAAATCGACAAATCTATATTGTATTTTGAAATAGTAATCCTTGAAAAAGGAAACGCTTTAATTTAAATTGTGTGTATGACTTAAAAATGAGTGATTTTTTCGATTTTTTTAGCTTCTATTTTATAACATTTGTACAATATAAATTTATTCAAAGTATTGGCCATTGTAAGCTGTGAACTTGTCCCACCATTCTGGCAACATATGGATTCCAAGACAATAGAACCGCTCATCTTTTGAGGCCAAGTACAAATCGGATACTATGTTCCAAAGCGTCTCCCACAGAGAGCGTTCTTCTTCGATCGAATCAATAGTACTCGCAATGGGCATGGTCTGGACTATAAAGAGGGTGAGGCAAAACTTCCCAACCACTTAATTTCAAATACTTTTCAACAGGTATTGCAACATGTGACAGAGCGTTGTCTTGATGGAATCTCACGGTTTCATGTCTGGCCAATCCTCGATTCAAACGAAGCAGTTGTATTCCGATAGGACCCTTTGGTCCAACAAATACAGAGCATTTACTTAGCGCTATGGATATTAGGCTTTGGTGTCGATTCAGCTGTTTGGCCGGGCTCCACGTACGATCTCATATGCGGGTTATAGTAATGCATCAATTTTTCAGAGCAAGGAATGATTCGGTGCAAAAATTAATTTCTTTTATAGAGTTAAAACATCACTTCGGACATGCAAAATCGTTTTTCAAGGTCTCTCGGCTTTCATTCGTATGGTACCCAATTTCCATGTTTTTGAATGCTACTTGAGTAGCTGCCAATGATTTTGCAGGCACTTGTTGAGTTTGACAACAATCTTCATGGCGTAATGCCTCCAATTCCAGGTCTTAAAACTTTTTTGGTCACTCCTGAACCAAACAAACAATCTCTCGCACCATGAAACCGATGAAACACATTCGTGTGTTCGGTGTTCTTCAGTGGCACTTTTTTCAAATTATATGACGCTTTATTGGCACAAAATTCGACATGTTCAATAACTATGTGAAAATAAATAACAGATATGTACACTTCAAAATGACATATGAGTTATTAAATTCCGCATTTTTAAGTCATACACCCAATAATATTTACAGCATGATCCAATTTGAACAATCGTATGAGTAATGGGGTCTTTAACTGAAATCTGTCTCTCCATATCAAGAAAGCTCTAGGATAACTGCAGAAGTTTTAGCCTGCCTGGAATGTAATATTTTCTCCGAACTACATTTTTGGTTTTAATCTCATCATTACTGAAGATGACAATACATCCTAAATAAATTTGTCTTAAGGATAAATTCGGCAACAGGATAACTGCACAAGTTCTAGACTGGTCACCAAATCCTTTTTGTTGAAAACGACATCTTATTAATATCGAGATTACTGGGGATCATTTGGGTCTTGGGAACAGAATTGTATAAAACTAGCGGATACCCAGCGTGTGTTACTACGCTAAACATTTTTTATTAAAAATATGTTGTAAAACATAAGTACCAAAAAAAAGTGTTCGCAATTTTTAAGGTTTTTTTTAATCAGCTGAAAAATATGGAGTTTTTATAAGTCTAATATCGTACGAGTATTTTCTGAATTAGAAAATTTAATCATGATAGTGGAGTAGTCCAATCAATGAACCTCGAAGAAGATGCTAGTATTTGTTCTAACCTAGTTTTAAGATTGCCCCCTGATTATCAACCATTACAGCAAGGATGTGAGAGGAGTGGATCAAAAAAATATATTAGGAAAATGATCGCAGAATTAATTTGGCCAACAGCTTTGTGACCAACGTAACTTCCCTTGAATTTCGGATATTGTTTGATGACTCAAAAATGCGGGCATTTCCAAAGCGACTATTCTTCACAAAATTTAAAAACGATTCACAATTCACCATACAAAATTAGGGACATAACAATTACTATGCCGTATAAGGACTAAAGCCTGAAACAAACCTCTACAGCTTCAGAACAAAAATTATTTATATCATAAAATACTAATGCCACAAATAATTAAGTAATGCTCAAATTATTCTTCCATCACCAAAGTTTATTTTAAAATAAATTTCCCCTAGTTTTATGCATTTGTCATCTGTTTGATTATGCATAATTTCAACATTTCCATTCTATCCTGTCATACCTTTACAATCATATTTATGTGGCGCATTTATTTCTATATTTTTTTTTTCATATTATGATTATTTAGAGGATGAAATGACAATGTTTCATAATTTTTTGCAATAAATTGTAATTATTGTGAAATAAAAATTAACATTTTAGACATTTGATTTTATAAAATTTATACACGTAAAATTTTAAGTATGTAATTACTTTATGTGGAATGTGGAATATAAATCAGGTAATTTAAATAAATAAAATAAATGAATTGATAAAACTCAGAGAATTTAGAGTTCTTTGAGCCTGAAGAATGGTAGATTTACAAACTTGTGATAGGAGTTCTATTTTATTGAATGTAATACCTGTCAGCTTTCTTACAACTGGAAAACTACAAGGTTTTATCAGAACTAATACAACTTTAAAATATAATATAAATCTTGATCAAATTCAAATCAGGACATTTTACTTTTTTTCTGCAGATACACCCGGAGTCTCTGGTGGGAATCGAACCCGCAACCCTCATATTTATCGTCTATCGTGGCTCCCGAGTGTGACAGTTGCAGACAAAGTGATGAAATCTTACGAATATTAGTAAGTCGTAACTCTGATCTCTCTGGGTTCTGTCGAATTTTCGATAGTAAATATGACGTATGTATAGATAAAACACATTTCAATATAAATCTCCTTTTTTGACAGCACTTTTGTGCTTAAATCTATAAATAACCTCTAACAAAGATTTAGCTTAAAAGCACATTAAATTAAATTATATCCAAATGATAATTATGAAATGTTCAACAAAAAACATAAATTCAATTGAAATCATAAACCTTCTTCTTTCTTTCATTCTACTCCAGATACACTAATGTCTTTTACCACCCAACCTCACTAACGGATGCCTTAAAAAAAGGGAAATACTTCTTTTGAACAAAGACGAAAATCATGTTCTAAATTCCAATGAATCATTTTAAGTACTAAATAATGTCCTTTTCCTTTGACACTTTTAAAATGAAACCTTATCAAGCACACATCACCACATTAACGACTCAAAGACACACACACATTCGAACTCCAGGACAACAAAAAAGAAAAGGGATTCTCATCCATCCACCATGAATGGAATGAAATGAACTGTTTTTCAAATAGAAACCCCAAAAACCCAAACCAACAACAAGAGCAGCAGTAATATTAAATGGATTGATAGAATGATTTAATGTTTTCAATAAAAAGCAAAAACGAATCTAACATCATTTTAAATGGTCATACTCGTTCAACAAACTGCCAAAGCAAATGATATGAAACGTGTTTAATGTCTAATACTCACTTACTTACTATACCGAAGCTTGTGCAATAGATTTCTGAATTGTATCCAGAGTACGAGCTGAACTGTAAGATGGAAATAAAGATGGCTGCTGTGTATTAAATGCCATAAAAACGGTCATTCGCATGTTCAAATGACATTTAATGTGTCAAATAAGGGTTACTCCTTAGATTTCGTTTTTTTTTTTGTATTTCATCCACTCACCATTATCAAGTTGAAATTCTATTTAATTCTATGCTGTTTAGTGTGAGTGTTGTGTGTGTGTGTGATTGCCATTTGATGTTTCTTCTATATGTTTCGTCTACATTTTGTCACTTTTATTTGCTCGTGTACAGGTACACTGGATGACGAATAAAAGTTTGTTAAGGGAAGGCTTTATGAAAGCAAGCTATAGTAAACTTAACCTGTTACATAATAATCAGTGAAATAGACCAGAGTCTTTGTCCGACTGACAGTCTAGCACACTACCAATTAGCCTGAGGAGGTATCTTAAATTTAAATTAATACTAGTTTTAAAATACGAAGATTGATGATTACTGAAAGAATCATATTGATTCCTAATACAGAAATATTCATGCGAGTAAAAACAGAATGATTCAGTTTCGTATTTATCAGCAGTGATACTGTTACCAACAAATGCGCTAGAAAGCGCTTAAAATCAATACTATTCTGATTTTTCCATAAACAGAACAAAGTAAATGATCTTATCATTTTGACACTCACCTTATTTGTTTCAAATAAGATGTTTTGTTAAAAGCAACCGAAATATTTTTGGCAAATATTTCATTTCATGTGAACCAACTTTTGAAGTCGAAATTTGCACCAATTTTTCAACAAGATCGGTCAAGAACTCTCTGAGTTAGAGGGGGACATTTTCTCATCCATATAACTTATTACATATTATTGTTAGCAAAATGTGTCCCAAATAGTTTAGATAGCTATTTCTTCAATCTTTCAAAAAAAAAATTTTTTAAAAAAATTTAATTTTTTGGAAATTTTTTTTCCAAATTCAAAAACTCTTTTTACTTTTTTTCAAAATGGGACCTTTTTTTCAAAAGAAAGCTTAAATAGATCTTTTCCTTAAAGAGAGTTTTGGTCGTTTTGTGGGATGCGATGGGAAAAGATCATCGCTAACAATGGCCGATATTCTTTTGAGCAAAAAAATAAAAATATAAGGCCTGACTCATTCATTCACTCATGACTGATGAGTGAGTGAATTTTTAAATATATAGATTTTTTTTTTAAAAAAACCCAAAAAGTCGATACCTGTTTTGTAACTCAAGATATAAATTTTTTGACTTTTTTTGCAAAATCAAAAACTTTGTTGACTTTTTTTCAAAATGGGATCTTTTTAATTTTTTGGTTAAAAGAATATCGGCCATTGTTAGCGATGATCTTTTCCCATCTTTCTGGCAACGAATGGATGCCGACCCAAAATAACTGCTCATCATTTGAGGTCAAGAACGAGTCAAGCCAATTTCGGATACTCTTTTCTGAAGTGAAGCATATGCCAGAGAGAGCGTTCTGCATTGATCGAAACAATTAATAGTCGGACGGGTCAAGATATGGACTATAAGGCGGGTGAGACAAAACTTCCCAACCACTTCTTCCTAAATTGATTTTAACAGGTATTCCAACTTGTGTCCTAACGTTTATCCTTGGACCCTTTTGATCTTACCAAAATGCCATAGATATTTGGCATTGGTGACGATTCGGCTGGTTGGTCAGGCTTTACATACTATTTATTATGCTTCGGGTTATCGTAATGGATCCATTTTTCATCGGAAGTAACGATTCGGTACAAAAAAGATTTTCTTTTATAGCGTTTAAGCATTTCAGACATACAAAATCGTTTATCAAGATCTCTCGGCTTCAATTCGTATGGGACCCAATTTTCCTGCTTTTGGATGAATCATGTTGCTCGCAAACGTTTTGAAATAGCTGCTTGAGTAGCTCCCAACGATTTTGCAAGCTCTTGTTGAGTTTGACAACAATATTCATGAAGCAATACCTCCAATTCTTGATCTTCAAACTTTTTTGGCTGGCCTGTGTGATCTTTGTCTTCCGTATTAAAATCACCACTTCTGAATAGCAAAAGCCATCTCTCGCACTTTGAAACCAATGAAATACGTTCACCATAAGCTTCGATGAGCAATAGATGTGCTTCAACAGCACTTTTTTAAAATTAAAGAAGTAAAGAAAACTGTCCACTTTTGACGTTTTGTAGGCACAAATTTCGATTTTTTCAAAGCAAAAAAAAAACTTTGTTGTTTACACTATAATATTCAATAACTAAGTGAGAATAAATCACAGATATGTGCCCTTCAAAATGACATAAGTTATTAAAAATAAAAAGTGCTTTCAAAAGATACGCCATTTGTTGTGAATCCCGCATTTTTAGGTTATATACCCCATACATTGTTTCCAAATTAGGAAATATATCACTTTTGTTGGGAGTTATTTTACATATTTGGGACTAATCTCATTATTACTATAAAACTGCCAATTAGTGGGAGTAATTTCGTTTCTGCCGTTGCACAGTGTCGTCATTTGAGTTTTTTCGTTGCAAAAATCATAACTTTTGAACCAAATGAGATTATCAAAAAATTTAAAAGGCATATGATAGATAATTGATACGCCTATAAAATGTTTGAAATTCTGTGCCTACTTATGGGTTAGCAAATTTGGAATTTGTGGAAAAATCAATTTTATAGGAAGTAAAATAAAATATTTTTTTTAATTTTTTGATTTTTTTATGTTTCTTTTTAAAGGATTTTATGATTTAAAATTATTCCAGAAAAGATTAAAAAAAATATTTTTTTTTTGGAAAAATTTGTTTTTGTTTTGTTTTTCAGGGTTATATATCACTCTTGGAACCATGTCTTTTTTTCAAAATTTTACTTCTAGCTAAAAATGGGGCAAGGACGGGCAGTTGGAAACTTTTGCATTAGTTAAAGGAATAATCAAAGAACTTATTTTGAAAATATGGCAAATATAGAAGTTGAGAAACCTTGAAAAAATGGATAGTTGGTAAATATTAGGGTATTCAATCGATTAACCGTTAATCGGTTAACCGATTAATTTTGGACGGTTAACTGTTCGAATAATTTAAAATTGCCGATTTTCAAATAACAAATAAACCGATTAATTTGTGTCGATTAACCGAAATTCCTTTTTTTTTGCACTTTAACATATTTTTTTGTATTTATTTTTCCGTTTCTATTCAAATACAAATTAAAATTAGATATTTTTTTGAACATCCGATAAACATGTTTAGTGAGTATAAAAACAGACATATTTAATTTACATTTATTTGAAACATATAGACAAAACATTTTTTTGAAATGAGTCTTTAATCAGAACTAAACGAAAGTATTAAAAATCTAAAACAATCCAAAAAGAATTTCAATGGTATAACTAAGGATTTTATATGCTTAGAAAAAACTATCATGCTTTTGATTTCTCCGTCTTTGAATGTTTTATGAGATTTTAATATTTCTTAAATAAATTTTCAACAAATCATGCGATTTCATAATATAAATAGTAGATTTTAATATTTTTTTAATCTGTATTTAACCCACATTTTTACTTGTCAAATATACGAGAAAACATGAATTTTAATTTTGATGTTTACAAAAAAAAAAAAACACTCTCACACAAAAACTAATTGACTTTTTTGAAAACTTATAAAACTATATGAAAAACACAGATTTTGAGTTATGACGTTGTTGCACCAAATGAGCGATATGTATACAAAAATGATCTCAAATACCATGTTTACTGTTTTTTATGTTTTGTACGGTGTTGTAATTTCAATTTAAAATTAAAATAGAAATTATTCGGCTAATAGAATAATTTTAAATTAACCGTATAAATCTAAACCCCGATTAATTATTTGCTCGATTAACCGATTAAACCAGAAACCCGATTAATTGAATACCCTAGTAAATATCGATTTACCTGGACAAACATAAAGCAAACAGTACAATTTTTGTTTATTCTTTTCCTAATAAATAGATCAATCAATAGAATCAAAAATAATGAAGATCCGTTGCTTAATTTTCGACATATTGTATCTGAAAGCGGACCAAATTATCTAAAAATGGTCCGTTCTTTGAAAACTGAAAATCAGTCAACTTTGAAGGGCTATATCTTCTGAACCAAAAATCTGATTGTAATAAGGGTAGCATATTTGAAATCGTTGGACAATTTACTGTAAAACTGGTTTTACAGGGGCATATGGAATTTTTTATTTTTGCAACCTCACTTGTACGTTGGGATGGAAATTAGTTCACTTCTGTTGGGATTTATTTCATTTGGGAACTGTCGATTATTTAAAGAACGAGGTCTATTGTTAAACTATATATGTACACTATTTATTATACTCTAGTTGATCAGTATTGCTCTGTTATCTACCATTATCCAAGTGTGGATACCTAGAGATATACCTAAATGGTAATTAATTAACATTTGAATTTGATTTTCGGTGAACAAAAATAAATTTCCGTAAAAGAATCGGGAAAAAATATGACAATAATCAAATCTGATGTTTACAAATAAAATATGTTAGAAACGATAACTGGTTATAATTTAATAATATTTCAATTAATAAATTTCCAATAAAGCTTCCACCAAGCATATATTTTTGTTTGTCACCAGCTGTACTATAAATACATGGCAGAATTAAATAATTTTATTTTACTCCACTGTGGTGATTTCACAATTTTTATGTGAAATTGATATCCGGTTAAACTAGGACGGGCAAAACTAATACGAAAAAACACAAAAATCATATAAATACATATATGCAATATTTAACAAGAACAATTTAAGATACCCAACTTGTAGGCTTATACACACGTATCCATAAACACTTTTCTACAGTCATACATATAGAAAACATTCAAGTAAATCATTCAAAATATACAGACATATATGGATGTGGATACAACGAGTGTAATTTGTAAAGTACTTTTAAATTTTAATAGATGGTGCTCGTAGTCTGCATTGAAATTTGGTTATTAAGTCGATTTCGAAAAGATTTGAGTCGAACTCTCTGATATGGTTTGTACTATCGCCAATACCAGTCAACTGGACGCGGTTCCGAATCTGCCACGTCAGTAGCGGTTCCGAATCTCAGAGGGTTTACGGGTGGCGCCGGACTCCCAACAAATTCTGAGTGTCTAATTGGAACGTCATAGAGAGTGATTGGCGCCTTCAAATAACCAATAGCCAACAAGTACCAGCAACTGTTCCTCATGTTAGAGACGGCTGGAAGCGGGCGATGGATCTTGTAACAAGCGGCTCGCTATATGAACTACCGAAACGTCAATGTGGCCCTATGGTCCTTATAGGAACTAAAGGAATTAATATATACAAGGTGGCGCAAAAGTCATCCTCCTATTTGAAAATGTTATAAATTTCGCGATTGGGCCCTAATTTCAGTTCTGTTTTGACATTTGTGTAGTAAACATATGAGAAATACACGTTAATAAACAATGTTACGCTACACTGCTCCAGAACGCGGAATATTGCTGACTATTTATTTGACCAATAATCGGTCGGTTTTTTCATCAAAAATAATCATGAGTAATGGGCCCATTTCCATCTTAGCGGGTACGTAAATAAGCTAAATTTACGCTTCTGGGGCACTGAAAATCCGCGTGTAACCCACGAAGAACCATCACACCCGCTCAAAGTCACTGTATGGTGTGCTGTTTTCGCTGGAGGAGTCATCGGAACTTTTTTCTTCGAAGACGTCGCGGGCCAAACGGTTACTGTGAATGGTGAGCGCTACAGAGCAATGATCAACGAGTTCTTTTTGCCGCAACTTGATGAGTTGGGATTGGAAAACATGTGGTTTCAACAAGACGGTGCAACGGCACACACTGCACGTGCCACAACCGATATGCTGAAGGATGCATTTCCCGGGCGCCTAATCTCCCGTTTTGGCGATTTGCACTGCCCAGCAAGATCGCCTGATTTGATCGCTCCATACTTCTTTTTGTGGGGCTTTTTGAAGTCGCGGGTTTATGTCAACAAGCCTCAGACTCTTGCATCTCTTAAAGACAATATCCGTCAAGAATGTGAGGACCTATCGCCGGAAGTTTTGGCCAAAGTGATGGAAAATGCCATAAAAAGGGCTCAAATGACAATCAACTGTGGCGGCGGCCATTTACATGACATCATATTCTCGACTTGATGTAAAAAAAAACTAAAAGACCAACTGCCTGTTTCTCTAAATGCGAACGAACATTTTCTTTCGTATTTTATATTGAAAACAACAAAAAATTTAAAAATTTATTTGTTGTTTTCAATACAAAATACGAAAGAAAATGTTCGTTCGCATTTAGAAAAACAGGCAGCAAATAAAAATAATTCACAAGAAGAATTAAAGTTTTTCATTTTTTGTTTTAATTGCAGCCAAAAAACATCGGAAGTTTACTTTTGCGCCACCTTGTATATGGGGGATTTCAGGTTATAAAACGATTCAATCCGAAATAATGTCAAATACCTTTCAGCCTGCCCTCGTTTAATGTCGTGTACATGTAGTATATCATTTTTGTTTGATGTGCGTAAAGTGCGTTCATTCCTCATTTCTCTCTGTATTGTGTAAGTGTATGTGTGTGTGTGTGCAAATGTATTAGTATGTGTGTGTGAGTGTTTTGTTTAACATACATAAATCTGTCACTTCGCTTTTTCTAGTTCTTTCTTTTCACATTTCATCCTACTTTTCATTTCACATTTCATACTCTTCTTGTTGCTGTTGTTGGTTTGAATGTTTGCCATATTTTATTTTTGTTATTTCTGTATTGTTGTTGTTGTTTTTTTGTGATATGCCTGCCTTTTTAAAAGACAGTATGACATTTGTATTGTATATGTGTGCGTAAGTTTGTAAATGTCAGTGTGTTGGTATTATTGTATATTGTATTGCGACACTGCGCCTGTCAATTTATAACAAAAATTATGATCCTGAAAAGTAGATTATCCTTGATTTATCGTCGCATCATTTCAAATGAAAAGTTGAAAGTCTGTAAATGAAATTATATACATAAATACATACACATGTGTATGTATTTATATAATTTTGCGTCTTATTATATAAAAAACATACATACTTGGTTTTTGTTTTGTAAATCCATATTTATTGAAGTTCAGGGTTAGAAAGCAATATGATGAGGGTATATAAATGATTGTAGTACTACTTATTTAGAAATCATCAAGAATTCAATAAGAAATATCTGAATTACAATTGAAAAATTCTGAAACACAACTGAAAATAGTTTACAAAGTTTTTCTTTTAGATTTAAAAAAAATAAGGCCTTTGACTTTCCAAGTTTGTTTGTCAAATGCTGTAAATACAACAATAGCAGTCTGTCGATTAATATCGGAACTACCTGCATCAAATCAGGACTCAGTAAAGACTGTCTTGGGAAGAAAAATATTGTGAAAGCAATATAATTGACTTAAATTGGAGTTCGTTACTGTTTGGACATTTTTACGTACTGATATTTTAAGATCGTCCTTAGTCAAACATATAATTGTTACTCTGGATCGATTAAGGCAAATAAAAAGGTTTGTAACCGTCAGCGCAGCAAAATGATGAACGCGACAATATTTCTTATACCATACCATTTAACATAGATGTTAGTTATTGCAAAACATATGATGGACTCATAGTATTTTTATAGTAGAAGTCACCAGAATCACCCAGGAATCTAATTTGAATTTTACCCTAATTTTCTTTGATCGAAAATTAAAAACTTTTTAGAAAATCTCAAAATTTAAAACTTTAATGAAGTTAAGGAAATTATTTTATTACAAAAACTGTGAATAAAATGTACTTGTGGTTAATATTTCAATGTTCGAAAGCAAAAATTTGTGTTCAAAAATGAAAATCTGGTTTAAAACTCCGAAATTTATAATATTTTGTACAAGGCTTAGACTAATTCTAATAGATTTTATAATAAGTCTATTGTAAGAATGATATATCTAATTTTCCTAAAAAAAATCTGAACTAGCTTATTCCCGCAAAAATACATTTAAATTTTTACTAAAATTTATTTGTAAAAATAAAGGTTGCACAGTGGTTTAGAAACATCTTTTTATAAATAACAAAAGCTTATGTTTACTGTTCAGAAGTTATACCATAGAAAGGTTGGTATAACACATTTTGAAAAGAATATATAAAATAATAAAAAAAATGGTAAAATATTTGAAAGAGGCCAGGTTTGTGTAGCTTCTGAAAAGTAAATATAAGCTTTTTAAATAAGAATTCGATATTGGTGAAAACGTTAGGATTTGAAGATTAATATTTTAGTGTATATTTATGAATTTTTCGGACGTCATTTACCTTAAAAACTACAAAAATTTTAATATTTATTTAAATACCGAAATCCTAAATCTGTAAAAATGTGTTCCAAAAACTTGATTTTTTTAGAAAAGTGCCCACTGATATTTACCGTGTGATAGTAAATACACTTTTTATGTATTTAAATAACATATAGGGTTATACAAATATGTGGTTCCATCTAGGATCGGCACTTTGGTTTTTAGAATTTTTTACTTAAACCTATTTTTTTTTTAAAATACTCCATTTTTAGATAGTCCTGGGGGGAATATGTCCCGTTAAGTGAAACAAATTTGACTTTACACGCTTTTGAATTTTGTTCTCCTTCCGAGTAATATAAAAATTGTATATAGTAACGAATAAAATTGGTTTCTATAAAAGAAAAAAATAGGGAATTTTTTAACAAAAAACTTAAAACATACGTCCCTTTTAGAAAAACTGTGTTTTCAGGTTTTCATTTCGTGATCCTGTGTCCATTTTTAAGGACTTCAAAGTTTCAAAGAAGTACATTTTTCAAAAAATATTTAAAAATACTCATCCTATTCCAACAATGACAAATTGTATGTCAAAAGAACAAGAAGAGTTGTAAAATAATTTGTATTATCTTTATGTTTTCCTACAAGGATCAAAAGATGTCAAAAATGTCCTTTAAAATGTTTATCTTTTAAGATTGCCAATAAATTCCTTTTAAAAAATTAGTGCGTTAAAGACCCAAATATTCTATGATGTATCAAAAGTATTTTAAAAATTTTTTTTTTAAAAATGTACTCCTCTGAAAATTTGTAGTCCTTTTAAAAGGAAACAGGATCACGAAATGAAAAACTGAAATCGCAATTTAATTTATTGTTTCAGATCATCCGGTTCGTGTCTAATATTGAGTGTCGTACGGTGTTATATGTAAGTCCAAATAAATAATATTGAATTTCAATAATCCTTTAAACTATTCTGATAAGAAAACTAAATATTTGATTTTTATCCAAAAATTTACAGAAACAAAATAATTTGATTGCAACATTTAAATTTCTATCAAAGATTTAAATTTTTAAAAATAATTTTTTCAGAAGTTTAGAATTTCAAATTATATTATTTTTATTTAATAATTATAAAAATTAAAGTCTTTGGTTTTTGTCCAAAATGTCTATGTTCGAAAGTTTAAAACTTTTGTGAAATTCTAAAATTTTTAATTTGTATGTCTAGGAAACTTTTGTTTTACAAAATTTTGTGTAATAACTTGCAACAATTTAAATTTTTCAGCTAAGATTTTAGTGTTCGAAAATTTAATATGAAGTTAAAAATTCAAACAAAGCTTTTTCTTAATAAAATTTGATAAAAAATGTTTGGAAATTGAGAATTATATTAAAATTTTCGAACATATGTTAAAAATAATCTTTTAAATTATTAACATCAAAAATTAAAATCTTTTTTTGGAAAATTTGAAATATGTACATAAATTTTGTAGCAAAAATAATTATTTTTACAAAAATATATCATTTGATTGAAACAATTTAAATGTTCGAAAATTTAATATGAAGTTCGAACATTAAATCATGGGTTTAAAAGTTTAGAATTTCAATAAAATTTTAAATTATTATCCTCCAAAATTTAAATCTTTGATTTTTACGCTAAATTTTTTTGGAGAATTTTAAATTTGTTAACAAAATTAAATATTTTTACAAAAATATATCATTTGATTGAAACAATCCAGCGAAGATTTTATTGTTCGAAAATTTAATATGAAGTTCGAATTTTCGAACATGGGTTCATACGTTTAGAATTTCAATAAGATTTTAAATTATTATCATTAAAAATTATTTACCCAATATTTCCATGTTCGAAAATTCTAAATTTGTTTGCAAAAAATAATAATTTTTACGAAAATATATCATTTGACTAAAACAATTTAAATTTCCAGCTAAAATATTATTAAATTTCTGTGTTCGAAAATTCATTTTCGGAAATTTTATAAATTTGATGCTAAACACAAAAATATATGATTTCAATTTTTGGAAATTCTGTTCGAATTTACGAATATTTCATAAAACCTTTAAATTATTATGTATTATGCAAACAAAAAATTAAAAACTTTTTTAAAATTTCAAAAATTGTTTAGTAAATCTTTAAAAAATTACGAATATTTTAGTTTCTAAGATTCCAATTCAAAATTTAAAATTTAAGTTAGAATTTTCGAGCATATCATTAAAAATGATTCCTGCCAGATTCTTGCTCAGTTTAAATTACTAGGCAAGTGGAAATTATTTAAAATAAGTAATTAACATGAAAAGTAATTGTGTTAGAGGTTGTGGGTTCTGTATTCCGAAATATATTAATTGTATAAGATAGAGACAAAAATGCAAGTGAATATTTTGCTTATTTTAGAAAATATAAAAACATAAAAGGAGAATTACATGGTTGGAAATTTAATTAACTCAGAAAGAAATTTGTTATACAAATAAACCAAATTTACTAACAAAGACTTATAAATTAAAATTTCATTTAAAAATAATTTCTAAACCATCATTCCTCTGAATTAAATTGAATTTATATAAAATTCTGTCTAATAAATTTCACTTTCGAAATTATCATCTGTTTCCATATGACATTTTCTCGGAAATTTGATGGCAATACACCTTTAAACCAAAATTTTTTTCGTGTTATTTATTTTTTAACATATTTCTTTGACATGATTTTGTTATTGTCTATGGGTTTTCCAACTTTCCATTTTAATTTATTTCACTTAAATGTTTCTCAAATTTTAACCCTCGATTAAAAACATCTTTTTAAAAAACACGTCGCTCATCGTTGTCCTTGTCATTGTAGAGCATTTTTACTGAAATTCTTCAAAGATAAGAACACGACAAGTAAATGTCAAATAATTTAGTCACTATTGTTAGTAATAGAATGTGTGTGTGTATTTGGATTTTCTATTAAATCTAATTCTAAACATTAGTAAGAGTAACTACAAAAAATAAATAGAATATAAAAGATTTGTGTGGGTCTTGTTTTTTTTTGTTTGTTCTGAAAACGATAAAGGTGCGTTTGTTTGAGTTTGTTTCTACCACCATCATCATCAGCAGCGTAGTGAACAACATTATAGATTTGCTTTTAAGCGGTAGACACAAATCAATAATTTATTGTTTTTAACATTTTAAGTGATTGAATTATGTGCGTGAGAAAGTGAGACATGTGAGCGGTATTTGTACTAAAATGTTTTAGTATGAGTCAATGGTTTGTATGGAATATTCTCTGTTTTGTTTCTTGAAAAGGAATTGTATTCATTAGATACCTATCTAGAAGCACATAAATAAAACTATAAAAGAAATTCTTTGGCATTTGTCTATCACTCAGGGGAGATTTAAAGGCATATACTTAAACTAGCATTCAATACTTTAATAGTAATGAAAAGGCACACACTTGGATCTAAAGTAATTACCGGCAAACTTAGTTTACACATACTAAATCAGGGAAATCGTTTCAAGTTAAACTATACTTTCTTGGGTATATTCAAATCTTTATTAAATCTTTAGTATTCCTTTCAATAAACCTTTTCTTATCTTTCGTTAATATTATTAATTTTATTTAAAAATCAATATTTTTTAATAAATTCTTTAAAATCATCATTCTTTAGTTTTTAAATCCAAAACAACACCATTAATATATAGTATATTTCTTCTGGTCATAAAAATTTATGATGTCCATAAAAAACAAAATATTATTTTCTTTTTATTTAACACACAAACACAAATTTTTAATCAATAAATATTGAATTTGTAACGCATAAAATAAAATTGAAAATGGAGAAGACATGAAATGTAATAAAAATGAAATAAAATCTAAAGGTTAAAACAAGTCAACTAAAGAAAAGAAAAAAACACATTGCTAGGGCAGAGGTTCTTAAAGGAAAGTTGTTCTTATGTGCCTAAAGAAATATTTACAACTTTTCACTGCAATCTTTATAAAACTGCATCATTCCAGCTAGATATCACATGGCATAGATCTAGTACAATAAGAGCTTCAACTGATAATAAAGTTCTTCGATTTAGGTCAATGGTTTATGATTTTAACTAGATCGTGCCTTTGGAGATCAATGGGTTTTGCGAGTATATTTACAATTCAGTCAGGCTCTGTACTTCGAGGCCATATAAATCTAGGAACACCATACAAGCATTCTGGCATGTGTATCTAACATCCATGCGATCATTTACTATTGCACACCCAAATCCTTACCTGACATGCAATTTTCTGTATAACAGGCTTGTCATCTTGTACAAGCGACCCATTACAGATAATGATCCCAACTGTTTATGATCAACATGCGCCGAAAGTTACCTCCAATCGCGTTAAAAATGCTGAATATTGATATCAATGCACATTCAGCCGAAAATATTTATTGACAGCCCAAAAGGAGAACATAAAATAACAAATTATTATCTAGAGAACTGCACAGAGAAAACAGATTCGCGATAGCAACCAAATTTGTAGCCAATCGAATGATTCTACAGTAGTGACCGAATTTTACAGTTGTGGCTACAAAGTTTTAAAAGGGGTAACAAAAGTTTGGTTGCTTTATCCGAAATTCTCCTTTGTCAACTGACTTTCTGTTAATAGATACGAAAAATTCTATGTTTGCAACCGAATCATTCGATTAACAACAAATTCGGTTGCTATCACGAATCTGTTTTCTCTGTGTGGGAAAAATATTCTTAAACATACCCACTGGGTATTACCCAGTTGTGATCTTTATTTATTAACGAAGCCCAATGAAATTTTCAATGTTTTTTAAATTTGTCATTCTAAATAACGAGTTGTAAAAAAAACTTGTCAAATGTTCAAAGGGAATCCCGCAATTCCTAAAAATTGGAGCAAAAATCACAAAAGTGGTATTTTTTACCATTTTGTCCATGGGGTCCACATTTCCTTCAGGGCTGGGGAAATACTTTGGGCATAAATAGGGAACACATAAAGGTTTCGAAAGATGCTTTTCGTTTTCTGGTCCCAGCTTTGGGATTTTAGAACATGTGGCCCAAATTTGAAATTTTTATAAAAAAAAAAACAGATCAAATTCCGAAGAGCATAGGGGCGACATATTCGAAAAATAGGACATGTTTTTATACCATAATATTCTTCGTAAAGATACCTTATATAAAATCATAAAATTGTTATATTTTCTTAAAGAAAGTTTTTGTTTAATAAAAAAAAGAGTTAAGTCAGCGTTTCGCCCAAAAAACAGCTATTTTTGGAATTTTTAAATTGAAAATCGTTTATTTTTGGATCCATAATTGATATTGCTCTAAAATCTTTTTATGTAATTGGTAATTTAGCTTTCTAACTAATAAAGTCTACTTGGTACAAAAGTATACCCTATATTTTTAAAAAAGCAGGCCAAGGTATGGTAAAATTTTAAAATTTCCATTTTGAAATGGCTCACTTTCCGGTTGCTTTCCAAACATATAAAAATCATTGAAATCGGATGGAAAATAAAAATAATGGCACGTGTTTAAAAATTGTATATGTCGATGGTACTTTAATTTGAGCCAACATAGCGCCGCCCTAGGGTCCATTTAAATAACTTAAACTCGAATACTCCTTGCCTACGTCAAATTTTATCCCGGTCGGACCGTTTAGAAATTCCAGATTTATTTCCAAAAAAAAATTGATTCTGCCCCACTGTGCAGCAAGGTATAATGAAACAATACGGAACAAATTAGTCAGAATTCCTCTTTATTTATGAATATTTTGATTTTAGTGCTAGAAAAAAAATATTTTGGAAATAAATATGCCATTTCTAATCGGAACATAGGCTTAGGAGTATTCAAAATAGTTAATTGATAAAAATTAAAACATTTAAAAAATAAAAATAAAAAAATGGGATTTATTTGATTTCTGTACAGTGGAATTACATTTGGTCCAAGGCTGATAAAAGTTTTATACGGCATAATTAAAACATCATAGGACATATAAAACTGTATTCCGTTGAGGATTCCCTTTTTCCCAATTTTAAAACAAAAAGCCTCAATCTGAAATTTCGATATAAAATTTGTTAAAATTGGAAAGAGCTGTGGAGGACCTCCACTAAAAAGTATACACATTTTTTATGTTGGAATAATCTCTTAAAGAAAATAATATTTTTTCCAAGGGCTAAGATTTGTAATTGAGTTTTTGACAAGAAATCAATGAAATTAAAATTGTTTGCTACACTGAAAAAATTATATTTCAATTCAAACATTTATCCCATATTGAACTGGTTTCAATTATTTCATAATTAAATCAAGTATTCATTTGCTCAAAAACAAAATTTCTTGATATTTTCTATTGAATAGATAATTTTCGTAATTGAAACACAAAAAATCTATTCAATAATTTTTGTATTTGAAATTCAACCAATAACGAAAATTGTATATTCAATTGTCAAAATAATTAAATTCAAAACTCAAAATTCAATAGAAAATATCAAGAAATTTTGTTTTTGAGCAAATGAATAATTGATTTAATTATGAAATAATTGAAACCAGTTCAATATGTGACAAATATTTGAATTGAAACGGTTTAAGAAATAGTTTTTTGTGTGTATATTCAACTTTAAAATCACTTAATTTGAAAATCGTATAAAATATTGATTTGAAATGTGTTTTTTGTGATCGAAAAGAGCTATTTCTAAAGAAAAAACTTAATTTTAATGGAATCCAGTTTAAAATTGCCTTTGACATTCAAAAACTAGTGCGTATTTATAAACAAATTGCAAAATTGGAGAATAAATTGTATTACCTCGATACAATTTGCAAAAAACTAACATAAAATCCAAAGTTCCATGTTTTTGGAAAATTTTGCCCACAAAGTCCTCTTTTGGAACGGGGCTGGTGAAATAATCCAAATAATTAATGATTTGGAATACATTATAGAATAAGAAATTATCGCAGCTTTGGGATTCCTGCATTTTGGATCCCAGAACACTTAGCATAAATGCAAACAATAATTTAAATTCGGACTGATCCTAGGGAAACTCATATTAGTATATTTTAGGCTTTTTATATTTTAAAACTATCTTTGTTGAGATATTTTTCGAAAAATTATAGAAATATTATTCCTTATTAACGATTTGAAATATGAGAAAAATTCGTATTTTATTGGGCGAATGCAGTAAGTTTTTTGGCCAATAAAATACGAATTTTTATCGTATTCAAATCGTTAAGGTTTATACTGGTAAAATATGTTACTATCCTTGTTGAGATATCTTTCAAACAACTGTAAAGCATTATTTAAGGAAAATTTTTTCTAGGATGCAAGGAGTTTTTCCGCCAATAAAGTACGAATTTTTCTCAAATTTAAAATCGTTAATTTTTGGACTCCTTAAATATACTATTTGCATAAAAAAAATGATTAGGAGTATATTGATTTTGTCGTTTCGTTTAGAAAATATCGAAATATTGGTCATAGAAACAAAAAGTATAAAAGTAGGGTCACACATGACAAATATTTTATTTATTTCAAAAATTTATTTTACTTTGGATGAATCACAACAAATAATTTTGTTTTATTTTATTTGATGCTGTTTGATCTTACATCACAATTATAATTGTAAACACGTCAAACAAATTTGTGCTAAAAAAAGTGGTTACGCTTTTTTGAGCACATATTTGCCATGTGTGACCCTACCTTAAGATTCTTAAACAATCTATGTAGCTGTGTCCGTCGGTTTGTCTATCTTTTGAAAAGGAGCTAGCTGGCTGTAATACTCTCTGTTGACAACTTCCAAAAACGAGACAAAAACACGTAAGAGAGCTATATTCGGCTGTGCCGAATCTCATATACCCTTTACCAAATTACTCTTCAAAATAAAAATTTTAAATATTTTTAGGTAAACTAAATTTATTTTTTTTCCAAAGTTGTTTTTTATTTTTTTGGAAATTAAATTTTTTCGAATTGTTTTTTAAATGTTTTTTAATATTTAGCGAAAAAAACTTTTGGTGGAAAAAAAATTCAGGTTCAAAAATATATATCCTGATTTTGACCCATTGTAGGTCCTACTTACTATGTTGCAAAGGGGTTTGAAATATCTATCATTAGATATCCATATTGTCTATATTAATGAATTAGTAATCCAGATATAGGTCAAAAATCGAGGTTCTCCTGGTTTTTTCCTTATAACTCAGCCATTTGAGGACCGACTTTCTCGATTTTAAACGGTGCTGGAAGAATTCCGGAGATATTTATGTATGAATCGTGTATGTAAGTTATTTGGGGGCTTCGGAAAGTTGATTTCAACAGACGGACAGACAGACTGACTTGGCTTAATCGATTCCGCGATTAAAGGCTCCAGAATACATATACTTCATAGGGTCGGAAAATTATAATGTGGAAATTACAAACGGAATGACAAACTTATATATAAAAAAAGTTTAGAAGCCTACATTGTGACCGTTTCTGAGGAGAGGATAGTGTTCTTCATTGAAATTTTATGTCAACCAGAATACCCAGTTAGAAATTACATATTTTTTTTACAATTTGATTCTGCCCCATTGTACACTGGTACCCACCTTTATGTCTGGATTTGGGAATCACTGCTCTTTTGTATTAACTCCATTTATGAACAGCTTAGCTGTCACATGAAATCGACAAATCTTAGAAATTATGATTAATATTTTATAATTACAACAAATTGATAAAAAAAATATTAAGAAAAATAATAAAATGGACAAATCAAAGTTATACGAAAAAATATAATAGAATCTAATGAATAACATTTGAGCAGTAATATTACATTTTTTTGGTCTAACAAAAAACCATAAATTTAATAATTGAGATTGACGAACTTGTAAATGTAATAAAAAAACACACAATAGCACCGAAATATGGGAATTAAAAATAAAATAAAATTTAATAAAGCAAGATATTTTGAACATAAATCTATCATAAGAGTTTTAGAAAATAAATATGAAATAAAACAAAAGATAGACAGATAGACAGACAGACATAGAAAACTCATACTGCCAATGAAAAGGTCTGTAGCTGTAACTCTAAAGTGCCAGGAAATAGGCCTCATAAACAACATTTCAGTTTAATTTTTGTTGGTAAATTAGAAATCAATATAAAGAGAAAAGTATTTTGAACATTTTAAGACTTTTTAAGAGTTCATACCAACAAATATTCTATAAAAAAAGAAGATAAAAGGAAAATATGCCGTATTTTAACCAATTGATGATCATAAATTTGATAAATTTCAAAAAATTATTTCATTGTCTGTGTAGAAAACCAGACATCATAAAATTTTTCAACAGTTTTTTATACCCTACACCACCATAGTGGGGAGGGTATTATGCGTTTGTGCAGATGTTTGTAACGCCCAAAAATATTAGTCTAACACCCACCTTAAAGTATACCGATCGACTTAGAATTACTTTCTGAGTCGATTAAGCGATGTCCGTCCGTCCGTCCGTCCGTCCGTCTGGTTGGCTGGCTGGCTGGCTGGCTGGCTGGCTGGCTGGCTGGCTGGCTGGCTGGCTGGCTGGCTGGCTGGCTGGCTGGCTGGCTGGCTGTCCATGTAAACCTTGTGCGCAGAGTACAGGTCGCAATTTTGAAGATATTTCGATCAAATTTGGTACATATTACTTTTTCGGCACAAGGACCAAGCCTATTGAAACTGGCTGAAATCGGTCCATTATTTCACCTAGCCCCCATACAAATGTCCCCTCGAAATTGGACTTTATCGGTCATAAATGTTTAATTTATCTATGTATCTACACAAATTTCGCTCCAAATAAGTTTTATATATACAAAATTCATGTCACCAAATTTTGTTACGATCGGTCCATAATTAGTCATAGCTCCCATATAGACCCGCTTCCGAAAATCACTTTAACGTGCATAAATCGCTTAAAAATGTTGGTATACACACAAAATTCAACACAGTTAACTTTAATATAGACATAAATCACACGACCTAATTTTATGGTGATCGGTCCATAATTGGTCATAGCTCCCATATAAGGCCCACTTCCGAAAATCACTCAAAAATAAAAATTATTAAAATTTTAAAAGAAAAATATTTGTACTCATTTACTTGGTGTAGGGTATTATATGGTCGGGCTTGACCGACCATACTTTCTTACTTGTTTTGTATTAAATTTAAATTCAGAGAGAAAGAAATAAGAAAATTCTAAAACTGTTATGGCTTGTTAATTTTTTGTTACATTATTTTTAAATACATATATTTTGTTGGTAGCTACGTTCTCCTGCCTACTGCTTCATTCTTGCTATCTTTCACTTATGAAAATGTTGTAAATCATCATAATTTTCATATTTTCCATATGGCAGGAATAAATATTATTACGCAGTTGTAATTTAAAAGAGCCCAAGAGATGAGAGATGAGCTGTGCTGTGTTGTGTTGAGTTAAGTTGAATTGTATCCCACAGATTCTGCATCTGCTTAAATTTTCTATTTCTTTTTCATAATTTTTCTTCAATTAAATATGTGTTTGGCTGGTATTAGAAAGAAAGAGAGAGAAAGAGAGCGAGATATATTGCAATGTTCAAAAAGTCATTTAGACAGATAGACAGAAAAAAGTCATGCTAAATTAGAAAACACAAAAATTTCCATCTTTTTTGACAGTTCATGTAATTTATGTTTGTATCTTGCTGTGTTGTATCTAATATTTTGTATCTTTAACAGTCATAAAGTCAATTGTACTTGTAGTTGCTGTTGTTATTGCTGTAAGCGAAAGTGCAGTTTAACACAGTGACAAATTTTCACTTTTCCTGGCAACCTCGTTGTTTAGTTGATTAACGTCTGTCTCTACACTACAAACAATTTAAACCATCTAAAATAGTCGTTTGCTAACTAACAGTTGCCATTAACCAATATTTTCCAGTGTACCAGTGCATTGCATAAATTGCATCTTCCATAAACTAATAAAGATCAGGGAAAATTGCGTGTAAATTGTCAACAAAACCTCAAACTGTGTTTGTACATTTAAGGTGGCTTAAGCAAAAAGGCGGGTAGGATTTAACTGCTGACTTTTCTCTAAAGGTCACTTTGAGTTTTTGTAGTAACAATAAAAATTTACCTAATTTGTGCGCTACCATCATATTTATGGCTTGTTGTTTTGTTTGCATTGCATTGAATTTTCTTTTCATATTTTCTTAAACGGTCTTCTTAAGAACGTGACTTTTTGATTGTAACTGCCCTAAAATATTGAGGATAAAAACTACGGGGTGTGTTATTGATTTTAAAACCTTATTAACTCACTGCGTTTGAAGTTATTGTTGATTCGTTCAGGGTTTTGTTTAGAATTATGTGTGTTCGTTAAAATTAGGTAATGTTTTTGTTTTCCATTATTGAAATTTGGAAATTTTTAAATTTAGCTAATTTTGGAATCTACAGACATGACACTATGAACTGGGCATTTAGTACCTATAGGTATAACTATAGTTTTGTAAACTAAAACAAATGTAGATAGATATTTTCCTAAATTAATATTCGTTTTATTAATGAATATTCTATCATGGAAAATAATGAGGTTGCTACAAATATTTTAGCATAACCAGAAAATGATTTGGTTAATCCTTAAACGTACTTTGAAACCCTTAACAACGCTGTTTATTTGATGGTGGTGAACATATTTTGATTAATAGTAAATCTAAACATAATTACTAGTGTGATCGGGCCGGTTTTTAATAACCGGTTATAACCGGTTTTTTTGGTTAAGTCATTTTCGGTTTTTTTTTAAAAGCTCACATTTCGAATACCGAAGAAACCGGATTTTTCTCCTCGAATAGCCGGTTTTTTTAAAGTGTGTATTGTAGTGTATTAAAAATTTTAAAAAATATTTAAAATCCAAAAAACTTTTTTAAAACAAATACTCCAATTGGCCATAACTAAAGCACCCCCTCAATAGATTTTTTCAAAACATAATTTTTTTGATAAAAAATGCTTTTTTGAATTATGATTTGTATATATTTTATTAACTTATATTGTTAATGTTCATATAACATTCATTTAGTAAAAGATAATTTTATGAACAATTAATTTAAAATGATAAATCATATAAAAACACAAAACGCAACGGACAAAACAAAAGCACCCCCTTATAAGATGTTTAAAAATGTGACTACGCTACTGTATATTTGCATTGTGAATTGACGGGACTGACAACGAATGGATTTAAAAATTCCAGAAGATAAAAATAAAAGAAGGCGTAGTGCTATACACACTTTTTTATACAGTTTATTGTAATAAAAACAATGGCATGGAAAAAGTACTCCAGTGAATTTAAAATTAAAGTTATTGAAGACTGGAAGACGGGTTTATCACGACATGAATTGAGTAAATAATATTCAATTAACAGATCAGTTTATTTCAGGCTTATTTCAAAGTTTTTGCAGACTGGTCGCATATCAACGGTGCATTCTGGAGGACGTCCGCGAAAAACACGATATTATGATTCCTTGATCAAAAGAGCAATTCAAAAATATCCTACAGCATAATCTGTCAAGTATGAACAAGTTTTAGATTATGCGTTATCGAAAGAACAATCCGTTGAAAAGCAGTAGAAGTCAGATTATTCAGTTGACGACCAGCAAAAAAAACCCATTATATCAGCTAAGAACAAGAAAGCTAGACTGGAGTTTGCCAAAGCGCACATCTACTAGAGTGTCCAAAAATGGAAGACAGTACTGTTCATTGATTCATCCAAATACAACTTAAAAACTTCCGATGGAATAAGGCATTTACGCAGACCAAAGAGAGAAAGACTGAATCCTAAATATTGCAAAGGAACAACTAACCAACTGGGCCAATTCATAAAATTAATGGGATTACGGATCATTTCATGTACCGTGATATAATGAAAGATATAATGTTGCCTTATGCCAGTGAAGAGATGCCAATTAAAGGGAGCTTCAAACAGGATAAAGATCCAAGCACACCTCCAAAATTTGTAAGACTTGGCTACAGAATAATAAAATTCAAGTTATTCATTGAACTCCTCAATCTCCCAATAACAACCCTATTGAGAACTTGAGGGATATTTTTAATATGAAAATAAAACGTGAAAATTGCCGAAATAAGGATCGGAAATTTTCATAATTTATTCCAAGCCGTTAAAATAGCCTGGGTAGGAATATTGTAAGACAAGATAAAAAACTTAATATCTTCTATGTCTAAGTGATGTGCTTGTGACATCTAATGCAAAGGATTTGCAGCAAAATAATAATTAAAATTAGTGTTATATTATATCCATCAAGGGGTGCTTTAGTTTTGTCCGTTTCATTTTTTTACCTTAAAATATTTTTTGATTTTATGTTACCACTTATGGAAAGATTAACTTTAAAAGTGTTTGTTTATTAATAATAAACATATTAACAAATCAAAAAATAACACATATTCAAAATTTAAAACTTTGTTTTTATAAAAGAATATATAAAAAAAAATTTTCGACCAATTTGTGTTTCTAAAAACCTAACGTAGTTCTTGACATTTGTAATTAAATAAAATTCATAAAATATCAACCACTCACTTTTAGAAAAAATTCAATTTTAATTTCATCATGGCTCAAATTTGATCCGAAGACCTTGTGAAGGTTAAAAGAAATAATCAAAAGGCTTATTTTTTATTATATGATCTCATTTTTGTTGTGTTATGTTTTTCCATGAACTGTTTTTTTGTTTTAATAACTATTATTTTAATAAATAATATTTTTTTGTTTCTTATATTTTTCCATAAGAACCGGTTATTATTAAAAAACCGAAACCGAAACCGGTTTATATTAAATTGCAATTTTTCGAAGAAACCGAAAACCGGTTTCTAAAAATGTCGAAGAATCGATCACCCTAATAATTACACAGTGCAACACAAAAAAAATAACTATATACAGACAGCACTACGTGAAAAAAGACCAAAAAAAAGACACGTGCCTACTAGTTTTGTCCAAAGTCATGCACTTTTTTCATGGGCTCCCAAAGGTTTGGGTCCTTCGTGTCATTTTTGCAAAAAAAAGTGATAATTTTCTCAGGCTCATATCTTGCTAGCAAAAATCCAGACCAAGGTAGGTAAAAACTGAAATTTTAATTTTCAATTGCGAATATAGCATAATCTACTATACAAGAGATAAAATAAACTATAGCTATGTTTTTTATAAGTCTCTTCTTTTAGATTCTACATATATACAAATCATTCAAATATCATCGATAACAAAAATTTGCGATCATTTTTAATTTTTCATATACCCGATATACCAAATTTGGAACGGAGCCTTTTCACCCCTTAGTGCTTAAGGTCCAAATTCAAAACTTTAACTCAGGTACACATCTCTCTAATCGTGGGCAATTTTATTTAAATCGGCTTATCCGTTTATAAGTTCCACTTGTTCATTTCCCCCACTGTTCTGCGGTGTATTTTTCTGGATGTAGTCTCGCCAAAAATTAGCCTCATCGCGAAGTCATCTATAAGTTCCGGTAATCGATAAGTGATTTTCAAAATAAGTTTGAATAATTTGATATCGTTGTTCAAGCGTCCATATATTCATGATGAATTGCCAGAGTATACTGATCATAATTGTCAAAAAGTGAGCGCAGTATGACAGTTCGTTCTACAGTCACCCTTTCATAAGTGACTGTGGGAAGTTCTACTTTACTTCTTTAATTTGAATATGTTCCATTGGTTTCAGCTTGATAGAGATAGGTAGTTCGTTTCAGAGGTGGTGATTTTTACATGGTAGACAAAGATCGCCCAGGCCAGTCAAAAAAGTTTGAGGGCCAAGAATTGGAGGCATTACTCCATGAAGATTGTTGTTAAACAATAGCTTGCAAAATCATTGGGAACTACTCAAGCAGCAATTTCAAAATTTTTGTCCGAAATACTGCTTGAATACTATAAAATCAAATAATTTTTGAATCGAATCATTATTTGCGATGAAAATTGGATCCATTACAAATAGCCGAACAAATAGCCAAATATCCATGGCGCTAAGGTAATGCTCTGTATTTGGTTGAAGCAAAAGGTTCCTATCTGTAATGAGCTGCTGAAATGCGGCCATTAAAAAATCACGCATTTTAAGTCGTACATAAAATTTGGTTATTTTTTCGATTTCTTCAAAAATGTTGCTCTTTATATAATATTTTCAAGCGTTGATATAGATTTTATCTTCTGACGCAAATTATCTGTCTAACAAAGTACTAAGTTAAGAAATTGTATTTCTACCAACACAAAGTCACAATTAATCATCAAATATATGAATTAGAAATATCGCATTCAATAGTTTATCATTTTTTGTATATATAGTAATTTTTAAAGAAATTAATAACAAAATGCTTTATTTTGAAAATGGATTAGAAAATTACTATCACTGATATGAATTATAAAATGTTTGTATTAATTTCGAAAAAAAATTCAAATTGTTTGATCCACTTCAGTTTGTGCTTTTAAAATTTCATATGTTTCGTGTGTGTAAATTTCCATTTCACACCGAGAAAATGCCATTAAAATTATGAAATTTATGTTTTCAAAATTTATGAACTTCTTAAATATGAGTTTCATTCAAAAGAAACATAAGAAGTGACAACCCATTGTGATGTCAACTGAAACGAATTCCTTTCCATAATCATCTTTCTCTCTGTATGATTAACTCACACACAGATATACACCAATACAAAAGTGAGGGACATACATACACACACACCCAGTCATAAACAATAACACATGCATAAATAAATACATGTGTGTGTATTTTTAGGAGTATAAAAATTCATATCTTTGGTATTGTATCTAATATTTTAAACATGAAACAGAAATTTTGGAAAAAGAAAATAAAAACACCCGAAAACAATGAAAGACCGAAAGAATATTTCCGTCCGTCTGCTGCTTGTAAATCACTCAAATTTTGACAGTTTTGTTTTAAATTGCGTGACATTGTTTTATTACGTGTGTGATGTATAGTCACTAAAATATATATTATCACTAGATGTTTGCTGTTGCTATTGTTCTTGTTGTATTTGTTAGTCTATATTGTTTTTGAGTTTTCCCAAAAATAAACATATAAAACTTTGGTATTTTTAAAAACTCCTCCTCCTCTCTTTTATTTTCATTTCAATATTAATAAATATAAAATAAAAATTTCCAACGGTTGAATGAATCAATGGCTGTGGATTTTTCTATAAACTATAAATTTGATAAGTTTGACATGTTTCATTTTCCCTTTTGTAGCCGCCATCCATATTCTCACCCAAACTCAAATCCAACTGTCAAATTCATGCTCATAAACATTGTTGTCTTCTTTAGCTTTAGCTTCATCTTCTCTTTTGTAGCTGTCTCACTGTCAGTGTCCGACGTCGACATTAGTGTAGCCTGTAAAATACATACAATTTCTTGATCGTCTTTAATTTCATTTTGTATTTTATTTTATTTTTTTATAGCCATAATAGGTGGATTTTATTGTCAAAATCCAAAGTTGATTAGTTGTTATTTTCTTCCACCTCTACTTTATGATTATATGGATGTTAGCCTGTATTTGTGTGTATGTCAATTTTACTTTGTCATGTCTCCTTTTCATTTCATTTTGTAAATTTTTATTTGAAAAATGTTTTAGTCACTATTTATCGAAAAGGGTTTTAATTTAGTTTGTATCTTATTTTTCTTTTCTTTTTTTGTTTAATGACATGATTTATGTCCATATTTTCTTTTCAAATTCAACACTTTTTGTGTATTGACTTGTGTCATCTGTTCGAAAATGCCCCTAGGAAACATTGAAAATATGTTTTCTGGGTGTAACACGAATTCTTGAGTAAAAGGTTCATTTAGTTTCTAAACTAATTAGAGTTTGTATTGTATACAATAGATTATAGTTATTAATGCAAAGAGCAAATAATGAAAACATTTGTTTTTGATTAATTTTGTTATGGTATTAATACACAGTATTACATTTATGTATGTTAGATTTAAATAAGAGAGACTAATCCTACCGGATATGAAATGTTAGTAATGAGGCATTTTGACAACAATGTATTGTATTAAAAACATACATAGTTCTTATTAAAGTTAATAAAGCCAATTAATAATTTTTGGGAAAGTGCATATCAGTATTATATTAAGATATTTTCTATAAAATAGTTTTGTACCAAGCATATTGGGCTATTTTTCGATAATACCATTTTAAACTAAAACTTTTTTTAAAATAAAATTAATGCTTTGCACAACAGCAGCAAACACTTTGATATCTTCTTAGAATCTATACAGTAAGTTAAGCTTCAAAGTAAAGTTGTAAAATAGATGACGAACGTGACAGTTGGTCTTTACTCCTACAAAAAAAAACGAATCAAATAGTCTTCTCTGCAATTATTGTCCAATTCTTCTCCACTGCAAAAGCCAACTAAACATATTCACAAGAAAAACAAATAAGAAAGCATAGTCTGTCAAGACGATATACAGTTTACTTTTAAAATTTATATAGGAACTACGACTAATTATGTCTTCTGTGTATATGAAACTTATTTGTGTTGAATTTTATTTGGATAGCAAGATTTTTAAGAAAACTATACTCGTTCAAATGATTTTGGGAAATGGGCCCATATAAACCCATGACTAATTTTGTACCAATTGTTATGCAATTTAATGACATGACTTTTGTATATTATATAAATTGTTTGTGTTGAATTTCATTGGAATGCAAACATTTTTAAGATATTTATGCTAGATAAAGTGATTTTCGGAAGTGGGCCTATGATTAATTATGAAACGATCGTCACAAAACTTGTTGGTACGATTTCGACTTATATAAAACTTATTTATGCTGAATTTGGTTTGGATATCTATATAATTAAGATATTTATGAGAGCTTAACTATTTTCAGATAGGGCAATCATATGAGGCCCTATTATATCCTTACTCAATAGGCTTAGTCCTTTGGGCAATAGAAAAGCTTAAACAAGATTTTGTTGAATTTTCTTTGAATTTTCTTAATTGGCTCAGAAAGTGATCTGATTAGATTGTTAAACTTTAAAGTGGGACAATATTTTTGAACGTTACAAACATCAGCTCTAATCCAAAATACCCTTTAGATTATGTACATATGTGTAGGGTATAATAATCAGGCTAAAGCAAACGAGTTTGTAAAGAGTTTCTAAAAACCCTTTACAAATAAAAACCGCATTTTCCAGTTTAAAATGTGGAAAACCGATCGGATTTGGGGAAAACTGAATCGAACTTTTAAAATTTTTAGCGATTTTGATTTTGAGGAAGAAGTTTTTTTGATTTTATATGTTCACAATTTTTGTTCATTATGACAAGAGCTACAACTTTGCCTCAGGGAGTAAATCAAAATTCCGATCACTTTTTTCAAAAATTACACCATAAAAAAAGTGCATTACTTTGGGCAAAACTGGGCGGCACGGGTATTTTTTTTGGTCTTTTATCACGTAGTGGTGTCCGTATATGGTTATATTTCCATGACTTAAAATATTACACACAGTGTAGTACAAAAACGTTGCTCATATGCTAAAGACTCGTGAATAATTATGTTACAGTAATAACTAAATTTGAAGTTTAATTGTCAGGAGTTGTTAGTTTAGATCTGTGATCCAATTAGGCCTCTAGACATGGCATATCCTCGTTTAGACAACCTCCCTCCAGGAGTAGTAAGGGGAGAACTCAGATTATAATATCCATTTGCTATAAATCATGTTCATAAAGTCAACAAATCATGGAGAAACTGATGTTGATTACCATTATTTCTTGCTCTCATTCTATACCCATCAAAGAAGTGTTTTTCAGCAAAGCGAAAATTCTGACAAATAAGTTGTATACAGTTGGATTTGGATTCCGGATCACAGGAAGTATTAAAGCTAAGCATGCCTTGATATACATTATATTGTGGTTCTACTATATTTCGAATACATAAGAATACTCCTCCGATGGCTGGGTTATGATTTGAGGGCCTACAAGACTTAAGAAAATCCTACAAGAAAAAGTCTCACATCCACATGAGAAGACCATGTCCCCAAATCGTTTGTGCAGAATGTCCAATGTGGCATGAGTGACACGTAGCGCAGTCCTGTTGAAAGCACATGTCATTGGAGTCAACATCGTCCAATTTTGGCACAAGTGAACTTAGTAATCATCGTCCTATAGTACTTGCCGTTGACAGTGATGGCCTGCCCAAAATCTACACCAAACTGTGACTTTCTCGGAATGCATTGGATGCTCTGGATTTCATGTGGATTAATATCGTCCCAAATTCGACAATTTTGTTTGTTGACGTGTAAATTTATCCAAATGGACATCATTGCTGCAGATGATTGTTTCATTAATGTTAGGGTCCGAACAGAACACCCATTCTGATAAAACAATTTTATCATTTGCACTTGTTGTTGAACGCTATATCCGTCCAATAATTCAATAGATGTAGCTTGAACAATATCGCCGTTTTTTTTAAACGTTTATTATAATATTCTTTTCTTCAATGTCTAGGCCTTACAATAATTTATTAAATCTTATAACTAAAACAATTATTTTTTTTTCAGTGGAGAATCATATTTGGGAAATTAGCTTCAAATTAGATGAGCTGCAAATCAGCTCTACGTAGCCGTGATCAGTTTTGAGTTACTGATGTAATTTTGACAAATAAGCTTCACGAGTTTTTCTAAATTCATCCCTGACCAAAGGCACATTTAAGTCTCTGTGAATATTCTCATTCTTATGTAACCTGGAGCTCCCCTCATGGTTCTAAGAATTTTGAATTGTGCCCTCTGTATGAGATCTATGGAATGGGATGTTCACATTATTTAATGTCACTGGTAGACAACTTCCTCTCCTAAGCGCAAACATTATGCGCTTACTTTTGATATCATTTACTTGTAATTTCCAATTTTTTAACATTGTCTCCACATGTCTGTGATAATTATCTAGGTTTCTACACAGAGAAAACAGATTCGTGATAGCAACCGAATTTGTTGCCAATCGAATGCTTCGGTTGCACACATAGAATTTTTCAGTTCTAACAACAGAAAGTCAGTTGACAAAGAAGAACTTCAGTTGTGGCAACCAACCTTTAGTTACCCATTACAAAATATTGTAGTCACAACTGTAAAATTCGGTCACTAAGATAGAATCATTCGATTGGCAACAAATTCGGTTGCTATCACGAATCTGTTTTCTCTGTGTAGATGCTACATTTGAACCACATTAATGGTTAATTCTTCGGCAACGGGCAAATCAGAGGTGTGTAATAGGTACATTGTTGGTACTAGAAAAATTCCCTGAGGTACATCAGTATTCATCGCGTAATCGCTTTTCGCATATCCTAAACAAGCGATCCAATAAATAAAACTCTAGTATTTTGTGTGTACTAGAAGGCAGTAGGCATTCTATCTTGTGTATTAGACCTTTATGTCAAACCTTATCAAAATCCTGGGCAACATCTAGAAATATTGTCGCACAGAATTTTTTTTAATTTCGAATGATTTTCGTATCTTTCCAGCTCGGCGGTTAACTTGCTCAATTGTTCCGAGATGCTCACTGAATCGGTATTGATGATCTGTTTT
Organism: Calliphora vicina; assembly: GCF_958450345.1. NCBI lineage: Eukaryota > Metazoa > Arthropoda > Insecta > Diptera > Calliphoridae > Calliphora > Calliphora vicina. The sequence continues at coordinate 106,854,645 of NC_088781.1, read as the reverse complement.
GACTATTTAAGAATGTTAAAATTGTTCCTTGGATTATTTTCTCAACTAGGAAACAAAGCAATAAGCAAATCGGTCTATAGGATGATGCCAATATCAAATCATTTCCTGGTTTCGGTATCACTATAATTTGGGAGATTTTCAATCATTGTTGGAACACATTACTTACATGTTCAGCATCAGATTTTCTTATCGGTCTTTGACCCTCTACCGGTGGCTTAGTGTTCTTAGCTGGCTTCCAAAGGGAGAAGTTTTGTGTGCTTGGTACTAGTTAAACTTTAAATATAGTTTCGATTGCTGCGATACTCTTCCGTATAAAGGGCTCTGTTTAGTTTATTATATGCAGTAACAGCCTATGCTTAGCAGCAAGAGATCTGTTATGTTGCCAATCTCTTCTACATCTCCTCTTTTCGAGAAGAATTCTATTAGTTTCTGTGTTAGAAATAAACATTTTGGAATTTGGCACTTAGAAAGATTGTATTGGAGACTTGAAGTCTCACACTGTACGTTAAATTCAGTGTGGATATTTCTGCTTATGTATTTTTATACCCTTCACCAACGTGAGAAGGGTATTTATAAGTTTGTCACTCCGTTTGTAATTTCCACAATATAATTTTCCGACCCTATAAAGTATATATATTCTGGATCCTTATAGATAGCGGAGTCGATTAAGCCATGTCCGTCTGTCTGTTGAAATCAATTTTCTGAAGACCCCAGATATTTTCGGTATCCAAATCGGAAAAAATATTTTTTAACCCGAAAACAAAAAATTTTTTAAAATTAAAAAAAAAAAAAATATCAAAATTTAAAGTAACAAACAATTCCAAAAAAAATTTTTTACAAAAAATTAAAAAAAATAACTTTAAAAAAAAAATTTGTTTACCTAAAAATATTTAAAATTTGTATTTTGAAGTATAATTTGGTGAAGGGTATATAAGATTCGGCTCTCTTAATTATTTATATTTCAGTCAATATGTCATGAACAATGAGTCGATGGATATTGGCCGTAATAGTTTCGTATAATAGAAGAATGATCAAAATATAGTTCGTCTGCTATTTCTGCAGTAATAGAGTTTCTATTTAAATTCCTTAATATGGCAAAATGTATTAAATTAGTAGGCTGACAAGGTGATATAAAATCTAAGCAATTTTTTCGATCAACTAGAATCCCTTTCAGTTATCTGCCTTTGAGATACATTTATCTGAAACCATAATATATATGCTTAGCTTTGTAGTCACCACTAACAATGAAACAATCTCATGAAATCGTGACTGAAACTGTTAAAGTTTGGAAGTTCCTATTGGAAAGCCATTTATTAGAATAGTTGACATTCAGCTTTAATGATCTTTAATTTGTGTGCAAAATTATAGAAGGAGTTTCAAAAAGTTTGTTATTTCAATGGTAATTCGCTTTTAGCAACTGATTTCCTATTACCAGAAGTGAAATATGTAGATAATCGAAATTCGGTTATTGTATTAACTGGATAGTGTTAAGAATTTTAGCAAGAGGAAAAGGTACAACTATTAAAACACCGGTACTGAGAATGTCGTGTAGCAAACTATAAAGGCACGAAAATCTCTATGATAATGATACAAATTATTACTCCAGATTCTGAATACTTCTAGACTATGACTATTGCATTTTCTTATATCTGATTAAAGCTATATTTTATCTGGGCTTAGTCAAAGATATTGACATTATTGTCCAGAAAACAAAGTTGTCTTTATTAAAGTCCTTACAAAAGTGGATCACTTTTAACGCCATACTCATAGAACTTATAAAATACATGTCACTAATATCTGATCAATTTCTGATTTAACAACCTGTTGTCTTTAAACTTTCATAATAAAATCGAGATATCTCAAAACAGTCAAACAACCAACCACTTGTATTCTATTTCCAGATAAAATTAAATGATTTTTAAAAAGTTTTCAATTTATTTTAAATTCTTACCAAAAAAAATATCTATATTTTGAAAAATTATAGCAATTAATAATGCTCATTAGCCTTACTTCCCCCCATAACTTGCCAGAGGAACAAAATGCATGTGTGGCTCTTCAAACATCTTCTTCAGCATGTCTCTCTATTTTAATAGGTACATATGTATGGGGAAACCTGCTTTTTTAAAGTCTTTATAATTTAATTAGTTACTTTCACAAGTAATTAATCTTTAGCAGAAATTCATTTCATTTCTCTATATAGTTTTATCAGAGTTTAAGTGGTTTGTTTGTGAAACTCCTACACTCACTCAGTCACACGCTCTCATGACGTTTTGTTATGGGTACCTGACTCTACAAAACCATCATGTTTTTCTTTTGTATAGACTCTGAGACCCGCCATCATTTCTTAGGGATCTTTTGACATTTCAATTATTTAGTTTTTCATCTTGTTTCCTTCTCTCAAAACTCTATTCGTTTTGGTCTTATCATTTGGTAGTTAAATGCATTCGTTCAATGTTTTGTAAAAGTCTCAATCATCCACATGTTAAATATTGCTGTGTTGTTCACAGAAGGAACTCAAAAGATCGTTCGTTTGCTTCATCTTTAATCCACCATATGAGTAGTAGATACATACGTAGATGTTTTATTTATTCTCTGATTTGATTAATTGTGTAATTGTTCCTTCATTTTTATCAGCTTCATGATCACCAGCCTCATCATCACTACTTCTTCATCTTCAAGATACATTATTTTGAAACTGCCATCTCTTTTACTCCTTTTTCATTTACCTAAAAGTATTTCTGCTGCTTTTAAAAAAACTACTCAATTGTTTAGTTGTTTCTTTAAGAGCGTTTTCCTTGTTGCAGCACATTGCTGCAGGTTTTAATATTGTAATTACACTTTGAAAAATGACTTTTGACAGTTTCGTATTTGTCTTGTTATTTATCAAAATCTTTTTTGAATAATACGTTTCTATTGTACCTTTAAATGAGCATCCATTATAGTCATTATGCTCTGCAGCTCTGGCTCTTTTATTATTCCTCTATTCATTTCTTCGTCATATGTTGGCATTTTTTTTTACTCAATTTATTTTTATTGTATCTGTAGCCTGGTATCTGTATCTTTAGCCAGTAGTTGGTTCTAAACAACCTGTTGTTTTGATTGTGCGTGTTTTGTTATTGTAACAAAAATAACAAATAGAGGAAAAATTAACATGTCACTTGTTTCTTTTATTAAGATTTTATTATAGTCAGTGTTTTTTTTATGGTCTTATTTTAGTATCTGTTAGCTTGTTTAGTCGAGATTCTATTGTTTAGGAAAAAAAACCTCTTTCTTAGTTTTGAGATCAATATTTCAAGATTATTTTGATGTAAAACTATTCATATGATCTTTTGTTTGGTGCCAGAAAATCACTACTGTTAGACTGTTGATTTAGTGTTTAGTTGGTCATGTTTATCATTTAACTAAAAAATACATGACGTAGTCGTATATATCTTTATACTTACTTTTTTAAACAAAGGCTAAATATCTTAACTTTAGGAACATACATATCGAGCCCTTAGCGCCAAAATATCGTAAGCGACATTTTTAAAACTTTTTTTTATTGCAGAAATTAAAATTTTATGGACCGACTTATGTTTTAGCGTTCTCAGAATATCAAAATTGTTAATAACTTCAAAAATATAGGGGGTACGATTTTATCGTAAGTCAATGTTTATATTTTACAGTAAACTAATTTTATTGTAAGCGACACACAGTGGTATAGAAAAAAAAGAGGGAAATAAATCTGTAACTTCTAAATGGTTAGATTGGTTTGAATGAAATTTCACATGCGCCAAGAAGAAGTGTTGTCGAGTTTAAGTTTTGAACGTGGACCTCATGGGCTCAATAGGGGCACGACCAAGGGCCCTCAAAATAGGACACCTCGGGTATGTTACATTTTTAAAACGATATTATTTCTTGGTTTGAGTTCCGATTTCAAAAAAATTATACATATAGAATCTTCTCATCGAGCACTATAAAAAACCTAGTCGTAGCTATCAATTATCTCTTATAGCTTAGGAGATATTCGCATTTGAAAATTCAATTTTTAACATTTTTACCCTCCCTACTCCAGTTTTTTGATAACAGCGTATCCAAATATATCCCGATTTTCTCCAATTTTCCTTTAGTGGAGTAACAACACATGTATGTGTCAAATAGAAAAAGAATTGTTTAAAAATAATGACTAAGTCCAAAGTTATATGCATTTGAATTTAAAAATGCGATTTTTCGCTAATTTTTTGGGAAAAAAGAACTTTTTTTCTTTTTAAGTTATCGCAAAAAATTTCTAAGAGAATGTATAAGGAATTTATACTTTCTGAAAGTTAAGTTTTCATAAAATATTTTAAATAAAAAACAATTTAAAAATTGTTGTTATCGAGGGGACCAGGTCAATTCAAAAAACCCCTATTTTTTATGTAAAATTAAACTTTAGGGCAAAAATTCTCAAATCGCATATTCGATATCAAAATATAGTAACCGATTTTAGGTTGCTCAATATGTTTCTAATTACTTTGTAAAGGGTCCCGATAACCTCGACCCTGTTATGGATATTATAGCCAAAAAACTAAAAATTCCCATTTTTGGACTTTTTCAACACTTTTCTGGGAATTGCGGGATTGCTGATAATAAATTTCAAAATTCGTTGTAATTTTTCCATTTTAAATAGAAGAATCTACATAACATAAATTTCATTGAAAACTATTTATAAATAAAAACTTAATTTCAATTCGAAAAATTGTTATCTATGCAAAACTTAATTTTTTGTCATATTTTTCAATAAAGTATTCCATGAATTTTTAATTGTCAAAAGTTATAAATATTTTTGAAAAATATACAAATAGCTTGAACGAAATTATATTATATCGCATCATAACATTTTTAATTCTATGTATAAATTTCAAAATAATTAGAAAAAACCTTCTCCTGTAAAATTTGTGTTTTGTCGCTTACGACAATTTGGCGCTTAGGGCTCGATATAATTTGATTTTTTGTTTATATTTTTTAAAGAAACTCTTTCCTAATTACATCATCAATTAATTGTCTTTTTAACGTTTTTCTGGATTCAACATATGTATAAATAAATGATTATTTCGAAAATTTCTTGAAAAGTTTCTAAAAACCCCAACTGGAAGACTCCCATTATTAGCTTACATGTTTAACATGTGACAGGTCCCATTTTATGCTTAATTTTTCCTCAGCTTGGTTAAATGGTTAAAGGGTTTAGAAACAGGAACTCTAATCTTTGTTTGCATTTCCAAAGCTCCTACAGAATTCATTATATTCAAGGCACAATAACTACGAGTACCAACTGTTCTGAGTCAATGTCCACTTACCAAAGACATCGGCACTTATTTCATGGAGATTGGTAACATTTATATAAATTGAGTCGCAATAGCCTGGTACATTCCGATGGCTCATCTTAAATTGGTCAACTCTTGCGCCTTTAACCGAAGTTTGAGTTTGCAAAGATGTTGGGGTTTAGCAACATATTCAAAGTTAGTATGATAGTGATTTATTTAGAAAGTTCTTATACCTTGGAACTAGAACTGAACTAGAAGAGTTGGGATGGTTTTGCAGTTTTTTAATACACTTTTCGCGGACTTTCTTGAACTCTTCCTTTACCAATGCCACTTTCAAAACCCTGTGGATGTTTTAATTTTTTATATACCATGGTGCTGCCGTCATGGTCCTAAGAATTTTAGATGCCCTCCCATAATTGAATTCCAAACATCCAAATTGGTTTTACAACGGTATTATACAGAGTGACATTATATTCAAGGCTTAAATTTCATTGAGCACTGAATAACCAATGAAAGCTAGAAGCTTTAATCTTCATATGAATGTGCTGGCATAATCAGACTATAGTATATTAACATTGTTGAGTGTGACAGATGGACAATTTCCTCTTCTTAGAGCGAACGTAACAGTTTTTAAAATGTGTCTCCACTCGTATCAGGTTATTTTCTAGTTGAATAAATGCTATGAGTGGGGTCCGAGGTGTAAGGAAAATATAACGTAGATCTTAGTATACTTAACTGTGGAACGTCAGCTCTAATATTGTATTCTCTCGACGCATAATCATTGTACTTAACCCTGAAAAGTCGATACGATAGTTAAGACTCCAGTAATTTCATTTCCTTTATGTCAAAAGCCTGAGCAACGTACACAAATAGAGCAGAGCAATATTTCTTTAATTAAAAAGATTTTCTAATCTCTCCAGTTAAACGATGGACATGATCAATGGTGCCATGATGATCACGGAAACAAAATTGGTGAACTGAGATAATGTTTCCATCGTTCAAAAAAGGAATGACATTTTCTTAGAATATTTTCTCAAATAGCTTAGACAAAGAAGGGAGTATGTAGGCTAATAGGTCTATAAGAAGATGAATACGGTTTTGATAAGATTATTATTTGAGAATTTTACAATTTTTAAAATAAAGATTTCCAGATTGCATTATAGATAGCACATTTATTGCCACATTTGGTAGGTTTTTAATCATGCAAGTTAAGCTTATTTTTAATAATTCTATTATCATCCTCTGGACTAAAAGCGAATTGCGCTGCATTAGCCATTGTTGAAACTATAAATTCTTCGAGATCGAACTCATTTGCCGTGGAATTAGGTTGAAATACTTTAGTTAAATGTACAGCAAATACTGTGGCGTTTTCTATAACACTTCGTGACCAGGTACAATCAGCTTATCTTAAAGCGTTTTGTGCCTCTTCCGGTGGCTTAGTGTTCATCGTTGCCTACCACAGAGAGGATCTCTTATGAGATCCTCTTCTAAATGAAGGGCTCTTTTCAGTTATCATACTGCTGTGGACAGCCTCTGCTTTTCTAGAAGAAGATATTAAATATCTGAATTTGAAATAAGCGTATTCGATTTTGGAGGGATTTGGCACCTAGAGTGTTCCAGAGCCGAAATTGTTAATGGCGTGAAGTCATTTACGTTTTTATATAAATCTTCCTCACACTGTAATTTAAGATTTGTGTGGATATGACTGATGATATATTTCCTATAATTTATTCAGTTTGTCTTAAAATACAAAGCTTCTTATATCTAGAATCCAACAATGACAGCAGGTGTTTTTACTTCTTAGGAAAATCGGAACTGGACAATTACAATATATCATTTCCAACCAACTGCTGTGGGAGTATATTCATCACACACGTGGTTGCATTTCGAATGATACTATCTTTTGAAGCTTTATCAGGTAATTCTTATTTTACAAAGCAACTCACCATACAACAATTTCGTATAGAATAATTGGTAGAAATTTTGCAGTCCATATATTTTCTTTCAACTCTTTTTTTCATGAACTAATGACCTGAAGTTGACCTCACTATATTGTTGTTTCCTAGTAAGGATAATAAATTCCAACTATATAAGTATACGAGTAAAATACTTATTTATTCGATGTAAAACTGTTTTATATGTGATGATGCTGCTGAGACTGTCCTAGCCACTTCATTAAATCTCTGGAGCACCAACAGCGATTCTCTATGAAGTAGAACTTTAGTATCGTGGAATCATGCTGAACTCCAAACTGTAACGGAGCCTAAACATTCAAGCATGTAGAGAGTACATGATAATAAAGCCGATTTATATAAATGGATCTCCTGCGCGGATAGACTGACCATGACATTATTGTGGGATAATTCAGTAACGTCCTTGGTATATTGATTATTACACAGCTACACCCTTCCTCGTCAGACGATTTTCTGTATCAATAACGGACTAAATTCGATTGGTGCTACATATCCTTGGGAAGACGCGTAAGAGGTTTACACTGATGTATACTAGTTTGCAATTGAGGTTGGGAGTGGTTTCTATATTCCTTGCTTTCAGGAAGGTGTATGTTTGCATTGTTATCCAGTCTGAGTACTACAGCATATTTGGTGAGAATATTCGGATGTGTACCGAGAGTAAACCTGTGATTAAATTTTAGTCTTGTAACTAGACGATATCTGGATTAGTTCATAAATGTGGCGTGTCTCTTAATGAGTATCTGACATCCTTGCTCAGACCAGATGGTCTACTCTGACTTCATGCTTATAGAGCCCTCGTAAATCGGTGATTCTGATGGGACATTCACGAGATCGGCAATGGGTTCTAGTAGTTTTGTTGATTTATGTAAAAGTTTTCATGATGACGACGAGGACATCGACCGTAATATTTGGCTGGCTTTCTCTGCACTTCTTAATGGATCTGTGGATTTTCAAAAGATCTATGAATCGAATTGCACACAGACATGCAACGTTTCTGAATGGGGTTCAAAAACTTGAGTCAGATTTCACAAATGTACCAAATTATGGACACAAGTGTGCCGGCTATCGCTTCATAACCTAATCCGCAACAGCGTTTAGAGATCGTAAATTCCATGGCAATAATCTTGAACTTGCGTTGCAGTTAGAATATCATTGTTGGTAAGATTTCGTTATTATTCAAAAAGATGGATGGAAAGAGAGCAAGTCTTATCAGAAATATGTTGAAATACTGTATTCATCATCATTTAGGCAGATGGTCTGATTATCCTGTAAAATATTTCTCATTTATGACTGTAATCGCGATATTATGGACAAAATAGACACATTTCCTTAAATATCGTCAGGTCGTCTGTTATAAATTGCGTCTATTATAAATTTCAGTAACTGTTTATTCGATGTAGTCCAAGTATCATTGAAAATATGTAAATATGCCAATGTATAAGGAATTTAATAAAGAAAATTTTGTGGGAGAATGGGTATATTTAGATTATATGAAAATACTTAGATTAGTTCTTACCGATATACAGTTCTAAGTTGTATCTGCGTTATAATTATGAGAAGTAGTAGAGAAGTATTTTAGTGATAAAGATAATTTTGTAGTAATTATCACTCTTTTAACCGATTTGTTTCCCTTACAAAATATAACAATCTTTCATTTCGGTCAAACAATATTTTATCTAATCCGTTCTTCCTAAAATTCTAAAGGAATATTGCCTCTAAAACTTCAAGGAAGAAAAGAGCAATCCTAACATTGAAAATAAGAGACTTTTGGATATCCAAATTTTCGAATAAGGTTTAAAATCTTTGAATTTCAAATCGAATTATAAACTATATAGCAGAAAGTCTTAAAAATATCATCAGTATAAAATCAAAAAACTTTGTTTACTCTTGAATATTCCCTAGTTTCATAATGCCATTCATTGTCATACTCCACCAGTGACTCCAACTATTCATGTATGTAGTATGTTCGTTCACCTCCTAAGATTTCTACCATTTTACATCAACTCAACAAAAGAACATGAGAAAAAAAAAAGAAACCCATCAAATCCAGAACACTAAAGAGGAGAATGAATGAACAACACAAATCTAAAAGCACTTGTGTAAAAATCGTTAAAAAGAAAACAAAATCAAGAACGAATGAATCCTTTTATGTCAAAGAAAAAACCATTTTGATTGGTTATTTCAACTCGAATACACATACACAATTCTATTCCCAACGATTCTTCCTTCCAACATTCAGTCATGTCTGCTGCATAATGCAGCAACTCAAGACGAACGAATGCACAACAACAAAACAAAGAAAGAACGAACGAACGAACCAAAAAAAAAAACATAAAACAATTCCATCAACTGACATTTTGATGGGAGACATGACTTGACAGCTCAATGAAAATGCAACAAAAAAACTTATGAATGTAGATTTCTTGTACTGCTCTGGTATGGATGGATGTGTGTGCGAAAGAAAAGATAGAGTTTATATGTTGAGTGACGCACAAGTTGTTTTAAATGTTGGTTGGTTGACTCAAACTGCTTTTGTTGGCTGACTCAAAACTTATAAAGAAGAGAAAAAGAATCCATCAATTTTTATGTTTCTTTTTATGGTTGTTGCTGTGTTTTTGTAGGGCTTCTACTTCTTCATGGTCGTCTTTCATGCCATAAAATGCAAATCATTTGTTTTTGTTGTTGTTTTGCCATTGTCTCTGTATGTACTTAAATTGTGACCATTGTCCTCTTATTTAAGAAAAACTATAACTGATATACACCCTACTTTTTATAGAGGGGTTGTGTGTTAAGTTTGTTATGTCGTTTGTTTACATAGTTGAACTTTATAAGATTTTTGGACATAAAGCCTTAACTATAATGATCCTTTTTTTAATGGGAGTATTTTAGAAGATGAAAACAGATTGTACTGTACCATCAGATCGTCACAATTAATTGGTTGTTGTCTTAGATAATCATATATCCCGATGGAATATAAAGAGAGTTATTTGCATTTCGAAAGCGGAAATGGGCTTTCATACCATTGCAAATACAGTTATCGGCGATTTTACAAAGAAACACCACAAAGTTCCTAAGCTTTTGTGGAACTTTTATGATAAAATTGGGTCTGCATCTTCTTGGCTGTAAAGTTGTCTCCAATTCTTATTATGCAGTAGGTACAGATTTTTTCCTATTGCAAAAAATATGCCAGTCTGAATTTTCAGAGTATCATTCCATTCGAAACATTGTCAATGTATTTTATTGAAAATAAGAACATTTGATAATCTCTTAACTCAACTTTTCAAGGCTACATTCAAAAACAGGACGGTAGAGGGACCACCAGTGAACCTGAAACACTTTAAGTGCTCATGGACACTCATTTTCCGGGAAGCTAATACGGCATATGAATCCCAACCGCATAATCGGTTTTCATCCTCAATTGAAATTAACGAAGATAAGGTACTTTGGGCCATTCGGAGCTTGTCTCTTGTCGCTATATCCAAAAACAAGACGGTAGATGGACCACCAGTAGACTTGGGACACTTGAAGTGCTCATGGACACTCATTTTCCGGGAAGCCTGCCAATTAATACGGCATATGAATCCCAACCGCAAAATCGGATCTCATCCCAATTGAGATTAACGAGGATAAAGTTCTTTGGGCCATTCGGAGCTTTGATCCATATAAATTTCCAGGCCCAGCTGGTATCATACCGGCTGACCTGCAAAACAACGCAGAGTTAGTTACACCATGGCTGATGGCAATCGTTCAAGCCTGTCTCTCATGGTCCTACATACCCAATAGTTGGACCGAATGCAATGTGATTTTCATTCCGAAGGGGGCATTGCACTTTCGGTACCCATCTGTACTTGGGCGGACTTATCATGACTTCTGGAGAAGTTGTCAGAATGAGGAGGAGGAAGAGACCATCCAAAACTTCTTTTGTAATTGTCCGGCACTGGGAGATCTATTCTAGGTGAGCGATCCTTTAGTAATCTCTCCGGGTTATCTGGCAAGGAACTAGGGTGCATAGACGCATTTATTAGGGAAAGCAGGTGGTTGATAAGACCGAATATGCAAATTGCACCTCATAGTGACCTAGCAACTGTCCCATGATGGTCTGCCTTAGTTGAATTCTTAAATTCTTCTCCTCTTATTCTTCCAATTTCAACCTATATTTTTCTCTTGCAAACTTCGCTCTTACTCAATCTATAGATTTCCCTCTTCTTTTACTTCTCTTTCTCTTTGTTTTTATTTTCTCCTCAGATACCACAAAAGGGAACGATCAATGGACTCAAGTGAGCTGAACTTAACGAAGGTTTTAGACGGCTCCTTGATTACCTAACTTTATCTCTTAAAGAAGTGGAAGAATATTTTGTAATCAGAAATTGCCTGGTATCGTCCCTGATAGATGAAAAGGATATTTTAGGTCAGATCAGCATAGATTTCTGCGAAGTTTCACTTGTAATGTTATGGTTGTCGATAGCAGTTCTGAAAAACTGAAAGAGGAATAGTCTCTAATAGCCATGTTCCAGTCATGGGACGGATACCAACTCTAGTAAGATTTTACTGCACACTTCCATAAACGGAATTTTTCGTAGCAGTGATGGTAACTGTCACAAGATCAATCAGCTCTCACATGAAAATTTGTTTGTTTCTTAACAATTGGCGATCAAGTCAGAGCTCCAATAGAAAAGTCACAGAGATATTCGTAAATAAAGTCCAAAGCTCCATTCAATCTCAAGAATGCTGCGAACGAAAAACTCGAGTACTTGTCGCGGAATATTGCATTAAATGTCAGGTTATAGTAGATAAATGCTTTAAGTATTAGCATTCCGTACGCAGTTCTTGCTATGCAGTCTCTCAAGAGAGCTCAAAACATAACCGGTCTCAGGCTGCAGGTGCCAATTCGCAATTAGTGAAAATGATTATATAGAAATCGACCGCTCTTGAAGCGGTGTCACGCACAAGGCGACCCTTTAATAAATTAGTTAAATTCAATGTTCTGCATTACTCCCGTTGTAACAAAATGAGGTGATATCGAATTCAAATTGGCAGAACTCGATAGGATCATGTACTCGCCAAATGCAATGATAAGATAATGGTTAGACTAACCAAATAAAATATAATGGGTAATAGCTGTTATAAAATGCTTAAAATGTGTGAATCCAGACTTAGGAGGATAGCAATTGCAGTATTTCTAAAATACTATCTGTTCTAACAATATGGGTTAGGAAAGCTACGGTTGATAACTATACCTGGGGCAAGATATTTTGTGCAAAATGGATCATGAATCCTAAGCTGGTAAAGTGGATATACCACGCATCTCTATTACGGTTGGCCACCAAGGAATATAAATCTGTTGTAGATCAAATATACAGAATTCAATGATTTCCTGGCATCGATATAGTGTTAAGAGACTCTGAAGACTATACTGCACCTAATATTGGCAAGTGTCTTAATACTGTATTTAGGCTCTGAGGCCTAAATAAAATTTAAAAAATCTCCCGCTATCAAAACCGCGCTTAAATCAGGATATTCTAAGTTTGTATTTCTTTAAGAGGGAATGCAATTTTCATAGATCAACTGTGTCTTCTGTGATGAACTTGAACTAAGTATTTTTTAGACCGAGATATTGGCGATCAGAGAGCCATGCAAATGTCTAGGTATCTTCCCAAACCGTCCAGTGGTACTATATCTCTTCAATCTATAACACGTCCTCTACCTAAATCAGACAGTCCAAGGATGAGCTGTCCTGACTAGGACATCTGTTTGGCATTTATGCATCTGAGTATAGAGAATACTACAGTAATGCAAATTCTGCAGACATATTCTACAGAAAAAAAGAAGCAAAATGGAAACAGACAAGTTTGCAAGAAAAATGTGGCCTGTATATGATTTGAAACATACTACATAATTGAATAGGAGCCGGAAGGGCATATCAAGACTGAAAGCAGTTTTAATGGATCGTTATTGTTGCAGCTGCCAGAACGGCGAAAAGAAGGAAACATTTTTTAACATTTATAATTCGTTTTGATTACATTGTGATTGTCTAATAGCTGGATCAAAGTAGTCAACGCATTATATTCCCATACCGGTTACATAGAGTCAATTACCTTACTAACTACCTAACTGGTTATTTGATAAGCTACATAACTAGTTATTTTAGCATGCACGGGTGGTAATTGATTTCAAATGTCAGTTGAAAAGACATATCATAGACAGTCCAATAACCGATTACATATAAACAAACCTTCCTGTGACAACTCTCCAATAAATTACTTCTGGTTGGGAAAATAACTACTATCTAAGGTTCAGTACAAAATAAACGTTTAAAGTGACTACACTCTAGGTTACTTGGAGACACTAAAGTGACAATTGACTGCACGCTAGGCTACATGGGATGTCAGTATACTTAAGCAAAAAGAAAATAAACTTTATGATAATTATATGAACACAATTTGTATAAAACCAGTTCATACAAATTACTCACGTTTAAAGTGACTACACTATACATTACTTAGATACACTTAAGTGACAATTGTCTTCCCGATAGATTACATGGAATGTATAAAGTAACCAATATTACTTAGATACACTTAAGTGACAATTTTCTTCCCGATAGATTACATGGAATGTATAAACTACCAATAGACTTCTTTCTGCACTACAAATAGCACATTCGTGTCTAATGACCAAAATATATAAATTGAAATCAACCAAGTGATTAGACATTAATGACAATTACTGTCTATAAGGGATACATTGACTACTAGCTTAACTGCTAGGCAATTAAAGCACATCTCTGTATTTGTGTTTGTGAAATAGGCACCTTTTCAGTCGCAGAGACAAGAGGCACTTTGGCAATAGGAAAGAATATTAAACAATTTCTATACATAATAACTCGATCTCTCTAGAAAATATTCGTATAAATGATTTTATAGTGTATCATCAAGATTTGCCAGATATTAGGGATATGGGAAACATATTTCTGGTCTAGTGAAAGTCTATCAACACTAGACCTGAAATATGTTTCCTATACCGTTACTATCTGGAAAATCTAGAATTTAAATCAATACTTTACATGATCATGATTCACGATCGTTAAACAGTTTAAGATCTGAAGTACATTTCAGAATGTGATAAAGAATATTGAACAATTTCTCTTGCACTATCCGAAGCTGTCGAAAAGGAAACTCGATTTAAAGTCATTGAGTTGGGGTAAAGAGTGTAGGATATCAGGATCTTGCAGAACTATAGTTAATCAAAGGTCCACTTTCAAAGTTCATTTGGTGGGTTAGTATTTAGGAGGATGGTCTTATATTACTCTTCTTAGACTTTCTAGAGTTTATGATATCTCCTAATTTAACAGGAGTGTGCTATAGTACACTTTCCTTTCGTCTCAACTGCCCATAACCCTCTTAACTCCAATCGTTTACAGATCTCCCTAAAGTGATTGTTACTTCTTTTTTTTTGTTTAGTTTCTCAATGGTTGCCGTTTATTTATATAGTTTTTTCTTTGAGATGCTTTTTTTCAATTCATTTTTTTTTTTTTTTCATTTTTCAATTCTGTTGGTCTGTTTTGTGCCACAAAATTCCACCCCTTTTTCTATTGTCCTGTCCATCAAAAATTGTATTATAAACTTGTACGAGAGATCTTGGTTTCTTTAGTGTTTTTGATGTTTTTGGTTTAGTTTTTCTGGTTCATGTTCGTTTTAGCTTTAAAAACGTTGTTACATGGTTGGTTTTAAGTCTGGGCTTTTCATTGTAGTTTTTTTTTATTATTTTGTTTATTTTTATAGGTTTCCTGATAAAGCTCTGCCTTCTTTTGCTTGTCTTTAAAATGTGATTGTAAGATATATATATATGTAAGTAAGTATATAGTTGCAGAGCGCTACCACATTTTGAAAGGTAAAGAAAAGTGCATGGACATGGTCATTGAATTTGTATTAAGTAAGTAGTAATGTGAATGTGTTTACTGATTTTCTTTTTTTACTTTTGATTTTGACCATTTTTTTATGTTTTTAAAGTAGAAATATCAAATATTCAATCTGAAAATGGTCAACTCTTGCTTAAGCTATAGACCTATATAATATATGATATACTAATCCTAAAGTTTATATCTGCAAAGTTATTCCAAAGCAGCTGAAGAATAACAATACTTCCTGTAGCAATTTTCTTTGTCGATTTCGATTTACAACTTATGTTGTTCAAATCATTATTTAAGAAAACTAAAGACTTAATTGAAACAAATAATTTTATCCTCATCCAGATTTATTTAAAATTGTGTTTGTCATATTAATATTTTGAAGCAATTGACCATAAATAACGTACAAATAATGCATATAATAAACCATTTATAATCTTATTAACAATAACCAAGGCCTTGAAACGTTTATGGGTGGCTTCAGTCGCTTGCATAGGTTGATCGAAGAAATTGTATTTAACACCTCTCACAACATTATTGAAATATTCCATGAAATCAGTATTCTTAGCATCCTTTATAATTTGATAAGTTTCACTGAAATGAAAGGAAATAAAAATAGTATTTGAATTTCAAATATTGCAATATATTGTCACAATTATAAGCCTAAATTTGAAGCCATTTTTTATTTCGAATTAATATTTATCTCAAATGGGAGGTGCCACGCCCATTGTACCTACATATATAGATGAATTGTGATTTTAACCATTCAGGAAACCACTGAAACACACACACACAATTTCATCAAAATAGGCCCAGCAGATAAGGAGGAGTTCAGTTAATTATATGTATATATAAAGAAGATTAAATGCATATAATTAATACCGAAAGTTTTTTTAGTTTTAAATTGCCCTTCAAAGCAAAAAAAATATCCTGAGATTTTAAAAAATCTTGATACTTATCTTAAGATGTTAGCACCGCTATAATTTCATATGTTTTTACAGTGGGCAAGTTTCCAACCTTATTTTAGTCAAACTACTTACAATGATAGGAAAGTTATTTATAAAGAAGTAAGAAAGTATGGTCGGTCCAGCCCGACCATATAATACCCTACACTAAGTAAAAGAGCAAACAAATTTTTCTTTTAAAATTTCAATAATTTATATTTTTGAGTGATTTTCGGAAGTGGGCCTTATATGGGGGCTATGATCAATTATGGACCGATCATCATGAAATTAGGTCGTGTGATTTGTGTCTATATTAAAGTTAACTATGTTGAATTTTGTGTGTATACCAATATTTTTAGCGATTTATGCACGTTAAAGTGATTTTCGGAAGTGGGTCTATATGGGAGCTATGACTAATTATGGACCGATCGTAACAAAATTTGGTGACATGAATTTTGTGTATATAAAACTTATTTGGAGCGGAATTTGTGGAGATACATATGTAAATTAAACATTTATGACGGATAAAGTCCAATATCGGGAGGACATTTGTATGGGGGCTAGGTGAAATAATGGACCGATTTCAGCCAGTTTCAATAGGCTTGGTCCCTGAGCCGAAAAAATAATATGTACCACATTTCATCGAAATATCTTCAAAATTGCGACCTGTACTCGACTCAGAAAGTGATTCTAAGTCGATCGGTATACTTTAAGTTGGGTGGTAGACTAATATTTTTGGGCGTTACAAACATCTGTACATACGCATAATACCCTCCCCACTATGGTGGTGTAGGGTATAAAAATTAGAAGACTCTAGAAATGAACGTTTTTTAGATATTCGAAAATAACTATTTACTTTGTATGTTCTGATACCACCCATCTGTAATACGTCTAATGGTATTCATACCAAAATAACAAAGTGCAAAGTGTACATTTAACTGAATTTGAGACAGGTTACCCAACTCGTTCCGATGCCCCTCACTTTAAGACAAACAACGGATACTGGCCACAAATCAATTTAAACGAAGTATGAAAACTCTGTTTATATTAGCTACCAGAATAATCGATAATAATATTCCTTGTTTCGAACTACGTTTAGTTGTTGTTCTCAACTACGTTCAGTGTCAACAAAAAAATCTCCAAAAAAATTTGAGAAGCTCACTATTATAGTTCTCCAGATATTCGATAATAAATAAAAATCAAATGTCGTTCGTTGGTAATTACATCAGTTGAGAACGGCTGGACCGATTTGAACCATTTTTTTTCTAAAATGTTCGTCATAGTCCAATTTAGGTTTTTACGGAAATAAAAATTTACCATGCCCACTTTTTTCGATGTAGTTAAAATCGGAAAACGGCTGCACCGATTTGGCAAATTTTTTTCTAAATGTTCGTACTAATCCAATTTATATTTTTACTGAAAGAAAAACTTACCACGCCCACTTTTTTGGAATTATCTAAAATCGGAAAAGGGCTGTACCGATTTGGCTATTTTTTTTTTAAATGTTCGTACTAATCCAATTTATATTTTTACTGAAAGAAAAATTGACCTTTTCGATATAGCTAATATCGGAAAACGGCTTTACCGATTTGGCTATTTTTTTAATGTTCGTAATAATCGAATTAAGTTGACACCTTTTAGATATATCGAAAAAAGTGAGCGTTTTTGATATATCTAAAATGTGTGACACATATAAAGAAGCATATCATCGCTTGCGATTTTTAGAGAATGACACTCATTGGGAATACACACTCGGAGATGCTGTCAAATGCTCACCAAATACGAACATTGTATTCGATAATTATGACTGAATGCTTCACATCCAAACCGACTGATTTGTAGAGCAAATACAAAGATGCCATGTGTGCTGATATTTTGCATCAGATGTGTATTAGAACATCAAATCCAAATTTGAGCGAGGGAATTAACAACGAAGCTTTGATATTAATTGCGGACATGTTCTTGATGATGTCGAACTAGATAATATCTGAGTTAGGCATGACTGCTTGCAATCGTCCGATGCACAGTGGTTTAGAAACTTTTTTTTTTGGAAATAATTCGGTATCTCGGGAACTATTGGAGATATTATTACAGCTTCCTAGGGGTAATACGGGCCAGTTTGTGCCCCCTCAAAGTTGATCACCTCGGGTCTCAAAATTTAAAAAAAAATCCCCAAAAATTCATTTATGATCCGAATGAGCTGAAATTTAAAATATAAATAGTCCTTGAGAAGATCTTGAAAAAAAATTCGACCCTCCGTAGGGCCGCCATATCTAAAAAACAAGAAAAAATCGAGCAAAATTAAATAAAAAAAAATAAATAAACCACACAATACGTATTCAGCGTATTCAGCTCATTCGGATCATAAATGAATTTTTGGGGATTTTTTTAAAAATTTGAGACCCGAGGTGACCAAGTTTGAGGGGGCACAAACTGGCCCGTATTACCCCTAGGAAGCTGAACAAATGTAATTCAACTCAAAAACACATCAGCTCTTACCATGTGAAATTTTGTAATAATATCTCCAATAGTTCCCGAGATACCGAATTATTTCCAAAAAAAAAAGATTCTAAACCACTGTGTGATGCGCGACGCATTTAATTAAGAGTTTCGATGCGAAAAACAATATGATTGTGATGCCTTGAGGGAATCAGTTAGAACAAACGTTCCACTGTTGAAGATACAACAAAAATATACGTACGACACTTTTATGAAAGTTGTGAAACATAGAACTGGAGGTATTTTTTTTGGACGCTCCCGGTGGAACTGGAAAAACTATTTTGATCGCATTGATTTTGGCAACGATAGGTTCGCAGAATGATATTGCACTTGATTCATCAGGAATTGCAGCTACGTTGGCATTGAATATGCAAATCAATGAAAATCCAACATTTCCAAGAACAGTGCGATGGCCAAAGAGTTGCAGCAATGCAAACTGATTGTTTGGAATGAGTGTACAATGTCTCATAAAAAGTCTTTGAAGGCATTAAACAAAACGTTGAAAACATTGAAAGTGATTGCACGGTCAACGCCAGCCGATCAACTTAATGAAGTCGTTCGTTTTGTGGAAACACGTCAAGAAACTCTAAATAACTGTGAAAATGCCTGTCTAGCTGCAGAACGATCAACCTGGAGAACTATTTTCCAAACAATTGCTGGACATTGACAACGGCAAAATCCCGGTTGACATTTGAACAGGCTGTATTCAATTTCCCGTCGAATATTAAGATTCAAAGTGAAATTGCTATCGAATTGATGATGTACACATCGGTGGATTCCGATTCCAACTGAAAGTGGAATCGGTAATCATAATGTTACGAAACATAAACCAACCACGTCTATTTAATGGAACCCGACTTGCGGTAAAAAACCTGATAAATAACGTCATCGAAGCAACAATACTTAAAGGAAATTACAAAGCAGAAGACGTTTGATACCACGGATCCCATTGGCATCGACCGAGCCTAAAGTGAGAAAAAATATTACGTGTCGCCTTAAAGAATAATAAACTAGTTAATCTCGAAACAATCTCAAATAGGAATACAGAATATAGTCTGCTAGCGGATATCCAGCGCACAGTGGTATGAGAATAAAAAAAGAGGAAGTGTAGTCGACTTTAAGTTTTGAATTTGGACCTCATGACCCCACCATTAGCGGGACCAGGAGTTCCCAAAGTAGGACACCTCCGGAAAGTTCAATTTTTAAAATGATCCTATTTCTTCGTTTGTGTTCCGATTTAAAAAATTACACATACAGAATCTCCTCATCGAGCACTACATAAAACCTTGTCGTAGCTATCAATTATCTGTTATACCTTAGGAGATATTCGCATTTGAAAATTTAATTTTCAACATTTTTACCCACCCTACACCAGTTTTTTGGTGACCGCGGTTCCAAATATTCTCAGTCATGATTTAAAA
Organism: Calliphora vicina; assembly: GCF_958450345.1. NCBI lineage: Eukaryota > Metazoa > Arthropoda > Insecta > Diptera > Calliphoridae > Calliphora > Calliphora vicina. The sequence continues at coordinate 106,834,620 of NC_088781.1, read as the reverse complement.
ATCATGACTGAGTCCAAAGTTACATGCATTTGAATATAAAAAAATTAAAAAAGGCGATTTTTCACAATTTTTTTGGGTAGAAAGTACTTTTATTCTTTTTAAGTTATCTAAAAATTTTCTAAGAGGATGTATAATGAATTTGTACTTTTTAAAAAGCTAACTTTATGCCAAATATTTTAAATGAAAAAAACGTTTATAATTTTTGATATCGACGGGATCAGGTCCATTCAAAAAATATCTATTTTTTATGTAAAATTCAACTTTAGGGAAAAAATTCTCAAATCGCATACTCGACATCAAAATATAGTAACCTATTTTAGATGGCCCAATAAGTTCTTAATTATTTTGTAAAGGGTTCCGATAACCCCGTCCCTATTAAGGATATTATAGCCAAAAAACGAAAAAATCCCATTTTTGGGATTTTTCAAGATTTTTTTGGGAATTGCGGGATACTTGATTACAAATTTCAAAATTTGTTTTTATTTTTCCATTTGTACAGTTACAGATTTATTACTTTTTTTTATTCTCATACCACTGTGCAGCGTGTGCTACTACGATAAAAATCCTTATAGTGGGGTTTTATACTAAACATTTTTATACCGTATTAACTCTTTGCTGTACATTCTTTAAAACATAGTTTATGTTTTGCCAATTTGGGAAAAATGTTCGTGGGAAAAATCGAAAAATCGAATAGACTTAATGGTGTCTAAAACCATCTTCAGAAAACTACCTTTTCAATGAAACCGTTTTGGAGCTAATCGGTTGGTTAGTTTCAGAATCTATAACGGACATACGTAGAAATATTTTTTGTGTTTTATATAGATAGCAGATGTACGCAGAGAAAAAACGTGGTTGTGGTAAACATAATCTAAGAGCAACATATTATGATTCTAGTGCTAACATATTATGATCATTATTAGTACCAAAAAATATCATGTTATGATCAAATATAATCGTAATGCTCATAATATATTCTGAAGTAATCATATTATGATCGAAAGCAATCATATGACCCAAAATAATCAAAATCCTAATGAAATTATATTATGATCCAAAGTATTTATATTATCATTAAAAGTAATTTTTTGGAATACCAATCCCCAATTTAAATATTATTAATAAATTCCTGAAATGTATACAAATAAAACTATAGATTGAATGAGAATTACAGAAACTCAAACTTTATATTTAAACATATCATAGCTTAGATAAACACTATCAATAAACACTAATGCAAAAACATTGTAAGTACTAGTGGTGAGAACAAAATATTATTAAATGTAAAGATATTTTGTAAACATGCCAAACCACGTTTATTCTCTGCGTGTGGAAGGCTGTAAAAAATACAAAAGCACTGTTGCATAAAAGTCACCTATAAGCCCCAAAGTAGTTAATATTCTATAGTGAAGACCAAAATCAAAGATCTCAATTAGAGAATTATTGTGTCTATTTTAAACTCCGAACCCAAACCCGCATATGATGGCATTCAGGTGACATCTTACCGCTCAATTGTCTAATAACTCAATTAATTTGGTTTCAGAACAGCTATATCGAGAAACTTTCGAGACAGACGGAGCATTGTTATATCAATATCCCACTTTATTACAAAAATTTTACTTACAATTCACTTTCCGGTATGCATTTCTCCAAATCCAACATATTTTTATTAATCATTTTATATTCTTTCGTGGCAAAGAAGTAGGTGGCCTTCATCGCGTACATAATACGGCGAGAATTTTTTAACATCAATGGCTCACGACCCATTAAACGCAAAATACTATCGATTAACAAGGCCATCGGAATATTTTTGGTAAACATCTGAAAATAAATTGCATATATGAGTAACAGAAATATATTTGGGGTATTCAGACGGTCTACTATTTGGTCATTACGTCCTAATATATTATGATAGTTTAATAAAATTTTTATTGAGTTTCAAACAAAAAAGTTCTAAACTAATAAAACTATTTGAACTGTGTTTATTGTTTTGTCATAAAATAATACTTTTTTTTGTTTAAAACACAACAACAACTATTATAAATATATTAGGACATTATGACAATATCACTAATAGCAGACCGTGTGAATACCCCAATTGCATTTAAATAAAAAAAATGTGAAATTATCCTACATTTAATGCAAAATTGTAGTAACATGATGTTAGCCATGGAGGTCCATAGTACCAAATGCAATTCTCCATGGGACTTTTTTTAATTGCTCGTGAATAAAATGAAACACAACGATCCATGCTTAAACTGAAAAGATCACCACCGTCAGCACAATTTACAACTTCCATGCTATTTTGAACAGGTTCTTTTCTGGTTGATTACAAGAAATTATATAAGCTATAGTTTATACAATTGTTTCTTATTAAGTAAGTAGTGAATTTTACCGAAGGGTCTGCAAGCCACGTTTGTAGGCCGCCACAATTGTTAATTTAGTTACCATATCAACTGGTATACAATCCATGGTTATCGTAGGACTTGTGCATACTATGGGTAAAATGCCAACACCTAGGGCCACCATACCGGCTAAGGGTCCATTCATGTTATCGACCCAACCGGCAACAGGTTCTTTTATGGCATTCATTACTAAAAACGTTAAGGGAAAACTTTAAATTTAGAAGCAAATTTTTGGAATTGCCAAAGTAAACACTCACCAATTGAAGGACGAAATAAGCACATGGGTAATTTGCTAGAATATTCCTGAATAATTTGCTCACTTAGATTCTTAGTAAATGTATAAGTATTGGGATAATGCCCTGTATATCTAACAAAATAAATCAACAATAAAATATTTAACAAAGAGTATTAATATGTCTCTTACTTCGAACACAATGCATTGATAGTATTTTCATCATACGTTTCAGCTATTTTGATGGCCTTACGCCAATCCACCGGCATTTTGTAAACCTTTAAATACATTGAAAATCCATAGCATTACAAAAACTTGTCAAAACCTTAACAATCTTCAGCTAAACTTACCCTCTCTTCTACAACATCCTCAAATGGATTACAGTAGGCAGTCGAACAGTGTATAAAAGCCAATAGATTCTTGAGTTTTTCCGCAATTTTCACCAGTTCCCAAGTGCCTCGAGTATTCAGTAATATTGAACTGCGCAATGGATCATCGAATCTGAGAATATATAATAAATTTTGTAAATCATTTTCTCTTTTTCTCATATTCCATGATCACTCACTTAACATTGGCCGCCATGTGAAAAATCAGGCTGACATTTTTCAACAATTCCAGATCACTGGGTTTTATGCCTAAACCCAATTCTTGGCTGTCGCCTTGTATGGCATGCAATTTATTTAGCACCTCCGGACACTCTTCATGTATGCGATCAAATACTTTGCTCTTTTTTAACTCCTCTAAACGTTGCTCTACACCAACTGATCGCTTTCCTCTCAGCAATATGTAGAGTACTTTGACTTTTGGACAGTCGCGTAAAAGTTTATCTATCAAGGATTTGCCCAGAAAACCTGTAAATAGAAATTTGAATTTCAATAATTTCGTAAATAGTATTATTTATAGGTATTATTCACCTGTTCCACCGGTTATGAATATTTCACGATCTGCAAAAAAGTCAGCTATAAGCATGTTGGTATTGTGGACTTTTCGTTTACTGTAATGAAAGGGAAGATAATATTTAACTTGGATTCATTTAGGAATATATGCTAAAAACAAGTAAGAAAGTATATGCGATCAAGCTCGGTCAAGTATATGATTATAAACAGTTTTCTTTAAAATTTATATGGGACTATAACTAATTATGGACCGATCAAAATTAGGTAGTATGTCTTCAGAAAATATGCAACATATTTATTTAGAATTTTATTTGCCTAGCAAGATTTCTATGCTCGTTAAAATGGTTTTCGGAAGTGGACCTTATTAGGGAGCTGTGACTAATTATGGACCTATGGACTATTCGAATGTATTGATGTTCGCAGATGATGTTAAAGTATTTTTAAGCCTCAAAAATTCACCAGATCATATTTATCTTCAGAAGGACTTGGATAATTTTTATAATTGGTGCAGCCATTTTAATGGAACTAAAGCTGAAAAAATGCAAGCACATGACTTTTTCGAGAAGATGATGTTTTTGATCACTACTATATCGGTGGTTATAAACTAGAGTCGATAAAAGCAATTATGGATCTTGGTATTTTGTTAGATGGAAAATTAAGCTTCATACAAAATATAACGATGGCTGTTAACAAAGCTAGAGGAATCTTAGCTTTTATCAAACGATTGGCAAAGGAATTTAATGATCCCTTCATCACTAAAACATTATTTACGTCACTTGTAAGACCGATTTTAGAGTATGGCTCAATAGTGTGAGACCCCTACTATAATGTTGACATTGATCGTATCGAATCTGTCCAGAAACAATTTTTACTATTTTGTTTAAGAGATGTTTATCGAGGATATTCTTCGCTTGCATTATATTCTTCACGACTTGCTTTAATTCGACTGCCAACATTAAAAAGCCGAAGAATTATGCTTAATGTTACATTTCTTTTAATTCTTTTAAATGGAAATGTTTTATCCGATTTTCTTTTAAGTAAGATATCATTAAATGTTCCTCAACGCTCATTACGATTTAATAAACCACTTTATGTTAAAACTTTCCGAACAAATTACGAAATGGAAGATCCGTTTAGAAAATTATGTTGTAATTTTAACGAAAAGTTCAACTTTATAGATTTCACATTAAATGTTGATACTATTAAACGAAATATTATTATCCATTTAAATAACTAACAATCTTTAAATTAAGAAAATAAAAAAATAATTACACTGTCCTACAAATTGCTACGTTTTGATTGAAACAGAATAGCGACCGTGTAATTCTGAAAGGGCATGTTGAGTAGAATAAACTTATTTTTTACCGTGGGTCAAAATTTTAGTTTTTTGATCAATGGGAGCATTATACTAACTAAAAAAATGCTCTAAGTTAATGTCTAAGAGAATTCTAATTGTCAGATTTATATTGTGGAATTTTATGGGGATCATTTTTATGGAAGATCTTAACCCTCTATCTCCTCTCTTTAGGGCTCAGTTTTACCCTTTTTTCGAGAAAATCAAAAAAGTCCTTTCAAAAAGGATATTTAAGGATTAAAATATTTCACGAAAATGTTTGCCGGAAAATTTAAGTGGGGGTCACCCAAGATACAAAAGTTGTAAATAAAGCGCTTTACTAGCAAAATTCCACGCCACCTCAGGTCTCACATTTTTTTTAATAAATCGCCAAAAATCCAAGTATGATCCGAATGAGCTGAAATTTAAAATATAAATAGTCCTTAAGGAGATCCAAATGTCCTTAAATCAATGGCATTATAATTTTTGAAAAATTTTATTTTCAAATACAAAAATTCCTAAATCGGGGAAAATGTGTTTCAAGAAATGTGCCTACTGTGAAGTTATTTACCACGTAAAATTACAGGATACAGGGTTATACAAATGTGGAGCTTTTTTGAGGATCGGAGCTTTGCCTTTTTAGAATTTTTTACTGAAATCTAAATTTTTTTAAATTTGCCTAAGATTGGATAGGTCTGAGGGCGACTAGCTCCGCTTAAATTAGCCAAGTTTTACTTTACACGCTTTTGTATTAAGTTATCCTTTCGGACCATATAACTATTTGTAATAAAATAGATTTTATTCAGTATTTTATAGCTGATATTTTTACAAAAAATTTCGACTCACCATATCTAAAAAGAATCAAAAAAGATCGAGTGAATTAAACAAAAATAAATAATCCTAAATATATCTTGAACTAAAAGAGATAATATACATGCGTGTGTATGTGATTCAGATCATACTTGGATTTTTGGCGATTTTTTTAAAAAATGTGAGACCCGAGGTGGCGTGTAATTTTGATAATTGAACGTAAAAATTTTGATATCTTTGGTGACCTTAAATGTCCATTTTGAAAGTACCTTTTTCTCTACTCTCGGGTCGAGTAGAGTAGGTTAAGATCTTCCACAAAAATAATCCCCATAAAACTTTACAATATAAATCTGACAATAATTATCTAATACATTAACTTACAACATTTTTTACAGTTATAAAACTTTGAAACATTGTAAAAAAAATTCAGACCAGCTGGACTATAAGTTTATTTTACAAAAAAGATCTGCTCAACATACCCTTTCAGAATTATATGGCCGCTATTCTGTTCCATTCAAAAAGTTTCAATTTGTTGGACAGTGTTATTAAAATATCAAAAAATATCATGGATATGAAACTGATTTTGATAAATAACACTATGCAACAAATGAAGACTTTTGGAAAACCACAAGGTCATGACAGTAAAGGTTCGACTCTACTACCAAAGGGTAGTAAAACCCTATACTCAGTTTGTCGATTTTGGTGACCGATTTTTTTTTATGGGCCCCCAAAGTTTCTGAAAATCAGTGTGGCTTCTAAAAAGGTGTCATCAGTTTTTGGTTAACACCCAATTCAAACTTTGTGATACGGCTTAACTTTATATGGCAATAATATAGCTAAGAGTCCGCCAAATAAATTTTGTTAAAATACTTTTTCCAAAAAATAGCTTTTTCGTGCACTTTTGTTGAAAAAATATAGGAAGAAAATTTTTTTTTTTACTTTTTTTAGAATAACTTCTAGGGACTCCTAATTTTTCACTAACAATATTTAGCAAAGTTGTGGCTACGGTAAATTTGAAGAACTCTTGTGAACATATCAATGCAATCTGAATATATCTAGGTACTCTAAATAGCTGTCAAAATTCACTTTGTAGCTTAAAAATTTTAGTTTTTTTTTACTATTTTTTGACCCTAAAACCAAAATGTTTTGTTAAAAATTGTCTCTATTGTGCTGGAATAACGAAGAATGGGCAAATCATTATCGGTATGATTTATCCAATCTTGTTCACGCAGCTTGATGCAAGATATGAAAAAACATTAAAATGTTTTAAAGTGGACAAGGAGCTTGTGGAGCTTCTGAAGAGTAAATATAACCTTTTTATATAAGTTTTTGATATTGGTGAAAACCTTATGACTTGAAGATTGCCAGTTTTGTGGAATGAATTAATTTTGTGTTTTTTCGGACGTCATTTACTTTAAAAACTAACAATATTTTAAAATGGTGATGTTTCATCAAGAAAAATAAAAATTTTTAATTAATGTAAAATTTTAACAGTTACAGACATCACAATAAAATTTGGAAGTAACATAGATCTAAATGTTCTTAAGTCAATGGTCATTCTTTGTTTTCAAATACCGAAATTCCTAAAACGGGGAAAATGTGTTCCAAGAAATTAGTTTTTTTAGAAAATAGGCCACTTTGACGTTATTTACAGATAGTAAAAACGTTTTGTATGTATATTAACAACATATAGGGCTATACAAATATGACAAGTTTTTGAGGATCGGTGCTTTGCGTTTTTAGAATTTTTTACACAAATTTGGTTCAAAATTGGCCAAGTTTGGATAGGGCTACAGGGGGGTACAATGTCCGCTTTAGTTAGCCAAATTTTACTTTCTACGTTTTTGCCTTAAATTCTCTTTTTTCATATCATAAAAAAATGTATATAGTCCCGAAAATTAGTTTTTTATAAAAGAAAAAATTTGAGGACTTTTTTGGGAAAAAAATTAAAAAACACACGCATACAAAGTTGAAATATATAAAAAGGTGCTTCAACTTTGGATGCGTGTAACTATTTATAGGGACGAAATACTTATTATCAGGTTTGTTTTATTGTCTTTAGATTTTTATGGCAAATATACGTCATATATAAAAAACAAATTTCGACCTTTCGTAGGCCCATCATATATAAAATACGAAAAAAAGACCGAGCAAAATTTAAAAATAAACCTAAATATCTCTTGAACTAAAAGAGATAACCTACAGATAAAAGCATATTTTTTGTAGACCTTCTCAAGGACTTTCTATATTTTAAATTTCAATTCATTCGGATCATAAATGGCTTTTTGGTGATTTTTTTTTTAAATGTGTGACATTGAGGGTCCACCCTCTGATCCCAATTCCGAACACCTCAGCCGAGTAAACAAATACAGAACAACATAGAAATGTGGACTTGATCATACTATTTTAACAAAAAATCTTTGTTTTAGCGTCAAAAAAGTAAAAACATAAATTGTTAAGGTACATAGTGATCTTTATGTGCTATTTTCTTCCTATATTTTTTCAACAAAAGTGCAGCAAAAAGCTATTTTTTGGAAGAAAATTTTAACAAAATTTATTTAGCGGACTCTTAGCTGTGTTATTGCCATATAAAGGTAAGCCGTATCACAAAGTCTGAATTAGCTGTTAATCAAAAACTGGAACACCTTTTTTAGAGGCCCCACTGATTTTCAGAAACTTTAGGGGCCATAAAAGAAATCGGTCACCAAAATGGACAAACTACTTTGGTAATAGAGTCGAACCTATACAGTCATGATCGTGTGTTTTTTCCCTGTTGCAAAGTGTAATCAAAGAGATTGCTTATTCATTTCGAGCTTCAATATATATAGTGTACTTTTAGTAAACCGCCGCCGCAATGATTTATTAATATGTAAAACTAAAACTAGAAAGTCATGAATTATTTCTATCTAGATCTATCGTCAGCATTGAACTTCGCTGACTATAGTAGATTAAATGTCCGCCAATAGATTAGCCCATAAAATAGCTGACGAAAACATAGATGGTCACTTTTTCAGTAAAAAAACTGTATTCAATAAATTTTTACTGAATACTGAAAAATATCAGTATCAGTAAATTGAAATCCATTATGCATTATGAATTATGAATACTGTAATGCTTAATGCATTAGAAATATAATGCAGTGTGCCCATGTATGGCTCAAAAGCAAGACATTGTTGTCTGTAAAATTGTGGTTCGAAAAAGTCAATGTGACTTTGGATAACGACAATATGCGGGCTTTAATCTCATATAATGTCCTCAAGGAATATATAAGCGACAGCTGTAGCCACGGACAACAGCGTAACAATATGAGCACAATTTACACTCTTGTAGTCTTGCACAAATCTAGTGAAACTTTTAGGAAAATGTCGTTACATTTCCCAAAAATTGTCACTGAGAATTTACACTGTTATTTACATTCATAAAAATGTTGTTATGTAGGCAACATGCTTTTCTATGAACTTCTATGTTAGGTAAATTCTCAGCGAGTTGTTAAGTTTTCCCTAATAAATTTGCCATGTAAAAAACATAAGGTAGACATGTTATATATCAGTGGATAGAGGATTTTGTCTACTTTTCAAAAATGTATATAACTTTTGACAATTAAAATATTGATGGAATACTATTTTGAAAAATATGACAAAAAATGCTTTTTATTGCGTGTTTGCATAGATACAAATTTTTCAAATTGAAATAAAATTTTTATTTATGAATATTTTTTAATGAAATTTCACAGTTATGTAGACTTTTCTATTTAAAATTGAAAAATAAAAACAAATTTTGAAATTTTGTTATCAAGTATTCCGCAATTCTCAAAAAAGTCTTGAAAAATCCCAAAAATGGGATTTTTTCTTTTTTTGGCTATAATATCCATACCAGGGGCGGGGTTATCGGAACCCTTTACAAAATAATTAAGAACATATTGGGCCATCTAAAATAGGTTACGATATTTTGATATCGACTATGTGATTTGAGAATTTTTGCCCTAAAGTTGAATTTTACATAAAAAAAATAGGCATTATTGGAATGTGCCTGGTCCCCTCGGTATCAAAAATTATAAATTTATTTTCATTTAAAATATTTGATGTAAAGCTAGCTTTTCAAAATGTACAAATTCATTATATATCCTCTTAAAAATTGTTTAGATAACTTAAAAAAAAATAAAAGTACTTTTTCCCCAAAAAAAAATTGCGAAAAAACGCCTTTTTCAAATTTTTTAAATTCAAATGCATGTAACTTTGGATTCAGTTATGATTTTTAAACAATTATTTCTTTATTTGATATATACATCTGGCGTTAGTCCTATAAAAGAGGCAAATAGAGAAAATTGTGAAATATTTGGAACCGCGGTCATCAAAAAAACTGGAGTAGGGTGGGTAAAAATGTTGAACATTTAATTTTCAAATGCGAATATCTCCTAAGCTATAAGAGATAATTGATAGCTACGACGAGGTTTTATATAGTGCTTGGCAAGAAGATTATATAATTTTTTTGAAATCGGAACACAAACGAAGAAATAGTATAATTTTTAAAATTGAATATACCCGAGGTGTCCTACTTTGGGGACCCCTGGCCCTGCTCCTGGTTTGCTCAGGAGATCCAAATTCAAAACTTAAACTCGACATCACTTCCTATTTTTATGCATGAGAAATTTCATTCAAATCGGACTAAGGGTTTAAAAGTTACTGATTTGTTTCCCTCTTTTTTTTCTCATACCACTGTGGGTCGTTGATGATTTGCTTTGGCTGTCTTTAAGACAAATTTGGCATGATTTGCTTTGTTGTTTATTAATATAGTTTCATGAATAATTGCATTACAAGTAGTAGTAGTTTATTTTAGTCTATGTATATACAAATATGTATGTTATTGAAATTTATAATTATATTTACGTATGAATTGAACTTTGAAGAAAAATTTCTAAGCTATCCAAAGCTCAAGTACGTACACGTATGTATATTAGAGAGGAGCGATTTTTATTTTTTTTTTCGTAATCGCTTTGGAATACCTCTTAATAGTTGCTTTTTTGACTCCTAAATATACACAAAAAATTTCATTTTGTGGATCGTAGATATAGAGGTGCCCCCTCATCATTATAATAATACAAAACTAAATGGATCTATAACACGAGGGGAGTGGAAATCTCCAATGCTCTCTTTATGTCTAGTAGCCTTGGATGTCGTCTATCAGTAAAAAAAAATAACCAAGTGATTAGGCCCATTTTCCTAAGCTACAAGTACGATTTTGTGGATTGGGTAAAAAAATACCCACTTCGGCATATGTTGTTTGTAAAACGTATGAAATATGAATTTAGTTTTTCAGGTACAAATGTGTTTTTTTAATTATTAGATATAATTATATTAATCAACAATACATAAAAATATTTATATTCAAAATAAAATAAAGTTTATAAAGTATAAGGTTGTTTAATGACCATATGAAAAATATCAAAATAGGTAAGTAATCTTTCGTACGTTTAACTTACTCATTAAAAGGCAACTTTATATCGCTATTCCACTGAAAACCAAAAAAAATTCATACATTATCGCTTCACCTTAATGCATACATAAGTTTGTCATTCCGTTTATAATTTCTACAATATGTATTCATTAGCGACCCTATATACATATATATATTTATTATATTTCAAATATAATAAATATATTCTGGTTCAAGCGCCTGTCCGTTTGTTGTTTGAAAAATTTATGTATTGAAGCCGATAGACCTTGAACGCTATAAAGAAAAACATTTTTGCACCGAACCATTACTTGCCCGACCAAACAGCTGAATTGACTGACACCAAAGCCAAATATCCATGACGCTAAGGTAATGCTCTGTATTTGGTGGGAGTAAAAGGGTCCTATCTATTATAAGCTGCTAAAATCTAGCCAGACCATCATTTTAGTCCCAAATTTTAAAAACCAATTAACCGAGTTATATAAACCGGATAAACCGGTTAAACGAAAATCACCTTTATAAATTAACCGATTCGCAAAAAACCAATATTTCGAAGAAAACTCGGTTTTTCGGTTAACCGGTTTATAAACACTACCAAGGACATGCCCGATTTAAGAGTAAGTGGACCAAATTTATAAATACCGAGTAATATGCCAATATTTTAATGTTTTATATTGAACGGTTTAAGGTTTAAGACACACTCTTTAGTAGCATAGCTTTCATATAAAATTGGTGTCGCAAAAAATGTTTTTTTTTAGACTTATTTCTTTTTTATAAATGTTGGTTTTTTCTACTAAATTGAAGTATATGTAAGAATCGACATAGACGAATATAAGGAGCACTTTGACTTGTTTTATTATATATAACTTTTTCTTTATATAATTTAGTATTAGCTTTGTAGATACTTTAATATATTCAAATATTTGCAAAAAAAAATTCGTTAGACACGAACCGGATGATATACGTCTGAAACTATAAACTTAATGGAGAAAAACTGTGACTTCAAAGTTTCAAAGAAGTACATTTTTCAAAAAACATTTAAAAATACTCCTGCTATTCCAGCAATGACAAATTATATGTCAAAAGAACAAGAAGAGTTGTAAAATATTTTGTATTATCTCTATTTTATCCTGTAAGGATCAAAACATGTCAAAAATATCCTTTAAAATGTTTATCCTTTAATATCCTTTAAGATTGCCAATAAATTCCTTTTAAAAAAATAGTGCGTTAGAGACCCAAATATTCTAAATGTCAAAATTTCATCCTTTATATATAAAAAGGTCAAATTGAAATATAAAAAAAAAAATTATTAGTATACGAAAAAGTTTTATTAAGAAAAGTGCATGTTTATAAACTACACCACCATAGTGGGGTGGGTGTAATGGGTTAGGGCTGTTGTTTGCAACATACAAAAATATTGTCCCAACACCTTAAAACATACCAAACTGCTCAGGATCACTTTCTGAGTCGACTAAGCGATGTCCGTCCATCCATGTAAACCTTGTAATCGCATTTTGGTACAACCTTTATATTGCCCCAATTTGGTACAAACCTTTATATTGCCCCAAGGACAAAGGCTATTGAATTTGGTTATAATCAGCCCATTATTTATCCTAGCCCCCATACAATTGGCCTATTTGAAAATAGTTAAGCTCTCATTAATATCTTAATTATAAACATATTCAAACCAAATTCAGCACAATTAAGTTTTATGTAAGCCGAACTCTCACGACCAAATTTCGTGACAATATATCAACAATATTCCAAGCTCCCGCATAAGCAACATTCTCGAAATTGTCATTAATATACATAAATCTCTGAAATATGTCAGTATCCAAACAAAATTCAACACAAATATGTTTCATATATTCGCAATTCATCCCAACAAATTTTGTGACGATTGGTCCATAATTAGTCATAGCTCCCATATAAGGCCCACTACCGAAAATGTGTGTATTCAAATAAGTTTCATATCAAAAGAAAACTCTTTATAATCATATACCCGGTGTAGGATATCATAAGGTCGGGCTTACTACCATTTTACTTGTTTATTAAAAAGTCTTCTTCGTTGCTTTTCACGACGGATTTTGTTATATTTTTTTCGAATGAAATATTAAAATCAAATATAAAAAATCAAATAATTCAAATTTAAAATATTTTTTAACACTTAGGTAGTTAAGATAGAAGGATGAAATTTTGGCATGTGGTATTTAATGTTTGGATCTTTAACTCACTATTTAAAAAAAAAAAATTATTGGCATCAAAAAGGATATTCAAGGATATAAATTTGAAAGGACATTTTTGACATCTTTTGATCCTTACAGGATAAAATAAAAATAATACGAAATATTTTACAACTCTTCTTCATCATTTGATACCAAATTTGACATAGTAGGATGATCAGAATTATTTTAAAACATTTTTTTAAAAATGTACTCCTCTGAAAATTTTAAGTCCTTTTAAAAGGAAACAGGGTCACGAAATGAAAAACTGAAAACGCAGTTTTTCTCCATTTAATTTATTGTTTCAGACGTTTATCATCCGGTTCGCGTCTAATATTGAGTGTCGTACGGTGTTATATTATAACTTTTCTTTATATAATTTAGCATTAGTTTTGTAGATACTTTATTATATTCAAATATGTATTTGCACTAATTGTTCTTCACTTGTAATTTTATTTGTTAATTTCAATATCGTTTTATCTTGCTTCAAAACTGAATATTTTCACAAATCTTTTGCAGCACAATTTATTAATATCCTTTTAAAATTTTTTAAAATTTTTTTTTTTTTAAATTATGATTTTTTCTTTCATATTTACAATTTGAAAATATTGCGGCCGTTCTTGTCAAACACTGTAATCCAACTGAAAATGCATTATGGAATTATTTATTACAATAAGTTGTCCATAGTTTGTGTTTTATATATTTTAATAATTTTATTTTAAACAAATTCAAATATTTTGTGAACAAATGCAAATGCACTGAACAAATTTGTTTATTAATAAATATAATAATAATATATTTTAATTAAAACATTACACCGTCCAACACTCAAAATTAGATACGAACCAGATGATATAAGTCTGAAAATAGAGATTGAGTGAAGCAAAACTGCGTTCACAGTTTTTTATTTCGTGATCCTGTTTCCTTGTAAAAGGACTTTAAAATTTTAAAGTAGCACATTTTTAAAAAAATGTTTTTAAATACTTCTGCTTACCCTATTATGCCAAGTTTGGTGTCAAATGACCAAGAAGAGTTGTAAAATATTTTGTATTATTTTTATTTTATTCTGACAGGATTAAAATATGTCAAAAATGTCCTTCAAAATTTGTATCCTTTAATATGCTTTAATTCCAATTTTAATTTTTCAAAAAAATATGGGTTATCATGTGCTAAAATTCTATCGTTCTAGCTTTATTGCTAAGGTGTTAAATAAAACTTTAAATTTGCATTATTTTATCTTTTATAATTTAGTTTCAAATTATATTTATGGTGAATTTGAGAATGCAGAATAATACAAATATTTTAATATATTTTTTATTGATAAGTTAAAACGAAACCAAATATTCCCCAAAAACTATTAAATTTTAATTTTTACATTTACTGAATTTAGTGAAAGAAAATCTGGATACAAATTTATACTAATAGGAATACATATTAACTTATTCTTTAAATTTATTTTGATTTCAAAGTTACAGCGAAAATTATATTTTTCCGAAACACAAAAAACGCCTAACAGGTTAAAAAATTTTTTTTTTCCATTTTTTTTTAAAGCTGTGTTTTTATGTATTGATGATTATCATTACTAAAAAATTATAATATTCTCTTTTGTGACTTTTTTGAAAAAATTTGTAAATTTATACAATTTTGTGTAAAACAAAAATTGAAATTTTAATTTAATTTATACTAATATAAATACATACAATAAATTTATAATTTGAATTTTTTAATAGCACATTAAGTATGCTTTCATTACCAATTTCATTCATTAATTTAACGCTTTACATTCCAAAGTTACAGCTTAAATTGTGAACAAAGTCCTTTTTTTCAAAAAACAATATTAAGCTTAAAGGGTAAAAAAAATTTTTTTAACCTTTTTTGGCTAAAATGCTGTGTTTTTATGTGCTTATAATAAGTCATTAATAAAAAAAATATTATATTTTAAAACTACGGCTTCTATGAATTAATCGCCACTTTGGGTACCATGGCTCATTACACGGTGCAACAGTGGAAAAAACACACGATCATGACTGTATACGTTCGACTCTACTACCAAATGATAGTAAAACCCTATACTCAGTTTGTCCATTTTGGTGACCGATTTTTTTTATGGGCCCCTAAAGTTTCTAAAAATCAGTGGGGCCTCTAAAAAAGGTGTCATCAGTTTTTGGTTAACAGCTAATTCAGACTTTGTGATACGGCTTAACTTTATATGGCAATAATATAGCTAAGAGTCCGCCAAATAAAATTTGTTAAAAATTTTGTTCCAAAAATAGCTTTTTCGTGCACTTTTGTTGAAAAAATATAGGAAGAAATTTTTTTTTTTAGTTTTTTTAGAATAACTTCCAGGGTCTCCTAATTTTTCACTAACAATATTTAGCAAAGTTGTAGCTACGGTAAAGCTAAACAACTCTTGAGAACATACCAATGCATACTGAACGTGTCTAGTCACTCTAAATAGTCAAATAAAGATCACTTTGTACCTTAACAATTTTCGTTTTTACTATTTTTGACGCTAAAATAAAGATTTTTTGTTAAAATATTATGATCAAGTCCACACTTCTATTATGTGCTGTATTATTTACTCGGCTGAGGCGTTCGGAATGGGGATCAGTGAGTGGACCCTTAATGTCACACATTTTAAAAAAAATCGCCATTTAGAAATTTAAAATATAGATAGTCCTTGAGAAGGTCTACAAAAATATGCTTTTATCTGTAGGTTATCTCTATTAGTTAAAGAGATATTTAGGTTTAATTTTTTTTTAAAAATTTTGCTCGATCTTTTTTTTGTATTTTATATATGATGGACCTACGAAAGGTCGAAATTTGTTTTTTTATATATGACGTATATTTGCCATAAAATTCTAAAGACAATAAAACAAACCTGATAGCAATTATTTCGTCCCTATAAATAGTTACACGCATCCAAAGTTGAAGTACCTTTTTATACTTATATTTCAACTTTGTATGCGTGTGTTTCTTAAGTTTTTTCCCAAAAAAGTCCCCATATTTTTTCTTTTATAAAAAACTAATTTTTTTCGGGGCTATATACATTTTTTTATAATATGGAAAGAGAATTTAAGGCAAAAACGTACGAAGTAAAACTTGACTAACTTAAGCGGACATTGTACCCCCAGCCCTATCCAAACTTGGCCAATTTTGAAACAAAATTTTAGGTTTGAGTAAAAAATTCTAAAAACGCAAAGAACCGATCCTCAAAAACTTGTCATATTTGTATAGCCCTATATGTTGTTTATATACATACAAAACGTTTTTACTATCATACTGTAAATAACGTCAAAGTGGGCTATTTTCTAAAAAAAAAATAAGTTTTTGGAACATATTTTCGCCGTTTTAGGAATTTCGATGTTTAAAAACAAAGAATGGCAACATTAGTGATGCCATTGACTTAAGAACATTTAGATCTATATTACTTCCAAATTTTATTGTTATGTCTGTAACTGTTCAAATTTTACATTAATTCAAAGTTTTTATTTTTCTTGATGGAAAATCACCATTTTATAATATTGTTAGTTTTTAAGGTAAAATACGTCCGAAAAAACACAAAATTAATTAATTTCACTAAAATGTCAATCTCCAAGTCATAAAGTTTCCACCGATATCAAAAACATATATAAAAAGCATATATTTACTCTTCAGAAGCTCCACATACCTTGCCTACTTTCAAAAATTTTAATGTTTTTTCATATCTTGCATCAAGCCGGTCTTACGTGATCAAGATTGGATAAAGCGATGCACCCGGATCATACCTATAATGATTTGGCCATTCTTCGTTATCCCAGCACAATAGGGAAGTATACACTCGAACATACATTTTTAACAAAAAATTTTAGTTTTAGAGTCAAAAAAAAGTGAAAAACGAAAATTTTTATGCTACAAAGTGATTTTTGACAGCTATTTAGAATGTCTAGATATGTTCGGATTGCATTGATATGTTCAAAAGAGTTATTCAGATTTACCGTAGCCACAACTTTGTTTTTTGCATCAGCTTTACTTATAAAAAAATTGTAAGCTGATAAAAACAAGTAAGGAAGTACGTTCGGTCAAGCTCGACCATATTTGTGTTTATACCCATTAGAGTGACAATCAGTTCAATGGAAAAAAATTTTTGTTAAAATTTTGAAGAGTGCCGGGTGGAATATTGTGACACTAGGCCTAAATGTTAAGTGCTGAAAATTTGAGCCAAATCGGGCAACGATTTCTGGACGCGCATCGAGGTCAAAGTTCAGATATATGCAAAATTTTACTGTTAATATGGAATAAATAGGTGAAACTCGTTAACTTTCTGCATTGTTTTCTAGAAATATGTAGATTTATTTATATTAATGAATATTACATTAAAAAAAAATTTTGGAAATTAACCCTGTATCTCCTTTGGTTCAAAATGACCCAAAAACTGTATTATCCCCAAAATTATAGAAAAATGCAAATTTTTCAGTTTTTGTAAAAATTTTGCTACTAAATAAATACTTTTGCAATTGAATGCAAAATAATCGAAATATGTACGTAATTATCGTTGTAATGAGATATAAATGACAAAATTTGATTAAAAAATTTTAAAGTTATTACAAATTCGCCAGACCATTAACGTGTTTCAGGTCACTTGAACAAAAAATTTAGGAAAAAAATTAAGATATTTCGAGATAAATTAAAATAAAAGCTCATTTTTACTTAAAATATGTCCATATTTACTTGTATATGAGTTTTTGTCTTCGTAGGATACCGTTAACCTATTCGCAGGTATGGCCAAAAAAAATAATTTTTTTTAACGGCTGTTTCAAAACTCCATTTTCAAATTTTTAAAAATTTTGTTAAACAAATTTCAGATTTTTTCGATCATCACATTGGGGTTTATTGAGATCAAAATAGGGAATAAAAATATGAAAAAATTATGTCAATACCTCTTACAGTTTTTCCGTACCTGCGATTTAAATTTTGCGTTTTTCAAGAAAAACTAATTTTTTGTCCATATTTAGGCGAATGAGTCCAATTTCCTTACTGTTATAAATTTTAAGTAAAACCTATTCATAATATTATAGTCCTTGTAATTTTAAATATGTTCTGAAAGTTTTACTAAAATCGGAAAACGATATTTAATTTTTCTCGAAATATCTTAATTTTTTTCCTAAATTTTTTGTTCAAGTGGCCTGAAACACGTTAATGGTCTGGCGAATTTGTAATAACTTTAAAATTTTTTAATCAAATTTTGTCATTTATATCTCATTACAACGATAATTACGTACATATTTCGATTCTTTTGCATTCAATTGCAAAAGTATTTATTTAGTAGTAAAATTTTTTCAAAAACTGAAAAATTTGCATTTTTCTCTAATTTTGGCGATAATTCAGTTTTTGGGTCATTTTGAACCAAAGGAGATACAGGGTTAATTTCCAAAAATTTTTTTTAATGTAATATTCATTAATATAAATAAATCTACATATTTCTAGAAAACAATGCAGAAAGTTAACGAGTTTCACCTATTTATTGCATATTAACAGTAAAATTTTGCATATATCTGAACTTTGACCTCGATGCGCGTCCAGAAATCGTTGCCCGATTTGGCTCAAATTTTCAGCACTTAACATTTAGGCCTAGTGTCACAATATTCCACCCGGCACTCTCTGAAATCTAAAAAAAAAAATCGGCTGTCACTCTAATACCCATGGTAGGCGTTCATATTGTTCAGGTTACGATGATTTTCGTCAAACAACCCGAATGTGAACAAAAGAGCGTAATAGAGCGTAAAAATACACACAATTCATTCAGTTTCTTGATGTTGTTGTGGATATTTTATTTTTTACCCAAAAGAGCACACAAATTAAATGCATCTTTTTGCCTACCAATGGTTTATACCAAAATTTTTAAGAGATTTATGCTCGTCAAAGAGATTTTCGGAAGAGGGCATTATATGGCAGCTATGACTAATTATGGACCGATCGCCATGAAATTATGTCGTGTGATTTATGTCTATATGAATGTTATTTCTGTTCAATTTTATGTTTATACCAATATTTTTAAGAGATTTATGCTCGTTAAAATCATTTTCGGAAGCGGGCCTTATATGGGAGCTATGGCTAATTATGAACCGATCATCATAAAATTAAGTGACATTAATTCAGTTTATATAAAACTTATTTGGAGCAAAATTTGTGTAGAGACCTATATAAAGTAACCATTTACGACCGATAAAGTATAATTTCGGGAGAACATTTGTATGGGTGCTAGGTGAAGTAATGGACCGATTTCAGTGACTTTCAATAGGCTTCGTCCTGGGGCAGAAAAAAATGTATGTGCCAAATTTTATCGCAATATCTTCAAAATTGCGACTTGTACTTTGCGCCAGTCATATGAACAGATAAAACAAGTAAAGAAGTATGGTCGGTCAAGCCCGACCATATAATACCCTACATTAAGTAAAAGAGCAAAAACATTTTTCTTTTAAAATTTCAATAATTTATATTTTTGAGTGATTTTCGGAAGTGGACCTTATATGGGGGCTATGACCAATTATGGACGGATCACCATGAAATTAGGTCGTGTGATTTATGTCTATATTAAAGTTAACTATGTTGAATTTTGTGTGTATACCAACATTTTTAAGCGATTTATGCACGTTAAAGTGATTTTCGGAAGCGGGTCTATATGGGAGCTATAACTAATTATGGACTGATCGTAACAAAATTTGGTGACATGAATTTTGTGTATATAAAACTTATTTGGAGCGGAATTTGTGGAGATACATATATAAATTAAACATTTATGACCGATAAAGTCCAATTTCGGGAGGACATTTGTATGGGGGCTAGGTGAAATAATGGACCGATTTCAGCCAGTTTCAATAGGATTGCTCCTTGAGCCGAAAAAATTATATGTACCAAATTTCATCGAAATATCTTCAAAATTGCGACCTGTACTCTGCGCACAACGTTTACATGGACAGCCAGCCAGCCAACCAGACGGACGGGCATGGTTAATCGATAATACTTTGCTAGTAATGTTTATTTACTTCTGATCAAATTTACAAAAATCACATTTTTAATAAAATGACATAAAATATTTGACTTTAACAGCATGCCACGCACACAATTGACAATATTATTATCGAATTTTTTGGCTACCTTAATTTAAATGTGTTTAAATTAAAATTTTTGAAATTGTAGTTAACAAAATCTTGGACTTTTGGCCGATGAAATTGAGATATGAGCCACCATGCGGCGCAGTGAACATTCTGCAGAATCTTGTTATTTTTGTCAGTCGTATCCGCTTATCATGAAGGTTAAGTATAATAAGCGAGAATGTATTACCTTCTATAGTTCCGAGACTATGAACCCTGCAGTATTACGTTCAGCAATAAACCCCAACTCACCGTCTGAAGAACTTCTACAAGCTCCAGAAGTCATTGAAGATGAATCACTTTGTACCGATACACATGTTGAAGAATATTTTATATATCAACCAGCAGTAAGCGAGTTGGGATATGCTGAACCACATTTTGTAACTCAGACCGACTTTGACGATCTTGCCAGAGATATAAATTTATCTAAAGAAAAGGCCGAAATTTTGGCATCACGACTGCATCAGTGGAAACTAGTTTCTTCTGATTTATGTGTTACATCTTCGCGAAAGCGTTTAAAAGTCAGCTCATTCGATCAATGTTTTAAGATTGACGACGAAACTGGTATTACATATGCGACTGACATACAGCAGCTCTTTGACACAATTGGAAACAATTACGATACTGCCGAATGGCGACTTTTAATAGATAGTTCCGTTAAAAGTCTTAAAGGAGTACTATTACATAATGGTAACGTGTACCCGTCAGTTCCCATTATTTATGGTACAGATATTAAATAAACTTATAAAAATATGAATATCATTCTTAAATTAATAAATTACGATGCACATCGCACAGTGGTATGAGAATAAAAAAAAAGAAAATAAATCTGTAACTTCTAAACTTACTCCGATTTTAATGAAATTTCACATGCGCATTTAATGAAATTTCACTCAGTCATGATTTCTAAACAGTTCTTTCTTTATTTGATATATACATCCATTGTTAATCCTATAAAAGAAAAATGCATAAAATCGGGGAATATTTGGAACTGCGGTCACCAAAAAACTAGAGTAGGATGGGTAAAAATGTTGAAAAATGTCAAATGCGAATATCTCCTAAGCTATAAGAGATAATTGATAGCTGTTTTATGTAGTGCTCAACGAGGAGATTTTATATCTATAATTTTTGTTTTAAATCGGAAGACAGACGAAGAAATAGGATCATTTTAAAAATTGAACATACCCAAGGTGTCCTACTTTGGGAACCCCTGGTCCCTTAACTTAAACTCGACTACACTTCCTCTTTACGCACGTGAAATCGGAGAAAGGGTTCAGAAGTTACAGATTTATTTTCCTCTTTTTTTATTCTCATACCACTGTGCATCGTTGCCTTATTTGTTGTGACCTTAAAGTGGTGACATTTGACATCAAATTTGACATTGTTTGATCAATAGAAGTATTTTAGAATATTTTTTGAAAAATGTACTTCTTTAAATCTTTAAAGTCCTTAAAAAAGTACACAGGATCACGAAATGAAAAACTGAAAACACAGTTTTTCTCCATTAAAATTATAGTTTCAGACGTATATCATCCAGTTCGAGTCTAACGAATTTTTTCTCTATTTGTCGGACGGTGTTATTAGTTTGATTTTTAAAGTAGAAATAACAAATATTCAAGCTGAAATTGGTCAACTCTTGTTTTTAACTATAGACCTATATAATATCTGAAAAACTCAGCATAAAGTTATCCAGTTTAGTCTATGATTAGCCTTTACTTAATATC
Organism: Calliphora vicina; assembly: GCF_958450345.1. Lineage (NCBI taxonomy): Eukaryota > Metazoa > Arthropoda > Insecta > Diptera > Calliphoridae > Calliphora > Calliphora vicina. The sequence continues at coordinate 106,812,417 of NC_088781.1, read as the reverse complement.
TACAAAGTTATTACAAAGCAGCTGAAGAATAACCGTACTTCCTGTAGCTATTTTCTTTGTCGAATTCGATTTACAATTTATATAGCTCGAATCATTATTTATGAAAATTAGACTTAATTGAAACAAATAATTTTATCCTCATCCAGATTTATTTAAAATTGTGTTTGTCATATTAATATTTTGAAGCAATTGACCATAAATAACGTACAAATAATGCATAAAATAAACCATTTATAATCTTATTAACAATAACCAAGGCCTTGAAACGTTTATGGGTGGCTTCAGACGCTTGCGTAGGTTGATCGAAGAAATTGTATTTAACACCTCTAACAACGTTATCGAAATAACCCATGAAATCAGCATTCTTAGCATCCTTTACAATTTGATAAGTTTCACTGAAATGAAAGAAAATAAAAATAGTATTTGAATATTGTAATATAAAAATTGGACCCATTTTTTATCTCGAATAAATTTCAGTAATTTTTTTTCCATTGGCTAAGATTTTTATGTAGGTTTGGAGATTTCTTTATCGAGAAGTATATGACAAAAATCCTACTTCAGGGTACCTAACTGCTGCTCTTTTCTTCTTGCTGATAGCAAACGTCAGCCTTACTGGAATAGTGGGTATCTTAACGACATCTAGGTTAACCGAGGAATGCCGGGTATCCCTAAATAAGATTGAGAGACATTCTAGGATAACGCTTATTTGGGTCCCTGGAAACGATGGAAATCAGGGTAATTGTATATCAGACGAATTGGCCAGAAGAAAAGCGGTTATGTTCTCTATTCTGATATTTCCCATGTAAAATGTAAGATGATGAATCGACAGTGGATTATATAAGGTGTATGCATCTCATAATTGATTGTTGCAAATTATTGAAATTAACCATAAAACTAATTGTATCGTAAAGTTAAGATGTCAAACAATAATTATTTGCAGAAATTAAAGCTATTATGTCCACAGAAGTATTCGAAAACGGCGACAGAACACAATAATTTCGACTTTAAAGATTTGGACAGTTAAAATTATCCATATTCAAGGGCGTATTTTTAATATTTTCAGAATTGATATAACTTGTTGGAAATGGTATCTTGTCCAGATTCTACCTTTGTAAAGAGTTTTGTAAAAATTGTTGGCAGATTTGAAGTTTATTCATTCAAAATATATAATGTTTTTTGGCTTATCTACGCAATTTTGACTAGGATTTTAACTATTGGCACCGTTTGCCGCGGATCTAGTTTTAACATAGAATTAAAGCTTAACTTATTATCTAAAAGATATATAAAAATTAGCTGCCTTTTGGTATAAGCAAATGGCATGCAAAAAAGATGAGCAACTCAGAAATTTTAAAAAAAAAATTATAAAATTTTTTTGAATTTAGTTGACACTCAATATTAGACACGAACCGGATATATACGTCTGAAACAATAAATTAAATGGAGAAAAACTGCCTTTTCATTTTTTCATTTCGTGATCCTGTTTCCTTTTAAAAGGACTTAAAATTTTCAGAGGAGTACATTATTAAAAAAATGTTTTAAAATACTTCTGATCATCCTACTATGTCAAATTTGGTGTCAAATGATCAAGAAGAGTTGTAACATATTTCGTATTATTTTGATTTTATCCTGTAAGGATCAAAAGATGTCCTTTCATTTTGATCCTTGAATATCCTTTTAGATTTCCAATAATTTTTTTTTTAAAAAAATTTTGAGTTAAAGATCCAAATATTGAATACCACATGCCAAAATTTCATCCTTCTATCTTAACTACCTAAGTGTTAAAAAATATTTTAAATTTGAATTATTTGTTTTTTATATTTTATTTTAATATTTCATTCGAAAAAACAAAACCAGTTGTGAAAAGCAACGAAGAAGACTTTTTAATAAACAAGTAAAATGGTATAGTCGGGCAAGCCCTATGAGAGTTTTCTTTTGATATGAAACTTATTTGTGTTGAATCTTATTTGAATACACACATTTTCGGTAGTGGGCCGGCCTTATATGGGAGCTATGACTAATTATGGTCCAATCGTCACAAAATTTGGTGGGATGAATTGAGAATATATGAAACATAGTGTTGAATTTTGTTTGGATACTGACATATTTCAGAGATTTATGTATATTAATGACATTTTCGAGAATGTTGCTTATGTGGCAGCTATGGAATATTGTTGACCGATCTCACGAAATTTAGTCGTTAGAGTTCGGCTTACATAAAACTTAATTGTGCTGAATTTGGTTTGAATATGTTTATAATTAAGATATTTATGAGAGCTTAACTATTTTTAAATTTTTAAATAGGACAATTGTATGGGGGCTAGGATAAATAATGGGCGGATTCTAACCAAATTCAATAGCCTTTGTCCTTGGGGCAATATAAAGATTTGTGCCAAATTTTGTCGAATTATCTTTAAACCTGCGACCTGTAGTTTGATTACAAGGTTTACATGGATGGACGGACTGACGGACGGACATCGCTTAGTCGACTCAGAGCAGATTGGTATACTTTAAGGTGGGTGTGTTGGAACAATATTTTCGAATGTTGCAAACAACAGCCCTAACCCATTATACCTCCCCCACTATGGTGGTGTAGTTTATAAACATGCACTTTTCTTAATAAAACTTTTTTGTATTCTAATACATTTTTATATTTTAATTTGACCTTTATATATAAAGGATGAAATTTTGACATTTAGTAGAGAATATTTGGGTCTTTAAAGCGCTATTTTTTAAAATAGGAATTTATTTGCATTCTTAAAGGATATTAAAGGATAAACATTTTAAAGGACATTTTTGACATCTTTTGATGCCTACAGGATAAAATAATGATAATACAAAATATTTTACAACTCTTCTTGTTCTTTTGACATACAATTCGTAATTGTTAGAATAGCAGGAGTATTTTTAAATATTTTTTGAAAAATGTACTTCTTTGAAACATTGAAGTCCTTAAAAAGGACACAGGATCACGAAATGAAAAACTGAAAATACAGTTTTTCTCCATTAAAGTTATTGTTTCAGACGTATATCATCCGGTTCGTGTTTTTAAAAAGTTTAATAACTTCTGCAAATATAAAACAATTTTAACAAGTAATGTCTCATTTTTGTCTATAAAAAACACTGTGCAAAAAAATTTGATTTTCATAGAAAAACATTAAAATAACTATTGTTGAATTTGAAAAATTAAGAAAAAAAATGCTAAGCTTTTTATAAAAACTAACATAATTTCATGAAATATTCAGACATTTATGCCTCTCCATTATTGTTTAAAATTTCGAAATCGGTCTAAAAATGTGTGAGTTAGAGGTAGTACTATTACTTTTATACAAAAACATAAAAAAAATCAAAAATGTATTTTCAACCGTTCATAACATTTTTTTTAATAATTCGATTTTTATCATTAAAAATACGTATTATAGCCTGGAGTCCCACATCTTCAACAAAAAAAATTTTACAAAAATCATCATCCATTCAAATATTACAGATTATTGATCCGAAAATGACCAAATTTTTCCACTGTGCATTGTAGGTCCAACTTACTATGGTCTTATATACGTCGTTGCAAAGGTCTTTGAAATATCAATCATTAGATATCTATATTGTCTATATTAATGACTTAGTAATTTAGATATAGGTAAAAAATCGAGGTTGTACTGGTTTTTTCCTTATATCTCAGCCATTTGAGGACCGATTTTGCTGATTTTAAATAGGAAACTTCTCGAAAGCATGCCTGACATAAAATTGATTTCAACAGACAGACAAACTGACATGGCTTAATCAACTCCGCTATCTGTAAAGATCCAGAATATATATACTGTATAGGATCGGGAAATTATATTGTGGAAATTACAAAAGTAATGACAAGTTTATATATACCCTTCTCACGAAGGTGATGGGTATAATAATCCGAAAATAACAAGTGACTCAAAAACAACGAGCCTACTAGAAACAGGAGGTTGTGAAAATTTTTTAATAACTCATCTTAAAGCTTGGCAGTATTCCAGACCAACAATTCATTTTTAGAAGGAGACACAGTACTATCGAACAGCTACATCGCTAAACTTTCGAGACAGATGGAGTATTGTTATATCGACTTCCCTGTTTATAAGAATATTTCGCAAAAAATTTACTTACATTTCACTTTCCGGTATGTATTTCTCCAAATCTATCATATTTTTATTAATCATTTTATATTCTTTCCTGCCAAAGAAGTAGGTCGCCTTCATCGCGTACATAATACGGCGAGAATTTTTTAACATCAATGGCTCACGGCCCCTTAAACGTAAAATACTATCGATTAACAAGGCCAGCGGAATATTTTTGACAAACATCTGCAAATAAATTATATGAATAACAGAATTATATTAAGGTTATTCATTTCAAAAAAAAATGTGAAATTTCACTCTGATTTTTTTAAACTTTTACACAACAAAAACATAAACAAAATTCCACAAAAAAAATACAACTTTTTTTGGGATATTTATACCCTACACCACCATAGTGGGGAGGGTATTATGCATTTGTGCAGATGTTTTAACGCCCAAAAATATTAATCTAACACCCACCTTAAAGTATACCGATCGACTTATAATCACTTTCTGAGTCGATTAAGCGATGTCCGTCCGTCCGTCCGTCTGGTCGGCTGGCTGTCCATGTAAACCTTGTGCTCAGAGTACAGGTCGCAATTTTGAAGATATTTCTATCAAATTTGGTACATATTATTTTTTCGACCCAAGGACCAAGCCTATTGAAACTGGCTGAAATCGGTCCATTATTTCACCTAGCCCCCATACAAATGTCCTCCCGAAATTGGACTTTATCGGTCATAAATGTTTAATTTATATATGTATCTACACAAATTCCGCTCCAAATAAGTTTTATATACACAAAATTCATGTCACCAAATTTTGTTACGATCGGTCCATAATTAGTCATAGCTCCCATATAGACCCGCTTCCGAAAATCACTTTAACGTGCATAAATCGCTTAAAAATGTTGGTAAACACACAAAATTCAACATAGTTAACTTTAATATAGACATAAATCACACGACCTAATTTCATGGTAATCGGTCCATAATTGGTCATAGCCCCCATATAAGGCCCACTTCCAAAAATCACTCAAAAATATAAATTATTGAAATTTTAAAAGAAAAATTTTTTTTGCTCTTTTACTTAGTGTAGGGTATTATATGGTCGGGCTTGACCGACCATACTTTCTTACTTGTTTTTCTTGTTTTTGTGGTGTAAAAGTTTAAAAAAATCAGAGTGTAATTTTCCATTTTTTTTTTAAATAAAAAAACCCTCATTGCATTTTAATAAAATATTGTGAAATTGCCATACATTAAATGCAAAATTGTAGTAACATGATGATAACCATGGAGGTCCATAGTACCAAATGCAATTGTCCATGGGATTGTTTTTAATTGCTCGTGCATAAAATGAAATACTACGCTCCACGCTTAAATTGAAAAGATCACCACCTTCAGCACAATTTACAACTTCCATGCCATTTTGAACGGGTACTTTTCTGATTGATTACAAGAAATTATATAAGCTATAGTTTATACAATTGTTTCTTATTAATTAAATAGTAAATTTTACCGAAGTGTCTGCAAACCACGTTTGTATGCCGCCACAATTGTTAATTTAGTTACCATATCAACTGGCATACAATCCATGGATATATTAGGATTTGAGCATAGAATTGGTAAAATGCCAACACCTAAGGCCACCATACTGGCTAAGGGTCCATTCATATTATCGACCCAACCGGCAACAGGTTCTTTTATAGCATTCATTACTAAAAGCGTAAAGAAAAAACTATAAATTTAGAAGCCAATTTTTGGAATTGCCAAAGTAAACACTCACCAACTGACGGACGAAATAAACACAAGGGTAATTTGGTAGAATATTCCTCGATAATTTGTTCACTCAGATTCTTAGTAAATGTATAAGTATTGGGGTAATGCCCTGTATATCTAACAAAATAAATCAACAATATTTAACAAAAAACTTTATAAATTTGTCTCTTACTTCGAACACAAAGCATTGATAGTATTTTCATCATACGTTTCAGCTATTTTGATGGCCTTACGCCAATCCACCGGCATTTTGTAAACCTTTAAATACATTGAAAAGCCATAGCATTACAATAACTTGTCAAAACCTTAACAATATTCAGCTAAACTTACGCTCTCTTCTACAACATCCTCAAATGGATTACAGTAGGCAGTCGAACAGTGTATAAAAGCCAATAGATTTTTGAGTTTTTCCGCAATTTTCACCAGTTCCCAAGTGCCTCGAGTGTTCAGTAATATTGAACTGCGCAATGGATCATCAAATCTGAGAATATATAATAAATTTTGTAAATCATTTTCTCTTTTTCTCATATTCCATGATCACCCACTTAACATTGGCCGCCATGTGAAAAATCAGGCTGACATTTTTCAACAATTCCAGATCACTGGGTTTTATGCCTAAACCCAATTCTTGGCTGTCGCCTTGTATAGCATGCAATTTATTTAGCACCTCCGGACACTCTTCATGTATGCGATCAAATACTTTGTTCTTTTTTAACTCCTCTAAACGTTGCTGTACACCAACTGATCGCTTTCCTCTCAGCAATATGTAGAGTACTTTGACTTTTGGACAGTCGCGTAAAAGTTTATCTATCAAGGCTTTGCCCAGAAAACCTGTAAATGGAAATTTGAATTTCGATAATTTCGTAAATAGTATTATTTATAGGAATTATCGTGGTTTTTATTCACCTGTTCCACCGGTTATGAAAACTTCACGATCTGCAAAAAAGTCTGCTATAAGCATATTGGTATTGTGGTCTTTTTGTTGTTTACTGTAATGAAAGCGAAAATAAAAATAAAGTGATTTTCGTAAGTAGAGCAAAAACGATTGAATATATTTATTGCAAATCTATCAATTCTGCAGCAAAAATAAAAATTATTCGAATAAATTGGATAAATTTTCGGTTTAGATTAAAAGAAAGCCATAATATATGCGAATAAAAAATTATTCGAATAAAATTCAAATGATTTACAATTATTTTTTGACGAAAAGTACACTATTTATGAAGAGTAAAATTTGTATGATTTTTTGTAAATATATAAACGAATAAAAATTATTCGAATAAATTGCTTAAGTATTCGGTTCATGTTTGTTCGGGGAATTTATGAATAGCACAAATGCATAACAAATAAGTGGCGAATAAAATATTATTCGAATAAATTGCTGTGATATTTCAGCAATTTATTCCTATTTGAATAGAAAATGTATAAATATTAGGGTATTCATTCGACTAATGATCGTTGGATTAATCGAATAATTTTTTACGAATAATTATTCGAACAATTTAAAAATGGACATTTTCGAATAACGAATAATTCGAACAATTTTATGTAGAACAATCGAATAAAACGAATAAATGTTCATATATATTTAAATTTATTAAATTGCTTAAAATTTTTCATTATTTCAAATTTAAATAATTAATAATGACTCACAAAAATTGTATTGTTTTTGAAATTCGACAAATAACTAAAGACAACGGGACTTTCGATCACTGTAGATGAGTGTTCCGATAGCTCCTTCTAAAAAAATATATAAATATTACTGCAAGAAGTTACAATTCTAAAAACAAATCTTTCAAAATTTTTAACTTAGAACTTGAACCAATGAAATAAAAGGTACGGATTAAAATATATGTTATTTGGCTGGCGAAATATTAGAAGAATCTCAATTAATAAACAAAATTTTAACTTAGATTAAAGAGGAGTTGAATGTGATGGAGAATGTGATTTTTAAACGGTCGTCGAAATTGATATTGAGGATGACATTTATAATGATTACATTGAAATAGATGAAGGCCATGATCTTAAAATATATGTATATAAGTGATGTTATTAACCGCGTAAGTGTTACAAAATATTTAAAAATTCGAATGATAAACAAAAATATTGCAAACTAAAGTTTTGTTGCAAGAAAAGCATGGAGTTCGTCTTATACATGATTTTGAACATCGTTGAACATCTTTGTCTAACATGGAAATAAACTTTTTGCGTATTTGTAAATGCGTCAATCATGCACTGCCTGACTTCAAATTAGCCACGTTCACTGACAATGATGTCAAACTTTGGACAGATTCCCTTTATTGTGTAATTCCCCAAGACCACTTTATTAATCAAAGATTCGGCAACGTTGATAGAGCTTGATGTATAATACAATTTGTTATAAATAATTTAGAAATAGTGAATAATTAATTTACTAAATAATTAGTTATTCAATTTAAAAACCGAATTAATGAACGACATAAAAATGTTCTTAATACGTTTATATTGTATTTGAATTCAGGATCATGTCCAACTAGCTCAATTTTTTTAAAGCATAGCTCCAAAACGGAAACTAAAGGGTTTGCTAGTCAATTGTTTTGTAGATTGTTTGGGAGTTAATCTGATCAGAATATTTCTGTTGAAAATTTAATGATGGTCTTTGTTTTCGAATGTTTTTTTAACTATATCAATACTTGAATTGTTAACTTTAATGTTATTTTTTGATTCTTCGATTTTTTTAAAAAAATTTAAATTATTCGAATAATTCGATTAATTTTAAACGTGTGATTGAATTATTCGAACAAGTTAAAATCTCTTATTCGTTTTATTCGAACAAGAGAAAAATCGAACAATTCGAATACCCTACTATACATATAAAACATAAAAAATGTTTCTACTTATGTCCGTTATAGACTCTGAAACCATCCAACCGATTAGCTTCAAACCGGATTTATTATTAAGGAAATTTTCTGAAGATGGTTTTAGACGCCTAAAATCCTAAGATCCACTAAGAAGGGATTTTTGGAAATTCGAATTTTGAGGGGGTAAAACCAAACTTTATCTTAATTTATGCAAACAAATATGTGGACAGGTGTATGGTCCTTTTTGATTTTTGTACTTAAAATGGGATAAAACGGGCAAAACCCAAGTTTTAGTACTTTTTTGTATCCAATATCCAAGAAATTTAATTTAAATGGAATTGTAGTTCGTTTTACCCCTCTATTAATAAAGAATTTTTAGCGTAGTAGCACACGCTGGGCATCCGATAGTAAAGTTACAAATATGTAATCAATCCGTATTATAGAGTATACAATGTAATGAAAACTGATGTCCGGATAACCGAATAATCCGGATTAACGAGGTCCGGGTTATCAAGGTTTTACTGTATTTTTAGATTAGCATAAAGTAGCTGACATTCAAAAGGATGACATTGTCTTCTGTAAAATCGTTGTTTGAAAAAGTCAATGAGAATTTGGCTATGTCATTGTTAACGAAAATTTGCGGACTTTAATCTCATATAATGTCCTCAAGGAATATATAAGCGACAGCTCACAGTGGGGCAGATCAAAATTTTTTGGAAATAAATCTTGTATTTCTAAACATCTGGTTCGGCATAAAATTCGACGTGGGCCAACTTTTTTTAAATTTGTCATTCTAAATAACAAAGTGTAAACATACTTGTCTAAAGGTCAAAGGGAATCCCGCAATTCCAAAAATTAGAGCGAAAATCCCAAAAATGGAATTTTGGGATTACGCACATTTCCTTCGGGGCTGGTTTCCAAAATTGCTTTCAGTTTTCTGATCCCAGCTTTCGAATTTTAGAACATGTGGCCCAAGGTTGAAATGTTGATAATAAAATAGATCAAATTCCGAAGGGCGTAGGGGCGACATGTTCGAAAAATTGGGAATGACTTTTATACCAGAATGACGGAGCACATACCTTACAGAAAAGCATAAATTTGTTACATGCTCCTATTTATACCCTACACCACCATAGTAGGAAGGGTATAATGCGTTTGTGCAGATGTTTGTAACGCCCATATTAGTCTAATAACCACCTTAAAGTATACCGATCGACTTAGAATCACTTTCTGATTAAATAATGTCCGTCCGTATGTCCACGTTAACCTTGTGCACAGAGTACAGGTCGCAATTTTGAAGATATTTCGATAAAATTTGGTACATATTATTTTTTCGGCCCAAGTCACTCAAAAATATTAATTATTGAAATTTTAAAAGAAAAATGTTTTTGCTCTTTTACTTAGTGTAGGGTATTATTAAGAAAATCGATTGTATTCGGCCCAAAGTTCGCCCAATATTTTAAAAAAAGTTTACCAAGCTATGGCAAAATTTTAAAATTTCAATTTTGAAAGCATGTTTGTTTAAGACCTATATGAATACTCCTTGTCTATGCCCACGTCAAATTTTATCCCTATAGCCGTTTAGAAATGACAGATTTATTTCCAAACTATTTTTGTTCAGCCCCACTGTGCAGTTGTAGCCACGGACAACAGTGTAACAAGATGAGCACAATTTGCACAAATCTAGAGATACTTTTTGGTTAATGTCGTTGATGATTTGATCTGTCAGCCCCAAATTTCTCTTAAAGACATAACGAGCCCTTAGCGCCAAATTATAGTAAGCTACAAAACACAAATTTTACAGGAGAAGGTTTTTTTTGATTATTTTGAAATTTATACATAGAATTAAAAATGAATACTTTATAGAAAAATATGACAAAAAATGTTTTTTATTGAATTTTTGCATAGATAAAATTTTTTCGAATTGAAATTAAATTTTTATTTATAAATAGTTTTTAATGAAATTTCACAGTTATGTAGATTTTTCTATTTAAAATGGAAAAATAAAAACGAATTTTGAAATTTATTATCAGCAATCCCGCAATTCAGAAAAAAGTGTTGAAAAATTCCAAAAATGGTAATTTTTAGTTTTTTCGCTATAATATCCATACCAGGGTCGGGGTTATCGGGACCCTTTACAAAATAATTAGAAACATATTGAGCCACCTATAATCGGTTACTATATTTTGATGTCGGATACGTGATTTGAGAATTTTTGCCCTAAAATTTTATTTTATATAAAAAATAGGTTTTTTTTTGAAAGGACCTGGTCCCCTTGGTAACAACAATTTTGAAATTTGTTTTCCTTTAAAATATTTTATGAAAATTTAGCTTTCAGAAAGTATAAATTCCTTATACATCCTCTTAGAAATTTTTTTGCGATAACTTAAAAAGAAAAAAGTTCTTTTTTCCCAAAAAATTAGAGAAAAATCGCAATTTTAAAATTTTTTAAATTCCAATGCTTATAACTTTGGACTTAATCATTATGTTTAAAGAACTATTTTTCTATTTGACACATACATATTAGTCCAATAAAGGAAAACTGGAGCAAATCGGGAAATATTTGGTTACGCTGTTATCAAAAAACTGGAGTAGGGTGGGTAAAAATGTTGACAATTTAATTTTCAAATGCGATTATCTCCTAAGCTATAAGAGACAATTGATAGCTACGACGAGAAGATTCTACATGTATAATTTTATTGAAATCGGAACTCAAACCAAGAAATAATATCGTTTTAAAAATGTAACATACCCGAGGTGTTCTATTTTGAGGGCCCTTGGTCGCGCCCCTGGTGGGCCCATGTATTCCATGTTCAAAACTTAAACTCGACAACACCTCTTCTTTGCGCATGTGAAAATTCATTCAAACCAATCTAACAATTTAAAAGTTACAGATTTATTTCCCTCTTTTTTTCTGTACCACTGTGTGTCGCTTACGATAAAATTCGTTTACTGTAAAATGTAAACATTGACTTACGATAAAATCTTACCCCCTATATTTTTGATGTTATTAACAATTTTGATATTCTGAGAATGCTAAAACATCAGTCGGTCTATAAAATTTTAATTTCTGCAATAAAACAAAAATTTTAAAAATGTCGCTTACTATAATTTGGCGCTAAGAGCTCGATAAGATGTTTTGTTGTTTCTTAATATATTTTCATGAATTATTATATTGCTAGTAGTAGTATTTTATTTCATTCCATATATAAGCATGTTGTTGAAATTTGTAATTATATTTACGTATGAATTGAATTTTGAAATTCACATGTAAGCAAATGTTCTAAGCATACCAAAGTTCAAGTACGTATACGTATATATAAGTTTGTCATTCCGTTTATAATTCACTAGCGAACCTTTTAAATATAATAATTATATTCTGGTTAGAGCGACGTCGATTAAGTGATGTCCGCCTGTCTGTTGGTTGAAAAATGTATCATTAGAATTTCGTTATTGAATACACCGTCCATTGACAATTTTAACACATGAACCACACCATATACATATGAAAGCACATAATCTGTGTGTTAGAACTTCATACACAGTTTTTCATACCCTCATCGTTTATCATTTTTAAAGGACAGGCTAGCCAAAAAAGTTAGAAACCCAAGAATTGGACGCATTATTCCATAAAGATTGTTGTCCTCAGCAATTTCAAAACGTGTGAAAACAGAAGGATTCATCCAAATTCAGTATAAATGGATACCATATACCGATTTTGAATGTCCGAAATGATGTTTGAACACTATAAAAGAAAATAATTTTTGCACCGAATCATTACTTGCAATGGAAAATGGATCCACTACGATAGCGTATGAATCAGTATGCAACAGTCGAATTGACTCCAAAGCCAAATATCCATGGCGCTAAGGTAATGCTCTGTATTTTGTGGGAGTAAAAGGGTTCTATCTATTACGAGCTGCTGAAATCTGGCCAGACCATCACAGGGAACCAGTACCGAACACAACTGATGCGTTTGAAGCGAGTACTGGCCGAGAAAAGCTCAGAATATGCGGCAAGACATGAAACTGTAATATTCCATCATGACAACGCTCGGCCACTTGTTGCAATACCTGTTAAAAAGTATTCAGAATGAAGAGGTTGGGAAGTTTTCCCTCATCCGCTTTATATACCAGACTTTCCACCGTCTGACTACTCTTTGTTTCGATCGATGGTGAACGCTCTCTCTAGGATACGCTTATTTTGAAACAAAGTATGTGAAATATGCTTAATTCGTTCTTTGCCTCAAAATATGAACAGTTTTTATGGCTCGGAATCCATATCGAGCCCTTAGCGCCAAATTATCGTAAGCGACATTTTTAAAATGTTTGTTTTATTGCAGAAATTAAACTTTTATGGACCGACTGATGTTTTAGCGTTCTCAGAATATCAAAATTGTTAATAACATCAAAAATATAGGGGGTAAGATTTTATCGTAAGTCAATGCTTATATTTCACAGTAAACAAATTTTATCGTAAGCGACACACAGTGGTATAGAAAAAAAAAGAGGGAAATAAATCTGTAACTTCTAAATGTTTAGATTAGTTTGAATGAAATTTCACATGCGCAAAGAAGAAGAGTTGTCGAGTTTAAGTTCTGAACGTGGACCTCATTTGCATACCAGAGGTGCGACCAAGGGCCCTCAAAGTGGGACACCTCGGGTATGTTACATTTTTAAAACGATATTATTTTATTTTTTACGAATTATACATATAGAATCTTCTCATCGAGCACTACAAAAAACCTCGTTGTAGCTATCAATTATCTATTATAGCTTAGGAGATATTCATTGCATTTGAAAATTAAATTTTCAACATTTTTACCCATCCTACTCCAGTTTTTTGTTAACAGCGTATCCCGATTTCTCCAGTTTTCCTTTATTGGACTAAGAACACATGTATGTGTGAAATGGAAAAAGAATTGTTTAAAAGTAATGACTAAGTCCAAAGTTGTATGCATTTGAATTTAAAAAATTTTAAAAAGGCGATTTTTCGCTAATTTTTTTGGAAAAAATAACTTTTTTCTTTTTGAGTTATAGCAAAAAATTTCTAAGAGGATGTATAAGGAATTTCTACTTTCTGAAAGCTAAGTTCTCATAAAATATTTTAAATTATAACTAATTTCAAAATTGTTGTTACCGAGGGGACCAGGTCCTTTCAAAAAACACCTATTTTTTATGTAAAATAAAGTTTTAGGGCAAAAATTTCTCAAATCTCGTATCCGATATGAAAATATAATAACCGCTTATAGGTGGCTCAATATGTTTCTAATTATTTTGTAAAGGGTCCCGATAACCCCGACCCTGGTATGGATATTATAGCCAAAAAACTAAAAATTTAAATTTTTGGAATTTTTCGACACTTTTTTGGAAATTGCGGGATTTCTGATAATAAATTTCAAAATTCGTTTATATTTTTACATTTTAAATAGAAAAATCTACATAACTGTGAAATTTCATTAAAAACTATTTATAAATAAAAATTTAATTTCAATTCGAAAAATTTTTATCTATTCAAAAATTCAATAAAAAACATTTTTTGTCATATTTTTCTATAAAGTATTCCATGAATTTTTAATTGTCAAAAGTTGACAATTTAATTATATCGCATCATAACATTTTTAATTCTATGTATAAATTTCAAAATAATCAAAAAAAAACTTCTACTGTAAAATTTGTGTTTTGTCGCTTACGATAATTTGGCGCTAAGGGCTCGATATGTTGCCAGAAAGATGGAAAAAGACCATAGCTAATGGCAAATCCTTTAATAAATTTATTATTGTACAAATTTTTCAAAATTAAAACCAAAACTTTTAAAAATTCACGCAATGTTAAGTCATACAGTATTAATTTAAGATGTGATAGGACTAGCTTTCATATAAATCGGTGTAGCAAATAATGTTGATTTGTTCTACTCAGTTGATGGATATATAATAATCGACATAGACGAATATAGATAGCACTTTGACTTGTTTTATTATATTATCATTTTTTTTATATATAAATTCAAATATTTATATATTTTTAAAAAAGGAATTCTTCAATTTAAATGTATGTATTTTTATTTGTTAATTTCAATTTTATTTTATCCTGCTTCAAAACTGAATATTTTCACAAAACTTTTACAGCACAATATACAGTTTTTAAAGTATATGTAAATGTCCTTGTAAATATTTTTATTGGTTTTTTAAAAATTATGATTTTTTCTTTCATATTTACAATTTGAAAATATTGCGGCCGTTCTTGTCAAACAGTGTAATCCAACTGAAAATACATTATGAAATAATTTATTACAATAAGTTGTCCATAGTTTATGTTTTAATATTTTTTTTTTTAAACAAATTCAAATATTTTGTAGACAAATGCTAATGCACTGAACAAAATTGTTTACAAGAAATATACAATAATAATTTTGATTTGATAGCAAAAAACTGTTTGATTTAATTTAATTTCTTTGCTGTTTGTGCATTAACTTTTACAATCATTTATCGGTACATATCTAAGGTTTTGAATTTTTATACCCTTCACCTTCGTGAGAAGGGTATATATATGTTTGTCATTCCGTTTGGAAACTTTGGAAAATAAAAATAAATTTGGTTTACCTAAAAATATTTAAAATTTGTATTTTGAAGTATAATTTGGTGAAGGGTATATAAGATTCGGCACAGCCGAATATAGCTCTCTTACTTGTTATACAATTTTCATTTCCGACCCTATAAAGTATATATATTCTGGATCCTTATAGATAGCGGAGTCGATTAAGCCATGTCCGTCTGTCTGCCTGTTGAAATAAATTTTCTGAAGACCCCAGATATCTTCGGGATCCAAATCTTTAATAATTCTGTCAGACATGCTTTCGAGAAGTTTGTTATTTAAAATCAGCAAAATCGGTCCATAAATAACGGAGATATGAGCAAAAAACCAGGGCAACCTCGATTTTTTACATATTTTTGACCTATATCTGGATTACTAAGTCATTAATATAGACAATATGGATATCTAATGATAGATATTTCAAAGTCCATTGCAACGATAAAGCTATAGTAAGTTGGACCTACAATGGGTCAAAATCGGGAAAATATTTTTTAACCCGAATTTTTTTTTCATCAAAAAAAAATTTTAAAAACAAACAGATTTTTTTTAAATTTTTAAAAAAAAAATTAAAATAACAATTTAAAAATAAAAAATTTCCAAAAAATTAAAAAAACAACTTTGGAAAATAAAAATAAATTTGGTTTACCTAAAAATATTTAAAATTTGTATTTTGAAGTATAATTTGGTGAAGGGTATATAAGATTCGGCACAGCCAAATATAGCTCTCTTACTTGTTTTCTCTAGTTTAGTTTTATAAAGAATTTCATGTTTTGAGTTTCAAAATAATCTAGATTTGCCTGCATTGTACTTTTAAGTACAACTGTGAAAATATTGCATATGAATTCAGCTATTTGCATTTTTGAATACTCAATTGTTATTCAACCCTAAAAATTTTTTAATTATGCACTTTTTATTGTCCATTAATACTCGCATTTATTATTATAAATGTCAATTAAAGTTTACACGTTTCTAGTTTTTTTTTTCAGAAATTTTTCATATTACATTTTACATATGAATTAACATTACTTTATGACGAAATCAAAAAACCAAATATTTGTGTTCTTTTAATAGTAGAACATGTATTTCATGTATACATTAACATGTTGTGCAAAAACATTTATTTATGAATTAAAGTATTTTTTAATTCATAAATTAATGTATTTATAAAGCGCACGTTGGGTTCAAATTGTATCAAAGTGGCGATTAATTTTGAAATAAAGTGTTTAAAATAAATTTTGGCAGAGGGTAAAAGTAGATAAAATTTAGCATCACCAGCTGTAAAAATTAATCACCTAAGTTGTTTACTTTCATTTCAGTGAGCGGTCAATGTTAGCAAATTATTGCGGTTTTTTTAAAAAAGTGAAAAAATTTAGTATTAAAGCTATTAAAAGTAAATCTTTTATAATGGAACCTTTAATATCAGATATTAAAGTATATAATAAGTATATTTTTTTAATAATTTGTTTAAATAATTTCCAAAATTGCTAATAATTTCCGCTTTTTAGGGGCCACAATTATTAAGTCAGTAAATGTTGGAATTAGATTTATGGATTTTAGAAAAGTATAGAATATCAGCTTAAATTTAAAAAAAAAAATTTTTGACAACTCGGCACTTTTCTTATTTTCATTTCATTCGAATATTACAGCATAATTTGTGAACTAAGATCTATTTTTCCAAAAAACAATAATGCGCTTAACGGGTTTTATGTGCTTATAATAAATCATCAATAAAAAATATAATATTTATTATTTAAAATCTACAAAAAACAATCCATGGTAATCTGTCAAGCACAGATCGAAATGAATATAAAAATAGCATCACGTATATCGACTAAAATGTGTTACTTTCAAAAAATATCTCCCCACTTTTTTTGATACGCTCTTTTTTTAAAAACCGCAATAGATATTCTTAAATTTGTACTTGTTTGAAAAACATAGATATGCAGGCTATCACTTCTTTTTATAAATTTTTTAAAAACATTACTACAGTGACCAATATCAGCGATACCGCCTACGCATGGGGTAAATAAGAATAGAAAGTAAGAAAGTATGGTCGGTCAAGCCCGTCCATATAATACCCTACACTAAGTAAAAGAGTAAAAACATTTTTTCTTTTAAAATTTCAATAATTTGTATTTTTGAGTGATTTTCGGAAGTGGTCCTTATATGGGGGCTATGACCGATTATGGACCGATCACCATGAAATTAGGTCGTGTGATTTGTGTCTATATGTAAGTTTACTATGTTGAATTTTGTGAGTATACCAACATTTTTAAGCGATTTATGCACGTTAAAGTGATTTTCGGAAGCGGGTCTATATGGGAGCTATGACTAATTATGGGCCGATCGTAACAAAATTTGGTGACATGAATTTTGTATATATAAAACTTATTTGGAGCGCAACTTGTGGAGATACATTTATAAATTAAACATTTATGACCGATAAAGTCCAATTTCGGAAGGACAAATGTATGGGGGCTAGGTGAAATAATGGACCGATTTCAGCCAGTTTCAATAGGTCCTTGGGCCGAAAAAATAATATGTACCAAATTTATTCGAAATATCTTCAAACTTGCGACCTGTACTCTGCGCACAAGGTTAACATGGACAGCCAGCCAGCCAGCCGAACAAACGGACGGACGGACGGACGGACATCGTTTAATAGACTCAGAAAGTGATTCTAAGTCGATCGGTATACTTTAAGGTGGGTGATAGACTAATATTTTTGGGCGTTACAAACATCTGCACAAACGCATTATACCCTCCCCACTATGGTGGTGCAGGGTATAAAAACTTTTTAATCGACATTTTGATTGAAAACATAACAATCTCTTCAAATTTCAAATAAGTTATTACGATGCCTTCAACGATCATTTTGTTTTGTGAGTAATATGAAAAATCCCGAATGTGACGGTTAGGCTATACGTACTACGTTGCCTTTCTCAACAATATATGTTTTATTCAATGAACAAAATCAAATATTTTTTTGTAAACTTGTGTTATTTTTCTATCTGGATTGTTTATTAAGTATTAGTTGCAAAATTGTTCAATTCTATTACAGATGTTGTCGTTTAATAATTCCCTTAAATGATTTTTTATTTTTTCAAAACTTTTCATTATACTGTGACATATCAACATAAAATAATTATCTTGCAGCTGAAAGGGACGTTCCTGGAGGATGAGTTGATTTTCACAAAAATTAAAATAGTTAGCACAAAACGAAATTTTCGAAATGTTTTCATATAAAAAAGGTAAAAAAGAAAAATGTAAAATAAATTTTACTTTATTTACAACAATAAGGAAACTAGATTTTCTTTAAGAGTAATTTTAATAGTCCGTCTTTAATGATGTGTGATGTGTTCCTCCAAGAATGTAAGCTTGTCATGGTATTATCCAGAACTAGGATGCAAGTTACAAACATTTTTTGAATATTATAACAACTTAGAACCCAGCAAAAACTTTACTTACAAATAAGACGAAAAAAAGGGGAATTTGACGATTCAACTACTTATTTTTCTACTGTAAGAAGTCATTATTTTTGTTCGCGATGTCCCAAAAGTAATCCTTTATATTTTGGCCGGAAATAAGTTGTTTTGTTAGTAGAGTTATTTATTTATTTACACAAAAAAATAAAAAAAAAAATAAGTCGTTATAGCAATCTTTCGTTTATAATTGTGACACGCAGTTAATACCCTGTAACCTGGGGTACTTAGGGGCTTCGGAAAGCATTGGTTATATCGAATCCACTGTCTAAAATAACCCAGAATATACAGTAGAAGACAAAACTGTTCATGAGTACCTTAAAAAGTCAAGCGATTCTTTACGCAACCGTGTAAACTTTGATAATGTTTCATATCGAAAAATGTATGAAAAAGTAAAAACAGGCAGTTGCTAAGTTTTTTTGAAAATTTTAACTACGCGTTTGCTTGCTTTGTCATGATAAAGATATGACTGCATTGCATACAGACGTTTTGGAATTCACCCTTACCTTTTGTAAATTGTTAAGCTATTTACTATTATTTGGTGTCTCACTCTTAAAATAACGGAACTTTTATACGTTTTTTTAATCACATCAGAACGAAGACACATGTGAACAGTATTGTCCCCCAATGTGAAAAAATTATATTAAATTCTGATATTAAAAAGAGAAGATTAACGGCTTATATGCATAAAAAAACCTTATTGTAGATTTTAGCTTTAAAAATCATTTATAAAAGTATTATATTCATAAACGTTTGTTAAAGGCAATGCCTCT
This sequence comes from Calliphora vicina, assembly GCF_958450345.1. Classification (NCBI taxonomy): domain Eukaryota; kingdom Metazoa; phylum Arthropoda; class Insecta; order Diptera; family Calliphoridae; genus Calliphora; species Calliphora vicina. The sequence goes on along the minus strand of NC_088781.1, from coordinate 106,792,866 downwards.
CATTTATTTCCCCTTTTTTGTTGTTAGTGTTGCATTCAATTAGGATAAAATATTCGTTAATTTCCTTTTTTCATTAATTGTTTTTAGTAATAATACAACTTTATGAACATTTTCTTATAATTGGTTTATAAACCTTTTTTAAACTTTTATGCATACGACTGTAAGTATATATAATCCTTTCAATTTCTTTATTACAAAAAAACACAAAATAAATCACTTCAATAAATTTTCAGTTACTTTACAATTGATAAAGCTATAAATTCAGTTTTGAAGACGATATACAAAATTGTGTTTCGTACCGATTAATTGCTAAAAAAAATACATAGTTTCTATCGGACTTTACAATAAAATAAAACAAGTAAGAAAGTATGGTCGGTCAAGCCCTACCATATAATACCCTACACCAAGTAAATGAGTAAAAATATTTTTCTTTTAAAATATCAATAATTTATATTCGTGAGTGATATTCGGAAGTGGGCCTTATATGGGAGCTATGACCAATTATGGACCGATCCTCCTAAAATTAGGTCGTCTGATTTACGTCTATATGAAAGTTATTTATGTTGAATTTTGTGTATATACCAAATTTTTTAAGTGATTTAAGCACGTTAAAGTGATTTTGATATGAATTTTGTATATATAAAACTTATTTGGAGCGAAATTTGTGTAGATACTAGGGTATTCGAATTATTCGATTTTTCTCTTGTTCGAATAAAACGAATAATTCGAATAAGAGATTTTAACTTGTTCGAATAATTCGATCACACGTTTAAAATTAATCGAATTATTCGAATAATTTAAATTTTTTTAAAAAAGCAAAGATGAAATTTTGATGTCGGTTTTTTAATATTTTATATTTAAATAAAAACAAAAAATAACGTTTAAGTTAACAATTCAAGTATTGATCATTAAAAAACATTCGAAACAAAGTCCATTATTAAATTTTCAACAGAAATTTTCTGATCAGATTAACTCCCGAACAATCTGCAAAACAATTGACTAGCAAATGCTTTAGTTTCCGTTTTGGAGCTATGCTTTACAAAATTTGAGCTGGATATGATCCTGAATTCAAGTACAATAAAAACGCATTAAGAACTTTTTATGTCGTTCATTAATTCGGGTTTTAAAATGAGTAACTAATTCTTTAGTAAATTAATTATTCACTATTTCTAAATTATTTATAACAAATTGTATTATAGATCAAGCTCTATCAACGTTGCCGAATCTTTGCTTAATAAAGTGGTCTTGGGGAATTACACAATAAATTGAATCTGTCCAAAGTTTGATATCATTGTCAGTGAACGTGGCTAATTTGAAGTCAGGCAGTGCATGATTGATAACATCACTTCTATACATATATTTTAAGATCATGGCCTTCATCTATATCAATGTAATCATCCTCAATATCACTTTCGACGACCGTTTCAAAATCACATTCTCCGTCACATTCAATTCCACTTTAATCTAAGTTAATATTTTGATTATTAATTGCGATTCTTCTAATATTTCGCCAGCTAAATAACAAATACTTTATTCCGTACCTTTTATTTTCATTGGTTCAAGTCCTAATTAAACATTTTGAAAGATTTGTTTTTAGAATTGTATCTTCTTGCAGTAATATTTATATATTTATAGAAGGAGCTATCGGAACACTCATCTACAGTGATCGAAAGTCCCCTTGTCTTTAGTTATTTGTCGAATTTCAGAAACAGTACAATTTTTGTGAGTCATTATTACTTATTTAAATTTGAAATTATGAAAAATTTTAAGCAATTTAATAAATTTAAATATATATGAACATTTATTCGTTTTATTCGATTATTCTACATAAAATTGTTCGAATTATTCGTTATTCGAAAATGGCCATTTTTAAATTGTTCGAATAATTATTCGTAAGAAATTATTCGATTAATCGAACGATTATTAGTCGAATAAATACCCTAGTAGATACATATATAAATTAAACAGTTATGACCGATAAAGTCCAAATTCCGAGAGGACATTTGTATGGAGGCTAGGTGAAATAATGAACCGATTTCAGCCAATTTCAATAGGCTTCGTCCTTGGGCCGAAGAAATTATATGTACCCAATTTTATCGAAATATCTTCAAAATTGCGACCTGTACTCTGCTCACAAGGTTTACATGGCCAGCCAGCCAGACGGACGGACGCACGGACATCGTTTAGTCGACTCAGAAAGTGATTTCAAGTCGATCGGAATACTTTAAGGTGGGTGTTAGACCAATATTTTTGGTCTAACACCCACCCCACTATGGTGGTGTAGGGTATAAAAACAAATTAATTTAAAAGTCCCACGAAATTGTGGTGGTCGTCCACCGAAGCTATCTTCTGCTGATGCTCGAATTTCAAGGCACTTAATTGTTTTAAGAGCCACAAATACTGCAGTTTCCACTGCAATTAGATTAATAAAGTGCTTAGAGAGGCCCATGGAATGAAGCAAGGTCAGTGAAAAAACAATTCGAAGATGTCTTAAAAATAACGGACTTAAAGCAAGAGCGATTATAAAACAAGTAAGAAAGTATAGTCGGTCAAGCAAGACCATATAATACACTACACTAAGTAAAAGAACAAAATCATTTTTCTTTTAAAATTTCAATAATTTATATTTTTGAATGATTTTCGGAAGTAGGCCTCATATGGGGGCTATGGCCAATTATCGACCGATCACCATGAAATTAGGTGATTTATGTCTGTATGAAAGTTTACTATTTTAAATTTTGTGAGTATACCGACATTTTTAAGCGATTTATGCACGTTAAAGTGATTTTCGGGAGCGGGTCTACATGGAAGCTATGACTAATTATGGACCGATCATAATAAAATTTGGTGACATCAATTTCGTATAAAAAAAAAATTATTTGGAGCAAAATTTGTGGAGATACATTTATAAATTAAACATTTATGACCGATAAAGTCCAATTTCGGAAGGACATTTGTATGGGGGCTAGGTGAAATAATGGACCGATTTCAGTCAGTTTCAATAGACTTGGTCCTTGGGCTGAAAAAATAATATGTACCAAATTTGATCGAAATATCTTTAAAATTGCGACCTGTACTCTGCGCACAAGGTTTACATGGACAGCCAGCCAACTAGACGGACGGACATCGTTTAATCGACTCAGAAAGTGATTCTAAGTCGATCGGTATAAATTAAGGTGGGTGTTAGACTAATATTTTTGGGCGTTAAGAACATCTGCACAAACCCATTATACCCTCCCCACTATGGTGGTGTAGGATAAGATCGCAACATATGTCAAACTATGAAATTTTAGGGGTGGATCAATCATAGTTTGGGGATGTTTTCGTGGCAATGAGTGCCACAGACTGTATTACCATATTAGAGACCTCTTATCTCCTGAGTCTGGATATATTCGGTGTTGAACGTGGTCAACAAGAAATATTTATGCAGGATTTACGAAATCAAACTGCTCCAATGGCCTTCTCAAGCCACAGATTTAAACCCTATCGAACACCTTCGTATAATTTTGAAACAGAAAATTTTTCCCGAAAAAGACTCTCCAAAACCCGTAGTTGAATTGTGGGAGCGAGCCCTTCTAACATGGCAAAATATAAGACCAAACATTTCGGAAAATCTTGTAAATATTATGTCAGAAAGAATCAAAGCTCTAAAAAAAACACGTGATGGTCATACGAAATATTAATTTTAAAATTACTCTGTTTTTGAAGCAAGGGACAAAACTGTTCACATCGACTTTTTTTTAAAAGTAGTATATTGTATTTAATTCAATTTTTAAATTTAGTTTTTATGTATTGTTTAAGTTAGTAAGTTGATACTATTTTAAAATTAATTAATATTTTTCTTATACATAGCGAATAATCAAATTCTTCTGTAATACAAAAATTTCGTGACTTTTTGTGAACTGTTCGAGACTTTGGTTTTGTCTTCTACTGTATATTATTTATGGGGTCGTAAATGAAAAGTATAGAAATTACGAACGGAATGACAAACTTATATATACACTTGCCATTCATGATGAAGGGTATAAAGACTGAAATTTTATATTTCAAATGCGAAATATGTATATCTACAAATCTTTTAATTCGGATTGAAAACAAATAAAAATTGGATACTTTTTATATATCCATATCCACTACACCTCCTCTATAGACATTATATTAAAATCGGACTATCCGTTTTGATGTTACAGATTTAATTACACTTTACACATCTCATAAGCTGATATTCGTTAGTTTATTTAAAGAACATTTCTAATCTAGTTCTGTAAAAATTAGTTATCAGTTTTAACGATAATCAATAAATCATGACATAGACTTCTAAGAAAATAGTTTTTTTTTATAAAAAAAAAACACATTGAACTCTAGCCACACTCTATTGGACTGTCAAAAAAAAAATATTTGAAAATTATTTCTGCCATACCTACGACAGCGATTGAAAAGATGTTACCATTTATAACAAGCGAAGCAAATAATATGTGTAACAATAATAATGATGAAGGAAATATTGAAAAAAAAAAGAATATTGATATTTTTTGTTGGTACCACCCAAAGTATTGGTATGCAATATTGCCACAAAATTCATTTCAAAATATACACACTGATAAGTAGATGGAAAGACTGACTGACTAACACACAAAAGTAACCAAACTCATACAAAAAGAATCTGTTTTTTTTTAAAGGAAAAGAAAGCATTTCCTGCAGAGTTTTTTTTTGTGTGTTTTATTTCTTCTTTGCCAGCGGCAGCTAAAGAAGTTCTAAAGTATAGATGAGAAAAACAACAACAATACATAAGTGTAATAGTAATAATAACAAAACAGCAGCTCTTAACGGGCTCGTCTATTTCGATGGCAATAATTCAAAAAATGAAGACGGCTCGATAGTCATAAATCTGTCAAAAATCCATTTTTACCATTACTTATGGCTCGCATGGCGTTTCCTTTTTTCTTATATAAATACACACACAAACACATACTTATGGTTACTTATATAAGTATTTTGTTTTTGTTATTTTCAATCTAGAACAACAACAGAATCAAACAATTGAGTTTGTGAGAGATTTAAGGCATTGAGCAGATGAGTGAATAAAAGAGTCAATGAGTTCTACTTACTACATACAATTCCTATATACGAGGGCCTGTTCGAAAAGAAAGAAACACTCACTGACTCATCAATGACAAGTCCAAACCACTAAAGCTAGAAACCTGAGTAATAGGTTCCTTCTACATCATCTAGAATCTAGATCCACTAAGAAGGAATTTTTGGAAATTCGATCGCCAAGGGAGATAAAACCAGCAAAATCGGGTACAAACAGTACATCTATATCTTCAAAAAAAATAAACATAGAAGCAAAACATTTAATTGTGTTAGCCCGGTCTGGTACTTTTTTCGAAATTCGATATTAAATGTGACCAAAACGGGTAAAAATAGTACCAGTAGAACCCTTTGTTAACCTTTATATCTCCTAAACTGATCAACATAGTGATACAATTTTTAATTCATCAGACTTTTTGGTACTTTTTTGAAATTCGCATTTTCATGAAGGAAAAATGGTATCCTTTTTTGGTACTCTTTTATTAAGATTTAATTTTTCAATGAAATGACCAAGAATTATTATTTTTTAATTGCACTTTTTACTGATAATTAATATAATAAAATATCCTACAAACAACACAACAAAGCACCCACAGAAAAAACTATATTTCAATTCAAATATTTTTCACATATTGAACTGGTTTCAATTATTTCATAATTGAATCAAGTATTCATGTGCTCATAAACAAAATTTTCTGATATTTTCTATTGAATTTTGAATTTGATAATTTTGATAATTGATAATACAATTTTCGTTATTGGTTGAACTTTCAATACTAAAATCATTGAATAGATAATTGAAACATGAAAAAATGGCCATATTTTTTACGTTTTTTCAAAAACACATTTTGCATGGAATGTATAAAAAAATTTTTAAATTTTTTTAAAGGGAGCAAGGTTTGTGGAACTCCTGGTGAATAAATATAAGCTTTTCGTATAAGTGGTTGGTATTGTTGAATACTTGAAGCTTAATAGTTTGGTGAAGTGAAATAATTTTATGAATTTTTCGGACGTCATTTACCTTAGACCCCTTTCACACTAGGCAATTTAGTTGCGCAAGTCTCTTGCCCAACAACAAAACAGCATGTAAAATTTTCTTCTCCTTAACCCGACATTACCTCTGCCATCAACAAACACAAGAGACTTGCGCAACTAAATTGCCTAGTGTGAAAGGGTTCTAAGAAACTAAAAAATTATAATATAGGGATTTTTCATGAACAAAAATATAAAGTTTGAATTAATTTAAAATTTCAACGGTTAAAGATAATACATAAAAAATTGGAAATAGTGTAGATCCAAATGTTCTTAAATCAATGGCTTTACAATTTTTTACACTTTTTATTTTAAAATACAAAAATTCATAAAAAGGGGAAAATGTATTCCAAAATCTGTTGTTTTTTACCGTGTGATAGCAAAATAAATTTGAGTAATATATAAGGCTATATAAGTATGATGCCTTATTTTATAATGAAACCAAAATTTTTTTTCTTTTAATTTGTAAAAGTTTGGATAAGTCTGGAGGCGAGTAGGTCTACTTAAGTGAGCCAAGTTTTACTTTACACGCTTTTGCATAAGGTTCTCTTTTCGGGTCGTATACAAATTTTATATAATCCCGAAGAAAATTTTTTTCTACAAAAGAAAAAATATACGCACTTTTTTGGGAAAAAACTTAAAAAATATGGCCATTTTTCATGTTCCAAATAAAAATTAAAAATAAAAGTTGAGAAAAAGTAAATTTTTTCCTTTTTCTGAAATTGAATATTTAACAAAATTAAATAAGTCGATTTTTTATTACCTACTAAAAAAACCTTAAAAATAAAAGTTAATTAATAATAATTACGTTAATAAATTTTATCTAAAATTTCAATCATAGAAATGATTGATTTGATTAAAATTTTGTTTGAATGTTGTTGAAACTTTCAATTACTTGTTTTAATAATATTTTAATTGAAAATTATTTCATTCAAAGATATTAAATTTAATTTAATTAACAATATCATTTTGATGATTGAAGCAAATTCAAATATATTTTTAATTGATATAATCAATTTCGTAATTAAATAAACAAACATTATTTTTTCAATTTTTATTTTTTAAATTCTATTTTTACTGTTGACAGTTTGGTGCTCAAAACCCATATAAACATCTCATATGCTTGTATTTATACTAAAACTGTAAACGTAATTTGCAATAAACCATGAAAATGATGAATGCGCATGTCCCAAAAATACAGTCGACTTTTTCGTTGACAAAGCAGTACTTAAGCACAGGCATGGCAGTTGTCTTCAATTCATTTTTGTTGAGACATGCGCAGTAAAGACTTAAATTGAATTATTTAAAAAAAAAGCAAGTGTGTGTATCTGTTTGCAGTAATTGTACGCTTGTGCATCAGCTATTTATACTAAAACTTTAAACCGAAGCGTATGAGAATTTTTGTACTAAAGTGGTGAAGGAACGAAATTGTCTACAAGTTTATTCAGTTAAATATTGCACAGTTATTACAGAACTTTTTAGTGTTGTAAGTTGCGAATTGTTTGAGGTATCTTAATGAAATTTCTACATGTTTAGAGTTGAGGTGTTTTCTGGGTGGTAGTGTTTTCTCGTAAAGAAAGCATTTGAAATATCATGTGAAAGATCTTTAAAAGTCGATTTCTATGGTGTAAATTATTGTATTAAGCTTATGCCCAGTTTTTGACTTGTTATTTAAATACGTATTTACTTAATTTTTACTTAAAATTAAGTTGTATTTAAATACAGTTTGAGTTTTTCAGTGCTACATAATTTGTCTTATTTAAATAAGATAAAAGTATGGCAGCACTACTAAATATCAAAAAATTATCGATAGTTTTGCTTAAAACAGCTGTTAACCAAAACAAAAATTGTTACATTTTGCCCAATAAGAAATGAAAGTTTATTAAACAATAAAATTATTGGTAGGAAAATGCACAAAAGAAGCTCCAATTGCCCCGCATCGGAATTGTAGTTTTTGCAAGACGCTTTTTTTAGCAAAACGCTGCAGCGCGCTGCTGTTTGGTTTTTTTTCACTACAATAGAGTCGAAAAAAAAACTAAACAACAAAAGTCAGCTGTCAAAAACATATGGTAGTTTATGAAACTTAAATAGAATTTAAATGGCCAACGTTGGCCATTTAAGTATCATTTAAAAAAGCACTGAGAAACTCATTTTCGTATTTAAATAGAACTTAAATATAATTCATATTTAAATACGAAGTCAAAAACTGGCTCTTAGTAATCTGTTCAAAATTTCGTGTGAAATGTGAAATAATTTTGCAAAAGCGTTTATATATTAGATAGATCTCGTCTAGTAGATTTCATATATATAAATAAAATTCAAACCGGATCGCAAACAAAAACTTTGGCATCATTTTTAATTTTTGATATACTCGAGGTACCCCACTTTGGGGCACTGTGACTTGGCACACCTTAGTGTTATAAGCCCAAATTCAAAACTTAAACTTATCATTCTTTATAGTCATGGGAAATTTTTATTAAAATCGGGTTATTCGTTTAGAAGTTACAGATTTATTTCCACTTTTTTTCTGTTCCTCCACTGTACAACGCACAGTGGTTTAGAAACTTTTTTTTTGGAAATAATTCGGTATCTCGGAAACTATTGGAGATATTATATTAGGGGTAATACGGGCCAGTTTGTGCCCCCTCAAAGTTGGTCACCTCGGGTCTCAACATTTTTAAAAAAATTCCCAAAAATTCATTTATGATCCGAATGAGCTGAAATTTAAAATATAAATAGTCCTTGAGAAGATCTACAAAAAATACTCTTACATGTGTAGGTTATCTCCTTCAGTTGAAGAGATATTTAGGTTTATTTATTTTTTTTTTAATTTTGCTCGATTTTTTTTTGTTTTTTAGATATGGCGGCCCTACGGAGGGTCGAATTTTTTTTTCAAAATATCAGCTATATTGGCAATAAAATTCTAAATAAAATAAAAAAACTTGGTAACAGTTATCTCCGTGTAAAAAGTTAGACGCATCCAAAGTTGGAACATGTAAAATGGGCCTATTTTTTTACGGGTTTTCCTAAAAAAGTCCCTATATTTTTTCTTTTGTAGAAACAAATTTTCTTTGGGACTATAAACAATTTTTATATGTTCCGGAAAGAAAACTTAATGCAAAAGCATGTAAAGTAAAATTGGGCTCACTTAAGCGGACACAGTATCCCCCAGACCTATCCAAACTTGGACAATTTTAAAAAAAATATTTAGGTTTCAGTAAAAAATTCTAAAAAGGCAAAGCACCGATCCTCAAAAAAGTTCCGTATTTGTATAACCCTGTATGTTGTTTAAATACTTAGAAAGTTGTTTTACTATCACACGGTCAATAGCGTCACAGTAGGCACTTTTCTAAAAAAACTCAGTTTTTGGAACACATTTTCCCCGTATTAGGAATTTCGGTATTTGAAAATAAAAAATGTCAAAAATTATAATGTCATTAATTTAAGGACATTTGGATCTATATTAGTTCCCAATTTTGTTATGATATCTTTAACCGTTAAAATTTTACATTAAATCAAATTTTATATTTTTATTCTTGGAAAATCACCATATGAAAGTTTTTTTAGTTTTTAAGGTAAATGAAGTCCCAAAATTTTATAAAATTATTTAATTTTACTAAAATATCAATGCTTAAGTCATAATGTTTTCAACAGTATCAAATACTTATATAAAAAGCCTTTATTTACTCCTCAGAAGTTCCACAAACCTTGCCCGCTTTGACAAATTTGTACATTTTTTCATATAATTGCACGCATTATATGAACTGAGGATAGAAAAATAAAAATTGTAAATATTTTTTGTTATTTTTAATGAAATATTAGTCTTAAGTTTTAAATTAGTGTACAGAAATAAACTTAAACCATTTTGAACTTAAAAATTTAGTGCACAATTTGAAGTTGCACTTAAATTAGTGCATAAAGATGATTGCATTTTTTTAAATCAACTAATTTAATTTTGAGTGCTAAATTTTTTAACTCACTATCACTAATGTTTAGTGAGGCTTCTAATTTTCAACTCAACACTAAATATGAACAAAATGATTGCAATAATTTTGAACTATCACTAAGTATTAGTGCAAACTGCAAAATTAGTGCACTACCCGCATCTATGCTATCAGTCTCCTCATTCCTACTAAAAACTATGTAGTGTGTGATTGGTGTTCATTTGAGAATATTAATTGGATCCGACCTACAATCTGCCTCACATTACTACATGATGGAAAACTCTGTTGGTGGCATTTCACTGATGTTTCGAAATCAGCGCAAACTACTGATCGCGAACTGTATGAAGTTTTACCGATTATATGGATTTACACTGAAGGTCAAGCAGCTTCCAGACATGAAATGGATATGCCATTCAAAGGAATCTTCTTGATACAGGGACACAAATATGTTCCTGTCATTTGCATTGCATATTCATTGGATAAAAAATTAGTCTTCCTCTTATATGATGAGGTGACATATCATTCAGATATGGCTTGGTCCAGGGTGGTTGGTTTATGTGGTAGTACGCTGCGCCCGAACAGTCAAGTAGAGCTGAAAGGATCTCGTTTTGACAAGACAATACCACCAGATATCTTAGTAGGTCATTAAGTTTAGACCCACATACCTCACCAAGGTTGGTCAATATGCAGGAATTTATGGCTTTTGACATTCAGGTCATTCGCAGATAAGGTGGAAAATCGTTTCCTCTTTTTCCATATCCTTACAGTTACGACAATGGTCGTAAAAATGTAGTCAAACGCGATTTACACACTTGCCGAACGTCCAGTGTCCGGTTAATTCTGCCAGAAAACTTGATATATCCCTTCTATAAAGAGCAACATTAACTTGCCACCCTACATGTATCTAAGTTGCGCTATTCTTGAAGATAAAACTTTTTAAAGTGTACAGTGGAATTTCACTGAAACCGCATTGAAGATATCCAAAGTAGATCCCATTCTGTCTAATTCGTCGGCCTGTTCATTGCCATAGTAGTGTCTGTGCGCAGGGATTCAAATTCAAGTAATGTCATATAGAAGATCTAGCCTTGACAGAGCATTCTTCCGTTGCCTGTCTAATGTTGATGAAGTTGTATAGTCATTCAATTGGAGAAGTGCCACCTGACTGTCGACAAAAATTCCAATATTGTATTACAAGCTGCCATAATCGCAAAAATGTCAGTCTGAAAAACACTACATTCATTCGGAAGACAGTATGAGATGAATATCCCAAGTTCGGCACAGAAAACACCATAACCAACACCACACCACATTTTAGAACCATCTGTATATATCCTGTTGTCATATTCGTACACTAGATTACCCCTACACCGCTAACTCCTGGAGGAAACTCAGACTTTGAACACCTTATCAAAATCTGTATATGGAGTAATATAGTTCGCAGGTTGGTTTACGATCGGAGGCAGTATCCAAAGAATACCCTCGTGGCCATATATTTTAGATATCCAACATCCAGATGCGTTAATTCTGGCTGCGCTGCAGGCAGATGTAGCCATTATGTTAAGATCTATTAGAACAAGGTGCAGTATAATGTTCAGTGCCTCTCAAGAACTAGATTTTAGTGTGCCAGTTATACCAATGCAAGCTGATCTCTGGACTTTATATAGTTGTTCCTCAACATCGTTTTGTATAGTTGCAAAGCAATTGTTCAGTTATTGTTTATTAATTTCCTCCTGACAAATTGACCACTGAAGTTGGCTGTCTGTTTAACCAAAACTAATAATTGGCCAATGCAACAAATCGATTGTTATAACGATCCTGTTTTCATACCCGTAGAACGATTAACACCAAAGTCCCAAAAATTCAAGCATTTGAACATTTTGTTGAAATTTGAGTTGAATGCAAATGTATTCCAATAAGCACCAAAGCTCCAAAAATAAAAGCACTTGAAGATTATGTTGGAATTTGACTGGAAGGCAAATGTAAATATGTTTTAAACTTAAAAAATATTTGAAAAAATATGGATGGAATTTATGTTTACTGTAATTCATTGCTTGACTATAATTCAATGCTTGAATTACACTTGCCTTCAACTTGAATTCCAATAAAAATGCTTATTTTAACATAGACTGTTATTATGATTTTGTAACGATTGGTAAACAGGATAATAAAATGAACTCTGACATCTCTGCTTGTAATACAAAATATTTTTTTCTTATCAAAGAACTCAAACAATCTAATAATATTAATTTCGAATACAACTTATTTCAAAATTAAAGCAATCCCATTACCAAAACCCTAAACACATAAACAGCCACAATAAAAATGAAATATTTCTCCGATTAATGCATTTTCAATAGAAATATAAGGAACAGGCCGAACAAAACCTCTTCAAGAAAAAATATGAGAAAAATTATTTAATTTTCTGGAACTCATCATATGTGAAGTCATAAATTATGAAGGAAAAAATAAAATAAATTTTAACAACAAAAGATGGAAATGAAAAGCATCATAAAGCAATAATAAGTGTAACGAAATGGTCTCCAAAAAATATGAACTCTTAAGAACTAAATACACACACACTGTGCCTGTCATACTAACACAGCAAAATTGGTAGAAAAGGGAAGAAAGATGAAATGAAAAGAAAAGAACTACGAAGAATGAATTATGACAGTACTAATTGACTGAAATATGTTGTAGACTCATTAAAATAGAAGAAACAAAATAAGAAGAAATACAACCAGATAGAGTTGAGTTTGAGTGGTTGGTGGCCTGTTGCGATGCCTGCTTTTCGTCATAAACAACAAGATAAAATTATGAAAATTAAAAAAAAAAAAAAAAAAAATATTAAAAATACAATTATATTTTTAAGGGAAAAAACATGTGAATGAATGAAAACCCAAACGAATGGAGGGGGTAAATGATTTTTTTCATATTTTCAGTTTTATTGTTTTTAATATTTATTTAAAAAATGATTTACAAGTAATTTAGGAAAAGATAACAGGAATTTTTGAGGGAGTTTTCAATTTATTTCAATATAACTTAGAGGTTGAATAAATATACAGCTGTATTTGATAATGATAAACAAAAGTCTAGATCGAATTTTGACAGAAGATTCGAAAAACCGAAAAGTTTTCATATAAAAAAGGGAAAAATGTAGAACAAATTTTAATTTTTTACCCCCCAAAATGGTCGACCTGGATCCGCGACTGTATTAGGGCAACCACAAATTTTCAAAAGTTTAAATCATTTTTTAATGATATCCCAATAATTTTCTTTTCTTTCCCCAAAAATCTGTATTTTGAGGAATATATAGTTTAAAACTGAAACTATTTTGAGAAATTTTTTTATGAAATGCCTTATAAAAACCCTGGCATTCCTATTAACAGTTTCAAACAAAGTTCCTGCTTGATTTAATTTCAGATTTAATCAATTTCAATTCATCCGAATAAAAAAAAACCGTAAAATAGAATTTATGTTATTGACAAGTCATGAAAATCCATACATAATAAAAGATTGTTCCTTAAAACTGACGTCGCGACGCTACGTACTCGTAGATGCTGATAATCAAATATAATTTGGATTATGGAATGTTTGCAGCAGCTACAAACATCGAAAATAATAATGTTTTTGTGCATAAATTTTGATTATTGTAGAGAATGTTTTTTTTTTATTGTGCACGAGACAATAACAACTACACAGCAACAATTCAGAATAATAAGAAAAATATACAAAAAACACTGTGCACAATGGACGAACGAGCGAACAAACTAAGAACGCATTGGCATTTTCTTTTTATATTTGACTAGCCAATGAATCACCCATCGACGACACAACCAAAAATGGTTGAAACACTGACATTTAAAACAAGTTCAGATGCAAAACAATGGATCATTATCCCCCAGATGCAGATGCAGTTAAAAAGATATTCTCCACATACTGCAACAACAACTAGCAACTACAGCAGCAGCATCAGCATCATCGGCACAGATAGAAATTCACTCAAATCACCATATCGAACATGAACGAGAGGAATCACAAACGAACAGGAACAGAAACAGAAAAAATATATTTAACAACAAAAATTCGTACAATATAAGGAAACATATTCCCATAGGTTACATGGAGAGATGGTGGTTTGGACGTTTGGTTTGGTTGGCTGCTTGGTTGGACGACTGATTTGGTTATGGCTGGATTATTTAAACATTCGTTTATTTGTTTGTTAGTTTGGTATGGACGGTCGGCTGGTCGGTCGATTGGGTTGGTGATACGTTATAAAAAATATGTATTTTGTTGTTGTAGTTTTCCAATCCCATTTTTTTTTTCTTCTCGCTGTCTTGTCAATTCATACACTTAAAGATAAGATTTTGAAGCTAAAATTAGCAGACAACTTTGAATCAATTTTTTCCAAAATTACAAGGTCCGACCAATAAATTATGATAGAGGAGACCAAAAAAAAAAGACACGTGTATCGGCGTTTTGAAAGTTTACATCTGAATTTCATTTGAAGGCGGGTTAAAGTTTCCTAACTCTGGCACATTCTTATTGTTAATCTTCATAAGAAACCATATGATCTTTACATTTTAGGTATAAAATGTGTTCCGCAAAGTTATGTAAAATGTTACGAAGAATATTTTTGTAGAATATATTAACCCTCTAAATCCTCAAGACATTGGTCTTTTTTGTCTTTCTTTTAAACAGGGATTTAAAGGGTTAAACTGTTCTGCAAAAAAATTATACGTGAAATTTTACTATAAGTCCCTGTATACATCAAAGCGGAAAATTCAACCAGAAAGTCAGAAAAAAGACATAACAAAAGAGAGCATAGGGTTAATTTCGTATTTATTAAGAATTTTATTTTAAGAACATTTAGGTATAAAATGTATTAAGCAAATTTATGTATAATGTTTCGAAGAACATTTTTGTATAATATGATAACCCTATAAATTCCCAAGGCATGGGTCTTTTTTGTTCTTCTTTTAAAAAAGAGCAACAAACACCATTAAAACAGGGATTTAAGGGTTAAAATGTTCCGCAAAAATATTATCCGTGAAATTTTACTATAAGTCCCTGAATACACCAAAACGGAAAATTCAACCAGAAAGTTAGAAATAAGGCACAACAAAAGAGAGCTTACGGTTAATTTCGTATTTAATAATCTTCCAAGTCTGACAAGCAGAACAAAAACCGGAAGATTGTTTAACACATGATATAAAGTCCATATTTGATTGAAACTACACAAACTGAATTTTCCGTTTTTTATCTCCTTTGTTTTAATTTATCGAAATAAAAAAAACTGTCAACAAATTTCCTTAAAAACCTTAATAGGAGGACGGGCCAAAAGGTCCGAGACTTTTTCCATGAAACACAGTTTTTTGGATAAAAAATCATTTTATTTTTCAACATAGTCTCCATTGAGCTCTACACACTTTGTCCAACATTCCTGCAATTTTTGATTCCCTTCCAAAAAATAAGATTTGTCGAGTTCATCAAAATATATATTTATTTCAAGAATCAAGAAATAGCCACTTGAGGCTAAATCCGGAGAATAGGGCGGATGAGGGAGCAATTCGTAGCCTGATTAATGGATTTTTGTCATGAAAACTGCACATTAGGATGGCCCATAATAAACGAAAGTTGGATTTTTACCAGTCTCATCCCCCCCCCAGTTTGGTGAACATTGGTAAAAAAATCATGCTGAAAAAATTGTATGTAAATCGGTTGGGGTTAAGAAAGAAAGCCCTCTGAAGTTTTGAGATGCATTTACAAGGGGAAAAAATGCAATTTTTTCAGTTTTTGTAAAAATTTTGCCATTAAAAAATTAAAATTTAATTTAAAAGAATCAAAATGTGTACGTAATTGTCCGTCTAATGAGACATAAAAAACAGAAATTGGTTAAAAAATGTTAAAATTATTAGAAATTCCCCAGGCCATTAAGGTGTCTCAGGGCATTAGAACAAGAAATGTAGGAACAAAAAAAAAATGTTTTGATAAATATAAAAAAAAATCCATATTTACTTGTCTATGATCTTTTGTCTTCGTACACAGAAAAAACTATTTTTTAAACCGTTTCAATTCAAATATTTGTCACATATTGAACTGGTTTCAATTATTTCATAATTAAATCAAGTATTCATTTGCTCAAAAACAAAATTTCTTGATATTTTCTATTGAATTTTGATTTTTGAATTTGATTATTTTGACAATTGAATATACAATTTTCGTTATTGGTTGAATTTCAAATACAAAAATTATTGAATAGATAATTTTCGTGATTGAAAACACATTTTTGGTTATTTTTTGTGTTTCAATTACGAAAATTATCTATTCAATAATTTTTATATTTGAAATTCAACCAATAACGAAAATTGTATATTCAATTGTCAAAATAATTAAATTCAAAACTCAAAATTCAATAGAAAATATCAAGAAATTTAGTTTTTGAGCAAATGAATACTTGATTTAATTGTGAAATAATTGAAACCAGTTAAATATGGGATAAATGTTTGAATTGAAATATTATTTTTTATGTGTAGGATCCGTTAACCTATTCCCAGGTATGACCAAAAAAATAAATTTTTTTAACTGTAGTTTCAAAACTCCATTTTCAAATTTCTAAAAATTTTGTTAAACAAATTTCAGAATTTTTTGATCATCTCATTTGGAATTTATTGAGAATAGAATAGGGAATAAAAATATGAAAAAATTATGAAAATATCTCTTAAAGTTTTTCCGTACCTGCGATTCAAATTTTGTAATTTTGGAGAAAAACAAATTATTTGGCCATTTTTTGTTGAATGAGCTATATTTCCTTACTGTTATGAATTTTAAGTAAAACCTATTACATAATTCTAAATACACTCTGAAAGTTTTACTAAGATTGAAAAAAATATTAAACCTTAAAATGTACAATTTTTCAATATTTGGAATTTCTAATTTAAAACAAGTAAGAAAGTATGGTCGGTCAAGCCCGACCATATAATACCCTACACTAAGTAAAAAAGCAAAACAATTTTCTTTTAAAATTTCAATAATTTATATTTTTGAGTGATTTTCGGAAGTGAACCTTATATGGGGGCTATGACGAATTATGGACCGATCACCATGTAATTAGGTCGTGTGATTTGTGTCTATATGAAAGTTTACTATGTTGAATTTTGTGTGTATACCAACATTTTTAAGCGATTTATGCACGTTAAAATGATTTTCGGAAGCGGGTATATATGGGAGCTATGACTAATTATGGACCGATCGTAAAAAAATTTGGTGACATGAATTTTGTGTGTATAAAAATTATTTGGAGCGGAATTTGTGGAGATACATTTATAAATTAAACATTTATGACCGATAAAGTCCAATTTCGGGAGGACATTTGTATGGGGGCTAGGTAAAATAATGGACCGATTTCAGCCAGTTTCAATAGGCTTGGTCCTTGAGCCGAAAAAATAATATGTATCCAATTTCATCGAAATATCTTCAAAATTGCGACCTGTACTCTGCGCACAAGGTTTACATGGACAGCCAGCCGACCAGACGGACGGACGGACATCGCTTAATCGACTCAGAAAGTGATTCTAAGTCGATCGGTATACTTTAAGGTGGGTATTTTTGAGCGTTAGAAACATCTGCACAAACGCATAATACCCTCCCCAATATGGTGGTGTAGGGTATAAATAGCGAAATGTTATTTATTTTTAAGCTGATTTTGATTAAACTTAAGACAAATAACATGAAGTCTAGTATATAAAATAAGAGCACACAAAGATAAATTAAGCCCTAATGGCATTTTAATTTTTTTTTACTTTTTTCTGAAATTGACTTTTTCTCAACTTTCATTTTATGGTTTTTTATTACCTACTAAAAAACCTTAAAAATAAAAGTTGATTAATAATAATTAAGTTAATTAATATAATTTTATCTAAAATTGCAATCATAAAAGTGATTGATTTGATTAAAATTTTGTTTGAAATTTGTTTAAACTTTTAATTGTTTTAATAACATTTTAATTAAAAATTATTTCAATCAAAGGTATTAGATTTAATTAATAATATAATTCTTATGATTGAAGAAAATTTGTAATTGATATAATCAATTTCGTAATTAAATAAAAAGCAACAATTTTTCAATTTTTTAAAAATTAAATTTAATGTTGACACTTAGGTGTACAAAACCCATATAAATATCTTTATATGTATTCAGCTAGTATTTATACTAAAACTGTAAACGAAATTTGCAATAAACCTTACTGCGCATGTCCAAAATATAGTCGACTTTTTCGTTGACAAAGCAATACTTAAGCACAGGCATGGCAGTTGTCTTAAATTAGTAAGTTTCTGAGCAACATAAGACTTAATAACAGGACATACAGGTCAATCAGGGCTGCTGCCGGGTTGAACAAACCAGTTGGTGTACATGACTTGATTGACACGGAGGGTTCCGTGATATCTGATGATGTGGGAAAAGCTGGTCTGCTGGCGGACGATTTCTCCCGTACTCATCGGAATGGACAGATATCAACCTCTGACACTTTTCAGACGATCGTGAGGGATAGGGTAGGCGCATTGCGTGATAGGACGCCTTTGTTTACGTTTGATGATACGACGACCGCCGATGGAGTTGGCCCAAATGAATGTGGCCTAGTCAGGGCAGGGATGATTGGCGATGCTTTGAGGAGGAGAGCGAATAAGAAATCTTGTGGAGTGGACGGTATTCCTGACATCGTCTTGAGGAGGACACGCAGTGACACCTGGAACTTCTTGGCTATATTGTTCAACCATTGCTTGAATATTGGGTACTTCCCGAGGGCATGGAAAAGGGCCCTTGTTGTCCCAATATTGAAACCCAGGTCTGATCCAGGACGGAGCGTGAACTACAGACCAATTTCTCTCCTATCTCCCTTTGGTAAATTGCTGGAGTACTTTTTACTTTCTAGGATTAATGATAGGATATCTGATGGGAACATCCTTACGGACTGTCAATTTGGTTTCAAAGGCGGGCACTCTACTAGTCATGCCCTGATGGTATTTTCGGACTACGTGGCTAGGGGTCTGAATAGGAGGCATCCCACGATCACGGTCAGTTTGGATTTCTCCAAGGCGTTCGACACTGCTTGGCAGGAAGGCATCATCTTCAAAATGATGAATTTTGGTTTTGACAGGAGCATATGCAGGATCGTGTTGGATTTTCTGACTGATCGCACGTTCTCTGTGAAGGTCCTTGACGCACGCTCGGTTGAAAAGGCAGTGACTTCAGGTGTCCCTCAGGGATCGCTGCTGGGTCCTGTTTTATATAACGTTTTTATGGCTGATATCCCTAAACCTGCTGACGGTGACCTCCTGCTCGTTTACGCTGACGATATCCTCATTGCATCTTCGGGACCTCGAGCTAGGACCATCAACAGTCGAGTTAACGACTACTTGGCTAGACTGGAACCCTATTTTGCGAAGTGGCGACTACGGCTAAATGTGGACAAAACGGTGGCAGTTATGATCAAGGGAAGGCGCAAGCATCTGTACCCCAACAGCAGATCCTACATCCCATCTCTTATGATAGGCGGTGAATTGATCACGGTTTCGGATAGAATGAAGTATCTTGGTGTGATATTTCATGAGAACTACGAGTTCTACCGTCATATTGACTATGTTCTGGAGCGCACTAAGCGCTCTTACGCGATCTATAGGGGGATTCTCGGTCGACAAGGGGGTCTGGATAGGAGGATTGGTCTCCTGTTGTATCGCCAGATAATTCGACCTCTCATGTCCTATGCCTTTCCAATCTGGTCCAGAATATCTTCTGCCCAGATGGAGAGGCTTAGGATATGGGAGAGGAGAATTTTGGTCGCATGTTTGGGCCTAAGGCGCAGACTGGGGCCTGATGGTGTCTTGAGGAGACCGTCCTGTAGGTCGATTTACGGGGCGATAGATTTCGACAGGATTGATGCCTACATGATGGGGACGGCTGTGCAATTTCTCGGGAGAGCTCGTTCTCTTGACAATGGCCTGGTGCGCGAATGTTTTGAAAGGGCGGGGAATTTGGAGGCCACCCAGATCTCTAGATACTTGTCACCGACGGACATCCTCACATTGAATGAGGCTGGTCTACTCTACGATAGTGCAAACCTCCTATTTTTCCACAGGAGGATAGGTACATTTGATATAGTTAATGTAGTATATAACACTGCCCAATAGGCCGTTGGCCGAACCTTTTGTATATATTTTTCCTTCTGAATCTTTTGTAAATATTTTTTATTCTTCTGTATATATGTATATTCCTTTTGTTCTTATTATTTATTTTTAGTCTAGCTTTAACTTAGTATTAGATAAAATTGAGGGCCTCCCCTTTTTTCCATTTTTTGGGGGAATATGGATTTATTGATTGATTAATGTTAAGTTTGATGTAAATATTTATTAATGTAGAATAGCTGCTAATATGTAATTAGGTTAAGATATGGTAAGTCCCCGGAGAGTACAAGGTACGTTAGGGGTGGATGTATGATTATAAGTAGGTTAAGCTAACCATGTGTAAAATTGAATTTTTTGGAAATAAATTGAAATTGAAATTGAAATTGTTGTCTTAAATTAATTTTTGCTTAGACATGCGCAGTAAAGACATAAATTGAATTATCTTAAAAAACGCAAGTATGTGTATCTGTTGGCAGAAATTGTACGCTTGTGCATCAGCTATTTATACTAAAACTTTAAACCGAAGCGTATGGGAATTTTTGTACTAAAGTGATGAACGAACGAAAATGTCTACAAGTTTAGTCAGTTAAATGTATTGCACAGTTATTACAGAACTTTTTAGTTTTGTAAATTGTGAATTGTTTGAGGTATCTTAATGAAATTTCACATGTTTAGAGTTGAGGTGTTTTCGAGTTGACTTGGAATAATGTAAATTTTACTTCTGGGTGGTAGTGTTTTCTCGCAAAGAAAACATTTGAAATATCTTTCGCTTTCTATGGCATAAATTATCGTGTTAAGCTTAGTACTCTGTTCAAAATTTCGTCCGAAATGCTGTCAAACAAGAAGTTTGGGGTAATTTTAACTCCAAGTGATATTAAGGTTTAATTTTAATTTTTGTGCTATTATTACAAATACTAGACTTCATGTTATATTTTTCTTAAGTTTCATCAAAATAGGTCCAAAAATATATAACATTTCGCTATTTTTCCATGAAAAATTCCAAATAATGAAAAATTTGACATTTGACTTTCTCGATTTGAGGGTTGACGTTTTCCGATTTTAGTAAATCTTTCAGACTATATTTAAAATTATATGGACTATAATATTCTGAATAGCTTTTATTTAAAAATCATAACAGTAAGGAAATTCGGCTCATTCGCCAAAATATGGCCAAAAAATTAGTTTTTCTCGAAAATCGCAAAATTTAAATCGCAGGTACGGAAAAACTATAGGAGGTATTGACATAATTTGTTCACATTTTTATTCCCCATTATGTTGACAATAAATCCCCAAGTGATGATCAAAAAATTCTGAAATTTGATTAACAAAATTTTTAAAAATTTGAAATTGGAGTTTTGAAACTTCCGTTAAAAAAAATATTTTTTTTTGGTCATACCTGGGAATAGGTTAACGGTATCCTACGAAGACAAAAACTCATATACAAGTAAACATGTATATATTTTAAGTAAAAATAAGCTCTTATTTTAATATTTCTCAAAATATGCTAATTTTGTTCATACGTTTCTTGTTCTAGTGGCCTGAGACACGTTAATGGCCTGGCGATTTTTTAATAACTTTAACATTTTTTATCCAATTTTTGTGTTTTATGTCTTATTAGAACGACAAATAAACAACAATAAGGAATGGTGACCTCTCTCAATCGGAAATAATATTTTCCCAGTTGTGTACTTGTTTAAAATGCAAACGATTCTGGTGGCTTATTTACGATTAATCAAAATTTGGAGAGTTTCAGTTTTAGAGGACTAGTTAAAACAATAATTGATGAACGATGGTGTCTAGTCATTCAAGCTGATAGGTCCTATAATGCACTATATCCCGGCATCCAACAAGATTTCCATGATAGACAAGTGTCCTATTCAGGTCTTTTAATTATATTTAAAATGAGAAACAGTTAAAAAATAACGACAGATTCTGAAGTCGAAGTATTCAAGTAAAAAGAGAACAGTTTTATTTATGAAGCGGGACTACTGATACATTTCACAAACAGGTTAGTAGCGGAAAAAATACTTCCCCTTGTGTTCCTAAATGTATCTTAATCATGGTCTATTGTCTACATTTATTTATTTTCAGTGTAGCCAAATAAAAAATAAATATTTACGTGATGTTTGCTGTAAAGTGAGTGGTAGACTACTACAACAACAACAACAACATTAACAATAACAGGCAGCAGTAGTAACAACAAAAATAAGAATAATCAGTTTTTCTTCCTCAGCTTCTTGTGGAAGAAGATGATGGTCGATTGTAACGAATGTTATGGCTGTTATTGATACGAATACTATTTCCTTGCATCAGCTGCTGCCACTGATAGATAGTATTTTTTGTTGCTGATGTTGTTGCTGCTGATGTTACTGCTTATTGATTACATTCCTATGGGCCATTTTCGGTTTGAACTAAACGAAATAATAGTGCAACATCAGTTGAGACAGTTGCCACCATAAGACATTGTTGCTTACTTTACGTTCGTTGCTGATATGGTTTGAATATATAACCTTAAGGTTTCTTGTTGCTGATGTTGTTGCTGTTTATTTTACGCTTGCATGCCAAGCATGTTCAAGTATTTTGTTGATGTTGCCATGTTGTTGGTTGATCGGTATGCCAAGAACATTCACAGATTTCTTTTTTTTGAACATTGGATGAATTTGTGGCGATCGCTGAAGATGAGATGTTCTTTTTATTCGTTTGTCTGTTGCCTTTTTTACGGTTCTTTGTTGCTGATGCTACTTCTGATGTTGCTATTGTTGTTATTGTCGATGTTGATGACGATGATGATGCAGATGCTGCTGGTGCTAGTGGTGGTGGCGATTGTAGTGATGGCGATGCTCGTCCCAATGATATTGGTTGGTTTGCTATTATTTTGGCTGAGCTTGAGTCTGATGCTGTTGCCGATATTTTGTTTTGTTGCTTTTTGGTTGGTAGGCTGCTGTCTAGTCCATTGGTTATAGAAAAATGTTGAATGCTTAAGCAATATGAAATTCAATGCCTTCAGGAGCCATTATTGCACATGCACATGTTTAGTTACATGGACAAAAGAGCACTAAATAAATGTTTTTTAATATATTATAGACCATAACAGGGTCGTAGCTCAACTGCAATTCATAAATGTATTTATATATGTTTATAGATAATGTTAAGACCAGAAGGTATACACGCAAGGAGATTAATTGTATCCATATCGATTATAAATACCATACATTAAGATGGCTATAAAACAGAAAATGTTTTATAGAAATTTGACTGTCTGGAGCATACAATTTTCTATAGAAATTTGTCTGTCTTTAGCAGACAATTTTCTATAGAAATTTGTCTGTCTTTAGCAGACAATTTTCTATAGAAATTTGTCTGTCTTTAGCAGACAATTTTCTATAGAAATTTGTCTGTCTTTAGCAGACAATTTTCTATAGAAATTTGTCTGTCTTTAGCAGACAATTTTCTATAGAAATTTGTCTGTCTTTAGCAGACAATTTTCTATAGAAATTTGTCTGTCTTTAGCAGACAATTTTCTATAGAAATTTGTCTGTCTTTAGCAGACAATTTTCTATAGAAATTTTGTCTGTCTTTAGCAGACAATTTTCTATAGAAATTTTGTCTGTCTTTAGCAGACAATTTTCTATAGAAATTTTGTCTGTCTTTAGCAGACAATTTTCTACAGAAATTTGTCTCTCTTTAGCAGTAAATTTTCTATAGAAATTTTGTCTGTCTTTAGCAGACAATTTTCTATAGAAATTTTGTCTGTCTTTAGCAGACAATTTTCTATAGAAATTTTGTCTATCTTTAGCAGACAATTTCTATAGAAATTTTGTCTGTCTTTAGCAGACAATTTTCTATAGAAATTTTGTCTGTCTTTAGCAGACAATTTTCTATAGAAATTTTGTCTGTCTTTAGCAGACAATTTTCTATAGAAATTTTGTCTGTCTTTAGCAGACAATTTTCTATAGAAATTTTGTCTGTCTTTAGCAGACAATTTTCTATAGAAATTTTGTCTGTCTTTAGCAGACAATTTTCTATAGAAATTTTGTCTGTCTTTAGCAGACATTTTTCTATAGAAATTTTGTCTGTCTTTAGCAGACAATTTTCTATAGAAATTTTGTCTGTCTTTAGCAGACAATTTTCTATAGAAATTTTGTCTGTCTTTAGCAGACAATTTTCTATAGAAATTTTGTCTGTCTTTAGCAGACAATTTTCTATAGAAATTTTGTCTGTCTTTAGCAGACAATTTTCTATAGAAATTTTGTCTGTCTTTAGCAGACAATTTTCTATAGAAATTTTGTCTGTCTTTAGCAGACAATTTTCTATAGAAATTTTGTCTGTCTTTAGCAGACAATTTTCTATAGAAATTTTGTCTGTCTTTAGCAGACAATTTTCTATAGAAATTTTGTCTGTCTTTAGCAGACAATTTTCTATAGAAATTTTGTCTGTCTTTAGCAGACAATTTTCTATAGAAATTTTGTCTGTCTTTAGCAGACAATTTTCTATAGAAATTTTGTCTGTCTTTAGCAGACAATTTTCTATAGAAATTTTGTCTGTCTTTAGCAGACAATTTTCTATAGAAATTTTGTCTGTCTTTAGCAGACAATTTTCTATAGAAATTTTGTCTGTCTTTAGCAGACAATTTTCTATAGAAATTTTGTCTGTCTTTAGCAGACAATTTTCTATAGAAATTTTGTCTGTCTTGACAAGCTTTATAAACTGAACCACCTTATTATGCATTCGTATGTAGTTTATAATGAAAAGTGAATATTTGCTTGATATTAATCACATTATTAGAAAGACTTGGTAAATAAAATTAAATCGGAAACGGAAAAAATATTTCAAATAAATAAATTCTGATAAATTGAGTTAATAAACTGTTTCACCTGCTTCTATATAAGAAACCTATTAACACACAGGTTGGCTGAACTGAAGTAATTGAAAAACCAATCTGTAAGAATACAATCTGAAGTTCTGAATGAAATCTGTTTTCCCTTTGCAGTAGTGACGTCCCTTCCTATTCCATTCTACTACCGCTCTGAAATCTTTGTTTGATTTCTGTTTTTAGTACTAGTTGCATTGTTTAGCGAAATTTAAATGCAAAATAACAGAGAACCAAAATTAGCATTTGTAACAATAGCGAATTGCTAAAGAAATATTATAGAACCCAAGCTGACCTCCAATTTCTATTTGTTGCTGTGTGTTTTGTTTAAAACAATACCAAACGGCAGCAGCAGCAGCAATTGCCCAAACGAACCAAGACAACACAAAAAAAAAGAACTGAACAGAAGAAACAAATAAATATCGATGGGCATTTAATAAAAATTCATAGGAAAACCTTAAAGCAGTTAAATAACTACTGTTTATTTTAGTTCAAATATTTTACTCCCATTCCAGAATAGAGCTGGAGAGCTGAAGTAGAGCGAGTGAAACAAGGATGTGCAACATGATGATGATGATGATGGCAGTGCAGTGTTGCTATACTTACATTGGTTCGTACAATATATTTCATGGTTGTTTTGGCAATAGTGGGCACTAAATTTTTGTATTGGCAACGTGTGATGTCGTCTGTGACGTTTATTTTACATGCATCTTAAGCTTCTTTAGCCAGCCATTTTTATTTCTTTTCAGTTTTTTTTTTGTTTCGTTGCTGCTGCTGGTTCAAAAGCTTAAACATTATCAAATTGTACATGTTGTTTTGATGACAACAATGTCCCTTAGTTTACTCTAAACTTCTTAGTTTTCTTGATTTTTTTATTTAATTTTTTTGTTCCGAAAATTCCGCGCCATATTTGTATCATGTTTTCCACTTTGTGTTCGCGTATTTCTTTCCTTTTTTAATTTATCTAAGATTTTTGATTGTGTATTTGTTTTTGCTGTTCTCTTCGACTTCTGGAGCAAATCGTTACAGCGCCACACAATCATTTTCATACGTTTCAATATGTTTCTACTGTATTCCTTCCCATTACGATTTCTGTGATATTCCATCAGAGTGCTTTAGGAAAAACCATTGTTTGTGTTGTTTTGTGTTATTTTTTTTCCTTTTTAGAGTGTTGCATGTGGATGAGGACAAACTCTCAGTTTATTACAAACTTTGATATTTTATGTGAACGCGTGCTTAGAATGATCGTTTGAATGTGTTTTTTTCTTCATCTACTGCTAGTACGTTTCATTTGAAAAATGTCGTAAAGTACATTTGCAATACAAAAAGAAAAGAAATGTATTGGAATTGGTTTATATGTATAAGTACAAGACCAAATACGTAGATGGAAATGTAATAAAAAGAAATTTGTTTGCTGCCATGGGAAACATTGAGTGCAAGGACTTGTGCGAAATTAATATATGATATTTGCAGCACTGCATAGAGCTAGCAATAAAGCAAAAATTCTTACAATTGCTTTAGGATCGAAAATATGAGCTGGTTCATATTCGTCAACTTTACTTGAGCAACTCTTGAGTTTACAGAATAGAGAGGAGAGGAAATTGGAAAGACTTTCCTATTTTACTTGTGCAAGTCTTGAGTTTATAGAAGAGAGACAAAGAAAATCTTTCCAATTTCCTCTCCTCTCTCTTCTATAAACTCAAGACTTGTGTGAACCAGTACTAACAGTTATTTTAAAGGAAGAAGTTGATAATTTCTATCTAACTAACGAATACATATCGTTGTAGACTGGAGCTTATAAGTCCTGACCAAGGGTTAACCGTTGCTGTATTGGAGCAGTACATAATTTGTTTTACAGTCACGAATCCAGATTCCGAAGCAGGAGAAAATTACTGAATGCTAAATTAATGATCTCTGTATTTATAATTAAACTGCGAATGGGTGATTCAAAACTAACATTCTCGGAGTTTTTAAAAACTCTGACTGCTAAAATAATGATCTCTGAGTTGACAATTTAACAGCAAAATGGATATTCGATAGTCCATATCTAGTTTATTTAGAACTGAAATATTCGTTTAGTCCAAAGAGCTGAAGTACTTTCAGATTTTTCTGAATTAAAGAAAGCAACAGTTTATGCTTACCCTCTACAATTGAGCAATATACTATGAGACCTAAACCTTCATCCTACCAATGACATAGGAAGATGCACCTAAGTCCTTTGCAGAGGAAACCACACTAATTATGGATAATGAGAGCCCACAGTTCTGATTGTCACTAAAACATATATGACCAAACGAAGTAAGCAGAGTTAAATAATAAATATTTGATACCGGCTATCAAACTTTTTCACATTTATTAGATCAAGAACGTGCTCAACCAAAAGTTTAAGCTAAAAGTGACTGATCGGAGAGAAACTAGATTAGACCTGTCGCTACTGAATAAGTGAAAAGTACTATGATGGAAATGAGGCTTATCTTCCCACCAGGCTAAGATATATTACTACAGAGACTATATTTTATTGGTGGGAGAGAGAAATGATGGGAAAGAAAACCTTCTTGCATTAAAACTAGATAAATAAGAACCTGTGTGAATTGAGAATGCGAATTTCTGTTAACCTATCTAGACTACATTTACATTACTTCGTAGGTTCCAAATTATTCAGATGATTGCTCTCTGCCACTTGTCAAGCTTTACCAGCTAAAATCAATCTCTTACTGATAAGACCCCTCCACAAGTGATTTTGGATGGTCTCACAAATAAGGCAACTCGAAATACTGAAATTCTTGTGTATTTTTTGCTTACGCGATCTACGAGACCTAATGATGTTGCCAATTTAACTTCAGGCCGTATCAACCTAAAAGTGTTGTCTCACGTATTTGAGCTCCTTGAATGGGATTCTTATTTATTAACTTTCCGGAAGAAGCTATGTAAGTTTAAGTGGTTACCAACACTCCTAAACATAGGTGTTATGGGAACATGCGCATCTGTTTGGAAGCGCTAAAAGATTCTCATATAGGTTTCAATTCCTAGAACTAAAGAGAGTTGAGATGGTATTTGATACCGGCAATCCAACTATTTCACATTTATTAGATCGATGAAGTTCCCAACCACCAGTTTAAGCTAAAATCTAAATAATAGATCGGAGAGAATCTAGTTTCTCTCCTATCCCTACTGAATAATTGAAAAGTACCATGATATCTAGCAATCTCTCCACGAGGTTAAGATATAATGGTACAGAGGCTATATCTCATAGCTGGGAGGGAAAGTTTATGGATTAAAACTAGACAAATAAGAAACTGTATGAATACGAGAACGCTGATTTCGGTTAACCTGTCTAGACTCTATTTACGGAACTTAATTGTGGAGTTAACTGGTCACATTCGCTAAAAGGGACTCATCTGTATTAACTTAGCGGTTACGCTAACTGTAGGTGTTTATGCATTCTCTAATGAGTTATGTAAGTATAAGAGGTTACCACCCATCCTAAACATGGGTTCTATGAGAACATATCCAGATTTTTAGAAGTGATAATAGATTCACGTCCAGATTTTCATAAAATCATCTTCAGTTGGGTAAATTTTTAAAATTCTGTATTTAATATTATTTTGAAAGTATTGTATATTTTAATCTACTTGACATATCAATAGATAGATTTAAATCTTAAATAAGCTTGAGTAGAAGATTCAATGTCATAATTTTATATAGAGGAAATTGGGCGAAAGATGATCTTGTTACAACATATCGGATCCGTAAAAAGTAAAAACAGCGGCAATAAAGAGATGGACTAGTGATTGACAGTCAAAATTTATACAATTATCACATGCATTTTTCTCAGAAAGACTGGAAGTCTGAAGAAAACACATAGCCAAGGAACACTGAAATATCTAGGAAGAGACTGTTTCAGCAGAGAGAGAAGCGAGAATATCCATCACTTCCAACCGCAATAAGTCCCTAACAAAACAAAATTTATGCAATTATCACATGCATTTTTCTCAGAAAGACTGGAAGTCTGAAGAAAACACATAGCCAAGGAACACTGAAATATCTAGGAAGAGACTGTTTCAGCAGAGAGAGAAGCGAGAATATCCATCACTTCCAACCGCAATAAGTCCATAACAAAACAATTCAAAATCAAATGACACATTAGTGCAATATCACAATTCACTTTTTTAAATAAAACTCGAAGCCTGAAGACAACACATAACGAAAAACCATTGAAATCTCTAGTTTTGTTTAAACAGGGTGTTCCAGCATCGATATTGTTATGCTACGATCAGAATAAAGAAGCCTGAATTTCCATCACTTCCAACCGCTATCAGTCCCTAACAAAACAATTCAGTTGCACGAACGAATTGTGTCAAATAGGATCTACATACGTACGAGGAGATATGTGCACGATCCGTCTATTTCAGACGCAAAGAATATTAAACGGCATAATACAGGAGTCGATCCAATACAACTGAGGTTAGGGTGGAGCAACAAGCTTAATGCATTGTAGTATCACTTATCCTCAGCATGTTTCCAAGAGCATTCAGTACACTCCCCATATATTTAACTGTTCAGCCAACTAACTGTCCCAGTATCACAATTCCTTAATGCAGAAACCCCAGATTAATTATTGTAATATTACTGTTACACGAATAACGAACGAAGGCATCCATGCTCATCCATCTCAGCCATCCTTCATCTTGAATCTTGGAAATAAAATATCTAAAAATGTCCTCCTCCACTTTCAGCAACTTCTACAGAAGATAGAAGTCAGTCAATAGTGATCACAGTTAATATAAACAGCAGCTGATACCGTGTTAAAGCAATTGACCGACGCACTGTAGCTCATATCTCAATTTCATCGGCCAAAAGTCCAACTTTGTGTTAACTCCGATTTCACCACCATAGTGGGGTTTGTGCAGATGTTTGTAACGCCCAAAAATATTAGTCTAACACCCACCTTAAAGTATACCGATCGACTTAGAATCACTTTCTGAGTCGATTAAGCGATGTCCGTCCGTCTGGTCGGCTGGCTGTCCATGTAAACCTTGTGCGCAGAGTACAGGTTGCAATTTTGAAGATATTTCGATGAAATTTGATAAATTATATTTTTTCGGCTCAAGGACCAAGCCCATTGAAACTGGCTGAAATCGGTCCATTATTTCACCTAGCCCCCATACAAATGTCCTCCCGAAATTGGACTTTATCGGTCATAAATGTTTAATTTATATATGTATCTCCACAAATTCCGCTCCAAATAATTTTTATACACACAAAATTCATGTCACCAAATTTTGTTACGATCGGTCCATAATTAGTCATAGCTCCCATATAGACCCGCTTCCGAAAATCACTTTAACGAGCATAAATCTCTTAAAAATGTTGGTATAAACACAAAATTCAACAGAAATAACTTCCATATAGACATAAATCACACGACCTAATTTCATGGCGATCGGTCCATAATTAGTCATAGCTCCCATATAATGCCCTCTTCCGAAAATCATTCACGAAAATTAATTATAGTGTAGGGTATTATATGGTCGAGCTTGACCGAACAACTTCCTTACTTGTTTTTATCTGCTTACAAATTTTTTATAAGTAAAGCTGATACTAAAAATAAAATATCCGCCTTTTCATACTAAATGCTATAAAAAATTAAAAGTTCAACTTTAACCTTAAATTGCTCAACAGCTGCTGAACCGATTTTAATGAAATTAAAACTAGAGAAAAACTCAAGAAGTTATCTGTCCATCAAAAAAAAATGTCTAAAATATCTCTATCGGTGCAAAAGTTACAGAGTTTTGGCCGATGAAAAATGATATTTAGACAGTCTCTGATGACTCGTTGGTGCGTAATAGTAGAGTATCCAGGATCAAACGGTCAATTTTCACTTCTAAGAGCGAAATCCCACAGTGTATCCGTGACAAAATTACCGGTATCCGGTAGATGCCGATTATAGAATATCTGGAAATGAATTTCATATAAATATCCTTAGTAGATATCAGGTTAGCTTGGATATCGGTCTTTGAAGCATTTTACCTAGACTCTCATAGGTAGTTTCCCCCAGTTCCTACTGTGGTGATTGACTTAGAGAAGCATCCATCCCGGAAACTTCGAGCATGTTCATTTTGTCGCAGACTTTATCCAGACTGTCATGTATGGTAGCATGTCCAAAGTTCCTACGGTTCCTTGCGTCCAAAGTATTGAGTCTGATAGCCATAATATCAATAGAAAACTAGTTTATTTTAAGATCCTGACTTCGTGGAATGATATTTTCAAACTTCATTTGGAGTATTTATTTCTAGTTGTAAATTAAGGACATGTGAAATCAAATATACTTCCATCTGCTAATAAGGCCATGTAATAGATAAGGCCTGAGGATAAGATTATTATACTGAATTATTGCTACATCTGGAAGATATGATTTTGTTGGCGCTAATGGATGGACTCGCAGACAGTAACCATGACTCTTTCATTACTTTCAGTACTCCCAAATAAATAAAGGAGGTTGAAATGATCAGGTGTTAGAAGGTTTTTAGTTTGCTTAAAGCTGAACGAGGTTGGACAATTATCCAATTGCACCAAACAATACGATATGATGCGAATTTATTATTTTTCATATTTTGGGAGAATAAATACTTACTAATTCATACTTATTTTGTTTTTGTCTTAAAAAACTGGAGAGATATTAAAAAGAAATTCCAAATTCTTATTTTCTACAAATTCTATCCTCATAGTACTAACAAAACATAGCTGTGCCAAACATTTCCCCCACCAGCATCTTATATACATAATATTTAAATAAAATTTTATTGTTTTCTTAACAAAATAGGCAAAAGCAACAAATGAACTTTAACAAATTCAAATCTAAAATAAAAAAAAAATTCAAAAGGATACCAAAATAAGTCTAAATATAAAAATTTACGACTTCGATCTATTTAAACTTAAATAAATGCGAAAAATGTCGGAAATTCTACGAAAAAAAGGAAATGCATAGAAATGTAATAAAGTTTATTAAAAAAGATACACCAAAACAATAACTACAATAGAAAGGACAAAAGAACTGAAAACCTAAAACTACCTTAAGATAAAAATGCAACAAAAGAGCAGCTACAATTTACAACAAATACAAACGATTAATGTAGCAGTAGCTGTAAAAAATATCTAACAGCAAACCAAGCACATTAGATGGTGGAGATGTTAGTGGCAGTGGCAGTAATGTGATATTAAACAAACAGAAGCGACCAACTAAAAACGTATTTATGTTGCAACTTGCAATACACATATGTATGTATAAGCAAGTGTTGATTTAACTACTTGCTACATGGCAATAGAATCAATGCACAAAGATACAAAAAGCGCAAGGATACAAGGAAGATGTCGAGGAACCAGAGTACAAGGTACATACGAGTAAATAAATAACATGAACAAGAACGATGGCTACATAAACATGGTATTAGCATGCAATATTTGAATACTCTTCGTATGTTTTTTTTCCTCTCTTTTTCTTACAAATAAAATTTATACAAATTTGTTAAAGCCATCCACAGTAATTTAGTGTTTGTGTATGATTTTAATAATACAACTAGAAAGAGGTTAGTTAACCTTTAGATAGACAAAGAGGTGATGGAAGGCAGTTGGATTTTAAAATTCAAATCTAATAAAATGGAAAACAAATATTGACATTCTTAAATTGAAAATATCTTGAAAACTGCGTTTTTGCAATATTTGTT
The DNA here is from genome assembly GCF_958450345.1 of Calliphora vicina. Lineage (NCBI taxonomy): Eukaryota > Metazoa > Arthropoda > Insecta > Diptera > Calliphoridae > Calliphora > Calliphora vicina. Next base: position 106,760,027 of record NC_088781.1, on the reverse strand, counting down.
CTTACCGAACCACAATAACGTAGTTGTTGTTATTATTTGGGGTCCAGTAAGTAAACTCAAACAAGTTTCTTGAAAGAGCCATGTGAATACTGGTCCTTTTGCCTGCGAGAAAGGTCCAGACCATTTTGGAGATTCTACAAGGGGTAATCGTAGACCACCTGAGTTCCTTCAACTCTAACGGCCAATCTTCGATCATATTCGATGCACAAAGTTATATGAATGTCTCTATGCCACACAATTTCGTCCAAGAGGAACACGTTCCTTACACATTCGTCAGTATTTACATTGACTTGGAAGTCTTCATATACTGTATCCCATAAAAACACGGCACTGTATTTTCATAGCTGGTTCAGGGAATTAGTGCCATTAAGAAGACATTTTGACTTTAATACGCTGGAGCTTAGAGCCCAAATTGATGCTTGATGGTGTTAATTTCCGACTAGAAAAATGTACAGGTATTGAACAACCTGGAACCACCCGTTTTCCTCTGTATAGTTCAATAAATTCGTGCATCAGCACGACTGATTCTTTGAGTTTTAAGGCTGAATTAGTACATAACACATTTGATGTAAAAGTCTAGGGGAGATATACTTCGTCCCAAGACTTGAGTGGAACTCATTGATCCAGTAGTAGCAAGACAGGCTAGTCAATCCAGCTTTAACAGAATGAAGAGTTGTGTCTAGTGTACATCGCTCTCCTTCAGTATGAATAATCTTTGTTTGAAGTTTTTTCAGAAGTCTGGAAGGAAGAAAAGTGCCTTTTGCATTCCACTCTCTGCATTACGTTTCCACGATATCTTATATTACGCCAAAGGAGCATGGATTCCATTAAAACTTCAAGAATTATACGATCGTACCATGGTCTAAATTACAGAAAATACGATCATCGCTGTGTTGATCAGCAGACCATTTTCTTTGATTGATGATATCAATACGCCAATTTCTGATTCTATAAAATCACTTATAGTTGGATGAAATTTTCCATTAAAACGGAACACAACATTATCAGCATATCGAACATCTTGGTACCTGTCCCAATTCACATCTCTAATAAATATAGTGCCTTTCTTTAAAACTTCTAAAATTATACCATCCAACCATGGTGGTCTAAACTCCAGATCGTTTTCTTCGATTGATAGTAAAGTTTGCATAACGTCATCTTCATCTTGTCACAACATTCCTTCCTCTACCGATGCCCAAACTAGAATTAATGGTCTTACGGTTCACCATATTTTCCATTCAATTCGTTACTCGTTCATTTAACTCTAAATGGAATTTTTCATCAAGTGGTTCCTCAATAATACCGACAACATCATACAACCTTTTTAAGGTTTGGGTGGTCTCAATAAGTCCCTGAAATTCATATCCCAATATGGCAACTTATTGAAGATAGAAATCAACTTAACGTTGCCCGAACAAGAGCTTCTAAATCTGTCCTAAAGACTCAGTATTTCAGTTCAGATCGCCTGGTGAAACGAAGTACGCGGCAAGACAAGCGGGTTTGGGAGGAAAAGTATGGCCACAGAAACCCAGGCAGCTGCCGATACACATCGAATTGGAGCTGCAACTGGCAATATGGCCCAACTATTATTCCGCAACCTACAAATGTATGGCAATTTTACTGTACTTCACATCAAATCAGATCCAGCATGAGTACGATTTGCCCAGTCGAAACCGACATTGCCAAACTATACGTACACTGAAGAATAGAAAGGCAACAGGCATAGACAACATCAACCCTGACCAGCTTAAGGCTGATCCAATCCTCTTATCAATGTTAGACTATCATCATCAATTTCAGCTGATCTTTGAAATGAGCAAATTTGCTTCAAACCACACCGATCTTGTACGGATCATAGTGGAGCAGTTGTTGGAATGGTGATCTTCACTATATCTGATATTTATCAAAAGCATTTGATACTATCCACTAGGGTATTCAATCGATTAACCGTCAATCAGTTAACCGATTAATTTTGGACGGTTAACTGTTCGAATAATTTAAAATTGCCCATTTTCAAATAACAAATAAACCGATTTTTTTGCATTTTAAAAAATTTTTTTGTATATATTTTTCCCTTTCAATTCAAATACAAATTTCAAATTAAAATTAGATATTTTTTAAACATCCAATAAACATGATTAGTGAGTATGTATAACAACTGACATATTTAATTTACATGTCTTTGAAACTTTGTTTGTATTTCCATGTATAGACGAAACTTTTTTTGAAATAAGTCTTTTATCATAACTAAAGAAACTATTAAATTAATCAAAATCTAAAACAATCCAAAAAGGATAATTCTTTATCATGCTTTTGATTTCTGAAACATATACATTCAGCGAGAGAGTTTTTTATTCCAAGAAAAGTTTTATTAAAACTAAAGAAAAAAATCGTTTAAATTATATTCTTTTTATAAAAGATTATTTCAGAAGATCTCACTAAAACCCTAAAAACTCACACATCGCTCATTTGCTGCAACAACGTCATAATTAAAAAAAAGTCGTTTCGAGAAAAACGTCTTTGAATTTTAAATAAATTTTCAACAAATCATGCGATTTCAGAAATATAAACAGTAGATGTTAATATCTTTCTAATCTGTATTTAACCCAAATTTGTATTTATCAAATATACGAGAACATATGAATTTTGATGTTTACAACAAAAAAACACTCTCACACAAAAAATAAAATTCGTTATTGTATTTACAATTTAAAATTAAAATAGAAATTATTCGGTTAATCGAATAATTTTAAATTAACCGATTATTAACCGAATAAATCTGAACCTCGATTAATTATTTGCTCAATTAACCGATTAAACCAGAAACCCGATTAATTGAATACCCTACTATCCACCACCAGGCAATTTGGCACGCACTTTGATGCAAGGGAATTCCAGCTGAGCTAATCGACCTTATCAGAGTTCTGTATGACGGTATTTGCGAATACAATCCATCCTAGACCACACCGATCATATAAAGAGCCTACAGATCATAATGGAGCAGCAGTGGTGAAGTGGCGATCTCCACTATCTGATATTTATCGACTTCACCAAAGCATTTGATACTGTCCACCATCAGGCAATTTGGCACGCTTTTCGATCCATTTGGAGTAAACACTGAGGTACGACAGGGATGTATCCTATCTCCTCTGTTATTCAATATTGTATAATATTGTATTGGACTCTGCCTTTTCTCCTCAAATATTCGCTCCACCCTGCTTTATGGAAGTGAGTCATGGAACTCTACTACAAGTTATTAACCGCTGCTTGCGAAAAATATTTCGAATATTTTGGCCGAATGTAGTTTCCAACAGAGATCTCTGGCAAAGAACAGGTGAAAAACCAATCCACATAGAAATTGCAAAGAGGAAATGCTGCCTGATTGACAATATTTTGAGAAGACCACATGATGATATATAAAAGATGGCAATTGAACCCTCAAGGCAACAGAAGAAGAAGGAAACTAGAATTCAAAATTAGCGAAACAGGAAAAACTTGGTATGAGATAAGACTAATGGCACAGGACAGATCTCAATGAAATAATTTCGTTACGGCCCTTTTTTCCAACTTGCAACCTAGGAATCAATATATGTAAATGAAAATCGTGGAAATTACGAATGGAATGACAAACTTATATATCGAGCGCCAAATTATCGTAAGCGACAAAACACAAATTTTACAGGAGAAGGTTTTTTCGATTATTTTGAAATTTATACATAGAATTAAAAATTTTATGATGCGATATATTATAATTTCGTTTAAGCTATTTGTCTATTTTTCAAAAATATTTATAACTTTTGACAATTAAAAATTCATGGAATACTTTATTGAAAAATATGACAATATTTTTTATTGAATTTTTGCATACTTTAGATACAAATTTTTAGATATTTTAGATATAAATTTTTCGAATTGAAATAAAATATTTATTTATGAATAGTTTTTAATGAAATTTCATTGTTATGTAAAATGGATAAATAAAAACGAATTTTGAAATCCTTTACAAAATAATTAAAAGCATATTGGGCTATCTAAAATCGGTTATTATATTTTGATATCGAATATACGATTTGAGAATTTTTGCCATAAATTTAAATTTTACATAAAAAATAGGTGTTTTTTGAATGGATCTGGTCCCCTCGGTAACAACAATTTTTAATTTTTTTTCATTTAAAATATTTTATGAAAACTTAGCTTTCAAAAAGTATAAACTCCTTATACATCCTCATAGAAATTTTTTGCGATAATTTAAAAAGAAAATAAGTACTTTTTTCCCAAAAAATTAGCGAAAAATCGGCTTTTCAAAATTTTTTAAATTCAAATGAATATAACTTTGGACTTAGTCATTATTTTTAAACAGTTCTTTTCTTATTTGACACATACGTATGTTGTTAGTCCAATGAAGGAAAACTGGATCGAAAAATCGAAAAATATTTGAATACGCTGTTATCAAAAAACTGGAGTAAATTGGGTAAAAATTTTGAAAATTTAACTTTCAAATGCGAATATCTCCTAAGTAATAAGAGACAATTGATAGCTACGACTAGGACTAGGTACCACTCAATGAAAAGATTTTATGTGTGTAATTTTTTTGAAATTGGAACACAAACGAATAAATAGGATTATTTTAAAAATGTAATATACCCGAGGTGTCCTAATTTGAGGACCTTTGGTCGCGGCCCTGGTGGGCAAATGAGGTCCACGTTCAGAAGTTAAACTCGAGAACACTTCTTCTTTGCGCATGTTTCATTCAAAGCAATCCAACCATTTAGAAGTTACAGATTTATTTCTCTCTTTTTTTTCTATACCACTATGTGTCGCTTACGATAAAATTCGTTTACTGTAAAATGTAATTATTGACTTACGATAAAATCTTACCCCCTATAATTATTAACAATTTGAATATTCTGAGAATGCTAAAACATCAGTCCGACCATAAAATTTTAATTTTTGCAATAAAAAAAAAAATTAGAAAATGTCGCTTACGATAATTTGGCGCTAAGGGCTCGATATAAACTTCCCAAACATGGATTATATTAAACTTATTGATTATATTAAACTAAAGTCCCACCTTGCTCCCATGGAGATTTCGTACTATTTTCTCCATTGTCCAGAATTTTGTCAAGTAATAGATGAATATCTAACATGAAACATAACAGGGTGGACTATTGTTTTATTTCAAATTTACAGGATATTGTCATAATAATAAATGAGCGCTAAAAATTGTATTGCTAAATTTCAAATGAGGTTCCTAATAAAATAATAAGTTTATCAATTTAGCATTAAACGTTGCTATAAGATTGAATGTACTGGAATATTACATTTAAATAACGTTCTTATTGTTACAACTTTAACTTACTGTAGTTCCCCTTTTTGCAAAAATAATGAATTTTACTGATTTTATATTTAAGCCATAACAATTTTAAGATCACTGCTTATTTTAAACTCGATATATAATTTTTTTTTCATTGATTTGCCACATGTTCCAATAAAATGCACGTTATTATCTGCCGTTCTTACGAAATCTAATAAAACATAACTTTTTCATGTTAACTCGTATTAAAGTGCGCTTAAATCATTGAAATCTCTATAATATTTCAAATGCTACTTTGTACTTTAAGCTGCAAAGCAACTAGCAAATAAATTTATAAAATTAAATGAGAAAATAAGCACAGTAGTAAATTATTTGTGTAAAACAGTTTCAGAATACACAATATTCGATCAAATCAGGAAAAATCTTTAACACAAATTCCTAAAAGCCTCTTGCTAAAAGAAAACTGTAGTTTGATAGGTATTATAATGTATTTATGTGGGTAAGTTGCAACTAATTTAATTTGTTTGATACACCATCACAATACTGGAGCAAGTTGAGGTTGCTGTTGTTGTGGCCATTGGAGTACAATACTCCACCTCCTTTTGAGGAAATGCACTCGTTCGCTGGCGTATTGAAGAACAATAATCACACATTTAATATTGAATCTAAAACAAAATCAAACAACAGCAACGACAACAATAACACAAACTAAATAAGTACTAAGTAAAATAATATTGTTTTGTAGTTGGAGAAGTTTGTGGAGTTTTTTTTTTCTGTTTTTGCTGCTAAAGTGTATTTGAGGATACAGCGCCGGTGCCTCAATTTGCTGTTCATATCAGTTTCATGGAACTATGGTCACGATTCTGTAATAATGTTTTCTTAAATATTGCCATTCAACTAGTGTACGAGTTTAAGTATTGAACTGACTGTCTGACTGCCTGCTTGCCGCACTAAATAAACCAACATCTCAACATCTTTTTTCCTTATTGTGCTGCTCTTAACAGTGCACAGTGGTTATTGAAAGGATACAAATCCTTTACCAGAAACTGATATATAATATTACAGTTCTGATCTGAAGATACATCTGGTCTAAATAATCGAGGGCATGTTTGCATTGAACTAAGTAACTTCAAGCAGCTAGAAATAATGAACCTAAGATTTAGGTAGGTTTCTCTATTACAAATTGAAGTATTCAATTATATTTTTAACGCTTTTTGCCGCCCCCAAACCACTGTTATTGAGTATCTTATAAACATACACAATTTATGCGCCATACTCTTGTACATGTTGCCAAAGAAAATTGCAATTCTTTTTTTTTTGTTTTTTTCAATACAAAAACTCTTCTCATTTTTGTTAAGTTTTTGAAATAAACAAAAACAACTGCAACAAATACAAATACAACAACTACACTATCAACTTGCAACAATAATAATAAAAAAAGCAACAGAAAGAAACATTCATTTCTGGTGTAAGATTTGTTTAACGGATAAAAATAAAATTGTTCATTTGAAGTAGCTGCTGTTCGATTGGTGTTATTGCTTCTGTTGATAATGTTCAATGATTGATTGATTGAAATTGATTGAAAATAGAGTGGCAGCTTTTAATTAAAAAAAGTTAAGAATTTTGCTGTTATGTCAATCACATGATGATGGGGTATAGAAACAAAAAGAAATTTTATATTTGAGTTAAACACGAAGCCCTGGAAGGAGTTCCATTTAAATCCGTAACTGACCAGAGCCTTCATCTGAAGCTGCTTGGACTTGTCTTGTATGGATCATTGGTGAGGTTGCCTCTGGGAGCACGCAGTGGCTGTGGTTTAAAACCTAAAGCTTGATAATGGGCTTCATGGAATCGATCTCTTGGGTCAAGACAGAAAGAAAGAGCTATATACTGCATAGCGTTGTGGATGATGAATGTGATGGCTCCACCGTTACCTATATACGAAGACGTTGTATCCGTTATAACGGTGCAGACTGGAACTTTGTGTCATTTTCGTCTCCTAGACCTCGATGTTGTTTTCCTGCATACATCTGGTTATCTCGTTTACTTATCCTTGGAGGCAATTGCAGTTGAACTGCAATATGAATATCACCCTAGGCCTCCGGAATGCAATCGCAGGTGTTACGGGAAATTAGTGGTATTTGCTGTTGTTGATGTTAAGATTTCTGCTGCTGGTCCGGAGTCTAATCCCTGGTAGCATGGGCGACTAATTTTCCGACCACTCCCTTGCGTTGTTAAGTCCGGAGCAGTTCCTGAGGTAACAACAGCCTGTTTATGTGTTACACATTTATTCGGTGGACATATGGTGCAGCCAGATCTGGCAAAATGTACAGAGCCATGGATAAAACTCTGCTTAGAATTATTATAAATATTTTTGCGTAAATCTCGTGAATTTTAGTTGTGTATTTTGAACGTGAAACGGTTTTACTCACATGGACAGACAGACGGAGATATGGAATTTTATAAATAAGAAGAAAGTTTATATGGACAGTCAGCCATCCAGATGAATGAATGGATGGGTATCGTTTAGTCGACTCAGAAAGTGATTCTGAGTCGATCGGTATACTTTAAGATGGGTGTTAAGCTAATATACCCTCCCCACTTTGATGGTGTAGGGTACAAAATTATTTTTGTTATTTTAAAGTATTTATAGGCGTGATATTTCTGACAGTTTAAACCATATGATAGTGGAAAATTCGACTTCATATCTAACACTCCATCAGGTTATTTATCTTGAATCCACACTTAGTGGATGAACCCTCATGTAAGCCATTGGGTTCGATCTAAATAAAAGTATTAAAGGACATACCTTTTTTACATGGTAAGTCACAGGAATGTTAATTTGACTTTCTGGACATAATTTTATTAATAATGTCAGACCCTATCCAATCTGCGATTGAAAGGTTTGGGATTGACCTGAGTATACACTGGATTGTAGGAAATATAGTGGTTGACAATGGAAACTTTTCCAAATATTTCATTAGTGGCCTAAAATCTGAAATAGTTTTTTAAAAAATTTTAACATTTTTGTAGTATTTTATTTGTATACTTTTATTAACTTAAATTAACAAAAAAACAAAGGACATAATTAATTAAATTGTAAAAATGAGAAAACAAAATTAAAAGATTTCTTTATTACGGCATTAACAAAACAATGGAAACTTAGGTATTATTTTAACAAATATGGTCTAAACTTTGCAATAACTCAATATTTTGTTGGGTATCCCTTATTTTTTATAACTGCTACACATCGATGATGCATTGAACCAATTAAAGAGTCAATGGTCTCCTTTGAAATATTTTGCCATTCCCTTATAACCGCCTCCGATAAATCTTCCTTCCTGGTGTAATTTTGGGTCCTTATTTTACGATCCACAATTTCCCATAGATTTTCTATGGGATTGAGATCTGGCGATTGGACAGGCCAATTCAAAACACGTACCTCGTTGGATTGTAACCACTCGGTTACAAACCTGGAGGTTTGTTTCAGGTCGTGTTGGAATCTCCAAACTAGGGGCATATTTTCCTCAGCGTATGGATACATAACATCGCTTAATATGGTTCTGTGTTCTATACCTGTCATGGTATCTTTTATAATATGAATTGGGCCCTTAATATTTCCACCGCCAAACTTTACAGTCTTATTTTTGTACTTTGGATCTAATCATTTTTCCTTTGGTCGTCTTACAAATGTTCTCCCATCACTGCCTCTTAAATTGTATTTCGATTCGTCGGAAAAGAGGACAGTATTCCATTTCTGTATCGACCAGTTTAAATGATCCCTGGCAAATTGTAGACGATAGTAACCAAGACCAGCCTCATTTGCCCTGCGACTAACTGTTCGGGTACTTATTTCGAATTTTAGGCTATTAACAACCTCTCGTGGAGTTATTTTTGGGAATTTCTTGAACTCTCTCGCTATTAAATTATCTTGTCTAGGAGTAGTCATACGAGGTCTTCCACCTAAATGTAGAGTTTTTACAGAACCGGTCTCACGAAATTTCTTTATAATTTTTGAAACTGCTGATTTATTTATTAATACTTTTTTGTTTTAAACCAACTTTAAAATCGTTAACTATTTTATTTTATAAGTCTTCACAAATCTTAACTTTAGCAATTTCCGTTAACTTTGAAAAAAAGCAATTATGCGAAAAACTTAGAAAATTAAACTGTGAAAAATTATCAGAATTTAAAAATAAAATAACTGTAAACAGGATGCTTTTTACATCGTTCTTTTAAATATTATTTTCGTTTTACACAACTTTCTTGCAGAAGTTTAAACGTTTCCATTGCTTTGTCAGTAGCGAAATAGTGCATATTTTAAATTTTGTTCCCTTTTTTCAGAATATAATTAATTATGTTGTTTGTTTTTCAGTTAATTTATATAAATAAAACTATGCAAGTAAAATACTAAGAAAATAAATTTTATTTTTTTAATAAAAAATATTTTAAATTTTGGGCTACATATGGAATATTTGGAAAAGTTTCCATTGTTTTGTCAACCACTGTATATTTGGGAACATATGTGCAATGTTATGTGACGTCAGAGTCTAAAAAGTAGCAAATCGTGGAACCCTTCAGGTAGGTGTACTATCTCCCTGCTGTTCGAAATGGATAGCAGAAGTATCAACACAATCACTGACATCATTGCGGTATTTGTGTCTGGTAATTTGCTGGTTCTCATCCCAAGGAGGTACAAAATCTATAAACATTAGACCAAAGTACCTTGTTATCATTTTAGATAAAAGACTATCCTGGAACTTGAACATTCAGAGCAGGAATAATGAGGTATATGTGGCCATCTACTCTTGCAAAAAAGGAAATTTGAACTAACTGGAGTATTGAACCGAATGGTATCAATTGGATCTTTAAATCAGTTGTTAAACCCAATTTGTTTTATGGAGTAATGGTGATGCAAATGGCTCCAAAAGAGTAGTATGTCCGGTGGAGGATTCTTTATCTGCACTATTCTTCAGACGGAAATTATTGCCATAAAATGTGCACCCAACTGATAGCAAGGCTGCCGTTAATGGAATAGCCGAGAATGCCGGATATCTCTAAATAAGATGGCCAGATATTCTAGGATAACGCCTATATAGGTCCCTGGGCACAGTGAAAATCTGGGTAATTGTATAGCGGACGAATTAGTCAGAAGGAGAAAGATGATGGTTGAGGTGATCATAGATCCATTTTCTGGTATTTTCCTCGCAAAATGTAAGATGGTTATGCAGCAGTATCTATATGAGACTGCACAGAACTGGTGGACTAATGAATCCACCTGAGTTAACGTGAGGTAGACCTTACCCGTATACAAATCCGATAGGACGAACTGAGCAAATAGGGTTAGTGGTTTATTTTATTACAGAACACTGCATAATTGGAACACATGCTAGAAGAATGGGCCTACGGTATAATGGCTACTGTGGAAGCTGTCAAAAGGAAAAAGAGGAATAAACTGGAAAAGGGAATGTATTCTAAGAACCCACTTCCTCTTGTGTTTAGATGAATTATCAAGGATTAATCTGAGACGCATCCATTCCTTCATTAGAAAATCAAGTTGGTTTAATTTGGAAAAAACGATAGAATAAGATTCCAACTAATTGCTTCTTGGGTATCACAATGGGATAAGCTTTGAATGGATCATTCAAGAGCGGCTGTCCACGGGACCTAATTTAACCTAAGTAAAAATTGTATTTCACATTGAGACAGTAGGGAAATATGACAAAGTTTTCTAAAATAAGCTGTGAGATTCATTAGCCAATCGACCACAAATACAATTGCTCTTTTGAATGACCCGGTATTATTTATGTAAACACGTGCTGGTATCGGAAAAAAGCTTCCTAAATAGATCAGAACACATTAAATTGCAGTATTGATAGAACAATGAATGTATAAATCAAGCAATAGTAAAGATATTAGATGTAGTTAAGTTATACTCTTGAGATCAAATTTAATTTGCATGTCCAATACTTCAAAGGCTCCTGATTAGAAAATATTACGAGAATGAATAGCTTAATTGATGCTTTTCACGTCTAACACCCACCTTAAAGTATACCGATCGATTTAGAATCACTTTCTGAGTCGATTAAACGATGTCCGTCCGTCCGTCCATCTGGTCGGCTGGCTGGCTGTCCATGTAAACCTTGTGCGCAGTGTACAGGTCGCAATTTCGAAGATATTTCGATGTAATTTGGTACATATTATTTTTTCTCAAGGACCAAGCCTATTGAAACTGGCTGAAATCGGTCCATTATTTCACCTAGCCCCCATACAAATGTCCTCCCGAAATTGGACTTTATCGGTCATAAATGTTTAATTTATATATGTATCTCCACAAATTCCGCTCCAAATAAGTTTTATATACACAAAATTCATGTCACCAAATTTTGTTACGATCGGTCCATAATTAGTCATAGCTCCCATATAGATCCGCTTCCGAAAATCACTTTAACGTGCATAAATCGCTTAAAAATGTTGGTATACACACAAAATTCAACATACTTTAATATAGACATAAATCACACGACCAAATTTCATGGTGATCGGTCCATAATTGGTCTCGTAGTCGATTTAATTGTTTTGACTCTTATTTCTTCCATAATGTATAGGAATTGAGGGTAATTGATAATAATAAAGATGGATAAATTTACAAGGGTGAAAAAGTCTATGAGTCAGCCCAATATGAAAACGTAGATGGGCTATGGCACTTGGAAACCTCTGAGTTTGCAATGAAATCAAACTGTGAATTGTGTGATCTTTCCCATCGAAGTTAACCTACAGTTCTACTTTCCATACTTCCAAAGTATTGTCAGTATGACTGAAAGCTCTCTTATTAACATTTTCTTAGTCACTTCATATTATAAATTCTCCAAAATCTTAACATATCACTTTTTCTAATACTGATAAATCACTTGTCAATACAAACCAAACAATGTGGTTTCCCAAACGTATTTGATTTTATTACTAAATTTCTAAACCCCATCGTAAATAAATCTTCCATCACAAATCTTTAAACTGCTAAGCTTCCTCGATCAAATCTTAATGTTTTTAAAAAAAAATATTCTTTGAAATTTGGTTTGTTGTGGAAATTTCAAAGAATTTAAAAATGTGTTAAGATATGCATACAACAATCTCAATATCGAAATGAATTCTCTGTTTCAAAAAACATCGCACACACAAAAACTACATGAATATTCCAACAAAATAAGTTTAAAGGTATTTTTTTTATTAAACGAAGGTTCTATAAAATAACAAAATACAAAGTTTTGCAAATAATTTCAAGAATTGCAACAAACTAAATAAATCACTCAAAAACCTACCGAAAAAAAAGATACAAAATGTGGCAAACAAACCAATACAACTGGTACACACAATTCACTACAACAAAAAAGAAGAAGAAAAAAAAAAGAGAAAAGATCGTGCAATACTTGTCTTTTGTGTCAGTTGAAAGATACGAATATCTTTCACACAAAACCACGGTCGCGTTGACAATAACGATCAATGGGTTGTGTTGTTCGGATGCCCGTAACAAGACTAACAGACAGTCAGACGGACAGACAGACTGAGAGACAAGCACATGTACATACATTTAATAATAAGAAGGGGTTTAATGTTAAACGTCACCATCACAAACTATCACACATATTCACATTCATACAAACATACAGAAGAGAGCATATTGGTTACGAAAATGTGGTGATATATGACAATGAACAATAAAAATGATACTATTGTTTTCGAATTTCAATTTTGTTTTTCTTTTTTTGGTTTATGAAAAGATGTCCTTTCTATACTTTGATATGTGTGTACATACATTCGTTTTAGAAAACAAACCTTAAAAAAAAACAATCAAAAAACCAGGACTACATGTTGCATCAGTTGCCAGTTGATGTTGTACATTCAATGTTATTTAAACGAGACAAATATCAGTTCATTGTATATGAATCCAAACGACCATGATGACATGAATATTTAAAAAAAATCACAATTCTTTTGTTATGGATTTTTTTTTTATTCAAATTTTCGATCTACCAAAAAATGTCACTGGCGATCATAAGGCTACAAATTTATGAGTTTGTAAAATTTAAATGATGTGAATAAATGGATGGTTTGTTACTATCAGCAGAGCCATCATATCGATCAGATATGAAGGGTTATTTTGATAAGAAAGTGATCATATATGAATGTACGAAAGCTATGAGTATGTATATTTAGTATAACCTTCCTGAAATTCAAAAATATCTATATATATAAAAGAGAAGCTTTACTGAGTGACTGACTGATTCAACATACTTATATATATTTAATTCTTTAATTCCCAGTGGAACATAGGGTCGCAACAAATGTTTTCCATTTTATTTTATCATTACATTCAGTTTCATCTCACTCCATGATACACTATGATCATGCAACTCGTTCTCTATTTGTCGTCTCCAAGTATTCGCAGGTCTCCTAAAACCTTTGGGGTTATAATCGACGGACTGTCTAGTTATATCGTTAGCTGGCTTTTTCCTTGCCAACCAAATTTATGCGATCGTATACTCAAACCCAAATGAACCTGTTTCCTTATATTCCACAAATCTTGATTTAATAAATCTTTGATTACAAGCTAGAGAAGCGATGGGATAGAAGACAGACGTTATCTGTATAGTCGATACCATCTAATCTATCGTGGAAGCCCCACGAAATACCATGATGTATATCCATAGTGGTGGTTCATAACTACGTCAGGTACCATATTAAACAATAATGGAGACAAAACACAGCCTTCACGAACTCCGACGCACAGTGGTATGAGAATAAAAAAAGAGGGAAATAAATCTGTAACTTCTAAACCCTTACGCCGATTTGAATGAAATTTCACATGCGCAAAGAGGAAGTGTAGTCGAGTTTAAGTTTTGAATTTGGACCTCATGAGCCCACCAGGAGCGGGACCACGGGTTCCCAAAGTATAACACCTCGGATTTGTTCAATTTTTAAAATGATCCTATTTCTTCGTTTGTGTTCCGATTTAAAAAAAGTTTTCCCTAATTTATTTGACACGTAAAAAACACAAGGTAGACATGTTATATATCAATGAATAGAGAATTTTGTCTACTTTTCAAAAATGTATATAACTTTTGACAATTAAAATATTCATGGAATACTTTTTTGAAAAATATGACAAAAAAAAGCTTTTTATTGAATTTTGCATAGAATCAAATTTTTCAAATTGAAATAAAATTTTTATTTATCAATATTTTTTAACGAAATTTTACACTTATATAGACTTTTTTATTGAAAATGGAAATATAAAAACAAATTTTGAAATTTGTAATGAGGAATCCCGCAATTAACAAAAAAGTATTGAAAAATTCCAAAAATGGGGTATTTTCGTTTTTTGGCTATAATATCCATACCAGGGGCGGGGTTATCGGAACCTTTTACCAAATAATTGAGAACACATTGGGCCATCTAAAATAGATTACTATATTTTGATATCGAGTATGCGATTTGAGAATTTCTGCCCTAAATAGGCATTTTTGGAATGGACCTGATCCCGTCGGTATCAAAAATTATAAATGTGTTTTTTCATTTAACATATTTGGCGTAAAGTTAGCTTTTCAAAAAGTACAAATTCATTATACATCCTCTTAGAAAATTTTTAGATAACTTAAAAAGAATAAAAGTACTTTTTTCCCAAAAAAATTGCGAAAAATCGCTTTTTTTAATTTTTTTATATTCAAATGCATGTAACTTTGGAGTCAGTCATAATTTTTAAACGCTTCTTTCTTTATTTGATATATAGATCTACTGTTAATCCTATAAA
Organism: Calliphora vicina; assembly: GCF_958450345.1. Taxonomy (NCBI): domain Eukaryota; kingdom Metazoa; phylum Arthropoda; class Insecta; order Diptera; family Calliphoridae; genus Calliphora; species Calliphora vicina. Next base: position 106,744,905 of record NC_088781.1, on the reverse strand, counting down.
AGAAAAATGGATAAAATCGGAGAATATTTGGAACCGCGGTCACCAAAAACCTGGAGTACGGTGGGTAAAAATGTTGAAAATTAAATTTTCAAATGCGAATATCTCCTAAGCTATAAAAGATAATTGATAGCTACGACAAGGTTTTATGTAGTGCTCGACGAGGAGATTCTATGTGTGTAATTTTTTTTAAATCGGAACCCCTGGTCCAGCTCCTGGTGGGCTCATGAGGTTCAAATTCAAAACTTAAACTCGACTACACTTCCTCTTTGCGCATGTGAAATTTCATTTAAATCGGCGTAAGGGTTTATAAGTTAAAGATTTATTTCCCTCTTTTTTTATTCTCATACCACTGTGCGACGTTTACTTTGATGGGTTTGCTTGATGAAGCCTCATGAAATATATAACAATAAAGTTTCCCAGATCGCATTCTGTTGTAATGTGTCAAAAGCACGTTGAAAGTCTACGAACACTAATGAACGCCATTCAACAATTACCCTCAGGCTATTGATGTGATCAATACATGACTTGTTTGGCCTAAAGCCCACTTGTTCTCATCTTAGCTGTGGTTAAAATGCGATTGTGCAGGGTGTGATCTATGATCATGTTTGCCATGTTTAAGGGAGTTATACCCCTCCAGCTGGAGCACTCTTGCAAGTTGCCTTTTATTTGGAAGTTTGATTATAAAACATTCTATTAAATTGTTTTAGTAATTTCATTTTACTAACATTATTGATATCTGCTTTCAGAAATTCAGGTGGTATCAGGTCCTGCAGATTTACCGAACTTCAGACGCTTAATTGCTGCTGTTATTTCTCCGGATGATGGTGTTGTGTTGTTTATGTCGTTGTTTACGTAATTTATGTGATGCATTGTATCGCAATCGCATAACTATTGTTGTAGATACTGTCGGATTGACCGACAACAGTTGGGAGTAATAATTCTCCCACAACTCTACCTGTTGATCTTTAACACAGATCAATTCACCCTGATCATTCCTCAGAGGTTTTATATTGTGATGGCTATGGTTGGAAATCTCCTTTGTAATACGATATAGGTCTTCACGGGCTATTTGGGCACATCTGGCTAAATTTTCAGCCCAAAGTTGCACTTTGTTTAACTTTCTGGTTTTCCTCTTGATATAGGTATGATGTTCATTTTGTTTGGATTGTGGGGTTTTAGCATCACTCACTTTGGTTTTAGCTTGCTTCCTGGATTCTATCTTTTCGGATATCCACTACTTATTGGTTTTTTTTAGTATATCCTATTTAATTTTCAGTTATTTCAGTGAATGCGGATTTAACATATTTCCTATATAAATCAATTTATTGTTGGGGAGAATTTGATAGGAGATCTACTCTCTTCCTTAAAGCATTGGAAAACTGAACATAGACCTCATGGTTATATAATTTTTGAAGGTCAAATCATCTTCTGCTGAGGACTGGTTTACGTTTTACAACTTTTAACTTTAGTCAGACTTCAGCTATCATCAAGTGGTGATCACTACCCATATCGGCGACTCTCTTTTTCCTCACGTTCTGCAATGACCCTCTCCACATCATACTTATAGCAAAATGGTCGATCTGATTTTCGATCATATGATCCGAGGATACCCAAGTAACTTTGTGGATATTCTTGTGAGGAAACAACGTACCGCCCAACACATAGTTAAAATTATCACATAGTTCAACAAGCCTTTCTCCGTTGTCTGTCATGTGGCCGATGCCATGCTTGCCCATCACGCTCTCTCTACTTGTGATGTCACAACCATTACCATTTTAATATCACCATGACTAATAGTGTTAATCACATTCGACAACTTGCTATAAAAGCAATTTTTTTCTTCAACTTCAGCACCTTCTGTTGGAGCATAGCATTGAAAGCAGCATAGATTTCTTGCAGGTGTCCTAAACCTTGCCACAATAATTCTATCCGTATGTGGTTGCCATTCAATAAGAGCGTTTTTAGCCTCCTTCCAGAGAAGAAAACCTACACCACTTGCTTTAGGTTGACCGGATGCTTTGCCAGACTAGACTAATGTTAAACCGTTAGATATTATGTGTTCCCCGCTATCTGGCCAACGTAATTTGCTCAGTCCTAACATAAGCATGTTGTAATTGTGGAAATTATTTTCGATTTGTACGAGCTGAGTGGTCCAGCATACTGCGCATGTTCCAAGATCCAAATCGTATCCTTTTCTTCATTCCAATAGTCGTTAATAGTTGTTATTGATATTATAGTTGTTATTGATATTATTATTTACATTTTTGTTGGTTTCAGTAATCATTTTAACCTCGGAGAGAATAGGTGATTAGCCAATAGCATCCCTAGGCTGGTGCTGGGGTTGCCAGCTACGCCTGACTTGGTAAATAGTCATTAGCAAACTTAGCGAGTTGTGGTTTCATCAATTCCTTCCTTAGTTCGGGGTCTTGCCTATCAAACACTTCCGCAATTTTTTTAACCTCAATATTCCATCACATCATTCTGGGAGGAAGAAAGGCTACATCGTACTTGAAAGAATGGCATCATCGTTCAGTTACCGAAAAGTGGCGACTTGAAAGAATGCAACAACTGGAGAGGAATTACTCTGCTTAACACCATATACAAGATACTAGCAGTCATAATACAGGGAAGGCTTCAAATTGAAATGGAGAACATTCTACGTGATGAACAGACAGGTTTCCGGCCAAACAGGAGCAGCGTTATTATAATAGAACAATCTCTAGAATGGCGTACTCCCTTGTACCTACTGTTCGTAGATTTCACGAAAGCCTTCGACATCATCAGGTGGACTGCCATATGGAGAGCATTGAGAAGAAAAATAGTACCCTAGAAAATAACTCGAACCATCAGAGCAATGTACGAGAATGCAGAACTATCAGTTCTTCACAACGGGAATATAAGTCAAAAATTTCACACAAATGCTAGAGTAAAACAAGGATGTCCCTACATCCCTATACGTCATAGTTTAAATAGCAATTAGGACATACTAAAGACCGTCGCTCGAATTCGCTTCCACCTCAAAAGAGGTGATCTACAAGTCGACTTAGAGTGACTTACTAAGGATAGTGGAAACACTTTAACTTCATTTGATGAGAAGTTTTACTAAGGGACGCTTTAACCATTTTACCTTACACACTCCCTTAGTTCAACACTCCAAAAGGTAGAGATATGAAATTGGGACTGTCTTTGTACCAACGAACCGTCATATGCGGGAAGTTTTGCTTTACATCTTTAGTTTGAAAACAAATGCCGCTGAAGCACACCGAAGCTTATGTTGGATGTGTTCCATCGGTTTCAATGTGCGTGGGATAGTTTGTGCGGTTCATAAGTGGTGATTTTGACACGGAAGACTAAGATCGCCCAGGCTAGCCAAAAAAGTTTGAAGACCAAGAATTGGAGGTATTATTCCATGAACTCAGCAAGAGCTTGCAAAATCATTTGGAGCTACTGAATCAGCAATTTCAAAACTTTTTCGAAAAGCAGGGAAATTGGGTACTATTGAAGCCGAGAGACCATGAAAGATGATTTTGTATGTCTGAAATACTGCATGAACGCTTTAAAAGAAAGTAATTTTTGCACAGAATCATTACTTGTGATGAAAAATGGATCCATTACAGTAACCCGAAGCGTAAAAGATCGCATGTGAGGACCGGCCAACCATCCGCATCGATACCAAAGCCAAAATTCCATGGCGATAAGGTAATGAACTGTGAACAAAAGGGTCACATAGAAGCTTCAAAAAATTTCCTATAAATAGTGAAGGTTTGAAAAATTGACTACAGATAGTAACTGTTCGAAAATTTAGCTATAGATAGTAAATGTTCGAACTTCGAACAACTTACTAGATATAGTAAATGTTAAAAAGTTCGCTAGAGATAATCAGCCCAATCATGAATAAATATCCGACAAATTTACTAGAGATAGAAGATAGTAAATGTTTGTAAATTTTACTAGAGATAGTAAATGGTTGAAAAATTTACTAGGGCTGGTAAATGTTCGAAATATTTTCTAGAGTTAGTAAATCTTCAAAAATTTTACTAGGGCTGGTAAATGTTCGACAAATATACTACAGATAGAAAATGTTCGACATATTTACGGAGTTTGTAAATGTTCGAAAAATTTACTAGGTCTGGTAAATGTTCGAAAAATTTACTAGAGATAGTAAATGTTCGAAAAATTTACTAGAGTTAGTAAATCTTCAAAAATTTTACTAGGGCTGGTAAATGTTCGACAAATTTAATACAGATAATAAATGTTCGACATATTTACTAGAGTTAGTAAATGTTCGAAAATTTTACTAGGACTGGTAAATGTTCAAAAAACTTACTAGTGTTTGTAATTGTTCGCATATTTTACTAGAGAGAATTTTCAAAAATTTTACTAGGGCTAGTAAATTTTTGAAAAATTTACTAGGGCTGGTAAATATTCGAAAAACTTACTAGAGGTTGTAAATCTTCGAAAATTTTACTAGAGTTAGAAAATGTTCCAAAAATTTACTATAGATAGAAAAAACTAACATGCTGCCACCTTTTTGATATGTTCAATTAAATTATTATTGAAAAAATGTTCATTAAAATTTTAATATTAAAATTTGTTTATTATATCTACTATGAGCTGCTGAAATCTACCCAGACCCTCATAAGGAACCTGTACCGAACGCATCTGATTCGTTTGAAGCGTGCATTTGCCGACAAACCCCCAGAATATACGGGTTGACATAAAACCGTAATATTGCATCATGACAACACTAGGCCACATGTTGCAATACCTGTTAAAAACTATTTAGAAAGAAGTGAATCACCCGCCTTATAGTACAGACCTTGCCCCGTCCGACTATTACTTGTTTCTATCGATGCATAAGCACTCTCTCTCTCTCTGTGATACTCTTCACTTTGGAACAGAGCATCAGATTTTGGCTTAATTCGATCTTGGTCTCAAAAGATGAGCAGTTCTTTTGGCTCGAAATCCATATGTTGCCAAAAAGATGGGAAAAGTTTATGCTAACAATGGCCAATACTTCGAAGAAAATGCTAAAAATTTTAAACATTTTTTAGTAATCATCGAACGATATTGATTGTTTTCTTATGTCATGTAAAGTCCACATTTTATTATAAATTTTGTTTAACTGTAAAAATATTTCATTAATCAAGCACTTCTGTGAAATAATTTTCCTTAATTGATCTACACCTTCAATCTATATTGTTTAAATAAAATTAATGCACCATAGAATTTTTATTCAATTTAAAACATTTTCTAAAATAAAAATTTGAAGAAAAAAAAATACCTCTAATAATTTCATTTTCTGTAAATCATTTTTTGTTGCAATCACGATTTTTCAATAATAAAACCAAATTTTAGCGCATTTTCATTCCATCTTGCTTCCGTTTATGCCACAAACATTCAATATGTTTTTTTCATGCAACGCAAATCGCGATATCGGGGTACTTAAACAAATTTATTGTATACAATGCGCATGTGCAGCGAGCAGCAGTAACAGGCAACAATAACAACAACAACAAACCGTATTGTGGCAAATGCAACAACATCTCGTTGAACATAGATTATGTGAAGTTTTCGTGTTTTTGTCATTTTATCCATTATTACTACTAAATATAATTCTATATGAATATTTTCTTGTTGTTATGCTTTTTCGTACTCGTACATACATGTTCTTTTCATGCTTGTGTCTATTAACTTATTGCCAAGTAATATTATGAAAATTATTGCTAATGTTGCCAACTCTTATGGCCCAGGAATAACATAACACTGCCACAGCAGCTACAACGGCAACAGCAAAAAATAAAACTAAAACCAAATGTATAGGAGCTTAAAAAGAACACAAAGTGCATGCAACAAGTTGTTGTAGCTAGAGAAACAGAAAATAAAAATTGCAAACATTATCATGCCTCAAAAATCTATAGTAATTTGACGACTTTTGGCTAAAAAGGCGTTTAAATATTTAATTTTTTTTTAAAAATTCAATTTATTTTCAAATAATCTTGCCACTTGGGCAAATCCAATAAGTTGCTTAATCTCTAACACTTTAGAGAAAGTCAGAAAATTGATCATCAATAAATTCTAAACTTTGATCCAATTGATTAAATTAACTGGCCATCCCTGCATTCCTTTACCTCATTATCATACTCTCTCCTTCAGCTTTTCCTCACCACACATCACAATATACTACACCAAATTCAACTTGTGATCATTAACCAGAACAAAATAAATACATTTTTGCGCGCTCAATGTTCAAATGACAAAACTGTCAATTGAAATTGTTTAAAAGCAGATGCACCATATAACAAGCAACAAACCAACAAACAACACCCAACACATTGAGGCAACATTTTTAAACACATTTTAAATTAAATCGAAAACCGATACAGCCAATACAATGGGTACGAAAGAGATAGCGAGAGCCGTAGTGTAAAAGAGAGAAACAACTGAAACAAAAATGAGACAGGTTAAACCCTTTTTAGCACATATTTCACATTGACCGAACGAACATAATGAACAACAACCATGATTGTTCAACCGAAACCGATCAAACTGATCATGAAAGATGTGTGTACAAGAAATACAATAACAACAGCAACATCGAATGAACATAATAAAAAGGAAAGAAAAATGGTAGAGATGATGTTGATGATCATGATGGTTGGTGGTGGTGGTGGTAGTTGGTATTGTTTTGTGTGTTTTTTTCAGTGTTGCCTTCTACTTCAGAATGGCAAAGAAATAGGTAATGATAGAAAAACGTCAATTTGTGAAGAGTGTTTATTGTGGGGGAAGCCTAGTGTATTTATCTTGTATTTCTGCAAAACTTGATCGCTACTATCCAGGCGACGTTTAATAGAAAGGAGTATATGCCTTTAACAAAGTAAGAAAGGGTGGTTTTTAAGCCCAGTAGTACTTGAAATTATAAAAAATAACATTTGAAGATTATTTCGGGCATATGACCACCGACTTCCAATTTTTGGCCACTTTTTCGAATATTTCCGGCCTTATGTCATGAATAATATGAACAGGGTAAGCCTCCAAGACGTCAATTCTTTCAATATTATCAGCATAAACCAGTGGCCTCACAGGAAATAATCGAGAGGTGTCAAATCCCACGACCTTTGACGCGTCCATTTCTCGATATCAAGTTATCCCTTAAATGCATGATTTTTACTTTTATTTTGCTAAAAAGTATCAAATATTTAGTTGATTTTTATTTATTATATTTCCTTTAGCTTTAGTTTGATTTAGAATTTCTTTAGCTGAAACATTTCGTACTCCATTTGATTTTACTGAAGGAGAATCTGAATTAGTATCAAGCTTCTGTTCGTCTAAAATTAAGTGGAACTGGAATGTTGACAATTGGCAACAATATGCATTAAAGGGTTAAGCCGAAAATGAGCCAAATCGCTGACATCGGGTCAGTTTCCGACTGCTCTAGAGCTCAGTCGTCGAACTATCGAAGAATATGATGGTCTCATGGCTTTAATTCCTTCACCATCTAGATCTTATATGGGTGAAGGCCAATATCTTTCGGTAAATTTGGATCTTCTTGCACACTTTCATTTACAGCGGTGATATTATCTTCAGTGCGCAAATTCCTTCAACTTGGACGATTATGTGCGCCTCAAAAATAGCAAAATCGTCTATAACTTGCGGGAACCGATGATTGAATTTCAAAGTAAATTAAGATAATTTGGTGGCATTGTTCAATCGTCAATCTAGTCATGATGAATGGTGTTTTAAGTGGAGAGAAATTCAAACTCGTCCGATTTGAATCATTAACCAAAACATCCCGTTATGCATCTGAAGTTTTCAAGTTTCTGACGTCCATCTCCCAGAATTACTAATCTGTGGTCAGTGCTAGACGATGTGCTTCACCGTCTCCTCCTCTTCTTCATCAGCATTACTCCTATCCATCTCCTAACGTACACACTGACAGTGAACCCTAATAAATCCCAGTTAGAGGACAAAGTATCTTAGATTAACATGACCTCCTGCCGCTTAGGCTTAATCTCATGGTGGTCTAAACACCGGATAGAAACATGCGTCTATCACCGCCATTGAACGTCTCGCCAAAGAACGCTCAATTTGCAAATTCTCATACAAAGATTGCACGGATCATTGCATAAACCCCTTGCTCGAGAGCTCGGGCTATCTAATCCCTGCCATTCATAGCTAGCTAATCAACTAACAAGCCCTGGACAATTATCAGAACAGCAACCTCCGGCCTGGTAATCCAGTCCAATGTATGATCTCTGGCTTCAAAAGCTCCCGACCGATAAAAGTCAGTGTGTGCCACAATAATGCACACTACAGACCTCGATCAAGAGCCAAGCCCAACGATCAGTACATCACGGATGCTACTATCCCAACACATTTCCTGAGCACAAACGCTAGTTGTTATCTGCTATTTTCAATGGCTCTATTGTCCTCGGCAACAGCACCCAGAAGATTCATTTGGTGCACCGAAATTCGCCACTAGCACGAACATCAGTACTTTAACCAACGATCTTCTTCCCGCGATTTTGGGTTTAAACCACAGCCAGCACGATCGTCACCCGGAGTGACCAACCCAATGATCCTACAGGACCGGAGTCCTGGGGCAAAGGATCCCGGTGCTACTAGATAAGACTCTAGTCAGCTGCGAATTTAAACTTTAAATTCTTACCAGGAATGAGGCCCGTGCACCTCGGAGCCCCGGTTTCGCTCCATATTTCCCCTCAAAGCACAACACCAAGGTCTGGAGCTAACCAAGATGCTTATCCGTGCCCCGAGGGGTTCCCAGTTAGAGGACAGTCATACTTAGACCATATGACGTTGTGGTTGCAAAGTTGGTCTTAAGCCACCAATTATTCGTCAAGAATTACTACTCTGTGATCAGCCGGGCAGTGAAAGAGGATGTGATTCAGTGTCTACTCCTCTCCTTCATCAGGACAACTCCTACAGAATACAAGGGAGTAGCTCGTAATCAGTGCCAACATATTCCGTAGTCGATCATGCGGAATGTTTATCAATTTTGCAGTTCGACCACTGTCATACTTACAATATATGTCCTGGTGGTGCAAAGTTGGTGTCTTCTGAACCCATCGGTATAATAATCAATCGGTCAATCCATCATTGAAGGAAAGACTCCCCTTTTGGTCAGTGAATACGCTACATTACTACGTTATAAGATCTCAAATGAATTGAAAACTTTCATTATAAAATATAAGATCATGAAGTTTATAATCCGATGTCGGATGACATTACTCTTAACATTTAGAGAAAAGACAGATTCGAATACCATGTTGTTAAGGAAACCGTAACGCAGAGAGTAAAAAGAAAGAGGCCTGCTGCAGCAGTTTTATAGATTCTAGATTTTGATATCAATACAGATTGATACATTATCGATCTTCACTGATCACTCAAAGACAAAGATGGGTTCGACAGATCGCTGTGCTACTGAGGTAGCCAAATTCGACACACTGGACATGATGCTCTTAAAGTAATAGAGTTTCATGAGACCGGCAATATCATGAAGATATAATGTCGTCAGTATCGAAAAAGGCTGCAAATTTAGGAAATAAATCTTAGGTCCAGGAAATAAATCTTGTAAAGGTCGTAACTAACCTGGAACAGGTAGACAAAACGAGATAACTATTCTTATTTGATGTTTAATAGAGTCCCTTCCAAAGACGAAAGCGCTTGGTCCATTTTTATGCCAAATAGAACCAGAGCATTCTTGAAGTTTTGCTGCTCAGGTATTAAGATAGTTAAAGGTTTCAAGCAGTGTTTCCTTCTATCGTTGCCGATAAATACTCGAGATGAAGAAGGCGCAGAAACACTCCCTTCGGTATATTAGGTCATTGAAATCGAAATAACCGGTCACTGCAAGGAGATCACTTGAAGTGAATATCAAAAAAATCTCATATCGAGTGTTAATCGGCAACGATCGAGTAAAACACTGGTTGCAACGATTGAAACCTTTAACAATCTTGACACGGTTGCAGCTAAGCTACAAGAATGCTCTGGTTACATTTGGCATACAAATGGACCAAGACGTCAAATAGGACTATGATTGAACATATTTCGAAACGTAAATGTTTCTTCAGGAGTTGCATGGACGGGGATTAAACACTTTTATGTAACTGTCTCGCTCTATAAGAGCGCAGACTAAGATATCATGATCTGGACTTTCTCAGATAAGAGTCATTGATGGAAATGCCAAATTATGGTCTCCGATCTTTTTTCTTCGTGTATTATTTACATAAGGGTAGCACAAAAGGTCACTACGGGATACCCAAGTAATTTATCTTAAGAACTCTAAATTCGTATTAGGCGTAGTGCAAATACATACTGCTGGTTAATGTGATACTGAGCTCCACAGTCTATTGACCTAACTCTACTTGTTGAATTCATATAATAGAAAGACCATTGCCCTTTTAACCATTCTAAAAAACAGTACCTTCTCACAATGATTCGATAAATAGGTAAGTAAGTTTCTGCGATACTGTTTCTGACTGTCGTAAGTCACAAAGCTCGAAGAATAACGTACTTCGGGCCCTCAATTTATAGAACTGTGTTGTAGGTATTTAATTGATATTCTTTTGACCATGTTAAATTATGCTTACTTTCGATGATGTGTCGGTCAACAGATGAGTTAGTACATAAAGAGTTAGACATAGTATAGTATCATAAAAATCGCCTAATTTATTTCCCAAAAAAGCCAAATTAGCCTCCTACCTTTTGACTTTGCTAAATATTGAGTGAAATTTTCTCAAATCGATTGAAAGATGAACGTAGCACATAAAACATAAGTCCATACAATATCATGGCAAGCAGTTAGCTGAACAAAAGTGCATGGTATGAACACATAATCGTTTAAGTAAAAAAAAGAATTAAATAAACGTAGTTGCAGACTATTGCTGCCGTTTGATCAGTTGCTAGTTGCTACCTTTACGCCATTAATGTAAAGAGAGCCAACAAGAAAATTATTATTATGGTGGACGACATGTTATGGCCAAAACAAAAGCTTATAACGTTTTTTTTTTGTATCAGCAAGTCACGTTTTCTTTTACTCTAGACCTAATACACAAAAAAAGAAAAACATTTTAAGACTCAAGAAACATCAATATCATTTACAACATTCAGCCAATAAATGTGTGTAGTTATAGGTTTTGTTGTAAATACGCGGCAGTTTATGAAAATGTTCAATGTTTCATATGAAATTGATGTTAAAGAGTCATCATTTTCATCATAATCATGGTTAGTTTTAGATTTTTTTTTCATATAAAGACACCAACTTTATATATATTAACAATATTTCGCTTGTTTTCTGTTTGTCTTTAATGTCACCCCTTCTAAGCTCTCTTTAGGTTTTCATGAAACCCTTTCTTTAACTTACAACAGACTAAATATTACACAATTGTCGGCAATGTATAGAAGCAACAATTTAAAGACAACAACAACAACAATAACAGCTACAACATACACATTAGTAGGCATCATCAACAGGCTGAATTGCTTATTACGAATATTACACCATGCTATAACTAAACACACATTAATACATTGTGGCTCATACTCACAGAAACAAATATCGTACATGCTTTAGATTGTAAGGCAGGCAGTAATGAACGTTTTGTGTACTTTAGTACTATTTAAAAGTACTTTTTAGCAAACTGTTCGCTATAGCTGTTGAATGACATTTTTGTTTCTTGTGACAACAAAGCATCATATGCGGGAAGTTTAGCTTTACTTCTTTAATTTGAAAACAAAGCTCACCGAATTTTATAGTGAGTGTAATCCATTGGTTGCAACGTGCGAGAGATGGTTTGTTCGGTTAAGAAGTGCTGATTTTGACACGGAAGACAAAGATCGTGCCAGCCAAAAAAGTTTGAAGGCCAAGAATTGGAGGCATTACTCCATGAAGATTGAGATTGCCAAACAAGAGCTTTAGGAGCTACTCAAGCAGCAAATCATTTGCTAGAAGCAGGATTTATCCAATAGCAGGAAAATTGGGTACCATTCGAATTGAAGAAGAGAGAGACCTTGAAAGACGATTTTGCATGTCCGAATTGATTTTTGAGCGCTATAAAATAATATAGATTTTGCACCGAATCATTACCTGCGTTGAAAAAGGGATCCATTAGAATAACCCGAAGCATAACCGATCGTATGTGAAGCCCGGCCAATCCGCCGAATCGACATCAAAGCCATGGGTCTAAGGTAATGATCTGTATTTGTTGTGACCAAAAGGGTCCTTATTTTCTGCTAAAATCTGACCAAAGCATCAGAGGGAACCTGTACCTCACACAACTGATTCTTTTGAATCAAGAAAAACGCCAAGAATATGCGCCCAGACATGAAACCGTAATATTCCATCATGACAACACTCGGCCACATATTGCAATACCTGTTAAAAAGTATTTAGAATGAGGTGGTTGGGAAGTTTTACCTCACCCGCTTTATAGTCCAGAACTTGCCCCGTCCGACTAGTATTTGTTTCAATCGAAGGAGAACGCTCTCCCTGGGATACGCTTCACTTTGGAATAGAGTATCCGATATTGGCTTGATTCGTTCTTGGCTTCAGAAGATGAGCAGTTCTTTTGGCTCCGAATCCATAGCTAACAATGTAGTGTTGACGGATTCTTAACATGAACTGTAGTTTCTCAGAGTCAGAAGTTAAGGAAACTTTGTCTGGCTATGCAATAAGCACGCTAATTCATGCTTCTTTTTTGGAAGGAGTAGATAGTTGTACTGAACTTATCTGTGTTTCTTCGATCTATTGACATTGAAGAACTGTACGGGATGTTTGGATAAAAGAACACTTAAATTAGCACAAGATAGAGGAGCTATGTATTCATGTGAACTCCTTCTATGAAGGATCCAGGATAAATGAAGTCTTCAGTAAAGTCTATATTTTATATAAGGATGATGGTCTTTAGTTTCAAATACCGTTTTAATTCTTTTGAATTTGATAATCAGGATGATAAATAATAATCATTGGATCCTGGGACTATGAAATAGTACGAACTAAAAAGTTGTAGATTATTAACATACATGGACTCCTAAGAAATTTAACGTAGGGCATCCTCCAATAGAAACAATGCTCTTTTGTAATCTTCAATTCTAACCTAATCTTACGTGATCCAGTTAAGAGATGTACAGATTCTGGCAGTATATTGAAGGTGCTGAAAGAAGCCTGTGTGGTTTGTCGACATATTTCCAATCCCAATTACTTACTCTTAGAACCGCCAAATGTGTAGTATTAACATTTCAAATGTTTTGATTCTTATATCTTTCAAAAGATGTTGAAATATTGTAAATAAACTAAACTCTATGAGAATTCACTAAAATGACTGAACTAGATTAATCTAAGGAAATTAAGAGGATGGATATTCTAAACTACACCAGAAACTTCCCAACTGTCTAAGGATTCAGTATGTTTTAGCAACCGTAAACATCATTACGTATACACGCATAAGGCACCACACTTACATTAAAGCAAAATATTCTCAGCTTCTCCAATCCATCAGACTATGTATAGAAAATTTCACTAGTCTCTGCCACCTCATTGCTTTCTGCATCTGTTAATGCCACAAATTACTTTTCGATTATTTATCGATTGTGTTTCGAAGTTTCATCCAGCCCAATACGTTATAGTTCACAGTCTTAGAACACACTCAAGCTATGTCTTGTACTTTTCCAGTGTTTCGTTTTGAAACTAGCAACATAGGTTACGGGTTGAAGTATACAAGAAATAGTGATTATGGACATTCGATTAGAAATTTCCTACAAGGCAAGACTTCTGCTGGAAGTTTATTCCAATTGCGGATGAGGAGAAGAACGAAATTGTTCTGCATTATGTTGAGCGATCTACCATACAATCTACCACAAATTAATAACTTCTTATTGAAAAACTTGTATTATGTAAAAGTCTGCGGATATCTGCTGGAAGGAAATTTCAGTAGAACGTTCCATTATAGTATCTAAAGAACAATGAAACTTAAACCACATAGCAATGATGCTTTAGTCAATCACTAGAGATGGATAACCTTCTGTCACTGGTAATTACCTTCGCCCTCTCTTGTTGGCAGTTGAGACGCTCACATTCCATTATATAATCTAGTATTGAATCAGTAGATTTGAATTTACTTATAGTCATCGATAAGAACCATGCGGTAGAGAAGACCAACGATATAATTTGAAGCACATGGTACTACCTGATATTTGTATATCAGTTTCGTTCATATATAGATCACTTGGAGTGAAGTATTTTTACCATCCCAAGGAACTTCAATGTTTCTTTCGACACTTAAAGAAATATAATTAGTCCAGCTGACATCAAATTTAATTATCTTTTACAGAACACCAAAAATTTCAGATCAATTAACGTCCACCTTTATATATTGTAAAGCGATCGAGGTTGTCCTGGTTTTTTTCCTTATATCTCAGCCATTTGTGGACCGATTTTCTCAAAAATCTAAGTTGTCCTGGTTTCTTTCCTTATATCTCAGCCATTTGTGGACCGATTTTCTCGATTTGAAATAGCAGCCGAGCCGAAAGATATTGATTTATGAATCGTGTATGTAAGTTATTTGGGGGCTTTGGAAAGTTGATTTCAACAGACAGGCGGACATGGCTGAATCGACTCCGCTATCTACAAGGATCCAGAATATACTTTACTTTATAGAATCGGAAAATTATTTTGTGGTAATTACAAACGGATTGACACCTTCTCACGAACAGGAAGGGTATAAAAAGAACGGAACCTTGTGGTTTCTCTGATATAACACTGAACTTGTTTGATGAGATCCCAACTAAAACAACTCGTCAAGAGAAGTTATTATCAATACCAAAAGTAATTAGTTCGACAAAAGTGCACGATGCCAGAGTTGATCAAACTCCTTGAAAATAACTAGTGCCATGACTTCACTTTAGCCGAAACTAGAATGTTCTATATCCACAATGATCATCTAGAGCAGCGAAATGCAAACTCACACCACTACAGTTTTTAGATATTGTAGTTGTATGAGTTGAGAATTATTCTCTGGCAAAAACAAAAACAAATAGCTGAAATAATGAAATAAACAAACGTAAAAGCGTAACACAACCTGCTTCTATCAATGCTCATGCGAGACTGACTGTTTTTATACAATGTGTGTGCTTGCGTACATGTGAAAATAAAAACAAGAGAGCTCATTTGAGAGCTCACTGCAGCTCGCTGATCTAGAGCCTTTAAAGCTGCTTTTAAACTGTGATGTTGATGTTGTCGTACTTATAAACACTGTTAATAACAGCGTGTTATCAACATAGTTTATATGAAAAATGGAAATGTTGCAGTCGTCATAAACCGTTAAATTCAAATAGGTAATGCAATTTTGTAACAATTTTCTTCTTGATATTGTAGTAATTTTGCTTCACATAGACAAACCGTGATCACGGTCACAGTGGTTTATAAAACAGATTCACTGAGAACGACGTTCTTCAGAAATCACGGCAAAGTTCATTTCTAATAGATGCCCTTAAAAAAGTACCCTAACCAACATATTTCAAATTTCCGTACCCAATTAACATCTCCAACTAAAAGCACACAAACACTTACACACATACATATGTATCAACAAACACTCACACTTGGAAACATTAACTTACACATGATTCATAATGTGCGCCACCTTACAAAAGCAACCACATGGTTGCCAGAACAACATTAATTTAGTCTCCCCCTCTCTCTGCCAGTCCGCCTTTTAGACAGCCAAGACGACTGACGGACTAACGGCCTCCCTACACTGCGCGCCAAATAAACAATTTCAAAGAAAAGAGAGACTTACAAACAAACAAAAAAAACGCCTAAGTTTAGTTTTAGGGAACAGGTATATGTATGTACTTGTTAATATTATTGTTGTTGGTGTAGTTTTTGTTATAATTTTTCTTGCAATTTAAACTTATTTTACAGGTTTTTCATTTAGCTTGTGTTTGCTATTGTAACTTTTGTACGCTTTACCGTCGGCAAATTGCATATTTCTTGCCAGCCAGGGTAAACAAATCTAAAACAAGTTTGCCTCTGTCTCTGTTGCTTTTTGTGATGGTTGTTTTCGGTTTCTACACAAAAAATGCTAAAAACTGTTGCGCTAAAATATTTAGATTATTCAATTAAATTGATTAAAATTGAATTTTTCTTAAAATTAAATTCAACGATAAAACCACAGACGACTGACGACGACTAGTTTGATGCGATGCCATGAACGGAGGGATCTCACACAGCGTTTTTATGTTGATGGGCAGTTGAAAACAGTATGGAAAAGTTGTAGGTATGTAAAATTTAGCAAAACATCAATTTTAATTGGTTGGACAAGATGAGAAAAGTGTTTGGGGTGTTTTATTGGGGGGATTCAAAGGAGTTTTAAATTCAAACTATTTTAACTATTTTAAATTCAGATTTTTTTTTTGTAGAAAATTTGGTCAAATTGCAAAAGGTAAAACTGAGTGTCAAATATTATTATCAGCCCAATTATGAATAAAAAATCCGCGGAAGTTTTTTCCCGAACCTACGATGGACATTATTTATTAATGATTTGTGGATATGGTTATCTCTCGAGGAATTTACATGAATAGGCCACCAGGATCGTATAGTTTGATCGCTCTAAAATGTAGGCCACCAGGATCGTGTAGTTTGATTGCTCTAAAGATGTCTCTTAAAGAGAATAGGCCACAAGGATCGTGTAGTTAGATCGCTCTAAAATGTCTCTTGAAGAGTTTTCCGAAGTCGCAATTGATCGATGCCCTCAAAGTCAACGCTCAAGCAGCTTAATTCTTATTTAAACGAAACGTCTTTATTCGAAATCCTTTATTTTCTAAGATGTCTCAAAGATTGTGACAATCATCATATCTAATCAGAAGGCTACTGAAATCATTCCTTACCTTTGTGTTTACAGACATTCCCACTATGTTCTAAAGTATCGATAAACCGGATAACAGTTTCATCACCTATAAGATCAACCGCCTTTCCGGTACAGCAGCTCTAGACTTGACCTTGCAGCTCTGGCCCATATGTGGGAATTATATTCCATTTTTTGACGAATGAAGCTTGTGTATATACGCAGAAGGTGGGAAGGGGAGAAATAAGTATGTCCAACACCGTCTCAAGAAACCAAAGCACCTAAAAGTTTCCTTCGCAACATCGAATATATGAAGATTCAAATGGGCGTCACACCTAGATTCAAAAGGTTATCAGAAAATCCAACAGTTGTGTTACCCATACGAAGTATTGAATCTGGTGAAATCTCAAGACGTTTGTGTGTCAATACTGAGTTTTGAGTGCGTTGAAATTAACTCGGTTCAATTTACCCCATCTGGAGTTTGTTGTAACGTCACGATTTATGGAGTCATCCATATTCATTCTTGAGAGTTTAATCTCAGAAAGAGTAGATCTATGTTCGAATGAATATTAGTGACTGATATTACTGTCATCCGCGAAAGAATAAATTGGATTTGAAGTGATTGTTAGTAAATCGTTGATGAAAAGTAAAAATAGGAAAGGAGAAAAAAAAGAGCCCTGGGGGACTCCAGAACTTAATATAAAGTTGTCTTACCTACTATAAGGTCCACGAAGGAAACTAGAAATAAAACGGGAAAACACATGGATGCACTTTGGTATTAGCGCCGAAGTTAATACTTGTGTCTCGTGTGGGCTTGCCGTGGATCGAATGATATTAAGAATGAGCACTTCTCAAATAATGTAGGTTCTCCTTCGAGGAAACAACTAGGACTCAACTTTGTTCTTGGACGAGAAGGGTGAATAGAAAGACACGGTTTTTGAATTACTAGTAGGGAATTCATGGTAATGTTGTCAAAACTATTCTTCCATAAGACCTTCTCAACATTTGTTTCTGATATGGACTAATAGTGGTCTGGTGGTTACCCACTAAAATGAGCCTTGCCCGTGCTCACTTATGAATGGAGAAAGAAAGGAATTATAAGTGGTTATTATAATGACTGGCTCGTTGCTAACAAGTTGCTTCATTTTTGAATTCAGTTCTCGATGGACTTGATCTCCTTCCATTTCCAACTACAATTTCAAAAAAAAAAGTTCTAGTTCTCTTCAAAAACCGTTTCAGTTCTAATTCCATTTCAGTTCTAGTTCTAGTTCAGTTCTAGTTCTAGTTCAGTTCTAGTTCAGTTCTAGTTCAGTTCTAGTTCAGTTCTAGTTCAGTTCTAGTTCAGTTCTAGTTCAGTTCTAGTTCAGTTCTAGTTCAGTTCTAGTTCAGTTCTAGTTCAGTTCTAGTTCAGTTCTAGTTCAGTTCTAGTTCAGTTCTAGTTCAGTTCTAGTTCAGTTCTAGTTCAGTTCTAGTTCAGTTCTAGTTCAGTTCTAGTTCAGTTCTAGTTCAGTTCTAGTTCAGTTCTAGTTCAGTTCTAGTTCAGTTCTAGTTCAGTTCTAGTTCAGTTCTAGTTCAGTTCTAGTTCAGTTCTAGTTCAGTTCTAGTTCAGTTCTAGTTCAGTTCTAGTTCAGTTCTAGTTCAGTTCTAGTTCAGTTCTAGTTCAGTTCTAGTTCAGTTCTAGTTCAGTTCTAGTTCAGTTCTAGTTCAGTTCTAGTTCAGTTCTAGTTCAGTTCTAGTTCAGTTCTAGTTCAGTTCTAGTTCAGTTCTAGTTCAGTTCTAGTTCAGTTCTAGTTCAGTTCTAGTTCAGTTCTAGTTCAGTTCTAGTTCAGTTCTAGTTCAGTTCTAGTTCAGTTCTAGTTCAGTTCTAGTTCAGTTCTAGTTCAGTTCTAGTTCAGTTCTAGTTCAGTTCTAGTTCAGTTCTAGTTCAGTTCTAGTTCAGTTCTAGTTCAGTTCTAGTTCAGTTCTAGTTCAGTTCTAGTTCAGTTCTAGTTCAGTTCTAGTTCAGTTCTAGTTCAGTTCTAGTTCAGTTCTAGTTCAGTTCTAGTTCAGTTCTAGTTCAGTTCTAGTTCAGTTCTAGTTCAGTTCTAGTTCAGTTCTAGTTCAGTTCTAGTTCAGTTCTAGTTCAGTTCTAGTTCAGTTCTAGTTCAGTTCTAGTTCAGTTCTAGTTCAGTTCTAGTTCAGTTCTAGTTCAGTTCTAGTTCAGTTCTACATGAAAAGTTCTTCGTAAAAAAATTTCATGGACTGCTTGAAGCCTTCACACATCTAAAAGTGTTGTTCCCTTACCATTCCCTCTATTGGCAACAAATTTGGTTGCTACTAGGAATCTGTTTCCTCTGTGTACTACTTTTTGTGTAGCTCTAGTGGAATAGAGGAGATCCTACTCTATTATAATTGAATGGCCTGTCTTGACTTCAACTTTGGTATTTTTATGAGAGATTCCGAAGGTTTCAAATGTCTATAATGCAATCGGACGTCTGTGTCTCCATCATAACACAGTCATTGATTTCTCTCCACTCTGTAAATATAAATAATTGCTGAAAAGTTTAGAAAATAAAGTGTAAGAAGCCCATAATTCTAAGAGCCGCTGATGGAAAAAAGGTAGATAATACTCTACTTCCCTTTGGATTTTTTCTGTTGCAGATATTAAGATATTTTGTATCAAATTTAAAAATGATAAGAAATCAAAGACGTCACTCGAAACTAAACTTTATAACTTCACGGTTGGATTTCCTAAAATTATTTTAAAAACAAGTAAGAAAGTATGGTCGGTCAAGCCCGACCATATAATACCCTACACTAAGTAAAAAAGCAAAAACATTTTTCTTTTAAAATTTAAATAATTTATATTCGTGAGTTATTATCGGAAGTGGGCCTTATATGGGAGCTATGACCAATTATGGACCGATCACCATGAAATTAGGCCGTGTAATTTATGTCTATATGAAAGTTAATTATATGGAATTTTGTGTGTATACCAACATTTATAAGCGATTTATGCACGTTAAAGTGATTTTCGGAAGCGGGTCTATATGGGAGCTATGTCTAATTATGGACCGATCGTAACAAAATTTGGTGACATGAATTTTGTGTATATAAAACTGATTTGGAGCGGAATTTGTGGAGATACATATATAAATTAAACATTTATGACCGATAAAGTCCAATTTCGGGAGGACATTTGTATGGGGGCTAGGTGAAATAATGGACCGATTTCAGCCAGTTTAACCTTCGCTTTACCAAAGGTTTTTTTATGTACATGGTTTACCAATACCCACCCGGGTGACACTACACTTTTATAAATATATGCGACGAATGAAATTTTAAAAAATTTAAAAAACCTTATAAAAAGTTTAAAATGTTTCTATTAAATTCTATAGAATCTTAAAATTTGTTCAGTGAGTATAAATTTCATTTAAATCGAAACAAAATTAAAAAAAAATATTAAACCAATAAAAACGATGTGGTCACCCGGGTGGGTACTGGTAAAGCGAAGGTTAAGTAGGCTTGGTCCCTGAGCCGAAAACATAATATGTACCAAATTTCATCGAAATATCTTCAAAATTGCGACCTGTACTCTGCGCACAAGGTTTACATGGACAGCCAGCCAGCCGACCAGACGGACGGACGGACATCGTTTATACTTTAAGGTGGATCGGTATACTTTAAGGTGGGTGTTAGACTAATATTTTTGGGCGTTACAAACATCTGCACAAACGCATTATACCCTCCCCACTATGATGGTGTAGGGTATAATAAAACTCAATGTAGCACTTAAGCACCTTCACATCCATTGGAAAAATGCACAAAACAATGCACGGCCTTGTCTATTCATCCTTAAACTAGAATAGCAACCACAAGCGGTTTGTTTAGGAGCCCATAATTTTTCCCGAATGATAATTTATTAGCTTCGGTATCAGCCGATAAAATATTAGTTTGTTAAACAACAATTTAATCTCTTTTATCAATGATAATTGGTAGCCCTGAAAAGGGCTGTATTTTTTTTTATTTTTTGTTATTTTTTTGTTGTTTTGAATTTTTAGATCCATAAAACTGTAGATTTTTTTTAGTACATCCAATTATATGGTGGCAAGATTATTTTCATTTAAATGATCGTATAACTGATTAATTTAGGCATCCAAATTCGTATATATTTAAAAAGGTATAAACAGCATACAAAGGCACAAGATGATTTATTCAGCAAGTGGGTTTTCAAAAGATGCTAAAAAGAGACAATAAAATAAAAATATAATTAATATTTTGTATAAAAATTAAAATAACACAAAATTATTTCAAAAGTTTATAGGCATGTTTATAAAGAATTTAGATGATAATTACCTTGTGTCTTTGAAGCTTAAGGCTTAGGTGAGGTTAAGTCTTGTTGTGTTTGTTTCAAATAGTTTTTTTTTGGTTTGTTTCGTTTATTCAAATTTGTTGTAATTCATATCGGAAGCCTTTCGTTAAACCTTAAAGACGGTTTTCAATATCCAGTCTCTTATTTTTCCGCATAGTCCGCTTTTCCTTAGTAGCTCGTAGCTCTTCCTATTAGCTCCCTCTTATAAATCTTCCATATTCTTACTCGTATGCTGCGTTTGGCACTTTTACGAGTCTCCCTTCGTAGTCTTTGAACTCTGCTTTATTTCGTTGTAGCAAAGTTTTGTTTTCCTTTAGAATAATTCTTCCGCGTTAAGAACCTTCAGTGTGCTCCTAACTTTTGTGGAAGTGCTAGAACACTCTTTGTTTTTTGATAAAGCAAGCGCGCTTTAGTTTTTTTTCAGAGTTTCTGAATTTTGTTTTTCTTAAAATGGCGGCGAGTTTATTTTGTTGAATTGAGTTTAAAATTTTTGTTTAAAAATCATAAATTTATTAAGACACAACGCGCTTGTCTTGCTGTCCTGGCTGCTAAAGAGCGTTTGTTTGTAATAAAACAGAAATCATAATTTCGCGGCTCAATCTCCGGCTGTGAGAGACGCGAGACGAATACCAACGAAATTATATAGCAAAAACAAAAAATATGTTTTCTCACTGTTTCCATAATAGAAATGAAATAAAAAACGAAATAAGACGAGAGCATTTTTAAGCGGTTTTCTCTTTCTTAATGCAGAATTGACGTAAAGCGGCTAACGAATTGGATGTGGTAAGATTTTCGGGTGAATCGATTTTGTTACTGAGCACAGCGGTATTCTGGGGCTGAGGGCGATTGCTGATGGTGGATGAGTTGGTGGTGCTGCCCAACGAATCGAACATGGAGGAGAGGGCATTGAGAGAGTCACTGGGATATTTCTTTTCACCACCATCGTAGGACTTAATGCTGGAAGCGGGCGATTTGGGTGTCATGGAACGGTGACTGTCGGTGGGGCTGCGTGGTGGTATAACTCGTGGTTGGGGACTAAGAGTTTTGGGGGACTGAACATTGCATTCTTTGGTGTTGTTGTTGTTATTGTTGGAATAGTCGGTGCCATTAGTGGTCACATCACGTTCGCCACTGCGTCCCCTTTGGCTATTGCGTTCGTTTTCCTCTTGATCATCCTCTATCTCAGCTTTGATTTCCATTTTTATGTTAGTCATTTGCTCTTCGCGTTGCTGCTGCTGGTGTTGCTGCAGCTGCTGTTGTTGTTGGTGCTGCTGTTGGAGATGCTGCTGCTGTTGTTGATGCTGCAGCTGCTGTTGGTGCTGCTGCATTGTGGGCGAGTGAGTTTTTTCCATTTCTGGTTCTTTCTTAATCTCCATATCATAATCCATTTTATGTGCAGTTTCCTCCAATTCAGGCTTATCCGGTGTGGGGTTCTCCATTTTCCGCGAATCATTGTGGGTCTCAGCACTGCATTCACTGGCACTGCGTTCACTGCTGGTGTAACGATAGTGCTGATAGTAGGGATCATTGGTGTCAATCAATGGTTTGTTGTAGTCGACATTTTCATCGATGCCCAAACGTTTGAGTATGCTGGAAGCCACGGGCGAGGTATTTTTGGTGGACGAATTGGAAGGACTGGTGGCTGGCAGGGCAGCATGTCTAGTGGGTGTATCGAAACTAGTGGTAAACATTTGTTCTATGGCACTTAAGACTGAGGAAGAACCCTGAGCTGATTTTGTGGCACCATTTTTGGGAGACTCCATTAATTCGGGCGATTTAGTTTTGGCAAGCTGAGCCATGGCATTTAAGTTATTCTTGGCTGCTTCATCTGATTTAATGCCTGAAATATATTGACGCATACGTTCGGCAAATAGAGCAGCCTCGGTTTTATCCGAACCAGGACCCATGCCGGCACGTTGCTGCATTTTCATATCCATTTCTTGTTCGCCTTGATCTTGAGCTCCTTTCATTTCCAATAGCTTTCTGACGGGCAAGGATTTTTCACGTTTTTTGGGAGCTGGACGTTTACGATTGCCAGCAGTACCCATAGATTGCATCAAGGGTTCAGCATAATGATTGTTTTTAGCCATGTGATTACTAAGATCACCCAAAGAGTTGAAGGCTTTATCACACACCTTACAGGTGAGCACAGCACTAAGAGTACGGCTTTCTTCCGAGCTTAAACTGTTTTGACCTTCCTTATTTTCTCCCGAATTGTTAGAAGACTTCATTGAGATCGTTTGCTCTTGAGAGAGTATATTGGTGTAATGCTGAGTCTCTTGCATGTGTTTGGTCATTTCATTTAAAGAGCGGAAACTTTCACCACAGCGCATACATTTCAAAATTTGCATGGCCTGCTCTACCCCCTTGCCCAACCAAACATTTTGTCCTCTTACCAGTTTGCGGGGCAATGGAGTTGGTTGATCACCACGAAATTGGAATGCATTTTTGGAGGCCTGAGAAGGTCCCGAATTGTTGGATTTATTTTGTTGTCTATGATGTTGGGGACCAGATGGTGCAGGATTTTGAGCTACCGGCGGTCTTTCGTTAGCTGTGGGCAGATTGCCAAATGGAGGTACATTTACACCACAATGTTTGCTGTCTTTCATGTGGGTAGTCAAAGCTTCCAAAGTAGAGAAACTTTGTTTGCACCACACACAACGGAATACTGAACTGGCTACACCCTTATTCTGCCAATGAGATTGCCAAATATTGTGGCGAGTCTTAGTTATGCCCTCATTGGTAGGTGGCAGGGGATTGTTGGCCACTGGAGCTGGTGGCTGGGTGTTCATGGGTTGTGCTGGTGGCTGTGTGTTGTGGTGCTGTTGGGCCATTGAAGTTCTGGCGGACTTCTCTTTGCGTGGTCCTTTAACAATATCAGACATTTTCTCCAGAGGATCTACCACCAAATCATTTTTACCATTCCAATCGGGAAATTGTCCAGATCTAAAGATGTTGGCAGCGGCTACAGCAGCCAAATAAGGATTGACTCCCGGCATTAGGGGATTAGGAGGAACTTGTGTGCTGGGTGGTGGTTGGGCCACCATAGGAGGACTGTCGGATTTGAAGATTTTCTTAACCTGAATTTGGCCTATAGAGGAATCGGGTTCTGTTTCATCATCTGCTGAACGTTTGCGGGTGCCCACAGACAAATCCAAAGGATTATTGGCATCATTGGCCTCTTCTTCCTCCTCGTCCTCATCTGAGGCGGCAGGTTCTGCAGATCCCGAGCGGGCAAACATGTTAGTACGGAAATCTAGAGCCTCCGAATGATTGCTAGAAGCTGTGGGTGAAGCTTGTGGCGGTAGTTTGAAAGAAGCAGCAGCTTCTGTGGGTAGGGGCATAGGTAAGCGAGGACCTGCAGCAGCTGCCGCTGCAGCTGCTCCCAAAGGAAAACCATATTGTTGGGCAGCAGCTGCCACCATATGAAGATAGGCCTCCATAGAGGGCGCTTGACCTTGCATATTTGGAATGCTGGAATATGCTGCACTGGGTGAGTTGGGCAAGGGCAACATACCTCCCTGTGGATGATTTATGGAATTCTCACGATGTTCTTTGCCATTGTCCGAGGAATTAGATTCATGTGAAGGACAGCGCTCGCTGGAGTTGGCCGATTCTGTTGAACGAGGCCTTGCAGTGGGTAAAGCCCTGAAAAATTAAAGAAAACAAAAAATTATTAATCATGATTATTTCAGTTTAATTATAAAAACAAAATAATCTAATAAATCTTAAGAAAATTTATGAGAGCTACGCTAAATATTTCACTCCTACTCTTTTATTAGTGCCACAAAACAAAACTACGAAAGAAACTAAAAAAAAATAAATACAATATAATAAAAAATTGAGCCCATTAAGTTTTGAAAAATGTTTTCTATCATCACTAAATGATTTCAACTAATCTTAAAAATAGCTCACAATATGTCAACGTTTTTATTTGTTATGCAAATCAAGCGAAGCGAAACAAAAAAAAAACAACAATAACAAATTTTATAAACAACAATTTATTAATCTTCTTTTTCATCTGTTTTATATTATTTTATACAACAAACAAAATTATAAAAAAACGTGTGGCTGACAAGACATTATGAAGATAAACAGTGGGTCTACCAGAGGTAGAGGCAAGACAAAGTGTTAGTTTTTAAATTGCTGAGTAACTGAATGATTGTTTGCTGTTTTTTCTTTTATCGGGTCCCACTGTCTTAGGGGTAATTAAAAGTTATTAAACAATAGAAATAAGTTTATAAAAGATCAAGTTAACAATCAATGAATATGGCACAAACAACTAATTGTTGGTTTTTGTTTAGATATATTAAAAATAATATAATGATAATAAATAATATTTAAACAAATGTTGTTAAATGTGCTATTGATAAAATAGTTTTAGTTAAATTTGTTTAGCTGCCGAAATATTTAGTTTTCATTCCTCAATTTTAATTACCTTGAAAGTGAAATTTTTCTGTTTTTGCAGAGGTTTGAAATGAATTTAAAACCTAAAACGGAGATGGCAACAATCTCTCTTAAAAATTTGTTACTATATTAAAGAATTTGGAAACACTGGACATAGATCGGAAACTCTCCTGTCAAAGACCTAACTCAGTTGTCAAAAAAAACACTTATATATATGATTATTTTGAGTAATTTTTTGTTAGAGTCTTTTCTAGTTTCCCCTCTATTCCTTACCCAAGTTCTCAATTTAAGTTTTTCATTTACTTCAAAACTAAAAATTTCAAATCTTTATTAGAATGTCTTAAACATAGAGAAACATAGAGCGGAAAAAAACTTAAACAAAAAAGTTACTCAAAATAATCACACATACGAGTGTTGTTTTTGTTTTAACATAGTTTTTTCTACTAATACATTCTCATCACTTAGGTTTTTGACAACTGAGTTAGGTCTTTCAATGTGGTCTTAAACTTTATAAATATAATTTAAATTCTTTGTTTAAATTAATAAAATATCATCAGCCTTAAATTTAAACATGATCAGCTTCTTAACAATGTTTCCAAACTGTTTAATTATAATTATATTACAAAAACTCATAAATTTTGCTATTTTCAAAAAAAAGTTCTTAAAAACAGCAACAATTTAACAAAATATTTTCAATTTAATTGTATATCTTTCAATTATCTCTTAATTATAACAGACATTTGTAAACTCCAGATTTCAAAAAAGTGACATTTTATATGAATTCAATTAAAAAACATTATTCGATATAGAAATTTTACAAAGCACAAACAAAAAAATGTGTTAATGAAAGCCGCTCTACTGTATGCGATAATTTTTTTTAATTTTTTTAAATAAAATCAAGTTCAAACATGTATAATAAATTCAAACAATTCTAATTTGGTATGTGTAAATTATGTGAAATCTGTTTTTATTTTTATTTGTTTCAATTTATTATCAATACGCATCTATAAATATTTAATAAATTTATGGCGTATAAAAAGATAATAATGGTGAAACAGAAAAGTCAATTTGTATTTATAAGTATTAGAAAAATTATTAAATTAATTGTTATAAATTAAGAGAGAAATAATGCACTCTATTTTAACTAGGTAATATATTAAATGAGAGAGTTAGGTTGGCAATGCAAAAGGTGAAAAGATAAATCAGTGGTAGGCATTCAGACAACAACACAAAACGAATATGAGCAAAACTCGTTAAAATTATAAACTTTGAAACAAATCGGAGACATTATAATCAGAAAATTCGTTTTATGCATTTAGTCAAACCATTTAGTACTATGGCGAGTAATATTTGTGCCGATCACTGGTTTATATCCCTAAAGCCAAGCTTATTAGTGACTTCACACATTATAAAGAAGCTAAAGCACTCCCTTCAATATAGTTTGCACCTTTAGTCTGTTATATAGCTGGAGTTTAACTTTTCTCGATACCTTGTCCTTTCTTTTACCGCTCTTAAAAATGTTATATATATCTTTTTTATCATTTCATGTAGCCTGTTTCAATTCCTTATATTACTTTTAGTTTTTCCTATTTGTTGTAAATTTTAGTCTTGATCGTTTGCCTGTCAATAAATCATTTGAACAATTTTTTGTTAAATATCATGTGTCGTTATTACCACTACTTGTTAGTATTTAATGTTTTTAAATTTTTTTATTTGTAGTATTAACTAAATACAACAACTTAAATAAACTATTAATAAATTTATTGGTTATAAGGTCAGACGAAAAAAAATATATATAATAATAATATTATTTCTATACAAAATACAAATTAAATGTACATATTAGAGCGAAAACAAAATTCCAAACTCAGATATATTTATTTATTTATTGATTTAATGGTTAATAAATTAAACAAGTAAATCATAAATTATAATTTGCAAACAGCTACAAAAAAAAACGCATATGTAGAAATAAAGACATATAAAATTGAGTAGACTACCACGACTGCAAGGAGAGCTAAACTTTACCAGCGAGCAGAAAATAAAAATTGAAATATTACTGCTCAAGTTGAAAACTTTTGCTATGAAAGACGAGCCTGAATATTGGCTTAAATTGAAACAGTTCTTCCTAGAAATATTTATGGTTTCAGGAAACAGTTGTACTAGTTTTAGGTATTAAATCCCGTTCATAATTTGTACAGACGAGAAATTGTACGAAAGTCCAAACATTGCTTGTATTGCCAACTTCTGTTCAATAAGCCTTAAATATTACTAAAGGTGTTGCCAACTTTTGCTAGGAAATCTGAATCTAAATGTTGCTGATGTTGGCAACTTCTTTTTAATGAGCCTTAAATGTTACTAGTAAGTAATGTTGCCAATTTTTGTTATATTTTAAGAAACAGCTGCACCTACTAGTTTTAGGTATAAAATCCCGTTCATAATTTGTACAGACGAGAAAATTTACAAAAGTCCAATAATTGTTGCTGGTGTTGCCAACTTCTGCTTAATGAGCTTTCAATATTACTGCATGTGTTGACAACTTTTGCTATGAAAGCTGAGTCTTAATGCGGCAGATGTTGCCAACTTCTGCTTAATGAGCCATAAATAGTACTGCTACTGTTGCCAACTATTAGCATGAAGAATGAGCCTGAATGCTGGCTCAAATTGAAACTGTTCTTCTGAGAAATATTTATAGTTATAGGAAGCAGATTTACTTAGGTTCTGTTTATAATCTGTGAAGTTGTGAAATTTTATAAAAGTCAAAAAATTGCTGCAGCTGTTGGCAATTGTTGCTTAAATGTACAACTTCAAACTTTTAAATAATTTCTTGCTGGTCTTTCGAACACTGCTTCAAGCTAAAGACCACATAATTATGGGGTTTAAGACATTTCAGGATTTAATGAAAAGGGATTTATGGTACTCATAGCCTGCTGATATGTATTAAGAAGTTCCCACGTGTCTTCAGGTTTTCTGCTTGGGTGCCTGATAAAAATATGAACAGGGATATCAAATATGTTGGCATAACATAATATCCACGGACGATATTACACGACAACAACTATCAGTGTTCGCTGATCCTATTGGAATATTTTATAGTGTTTCTTGCTGGTCTTTCGAATATTGTTTCAGGTTAAAGGCCATATAATTATGGGGTTTAAGACATTTTAAGATTCACTGAAAAGGGGTTTATAGTACTCATAGCATACTGATTTGGTCCTGCTGTTATTTTTTAAGAAGTTCACAAGTGTCTTCAAGTTTTCAGCTTGAGCAGGGATATAAAATGTGTCATAATATCCATGGACAATATGACACGACAACAAGTACCCGTGTTCGTTGATCTTATTGGAATATTTGATAGTGTTTTCAAATGCGGGAGGCCTTTGTTGATATGATTCCAAACTGCGTTTGTAAAGTAACCTGAATAGAAGACATTTGGCTAGTCGGAGAAGTTTGAATAATTTTGCAAAATTCTTCATGACTTAATTCCTGTGTAAATGAGATTTCAAATTGGGTTTGAAATGTAACCCTGGTATATATCGAACTCCGACTTTACCAAACCGAACTTCATCCAGACATCATGACTAATGAAATTGGACTTTATTAAATTGTGCTGATGTACATTGAGACTTTTTCAAATTGAATTTTGTCCAGATAACATGACTAATTGCAAGTCTAGGACTTTATGAAATTGTGCTGACGTATGCTGGAAGTGTTTTGAGGTTATCATAATGAGCTGGGGTACAATGACACGTTTGCAGGAGACCTAACTCAGTTGTCACAAACCTAAAGGACCATTTTATAACAAAAATAACACTCGTATGTGTGAATATGTTGAGAAATTTTTTTGTTTGAGGACAATATGACAAATGGGAGAGAATTTTGTCTGAACTTTTAGTTCTAGGAAAATTATAAGGTCTCCTCAAGTCTCTTCTAATAAACAAACATACTAAAACCCTTTATTATGACTTTAGTGTACTTTGAATAGCTGATCTTGAATCCCCTAAATCATTACCAAATCGCCTTTCAAACACCAATTTCCCTACAACCAGCTATACAGCACTATAATTTATTAAAAATATTAAATAATAACAAATAAATTCATTGAAAAATAATGTTTGATTGCTGCTCATTCCACAATACTATTTTTTTTTTTTTTTTGAAATAAATATTCTCTATAATTATGTTACTCCCAAACAAAATGTAGATATGAGGAGAAAAAAAAACGCAAATAAAATACATTTTTCAAATCCCACCCTATAATTATTTCAAATTATTTCTACTAACAATATGGCGTACAATTTCATTAATGTTGTTATTGGCTTTATGTTATTGAAAAAAAAAAAAAAAAAGAACAGAAATATTTATAATGATGACGCCGATGATGGTGGTGGTGGTGGTTATAGATCAAATTCATATGACATTTTCTATGATGATGATGTATAGATGTTTGTATGTCGAAAGCAAATATGGCGTTGAAGAAGAGGATAATGATGATGATGATGATCTATGGGACCATAATAAAACTGTCAACTTATTTAGCAGAAATAATGATTGTTTATGAGGAATCAAGCTCCCTATCTAAATGATGTATAGTTAAATTGAAATAATTATAATAAATAATACAAAATTTAAGTATGTTTATTAATTAAAGCTTATGAAAATAAACTAAGAGATAAGGAAAAACAAAAATGTTTCAACACATATGTTGGAAATACATACATGTTTTTGAAATAAAAGTATTTCAAAAAAAAAGAGTTTAAATTATGGTTTCAAACTTTAGATTTTAGATCATTAAATTAAATAAAATGTAATACCAAGTTACATTATCAGTGTTCTTGATACAAAACAATTTTTATTTTGCCTATTATATGTAAGTCTGGCTTTTTAACCACTTTTAAGTGTAAATATTTTTCCAAGCCTTCTTACTTTTGAAGAGTTTATTACTTTATGTTTTATATATTTTTAATTTGTTAACAACATATTTATTTCATATTTTTACCATTTAATAATTAAATTGTATAAATTATCTTTTTCTTTTGGCTTTTCCTTGTTTTTCTTTGTTTATTTTCTTTCGCCTTGTTTGGCGGTGTGAAGAAGTGCAATTAATAAATTTTTCAAGAATTTGTCTTAGCGTGTGAGTGTAAATGGTGTATATATATAATTAAATTCATTTAATAAATATTTATAAACGAAAAAAAACATATAAAATTACATCTTATAATGACACTTATGTGTGTTGAACATGAAAGTAAACAAAATGCTTTTTTGGGAAGATAAACTACACCAAAAAATTGGGAGTTTTAAGAAGGAATCAATACTGTAATAAAAAGACCAGACGCTACTGGAAACTTCTGCACCTGGGGACTTCAACGGTAAATACTTTGATTATTTCGAATTCGATATTAGTTGCAATAGATCTCGATCAATTAAACGTGGAGACTTCAGACAAATTTTAATACTTGCATAGTCGAGAGAAAAATATCACCCCAAAAATTATATGTGCAACTTATCAATCGCAATACTTCTAGGAGTGTTAACGTCCAATGTCGGGCGTTGGCTAAACATGCCAGTATACTGTCAATTAGTAACTATTGTCGCATCTGCGGTGATATTCGGAGGGATAAGACAGTCTTTCATTTCTCTGTTAATGTCTGGCCAATTATGTAACCACACAGTGAAATAAGATTCGTGGTAGCAACTGAATTTGTTGCCAATCGTATGATTCTTCCTTAGAGATCGAATTTTACAGTTGTGGCTACAAAGTTTTAGAAGGGGTAACAAAAGTTTGGTTGCCTCAACACAAATTCTTCTTTATCAACTGACTTTCTGTTGATAGAACCGAAAAATTCTATGTGTGTAACCGAATCATTCGATTGGCAAACAAATTCGGTTGCTACTACGAATCTGTTTTCTATATGCAGACAAAGGTTCTTGGCCAAATATAGGCTGAATGAAGTATCAGGTATTGGTGAATGCAACTTGTTAAATACCTCAATGGCAAAGGTTTATTACTATAGCCACTGCGAGACAATTAAAACTGTAATCTTTAGGCATTTTCTTTCAATATCTGGGAAGTGATAATGCAAATTGGATACCATAAATGGACTGTGAGACATTTCAAGGCTGATGACATGGTTAAATGATTACTAGACGATCAGTATTACTATCGCATGATTACTTTCGCATCTGCAAAGATTTTAGGAAGCAGGATATAGTCTGTCTTTCATCTCTCAGTAAATATGTGGCTAATTATGTAACCCGAACAGTCTTCTTGGCAAAATATATACTGGATTAAATACCTCCATGACAGAGGTTGAATTTATTTTCATTCAATATCTGGAAAGTGATGGCGCAAATTGGATACCATAAATGGACTGTGATATGATATATAGGACTTATGCAACGTAATCGGAGAGACATTTCGAGGTTGATGAAATTGTTAAATGGTCACTAAACGATCAGTAAACATGTCTATAGACTCGTACCCCCATTCAATGACTACTATCGCATCTGCAAAGATATTAGGAAGCAGGATAGAAACTGTCTTTCATCTTCTCTAATTATGTAACCAGAGAAATGTTCTCGACAAAATATATGCTCGCCGAAGTATCATGAAAAGTACTGGGTAGCCTTGTTGGATCTAGTACTATTCTACAAGTACTGAATATTGATCTGATAATAAAAGCTTGGACAAATTATTTGGTCTTAGCAAAACGAAGTGAGTATTGCCACTTTACTTGAGTGATTTCAAGTAGCGAGTTACCACATTAAGCAATCAAACAAAACTATCCTCGATGTTGAGAATTACTACTATTCTGCATCCACAGTTATCTATCTGTACTTTATAAATACAATGTGTTAATGCTCATTATTCAATTCTTTTCTTGACCATAATCTAGCATCCGTAATATATCCATCAATCCATTGAAGTCTTTGAATTCTTATTAATTAATAAGTCTCCTTTCATTCATTGGATTTATGTGACTTTTAATATGATTACGTATTTCATGACTCTGCTATCTTCACGTCTTTGTTCATCAAAACGGTGTCCTATTCATTCTACTTGAGAGCGTTCCAGTAGCATACTATCATGAACATTGCTGCTATAACTATTTCCATCATAGTTCTACATCTTTAGATCTCTGTCTGTACTTTATAACATACATGTGTCTCATTATTCTGAAATCTTCAGGTCTTTGTTCAGTTATTTTCTTGACGAAAATAGTATCTTACATGTAATACTACATTTGTGATCGAGAACATTTTTCTTCGATATATTGAATTATCTGACCTTCTTTTTAAATCGTATTTAGTAGCTCTCTAGTTGATGGGTTTAACTTGAACATTATACATTCTTTAAGACCTAGTAGTTCTTATCCCTTATCAAAAATCAATTTAAAAATTAATTATGAATATTACCTTTTAAAAGGTATACTTAATGAAATCTAATAAATATTTCTTTCATATTTTTAAGAAATTTCATTTACAAATTTAAATCTTAATCAAACACCTTATAATTATTAATTCAGGGCATATGCAGGTCTAAGCTGATACTATGTATGACCTAAATAATTACATTTTTATTATTTCAGTTCTCGTCTGAGTTTAATGTTTAAAAAGGATTGGTTTGATGATGAACAGCTTCACTGCTTGAACTTGAATCAGTTTTCCAATAGAAAGTGGAACAACTTTTTGTATGTTTGCTTGAGTTCTTTCTGGTCATCCTATTATTGAAATTTTGTTTACGTAGAACTGAACTCACAGTGTTTTTTTTAATAAATTTCATTCTTTGATTCACTTATATGGAGATCTCCAGTTAGATATAGTTAATTTAGCTTGAACTTGTATCACTTTTACAACTCAGATAGTTGAACAATTGATATAATTGTGTAACTATCTGAGATTTAGATTGAGTTCTTTCTAGCCATCCTATTATTGAAATTTAGTTTACGTAGAACTGAACTCACAGTTTCTTAGAAAAAATTTCATTCCTTGATTCACTTATATGGAGATCTCCAGTCAGATATAGTAAATTTAGCTTGAACTTGAACTTTTACAACTCAGATAGTTGGACAAGTGATATAGTTGTAGTCTAGCCATTCTATTATTAAAATTTTGTTTACGAAGAACTGAACTCACAATTTTTATAAATAAATTTCATTCCTTGGTCAAATATAGACACCAAATCTTTGTTCACTTATATAGAGATCTCCAGTTAATATACATAGTTGGACTTCTAATTATTTTCATTTTCTGCTGACACTTCCATTATAGTAGTAGCAGTAGCAACTCTCTTCGGTGGATTTACATGCAAAAAAATCTTTATGTTTTTATGGATCTGGGAATTGCTTGTCAGATTAAGTAAATACTTGAATATCGTCTTTTCTGTGTTATATACAGTCATTGTTTTTAGGTTAGTTTTGATTCCAAAAAACTTTGGATCCTCAGTCACTAACTTTGACGAACTTGTAAGGCGATCTTGCACTAATGATTGCTCTTGAGGAATAGTTAATATATTTTACTATTAGGTTTGAGTTTGTTTTCAAATTAAGCTGTGTTCTTATACCTCTCGGGCACCGTAATAGGCTTTTAAGGTTTAGAATAACATCATCTTTGTTGTAGAATTTAAGGTTTAAGTTATAATGGAGCATCCTGTTTAAATATATTACGAACACTTTAATACTTTAAGCATAATTTAGTCATACTTATTATCCTAAATTTTTAAGATTACACTTTAAATTTAAACCTACTTAAGGCTATAACCTAAACTTCCTTGTTATTTTAGATGTGAGACACTCTCTTAAACTGTCTTATTCTCTAATTTCCTCTTAACCTAAGGCTAAACTGTGAATAGCCCTAAAAATATAGTATTTTCTTGATTTACTTACCCAGCATTTAAGGCCTGACGATAGATTTCTAACATTAAAGCTTCGTGCAACATTTTGAAATTTGTTTTTTTCTGTTTAATATTTCAGCACAACTACACTAACACACAATTTATGTTATAATTTATTTTGTTTTTTTATTTATTTATAAAAAAAACAAAAATTGTTGTTTATTAATAATTTCTTTCAGGAATCTTAAGAAGAGTGAGTAGTAGTGAGATGCTTTTAAGTTGGTTTTTTCTTCAAAAGATTTATGAGTTGTATTTAAAAATTTTGTTGTATGCAACTTTTAAGTTATTTTGAATTTAGTTTAATAATAAATTATTGTGGTATTTTATATAATTTTTGCACTATGTACGCGTATAATTTTTTGTTTAAGTAGAAGAGGATTGGTAATTTTAGTCGTATATTTGTTGTATTTTTTGTTTTGTTTTTATAATTTATAATTAATTTAGAAAATATTTATTTTTTGTTTTAGAATTTTTTAAATATTTTTGTAATTTTATAAATTTAAGGGGGGGTTGTTTTGTTGTTGGTTTAATTTTATTAATAATTGCAGTGAATCGTATACATTAGGTTATTTATTTAATATTTAAAGGTAGTGGAGAGTTGGTTTTTTTAATATTTTTTTTTGTTTTGTTTAATTATTAAAAATGAGCAATATTTTTTATTTGTTTCTTAAGGTTTTTAGTAATTTAATTTTTATATTTTGTTTTTGCACTATTTTGTTTTAATTTCTCTAAATTTTAATAAATAATTTTTGTTTTAAATTTAAATTTGTTTATGTTTAAATGTGTTTTTTTGTTGGTTAATTTTACGTATACTTGGTTAACAAAATTTTGTAGTGTTTTTGTTGTGGTTTGAGGTTGTTTGAATTTTTTTTTGTTTTTTTAAATTTCCAGTTTATTAAGTTTTAATCAGTCTTTTTATAGATTTTTCTTTTTTTTAAGTAAATTTTTCCATTTTCTTTGATTTTTGTTGTTGTTTGTTTTGTGCCAAATTTATTTATTGTTTAAACATTTGACTAGATATGAATCCATTTTGTGTGTTTTTAGCATTAATCTTTAATAAATTAAAAATATATTTTATTATTTAATTTTTTTTTGTTATATTTATCACATCAACACTTTGTTTTGTTATTCTCTCAATTTGTATGAAAAGAATTTCTTTTAGTTTGCAGTAGGTTGGTATTTGAAATTATTATTAATTAAAATAAAACTAAAAAAAGAAAATTCTTTCTTTTATATATTTTTCCCGTTTTATAGGAGGAATTTTAAATAATTTTTTCTTTTGTGGATATTTTGAAATTTTGCCGTTATATTAAAGTAACCGTCGTTAACCGTTTGAGAGTCAAACAGCGAATGTCGTCACTTAATCACAGAAATTGTACAATGCTGTGCTGCCTGTTATTTCTGCTGCTGACGTTGACGTCGTTTTTGTTGGCTGTCTCTTAGACGTCGTATTGAAATGTGTATGAATGTGGTATGAATGGTATCAAACTCAACTGTCATGTACTCAAGCAGCCAGCCAGCTAGCAGCACACACAAATGTTTGTTTGGATGGATGGATGAGTAGAAACAACGGCCAAAAGAAGACTAA
Organism: Calliphora vicina; assembly: GCF_958450345.1. Classification (NCBI taxonomy): domain Eukaryota; kingdom Metazoa; phylum Arthropoda; class Insecta; order Diptera; family Calliphoridae; genus Calliphora; species Calliphora vicina. The sequence goes on along the minus strand of NC_088781.1, from coordinate 106,708,801 downwards.
TAATAATAACAACAACAACAATACAGAAATACTACTGCTAAGAAAATTTAAGAAGAAGCAGCACCAACCATCACTGTACGAAGTTTTGATGAGTAAATGATGATAGTAATAGAGTGATGCTCTGTTGCTCTGCTTTTGGTTACTCGTCAATTTTTTTTTCTGTTTTTCTTCTTTTTCCTCAATGTCTTTGTTGTTTATCAAACTCTTGTTTGTGCCTGCATAAATGCTGCTGTTGTTGTTCTTGTTTTTGTAGTTTTGTTTGGCTGCTAAATAATTGTCTCCTGTTTATTTTCTGTTTGTTGTTGTTATTGTTTTTCCTATCCAGCTACTCGTATGATGATGACGATGTGATGTCTCCCGTTTTTATGCTTTCGTGTGCCTGTGTTTGGGTGTGTGTGTGTTTATGCGAGTGTTTATATCAAAAAGAGCATTTAAGCACGCGTTTTTTGTAAAGAGCTTAAATTTGTTATTGTTGCTGCTGCTGTTGATTTGTGATGTTTTTTTGTTTGTGAAGGGGGATGGAGAGCCTGTGTTATTGCTGAATGCGTGTTGAGGCTAAATGTATGCGTGTTAAATTGTATATTTCAGCAAAGTGTCAATATAATTTCAATCATTTGCCAGACAAAAAAGCTGTAATTTCGTTAGTTATCAATCAAAATATTAAATTGATGATATGAATAACAGAAAATACAGGGAAATTATATGAGTCACATAGAGTTAAAGGGAAAATTTGCTTTGTTTATAAAGTTCAAAGGTATTTTTTGGAATTTAATAACAAATTTTGGTTTTTATCACAAACAAATTTGACAAAAAAATGTATTTCTTAATGTTTTGGGTATTTTTTGGGATTTCTTGTTTTAAATAAGAGATTTTAGCGGCATTTGCTGTTTAATTTTACAAATTTCAAGACTTTTTCTTTTACAAATTAGTATTTGTATTAAATTTTTGAAAATTTTAATTTCCAATTTGTATAATTTTTTAGAAATAGAAGAGAGTTTTATTAAACTTTTATTAAATTTCAATTAATTTATTTGATTCTTTATTTATTTTTGTGATTTTTTCAAATTTTTTTATTTACTAATTTTGAAAAACTGTCCAATGATTTTTCTTAAGAAATTTTCATGAAATTTATACCTATTTCTTTTTTATAAATTAAGTGATTTAATAATTTTTAAAGTTTTTTTTCAAAGATTTTCTTTTTTTTTACAAATATTTTTAGTTTTTCTCGGGTGTTCTATTTAAATATTTATTTTAGTTAATTCACGTGTTTTATTTTTTATAGGTATTTTTGAAAAATTTACGTTATTTTTTTGTCTTCCGTGTTCGCGTTATTTTTTCGCAATTTCTTTTGCTTTTAGTTGTTCTTTAATTTCTTTTGTGCGTTTTTATCACTTTACATCCGCCTGGTTAAACGTACGCGTGATGTCTGGTTATTAGTACTTGTTTTTGAAAAGCTTGTTGGGTCAAGTTAATGCACGTTTTATTTTATCACACACTTTTAATAAAAACAAACAATTACTGCGCTTACTCCAAAAACCAAAAAAATTTTCTTATACAAAAAAACTCTTTTTAAATGAAAATTTACTTCATAAAAACCCAACAACATGTCATAATTACATATCACTCTCTGCTATATATAGAGTTCTCTTTTAAGAAAACACTCTTATCACTCATAAAAGCTTTAAAGGGTTATAAAGTTTAATTTGTTGTATTTTACAAAATTTATATTAGCCATAAAATCAAATTAACGGCGGCATTTAGTTAATTCATAAACATAAAATAAAAACACTTAAAACCGCTTTTAAATTATAAAAAAATACACATGATCGCACGTTTAAAAGGCAAAACACAAACTAAACTCAAGCAGCTGGGAAATTAATACAAAAAATACTCTTATTTTTATATAAAATAAACAAACAAACAAAAAGTTCTTATCAAAGAGCATTACCCCTTAAAAAGCCCATAAGAATTTCCTAAAATTCACAGTTTTATACAAATATTATTGAAAAACCCTCTTAAAATCTAATAAGACCAAAATTAACTCTCTACTTCCCCTTTATTTATTAAAAATTCCCTTTTAATGAAGTCTAATATGCTCTTTCTCTTCAAAAAGGAAAAACTAACAGGTTTTTTTCTCTCAAAACTATATTTTCACATTTACTCTCCTTCTTGTTTATAAATTTCCCTTTGCTAGTTAAGTAAACAAAAATTTCCTTTAAGAAGAACTCTCTTGTATGATTTAGCTTACTCATTTTATGAATGTTCTCTTTTCATTTCATTCCGGTTTGTGTTGTTGTTTTTGGCTGTTGTTGTTGCTTGTTGTTTTTGATATGAAATTGACGAACTGCTGTTAGAGTATTGTATTGATGCTCATTTAAATGTATTAAATAAAAGATTTAAGATAGACAAGGAAGGCATACAAAACAAAATGAATATAGTCAACTCTTTTTGACATCAATCAAATGTTAAGCAAAGCCCCTTTTTTATGATGAACTCTTAATCTACAAGAAAATAAATTAATTTATCAAAAACTGACATTTCAGAAATAAAAAAAATCTTTAATTTAAGAAAAAAAATACATAAGAACGTTTTTTCTTTTCTTAATACAAAATTTGTTTAAAGTTTATCTAATTTAACATACAATATTCATTTGATTTGCTGTCTGTCTGCATTATGTTATTTTGTTGTATTAACTATAATTTGTTGTTATTGTTTGTGCTTTTGCTCCATCATGCAATTAAGATTTATGACAGTTTCAACAAAAATAACAAAACAAATCAACTAAAGCCCCCATAAAAACGGAAACAACAACAATAAACATAAGTATTGGCTTGCGCTCTTTTATTTTAATATAGCCATCTTTGTTTTACTAACCGTTATCTCTTTTCTTTATTAACAAAATCCCGTAAGGCGAGCTCTCCTTGTAATATGAAAAACTCTCTCTCTCTCTGGTGAAAATTTGTTTATTTTGTTTTTGTCTTTTGCTTTGGTAAACAAATGTCATTTGGTTGCGTGCAAAAAAAAACACACACTTCCACTCAAATGGGAAAATATACAAACGGGAGATTTTGTTATTGTTGTTTGTTTATTTTTATTATTTTTCTTTTTTAGCTCATCATGGTGCTGTTTCGTGCTCATCAAAAACGCACAAGTGTTTGTTGGCTGCTGCTGCTGGAGGACTTCATACAGAGTGTGTGTGTTTGTTTGTGCTAAAATATTCCTTGATGTCAATTTGAGTCCCCGTCGGTTGTTGTTGTTTCATTGCAAATCGTTTGTTGTTCGTAGTTGTCGTCATTGTTGTCCTCTCGTTAAATATGTTGGTGGCTGTGTGTGTTTCAAAAAAAGTGTGAGTTGGAATACGACTTCTTGTGTTGTTGCTCCTTAATTTTGTTGTTGTGTGAGTGTTTCGCTTCTTTTTTTTCTGTTATTTGACGTTTTTCGTTTCAGTTTCTTTGTAAGGTGAGGTGTGTTTTAAAGTTTTTTCAGCTTTGTTTTTTATTGTGCTCAAAATAAGGATACATTTCTCTCTGCTTTATCAAGGGTTTGATGATTTCTTTTTTTTTGCTTTTCATGTAGCTTGACGTTGTCGTATTTTGTTGTTATTTTAAGGTTTCATCTCTTCAAAATTATATAAAGTTTACAATTAAATGAGCATGTTTATGTTTTTCATTCATCCTAACTGAGTTTAGAGGTGTGAAATGTTTTTACTATAAACCAAGCTGAAGCGCCCAACTCCCCCCTTGAAAAGAATTTAACAACCTTTAGTCTATATACTTTTTGTATATATTTTGTATGTCTTATATCTGTGTGTGTGTTTTTTACCCTTTTTATTGTCTCTGCTGGCTTTAAAAAAAATAAAAACTTCAATGTCTACAGACAATCAATCGATATTGTTTAAATCGTTTTTAAAAGCTTTTTATTCAACATTAAAAATAAACTTTTTTTTTCAACTTCAACTAATTTGTATTTAATGTGAGTCGTTATTTACCAATTGGAAATTATATTATTTATTTTATTACAATGTGTCAACAAGTTGTGAGTCATGCTTGTTGTGAGAAATTAATTTAAAAATAACTTCAATTAAGATGGATTTTCCCGGAATTGAAACTTGTTTGTATGTAAATCTGACTGCATTTTATAGTTAATCAAATTCATGACATAAATCAAAGTACACCTTAGCAATTTATTTTTAAAAAAATGTGTAATTTATACTTAATTATGTATGCCTCATTAATACTAAGTTATTTTTTTCTGCAACTTTTACCCGAGATTTTAATTTTATTCATAAAGTATAGAAGAGCAAGGTCCACACAAACTAAATTGCAGATAAATAGATTAAATCGTATTCGAATATGAAAATTGGGTGGAAATTTTGAACTATATTTTTAAATATGTATTTTATAAGTATGTATTTGGAATCCACACATGCATTGAAATAGTGTTCGGCATCAGCGCACAGTGCGGCCAAATGTTGAGAGATTTTTGTCATTGTGTTGGTTAAAGAAATGTCCTAGAACTTCAAAAATGTTCATAGTAAGGTCCCTTGCCTTAAATGCCCTTCATAATTTCAGTTTGAATGAGGCATTCACACGAATGGCACACTACCGTAGGAAAGATCGACTAGTAGGAGCTTCCGTGTTAAACACGTCTGAACATGTCAAAATGTCAGAACAATAAGTAAAATTTATGTAAATCTGAATCTAAATTTATATGTAAATAGTATATTGCCAGAAAAGGATATGAAAGGACTATTTTTTTTCAAACATAATGGATATGATTGAATGAATTCTTTTTTATCTTGCTAGATCCTGTTCTCTAAGCTATTGAAGGTAGTAAGTAAAAGTATTGTGTAATAAATAAATAAAATTCAGCAGACCGTAGCTGCCCGTTGAATACTTGTACAACTTTAAATTGTTGGATTCGGTGCTTTGAATTTTTACTACATTTATACAGATGAAGAAAAAGCATCTTTAAAATAAATATACAAGCAGCTTTTAAAAAAGAATTGGGTTTGATTGTTGATAAGCGAAAGCCGATGGAAACACCGCACAGGATCACTTTCTGTGTCGATTAAACTATATCCGTCTGTTGGCCATGTAAACCTTGTGCGCAAAAAAATGTCGCAACTTTGAAGATATTTAGACCAAATTTGTTTAAATACATTTGTTTCAGTGCAATGACGAAGCCTATTGAAACTTTCTGAATTCGGTCCATTATTTCACCTAGTCCACACACAAATGTCCTCCAGAAATTGGACTTTTTCGGTCATAACTATTTAATTTATATACAGTTTTGGATTTATATGCAGTTTTGTTTATCAGACATACAACATACGAAAAACATAATCATTCCTCTTTTCATTTATATTTAAATACATTATATGACTAACAATGTGAAGAGTTAATATTTTTACTGAAAAAAATAATAGAAACGCGTAAAAGGATTCAATTTTTAGAGGGTAATCTTTGGATTTTTTGTTAAAAAATTATTTTCTTTATATATGTATATAATTCTTCTGTACGTGTGTTAGTAACTGAACTCCTCCTTAACGGCTGGGCCGATTTCGATGAAATTTGTTGTGTGTGTTTGATTGGGTTCCTGGATGGTTTAGATTCACAATTGACCTTTATAGGTACAATGGACATGGCACCACCCATAAAAAGTAAAAAATTATAATGCATAACTGGAGTACTATTATAGTAGGAGTCTTCAAACTTTGTGTGAGCTATGGCAGAACAACGTTTGCCGGGACAGCTAGTATTTTATAATTTTGTTGCTCTAGCTTTGTTTTTCACATAAAGTCTTCCTGGATTTTTTCCCACAATTTGTCTTTATTTTTCGGACTGAAATCCTCAAGCTTCCTCTTGAGCATTCCCCAAAGGTGCGTTTAGGTCCGGTGACTGCGAAGACCATTCCATAAGATGTACCTTGTTGACAGCAATCCAGTCCTTTGCCAATTCTGCTGATGCTCACATCTCAAGGCCGTATCTACCTCAGCAAATTGGAAGCATTATGCTTTGCAATATATTTCCGTAGTCCGGTGCATGTGTATGTGTTCAATCGGTTTCAACGTGCAAGAGATAGCTTGCGTAGTTCAGAAGTGGTGATTTTGACACGGAAGAAAAATATCGAACAGGCCTGTCAATCAAGTTTACCATGAAGATTATTGTGAAACTCAACAAGAGCATGTATTATTGGGAGCTACTCAAGAAGCAATTTAAAAACGTTTGCGAGCAGCAGGATTCAACCAAAAGTAGGGAAATTGGGTACGAATTGAAGCCTAGAGACCTTGAAAGTCGATTTTGTATGTCAAAAATTATGCTTGAACGCTGTAAATGAAAATAATTTTTGCACCGAATCATTACTTTCGATGAAAAATGGATCCATTGCAATAACCCGAAGCGAAGAGATCGTACGTAAAGCACGGCCAACAAGCCGAATCGACACCAAAGATAAATATTCATGGCGCTAAGGTAATTTGGTGGGAGCAAAAAGGGTTCAATCTATTATCAGCTGCTGCAATCTGATCAGATCATCACAGTGAACCTGTACCGAACGAATCTGATTCGTTTCAAGCTAGCATTGGTCAAAATCGTCCACGACCACTGCCCATACAATTCAAAACGATTTTTTCGCATTAAATTTTTCCTTTCGAAGTCTTGAAATTTTCTCAAACAAAATAAGAACGCATGCTGAGTTTCAATAAAATCGGTCACACCCACCGCCCATGAAACCCATACATAGATAAGAATTTTTTGGATATTTCGTTTATCATTCGATAAAAAATTTAAGTTTTCATACTGTTCCGCGAACTATTTATTTTTAATCGAAACAAGACACTCCCACCATTCATTTTATTAAAACAACAACTTGGGGGAAAGTGGGGCTACATTATTTTTTTTCATGGAAAATCTTAACTGTTAATGATACCCCATAATTTTTTTTATTTGTGCAGAAATGCTATATTTTTCAAATAAGTTATGGTATTATCAGGAAAATTATACATATATAAATCACTGATCTTTACTTCAATTTATTAAAATAAAATACAGTTTTCCTTAAAACTACACAGACAAAATTATATTTCAATTCAAACATTTATCCCATATTGAACTGGTTTCAATTATTTCATAATTAAATCACGTATTCGCTCCAAAAAAAAATTTCTTGATATTTTCTATTGAATTTTGAGTTTTGAATTTGATTATTTTGACAATTGAATATACAATTTTCGTTATTGGTTGAATTTCAAATACAAAAATTATTGAATAGATAATTTTCGTAATTGAAAACACATTTTTGTGTTTTTCAAAAGAAATTTTGTTTTTGAGCAAATGAATACTTGGTTTAATTATGAAATAATTGAAACCAGTTCAATATGTGACAAATATTTGAATTGAAACGGTTCAAGAAATAGTTTTTTCTGTGTATAAGTGCACATTTCTTCTGTAAACATTTCTCTACAACACTGCATCATTTGATTTTTGAAATTGAGTGGTCGAAAAAAAGGGTTTCTGACACTAAAATCCCTCTGTGGGGTGTGTCAATAAGTCCTTGACTTTTGTTTAAAAAAATCCTTTTATTTTTCAACATAGTATCCTTTGAGCCCTATACACTGTGTCCAATGTTTCTCCAATTGGTTTATCCCTTCCAAAAAATAAGATTTGCCGAGGTCATTAAAATAGGTATTTGTTTGTGAGATGATCCTCAGATTTGGATACAAGAAATAGTCACTCGGTGCTATATCCGGAAACTGCACATGAGTGAGCCCTTGTATTTGTAGTCGATTGTGAGCAAACCAATCTTGCGAAAGGCTTTCACATAACCAAGTGATCATTCGAAATTGAAACCACTGAGCCATAGCTTCCACATGCTCTCCCACTTTCATATCAAGATTTTTTTCAATTGTTTCGGGTGTAGATACATATTTTACGGCCACAAAGTAATTCAGTGAACCACTGTGGTGCAGAGTTCTCATAGAATTTATCAAGCTTACCTTGGTTTAAGTGATGTTTTTTTTCCGCAAAAAATATTGATTAATGATCACACGAAATTCACTTTTTTTCCATTTTATCCTCAAGTCACGAGGTTGTCTGCTATCAATCAATACAAACTAAATGTAAAACTTGCAGCTTTTAATTTTTTTTTTAATTTAATAATAGAGTTTTTCATTATAATTACTTATTTTATAATTTTTTCATACTTTTAATTATCTCCAAACAATAAAATTATGACAGCGCCATCATACTAACTATTGCCTCTTTTCTATTATAAGAGATACCTAATTTTCAGCAAATAATAATGTTATTATTGGAGTTTATGTTGATTCTGTTATACAATATCATGTTCCTGGAGTAAATCTTTTGATGCATAATTAATAAATAGAAGGAGTGCTGTTAAGGTTTCAACATTCGTCTTAAACATGGTGGAATTACCACATAATCATCAAAATAGTGGAGCTGCCAGTTTCAAACAAAGAATTTAACTTCCCTGTTTCCCTCCCTAAAAATTCTTTAACATATAAACTTAATATTCTTCCTTTCAAACCTGATGACAAAAGTATTTGTATTATTTATGATGGAAAAATTTCTCCCCAATCTTAATAAACACTTAAAATATTTTTATACCAGATTTTATGGCCCAACATTATTTATATATTAAAACTTAATTTTATGAGTATTTTTTTACGATGTGTGTTTGTTTTTATTTTATTAAATCAATTAGCAAATACGAATAATTTAATGTGAAGTGATTTCCTCAAATATTACAGACTTTTAAGAAATACAAAAATAACAGCCATAAAAATATTGATTCTGGAATTAAAACAAAAAAAGAAAAAATACTTGAACAAAAAAACACTAAAAACAGCCTTAAAAAATAAACATAAATACAAATATTGGCTCATAAATCTTTCACTTGTTGACTCAATATTTTTTAATTGGATTTCATTTTGAAACACAACAACAAAATACACAAATAACATCAATGTTGTTGTTTTATTTTTACAAAAATTTTGAAAACAAAACAACAACAAGAACATCAACAGCATTTGCTTTTAATTTCAAATAAAACAATAAAGAAAAAAAAATAAAACATTCAATTGATTCTTTAGCCGGTTGATGTATTTGTTTTATTTTTTTTTTGTGGGGGGTGGGGGTATTTGGAGGATTAACTTTGCACGCACACAGATATAAATACACAGCACTTGGCAGATACATATAGATATTCACTCACACACATGAGTTTAGATACAAATTCAAATTGGAGAAAAGCACGCATTTGCCACAAATCAAAACATCTGTCATTCAGCAACTTAAAGACCTCTATTTGAACAGAATGAAAAATAAAACAACAGCAAAATTATACACAAATAATTGAATGGATGAATAAATAAATACATACATTGCAAGTATGTATTAATGAATGATCTCTTACAGTGGGATAATGACTAATATAAAGTGGACAAATATTTGAATGGGTGGCCAATGCAAGATATCAGAATAAAGATTTATCCTTCGGCTTAAATGGCAATGGTCAGTGTTGGCTGAAATTATATCGGAATTATATCCGATTTTTGTTGACATTTTCACAATGTATTCCCTTGTACTTGGAAGGAAATATAGGTTTTTTATTTCGAAATTGCAAGTGGACATACAATTGAAGCTTGAGCGATCGTATGTGAAGCTCGATCAAACAGCTGAATCGACTCCAAAGCTAAATATCAATGGCACTAATGTAATTTTCTGTATTTGGCCGGACCAAAAGGGTCATATCTGTTATGAGCTGCTGAAATCACGCCAGACTATCACTGGTAAACTGTACCGAATGCAGCCAGACATGAAACCGTAATATTCCATTATGACAACGCTCGGCCATATGTTGCAATATCTGTTAAAAACTATGTATAAAGAAGTCGTTGGAAAGTTTTGCCTCACCCGCCTTATAGTCCAGACCATGCCCCGTCTGGCTACTATTTTTTTCCATCGATGCAGAACGATATCTCTGGAATACGCTTCACTTCAGAACAGAGTATCCGAAATTGGCTTGATTCGTTCTTGGCCTGAAAACCAGAGCAGTTCTTTTGGCGCGGTCGTATATTCCATACGACCGAAATATAAACTTTGCTGTAAGACGCTGCATTCGCCTGGGAGTCTGTATGAAACTTTGATGTGTTCATCTACTACATAAACTCCGACCCCAGTGCGAGGTTCCATCTTGGGCCCATCAGAGAAAACTGCACCCCCTTCAAACAGCTGTGCAGATCCAGTCCACTCGTCCCTACTTGGGAACAAAATTTATCCTGAAATACCAGTAGGGATACTTGCCTGACCAATTAAACCAACCTCGTACAAATTTGTCATTTGATCTACCAGAAAAGTCTCAGATAGTCTAAGTAAGTTCCTAGCCGCCACACTTGCCACATAGTTCCCAATTGCTAGTAACTTAAGTATGAAATCAGTCTATCATCATTATTGCTGAAAGCCTTTGAGAGAATCATCGACCTCCATATAGGAATGTCTTTGAAACAACGAAAACTATCTTCTTCTCAACACGTCTACATGAAGAGCAAATCTGATGAGACAGTACTTCACTCCTTATTGGGTTACATTGAGAAATCCCTTGAATTTGTCAATATGCTCTCAGTATACTAAGTCGGTGGAGTACTGACATTGGACTGAGTGTAACTCCAAACCGAACTTGTACCGTTCACAAGGAAGTAAAAGATTCCTCATTTCTCGCTTCCCCGATTAAATGGTGTTGAACTAACACTATCGGGCAGCGCAAAATATTTGGGAGTTATTCTGGATAATAGACTATGCTGGAAATCAATACCCTTTAAAGGACATCAAAAACCTTGACGGCAATGTATGTCTGTAAAAGGCCATAGACCCCAGTTTGTTAACTGTTATTAGACCCCAGTTTGTTAACCAGCTATTTGATACGATATTATTCTATGGAGACTCTGTCTGCTGAAAAGCACTAGACAAAGGCTCAATTTGTATGCTATTCGAGAGGGTTTTAAGAAGAATTGCAATCCTGGTAACAGGACCTCTAAGAATGATTTCAACAAAGACGATCTTTACTATATTGAACTACATCCCTGTGGATCTAATGGCCAGAAAAGTGACATTCACTTCGGCCTTTAGACTAAATGCGATTCGTGCGTGGAAACATGGTCCATACAGTCATAATAGGAAGCATTTACAATCTTCCGGATAATATCGATTACTACATTTCTAGGCCCTTCCTGGCGAGGAACTTCGGTTTCCCAATTCCTTACCACACGGATGAAATGGACGGGCCTTTATATGACACAACAAGTCTCTCAGTCTATACGGACGGTTCTATGAAGGGAGATCGAGTTGGCGTACGTGTCAACATTCAAGAGTTCGAAACTAAGCTATATTTCAGAATTCCAAATGAATGTAGCATTATTCAGGTTGAGATATCAGCCATTAAAAGAGCGACTAACTGGCTCAGTTATAACAAAATATCAGGCCGCAATAAAATCTCGAACATGTGTACACAACATCTAATTTTGTTCAGGAATGCCGGGCATCCTTAAACAGGATGGCGAGATATTCAACAGTTGCACTCAAGTGTGTAGGTGGGCACGAAGATATTACGGGTAACTGTGTTGCTGATGATTTACGGAAACAAAGGCGAAATGTTTCCTGAAAGAGACATAGACTTCCTATACGGGATTCCGTTATCCAAATGCAAGCTACACAGAGAAAACAGATTCGTGTTCACAACCGAATTTGGCGCCAATCGAATTTTGTCGGTTACAATAAATATCTCAAAATTCGATTGGAATTACTGAATTTATTAGTACTCGTAACTGTTTTCAAACACAATTCGGTGAAAGGGCCAGAACGTATCAATGACTACTGTGAATTAATTTCAAAATAATTTGACTTTTCTTTTTTAATATACTTTATTTAATAAACATGCGCTTAAATTACAATTGTTTTTAGTGTTTTAAAGTATGATGTGATTTACAGTTTGTAATCCGTTTATTCTTCCTTTTTAATTTTTCCTGCAGCCACTGAATTATGCTTGCATCCAGCAACTATCCAGAGTAGTATCATTCATGTGCCTCCAGTCAAATTGGTTTCTGTTGACGGAGTCAACTTAATTGTATGGCCTCAGCATTTGGGCAATGTTAAAGTTATTAGCGTGTTTTGAACACTATCACTTCAATAAGTGACAACCACTGAACTGCAATAGAATACTTTTTAGCTTTGTACATTATTTTATCACTGAATAGATTTTATAATGGGAAAATATTGTTTTATGGCTAGTTGAGAATTAGTTTTCGGTCTATTTCGGTGGTTCCACACACAATTTTTTCTTTTTTAAACTCCTAAAAAATATTAAAAGGTCCTTAATGAAACATACTTATATTTTAGGAAATAAATTGGTGTTAATTACTTACGCTTCTGTATAATTTAATTTTTATTACCCAAAATTTATTCACAGATTAATAATTTTAGCTTTTAAATTTATTTTAATTGTTTTTTCTTTACGAATGTCAATTTATATATAATAACCGAATTTATCGATTACAAACCCCAATAGTGTTGGTTGTCATTTCCAAATTAACCAAAATTATATTAGTAAAGACACAAACCAACATTTTACAGTCATTGCAACCACAATTCCACAACAATAACTGTATTTCAGTTCTAAACATTAAAAAACTATTAAATATACAGTTATTTAATGATTAGAATATAATGTTGTTTAACGTAATTACATTTTAATAATTACAACCGATTTTCAACCAATCTGTTTTCTGTGTGTACAAATTAGTAACTTTTACAATGAGCTCGCTCAGACTAGATGGGGTTGTGAACCCACATGCACTATAAACACGACGATATGGCCCCGACTAAACCGAGGGCGGACAACATATCTCTTTGCTTGACAATTTTGACAACCATGCGAGGAGACTTGGATTGCCCTATAATGACTTCTGTAGAAGTTGTAAAAATGAAGAGGAGGATGAGACTTCTTTATCATTTTTCGGCATTAGGAGATGTATGCTTAAGGTTTCTGGGACATCGTTTTCTATAAAGTCCAGGAATACCGGTCATTATTCATTTCTATCTTTCCCTTTTTTCTAACACTTTACTTTCAGGTAACACAAATGGACTTATTGCCTACACCCTGTTCTTTTTTCCTGTCATCACTTTGCGGCTGCCTGGAAACCTAACCTAAGTATTATATAGAATGCTACCTGAGGTGTGTTACCGATGGTACAAGTAATGTCAATGGAAGCATTTCTCTGAACTTTACTGATTATGTTCTTATAACTCCCTCCAAACCGTGCAACCATAAGTGATAATGGGCCTTACAACCGATGTGTAAATCGACTTCCCAATTCTTACCAATAGAATTCCTATATGTGTAGTAGGCATTGAGACTGTTGAGCGAAGCGCAACGGTTTAAAATTGTGGAAGTGATTTAACGAATCGTTCTTTTATAAGGTTGTAGAAAAATTAGAACATTTAGGAAGTTCTTTAATGCTAATCATGCTTACAATTAAAGTTCAATGAACTAATGCATTATATTCATTATATTCATAAATGATCACTATTTCAAAAGGCGAAAGATAATCCAAATATTATCCAAATTATTCCACTGTGCATTCATAATTCTAGTTCTTAATTGTATGTAAGTCACTGTTGATGTACAAATTATCTGCTATATAGATTTTTTATTTAATTTTATGTCTTGTAAAGAAATAAAAAATTTTTTATGGAAGTCACAGTCACACGTTTGTTTGTTTGTTTGTTTCTACTCGTTAATATGTATGTAACTAAAAGATTAAGTTTTATTTTCTTTAAAGATCTCGTAAGTGTTTTATGGTGATATATTTGTTGTTGGTGGTGTTTAAATTCAAACCTAAAGAAAATAAAAGCCAGAAATGCTTATTTGTGATTGGATAAACTGATTTGTTGTACTTTGGTATTAACATGCCACATACCACATGCTACTACATGCATACAAACATATATGTACATAAATATGTTTAGCCAGCATTATACAATACATAAATATAGTATTTGGAACATCAATCTTTGTGGCAACCAACCCCCAAACTGTTTTTTTTTTGTTTTATTTGCTGTACTATTTCAATTCGATTTTCTTGGGGTTTTGGGCGCCGTGGTGAGAGATTTCAATTTAAAATATAAAATTGACAGATTTATCAGGTATTAGCCGACATTCTCGTTCGTTGATGTTTGTTAACACTACCACCAATTGATCGCCAAATATTTTAAAATGCTCAATTTCATTTCAAATTATTTTTTCTTTTTTGTTGTTTATTTGTTTTTTGACTCGCATAGGTTGCGTTGAGTTGGATTTATTTATATGAGGACAGGCGTAGAAGTTTTTTTTTAAAGCATATATACATTATTATGGATTAATTTAAAGGTATTTTTCAATTTAATCTGCTTGCTGTTCAATACATATCTTCCAGTATTAAAAATTTTAAGCCAATAAATGTTCCTGTATAGTAAATAATTGTATGTAAATTCCTTTATACATTCCCGATAAATCATTCCAGCAGACTATGGAATATATATTATAGTTACCTGTTGTAGATTTTCTATGCCTATTGTAATCTGACCAGTTATTGATTGTGATTTTTGTTTCATACTTTATCATTTCTATGAACATCGCTAACATACGATTCATTTACAGCTCTGAGATAAATATATTTTTTTATGAATTTCTATATTAGGTAAATTCTCTGCGAGTTGTTCTCCCTAATGAATTTGCCACATAATAAGCATATGGAAAGCATGTATTTTTCTTAGCACAAAGTCAAAGTCCTGGCACTCATTGGATTCCCACTATACTAGATAAAGACTCTTGAAGCTGCATATTTAAAAATACTAAATTCTTACCAGGAAAGAGTTCCGAGCACCTCTTAGCTCCATATTTGCCTTTGAAGCACAACATCAAGGTGTGGAATTTCACCAAAATGTACAACCCAAAGTGGTCTATCGATATTACAATGGAATGTATTCTGCTGAAATTAGGAAACTCAAGAAGTTTTAAAAAATATTACAACACAAGAGATAATACGGTACAATATTTTTGGAGAAACGAAATTGCGACAACAATGAAAATAATGGGCGTCATTACTTCATTTTATCATATGTCCTATCGCAATGACCGAAATGTGGTTTGTTACATTTGTGATGAATGAGGTGAAAGTTTAGAAAACCAACAACAGACTTTTTGATTGATATTAAGGTCCTTTAAGATGGATATTAAGTTCCTAAATAATCCGTGAATTGCAAACATTGCACAGTATAAGATTTTGCTAATCTAGTTGGACAAAAGTCGTTTTTATACCCTACACCACCATAGTGGGGAGGGTATAATGCGTTTGTGCAGATGTTTGTATATATTAGTCTGACACCAACCTTAAAGTATACCGATCGACTTAGAATAACTTTCTGAGTCGATTAAACGATGTCCGTCCTTCCGTCTGGCTGGCTGTTCATGTAAACCTTTTTTGAAGATATTTCTATCAAATTTGGTACATATTATTTTTTCGGTCCAGGGACAAAGCCTATTGAAACTGGCTGAAATCGATCCATTATTTCACCTAGCCCCCATACAAATGTCCTTCCGAAATTGGACTTTATCGGTCATAGATGTTTAATTTATAAATGTATCTCACACAAGTTGCGCTCCAAATAAGTTTTATATATACAAAATTCATGTCACCAAATTTTGTTACGATCGGTCCATAATTAGTCATAGCTCCCATAGAGACCCGCTTCCGAAAATCACTTTAACGTGCATAAATCGCTTAAAAATGTTGGTATACTCACAAAATTCAACATAGTAAACTTTCATATAGACACAAATCACACGACCTAATTTCATGGTGATCGGTCCATAATTGGTCATAGCCCCCATATAAGGCCCACTTCCGAAAATCACTCAAAAATATAAATTATTGAAATTTTAAAAGAAAAATGTTTTTGCTCTTTTACTTAGTGTAGGGTATTATATGGTCGGGCTTGACCGACCATACTATCTTACTTGTTTTTGAGTTTTAATTTGAGTAAATATTTTAATCGAATAAAGAAGAAAACGCTAAAACTTTGTATGATTTGTCAACAATGACAATATAACGGTACTTTAAACTTGATTATTTTTTAGTGAATTGAAACAACAAAAACACTTACATGAAATTGCTCATTTTTAAAAGCGTGTAACTTTTTATTGGATTGAAATTTTCGTTTAAAAAATTACTCTTTTCGTTAAGTTAGAAAAAAAACTAAATTCTATAATCGATAAATTTTATTCTTCATAACGCTTCTACCATATAACACTTATTGTTACTTCTACCTCTTTATTATTTACTTTAAACATTCTCATTCATATTTTTTTTGGTTATCCAACGCGAATAATATCAGATATAAATTTTTGCAGTTGTATGGGAGGTGGGCGTGGTTCCATTTCGCCATATTGGCCTAGTAATATCTTGTACCAAAATTCATAAGTCTAGATTAATTTGTTTCCAATATATTTAATTTTGTCTCCCTAGAATGGCTAAATCTTACACTGTACATTGTGTGTATCTATCAGATTTGTCGGAAACATAGATGGTAGAAATTTTTTGGGATGAATATGACAGCGATTTTGAAGTGTTAACGACGCCTCACGGTGGCTCAGAACTTAATTTAACTCTAATGTTTTAATGCCAAAAAAGCATTTTTTATAGCATTTAGTATGAAATAAATGCTATAAAAAATTAAAAGTTCAACTTTAGCTTTAAATTTCTCAACAACTGCTGAACCGATTTTAATGAAATTGATACTTGGGAAAAATTCAATAAAAATATCTGTCCATTAAAAAAATTTCTAAAATATCTCTATCGGATCAAAAGTTACAAAGTTTTGGCCGATGAAAAACGATCCTGAGCCACTGTGCGCCTTCATCTTTATTTCGAAATAAAGATCTGAGCTGCTAGCATCTAGACTCCAAGAAAGAAATATTTTAACTCAAGATACGAAAGTCACATTTTTTCGAGGTCGCGAAAAAGCACTTCTTCCATATTTTAGCTCTTCTGTTATGACATTGGTGGCCTTTTAACGAAAATGGGACTCCCAAACTTAAGTCTATAAAGTAAGAAAGTATAGTCGGTCAAGCCAGACTATATGATACCCTACACAGAACAGATGATTATGAAAATCATTGTAGACCTGTGTAATAACTGTATTAGTCTTGTGAACAAACACATCAATAAAATAAAAGACTTATCTGAGATATCTGTGAAATATTTCTTTAAACAACTCTTATTGGCAGGTCTTCTAAAAGACGTGTTTGCACATTCAATAAGATCCGATACTCATTCAACTCTGCATTCTCTCAGAAGACCTTCTAGAATGGCTTTGTGGAAAGTTTCCTTACTGACTTTCAACGGATGACAGTCTAATATGCCTTCTTAAGTAGGCCTTCTACCAGCGCTGTAACAGAAGGGAGTATGCAAGGCCTTGGCTTCCAGTGACATGCTGACATGATAAAACTGAAACGATTTTTCAATGCGGCTATGTGTCCTTGTGTCTGCAAAATTAGGCCTTTAGAAAGACATCTTTACTACATATTTTTCTAGCTGGGTAGGTCTTGTAATTTTATCTCTAGCAGTTTGAGTTTATTTGGTTGAATAACTAGGAAAAACTACTACATAAATCCACCAACATATTGTTTATCTTTTAATTTTTAAAAACACTTTTCTGTTGGCCGCCTTATATCAAACAGTGCCTCTTTAAACATGTGTGTGAGTTTAAAGTTGGTTGGCTGAATGTTGTTGCTGCTGTGGCTTTTGGAATGGGTATAAATTATGTGAGTATCAATTAATTTAAACCAAATTGTTTTATTTTGATTTTGTTGTTTTTCGCTATTGTTTTTTAGGTCCGTCCAGTGGAATCAGATGAAGAAGCCCTGCACATATCCAGCACATACTGTTTGTATTCTATGCGATTTTAATTTATGTTTGTAAAATAAATAAATAATTCCTCTAATTGAATAATAGCACTCGGATTGGTAGGTGGTAATCGATTTTAAAAATGTTAAATAAATAAAATAATTCAATTATTCATAAATGAATTTATCACAAGAAATTAACGAAAATTTTCAATTAGAAAATGTCGAAATAAAATAAATATTTGGCAAGATATTTTAAGAAAAATATGACTTTATATCTCTTTCAGGGGTAATGCAACAATTTGTTTATTGAAAGCCAATCAACATGAGGTAAATATAAAATTTAAGTTCGAATAACTACCAAAAACACTGTAAAGCGAAGAAAAAATCCATGAGACCGATTTCCTATTGAATAAATAAGTAGTCAAACTGAAGCAGTGACAATTTTTATATATTTTAAATTCCCAATTTTTCAAACCAACGAAAGTGTTTCTTTAGGCGAATATATATTTAATTTTAAAAACATACTCACTCCCCTTTAACCTATTTCCCAAACATTTCTCTTTTTTTTACACCTTCAAGCGCCACCAAGTCTTTGATTAACTTATCAAAAATAATTTTGTGGAACAACGAAATGTCATCAAAACGTAAAATTTCAACAGTAACAAAGACTGTCATTGTACGTGCTATTTGGTTAGTTCATGAATATTCTATCAATCAAAATTTTGTTTTTAAAATCAACCAAACACACACTCATAACTACATATTATTAGATATTGAAATCAAACTTTAGTTAAAAACATAAAAATAAATATTACGAATGAATATCTAAGATAGCAGAGCTAAACAAATTAATTTAACTAAAAAATTAACTGACTGACAAACTAAATTAAATGATTTCTTTACGTTTGCGTTCAAATAACTAGAAACAAAACAAAAAAACTAGAAATAAAAATCATATAAAACTGATGGATTGATTGGGCAAATGAGTGAGTGATTGATCGTTTGTGGCCACAATAAAAAAAAATAACAAATTTTTATTTTTTCAAATACACACAAGTGTATGAACGTTTTAAATCAAGCTGCGTCATAACACTAGCGCATGTTCATATATATTTGCTCGCTACTTTATGATTGATGGATGGGTCTACTCCACTAGTCAACTGCCATTCGAATGGGCCAAGAAAGACGTAACGGAATGTGCCAGAGAAGTTTTAGATACGTTTAAGTTGAAATAAACTTTATAGTTTTTGAAGCAAAACATGTATGAGAGAAAAAATGTTAAGGCAGTTGTTTAAATGAGCTAGATCTTGTTGGAATTGCTAAAGCAGATCATGTATAGCTTTATTTGGAAATACTAAACATAGGTTGATTAATATTAAAGCTGGGGTAGGCACTCAGAGTCATCAGGAGCCGAACTTGATCGGTTATTTACCTGTAAACAACACGTACGGTATCGAAGTCAATAGAAATAATCTAACAGGAAACAAAAATAATAATAAATAGCTGCACAGATAACAACAGAGAATGAAAGTGCATAATATGTTATTGTAAATCAGGTTCTCTTTAAGCCGATCACTGTATTAAAGGTATACTCTCAGCCACACTCTCGAGAATCAGGCTTTGGTAATTTTTTTTAATCCTTTGTTTAAACTCCTTCATAAACCACTTCAATTTCAAAACCACAAATCCTACACCTGTCCAATAACCTGTTCCATTTTAAACGAAATCACTCCTTCAAACTTCACCTTCTTTCATTCATTCCGTAATCGGTAGCTTGCTGTAAATTTACAAACATACGCATTTACTCGTATTTAAGTGCTGCAGTCTTATGAAGGCAAAAGTAACACACACAAAAAAAGTGGGTCGTTTAATAAAAATACAAAATAATAATTAATAATTTGTTAAAATAACTTCATAATATTTGATTGATTTCTTATAAAACGACGTTTAAACATGAATGTCATTGATCATGGTTAAAAGAGGCGAAATTCAAATTATCGAAAAAAAAAACGATTTAACAAATTATAGGTTGCTAATTTTTTTTTTTAATAATTTTGAATAATCATTAAGTTGTTGTTTTAAAAATTATACATCATTATTAATTTAAATGCAAAATTAATAAATGTGAATGTTTGTTTATAATTGAGATTGATTTGAGTTAAGCAAAAGTCATAAGGTATCAATCACTATTTCTTTAAGTTTTTTAGTATGATAGCTATATTTAAATTTACAAAATTTAAAAGACTATAGGTAACAATTACAAGAATATTTTGTTTTGGAGAGTATTGGAAGCCTTTTATCAACTTTGCACAATGTTTCGACTACACTGAGGGAAAAACGACGCACAGTGGTATGAGAATAAAAAAAGAGGGAAATAAATCTGTAACTTCTAAACCCTTACGCCGATCGTAAGGGTAGTCGTAAATTCTCAGCGAGTTGTTAAGTTATCCCTGTTATATATCAATGGATAGAGGATTTTGTCTACTTTTCAAAAATGTATATAACTTTTGACAATGTACAAATTCATGGAATACTTTTTTGAAAAATATGACAAAAAATGCTTTTTATTGAATTTTGCATAGATACACATTTTTTAAATTGAAATAAAATTTTTATTTATGAATGTTTTTTAATGAAATTTCACAATTATGTAGATTTTTCTATTTAAAATGGAAAATTTGAAATTTGTTATCAAGTAAGACCCAACAAAGTATATATTTTCTTGATCCTTATGAAATTCTAAGTCGATTGAGCCATGTCCGTTTGTCTGTCCGTCTGTGTGTCTGTGTAAAACACGCTCACGTAAAAAATACGCAAACCAAATTGGTAGACTTGCAAAAACTATGTTCATTGTTGTCCTAAGCAGTTTGGTATTGAAAATCAGCAAAATTGGTTCAGTAGAACCAGAGCTAAGAACCAAAATGTGAGACAACCTAAAAAAAAAATTGACAATTTTCACATATTTTTGGTTATTTGTGCAAATATATTGCAGATAATACCATAAAACTTTACACACGTTATTTTTATAATAAAAGGACTAACTCTGGTGAAAATTATAAGAATCGGTTCATGATTTCTCCTAGCCCCCATACAAATTTCTTCCAGAAATATGGTTCTGTAAGCTATAAATGACTTAACAATTACAGTATCCATACAAAATTCAGCAAAAATAAGTTTCGTGCTGAAAGAAACCACACCACTAAATTTTTTGTGGATCGGCCCATATTTGACCATAGCCCACATATAAAGTTCACTGCCGAAAATCACTTAAATTAGCATAACTATCTTATAAATATCGCTATTAAGTTGAAATTCGCCATAAATAATCCCCATATATACCAAAATCGCTATACCTAATTCTATGATGATCGGTCTATAATTGGTTATAGCTCCCATATATATCAACCTAAAAAATATGTATGCAGGTGGAGGGTATACCGTTCTTTCTTGTTTTGACACTAACGGGCACGAATCGACAACGAGTTTTAATTGTATTTACATTATATTTTAATAAATATAATGGATAAAATTGAAGTAAATAAAAAGTTTAAAAACCAAAATATAAAAGAAAGCGTAATTGTGTTTAATTGGATTAATTGTGTTTAATCCCGGCAGTGCAATAAATGAGAAGATCACCAACTCCAAAAATTCCTGGAAACAATCAAAAATTTAGGGAGATTAGATAAAAACAAGTCTTTCAATTATCAATATAGCAACAGTATATCAGAGTTTTGTTGAAAATGTAAAATTTTAAGAAGATTCTACAGCTTAAGCTATCTTCAGACTTGAGTTTTTAAACGCGTTTAAGCAAAATGTTGACTAAGTTAATCAAAGCCGATAACATTACATTTGAGAAGATTATGTTGATAGTTAAAGACAGCTGATTAATACAAAAAAAATTTATATTTCTTTAAAGCAGATTATTTTAAACTTATTAATGATGGTGAACATTGATGGATTATTTATTGTTGTTTAAGAAAAAACAACCCTTCTGTCAATATTTGCTCATAATCAGTTTGAGGTACGTTCAGATGATTCTATGTGATTAATGAAATGATCAAGTTTTAATCATGTCAATTTGAAGTGATTAACAAATCATTTAAATATATGGATAATTATATCGATTTTAATGGGATTAGAGCTTAATCAAGTTGTAATTATGAACATGCTATTATACCCACTGAACTTCTATGTATTATTGAACATCAACAAGTATGAGCAGAATTTTTCAGTAAAACCATATAACGCAAAGTTTCCAATCTTTAAAATTGCTTTACTCCTGTACCAAACGCAACTGACCAGACATGAAACCGTAATATTCTATCATGACATCGCTAAGCCATATGTTGCAATACCTATTAAAAACTATTTAGAAAGAAGTGGTTGGGAAGTTTCGCCTCACTCGCCTTATAGTCCAGACCTTGCCCCATCCGACTACTATTAGTTTCGATCGATGCAGAACGCTCTCTCTGGGATACGCTTCACTTCAGAACTGAGTATCCGAAATTGGCTTGATTTGTTCTGGGCCTCAAAAGATGATCAGTTCTTTTGGCTCGGAATCCATATGTTGCCAGAATGATGGGAAAAGGTCTTAGCTAACAATGGCCAGTGTAACAGCATGGTGTAGTGGTTAAAGTTCTTGCCTACAAAACTGCTCTAAACAATCCATCCAAGAAGTCACCTGACTAAGCCTCCCCCTGGAAAAGAGGATAACATCATGCCAAAGGTCAAGAAGCCAGTCGCTGGAAAAAAAGGTTCCCCACCACTACATCAAATACACAGAAGGCATTGTTTCTAGGCAACGACAGATGGCAGCCCGATTATCCTAGACCAACTATAGCATACAAGTTTAAAAATAATCCCGAATATTTAAGGCATATACCCAATATTTGATGCTGTTTGATCTTACAAAACACTTGTAAGAGTAAACAACGTCGAACTAATTTGTGCTAAAAAAAGTTATTACGATTTTTTGTGTAAATGTTTGCCATGTGTGATCCAAACTTTATGTGGATACCAAAGGTATGTTTTCATATCTTTGGTATCCACATTCCGCATTTCGAACCCATAATTGAACGGGTGGAAATTGATGGTGACATCCTGTTGAGTTGGAAGAATGCTTCTCGTCCACCAATGTTGCTTGTTGAGACATGCTTATTATCTTCGTCTTAGGAATATTTATTGTGAGGCTTTCACCCATATTGAAGTGACTATGTATTAGAAGGCATATGTATGTCGTCGGTATAATAAAAATCGACCAGAAAATTAGCAGCACTATGTTATAAAGCAGTACTGCTTTATCCAGTTATCCCTAAAATATATTTTTATCTCGACTATCGTTACCAGTTAAATACTGTCGTCGAAATAACTACAATTACCGTTACGGAAATCATCGAAAATGAGTCGGATTTTTCTAAAACATCGTTACAGCTTTTCTATAAATTATGAAAATATCCATATTTGTTTTGTGGACTAGAGTATTAATAGAAATCGTTGAAGATCAGTTAGAGGGTGATCGCCATTCCACTGATTGTTTTATTATAATGCGGGTTTTTGAGCTTTAAAACCAGCCTGTTCGCTAAAAAGAGTGAGCAAGACTTCTCTTGAAAATGTTAACAATTATCTCGTTTATCAATCTTAGCATTGTGATCCCTTTCCTTCCGTGAGATCACATTTCTTGATAATCAAGCTCCCACTCATCGAAAAGTTCTGTATTGTCCAATAGTCTCCTGTATAACCATTCATACTATTTGTATGAATGGTTATACAGTTATTATATTCGCGCGATATATTTGTATCTCTTTAAAGATATAGTCTAATAATTTCACTAACGTGTTACCTCGTGACTGCTCACGGAATAAATTAACATTCCGACCTGAATGAAAGATGTAGAATACGACTTGATTGTCGCTTGACTGTTAGCCAAAATGCATATATAACAATAACATAAATGCCTCATTGATCGACTGTATCTCCGCCTATAATACGATGGTTTAATCAGGAAAACGGCAATAGGAAATTATTACATGATCCTCAAAAAAGACTCCGGAGTATGTACTATAACTAATATTAGACCTAATTGAGTATATTTTAATGTGTTCCCTATTAGAGGGAAATGAAACTTTGAAAGTCCTATAAAATATCATTAGATTGGTACAGGCAGTAGTGCCGTTCTCCGTTCTCGATTATTGTCATTCAGTTGCAGCTAGTCTCGCCGAACGGTTAGTGGGTATAACAGTTAATTTTAGTGCTAAGTTTAATATGGTGTACAGCTCTTCTATAATATTAGCGGAACAACTTTTGCCTAAAATACAGATTTCTTCAAATATGTGAAAATATCCAAGTGGACTTTTAATGCTTGACAAATATTTAAAAACCCTTAGCAAAAGTCATATATTTCCACGATGTATTAAAAAGTCGTAAATATTTTTACGATCCCAACTGTCAAATACTAATAGAATTTTCATTACTTTTGTGTTTGGTTGTACTTCTTTCTACTAAATAAAGAGTCTAAGGTATTTGTTAAGAAATATTTTATACCATCAAAGAGGATTAAATGAATAGTCTTTACCTCTCATTTGTAGTGTTTCTAACACTGGGCGTTTTAATTATTTGGAACTTAAACAAATAGTGGCACTAAATTGTCCACAATTCTTAGGTTTTATAGATTTTTTTTATTAAACTCAGTCAAAGCATTTTACACCTTCTGTTATTAAGATGAACATTTTTGCGATAGAAATTTTATGTTGTGACAGTAAAAAATTTGTTGTCTTTTGGAACATAAACTTAAGTATGTTATGCTTTCTAATCTAAAGAAAGGTAAGAAATCCTGGAATATTTTTCAATTGATTGTGAAAGCCGAATAAATCTAAATTTCAAGCTGACAGTAAATCTGTTTAAAGAACAGATTTTAAAATTCTTGAAATTGCAATATTTAATACTATTCCAAATATATCTCGTTAATTTTACTGCAACCACGAATATATAGGAAGAATATCTTGATGGAAAGCTTTAAAGTTCCAATTCCTGATCCTACATTAACATCTGATATCTAAGTTCCACAAGCCCTTAAACTTTTATAATGATTACTTACTTACTCTACCCACCTGTTTTGCAAATGAAATATTTATTACACAAATTGCAATAATTATAAATTAAATAGTGTTAATAATATACACTGCTCGTACATTATAATACTGCGAGTATTTATTTTCATAAATATTTTTCATCTCACCAAACATTAACCGCAACATGTACATTGTACAACGACGTACTACAACATTTTTCAACGGCAACAAATTTCTGGTATTAAACGGTTAAAAATGTTCTCAATAAAAAACATCAAATTATGAGATCCACTAAAAACACAACAACATCAGTAGCAGCAACAAATTATGTTTATTTTCGTAGTTGTATTTTAACAAAAATACAGAAGAGTGGCTCAAAACTAAAACAAAAGCCGTGTGAAATATGAACATTGAAAAGTTTTTTTTTTGTAGTTTTTATACCCTACAACGAAATGGAAGGTGAAGAAGGATAGAGTGGCTTTCAGCTGATGTTTGTATCATATAAAACTTATCTAGACCAATCTATTATTATGACAAGCATCCCTTTACTACCTCGAGGAGTCTTAGTGAATCGGAAACTTTAAAGGATTACATTTTATTCAGCAAACAAAAAACATTGAAAAACGATGTGAAAGTGAATACAGATCATAATCACTTCGAGGAGATTTATTGAATCAGAAACTTTAAAGGATTCAATTAAATTTCTATATCATGAAGTTTTTAATCAACGACTTTGGCTTATATTTCTGTATCATATAGGTCGCTCAACTTTCTGCCAAAGTTGCCGACTTGCATTTCAAAGTTATCAACTGTGCTGTTTATAACTTCCGAAATTTCCTGTTCCTTGACTTCTTTAACTTCAGAAAGAAGTTTCTCGTTGTTAACTTTAGAAGTTTCTTGAACTTCTCTAGCCGCTTGAATTCATCAATGAGCCTCTTCTGTAATTCTGCTTTATTACCTGAAGTAGATAGCTCCAACTTACTCATACTTTCTTTAGTTGTTCCACTTTTAGTTATGACTTCATGAAGAATTAAGGAAAATTCAATAAAAATGTTGAAATAAATAAAATTACCAAAGTTATATGAAAGGAATACAAAGAGAAGTATATCCGATGAATACTACAATCGATGCTTACATTGGATGATATCACTCTCTCAGGAAATTGCATCAGCATGCAGCAGGAATAATGTTTTTGTATCATCTTGCACATGATACTATCGTGTTTTATTTGGAGATGGTTACATTAAAAAAGGAACATACAGAGTCTTGTGAATGTACTCAGAACTCTGTGTGTTCCTTTTTTAATGAACCATCTCCAAATAAAACACGATAGTATCATGTGCAAGATGATACAAAAACATTATTCCTGCTGCTCAGAGAAACCATAGAACCGTCACTACAAATAGTCTAATAACCGTCTGTATATATTAGGGATGCCAATCGGGACTGGGTTTTACAAATCCCGGGATTCGGTATTTTCCCTACCTCCATACAATTGTCCCCCGGAGTACTGTTTGAGCAGTCCTAAATATCCTTATAAAATTTTGCACAAAATAAGTTGTAAGTACTCTGAAATTATACTGTAAAGTATTGCGGAAATCGGGCTACATTTGCTCCTAGTCCCCTTCAGAAAATAACTTGCACATAAATTTCGTAAAAGTGTAAAATGCGTAAAGGTCTGTCAATGCAAGGGAGACACGATGCTCCCTGATTCAAATGAAAAAATCTGGCTGCGTTTGGATTTGAAGCGAGATTAGTATTATAAATATGCTGAAATTTAGCTTTCTAAGTATTTTGGGTGCTTCAAAAATCTTCCTAAAATATCAAAAATCTCATAATATTCCGGGATTTGTTAATCCCGAAAAATCCCGGGATTCTTTTTCACAAATCCCGGGATTTCGGGATTGGCATCCCTAGTATATATCTTAGTTCGCTCCCGACTAGAGTGAACAAACCTTGAAAGTTGTCTTAAAGTTTATATGAGGTGTTGTAGAGCTTAAATATTGGTTCGTTTCGTTTTAAATACAAAGTTCCTACCACTAACAAAACTGCCATTTTGACCATAAAATCCTAGATCCTGGAAACAAAAACATAGGCTTGTCTATCAAAGAGTTCTTCGAATATTTTTTCTGATGTTCGAACTATCATTTTGAACAGGGAAGCATAGATGAAACAAAGCTAGCCTTTTAACAAACAACACGGCTAGCTTTCTAAGTAGTTAAGCAACAGTACAATTTCGCGATCCAATACTCAAGGATATACAAGAAAACTGTTGAAATTGACGTTGTCACTGCTCAATGGAATGGATATAAAAATCGCTGGGATCCTAATTGTATTCGTAAATCATGTATTGAATACTTCAAATTGTGCAAAGTAGTCGCTTCAAACAGGAAGCCTTCATTAGAGGCAATGTCATTCATATGTAGCGCTCTTCAAGAATAGACTTTACTAATTTGGAGCCAATTCTGATTTTTCGAAATAAAAGAAATTAAAAAAAGTCGATCCATTCTGGATGTCAGTATTGCGACATCACAAAGCAAATATAGGACAATCAACAAGATACTTCACATAAAACATAGATTTAGGATCAAATCTCTAGGACATATTAAACTATCTAGATCATAAACCCAAACCACCTTGATTGTCAAAAGCAAACGAAATATTTCCCCGATTAACATGAAATTAGTTGTGTAATGATAAATAAAAGGAACAACAGGATGACCGCACAAAGGCAATGCTTCAATAGATTAATATCCAAAAGAGTAGGATGGATGATAATCCATTTATGGTCTTGATATTTAGTATGGCATTTGGCATCCACCTCTTTCGAATAAGACTCTTAAACATAATGTCTTAACAAAAAGAGTAATTGAAACTATTAGCAACAAATTCTTATTGAAGGAAAAACATCAACGATACGAACTAGCCATTAAAAGTTTATATAGGAGAGATTGAGCTTTAAAACAATCTGAATATAAATAAAGTAATCTACTATTTCTGTTAACTATTCTCTCATTCAATAATAGGAGATTTATCACAATTCCGCCAAGATAATATGTTTGATACAAGCTCTCTACAATAACGTATGCTGTAGGATGATCCATGAAGACTGCGTTAGTGGTATATTCACCTTAACTAAAGACGTGAGGAAAAGCTGAATATAAACAAAAACTGGTGATTATATTGCTGATGCACAGAATAGCATTGCCTCTGAAAAGCTCTTAAAAGTCATCAAGCAGTCCTTACATATCACTAACAACCAATATTTAGGATAATGGTGTCATGCACCCTCTTTTTTATATCTTCTTTGTGACCTTCCAACATCTATTTTAACTTACTTTCTCTTACTATCTGTTTTCTTTCTTATACTTACAGATAACATAAAGGAATTTTAATGGACCCATGTGAGCTATTGAAATCTGCTTTTGGACGGCTACCTGTTAAACTAAACTACATGTTAGACTTGCACTTCTCTATGGATGCGAGTCTTGAAACGACTTACGATATCTTGCTATCGTGACAATAGGAAATATTATGGAATGGAATTCCCAAGGTTGCCAGAGAAGGGGTAACCCTTCACATACAAGGCGACCCCAAATTGAAATAGAAGCTTCCAGGGAAAACAAGAGCTGTAACGAGGTTAAAAAATTAGAGTTGGAAAGAATTGAATGGAACATATATGTAATGGCACAATGCTTCTCTAAAGAACATCTGGAACTGATATATATATTCCAAGGAATCATTTTGAAATAGTACCCAATATGTTCGGTTATTGCCTTTCATTACTTTTGCACATATTTTCATTTCACATCTCCTATTGCCCCTAAAATCAGGCAACACAAATACAAGCGACAGCAGTGACAACAACAAAATCATGTTGGAAAAAAACTATGAAAATTATCATCACCCAAAATGGCGAAAAAAGAAAACAAAAGTGTTGGACTGTTGGTGAAATTATGATTATGACAAAACATGAATTTGTGAATGCCATCATCATCAACATTATCATCTAGAGAAAAAGTGGGAGTATTATTCAGCAGCCTATTGTTTTGGTAGGAGTTTTTGTGGATGAAGTAGAAACAAAAAAGTATGAGTCACTAGAAATGGTTATAATCGAATTACATGCAAATGAAGAGGGAAATTTATGAAAACGCGAATAAAATGTCCTAAAATTAAAATGTAGGTTTGTGTAAGAGAGTGCGTTTTTATCATCATTATTATCGGGGAGTCAGTGTATTTTTACATGGTAACGTACTTATACATACTTATGTATATGCTGATATTCAACAAACCATCACTGTTGTAGCCATTATGTATGACATTGCAGAGTTTTTGATATTTGAGGGGCAGAGTGTCAGTTGTTGTGATGTTTTGCACAGTGGTTAACAGTTAAATATATATTCATAAGAGTTGCTACTTTGTGTTATAAGGAGCTGAAGAGTGTAATAAGTGCTTTAACATATACATATTTGGTCAAATGTCAGCAAAACAAAATCAGCAATAATTCTAAAATGTCGCCACTACGATGGAGATTCAATAAGTGAAAGAGCAACATTGAATTGAGGAATTTCACGTGCTCATTAAGCATTATTTCTTGGGGGAAAAAAACATTACTCAAACCAAGGCTAAGCTGAATTTCGTTGTGGCTGTACAAGCTGTACAAGCACGTCGGGATGAATCAGCGCCAAAGAAGGGCAAGGTGGGTTTGTCAGTCAATAAAGTCATGGCGGTATAATCAACATTGACTACTTTCAAAAGGGAAAACAATCAATGGTGTATATTATGCCAACTTATTAAGCCTTGGTTGAATGGACAACTACTTACTACTGTAGAACAATAAATCAGGAGGTAGAAAGAACATTTTGACAGTGAACAACCCGAAAATCTTGAGTTTTACTTTTGATAAACTTTTTACCTCCTCAGTACTCGCCACTGCAGTCACGCATAAACTGCGAAATAGGAACAAGGTCCTCAAGGCACTAGCCGACAGCACTTGGGGTATGGACAAAAAACCTTGCTGCTGCAGTGTGCTAGCCTTCGCTAAGTGATACTCAGTGGAGAAATATTCAAAGCTATCAAAATGTAGACTTAGGGACCTTCACTGGCTGCTTCCAAATTATCTCCGAACATCACCTTCACGAGGAAACTAAGGTTCTTCCGGTCAGGGAACATCCAAACTTCAATATCATCCAAACTTCAATATCACATAGTTGGAGTTTCTCCCGAGGCATGTCAGACAGGACCTTAGAAAATACGAGGAGAGCATAGGGATGAATGTGCAGGATCCATTTTGATCGCAGCTCGTATATGCCAGCTTTGAACGACATTCATAGAGACGACATCAATTCCGCGGTAGCAGGATACCGTATGAATCTCGTTCTTGGAGGTTGCCTACCACTGATAGCAGACGCCGAAAAGATTCTGCCGCGTAAAGCAAGACTCGTTCTAACACAACTGTGATCAGGATGGAGCAACAATCTTAATGCCTTCTCTTCCCGATGTAGGGAACATAAAGTCATGCTGACTCATCAGTTCCTTCTGGGATGTCACCAGAGGGGTCAACCAAACTTCAACATCACACAGTTGGAGTCTGTCCCGAGGCATTTCAGATAGAGGTATGTGCAGGATCCATTTGATGGCAGCTTGTAAATGACAGCTTTGAACGACATTCATAGAGACGCCATCAATTCCGCGGTAGCAGGATACCGTATGAATGTCGTACTTGGAGGTTGCCCACCACTGATAGCAGACGCCGAAAAGATTCTGCCGCGTAAAGCAAGAGTCGTTCTGACACAACTATGATCAGGATGGAGTAACAATTTTAATGCCTTCTCGTCCCGATACGAGATACATGCAGTTTGAAACAAACAACAATACATGCAGTTTGGTTGACATTATAAACGCAATCACCTCACTCATCAGTTCCTTCTGGGATGTCACCAGAGGGGTCATCCAAACTTAAACATCACACAGTTGGAGTCTGTCCCGAGGCATTTCAGATAGAGGTATGTGCAGGATCCATTTGATCGCAGCTTGTAAATGACAGCTTTGAACGACATTCATAGAGACGCCATCAATTCCGCGGTAGCAGGATACCGTATGAATGTCGTACTTGGAGGTTGCCCACCACTGATAGCAGACGCCGAAAAGATTCTGCCGCGTAAAGCAAGAGTCGTTCTGACACAACTATGATCAGGATGGAGTAACAATTTTAATGCCTTCTCGTCCCGATGTAGTCAGGGTCCCCATGACACCCTCCACACATTCAAATGTCCATCCAACCCTACTTCACTACGTCCAGTGGATTTATGGACCCACCCAGTAGAAGTAGCACAATTTCTTGGACTTGATCTTGCAGAACCCCCAGATTAAATATTGTAAAATTGTTCACGCTGCTACAACAACAAGAGCATTTTGAGAATATTAATAACACAACCAATGAAGAGAACCACGCCTTCGGGAATGGATTGAGCAATGCACGAAAATGAGATCTATGGTCTTATTCAAGTGAGTTCATTCCACGACCTAAGGAAGCATAGCTGAATGCTACCGGGCGCGTCCACAGGTTGCGGATAGTGGAAAGTTCCGTAGATATGCGGAGCAGCTGCCATGACAGTCGCGGACAATCAGCGGTTCCGAGTGGAGAGTCTCAGAGGACTTCCGGGTGGCGCCGGACTCCTAGCAAGTTCTGAGTGCCTATGATACAAGGCGAGTGATTGGCGCCTTCAAATAACCAATAGCCAACAACTATCAGCGACTGTCCCTCATGTTAGAGGCGGCTGGAAGCGGGCGTCGGATCTTGTAATAAGCGGCTCGCTATATAAACGTGATGAAAGGCTTGTAAGCCAGCCCGCCTGGAGGCCATGCTGGCAGCCCCAGTTCCAGGATCGGATGCAGAAGCCCAATCAGCTACTCATCTTAAACAAACCTATTACCGAAAGCTCAAGAAATGAAGAGGCCCTATGTTCCTTATAGGAACTAAAGGAATTAATAATAATAATAACGAAGAGAACAATTCAAACATGGACCAAACCGGGATTTCAACAGCAGCCATAAACAACAATACATGCAGTTTGGGTGACATTATAAACGCAATCCCCACACTGAAGATAAACAAATCACAAGGTTAGGACGACATATCAACATTCATAGATTTCCAAAAAGCCCTCAGAAATATAGGTGCAACCACGAAAGTGATTAACATACATCAGATACAAAGGAAACAATAGTGAAGCATTTATCACAAATTCTGGTGTGAAATAAAGTTGCCGTTTATCGAATTTACGGTTTGCGGTTACCTTGGACAATACAATGGCTGAGAATAGCAAAAAAAGAGGGGAATAATTTAGAATCTGCACATATGTCGCAGACGACATATGTCTACTCTCCCATAATCTCGGTGATTTCCAAAGCTAATTGAATTATCTAACAGGTCTCCAAAGATGTAGAACATTAGGAAAACCAAGGCAATGTGCATTAGTAGCAACAAGGTCGATCCTTTTATAATAAACAACCAGAAAATTGAACTTGAACTTCCAAAGAAGGCAAAAATCCATGAACTAGGCTACGAATTGGACCCTCATCCGCCTTAATTTCCAGATTTAGCCCCGAGTCACCATTTCTTGTTTCCAAACCTGAAGAAATGTCTGGGCAGAAAGAGATTTGACTCCAAAAATGAAATCGTCTCACAAACAATGATCTCGACAAATCTTATTTTTTGGAAGGATTGAATGGAATGTTGAATTTCCACATATTAACTCAATTATACAACATTTCTTTCCCACAGTGCCTGATGATGAGTTTCGTTGCAGCAACACTCTGCCACTTCTATAGTTTGTTGTTGATGATGATTGTGTTTTTGCGGGTGCAAGTGTCTGTCCCTTTGTGTGTGTGTGTATAAGTGAAATAAGTGTTGGCTGGTTTTGTTGTTAGTTTTATATTTGTGACCAACTATAACAACAACCGACAAACATCAACTATACAAATTATAGAAAACAAAATATTTTATATAAGCCACACACATATACAGCAACAACAAAAACAACAATCAACAACAGCAGCAGCTTCCGCTTCAGCATCATCATCAACAACATCAAATAAATATGTGCAAAAAAGTAAGCAACTGCAACAACAAAATATCTATTATATTTTAAACTAAAGCCACCCTCTACAAATTTTTATACACCAACCTCTTTGCACCCCTCTAAATGGCATCCAAAAACTATAACTTTATTAACCACAAACTGCCAAACAAAATTATAGGCGTCAACCATTTAAGCTCTACGGATCAACATAGAAAAACAATCCAAAATACGACTAGTACATACCAGCAAACAGAAATTTCAAAACTTGGCCGCGTAAATTATGCGCAGGGATTTTTGTTTTAAAAATAATGATTGCAATTGAATTTTTTGTTGCTGCTGCTGTTGCTGATGATGATGTTGGTTGTTGTCGTTGGTCGCTTGTTCCCTCGTTTGTGTTTCTAAATGATTTTTATAGGTTTTCTGCTGGTTTTGTTGCTGTTTGTTATATTGTTTAGTTGTTATTTAGTTTAAAAAAACATTAAATTGTTTGTATTTATTCCCAAGTGGCTTTATATTTAGTCGTGTGTACAAATTTTGTGACTGAGTTTATGTCAATTTCCAAATATTATCTATTTAATTTATAGCTAATTTTTATTAGCAGGTAACATTAAAATGTGGGAGTTATGAGGTAAGTAAATATTAGAGGCTGCTGTTATAAAGTGTAAAATTTTATTTTAAGGATTTAAATTTGGTTCATTCCATGGGTCCTTAGAGACATATAATTAGAATTAACGTTACCCTAGGTTTCACAGTGTGTTTAAATCAATTTTCTGAAGTTCCTTGATAAATTGTAGATCAATTTGTTACATCTATATATTAGTTATACTTTCAGAAAGTTTGCTATTAAAAATCAGCAATATCGCTCTATAAATGAACGTTCCATAAATGAAAAAACGTACATATTTGTCAAAGGGGGGCAAGGTTTGTGGAACTTCTGAGGAGTAAATAAAGGTTTATATAAGTATTTGATACTGTTGAAAACCTTAGGACTTAAGCATTGATATTTTAATAAAATTAAATAATTTTATAAAATTTTGGGACGTCATTTACCTTAAAAACTAAAAAATTCTAATATTGTTACGAAATTGTACTTGAATTTAAATATAACTATTTTAACGGCTGATTTAAAAGTAGCATAATGCTTTCCAATAGCAAACTGTAACATATCTGTGGTCATTATTAACAATGAATAAAAGCTTTCAGTTGACCATTGATCGTAAGTATGGCAACGCTGTTTGCTGCGACCGTATATTCGAATTCGAATATTCAGTTAAAGAACATTGTAGAAAGTACACCACAGATGGCGTATGTATTAGAAAGCTCTAGACAGTTAAAGAGCAATCTAGAGTGCAGATGGCAGTGTTATAAATAGTGGCAGAGGTTGCAGTCGTTAGTAAGTTATCAGAGACGCTTTTCGAATAAACATCAACTGAGTGCTGTGTTTTTCAAATGAATTCGTGTACATTATAAAGTGTGTCTGTATTTCTGCGAATTTAGAAACGTGTAGAAAAAAACATTGAGTGACTATTTAATTTTTTTTTTTAAACTACTAAACGGCTTTTATTTGCAATCAAAAGTATCCGGTTTATTTAAAGGAAATAAACCAACGTTTTGAAAAGGTTAAAACGTAACAATATGGTGATTTTCCACGAATAAAACTATAAAATTTGAATTAATGTAAAGTTTTAATAGTTAAAGATATCAGAACAAAATTTGGAACCAATATAGACTCCAATATCCTTAAATCAAATACCGAAATTCCTATAACGGGGAAAATGTGTTCCAAAAACTGATTTTTTTTTAGAAAAGTGCCTACTGTGACGTTATTTATCGTGTGATAGTAAAAACACTTAGCAAATTTTTAAGAAACATATGGGGCTATATAAATATGGAGCTTTTTTGTGGATTGGGTCCTTTGCCTTTTTAGAATTTTTTACTCAAACCGAAATTTTTTTTTAAATTGGCCAAGTTTGGATAGGCCTGGGGGGTGATATGTCCGCTTAAGTGAGACAAGTTTTTCTTTATACGCTTGTGCATTAAGTTGTCTTTCCGGATCATATGAAAATTCTATATAGTCCCGAACAAACTTTTTTGGGAAAAAACTTAAAAAATACGGCCTTTTTACAAGTTCCAACTTTGGATGTGTATAACTTTTTATAGGGAAGAGATAACTGTTAGCAAGTTTTTCTCATTTTATTTAGAATTTTATCGCCAATATAGCTGATATCTTAGAAATAAATTTCGACCCTCCGTAGGCCCGCCATATCTAAAAAACCATAAAAAGATCGAGCAAAATTAAAAAAAATAAATCAATAAACCTGAATATCTCTTCAACTATAATCATATTTTTTGTAGATCTTTTCAAGGACTATTTATATTTAAAATTTCAGCTCATTCAGATTTTAAATGAATTTTTGGCGATTTTTTAAAAAAAATTTATACCCGATAAATGAGGGTACAAATTCACACCAAATAACCTATAGTACGTCATCCAGTGTACCGGCCTTTTGGTTGCTGAAATCTTAGATTGAATTAAACTTTACTGATCCTGTAGCCTGAAAACCACTCACTTCTGAATATAGAAGCCACCTACCCTAACAGCAGACTTTGAGCCATCTGTATAGACGTCAAACGTGTCCCTAGAAGAAGGTAACTCGCCCGCCATTGATACAGAAAAGCGTCTGTCATTCAGATTATAAATGAATTTTTTGCGATTTTTAAAAAAATCGAGCCAATTAGCGCTAGGTCGCTGAACAAACGTAAATCAACTCAAAAATACCTCAACTCAAACCATATAATATCTCTCTAACAATATCTCTGATAGTTCCCATGATACCGAATTATTTCCAAAAAAAAAAGTTTCTAAACCACTGTGCAATGGCCAATACTTTAAATAAATTCATATTGTACAAATGTTCCAACATAAAAGCTAAAAATTAAGTAAAAAATACAATTAAAGAAAAATAAGCTCAAAAAGTTTATGACATAAGTCTTCCATTGGAACCCTGTTTATGGTAAGTAAATATTTTAATCGGATTTCTATCAAAAATCATCAGTTTTTTTTTGTTTGTTTTCGAAACCTCACTAAACGCCCTGGCGTTTCGTTTTTTTTTAAAGTTCCCATTAAAATTGATGTCTTTATTGTTTAAAAAAATATTAAACATTTCGTACAATATATTGTTGTTTAATAAATGACTGAAACTGAAAAGACATGAAAATTTATCAACAACTTAAGCATGTGGTTAATCCCTGAGTGTCAACCTTTAAATGACACACACACTCACTAGGTGACTGAGTGTGTTTTTTTTTTATTTTGTTAAATAAACAAATTACAAACGCAAAAATAAATAATAATTAATTATACGCTAGGAAAAAGTAAAATAATACAAAATATATTATAGAAAAACATTAAATATGTCGGCATTGTTTTCTTTATAAACAAACTTTTGTTTTCTCTACTTTAGTTAAAACACACAAATTCATTTATTTAGTTGCTCAATCAATTTTAAAATATAAATCAGTTTTTATACAAATTGATTGGTGGTATGTAATTCATATAATTTTCAAATAGTTTTTGAAATAAGAAACACTCATACACAGTTAGACATAAATTTTCAATAACAATCGTTAAGACAGCAGAAATTCGGAAATGTTAATACCAGTGAACAATGAAAATGAATTGTATGCCTGAATTGCTTGAGTTCAAACGTAAATGAATCAAAATTTATATAAATAATTTTACATATACACACATTTGTAGTTATGAATACTTTCATACTTTTTGTTTGGAATAAATTAGCTAAATACTGGTACTTAGTAAATTTTGAAATATAAATGAATGTTTGTTGGCCTTTGCTGTGTTATTGGAAAGTTGCCATCAATGATTGAAGACATAACAAGAATCTGGACGTTTTTCGCACAAAGTATTAAAATTTTTTTTAGTGAAAACTTGGTCGAATATTTTAAAAACCCTACAACTCATTGACACAAATATTATTACTTCCATTTAGTGCTCCTGACAAGTTCCTACATGTTGTTAAAATCCCAGCTATCCAATTTTGGGAAAAAAAATGTTAGGTCATTAAATTTGATGTTCTTTGATACATTTATAGTTCGAAACGTTTTGACGAAAAGAAAACTCATTTGGAGATCGAGGAGGCGTTTAACAGTATCTATCCATAACGATATCAATTACAAAGTCTGGGTGTTAAAAAGGAAAAATGCTTTAGAGTTATACATTTGCTTATCATAGGTTAGGTTATGAAGGCAGCCGGTATCACCAGCTCACTTTGGTCCATGAATTGAACCCTTTGTAATACCATCAGGGTCATGCTCAGGTCCTCAAGTGGTCCTTCACATGTCGGGATGGGGTTCAATGCCGAACCAACCAGACTCACGAATGAACAAATCCATTTTCCTAGGGTCCACACTAGATAGATCCGCTAGGCCGTGCAATTGTTGTAGTAAATGCCCCGATATAGCAGGGCAAATACAGATGAGATGTTCAACCATTTCCTCCCCGTCCTCATCATGGAAACTTCTACAAAAGTCATTGTATAGAGTGTTCTGTCTCCGAGCATGTACAATAATTAAGCAGCCCCGGATATCAAAATTAGTAGCTGACCCCGTGATACCGTCGTGAGGAACATTGACCTATGATGGTCAAAAACGGGACATGTGAGCCTCGATATCAAGCAGTTTGTCATACTAGATCATCTGAGCTGAACAGACTCATACAATTTACGCTGTATAAGTGATTTATAGCAGCATAGCGGTAAACCGAACAAAAGATCGATATCATCAGCTTGCAGACGTGAGCCTTTTTTGGCCAGTTCATCCGAAATAGCGTTGCCAAATACAAGAGAGTGAAACGGCACCCACCTGGTTAAGATATACTCGGCATTCATGTACCAATCTGGATATCGAATAGACACCAGAGAGTGATTTGATAGCAGGCTTACTGTCAGTACAAATTCGGATATTCACACCAAATAACCTATAGTACGTTATCCAGTGTACCACCCTTTTGATGGCTGAAATCTCATCTTGAATTACACTACATTGATCCTGTAGCCTGAAACACATACCCTTCTGAAAACGGGGAATATAGAAGCAACCACCCACCCCAAGCGCAGACTTAGAGCAATCTGTGTAGATGACAAACGTGTCTCGCCCGCCATCGATACAGACATGCGTCTGTCAATAAAGAGTAAGGAAGTGCAGTAGTCAATGTTTTCCACAAGAGTGGCGAGGAACAATTCCCTGCGGAGTCCCCCGGTTCGTTATTCTAAAGATAGTAGCAGTCCCCATAAAAGAAATAATGACTTTATTGGTCAGAAGTCTACCTATGAAGCAGACAATAGACTGATCTATATTAAGTCCTCCTAAAGCCGAAAGAATCATCTCTGGCGTCACATTGTTAAGGGTCCATTCAATATTCAAAAAGACCTCCAACAAATATCCATTGTTCTCGAGTGATTTTTCTACAAATCCCACAAGCGGGTGTAGAGCCGTCTCAACTGGCCTTCATGTAGGCATACTGAGACAAATAAAGTCGGTTAGTATCTCAATCGATAAAAGAAGGTGCAAATCGATTATCCTTTCCATAGTCTTCACGAGAAAGGACTATAGACTAATAGGCCCAAAGTCCTTAGGTCTATTATGAGAAGCATTTCCTCCCTTAGGTATGAGGGAATTACCCTAGCTTTGGGTTTTTTAGTATTTATTCTGAATAGATAAACGCCGAGCTATTAAAATGCACCAGTCGTTAGGAGATAAAACGATTTTAGCGAATTAAGCTTAACTTGAATTCCAATTTCGGATATTCTGTTCCAAAGTGAAGCGTATCCTAGGGAGAACGTTCTGCATCGCTCGAAAAAAAATAGTAGTCGGACTATATGGCGGGTGAGGCAGTACTTCCCAACCACTTCCTTTTAAACAGTTTTCAACAAGTATTGCAACATGTGGCTGAGCGTTGTCATGATGGAATATTACGGTTTCATGTCTGAAGCCATATATTCTGGTCGTTTTTCTCCCAATTCTCTCTTCAAATGAATCAGTTGTATTCGGTACAGGTTCCCTGGGATGGTTTGGCCAGATTTCAGCAGCTCATAACAGATAGGACCCTTTTGCACTCACCAAGTACTAAGCATTACCTTAGCAATGGATATTTGGCATTGGTGTCGTTTCGGCTGGTTAGCCAGGTTTCACATATGATCTTTTACGCTTCGGGTTATCGTGCTGAGGAGGTAAAAAGGCTATCAAAAGTGACACCCAAGATTTTCGGGTGGTTCACTGTCGGAATTTGTACGCCGTCGACCATGATGCCTAAATTAAGTTTTACCTCCTTCGTCCAGGTGGTGAATAGTGTCAATTTCTTACACTCAGATAGTTCTCTTCGTTTTGTTGGGCATTGTGGACAGCAGGATGCCCTAGAGGAATGTGACGTGACTGACAGTGGCGAAGGCTTTCGACAGGTCGAGTGCCACTAGGATAGTTCATTCACAAGGCCTCTGCTGATTTAAGCCCTGTGAGATCTGAGTGACTATAGCGGATAATGCTGTGGTGGTACTGAGCATCTTACGGAATTCAAGCTGGTGACGAGCTACTGGAAATCGGCCTGTACGATTGTCCCTCACTTCCCAGGTTTTAGCAATGGGATCACTCGACCTATTTTCCAGACATCGGGTATAGTTAAGCTCCTTACTGACAGGTTAAAAACCATTGTCAGGTACTCGACTCCCAGCTCGCCTAGGTGTTTTAGCATCAGCATAGATATCCCGTCAGGTCCTATTACATTTGAAGGCTTAGCTGTGATGATGGCTTCTTCAGTTGGCGTGTAAAGTTGTGGTGTGTCCGAAACTGGAAGATCGTGACCCTATCATCTTTCTTTGTCGGATTGGAGACAGACCGAACTGTGGAGCACAACTTGCCAACTCCAGAGCTTAAGTTGCAGTTCTTCAAATGATCCAACCATTTGTTTCGCTTCGTCCTCATTTACCAACCTGCTGATATTGCGGTTCAGCTGGGCGATCCTAGGGTCTCCAAAGTTGCTCATGCACATCTGCAAGTCCCGCTGCTTCTGCTGGGAAGTGCGGTCGCACTACGGATATTCTTTCAGCGGGAATGAAGTGAGCGGATGCTGCAGTGACGGTTTCGCGAAACTTCCTCTCTGATTTGTGTACGTTGGAGCGAATCGGTAGACAATTGAAGATGCGGTCGGTAAATTCTCTGAAGCCGTGTCAGTCTGTTTTCTTTTGGTTGATGTAAGTTCGGCGTTCATAGGCGATGAAATCGTCTGTGATTATGAATAAACTCTTAAGTAGTGCAACAGTATGGTGGAATTTGAGTTCATACGTTTATTATTGTGATGAACCGAAGCATCCAGAAAATTAAACTTGCTACTTTCCTACACCAATTAATGACACTGAGAAAAACCTAAGTGTTTAAGGTATTTAATCCCAAATTAAATCTTAAATGATGTTACAAAAAGACTGACCAGTTCTCAATCTTCCACAATAATCAAGCAACTTGACGTTAAAGAAATTAATAAACAAAAATTAAAAACGAAAGCCTTGCCAAATAGTCAATAAATCAGAAATTCACTCAGTAAATAAACTTACAGTCATGCACGAAGTCATAGAAAGAAAAAAACAAACAAATGTAAATAAACACATCCATAATGTATGATCCCATCCATCATTTAGTGGTTTAGGCCAAATTGAAAATTAATCCGTCAACGGTAAATGTCGATCATGGCAAACGAACGAATGAATGAGTGAACGAATGTATGAGCAAATGTATGGGCCTGATTAGTTTAGACATATGGAAACCAGCAACGTATGCACGTAATTTTGAACACAAACTGATAATTCATAATACATTCTGTATTAAACAAGTGTGATTGCTAAATGCAGCAGCAACAGTACAAAAACAAACAGAAAAATATGTGTGTTAGATCAATCAAATGTGTCTTAATGTGGCTAAAATAGAAAAATGATCGAAAATATTTATTGAAATCCATAAAAATATGGGGTTTAATGTAAAAATTCCGCAAAATAAATTAGTATTTGGAAGCGCTTGATTGATAGCACCGACAAACTACACAAGCATTTTAGTGAAATATTGGTTTTGTTTTCGAAAGAAATCGCTATGAGTAAAAGTGGTTAAAGATTTAGTAGACAAATGGGAGCTTTGTTTTGGGAAATAATGAGACATCGCTTCTTTTGATGGCCCCTAAAGGCGGTTTACATCAAAAGTGACATCTTATTCTAAATATTTTTGAATATTATTGTTCTCTAGTTTGAATAATTATTAAGTATTATTATGTAGGTATTGTATTTTGAAAAACCTTTAAATGCGATTATAAATATTTTTATTGCATTAATATTGTTGTGTTAAATATTTTATTGTGATTTTAAATTTAATTTGTGTTTATTGTTGCTCTGTTTTTGTTAACTTATTTTATGGCTCGTAAATAATGTGTTAATAAATTTGATATTTTTTCGGTGTGTATTTAAACCAAAACTAAAAACAAAAAAACAAGTGATAAAATTCAAAACTCATTTCCAATATTTTTTTTTATTTTTCTGTATTATTACATCTAGCCATGCAGTCGGCCAGTTAGTTAGCCAACCAATTCAGCCAGACATTCATCCAGCTATTTAGTAATTTAGTATTTCCAGCATCTCTGGAGTATTAATTTGAATGTGATTTTATTTGTTTATGCGTTTATGTCGTTTTTGGCCATGCAACAACCCATGTTATCAATTCATTTGTCTCTCCGTCCGTCCGTCCGTCCGTCTGTCTGCCTGTTTGCTTTTCTGTTTGTTGTTTTGGTTTTATGGTTCATCATGTTTTTGTGGCATGGTAAATGGCTTTTCAAAACAGTGAAAATATTTTATTGGTTTTGTATAAATTTCCATATAAAATTTTGTTGCATTAATGACGTTACTGGTAAATATGTCGTATTAATATAAATAAGTCTAAAGTTCAGATATTTGTATCGGGGGTAACATTTTTAATACGGAATTAATATATTTTATTGATTTCATATCATTCCAATTTCAGTTACATTTTATTACTAAAATAATATTGACTTCTTAGTCTATAGCGGTGTCTGTTGATTGATGCTGGATGTCAAATTGAAATTAATATTATCAAATTGATTTTAATATTATCTCCAAATACAAATTCA
Organism: Calliphora vicina; assembly: GCF_958450345.1. Lineage (NCBI taxonomy): Eukaryota > Metazoa > Arthropoda > Insecta > Diptera > Calliphoridae > Calliphora > Calliphora vicina. The sequence goes on along the minus strand of NC_088781.1, from coordinate 106,666,493 downwards.
TAGTTAAACTGAAGGTTTTTTCATAACTACACTCAGCAGAAGTTTCAATAGTTCAAAATTGGTAAATAGTTCATAATGCAATAAATACGAATTTGTATGGAAAATTATGTGTGGGTTATTTCAAAAGTGTCGTAATGGAAGAAAATTATTACTAAAGAATTAATATTATCCCAAACCTAAACTTGTTAAGCATTTTTATGAAAAGAAGATTTTTCCGAGAATTTTGCCAATTTTTCAGAACAATATTTTTTTTCACAAAAAAAAAAGTGAAAATATTTTTTCTACAGTTTTTATCGTATATCTCTACAATAATAGACCGCTTATTATTATTATTATTATTTATTTGGGGTTTTTCGAAGATTATTTAAAAAGACATACGGACATAAGACGGACTATATACTTTATGGGGTCGCAAATGCAAAGTGTGGAAATACACTTAACGGCCATGGTATAGAGTTAAAAACCCGTTATTAGTAAAATTAAATTTTACTTTTTTATTCCCCTTTGTAAATGCACCACAAAACTTCAGTGGGGCAGAATCTAAATTTTTTGGAAATAAATCTGGCATTTCTAAACGGCTGGTCAGAACGGGATATTCGAATTTAAATTATTAAAACGGTCCCACAAATGATCCAGGGGCGGCGCTATGGGTCTCAAAGGTACCTTCGACATGTAGAATTTTTAAACACGTGCTATTTTTATACCCTTCACCATGAGTGGCAAGGGTATATATAAGTTTGTCATTCCGTTTGTAATTTCCACATTTTTCTTTTGGGACCCCATAAAGTATATACATATATTCTGGAACGTTATAGATAGCGGAATCGATATAGCCATGTCCGTCTGTCCATCTGTGTGTTGAAATCAACTTTCCGAAGCCCCAAAATAACTTACATACACGATTCATACATCAATATCTCCGAAATTCTTCCGGCTCGGTCGCTATTTAAAATCGGTCCACAAATGGCTGAGATATAAGGAAAAAACTAGGACAACCTCGATTTTTGACCTATATCTGGATTACTAAGTCATTAATACAGACAATATGGATATCTAATGATAGATATTTCCAAGACCTTTGCAACGACGTATATAAGACCATAGTAAGTTGGACATACAATGGGTCAAAATCGGAAAAAATATTTTTTAACCCGATTTTTTTTTTCATCAAAATTTTTTTTTTTTGTCATAAATTCTTTTTCAAAAAAAATTAATTAAAGAAATTTAAAAAAAAAATGTTGAAAAAACTTTTTTTAAAAAAAAATTAAAAACAATTTGGAAAAAAAAATTTTGATTTTGTTTAAATAAAAATATTTAAAAAAAAAATATTTTTAAGTATAATTTGGTGAAGGGTATATAAGATTCGGCACAGCCGAATATAGCTCTCTTACTTGTTTTTGTTTCACATCCGATTTCAAAGATTTTTATATTTTAAAATTGAAATTTTAAAATTTTACCAAGGCATCGCTTTTAAAATTCTATAATTTTTTCAAAAATCATCTGATTGTAATGAAACTTGGTATGTTTATTTGTATTTACTGAATAACTTTTTGGGTTAAATAAGCTTAGCCCGTTCGCCAGTCTGTCCGTCTCCATCTATCTGTCTGTCAATGTAAATTTGTTAATCAAGGTACAGGTCGCAATTTTAAGCGTGTTCCAATGGTAACAAACCCTACTAATTTTGGTTATAATTGGTTAATGATTTCACCTATCCTCCGTACAAATGTCCTCCCTAGTGGGGGAAATGGAAAAAATGTGGAAACAAATCTGTAACTTCTAAACCAACAGTCCGATGTTAATAGAAGAGGTGTAGCTGCGGCTATAGAAGAGGTGTAGCTGTGTTTAAGTTTTGAATTTGGACTTCAAATACTAAGGAAATGGAAAAAATTTAACATGATGCCAAATTTGTGTCCTCAATCCGATTTGATAGATTTTCATATATGTAGAATCTAAACATTACTTGAACTTTAATTTATCTATTATAGAGATATTCACATTTGAAAATTAAAATTTCAAGCTTTTTACTTACCTTAGTTTGGATTTTTGCGATTTTGAAAATTATTATTTCAAAATCGATACTAAGGCAAAAGTTAGATTTTTTGCTAATTTATTTTTGAAAAAATCTTTACTGTACAGAAAAAAAATCATATGAATAATGTATTTATATTTTTCTCAAAGATAACATTTTGGGACAAAAAAAATTATAACTGCGAGTTCCAGAGCCTTCCAAAGTGGACCTATTTGTTATGTAAATTGCAAATTTATGCCAAATTTTCTCAAATCGCTTAGCTGCTTTTAAAAAATTAAAATCACTTTTTTATGAATCAATATGTTCTTAAATATCTTGCAAAGGGAATTTATAGGCAGGGACAAAAATCTAAGAAAATTTTGTTTGAGATTTTTTAAAAATTTTTTTGGAATTGTGTGATTCCAATAATAATTCACAAATTTCTTTCTAACTTTAGAAAATTTATCAAAAGTGTGGCATTTAAAAAATTAAAATTTTCCTAAAATAATTATTTTACTTATTTAAATCAATTTTTAAATACTTAAAAGTTTGATACATTTTTGAAAAAGAGATACAATTTCTTACTTCAATTTCCAAAAGACTCATAAATATCTTCAAAATACATAACTCACAGTAATTAACTTCATCTTGTAGTGTTCTCCGATTTTTGGTAATGCAGTAGTCGACAATACCGTGCACAAAAATTACAAAACGGCAAGATTCTGTAAGTTTTCAGCTTGTTGTTGATTTTGAATCCAACAACAGCAAAAAAGGCTTCACTAACCACTATATAGATGATAAAATTTTTGAATTCTATGAATAGATTTTTTTTTTAAAAATTTCGAATTTTTGTAGAGTTTCTCCACATAATTTATGATAACTCAAACAGGGTTAGTCCGATATTAGAACAATTTCTGCCGTTTTCGATTTTTCATGAGTTTTTTAAAACAAAAAAATTAGCTATTTTCACGTAAAAAATATATTTATTGCTTCAATTTGTTATTATAACTCCGAAACTACTAAGCCGATTAAAACGCAATATACATATAAACAGATTAAAGGTTATGTAAATTGGAACTTTTTTAAGTTTACTTCGATACTATCGGACTAACACTTTTTGAGTGATCATAAATTATGTGGAGATACACCTACAAAAATTCGCAATTTTAGAAAAAAAAATTTAAAAAAAACTTCTCTATAGAATTTAAAATTTGGACCATATTTGTACTATTGGAACCACAACACATCAAAACTGTGTAGTGGTTTAAAAAGTCTCTAAAATTTTTTGGATTTTGTTGCCCTGTGTAATCCATAAAGAAAGTATTGAGAGAGATGTGAAACATAAAGCTGTGTCAAAAAGTTGGTACTAATCTTTTCACGGCCGCACAGTGGTATGAGAATACAAAAAGATGGAAATAAATCTGTAACTTTTAAACCCTTACGCCTATTTGAATGCGCAAAGAGGAAGTGTAGTCGAGTTTAAGTTTTGAATTTAGACCACATGCGCAAAGAGGAAGTGTAGTCGAGTTTAAGTTTTGAATTTGGACCTCATGAGCCCACCAGGAGCGGGACCAGGGGTTCCCAAAGTAGGACACCTCGGGTATGTTCAATTTTTAAAATGATCCTAATTCTTCGTTTGTGTTCCGATTTAAAAAAAATTACACAGAATCTCCTCGTCGAGCACTACATAAAACCTCGTCGTAGCTATCAATTATCTCTTATAGCTTAGGAGATATTCGCATTTGAAAATTTAATTTTCAACATTTTTACACACCCTACTCCATTTTTTTGGTGACCGCGGTTCCAAATATTCCCCGATTTTATCCATTTATCTTTTATAGGATTAACAATAGATCTATATATCAAATAAAGAAAGAAGTGTTTAAAAATCATGGCTGAGTCCAAAATTACATTTAAACATTTGAATTTAAAAAAAAATAAAAAAGGCGATTTTTCGCAATTTTTTTGGAAAAAAGTACTTTTTTTCTTTTAAGTCATCTAAAAAATTTCTAAGAGGATGTATAATAAATTTGTACTTTTTGAAAAGCTAACATTTTTGATACCGACGGGATCAGGTCCATTCAAAAAATGCCTATTTTTTATGTAAAATTCAACTTTAGAGCAAAAATTCTCAAATCGCATACTCGATATCAAAATATAGCAACCTATTTTAGATGGCCTAATAAGTTCTTAATTATTTTGTAAATGGTTCCGATAACCCCGCCCCTATTATGGATATTATTGCCAAAAAACAAAAAAATCCCATTTTTGGGATTTTTCAAGATTTTTTTGGGAATTGCGGGATACTTGATAACAAATTTCAAAATTTGTATTTATTTTTCAATTTTAAATAGAAAAATCTACATAATTGTGAAATTTCATTAAAAAATATTCATAAATAAAAATTTTATTTCAATTTGAAAAATTTTTATCTATGCAAAATTCAATAAAAAGCATTTTTTGTCAAATTTTTCAAAAAAGTATTCCATGAATTTTTCAATTGTCAAAAGTTATATACATTTTTGATAAGTAGACAAAATCCTCTATCCATTGATATATAACATGTCTACCTTGTATTTTTTACGTGTCAAATTAATTAGGGAAAACTAAACAACTCGCTTAGAATTTACCTAATTAATTTTTTTACTCATTAATTTTTTCTTAAATTTTACTGACTTTAGAGACCTCTGGTGAAGTCTAGGAGAATCAAATAAATCCAATTTCTGAAAATTTATTTGAGTTGTATTGTTATCTATCGATCAATATATATTTTATCTAAAGTTTTTTGATTTTTGCCTTTGAGACAAAGCACCGTGAGTTATATCCTCTGTGATTTATAAAAACCGGCTTCGCTCAGTAAATTGTTTTTTCATTGCCGGCAAATGATTTCTCCTCTGGGATGTATCATAAACCGTATTCGCATAGTATAGATTTCTTCTACTTCAGATATGTTTCGATACCTTTTCACCTGGTAATGATAGAAATCTTTACTAAGCGAAGCTGGTTGTTGGAATGAAACACTTCGCTTTAAATGAAACCCTTAACAAAAATTTCGAAGGGATTTCATGGGGAGTTTTTTTCATTTGGGAATTACTTCACGGTACCAACAAATTATGGTTAAACAAGTAAGAGAGCTATATTCGGCTGTGCCGAATCTTATATACCCTTCACCAAATTATGCTTAAAAATATTTTTTTTAAATATTTTTATTTAAACAAAATCAAAATTTTTTTTAATGTTTTAAAATTTTTTTTCCAAATTGTTTTTTTTAATTTTTTTTAAAAAAAGTTTTTTCAATTTTTTTTTTTTTAAATTTCTTTAATTAATTTTTTGGAAAAAGAATTTATGACAAAAAAAAATTTTTGATGGGTTAAAAAATATTTTTTTCCGATTTTGACCCATTGTATGTCCAACTTACTATGGTCTTATATACGTCGTAAAGGTCTTTGAAATATCTATCATTAGATATCCATATTGTCTATATTAATGACTTAGTAATCCAGATATAGGTCAAAAATAGGTCAAAAATCGAGGTTGTCCTAGTTTTTTCCTTATATCTCAGCCATTGTGCGACCGAGCGGGAAGAATTTCGGAGATATTGATGTATGAATCGTGTATGTAAGTTATTTGGGGGCTTCGGAAAGTTTATTTCAACACACAGACGGACATGGCTATATCGATTCCGCTATCTATAACGATCCAGAATATATATACTTTATGGGGTCGCAAATGAAAAATGTGGATATTACAAACGGAATGACAAACTTATATATTCCCTTGCCACTCATGGTGAAGGGTATAAAATAAGTGAAAAAAATCGAGGTAGTAGTGTTTTTTATGGTTCGCACGAGGAGCACTTTTTGGACTAGTACGAGTAGTGTTATAAACAAACATAGTTCTAGTTGCCTTAAAGAAATAATTTTGCACAATACCATAATTGGGTTAATTGTCATATTATGAATTGCATGTTTCTTAAAACACACACAGAATTGATGAAATTCTCCAATCATAAGTCATTTTCACTCCAAACATGTTCACATTTAAACCTACCCAACTTTTAATATCAAACTTTTTTTTTTAGATTCTACGACATCAAACACTACATGATACCCTACACCATAGTGTGTCACTAGCAAAGAAACATCGTGAAAATCATTTACATGTCATGTCATGTTGGAGAATTCATTGTTTGTTTGTTTAATTCTCGTTAAAAAAAAAAATAACGTAAAAATATATAGCCCAACACGACCAATAATCAAAACATTCTCGCTTGCCTCTCGCAAACTTTACATTTGTAACTTAATTGTGCCTAAAGACAATTGTAAACAAATGTTAAAACACGATAAACAAATACTCGTACAATGGACACACTGTGATGTGGCATGTATAGGCGAAGGTCCAGCGAAATGTTTGCTGAGGAAAAAAAGGGGGAGATTAGAAAACTGGAAGTTTAACTTTAGTTGATAAGTGATATTGAATGAAATTAACACATGGATGAATTTATTTCTCTGAGGTAGTCTGCAAGGATACTGAACTTGATCTTGAGATTCCTCTGAACTAGTTCCTTTTATTAAAATATTCCTATAACCATTTATCAGTTATATCTATTATAATTTTGCTGGGTATTCATTCTCGCTTCATGCACATACTTATATACAACTAAGTCCAACATATCTGTATGAATGAGAGTATTTATGTCTGTTAACACGTAATGCCCAGATCATGCATATTTATATATCAGTCTGTCCATTAAAATATGTGTATCTTTTTGTGCTGCAGAATTTCAGTCTTTCTGTTTATCATTTCAAATAAAGTGTTTTATGATGAAGTTAAGGTTTTTGGTTTCAGTTCATCAAATAAAATTTCTAAAACTCTGAAATAAAGTGTCGTAACTGCCACATAAATACAGAATAAATACGAACTAAATGTACACAAGCGTGCGTGTGTTTATGTTAAAATACGTCTAAAAATATCTGCAAGATTCAATGAATTTTATGACACTTTTAACACGAAACAACTTCAAGGTTTTAAGTTTTCTGTTTTATTTCCACTTACTACTCTCTGGCATGGATAGTCGTAATCGTTTACAAGTTTTTCGTTTAAGAGTTTGAGCTGCTGCTGGTGTGTCGGTCGTAGACTATTGAAATTATACGCCAAAGTTATAAGATGATTTGTGGGTTGTTAAAACGATATATGAGTTTAGTTTATATTCTATGTATAGAGAGATATACAAGTATTCATTTAGAGTTAGGAAGTTTTAAAGGAATTTATTCTCGGAAAAGTTTACACATCTTCTTTGAAATCGTAAGATATTTCTTCTTTGTCGGGATTTCTTCCTACGTAGATATAAATATAGAAGAACGTTTTAGGGAAGCATAGCTGAGGTGGTAAGGGATGTCTCCGCGGGTTGCAGATAGCGGAGAACCGTACCGTAGCTGCCACCTCAGCTGATTGGAGATGAGGGTTTCAGATGGACTCGCCTGGCAACGTGTAATTAAGGACGAGAATAACATCGATCTTACATCACCCGATGATAAATTACAACGTTGGCAGGAATTTTTCGGCTCTGCTCCTACTCCGAATGACATTGATTTTAATATCAATAATTGCCCTTGGCTTTCTCGTCACCACAATCCGCGGAGAGATATATAAACATTCCCCACAACATATTACGAAATACAGTCGATATTGCTGAAATTAAAAGATTCCAAAGCCGCTGGCCCCATGCTGTGCAAGCTGAACTGCTGAAATATGGGGCTGCTGTTGCCGAAGCACTTACACATCTTTAACAGTCTGCATGGATAAATAATCAAATACCAGAGAGCCGGAGTGATTGTAACTATTCCTTAAAAAGGCGATCTCAGCTGTTGCAGAAATTGGAGCGGAATAACTTTACTAAATGTCATAAACAAAGTATTTGATCTACTCCTGTTACAAAGGATCACGTCAATTATAGGGACTCTATCATGTTGTGAGCAAGCCAATGTTGTGAGCAAGCCGGTTCATATTCGAGGAGTATCAGGAGTACAATAGTCACTTGTATATGCTATTTGTCGACTTATATAGACCGTATATAGACCTAATCCGCAAGCTATATTTTGGGGCTGAATCGAAAGTGAGGTTCGATGGAGACGAAATTCGCTCATTCGAACACAACGCAGGTTTTAGACAAGTTTGCGTTTTATCACCCACATTATTTCTTATCCTCCTGGATGGGATAATGGAACAAACAAACTTCGAAGCACCTCATGGTAATCTAAGCTTCGAAATCTAAGCGAACGTCTAAACGATATAGACTATATTCCTACAGATTCGATGATATTGAACAAAAACTCATATGCCTTGATAAGAACGCAAGGAAAGTTGGTCTAATGATAAAAGTAAATAACACAAAACAAAACTCATGCGGATTGGTACCATCAACTCAAATCCTCTTTCACTACATGGAGCCATAATTGAGAACGTTGACTCTTTTTGCTATTTGGGTAGACGCATTTCGAAGAATGACGGTTCTGGTATGGACATAACTCAACAAATTCGCATTCCTACGGTAGTGAGTTTGCAACTCAGAAAGTTGCAAACATTTGCGAATCGTTGCCTTAGTAAGATCCTGCGTATATTCTGGCCACATTTTGATGATCAAATTTTGAGCATGACCAAATGTGTACCGATTGAGATGAAATTAAATGTCGTGAGGCACTCTATTGGAATCCGCAAAGTCACTGTCTGCCTGGTCGCCCACGAAAGAATGAGAATGTTAAGAAGAGAAATCGAAAGCTGCAACAAGTCGTGGATCTAAGTCAAAGCTCTAGCCAATAATTGTTCCAAATGGAGAGAATTTACGGACGACCTATGTTCAACATGAAGTATAACACCGTACTACAAAAAGAGAAAAAAACAAGTAAGAGAGCTATATTCGGCTGTGCCGAATCTTATATACCCTTCACCAAATTATACTTAAAATTTTTTTTTTATTTAAACAAAATCAAAATTTTATTTTAATGTTTTAAAATTTTTTTAAAATTTTTATTTTTTCTAAATAGTTTTTTTAATTTTTTAAATATTTTTCAAATTTTTTTTTTTTAAATTTCTTTAATTAATTTTTTTGGAAAAAGAATTTATGACAAAAAAAAAATTTTTGATGAAAAAAAAATTCGGGTTAAAAAATATTTTTTTCCGATTTTGACCCATTGTATGTCCAACTTACTATGGTCTTATATACGTCGTTGCAAAGGTCTTTGAAATATCTATCATTAGATATCCATTGTTTATATTAATGACTTAGTAATCCAGATATAGGTCAGAAATAGATCAAAAATCGAGGTTGTCCTAGTTTTTTCCTTATATCTCAGCCATTTGTGGACCGATTTTCTCGATTTTAAATAACGACCGAGCCGGAAGAATTTCGGAGATACTGATGTATGAATCGTGTATGTAATTTATTTGGGGGCTTCGGAAAGTTGATTTCAACACACAGACGGACAGACGGACATGGCTATATCGATTTCGCTAACTATAACGATCCAGAATATCTATACTTTATGGGGTCGCAAATGAAAAATGTGGAAAATACAAACGGAATGACAAACTTATATATGATATATTCGTTTTACACGAACGGGATGATATACGTATGAAACTAAGCGATGTCCGTCCGTCTGTCCGTCCATGTAAGCCTTGTAATCAAACTACAGGTCGCAAGTTTAAAGATAATTCAACAAAATTTGGCACAAACCTTTATATTGCTCCAAGGACAAATCCTATTGAATTTGGTTAGAATCGGTCGATTATTTCTCCTAGCCCCCATACGATTGCTCTATTTGAAAATAGTTAAGCTCTCATAAATATCTTAATTATAAACATATTTAAACCAAATTCAGCACAATTATGTTTTATATAAGCCGAACTCTCACTACCAAATTTTGTGACGATCGGTCAACAATGTTCCATAGCTCCCATATAAGCAACATTCTGGAAATTGTCATTAATATACATAAATCTCTGAAATATGTCAGTATCCAAACAAAATTCAACAAAAATATGTTTCATATATTCGCAATTCATTTCACCAAATTTTGTAACGATTGGTCCATAATTAGTCATAGCTCCCATATAAGGCCCACTACCGAAAATATTGATATTCAAATAAGATTCAACACAAATAAGTTTCATATCAAAAGAAAACTATTTATAATAATATAGTCGGTGTAGAGTATCATAAGTCGGGCTTTCCCGACTATACCATTTTACATGTTTATTAAAAAGTATTCTTCGTTGCTTTTCACAACGGTTTTTGTTATATATTTTTCGAATGAAATATTAAAATAAAAAATCAAATAATGCAAATTTTACCCTTTAATGCATATTGTTGCCAATTGTCTACTTTCCAGCTCCACTTAACTTTAGACGAATATAAGCTTGATACTAATTCAGATTCTAATTCAGAAAAATCAAATGGAGTACGAAAAGTTTCAGCTAACGAAATTCTAAATTAAACAAAAGCTAAATGAAATACAATAAATAAAAATCAAATAAATATTTGATATTTTATAGAAAAATAAAAGTAAAAATCATTAAAATATTATTTAACACTTAAGTAGTGAAGATAAAAGGATGAAATTTTGGTATGTGGTATTCAATATTTGGATCTTCAACACGCTATTTTTTTGAAAAAAAATTATTGGAAATCTAAAAGGATATTCAAGGATAAAAATGTCAAAGGACATTTTTGACATCTTTTGATCCTGACAAGATAAAATAAAAATAATACGAAATATTCTACAAGTCTTCTTGATCATTTGACAGCAAATTTGGCATAGCAGGATGATCAGAAGTATTTTAAAACATTTTTTTAAAAATGTACTCCTCTGAAAATTTTAAGTCCTTTTAAAAGGAAACAGGATCACGAAATGAGTTTTTCTCCGTTTAATTTATTGTTTCAGACGTACATCATCCGTTTCGTGTCTCATATTGAGTGTCGTAAGGTGTAATAGTATAATAGTATCATAGTATAATAGTATAATAGTATAATGGTATAATAGTATAATAGTATAATAGTATAATAGTATAATAGTATAATAGTATAATAGTATAATAGTATAATAGTATAATAGTATAATGGTATAATAGTATAATAATAAAATAAATAAATTTTTAAATTAGAGTAGCCCTTTCAATCGCAACTTTCTTCAAACTTTAAGACAAGAACAGTGTAATTTAAGTACATTTAAACAAAATCGTATATACTGAAAATCCCATTTATTATTTCTGATATAAATATCACATTGCGGCCAAATAGCTCAGCTATCTCAAGCAGGGGCATTAAATATAGAATACATTATTTTAAACATCTTCCACACAAAGTTTATCTATGTGTGTAAAAAGGTGCTAAGAGTTTTCGTAAAAAGTGTTTTATGTGTTTGCAAATAATATTTATGATGTATTACAACATGCCTCATATGCTGCAGGGTCATAAACTGTAGAATAAACTAGATTATCACAATTTTTGCCACTTTTTTCCTGCATCCAGTTTTATTATGACAAGACTTTAGTCAAACCAAACTTTCGTCACAAAAAAAAACTGCATTTCTAACAAAAGACGTCAATGCTGAACTATACAAATTATTTTATCAACTGAAACAAAAAAAAGCTCTTGAAATATTCTTTATTAATTTTTGATTTTATGTCTGATGACTTTTACTGAATTATACTTTCTCCTAATTTTCAAGATAACAACCAAGATTTCAAAATTTATCTGCTGTTTTAAATTTTAAATAATTACTTTCATATTATGAAAATATAAAATATATTAAAAAATATCCCGCTGTGTTAGTTTTTTATATTTTTTGTTTTTTGTACCAGATTATACGACTTTATTTTTTATGTTTTAAATGAAATTTCTCAATGTCACTCTACAACTTGGCATTAAATTAATATTATTGAGTTTTTGTTTTATTATTACGAGTAGTAGTATGGATTTTTTTGTTTGAATATTTATGTGAATTCGATCAATATTTTATATTTAAGCATTTAATTTGTTGTCAAGTTTTATAAATCATTGGAGGTGAGGACAGTGGTTTGGAGGAGGTTTAAATTGGGAATAGTGCTAAATTTTATGATCGTGAGTTTAGTAGAGTTTATTATTGATAGTTAAATAGTATAATAAGATATGTAATACTTAGTACAATAGTTATCAACATCGTTGACTTTTGTATTCATGTTCATCCTCTGGTGGCTATGAGTGCAGACTACTGACCCAAACCATTAGTACTAAAATTTTAGGAATTTGGACAATGTGAACTGGTTTACATTAAGATCAAACGCAGATTTGATCTTAGCATAGCTTTATTTATTTCTCAGAAAATATACCCAACAAAATTTGTATGGTTACTGGTTTCTGAGTTATTTAAAAAAACATTTTGAAATTTTCATACAAATTTATTTTTTTTATTTTAGAAAAAAACTTGAATAAAATATTTATAATCTTGAATTACAAATTTCATCTCACACTTTTTTCCTCAATTAGCCACTGTGCCTAGTCAACTGGAAAACATTTCGAAATCCACTTAAAACAGTTTTGCGAACAAAAGAATGATTAAATTAATTAATAAGTCTACTATTCATATCGAACCATAAAATTAATTAGTTATTTATGGTTTTTTATTTATATTTTTGCCATAATTTTATTAATATACTGAATTAATCAAAATTAAAACTTACTTTTACTGTTTATGAGCAACACAATTTAAATAAATGATTTTTTCAGCATGTGTGATTTCACAAAATTATTTTTCTTTTAGGATTTCAGGCGTCTTGTAGGTAAAATACACAATTTTTTTAAATAAATATTTAACTCAACAAGAGAGAGACAATAATCCATTCGACTAATCCCTCTTAAATCATTTTTAAACCAAAAATAAAGAAAAGTTTCTTTCAAAAAAGTAAGAAAGCCATATAAATTATTATTGAGGGATTAAAAACACATTTAAATCATAATTTTGATATTTTGTGTTTTACACCCTTGAAATGTTTTATTCAAAATTTATGATTCTTTGTTGAGTAACAACAAAATTTATGTAGTTGAGGAAAATGTCAAAATGATCAAATATAAAAATGATTTACAGCCTGTTAAAATTAATTGCTGAGATGGCCTTAATTTTAAGAAAAATTCTGCTGAAAATTTCAAGGTAGAATAAAGAACTTCCTGTTTATTTTTATCTGCAGATTTTATATAGAAACTTTTAAAAAAATGTTAAACTTTTATTTTCAACTAACATCTTTTCTGTTTCCTTTATGTCTTGTTTAAAAGAAAATTTCTTAATATTAATAAAATTTAATTAAATTTTCTAATATGTTTTCTTGTGTTTTTTCTTGTGTATTCAAAATTTGCCAAATTTATTTAAATATTTATTGCATGTTTGTTTAACATTAAACATTTATTTTAGATTGACACTAAAAGTTAACGACTGCCTTTTTTTTGCTTGTCGAACAAAACCATTCCAAATCATGGCAAAACGAACTTCTAACAAAGAAGAAAAAATGAAAATAAAAAACTGATGAAATACTTTGCATTTAAAACATTCATTCTGTCATTCATCCATTCATTCCTCAAAGAATGATTACACATGTTGCCAGTATAAAATAAAATTTTATTCATTTCTCATTTTCCTCAAGAAAAGTAAAATAACTTTAAATTTATATTACAGTCCCGCGCCAATTTATCCAACAACCAAATGCACGCACTGTTGCCAACTCGGCAAACGCATAAAAAACAATGACTTATATGGGCTCCCCTTAGAACGGAAAGCCTTTTTGTGCCTTCACACAATGAAGGATTCTGTCTAAACGTACTGGCCACCCAAAGCACCCATCAATGTATAATTTTGAAGGGTAATAACATAAAAAATACTATTTTATCACTCTCTTCTTTCGTGTCTTAGGGATGTATGGTGGAGCAAAGGAAAGTAAATGTTTTTATAAAATAATATTGGGAAAAGAATATTCAATAAACCAACGTATACTTCATGTGTTGAAGTGCAAAAGTGCTGTCTCTTTTCCGACGAATATATCTTTCAGTATATATTTCAATTGGAAACATTATTTATTGAGTATTAACGTAAATGAAATGAAAATTCTTGGAAATATGATTATGGAAATGTCTTTATTCCATTAAAGAAATCTTCGTTTAAACATACGAAACAATCTAGAATTAATATGTGGAATACATACCTGTTCATTAGGGCGCACAGTGGGATAAAACCCTAATTTAGTGGAACTAAATTCGTATCTTCTAAACGCTTGGCCAAATTAATTTCATTTATATGGAAATATTACAGGCAAGGAGGTAAGCTAATAAAGTAATGCGAAATGGGTACTGCTACTTCAGTAGAATGAGCGGTAGTGGCTGCTAAACTACACTACCTCGGAAGAAATTCTATACTATTTTCAATTGTAAGAAATTATTTTAATATATCTTTCAAAAAATTTAAATTATATAAGTAATTTTATTTATAGCAAGTAACTATTTAAATCTATAGATTTTTGACATTTACCCTATTGCCGGCATAGTTCGAAATAATCATATGAAATTAAACTTTTTTTAGTTCTATTAATAAGTTTATTTTTAAAAACGAATAACAATTACACTGTGCAACAACCAAAATCGGAATGGAGGAAATCGGGAAATATTTGGACCCGCTGTTATCAAAAAACTGGAGTCTGATGAATCACTAGGAAGTAATGGATCCAACAAAAGATGCATAACATCTTTCGATAACGCTTACACTTTTTAATAGCTTACAGAAGAAGTTCTGGACAATATGGATATAACACTGCGTTAAAACAAATATATTAATATTGACATAAAACGCTTTGCAAATGTTATATTTTTAATCTAAATAAAGCACTACCATATTTAAAAGGACTCATAATTTTATGTCAAACTTGGTATATTGGCATTTGTTTTTAGCAACTTGTAAGTAGTTAGAATTACATAAATTTCATTTTTATATAATGTAATTACCAATAGCAATTCCTATATACAATCTTAAAAAAATAAGGAACAATTTAGTACGAGATTTTACATCGTCCAAACGATAATAATTTCTTAAAAAAATTATATAAATTCACCTCGCACTTTTTCGCAGCTAAATTTTTCACCATATGTAGTCTATAATATAGCCTTGATACTGGTATAAAAATTAGGACAGCATCTTACAGCATTAGTAACTGGCAACCTTCCGAAAATTCAAAAAGTAAAAAAAAAAATTCTATAAGAATGTGGCCATTGGTTATCACAAATAGCGGAAAATATATTTTTATTTTTCTGATTTACCAAGCCTCATACTCCATCTACATAAAAAAAAGTAAAAATACAAGTTAAAGAAAACCTTGTACTATCCAGCTTAACAACAACTTTGAAACCAATTCTTCATAAAAAAATTTCTGAAAAATTTTTTATTTTTAAATAGTTGTCAAAACCAAACCACTGAAGTTATTAATAAATGTTAAATATTTTTAAGTACAGCAAGAACTACAGATTGAAACTACATAACAATAAATCAAATATGCGAAAGTTTTTTTTTTTATTTTGCGCCACTAAATTGTTGATTTCTCCCACAGTGGGGCGGGTCGATTTGTGGGGACGCAAAAAATCGCCCAAGTGACAAGGATTCTAGGGATCAAAATAAGAAACTTTGCTAAAGGAACTAGAACTATAAAAGAATTCTGATGTTCCTTATTTTGACCCAAAGGTCAAATTTGACCCAAAGTTAGTGGGGGTCGGTCATATATTTAGACTCGATTAGGTCACTTTAAATGGTTCAAAGTGGGATTTTTCAAAATTTGACCTTTGGGTCAATATAAGGAACATCAGAATTCATTTTATAGGTATGGTTCCTTTAGCAAAGTTTCTTATTTTGATCCCTAGAATCCTTGTCACTTGGGCGATGTTTTGCCCAACAGTACGATTTTCCTTGTCAATTGTGAGATTTTTAAATCGACCTGCCCTAAATAAACCGTATAAGTGGGTACCATAGCCAGAATGTTGGTTCAACTTTCAAAAATTCTAAAAGCTGTCATAGTCTCTACAATTTAAGCTTTGTGGTAACTTTTGCAAGCTTTTTATGTAGACTAGGTCGTTCTAACTAGAACAACTAACTGGAGCAAAGAACTGTATCCAATAAAAATTCTGGAGTACCTAATTTGGAAAGTGGATGCTGATGTATGTTCCAAAATAAACACTTTTATAATGTGTTAATTTCCTTGAATCGGAATACAGATAGTGGGCTAACAAAAAACCACTTATCATAAAGCTATAGTTTCTACTCTGGTATTTCAGTTTCCTGGAATTTAAAAACAATCCAAGTTGTTGGACTAACTCCTAGATTCTGCATCGCTGTATTCGTATTTGCCGGACTTTTAACTGGTCGATTAGAAGATTCTGTATGTTAGGTCTTGTGATTCCTAAAAGGAATAAAATCGATTTCTAATTTGACCTTTTTTTATACTTACCACCACAAAGATGGGGTGTTCATTTTATTACGATAAACCGAAGCGTAAGAGATTCTATGTGAAACCCGGCCAACCAGCCGAATCGACACCAAAGTCAAATATCCCTAGTTCTATGGTAATGATCTATATTTGGTGGGACCAAAATGGTACTATCTATTATAAGCCGCTTAAATATAACCAAACCATAACAGGGAACCTGTACCGAATGCAACTGATTCATTTGAAGTGAACATTGACCGAAAATTGAACATTAACAGAATTCGATGCCAGACATGAAACCGTAGTATTCCATCATGACAACGCTGGGCCATGAAGTGGTTGGGAAGTTTTCTTTCACCCGCTTTCCAAATCTAAACTGTGCCCGACTACTATTTATTTTTATTGATGCAGAACTCTCTTTCTAGGATAGCATCCGCCTTAGAACAGAGTATCGGATATTGGCTTAATTCGTTCTTGGCCTCAAAAGATGAATCCATATGTTGCAAGAAACAATTGCCAATACTTTAAATAAATTTATATTGCACAAATGTTTCAAAATAAAACTAAAAATTTGAAAAAATCCTTCAGCACAACATAATAGATAGGTCACTTTGGTCCCACCAAATACATAGCTTTATCTTAGTGCCATGGATATTTGGCTTTCGTATCGATTCGGTTGGTAGTCCGGGCTTCTCTTACGATTGGGGTTATCCTAATGGATCCATTTTTCGTCGCAAGTAATGATTCTGTGCAAAATTTTTTCGTTTTCATTTATAGCATTCGAGTCAAGGTCTCAAAACGTTTTGAAATTGCTGATTAAGTTTGATAACAATTTGATAACATGGAGTAATGCCTTCAATTCTTGGTCTTCAAATTTTTTTGGCTGGCCTGGGCTATTTGTGTTCCGTCTCAAAATCACTACTTCTGAAACGCACAGACCATCTCTTTTTGATCACCATTCAGTTGTAGCCTTTAGAGCTTCATTTTCCGGTGTTTCGTGTTTTGCTGTGTTTTATGGAGCTTCTATGGATGTGAAGTAAAGCAAGAGCAAACACTTCCGGTATTGCTCTTTGAAGCAATAGTTTTCGAATTTTAGCAAGTTATTCATATAAGTAGTCTTCACTTATACTTTCTGACACTCCGTTTCACTAACTTATCTTCTAAACTTATCTCTATATAGTACAAAAGAAACGAATTAAGTGTTACATTCTGGGTTACTTAGAGACACTAAAGTGAGAATTGACTTCACGCTACATTACCTGGATGTATAAAGTGAATTGAATTCTCTCTGCACTACAAAGAACACATACGTGTCAAATGTTCCAAAATATATACGAGGGCCGGCAAATAAATACGTGATTCTATGAATGAAACACAGGTTTTTGGTTCTCATTTGAGCTCTATACAGTTTCTCCAACGTTTCACGATTTCACGATTGTATCCCTTCCAAACAATAAGATTTGTCGAGGTCATCAAAATAGGTATTTTTTGTGAGATGATTTCACCATTGAAGTGAGCCATATCTTCTGGTTTGGAAACCAGAAATAGTCACTCGTTACTTAATCTGGAGAATAGGGCGGAAGAGGGAGCAATTTGTTGCCTAACTCATGGATTTTTGCCACGGATACTGCACATGTGTGCACCCGATTGTGAGCAAACGCGGCAGCCATCTTGAGGAAAGCTTTATTATATCCAAGTGATCATGATGCCTATGGCTTCCACAATCTCTCGCACTTTCCATCTCTGATCGCACTTTCCATCTATGATCAGATGAATTTTTCAAATTATTTCGGATCTAGAGACCTCAACTGGGTATCTAGAACGTTCGGCATCTTCCGTTCAACTTAAAGTATACCAATCTGCTCAGGATCACTTTCTGAGTCATTTAAGCGATGTCCGTCCGTCCATGTAAACTTTGTAATCAAACTACAGGTCGCAATTTCAAAGATAATTCGAATTTAGTACAAGCTCTTCT
Source organism: Calliphora vicina (assembly GCF_958450345.1). Classification (NCBI taxonomy): domain Eukaryota; kingdom Metazoa; phylum Arthropoda; class Insecta; order Diptera; family Calliphoridae; genus Calliphora; species Calliphora vicina. The sequence continues at coordinate 106,648,020 of NC_088781.1, read as the reverse complement.
ATTGCCCCTAGGACGAAGCCTATTGAATTTGGTTGTAATCGGTCCATTATTTCTCAAGCTCTCATAAATATCTTAGTTATATAGATATCCAAACCAAATTCGCCTAAAATAAGTTTTATATAAGCCGAACCCGACTCACCAAATTTTGTGATGATCGATCCACAATTAGTCATAGCTACCATAGAGGCCCACTTCCGAAAATCACTTTAACTAGCATAAATCTCTTAAAAAATTTGGTATTCCAATAAAATTCAATACAAATAATTTATATATATACACTAGGGTATTCATTCGACTAATGATCGTTCAATTAATCGAATAATTTCTTACGAATAATTATTCGAACTATTTAAAAATGGCCATTTTCGAATAACGAATAATTCGAACAATTTTATGTAGAATAATCGATTAAAACGAATAAATGTTCATATATATTTAAATTTATTAAATTAATTAAAATTTTTCATAATTTCAAATTTAAATAAGTAATAATGACTCACAAAAATTGTATTGTTTCTGAAATTGGACAAATAACTAAAGACAAAGAGACAAAGTGTTCCGATAGCTCCTTCTATAAATATATAAATATTACTGCAAGAAGTTGCAATTCTAAAAACAAATCTTTCAAAATTTTTAACTTAGGATTTGAACCAATGAAAATAAAAGATACGGAATAAAATATTTGTTATTTCGCGGGCGAAATATTAGAATAATCGCTATTAATAATCAAAATTGTAACTTAGATTAAAGTGGAGATGAATGTGGTGGAGAATGTGTTTTTGAAACGGTCGTCGAAAGTGATGTTGAGGATGATATTTATAATGATTACATTGAAATAGATGAAGGCCATGATCTTAAAATATATGTATATATGTGATGTTATTAACCGAGTACGTAAGTGTTCCAAAATTTTTAATAAATCGAATGATAAATATTGCAAACTAATGTTTTGTTGCAAGAAAAGAATGAAGTTCGTCTTATACATGATTTTGAATATCTTTGTCTAACATGGAAATAACTTTTTACGTATTTGTAAATGCGTCAATCATGCACAAATTAGCCACGTTCACTGACAATGATATCAAACTTTGGACAGATTCCCTTTATTGTGTAATTCCCCAAGACCACTTTATTAAGGAAAGGTTCGGCAACGTTGATAGAGCTTGATTTATAATACAATTTGTTATAAATAATTTAGAAATAGTGAATAATTAATTTACTAAAGAATTAGTTACTCAATTTAAAACCCGAATTAATGAACGACATAAAAAGTTCTTAATACGTTTATATTGTATTTGAATTCAGGATTATGTCCAACTAGCTCAAATTTTTTAAAGTATAGCTCCAAAACGGAAAAAGGGGTTTGCTAGTCAATTGTTTTGTAGATTGTTCGGGAGTTAATCTGATGAGAATATTTCTGTTGAAAATTTAATGATGGACTTTGATTTCGAATGTTTTTTAACATTATCATTACTTGAATTGTTAACTTTAACGTTATTTTTTGGTTTTCTTTAACAAACAAATATTAAAAATCCGACATCAAAACTTCATTCTTTACTTTTTTAAAAAAAATTAAATTATTCGAATAATTTGATTAATTTTAAACGTGTGATCGAATTATTCGAACAAGTTAAAATCTCTTATTCGAATTATTCGTTTTATTCGAACAAGAGAAAAATCGAATAATTCGAATACCCTAATATACACAGAGAAAACAGATTCGTGATAGCAACCGAATTTGTTGCTAATTGAATGATTCTATCTTAGTGATCGAATTTTACAGTTGTGGCTACAATATTTTGGAATGCGTAACTAAAATTTGGTTGCCTCAACTGAAATTCTTCATTATCAACTGACTTTCTGTTGTTAGAACTGAAAAATTTTATTAGTGCAACCGAATCATTCGATTGGCAACAAATTCGGTTGCTATCACGAATTTGTTTTCTTTGTTTATATATACAAGAGTCATGTCACTAAATTTTATAACGATCTTATTCAAATTTTGACCGGAGCCAACTGACAGATTCCTGTTGACACCGACTTGTTGACCCAACCTTAAATTGGAGTCAGTCAACTGATCAGACATTACTGACAATTATTGCTGTTAATTGGTATAGTTTATTTCGAACACTAGCTTTTTTTGGATTGGTATTTTGAACGCCTTAAAAGTCCTAAAATTCAATTCATTAATCTTCTAAAACATTTCATGGTCCTACTGTGCCATGGTAATTCAGAACCCCTCCTCCTAAGAATGCTTAGTAACAGTAGCACTGTAGATGAAGAACAAAATGTCAGTTTTCAGGCACTAATGAAATGAAGAAATGTGCTTAGAATTTTGATTTTTTTCATCACTTATGTTGGTGTTGTATATATACTTTACTTTACGTTTATAAGTATGCCTTATTTGACTGAATGACTGAGTGACTACATAAACTCCAACACGATTCACAAGAGACTACATTCATACATCTTATGAAATGGCAGACAGCCAATGAAGAAAAATCCCCACAAGTAATACATACATATGGAACACGATAACATTTAATATAAGAAAATATACTTTTTAAACGTCAGTCATGTCTCAAGTTAGCAAATCAATTTAATGTCAGTCACAAACGTAGCATTTGTTTAACTGAGATGAAGCACAAGCTGGAAATTTCATCATCATCAGCAGTTAAGGAAAAAAAAAATAAAGAAAATTCTGCTGTGCTGCAGAGTTAGATGTAGACAGAAACTTACCTTATACCAGGCAAATACAGCAACCAAACCATGCCATCATTATATGATGGAATCAACATATGCCTTTGGGGGATGATTGTTGGCTGGCTGGCTGTATAGCTTGGAATTGGTTGTAAAAGTGGTGGGGCATAATTCTCTTCAAATATATCTATGTATATGTGTATGGGTAATGATGTACTTTGTTGTCTAGTAAAATGGAATTGGCTGCATCAAAAACACGTCCTATAAACATGAATCCAAAGTAGATTTGAGTAGAGTTTATTTTATATATTTGAATACAGAGGAAATATTTTGATGCGTTGCATGCTCAACAAGGTGTATTATGTATTTGGAAGGCAACATATGTGGAATTGGTGGTTTGTACAGGATGCCTGAATAAATGTGTACATTTCGAATAATTTTTCTTTTGATACCTATTTTGTGTGTATTGTATTCGTTTTTTTCACATGTATTACTTTTTATTTTATTCACATTTTGTGTGCTTTCTTTCATTTTGTTGTGTTTTGCAATAATATTAAAATGCTTGAACGCAGAAAAAACGCATTACAATAAAATTTTATGTTATTACTCTTGATGTATATGTAAAAATACAATACATTCAGGGGGTATGAGAGGAAAACACGTCAAAATGAAAAAAATAACATCAAACAATATCACACCGAAATATATGAGAATTCGTACAAGCACATAAGATATCACAGCAAAACATTTCCTAAGTGGAACTGAAAGGAATCTCATTGGTTTAAGGTTGCCTGAACTTTCTTCTCGTATTCTAGTGCACAGAGTCAAGTCTAACTAATGACAAGTCCTTGACTATTGCTGAAAATGCTCAGTCCAGGATCCATTTCAATTGACTCAAGGGAAAAGCTAATATTTTTCTCCATTATAAAACTTACTTTAGTTTCCCACTCGACCAACAATTTCGCTGGGTTATATGGCCAACTACTACCCATAAGTATAAAAACCAACTAACTACATACAAGGAATTCAATGGAGAGATATAAACATTTTTGTTTGTGTCGTTACCCCACAACTATTTTATTTGCCACAGAAAACATAACACACGTATAAATATTGTAAAGTTATATTTGCAACACATGTAAATGTATGTGTATGAGCTTTTCAAACTATTCAAATATAAGTAATCCTTTGTTATTTGTGCAAAATATATATTTAATTTATACGTACATTTGTACGTATTTGTGTTGGAGAAAGCTACTGGAATGTTTTTTTTTTTTAAATATTCAAAATTTATTTCACATATTGAATTTACCGTCATAATATTTGGGAAACATTTGCAAAACATCTGATTTTTGGAGGAATCATTTATAATAATTTCTGAAATCTGGAAAGTTACATAATATTTTTATTTTGCTTGGACCAGCACTCATAGGATGACCTCACTAGGAAAATAGGTTATGGGAAGGAGGATAGAGGGAATTTTCCTACATTGAAAGGGACAGGAAGGTTATTCCACATACGGAAGGTACGGCTAAAGAACGAATTTTCTTTGTAGTGTGTTGTGCGATCCACTGAATGGATAAGCCCCTGCTGATGAACGCGTATTTCGTAAGAAATTATGGATATCGGGATCAAGTTCCCTAATTTCATTAGAACACATTCCATTGTAGTATCGATAGAACAGTGAAAGACAACCCACATTGGACATCACCGATAAGCACTTTCTCCTGTACGCGGTCGAGTAACTCCAAAATAGACTTCCAAGCACCGATCCATATATGAGAGTCGTATTCCATTTTGGGTCGGATATAAGTGGTGTAAATAATAAGGAGATCAGATGAAGTCTTTTCTTACACCGTCTTAGAAAACCGAGGCACTTGAATGCTTCTTTCGACACTTGAAAAATGTGTGTTTGTCCAATGAACATCACACTGAGTCTAGAACATCGAGAGCTTCTGATTCCTTAATATTTACACCACCCATAGAAACAAATGTAGCAACATGATCTGTGGTGCGTTTGTATGTTAACATACAACATTGAGTCTTACGAAGGTTCTAAAGATATTGGTAAGGCAAACGATTTCGAACAACTCTTTCGAAGATCACCGAACACTTCTATCAGAAAAGCAACACGTAAAGTTAAATGCTCTTATACATATGTGCACAGAGCCAAAACTAATGCTGGGTTGAAGCCTTATAAAGTTCAGAAGGTTCCAGATCGCAATGCGGTAAGGAACTTAGAATCAAAAGAACAAGCTTGAGGTAAAATTTTATAAAAATTACACCTATTGTGTGATGGATGATGAAACTTGTGTACTGGCAGACTTTTCACAACTGCCGGGTCAAGATTTATATGTGGCTGATGGCCGAGATAATCATCAAGAACAATACCGGACAATGTGTGGCAAGCCATTTGCAGTTGTGCCAAAAGAAGCCAATCATTTGAGACATCAGGCTCGACAAACACATATATTACGGAGTGTATACAAAAATGGATTTTAATTTTTTTAAAACAGCACATAGTGCCTTCGTATGTCTTGTCCGATTTGGCATGATGCCACTATGGAGAAAAGGCCCTTGAGTTTTATTCAAACAATAATGTCAATTTTGAACCACGGGAGGCAAATCCACCCACTGCACTATAGTTCAAAGTATCACTTTTTCCTTGTGAAATTAAAATTTCGAAGTTGTTATTATTCATTATTTTTTATTGTCAACCTGTTACTAAAACTCCAATGCAATCAAAATCGCAATTGATTTTTGTAAAGTACAAAATACGGCTTGACAGCACGCCTTCAAAGTCAAAGTTTCGATACATTTTTAAAATTTTGTGAATAGTATCAATATTATATTGTAACTTTTAACCGTTAATTGTGGAAAGTGTGTGAATAATTTAAATAATGTTTAAAATGGAGAACAACGAGACGTCTAAGTATTTAATTTTTCTTTCCTAAATATTTGGAAACTATTTCCCTTTATATTAAAAATTACAGTTTTTAAACATAACCTTAAAGTAATTTCTTTTGATTACAAAACTTTAACTTTTAGAAGCTTTTAAAAAAATGTTAACGTTTGTTAAACTTGAAATAAAAAGAAATAAATATATTGAAATGTTGTGAATTCATTTCACTTTACTTCATACTGCGCATTTTTGCGCTTTCTGAGTAATTTAATTTTTTCTACGTTACTGTGCTATAAAAAAAATTAACTTTTTGAAATTTGGCTAAAAGAACGCCCAAAAGACACAAAGTATGATGCTATTATTTAATATATTGTGAAGAAAATTAGTGCTCCTGTTATTCCTAAGGGCTGTAAGAAATTATTGGATGAAAAAGTCCGCCATTTTGTCTACAATTACTTAAAAGTAAAATGTCAAAAATGAAGAAAGGAAGATAATTTTCGAAATGAAAACACTATATGGCTTAATGGTGATATATGCTTTCAGATTTGTATCTTAGGTTACCAATGACATCCACAGTACACAAGGTATTAATACATTCGAAGCAGATGATAGAAAACACAGACGAAGAAATAGGTGTCCTACTATGGGGACCCCTGGTCGCACCCCCGGTGGGCCCATGAGGTCAAAATTAAAAATATAAACTCGTCAACACTTCTTCTCTGCGCATGTCAAATTTTATTCAAATCTAACTAAGGATTTAGAAATTACAGATGTACAGATTTATATACCACTGAGCGAAGTTTTATCTGATACTTCAATTAATATTTTGTATCAAATGTGTTTACAAAATGAATTACTTATTCAACTAATTTGACTGAAAACTAATATGAAATAAATTTTTTCTAATCAAAAGCAATGAATTTACTTTAATTTTCTCCTGATGGGTCGACAGAGGGTTAATTTTTTCTTAAATTTGTTGAAAATATAAGTATTTCTACCTATGGTCCAATTTTAGTATCAAACAGTAGAATACTTTAAAATTATTAATTTCGCACGGAAAAAGTGATACTTTGAACTATAGTGCACTGTCAAGAACTTCGGTCTGTGAAAAGGTATTGGGCTCTTGTAAAAAAAAAATTAAAGAACATAGGAATGGTATCCCAGGACATGGTCGATTTTAAACGTAAGTGGACCACCTCGTCCAACAAAAGCAAAAAAAGATAACCAAAATTTATTTTTTTTTTTTCAAAATTGTTTTTTTTTTTTTTTAATTTATTGGTGAACAAAAATTTATGAAAAAAACATTTTTTTGGTGAAAAAAAATTCGGGTGAATCTTTTAAATAGTAACGGAGCCGGGAGAATTGCCGATATATTGATGTGTCAATCATGTTTGTAATTTATTTGGGGGCTACGGAACATACAGACGGAAGGATGTACATGGCTATATCGACTCCGCTATCTATAACGATCCAGAATATATATACTTTGTGGGGTCGCAAATGAAAAATGAAGAAATTACAAACGGAATGACAAACTTATATATACCCTTGCCACTAATAGTGAGGGGTATAAAAATCCAAAATCTTTAATGGGAGGATTTCAGGAAAAAGTGAATAAATTTGTAAATACCAACATTTTAATGTTTAATTAATTTGTACAATATTTGAATAAATTTACGTATTTTTCAGAATTTCTATATTGAAGGGTTTAAGTTTTATTTAACTTAATACATGTATAAGTTTTTTCTGGCACACTTTTTATATACAAAGAAGTAAAATAATTAAAGCAGACAGCAAAACGTCGATGTTTCAGTTTAAATTAATGTAAAGGTTTTGTATGATAAACGTTTGATCCACAGATAACTTCTTATATGAAATCTCTTCCCTTCAATGCATTTCTGCCATTTCGGATACAGAGTTACCGGGATGAATAGTTACTTAGGAGAATAAATAAACTGTGTTTTAAGCCCGATATTTTTTTATTCGAAAGATCAATACATGGCGAGTTTTGGCTTCATTATTGAATAAATAAGGAACGATGATGCCACCAAACTGTGGTGTGGGTTGGCGTCACTCCACATGCAACAATTTTGTTTATTATCAAACTAGTTAAGCCAAAATTTAGCCTCTTCGCTGAACACAATTTTGCGATAAAAAAAAAGTCGATGACTGATTTTCAAAGTAAATTTGGATAATCAATCTATTCATGATGATTTACCACAGTATACTGATCATAAATGTCAAAAAGTGAACAAAGTATGACAGTTTACCCATTTGTAGGGTTTAAATAATCACCCTTTATATTAAAAATAGTTGGGAAACGAAATTCTAACTGACGGTTCTAAGATGGATACTAATTTGGGAATTTTCTCTAATAACCTTGAATCTTTGTTTGAAATCTCTTTCCTTCAAAGCATTTCATTAATTTTGGATTAAGTGTTATTGGGTTAAAGGAGTTACTCAGGAAAATATCATACGTGGGAAACTATTAAGTAACGAATTTAGCACTACTTTGCTTTGGTCTGCCTTTGCAAAACTGCGGTTGATTTTATTTGTCAAAATAACAAGTAATGCATTAAACACATTCAAGACAGCAGGCTACCAACTTCAATCTGTCAAAAAAAAATGCACTCGTTTATTTGAGGACGATTATTTTGACGACAGCACAGCTACACGACCACACGACTACTCATGCCGATGTAGCCGAATTAGGCTAATTTCTATTTTTGTCAACTACAAAACAGAAATAGTGTTGCTAATATAATAAAAAAATGTAAATCAAATTAGTGCTTAAAAAATATATTTTTTTTACTTAATTAAGAGAAGTTTCTGATAACCATATTGAAATAAATTAATAACAGGTACATAATTAATTATAACCATATATATATTTTTACTCAAAATAATTGTTTCAATCTTAATTACTTTGGAATTTTGTACGGTTATTTTTTATTAAAGTGGCACCACTGAATTATAAATCAGCTGTTTTCTTTGTAGCTGTCGTCTTTAAAATAATTCAGTAGCTGCGACACGACTACAACTGTAACCAGCAGAATTTGTGTTCGTGTAGTCGTGTAGCCTGTTGTCTTGAATGTGTTTAATGCATAAGGGTGACTGAGTGGGCTACAAATTCAGTCCTCCGGGATAATGTGCTCTCAATCTTCACGGATAATTTTATGATAGAGCCTTCCTATGCTTTTAAGATAGCGAAGCGAAATAGTGATCTTGAGCTCGAGACATCGACCATAACTATATTGGAAGTCTTGCGGATGTGATGTATGAACGCATGTGGTGTGGTTATACTGTTTTCTTTACTACATCAACTATTTACCATCGGAAACGACATGATTTTGAACGAAAGTAAGACGCATAACATAATAAATTTCTCTCTCCTTGCATTTTCGAACATAAAGCTCTCATATTCATTATTTTAACATTTAATTTTAAAAATTAATTCGAAGAATAAGAAAATATTGATCAATAGAAATTGGGGTCATCAGCTCTTCTATATTTCTTAAGATGCATATGTAAAAGATAAACATTTCCAGACCGCGGCTCTTCCTATTAAGGACATTAAAGAACACGGAGTATGTATTAGTATGGGTATTTAATAATGTCAAAACTATGTAGACCATTATAGCATTTGAAGGACTGTTGTACTCTTAGCAAGAAAATATTATATACCACAAGTTATACTATTTGGATTGAGTGGAACTCAGACTATCTTATTTTGGCATATTTTTATTTTATGCGAAAGTATATGTAAATAATAAGCTGGCATCCTCACACTATGAACTAATGTTTTAGAGAACCGAAACCAATAGGTGGATTGCGATTATTCATGAGACTTCTAGAAGTTGTTGCTGTCTTATAATTAGCAATAGCGTGTCCATCATCGTAGGAGCTGTTTGAGTTAACATCAACTGTTGTATTCGTGTTAATTATAAAGTGTTTTTAAATTGTGTGTATTAAAAGAGAGTGACTATTTAAATTTTTATATAAATTTTAATAAATAAAGATTGGACAATTTTAAAACTAATGATTGCTTTAATTTTTAAATTAAAAGAATCCGTGTTTGAAGGAAATAAACCACCGTTTTTAAAAGGTAAAAACATAACGAACTACATAAAATGTTCTAGTGTTGAAACAGAGAATATATAAAAATATAAATTTTGAAAAATTCAAAGGCTTTTCTTCAGAAGTGTTAATAAAGTTAATATTAATTTAGAGCCGAATTGATAAATGGGAGAAAAAAGTCCAGATGTATTTGGATGGTTCACAAAATTTAAAATTTTTTAAAATTTGCTGTTAATCACTTCTTACAACATATTTTTGAATTCTTCTCAAGGTCAATATCCATTTTCGACATATGGTTTCTAGGACAAAGTTGCTTAAAATTCTTTGTAGAATCATTTCCTTGTGCGATTTTTTATTTATTTTTGCATCCATACCAATCGACCCAACCTAATGTAAATTAAATCAAAAAAATCTTAAATATTTGTTTCTATGAAAAATAAAACAGCAAAACTCATGCTTAATTCAAAGAAACAATTCGCTTTAAAAAAAAATCAATACTAAATTTATTTACGAGGGAAACTACAGTTAAGAAAAAAATCAAGAACAACTATGTATAATATGTTCAATACTTCTTTTGTATTCAGTTTTTTTTTTCTTTTTAAGAATTCAATCACTTAAGTGGTGACAAGAAAGTTGAGATCAAAAATACCAAACAACAGAAATCTTAATAAAAACAGAAAAATTTATAAAATGTTGTGACTTTGTCGCCATCATCGTCAGCAACTTCAATCTTGAGCCTCCATCAAAAGTCCTTCATTGTTTTCTTTTGTTTTGTGAATGGCTATTTGCTGTTGTATTATTGTATTTGGATTGAGTTCAGTTGAGTTATTTATGTGGCATCATTATATAAAATTTACCATTTTATTGGTTGGTCTTCCAAAATAAAAAAAACGCAAAAAAAATATGTGTAAGAATAAATTTTGCACCACAATAAAGTTGTTATTTTATATTGACACATTTAAAGCAGCAATCGCTCGTCAACACAAAGAAACATAAAATATTTTTATTTTTTTGCGCAAAAAAAAATTTAAATAAAAATCAACAAAATTTAAAACTTTGTATCAATTTATATTGATTTGGTGGTATGTATTAAATGTATGTTTAAAATATCTTTAATTTGTTTTCAAACAAGTCATACCGGGTAAGAGATGAAGTTGGTAACAGTGAGAAAATAGTTTCGTTGTGACCATTGAATTTATTTCAAATCAAATCCGACGACTAGTGGATCTTTGCTCTGGAACGATCATAGGCAAATCTCACCGAATTATTCTGTTTTCTCAATCAATTATTTTGACGTTTCGACTGTTTTAATAGAACTTGAGTCTCTGCAGCCGAAAAATTATTTTAAAGAGATCAATTGGCCTAACAACCAGTGGATTTTTTCTCTGGAATGATCGGAGGCTCATTCTGGAACGATCGGAGGCACATTCGACTAAAGATTATAAACTTACAGACGGATGTCTAAACCATTTTCCCTAACAACAAATCGAATCCCAAGACTAGTGGATCTTCGCTCTGAAACGTTCGGAGCCATATTCGACTTAAGATTACCAACTTACTGGCGGCTTTCTAAACCATTATTTCCCTAACAATCAATCCAATCGAATCCCAAGACTAGTGGATCTTCGCTCTGAAACGATCGGAGCCATATTCGACTTAATATTATCAACTTACTGGCTGCTTTCTAAACCATTTTTCCCTAACAACCAATCCAGGCGAACCCCATGACTAGTTGATCGTCGCTCTGGAACGATCGTAGTCATATTCGACTAAAGTTTATCAGCTTACTGACGGCTGTCTAAACCATTATTCCCTAACAACTTACTGACGACTGTCTAAACAATTTTTCCATAAAAACCAATCGAATTCCACGACTAAAGAATCTTTGCTCTGGAATGATCGGAGGCATAAACCATTTCTCCCTAACAACCTATCTATACGAAACCCACGACTAGAGGATCTTCACTCTAGAACGATTGGAGGCATATTCGACTAAAGATTATCGACTTACAGACGGCTGTCTAAAACATTTCTCCTCAACAACCCACCGAATGATACGGGTTTCTCAATCAATTGTTTTAACGTCTAGATTGTCTTAACAGAACTTAAGTCGCTGCAACCGAAATATTCATTCAAAGCAAATGAAACGATCAATTGGACACGAATTATGTTGTCTGTTCCAAACAAAATCGATTAGTAATTTAGAGAATTTCTTATCATTTTGTAATTTGAGCTCCCAGAGTATTGTAGGGTATCTTGCAATCGGTTTCAATTAACTATCTCCAGCTTTTAAATTATGTTATTTTTGGAACTGCAGCTTTTTACGAGGTAAATTAAGCATCTGGGAACAACTTTAAGTATGTAAGTAATCGGAAATAAAATTAAAGTAATTCAAAGTCTGTCCCAGAGCCTTTCTTCAAGAGCTACTCATACTGGTGTCCGTCTCTGCGCTCGCCTGTAACATGTCATTCAAGCATTTTATTAAGGTGTCAATACGAAAACTTAACTTCAAATAAAATCTTCTTTAAAACAAACATAAAGATCTTTTTTTTAATATAAAGAACACTTTAATATGTGTGTTTTTTTTTTGGAGCTCAGTTAAAAGCCCAAATTGAGGTTAGTTTAATTATATGGTTGGATTTGGACGGACACAAGCTAATGAAGAGTTTTTAAATATTTGTGCAAAACAAATTTAAGGTGACATTTTTTGGTACAAGTCATCAAAAACTGCTGAATATTTTGTTTTTTATTAATAATAAGAAGCTGAAATTAAAAATTATTGGGAAAAAAAGGAAATCATCAACGGCGATCAGATTGTCATAAAAGTTTAATAAACTACTTAAATAAAAATATACATTTTTGGTTGTTTTGTTTTAAATAATACCCAAAATAACAATGACCACTAAATGAAGCGACCAATGAATGTCATAAGTTGAAATTTTATGAGTTTTTAAAGCAGAAAATTTATATTAAAACAAAAAGACAAAAAAAAAACACACAAAAAGAGACATTAATAAAAATAAAATATTTAAACCAGTTGACGTTGTCACCTTTTTAAAAACCCAACTAACTAATGTACATACATATATATGTACATACCACCATCACCACCTCCATCCAACTTTGCATGATCTTCATCAAGATCAGCAGCAGCAACATCTTGATTTTGGCTAAAACTTGTACTAATAAATACTTTTGATAAATGTTAATTTTTTGCCATAAATCAATCAAATAAATTACAATTAAAAATACAAAACATCATCATCCTCATAATCAGCACAATCTTCTTCATCATCTCCAACTTCGTGATCATTTTTTTATTTTTTTTATTTTATTAATTTTTCGTTATTTTTTTATTATCATCATCCATATTAAATATAACAAGAAATAAAACAAACAAAATAATGATAAATTTTAAACAATCAAATCTATCTAACACACATACACAGACACCAAAAAAACCATCCAATATTATTTAAATATCTTTGTTTCGTTTTATAATTAAAAAAAAATCCAATAAATTAGCATAAAATTGTTATAAAAAACGAATTCATCTAATTGATCATAATACGACGAAGATACATTCACGTTTCGTCTACACACACTAAATACTCTAGTAGAGCAAGCCATCATCATTAAGATGCGAAGAGGAGTATGCGAAAGTAAACGCTGAAAAATACGTTTGAATTGAAATAAATGTCATCTAATGTGGCATTTCACTAAGTAGTCAGTGAATTAAAATAATGTTTTGTTTTAGTTTAAAGAAGAGACGAATGAATCTCAGAGTACTTAATCTAAACTTCTTTCCACCGATAGTTAGTATTAAAGAATTTATTCTCATAATCAGCTAAATAAGAATACTTCGAGTTTTCATTTCATGGTCCAAATTGTACTACTAAACAAATGATTATTAAAATTTAATTGATCCCAGAATAATAATTTATTGGCCTCTTAATCAGTGACTGCAGGAACAATCATAACTATTATATAGTCTAACTCAGCCAAGTATTTCCAACTTAGCAATAGTTGCTGTCCTGTAAAACCGAAAGATAAGTCGGACGAAGAAGAGATTGAGGGTTCGAGTTTTATCAATTCTGTAACTTTTTAGCAGTAGTTTGTCTAGAATTTTAATTTAAATTGAACTATTTTATGGGTGAGGTATCATTAACATTTTTTATTCGTTTGAAAGGCTTATCGATGCCATTATGTATGGAATATAACATCTTGCTAATATCTGCCGCAACTTCGCTGGGTGGAACATTTTGTTACGTTTTAACCTTTTTAAAACGCTGGTTTATTTCCTTTAAATAAACCGGATACTTTTGATTGCAAATAAAAGCCGTTTAGTAGTTTAAAAATTGTAACAACTCTTTATTTATTTAAAATGTACAACAACAGAATTAAGTAGTCACTCAATGTTTTTTATGCCCGTTTATAAATTCGCAGAAAACAGACACACTTTATAATGTACACGAATTCACTTTAAAATACAGCACACTTTAAGGCACTCAGTTGATGTTTATTCAAATAGCGTCTCTGATAAACTCACTAACTACTGCAACCTCTGCCACTATTTATAACACTGCCATCTGCACTCTAGATTGCTCTTTAACTGTTTAGAGGTTTCTAATACATACGTCATCTGTGGTGTACTTTCTACAATGTTCTTTAACTGAATATTCGAATTCGAATATACGGTCGCAGCAAACAGCGTTGCCAATTACGATCAATGGTAAACTGAAAGCTTTTATTCAATGTTAATAATGCCCACAGATATGTTACAGTTTGCTATTACAGCACTGTTATTTGAAAGCATTATGTTACTTTTAAATCAGCCGTTAAAATCTTTATAATTGAATTCAAGTACAATTTCGTAACAATATCAAAAATTTCCATGAGTATGGGTTGTGTTGATTTTAAGGGACGCTGTGGTTTGTGGCTTAGTCGCATAGTCTTGCGACTTAAAAAAACCTCATAAGAATAGTCTAACGGGGTCAATTCGGAGAATGTCCAATGTGGAATGAGCTGTGTAGCATGTGGTACCGTTCTGTTGAAACCACATGTCCTTGGTGTCCAAGTTGGTAGATAATCATCGACCTAGAGCGCTCGCCGTCGACTCTAAGGATCTGGCCAACGGATCCCATATTCTCTAATTCGACCATTTTATCGCCACTGTGTCAATTGAGTACATCAACCAAAATAAAACATACCGGTTTATCTGGGAGGATATCTGCCGCAGAAGTTCCACGAAAGAGTACGAAATATGAGCATATTCAAATCTGCCAAAACCAAGGCTTAAAAACCGCCACTCACTGCATGCATATATAATGCAACTAAGGTTTTCCTAGTCACGAAATTTAATGCCGGATGAAGTCTCCTTCCTAGAGCTGTTCTGGAGCAACTGTCTACTGGTGAGATTATTTCGTTCCCAATCTATCTCCAGCTTGTGGTCGGGGTATTCCTCATTTCGTCCAATAGATTTACGGGCTAACGCTGTTGAAGTATCACATTTACTTGGCATTGAACTATGAGAGTCGTTATACCTGAAAGGGTTAAGCGAGCAAATCCGACTTGGTGGCATGAAAATTCAATGATGGTTTCAAATAGTTCACAGATCACACTGTGACCGATGTTTAAAGGACCAATTTTTAATTGGAATTCCAATTTAAATTTCAAGATTGCAGAAGAAGGAGATTAAGGGACGTTACGAATTTTGCGAAGTTGTATAGTACAGGGCAAAATATTTCTCTGGGGTAAGGTCGGGTGTCGTCGTGAATTGTGTAACATCTTTGAATAAAAGCCATGATCATGAGGACAGCGATTGCTCAGAAAATTGAGAAGCACGGCATGCTTTTATAGGACTGCACCTGTATATGGCATCCCGCTGAGATATGCAACGGAAATAATTCGTACTTGGGTTTAATTGGAATTTGGTCATCATTAGGGTTACTTATCCTTGCAGCCCAAACAGCCCTAGGTGATGTTTTTTGGTCTCTCCTCAAACAGGGTAATAAGCTTCATATTTAGACTGGATCAGTTATGATGAAAAGTAGGTCTGCACAAAATTTATTCTGAAAAGCATAGTTCAATTAAACAAACTCAGCGGACATTATGTGCATTTTGTGGTGCTTATAATCGTGCATCAGAGCTATTAATTCGAGAAACTTTGAATCGTTTTCGTAATACTTTTACTCTTAACGATAATACGCATCCCGAAAGCTGACATACAGTGATTGATGGTGTACAGCGTAGTATTGATCAAGATCCAAATGTATCAATTCATCATCGTGCTCAACAATTAAACTTGTATCTATCCACTTTATGGAGAATTTTGCATAAGGATCTTGTGTTGCATGTTTACAAGATTCAACCCGAAAAGGAATTGAAGCCTAGCGTTAATAGTTCGCACCGTATATTTGGTGAATGAGCCAAAGTAAACATCGCAATTTCACACACTTTTGGTTAAATTGCTATATCAATAAACCGAATTGCCGCATTTGGAGCCATGATATTCCTCAAGCCATTGTCGAAACAGCATTATATGCATACTAACTATATCCTACTTCATTTTAATTACATTTAAAGGCAGACATGTGGTTTCGGCAGGATGCTGCCACATGTCACACTGATACCATCAATTTACTGAGAGAAGCATTTGATGAATGAATAATTTCAAGAATTGGACCTTTTAACTGCCAACCTCGTTTATGTGACTTGAAGTCTTTAGATTATTTTCTCTAGGAATATGTAAAGTCCCAGGTCTATGCATATAAACATAAACGATCACGCAAATATTACAGCCTGATTTACTGCAAATGGTGTTTGAAAAGTGGACCTCCAGGTTATGTTTTTACCTTTTAAAAGAGATTGTTTACTTCCAGCCACATGCCCGAAATCATATTGTTACGGTTTTACCTTTTAAAAGCGGTGCACAGTGGTATGAGAATTAAAAAAGAGGGAAATAAATCTGTAACTTCTAAACCCTTACGCCGATTGAATGAAATTTCACATGCGTAAAGAGCCCACCAGGAGCGGGACCAGGGGTTCCCAAAGTAGGACACCTCGGGTATGTTCAATTTTTAAAATGATCCTATTTCTTCGTTTGTGTTCCGATTTAAAAAAAATTACACATATAGAATCTCCTCTAGAATCTCCATATAGAATGATCGTGGTTCCAAATATTTCCCGATTTTATCCATTTTTCTTTTATAGGATTAACAATAGATGTATATATCAAATAAAGAAAGAAGAAGACTCATGGCTGAGTCCAAAGTTACATGCATTTGAATTTAAAAAAATTAAAAAAGGCGATTTTCGCAATTTTATTGGGAAAAAAGTACTTTTATTCTTTTTAAGTTATCTAAAAAATTTCTAAGAGGATGTATAATGAATTTGTACTTTTTGAAAAGCTAACTTTCTCAGCAAGTTGTTAAGTTTTCCCTAATTTATTTGACACGTAAAAAATATAAGGTAGACATGTTACATATCAATGGATAGAGGATTTTGTCTACTTTTCGGAAATGTATAATCCTGTTGACAATTAAAAAATTCATGGAATACTTTTTTGAAAAATATGACAAAAAAATGCTTTTTATTGAATTTTGCATAGATACACATTTTTTAAATTGAAATAAAATTTTTATTTATGAATGTTTTTTAATGAAATTTCACAGTTATGTAGATTTTTCTATTTAAAATGGAAAAATAGAAACATATTTTAAAATTTGTTATCAAGTATCCCGCAATTTCCAAAAAAATCTTGAAAAATCCCAAAAATGGGATTTTTCGTTTTTTGGCTATAATATCCATACCATAGGCGGGGTTATCGGAACCCTTTACAAAATAATTAAGAACTTATTGGGCCATCTAAACTAGGTTACTATATATTGATATAGAGTATGCGATTTGAGAATTTTTGCCCTAAAGTTGAATTTTACATAAAAAATAGGCATTTTTTGAATGGACCTGATCCCGTCGGTATGAAAAATTGTAAATGTTTTTTTCATTTGAAATATTTGGCGTAAAGTTAGCTATTCAAAAAGTACAAACTCATTATACATTCTCTTAGAAATTTTTTAGATAACTTAAAAAGAATAAAAGCACTTTTTTCCCAATAAAATTGCGAAAAATCGCTTTTTTAATTTTTTTAAATTCAAATGCATGTAACTTTGGACTCAGTCATGATTTTTAAAAACTTTTTTCTTTATTTGATATATAGATCTATTGTTAAACCTATAAAAGAAAAATGGATTAAATCGGGGAATATTTGGAACCGCGGTCACCAAAAAACTGGAGTAGGGTGGGTAAAAATGTTGAAAGCTATAAGAGATAATTGATAGCTACGACGAGGTTTTATGTAGTACTCGACGAGATTCTATATGTGTATTTTTTTTAAATCGGAACGAAGAAATAGGATCATTTTAAAAATTGAACATACCAGAGGTCCTATTTTGGGAACCCCTGGTCCCGCTCCTGGTTTGCTCATGAGGTCCAAATTCAAAACTTAAACTCGACTACACTTCCTCTTTGCGCATGTGAATTTTCGTTCAAATCGGCATAAGGGTTTAGAAGTTACAGATTTATTCCCTCTTTTTTTATTCTCATACCACTGTGCGATGCTTAGCGTCTTTTAAATAAACCGGATACTTTTGATTGCAAAATAAAATTTTGCAATCAAATGTACAACAATATCAGCTTAAATAGTCACTATCTGTTTTTAAAATATACACACACTTTATAGACTGACTGGTTGGTGTTCTCACCTTCAATTTGTATACGCTGCATTATCATCTACATAGTTGCTTCTTGAAAGCTTTATTTAACGGACAAAACTAGTATATTCCAATTCTAGAGCTTTCAATGTTAATGTTAGCTGCTTAAATATTTAGTGTTGCCATACGAATAGATAATGTTAATAGCTACATGCTATCAACATTGTTGATAAGTAGACGGTTCTACTGATGAAAATGTTTATAAACATGCCGAATCGCTAATGCAAATTCGTAACAATATTTAAAAATTATTGACATCAAACTATTTATTTAATAAAGTCAATTAATTGAATGAATATTAAAATCTTTTTTCTATGTTTTATTTAAATTTAAAGTACTCCGCCTATATAAAAAATAACATTTACAATGTTCACTTAATTCAATAACAGAAACCTATCAATCTTCAGTAATTAGACTCATATTCCTCTTGATGACTTAGTAAAATATTAAAATTTGGTGTTCACAAACTCCTTTAGATACAGTTTAAAAACTAAATCAAACGAAATCGAATAGTTTTTAACGCTTACATATATTCAAAACTCTGCCATAATACTTGAAGCTACGCCACTCAAAATTAAGTGATGAAATCATTAAAATTCTGCAAATCACGATCTTATTTTGTTGTTATTTGGTTCAGTTTAAAAATCTCTGTTCTTTTTTTAGTATTAACAGTCTAATAACGAAAATGATGGACCAGAAGCGCTAACATACTTAACTATACACACATATGTATGTAGCTTGATTAGATTTATAGATCATGTCTTGTTAAATTATATTCTTGTATTTAATGTCGGCACTTTTAATAACTAGAATTGATATTTTTAATTCTGTTAACTGGTATACGAGTATTTATGAATAATTTTAAACATATGAAATATTTTTTGTCTTTAAATACCAAAAAAGGTTTTGAGTTTTTTGTTTTCTTTTTTTCTATACATATATATTCAAATTAAATAACCGTTTTATAATTTTAACATAAAAAAATGTTTAATGATTAAAGAAGAAGCTTTGTTTTAAGCTAATTCAAACAGATGGCATGATAATGAAAAGAAGAAATAGAAACAGCTTTAAAAATAGGTATAAAAACTAATTTGAATTGGATAACGTTATATATGTAGGTGGGAGATTTCAATGCAAATGAACTGGTTGCAAGTGGTGAGTATAATGGATTATTTAACACAAAGAATTGAATAAGTAGCAGGATCGTAGTGATCTATGGAGGAAATGAATGATATTTTCTTAACTATGCGCCATTGTGGCTGTCTAGAATCTTAGATATTGGAAATTTATATCGGGCATTTCTCATTTTAAATTATTTCTCTTCTTCCTCATACTCCTTTCAGGAAAACATTTATTTAGGCGGCCATAACAATTACGGACATCCATTTAACATAGTAAAAACCCCTTTAAAATAATAGTTATTATTAAAATAAAATACAACTTTCACACCTACAAACTAATGCATACATATGTAGAGATATTAGATTTCAATTGACCATTCAATAATTGGATGGATTTTGTTTTCCAGAATTGTTTGGTTAACGTAACAAAAAAACAAATAACTGGCAAAAAAATCATCCAATGAACGAACCGGTGCGTTCATTTTGGTCATTTAAATATATGGAAATTCAATTGAACATTCAAACATAAGTGAAGATATGGAGATGATGATGATGATTTGGATTTTGTTTTTCATATGTATAGTAGTTGTTGCTATTGTTTTTATTGTTATCATATTTTGTTAGTTGTATTTTTTTTTTTGCAAATGGACGCCAATTCAGCCGCAACTAATGGTTGTTGTTTTGGCACCCTTTCATTTCGGAAAATATTAGATTCTAACAAACCATACACACCTTTTTGCATGAGTGTACACAATCACACACATGTGAATGGTCAAATGTTTGAACAGATGATGGCAGCTAAATCTGGGACATACGAACCGGAAAACTATTCAACAACATCAATTCAAACAACATCATCAGCAGCAGCAACAACTACATACAACCTCATGCAGGAAAAAAAGGGTGCGAAAATTGTATTTTATTATTTGTTTTTTTATTTTTCTAACGAACAATATGATACAATGTAGGCAGATATGTTAAATAATGCTTTTGATAAAGCCCCAATGGGCTCCCAAAATAATATCCGATAACACTGTGTGTAATTTTTTAAGTCATGGAAATATAACCATATACGGACACCAGTACGTGATAAGAGACCAATTAGAGTCACCTAACAGCTGTAAAAATAATTATTTTAAAGTTCAACCTTTAAAAAAATTGGTTTCAAGTTTTTTTTTTTTGAAAAAATCGAGTCTTTTTCAATTTATCTGTTTCTCTATCCATCTGTATAAAATACTCAAAGTTTCACAAGCTTGGAGCTGAGGTATTTTCGAGTTGATTTACAATTGTTCAGCTTCGTAGCCGGAATGGGGGCCAGTGGGTGTCCCCTCAATATTGGTCACCATTTTGGTCTACAATTTTTAAATAAAAAATTCGTCATGATTATGATCCGAAAGAGCTGAAATCTAAAGTCTAAATAGTCCTTGAGAAGATCTACATAAAATGTGCTTACATATCGCACTCGTTCAACAATACTGTATTAACTCAAAATTTTTAAATGTTCAGTAGAGGCCAAAAACTGTTTGTGAATACATTTTAAGAGATTTTGAAAATCCGAACACATCATATTAAGCAAATTCCATTTGAAAATATATTTACATTGTTTTTTTTTAAATTTTTGCAAAATAAATCTATTTTTTGAGTTAATACCATTTTTCTGAAACTTCTCGATATGTTATTGTATTATTTTATCAACAAAACAGTATCAACTCAAAATACAACCAAATTTAAATACAACAATTTGATTATTTTTAACTCGAATAAAGGCTCAGTTCAAAATAATACATTTTTTATGAAAATATACGATGTATTTCTACTTAATGTGCTTTTTTTCTATAGCGAATGAGCGTTTTGAGTGGACGTTTTACATGTATTTTGTTTTTGTTACAATAACAAAACACATGTTAAATTTCCACTCAAAGTACTCGTTCGCTATAGAAAAACAGCACATAAATTTTTGTATTAACTCAAAATAATACCTTTTTGTTGATACAAGGTAGTCACTAATTATCACGAAAATGGTCTCAAATGTGGTTTTCGAGATGAAAGAGTAATCGGAATACGTTGAAATTTTTACAGTATATAGATATTGATGTTGTTAGTTGATTTCTTGCAAAAAGTGAATTTTTAAAAATTTTGAGTTAATACAGTATTGTTGAACGAGTGCGATATGTAGGTTTTCTCTTTTAAAGCTTTGTTCGCATAAAAGCCGGTAGCACTGTAGAAGCTTTTTGCAAAAAACTAGTGCCAAGATTTTAGTGTTCTGTCAAGATTTCAAATTAGTATATTCATTTTTGAACACGTGGCGAGCAATGTAAAATCAAACTAGAAAAAAAAATTTTGCACAATTTTTTTAAAAAATACAACTGAAGCTTCCAAAAAGTACTGTGAATGATGTTATAATACGTTACAGAGGAACCTTAAGCACGGATCGTAAGAAAAAAAGTTAGCAGACGTGCCCAAGACCTATAGTCTTGTGCGTTGTATTAAACCCAATCCTGTTTTATCTGATAAAGATCGCACAAAAAATATAAACCAGTCGTAGTACAGTACGAAGAATACGACTGTATGTTGGCTTACGGTCATATCGTAACATTAAATATCCAAATCGTACAGAAAAGCAAAATATTACTGCTGTAAAACGGTCTCGTTTACTTTACGAACAAGTTTTGACAAAATTTAATAACTACCTTATCATATAGATAGACTATACGACTATACGTATGCTGGACTGTCAATCCAAGGTTTGCGGGTTCGATTCCTGCCAGAGACTCTGGGTGTTTCTGTAGACAAGTACAACGCTTCGCAGTTTGTGTTTGTTTAAAAAAAATGGATGATGAAACGTATGTGAAAATGGACCTTCAACAGCTACCAGGACGTAAATTTAATGTTGCAGAGAGCCGCGGGAATGTCAATCAAAAATATAAATATACAAAAATGGATAAATTTGGTAAGAAGGTAATGTTGTGGAAAGCTATTTGCAGTTGCGGTATTAATAGTGCTCCGTTTGTAACCTCTACAACTATGACTTCGGATAATCACATCAAAGAATGTCTTCAAAAACGTTTGCTACCCTTTATTAGAAAACACCATACTTCAGTAAGGTTTTGGTCTCCTTCCACTATTCCAAAGCTGCTATATGGATTGGTATAGAAGCTAGAAAGTCAATGTAATACTAAAACATATGAACCCACCCAATTATCCCCAACTTCGTCCAATTGAAAAATATTGGGCTATTGTCAATGTTGAATTAAAGAAAAATGGAAGCGCTATTATCGACAATAAAAAAATTTTATCTTCTTGGAATAAATATGCAGCACAGCAGGACCGAAAAGTTGTGCAAAAGTTAATAGGTACCATCAAGTCAAAAACTAGAATTTTTATTAAAAAAAAGTTTTTTAACCAGTCTTTTTGCATATTCCTAACTGTTAATAAATAAGATTAAATTTATGGTTCAACATTATGGAATCCCATTTTTCTTTAAGTGCGACCGGATTCTTTTTTCTTTCAATTTATTGGTTTTTTAGATATGGCGTGCCTACGGATGGTCGATTTTTTTTTAAAATTCAATTTATCAAAAATTCTAAAAAAAATTAAGAAATGTTACAGGCATCCAAATTTGGAATTTGGTAAAAATGCAATACTTTATAAGTTTTTTCCCAAAAAAAAAATTTTTCTTCGGCACATTTTTCTTGCAACTCTACTAAGTTTGTTTGCGTATTTTGGACGTGAGCGTGTTTTACACAGACAGACAGACAGACAGACAGACGGACATGGCTCAATCGACTTAGAATTTCTTAAGGATCAATAATATATATACTTTGTTGGGTCTCAGATGAATATTTCTCAATGTTACACACGGAATGACAAACTTATATATACCCTCATTCACCACTTATGGTTGTGGAGGGTATAAAAAAAGGACTAAGATATGACAATATTTTTAAATTTCAATTTTTAAATACCTATAACTCGGAAATTATAACATATAAATAGCACACTCAAGTATGTTTTTTTCAAGATATAGCCAAGCTCTTTCCATAAATATAAAAATCTTTGAAATCGGATAGAAAAAATGGAACGTGTTTTAAAATTTTACACCTTTTCGCCAAAAAACAGCTAAAATCTATAATTTTTTTAATTGAAAATCGTTTATTTTTAGATCCAAAATAGATAATGGTCTGAAATCATTTGTATATATTTGGTAATTTAGTTGTTTAACTAACAAAGAAAATTTAAGTCCATTCGGGCAAAAAGTAGGCCCTATATTATTAAAAAAGCGGACTAAGGTATGGCAAAATTTTGAAACTTAAATGCCTATAACTCGAAAATTATAAGAGATAAATAGGACACGCAAGCAAGACCTGGCCTAGAGCTTTCCAAAAATATAAACATCTTTGAAATTGGATAGGAAACAAAAAAACGGCACGTGTTTTTGGAAAATTTACATATCGAAGGTATCCTATTTTGAACACCCATACCGCCGCCCCTGAAACATTTATACGGTCCATTTTAATAACCTAAACTCGAATTCTCCTTGTCTACGGCCAAGTGAAATTTTATATCGATCGGACCAGAATTAACAAGAACAAAAACCAAACAGAGGCGAATGGGTTAGAGCTCAAGGTACATGAAATAATGAGAAGCGCATAGTAAGCAACGTTTAATATAAACAAAGCTAGTAGGGAATTTCTTAAGAGGAGTGATGTGTGTAGTAGCATTTTAAACCATAATAAATAATAAGATATGACATGTGATACATCAATGGAAAGGTAAAGAAGTCTAGTTTTTGAAAATATCAAAAAACGCTGCAGTTTTTGTAAGTCTCATTGAGGTGGAGGGTATTTAAGTTACGATACAGCCGAATTTATCACTCTAACTTGTTTTACTATTTTTCATTATGCACTTTAACGTTTATTGACTAGACTTCTAGATTCAACTTTGCTATGTTTTAATGGTGGAACTTAATGCCAAATATTTAGAAAGTTTACAGTTTCCAGAAGTCATCCTTTGAAGACTCTGCACAAAAATTAATAGTATGAATGAATGGCCCACTAAACATCAACACTGACCATTCAAATACATGGAACTGTATGTTTCACATGTGTATATGTGTGGAAAATCATTTTAGATTTTATTATTTTCTAACAACAATTCTAACACT
Source organism: Calliphora vicina (assembly GCF_958450345.1). Classification (NCBI taxonomy): domain Eukaryota; kingdom Metazoa; phylum Arthropoda; class Insecta; order Diptera; family Calliphoridae; genus Calliphora; species Calliphora vicina. Next base: position 106,623,285 of record NC_088781.1, on the reverse strand, counting down.
ATCCAACACATACACACCCCCATACATGCACTTTCTCACTCTGTTCAATATTTTATTAAGCGAAAAATGATTTTTTGTTTAGATGTTAAAAAAAACAACTAACAGCAGCGAAAGCTGAGAGGATAGGCTGAGTGGCCTGTGTTGGTCTTTTGAAAAAAATAAATGATTGTGGAAATTGTAGGCATTTTCATATAAACATTGCTGTTTGTTTTTATTTCTTTAGAAAATTATGGTGTGCAAATTCATTACAGTTCGATTTAGAGAAAAAAAATTAAACTCAAACTCAGGGATATGAGCCGCATCATAGTTTACGAGTAGTTGTTTGCTGTATAAAAGAGGTTATTTTCCATTAAAATGTATGTAGAACTCGAATCAAACAGTTTCATACCTATAATCATAAAAATTAATGTTATTTTATTATATTTCATTTCATTCGATTTCGGTCTTCAACACGACCCTTGAGAATAATGCTTCAATGCACTTCTCATATGTATTTATGGTGTTTTTTGTTATCCCTGTTTTTTTTTGTTATTTTGGGTGAACAGTTTTACATAGAAAACTCATTGATTTTCAATGTTATTTTTTCATAAAAAAACAGTAACAATTGTTAAAGGAACATTTTTAAAAGAATTATAAATTTATTAATAAGTGCAAGTGTTTAGTTGCTTTTTCAATTTTATATTGTAAATTTTGTGTATTTTAATCATCTTCAATGGGGAAATGTTTCACATGTTTTTCATTTGGTTAAATGGTTTTGAAAGGAGGTGATTAAAAGGTTCATTAAGTTTTATTATTCTATATTAATTTCACATTTTGTATAGCATACTTTTAGGGTAAGTTGTATTAAGCCTTTCAACAGAAGTGTTTGATATCAAATTATATTAATTGGAATTTGATTCCAATAATATGCATCATTGACTCATTGGTCCAACTGCTCATCTCTTGAGGTCATGAACAAATCAAGCCAATATCGGATAATCTGTTCCAAAATGAAGTGTATCCCAGAGAGACCGTTCTGCATCGATCGAAACAAATAGTAGTTGGACAGGTCAAGGTCTAGACTATAAAGTGGGAGAGGAAAAACTTTTGAAGTTTCATGTCTGGCCGCATTTGATGTTTTTCTTCAAACGAATCAGTTGTGTTCGGTACAGGTTTCCTGTGATCTGATCAGACAGATTTCAGCTATAGACAGGATTCTTTTTGTCCTTTTTTGGTTGGTCCAAAATATCCAGTGAACTGTAATTCTTGTAGAATGGTAACATAATAACTCATTTCTAGCTTTACTTTATCTATTATAGATCCCAATTTCAGCCAAACATCGTAAAAATATAAGAAAGTCTTTCACACAAGGCTTAAAGACACGAAATTACAATTCTCTTTGTAATGGAGGTCCTGCACCTACTGTTCCGATCTCGCTAAACTTTTTTTATGTGAACTTCGTACAGTGGAAGTAATACATTCACAGTTATAACTATATATGCTGTATGTGAAATGTCACGTCCACTAATTCAACCCGGTACATTTTCGGCCAACTATATAATAACACTACAATTTTCAGTCAAATTACAAAAAATTATATTTCAGACAAAATTTTATGGAAGCTCGCATTTTCAGCCAAACTTTGTAAAATGTTCCGATCCTAACCATTTTTGGTTAAACCTCATACATTGATAATAAATTGAAGCATGTAAAGTTTGAAGACTTTCACAATTAAGTTCTCCAGATATTCAAAAATCACTATCTCAATCCAGTCCATTTTCATCCAAACTCCGTATAGTGATAAGAAATCGTACAAAGTTTTAAAAACTTTTAATATTATAGTTCTTCAGATATTCGAAATTAATAATTTACATTGTATGTAGTGTTTATGAAAAATGGACTTTTTAAAAAACCGGTTTTGTGTTAACCGAAAATTGGCCTTTTTTAGAAAGCCGGTTTTTCGGTTAACAGACTTTGAAAAAACCGATTACACCGGTTAACCGACAAATATGTGAAGAAAACATAAAATGTCAAGTAAAGTATACATAGCTTTAAAATGTTTGGTTTTTAGTAGTCAGGAATGGTTAATATTAGGGTTCTATAGCTGAAACAAAAAGTCTACTTTTCGACCTTTCGACTTTTTCCGTTTTTTAAAAAGTCGACTTTTCGACTTTTGGTAGTTTATGAAAAGTCGACTTTTCGACTTTTTAGTTAATCGACTTTTTTCGACTATTTTCGACTTTCCGACTATTTACTTTTTACCATTTCTTGTAAAAAATACATTTCTACATTTATTGATGCGCCTTTTGTAATGTTTAGCAATAAAAATGAAATTTATCAAGGCGATAATAGTTAGAATAATGTTGTAAGAATTTTGTGTAGGAAAAATCTTTATTTTATAAACATTTATTTATTATTTACATATATTAGCATACACTACAAAAAATTAAAGTGCAATTTTTTTTTTTAAAAGTCGACTTTTATCGACTATTCGACTTTTATCGACTATTTGACTTTTATCGACTTTTGAGATAACATAATCGATTGTTCGACTTTTCGGAAATTATAGAACCCTAGTTAATATTAAATAACTATCAATATGCAAAAGTGTTATGTCCATTTTATTTTGTAAAAATTTCAAAATTATTATTTCCGTCAAATAAAATAGGTTTATTCATTAACTTTCAACCAAAATATGTAAATTACAATTTTTTAATAAATACAAAGAACAAACGCACTTCTTCTTAACTGGGATTATTTGTCATTATAAATCTTACAAAATAATTAATCAGTTTTAAAAAATATTTAAAAGCATGGATTTTAGACCGTTTATTTCTGAAAAGGAACTTTGTACACAAGGTTCATGAAATGATTAATAAAATAAAGTCAAATTTATTGAAATAAGGTATGTAAAGCAAAATCAATTTAACGTTTGGTAAGATTTAGCTTAACTTCTAGAATTGTGGTAGAATTTCGGAATTATGTGTAATTTATTCTGAAAAAGTTTTTAAGTAAACTCATCATTCTCTACTATTTAGAATCATTTTAATTCTTAAAAACTTTTATCTAAAGAGGTTTATAATGTAAATCAGCAGTTTAGGTTTCAAATCAGACCAAATGTTTGATGAATATAAAAAATGCACCAAAACATAAGATTTATTAATTTTAGTCCCAAATTTTAAAAACCGGTTAACCGAGTGTGCCACGCCCACTAATGCGTCTTTCACGATTATAGTTCACCAGATATTCCATAATAACTCTTTACATTATATGGGCGGTGTCACGTCCACCTGGAATTTCAATATAAAAAGTCAATAGACTACTTTCCAGGGACCGGAAATAACGGTTATCCAGAAAATTTTGAAATCAAAAAATCACTATGTTAGAGTCAACGGAGACATATACTGTTATATACCAATAGATTCGTATTGACGTTCTCTTTCAGTAATATTAAAAAAATTATCCCAACTCCACAGTTAACAGTTATTTTTCAACGTAAAAATAAAAGTTCGCATGAAACACTTAAAAAAAGAGTTTTAAATACCCGTCATAAAAAAACTAATTTGAGGACTTTTATTTTTTCCGTCAGAAAAAAAAACTCATTTGAGGAGTTTTATTTTTCCCGTCAAAAAATAAAACTCTTTTGGTTTATTTTCTACTGTAATGATCTGACAATCGGCAAGCTTTAGGTTTCAATTTACATAAAAGGAGTTTTATTTTCTGACGGGAAAAATAAAAGTCCTCAAATGAGTTTTTTTTCTGACGGAAAAAATAAAAGTCCTTAAATGAGTTTTTTTTATGACGGGTATTTAAAACTCTTTTTTTAAGAGTTTCATGCGAACTTTTATTTTTACGTTGAAAAATAACTGTTTTTAACTAGATTTTTATTTTTAAAGTCTCAAAATAACTGTCATAAAATAACTTTTTTGATATCACTTATAACCGTTACGGTCCCTGGTACTTTCCTTTCAGATATAGAGGCACATACAGTAAAAATTTCAAGAGTATTGGTCCAGTGCTTTAGCCACCTATAAGGTACAAATAAACATACATTAATTTTACATACTAAAAGTCAATAGGCTACTTTCCTTCCAGATATAGAGGAACATACAGTAAAAATTTCAAGAGGATTGGTCCAGTGCTTTACCCTCCCATAAGGACAAACACACATTAATTTTTGTATACATACTAGCTGATTGCCCCGGCTTCGCTCGGTAGCTATTTACTAATGATTTGTATTTGATCTACATATATATATTTAAATTGAAAAGTTTTTCTTTTTCAATACCAAATTTTACAAATATATGTATACACTAGCTGTCCCGGCAAACGTTGTTCTGCCATAGCTCCCACAAAATTTGAAGACTCCCACTATAATAGTACTCCAGATACGCATTAATAAATGTTTACTTTGGGAGGTGCCATGTCCATTGTACCTATATAGGTCAATTGTGAATCTAAACCATCCAAGGACCCACTCAAACACACACAACAAATTTCATCGAAATCGGTCCAGCCTTAACGGAAGAGTTCAGTTACTAGCACACGTACAGAAAAATTATATATATAAAGATATGTTTTTTTCAGTTTTAATTTCAATCCCCAAAAATTTAATATCAAAAAAATTTAAAAAAAAATGTATTTTTTCTGGTTTTATTGGAACTTTGTCATTTAAAAATAAAATACAATATCATTCACGACTGGCTCATCAGAACCTCTCCTCATCAACTCAATTTTCAGTACAACGCAATCATTGATATTTTATTGTTTTTGAAAATCTAATAAATTGTGATGTCAACTGGCTGTATCGGAGCTGTGATTTGAGCACTTTGGATTATTTTCTGTGAGGTGCCATTAAGGATACATGTTACGCAAACCATCCAACGACAATTGAAGCGTTGAAACATGAAGTCAAAGTTGCCATTGAAGAGATTCGAACCGAAACAATAGAAAATGTACTGAAAAAATTGGGTTGATCGGATGAAGTACTGTAATTTTCTAGAAACATTTTTGAAGTTAACATTCTCTCTTAAATGTGTTGAATTCACATACTACTTGTAAGTGAGAAGAGAGAGATGTTATTGTTGTAGAAAAAGTTAAGCTTCCCATTCTTGTTATTCTTTGAGTGAAAAAATGGATCACATCGGCTTTAAAATACGGTAATATATTTCTGGATAGGCATTGGATAGATATCACCCATTATTTGGAACGGATCTGGAACCAGTTCTTAAACCGATGATTGTTGTTCAAAATGTTCACCTCTTTAATAGTACGCAGTGTGCTTTTTGAGATTTCCTTAAGGATATTTAAAGGTAAATAGTAGGGTATTCATTCGACTAATGATCGTTCGATTAATCGAATAATTTCTTACGAATAATTATTCGAACAATTTAAAAATTGCCATTTTCGAATAACGAATAATTCGAACAATTTTATATAGAATAATCGAATAAAACGAATAAATGTTCATATATATTTAAATTTATTAAATTGCTTAAAATTTTTCATAATTTCAAATTTAAATAAGTAATAATGACTCACAAAAATTGTATTGTTTCTGAAATTCGACAAATAACTAAAGACAAAGGAACTTTCGATCACTGTATATGAGTGTTCCGATAGCACATTCTATAAATATATAAATATTACTGCAAGAAGTTACAATTCTAAAAACAAATCTTTAAAAATTTTTAACTTAGGACTTTAACAAATGAAAATAAAAGGTACTGAATAATGTATTTGTTATTTAGCTGGAAAAACATTAGAAGAATCGCAATTAATAATCAAAATATTAACTTAGATTAAAGTGGAGTTGAATGTGATTTTGAAACGGTCGTCGCACGGTGGCTCATTATCGATTTTCATTGGCCAAAATTCTGTAACTTTTGAACCGATTTATTTAAATTTTGTTTTTGATGGACAGATAACTTTTTGAATTTTTCTCCAGTTTTAATTTAATTAAAATCGGTTCAGCATTTGTTGAGCAATTTAAGGTTAAAGTATAACTTTTAATTTTTTAGTATGAAAATGCGGATTTTTTATTTTTTGCATCAGCTTTACTTATAATAAAGTTGTAAGCAGATAAAAACAAGTAAGGAAGTATGTTCGGTCAAGCTCGACCATATATTACCCTACACTATAATTTATTTTCGTGAATGATTTTCGGAAGAGGGCATTATATGGAAGCTATGACTAATTATGGACCTATCGCCATGAAATTAGTTCGTGTGATTTATGTCTGCATGAATGTTATTTCTGTTGAATTTTATGTTTATACCAACATTTTTAAGAGATTTATGCTAGTTAAAGTGATTATATGGGAGCTATGACTAATTATGGACCGATCATCATAAAATTAGGTGACATTAATTCAGTTTATATGACAGGAGGAGCTTTTACATGTGTAATGGATTTAAAATCGGAACACAGCTAAAGAAATAGGATCGTTTTAAAAATTCAACATACCCGAGGTGTCCTAATTTGGGGAACCCTGGCCGAACCCCTTGTGGGCCCATGCGGCCAAAATTCAAAACTTAAACTCGACAACACTTCTTCTTTGCGTATGTCAAATTTCATTCAAATCGGACTAAGGGTTTAGAAGTTACAGATTTATTTTCCTCTTTTTATTTTCTCATACCACTGTGCATCGTTGAACATCTTTGTCTAACATGGTAATAAACTTTTTGCGTATTTGTAAATGCGTCAATCATGGACTGCCTGACTTCAAATTAGCCACGTTCACTGACAATGATATCAAACTTTGAACAGATTCCCATTATTGCGTATTTCCCCAAGACCACTTTATTAAGCAAAGATTCGGCAACGTTGATAGAGCTTGATGTATAATAATACAATTTGTTATAAATAATTTAGAAATAGTGAATAATTAATTTACTAAAGAATTAGTTACTCAATTTAAAACCAGAATTAATGAACGACATAAAAAAGTTCTTAATACGTTTATATTGTATTAGAATTCAGGATCATGTCCGACTAGCTCAAATTTTTTAAAGCATAGCTCCAAAACAGAAACCAATGGGTTTGCTAGTCAATTGTTTTGTAGATTGTTCGGGAGTTAATCTGATCAGAATATTTCTGTTGAAAATTTAATGGTGGACTTTGTTTTTGAAAGTTTTTTAACATTATAAATACTTGAATTGTTAACTTTAACGTTATTTTTTGTTTTTCTTTAACAATAAAATATTAAAAAACCGACATCAAAACTTCATTCTTTACTTTTTTAAAAAAATGTAAATTATTCGAATAATTCGATTAATTTTAAACGTGTGATCGAATTATTCGAACAAGTTAAAATCTCTTATTCGAATTATTCGTTTTATTCGAACAAGAGAAAAATCGTATAATTCGAATACCCTAGTAAATAGGAAACTTATTGGAAATTTTTAGGATTTCGGAAGAATCAAATTTTTGGAGCAATCTGTTGTGTGACAGTGTTCTTTACTTCAATGGTGGTAATGTAATAAATAATAATATAAAAATACTAAACTCTTTTGTTTATATTCAAACTTTAAAATCTCAAATTATGATCCAATTAAGCTAAATTCTCTGTTTATTTTACATATGAAAACTAAAAACTTTAACTGCTAGCATTCATAAATAATTCTAAATAATGCGCTCTTGTTACATGTTGTCACATTGACCTCCAACTAAAACTGCAGTAATGAATAGTAAAAAAACAAAAAATAAAAAATGATTTAGGGAGACACTGCTTCCACTAAATGATTTGGAAGAAAGCTAAAAAAATATAAAACGAAACATTTGCAAACATTTACTAAATATGGATTTTTTGGTTTTTCTTTAACATTTTCTTGTATTATTTTTTGCAAACAAATTTACTTTCTTCATTGTTTTTGTGCCCTTTTTGGAACAATTTCGAAAGCAGTGCTAAATGTGTCATAGCTAAAAAGTTGCTTTTAAACTCATGGTTCTTATTAAAAGAAGGCTACAAAACATTTGTCTTTTTCTTTTTGTATTTTTATGACAGTCGACCAAGTACTGGTTGGGCTGGGAGGGGTGAATGAATAAGAAAAACAGATGAATTATATTTCCAGCTAGATTTTTGAATCGCCTTTTAAGTGAAGTTATAAATCAAAGTTGAAAATGAATTGCAGTTTATTTCAAATGTTTGTTATTTGGCCAGCTGTAGGAAAATTTCCAAAGATTTTAAGAAATGTTTTGAAAAGTTTTTTTGTAGTTAATTCCAGTTGAGTTTCAGTTGAAAACTTCAAAGCACGTTTTAAATTTAATAATGTTGTAAAGAATCAATTTTTCGCAAAAGATTACTGCGATGAAATTCCTTTTGAAACACTGAAACATTTACTACCTCCCACCTGTTAAATGTTAATGAAACCATCTATATCCAGGGAGGAATTGTGCAACATTAACTCAAACCCTTGTTAACTTTTGTACACAAAAAAGTTAAATACATTCAAACGGAAAAGGGAAAAATCATCAAATACATGCAGCAAGCTGAGAATTCCAACCAATGCTAATGCACGCACAAACATCCGGAGAAGTATCCTTGGAAGACCTACTAAATTAAATTGGAATGTTGAGGTCTGGTATGTAAAATATTTCCTCCACTATTTCAAATACTACAAACCCGGGAAATTTTGGGATCATTCATCCTTCGATCTTTACCACAGCTGCACTTACATTATCAGTTACTCAATTTCAACCCATATTTTGAGAGTACTCCATCAATATCCTTTCTTCACATACTTCCCTTTGTCACTTTCAGTTCCTGATGATGATGGCTGATGTGCTGCTTGGTTGTTTTTTGTTTCATTTATCTCTGCTGTTGCTTCTCCTGCTTTTGTTGCAGTTGTATTTAAACATTGGAGAAAAAAATCAAATCAGTGCGTACAGTGAATGTCCAAAGTGGAAAATTGGTTTTAATTAAAATGAATTGAGTTGAGTTTCTGCAGCAACATACATTTGCAGGGACTTCCTTTATCACAGTTCTTGTTTAATTTTTTTCCATTTCACAACTTGCATTACATTTTTTTTTGTTTCATTTATTCAGCAACATTTTTTTTTTCGTCATCTTTGAAGTCAAGTTAAATGGAGAAAGAGTCCTTTTTACGAGTTAAAAAAAATGTGTGTACGTTCGTTTGTCTTTTTATTGTAGTTGTTGGAATGCATTACGAACATTCACAGACCCAGAACTGACTTGATTGAAATTTTAAACAGCAGTCATGATGTCTGTTTTGTAAAGTTTCGTTTTTTTTACATTTTTGTTCTTTGGTTTTCATTTTGGAGTGAATGAAGGAATAAATAAAAATGCAATGTACCATAGAATGAAAAAAAATGTATATAAATGAAATCCATTACAAAGAGTGTAAGTGATGAATAAATTTCTGTGAGGTTGATGGAATGTAAGGGGTAAAAACGTTTTTTGGGGCCTTCTAAAACATAAATTATAAATTTTTAAGTTACAACAAGACACTATTCATTCTAATCAAGATAGTTAAGACTGCTGAGGAAGTTCGAGTTAAACATCATGCTGTGGCAGATGAGCATCAGACATTTATGGAATCCTTCGATGGCAGCAGTCGAGGAAATAGTAAGGTCAAAGCGTGATACTCTCCGAGATAGGGATGTAAACAATCTCGAAAATATCATCCACATAAGTCTTTAATGAGGTAGTGAAGGATCATCTTACAATGGCTTTGGAAACTGATAAAGGATATTCCCTTTATCCTGTCGTAACAGAATATATATGTGAACCAACATTTGAAATAGATGTCTTCCGAGATACATGGATGAGAAAAAACAGTTGTTTGGTCAAAATGTAAAATTTTAGAACTAACCTTGGTGCAAATTTCATCGATTTCAAAAGTTGGTTCACTTGACATGAAATCCCCCATATACGAATCTGTTCCATTCGATTCGGTTGGATGGTATTTGTTCTCTCCAGCTTAGATCACTACTGCAGACTTCTATGTTCAGTTGCCGACGCCAGGTGTAAAATGGTCTGCCTACTCTTCGTGTCCTACCCTGTATGAATTTTCCGATGATTTGTTTGTCTCCAGAGTTCCGTATTACATATGGTGTTAGGCCAGAAAACTTTTAATATTCGGAGACACCGATTAACAATCACTTATAGGGAGTTTACGTCGAGTTAAAGATACCGGTACCGAATGCTTGGTTGGCTTCAGAGATTCGATACGCTACATCTTTGCTGGAGCCACCTGTGTTTTTGGTAAGATGCTGTTTAGCTAGCAAAAGGACGAGACTTTTCTAGTTCAATGTTCTCTATGCGAAACTTGTTGATGTTTACTGTATTGCAGCGCATTACCTCAATCTTGTTTATGTTTCTTTTTAGAACAGCTTTTAAGGCATCTGTTTCGATGCATTTTAAGTTTAGATGTCATATATATATAGCTGTGTGAAAGGAGGCAGATATCATACTGTACACTCGAGGTTCTCGTGTTGTATATATAACTTTTTATTTTCGTTTTCATAAAACTTTTCACATTATCATTTCACAATTACACAAATTGCGATTCCCGTTCTTCAATTTGTTTTATTCTTGTTCTTTTCATACGAAAACATTTGAATTTATTTATAATTTTTTCACTAAACGAGAATCAGAAACTCCATGAAAATATGAGAACACTTTTCATTTCACAGAACCAGAATCGACCTCCAGTTGATACCTCTATTAGCTTGAGTAGCATTATTAACTATAATATCTAGCACGATGTTAAAAATCAAGGGAGAGAACACTCAGCCCTGGCGGATATCAACTACAACATCAAAACTAGTGTTTAGAGCAGAGGTTCGCAAAAATAAATCCTCTCACCAATACACTTACTCTCACCAACACATTCAATTCTTTATTTTATTCAGTGCATCTACAAACACAGAAATACAAAAACTGAAAAAATAAAGAAAAAGTCATACACCAGTGCTCATGCGTATTCCTAGTTGTCTTGTTGAGTGGACAACGACTACTAAAATGTAAGAGCATAAGAATACGTGTGATTTTATTTTCCACAATTGTGGTATGGGCTGCGCATTACTGGTTTAGAGCGTCATTGTGGACAACACGACTATTTAACATCACGGTATAGAGTTTGAGTAAGTCTTATGATTTTGGATGGGACCTCTTTGAAAGCAAGAGCGCTCCATATTGATTCAACGTATCAAATGCGACGTTCTGTAGATTTTATGTCAAGTAAATCAACTTTTGAAATCCATGTCTTCCGATCGTAATGAAATTTCAAAACTATAAACTATTTTGGACACATTTTGCTAAGAACAATCGGTAGGTAATAAGTTACATGGATGAGAAAAAACATCTGTTTTACCAAAATGTCAAATTTTGACCCCCTCTAACTAAGAGAGTTCTCCACCGATATTGTGGGATAGAACTAAACTTGATGCAAATTTCATTCCAATCGGAAGACATGGATTTTAAAAGTTGGTTCACTTGACATGAAATACCCCATATATAAAGAAGTGGCTACTTAAAATCGGTAAGCACTGTAGTAATCATAACAACGCCCCCTGTTATCAAAATGGAAAAAGATTTACATACGTTTTTAACAATCAATTAAACAAATCGACCGTTATTCTACAATGAATTGCAAGTCATTATGTTTAGATTTAAAAAGTGTAGACACAATGGAAAAAGAAGCTAGAGAAAAAATTGTGCACAAATATCTAGAAAATCCGAATTTGTCGGGTTATAAGATAGCCAAAATCTGATTTTCGGCAGATATCGGATTAAAAATTTTACGCCTCGGCCTCTCGAGGTTGTGTGGCCTTTAAATATTAATTTTGCCGGCAAAACGCAGCTGCGGTTTGAAGAGTCAAGCTTTTCAGACATGTTTTTAAAGAATTTTCAGTATTATATATAAAAAGAGAGTTTGGAAAAGCGATTGCTGTCATTTATAAGACTTCACACATCTGATACAAAGTTTTAGCCAAGTTGTCATTACTCAAATACAACTATGAAGTGGTATAATGAGAATAATATTGATGTTATACCCAAACACATCAATTAAACAAATTGCCCAAATCTTCGTCCAATCGAGATATATTGGGCAATTGTTAAACCTAAATAACCAGATTTTGATGAGAAAAAAGTGGAATAAATATGCTGGAATAACAGTAGAAGTGGGAAGAAAAGTTGTGCAGCTATTAATGGGAGGCATAAGAGGAAATGCCAGAAAATTTATTCGCAATAAAGACACATAAACCTACAGTTATATTTTTTAAAGCTTAATAAATTACCTTTAATTTCATATATAAAATGTGAACATACGTTGTTCAATTTAAAAGTTATGCTCGTTTTAATCCGTACCGATTTTAAGTGGCCACTTCTTTATTATGTCCTGTGGGTCCTATTGGGAACAAAGCTCCACAACGAATCTATTTCATTCCATTCGGCTCGATGATATTTGTTTTACTTCTCTTCAGCTTAGATCACTATTGCAGACTTTTATGTTCAGTTGTCGATGCCAGGTGTATAACGGTCTGCCTACTCTTTGTGTTCTACATTGTAGGTTCCAATTTTAACTGTGTTCTCTGAAGACCTGCGTAGCGTGTGACCAATCCAGCGCCATTTGTGGTTCAAGATATCAATATGGATTGGACGCTGAATTGTTTGTCTCCAGAGTTTCGTTTTACTTATGGTGTAATTGGCCAGAAAACTTTTAATATTCCTCGGAAACATTGATTAACCAACACTTGTAGGGAGTTTACATCGTATTCCACGTCTCGCATGCATAGTGAAGCACAGACTTGACTCAAGAGTTAAAGATACCGATCTTGGTGTTCATGAATATGGCAGAATATTTCCATACAGACCGAAGAAACCGAATACTTGGTTGGCTTTTGAGATTCGATACGATATATATTTGCTGGAGCCAATTATGTTTGTTAAGATGCTGCCTAGGTAGCAAAATGATGAGACTTCTTGCAGTTCAATGTTCTCTATGCGAAACTTGTTGGTATTTACTGTGTTGCAGCGCATTACCGTTTATTTTTAGACCAGCTTTAATGGACTCTGCTTCTATGCAATTAAGTTTAGATGCCATATCATTATAGCTGTGTGAAAGGAGGCAGATATCATATGCACACAGTGAAAACAGATTCATGATAGCAACCGAATTTGTTACCAATCGAATGATTCGGTTGCACACTTAGCATTTTTCGGTTTTATTAACAGAAAGTCAGTTGAAAATGAAGAATTTCGGTTATAACAACCAAACTTATGTTACCCCTTTTAAAATTTTGTAGCCACAACTGTAAAATTTGCTCACTATGGTAAAATCATTCGATTGGCAACATATTCGGTTGCTATCATGAATGTGTTTTCACTGTGTGCATACTCGAGGCTCTAGAGTTGTTGCTTAAGACCCCAGTTAATACCTCTATTAGCTTGAATAGCATTATGAACATAATAACATTTAGCACGATGTTAAAATGCAAGGGAGACAGCACTCAGCCCTGGCGGACAACACATCAAAAGTACTGCTCAGAGCGTTATTGTGGACAACGCGACATTTAACATCATGGTATGGAAGCAAGAACACTCCATATTGATTCTGTGTATCAAATGCGAAGTGGCCTAAACAGGATGTGGTCTGCACAAGATTTTTAGTACCGGAAGCCAGCTTGTTGCTGCTTTAGTTCCCATAGCGCAGTGTCGGATATTCTCCGGTTAATGGTTTGCGCTATGATCTTATTCAGTATACTAAGGATGGTAATACCCCGCCAGTTCTTACAGTTTGTCAGGTCACCCTTTTCGGGGATATTGACTATAAAACCTTATTTTAAATTAGAATAAAATTCGTGGGAGAGCCAGAAGTTCTGAATAAGGGGAAGCAATATGTTCGCTGTGGTCTTTAAGCATATCGTGTAGATTTGTTGTCGGCTCCACGGGACTTATTCTTTTGTTTGGTAATTTACAGCATCCATAACTTTTGCGATATCTAGGCATTCAACGGAGATATATGGCGTTATTTCATGGGAAACGCATGTACATACGTTTTGGTAGTTAGATGTTGTTAAGGAAAGCAAATTGGGATATTGCTGTTTCCATATTTCCAGTTGGTTTTTCATAGAGGTTGTGAGTTCACCTTCGGCGTTTCTCAGCGGACTGGAGTTCGTAAAGTTATTTTCACTATGTTTTTGGTGATGCTATAAAGATCCTTGAATCTATGCATCGCTGAGTTTTTTGTGGTTTCGCTGCAAGTTTATTTTATCACATTCTCTTATCATTTTGGGCACTACGCTTGAAGCTTGTCTTGTTGTGCGTATGTATTTTTTAGAGAGAATTTCTCACCAAATATTTTTTTTGGGCTTTCCATTCAAGATTGAGGTTCCAGGTGGCATTAGGCATTAAATGGGGTTTCTTAGGTGATTATTCGCAGCATCAACAAAATTACTTTTAACTGTTAGCCACTCAGGGGAAGGATGAGATTGTTGTATATCTAGTCCAGATTTTTCAACTTAGCTATATCGTACTTTCGCGCTGTAGATTCAGGTTTACGGATGGCAGCAACCTTAATCCTCAAGCTTCCAACAACTAGATGTTGATCCGAGTTGCATTCAGACCTTTTTTTTAGATCGCACTTCCAGAACTCTACTGCCCCAGATCCTGATGACAGCTATGTAGTCGATTTGGTTTTTTGCCTCATTGTCAGGTGATACCCACGTTATCTTGTGCATTTTCTTCTGAGGGAATAAGGTTCCTCCTATCACAAGATTGGCATACTTCCAATTGCGTGTCTACCCATAATTTGCTCTCGTTCTGATGTTTCTGTCGGTGCATAGCACCCCACATAGTTAAGATTTCGGGCTCTTATAAAAAATCTTGCTGATATAATTCTGCCTCCATACGGCTTCCAGCCGATCATTTCATCGAAAACTTCTTTCTATACCAAAAAATCGACACCGCTTGATTTTGGCTGTTCATCTCGTTTGCCGGAGTATATGAGTTTGAGATCGGGGGTATTAAGTTCTCCTGATTCTGGCCATCTAGTTTCGCATAGTCCTAAAAGCAGCAGATTATAGTTGACAAATTCTCTGCATAATTGGGTTAGTTCAGATGGATATAGGAGTGTGCGAACGTTCCATATTCCAATTCGAGATATTTTTTGTCATGCTTAAGGTCGTTATCGTGGGAATGCATTGGTTGTAATCAATATTAGTTGTGGTTTCGTTACTTTAGGACAAAACGACTGATTGGGCCACTTTCTCCGATCCTAAAGCTGGGGCTGCCAACAACATCTAGGCAGGTTAGAAACAATTGAGTTTCAGTGATAAACACCTTAATACCTGAGATTCAGTGATGTTGACATGTCATTCAGGTTACTTTATTGAACGCCTTCTCACTTTAGCTAACCCAGACGGGAGCCTTCGCGACATTTCCGGGGGATACTTAAACCGGAAGTAGTGAGCTGTTTTGGATCAATCTATGGCTTTAGAAACGTAATACTCAGGATTTCAGTAGCATTTGCTGCACAAATATTAATATTATTGCTTTAGAGCCCCATTACAATGAACGCCCTTTTTAAGCTAATTAACCCTCTGGCCATGACCCAAAGCTCAAGTTAACTTGTCGAGTACAGGGTACTGCACCAATCACATATTCATCTCCCCACACCCTACAACAAAATATGTACCAACAACAAAACAAACAAACCAAAAAAAACACTCAACAAGCCAAGTGAGTTAATGTGGTCAACCAGTTGATAAATGTTTGGTTAGCTTGCGGACATGTTGAGGACATTTGGAAATGGCAAACAAAACAAAAAAACCCAACGAATCCAATGCGAAATGTGCAATGTGCATAATTGATTTGGAAAAGACAAAAAGGAAAATTAAATCTTGACACATGATAAACGAAGGTACGAGTTTATATTGGACAGAATGCACCACAACAGTAAGAAAGGGAAAAATGTTTTGTTTTAGTATTTAAGAGGAATACAAGAGGCAACGCCTTCTTGTACTTGTACTGTTGGCAAGAACCAGGTTATATGTCACTGCCTTTTTGGAAAACATTCATCATTGAATTAAAATATCTCTCTAACAACCCCAAATGGGAGCAAAATGATAAAAAAAAATAAAAACGAAGAAGGCAGCATTCAACATACAACATGTGCTGCAAATGTCATTTTCTAAGAAGTTTTATGATTTTGTGTTGCTGTTTTTAGTTCTTTTATTTTGCTGTAAAGAATGCCAGACCATGTTTTAGTTAAACTTCTAGCAATTGTCATAAATGCGCTACATTTTTTCCTACTTTTTGTCTATTTTTTTTTTGGGTTGCTGTCTTGAGATACTTCTTAAACTTGGTTGTCTTTTTGTGTTGTTTTTTTTTCTTTTTGGGGGAATACAATGTTCAGCAGCAACCCATTCCCAAATAGTACAAAAATGTTGTAGCCCGCATCATCGTAGTCATCATCAGCATCATTTGTTCTAAGTTTCAACTCTGCCCTATTCCACCATGCATTTTCATGCAACTACAACAACAACCATTCAACATCAAATAACCAGAAGGCATTTACCGAAATAAATACAGAAAAATAGAAGAAAAAAAATTGTAAAAGAACTTTTTCCTTTTAGCTTTTTGGAAATGTTGTAAATGCTGCCACCATGATACATTCTCTTGTACTGCTACTTGTGTACTCCATTCCGTGTAGTGCAGCAGCTCCTTCTTCATACAGTCTTCAACATTTTGCTACCAATGACTGTTAACTGCTGCTGCAACAGCAGCAATGGTGTTGTTGCTGCTGTTGTGCTATTTTCGGGTGCTTCTCTAGCAGTCTCTAGGAAAACATTTCAGTTTTGTCGCGATGATTTATTTCCGACAGCCAACAGTGTTGAGAAGGCAGTTGCAGGCAGGCAGACAGGCAAACATAAAGGCAGTTGCAGTCATACCCAGCAACAACATTTCAACATTCAGCCAAACAGCAACAACGAAATAGTTTTACTCATTTTCTTTGTCCTTGTTTTATTTTTTTTTATTTTTTTCGTGAAATTCTATGGATGTATGAGGAGTATATGAATTCTATAACGTATATTTCATACTCGTACAAATATATTTTATTCTATTTATTTAGTTTTCTTTCCTTTTACTGCTTCGTCTCCTTGCAATTGCTGTTGTCTTTTATTTTTTTTTTGGTAATTTCTGGGTGAAATTATGAGTATTTTGTTGAAAGTGCTGCTGCTGCTGTTGCCGCACTAACATTAACGGTAAGTTATGTTTTGCAACTGACATTTCTATAAAATATCTCAAAACATTATAAAATGATGGCAGCAGCAGCAGAACATTCTAACATCCGTATGTTTGAATGTTGTTCAAATATGGCTGTGAGTAGTAAATGTATAAAATTCCAACTGCAAATGAAGAAATTGTTGTGTCAAAAGTTTAGTTTTTCGTTTTTTTTATCTCTTTATTGAGCAGAGTTGTAAGAAATTGTCTTAATTGAATTATATGCCAGATTAAAGAGAAATGACTTGGTGTTTCTTTTTAGATAAAAATGGCAGACAGAATAGCACCTATTTTTGAAATTGACTAGCATCGTAAATGTCCAATAAACATTTCAAACATTCAAATAAGTAATTAATTTATTTCTCTTTCCGAATCACTCATCACATACTCCATAAATATGCTATGTCAGTTTTGAGCATCAGTGAATTTAGTTATTATTGAAAGATAGTTTCTATAATCGAGATGTGTAGCTTTGTTAAGCCCTACATGGATGATGAAGTTAGCTCTGAAGATACTTTTGAATATCTCTCCGACACGTGTTAAACTGAAAGGAAGAATAAGCTTTACTTTTCTTACCTTCAGGAAGAAGTTTATACCAGCAACACAAATATCGACGTTACGAAAACACAGGTGCGATATCAGCAAAGTCCTTCAATACTATTATGCTATGATATTAAACAGTTAATATTTGGTCGAATGTAGTCAAATCATTTTCAAAAAGCATCCAGTTCTTCGTGAACAGCTTCATATTAAACTTGTCTGAGTAACATGCCATTCAAATATTTTAAGAAAATACCCTTGTAAGTTATGGAATCAAAATACCATGGCCCATAATCATAGTCAGAAATAAAGTATATTTTAATAGAAATAAAGTCGTCTTTACTTAAGAGTGGACTTTAGGTCTACCATAGACAAGTTAAAGTATATTTTGGACGTTAAAGTCGACTGTAAATATAAAAAAAGCTAAAGCTGTTATTAACTCATTTAACAACAGCATCAGCTGTTCTTCGCCATGTAAAAAAGTTCGACAAAAAGTAAAAAAAAATTTGTTACAAGAATTTGGCAGAGATTTTGCAATTATTGAATAGTAAAATTAGTACCAAAATATTCTAAATATGATATTAATCTTATCTTTTCCATTTTTCCACCACAAAAAACTTTTTTCTTTAGTTGTCCAGGTTACTTTTATTGTTTACCTTTTTTGGTTTTTGTTTTAATTTTCTATGTCAGCTGTTCAGCGGTGCCACTTGTCTGTATTTTGTTGTATATTGTATGAAAACATTTTCTACATTTGATGTGGCACCCAGTTAAAGTCTGTTCAATTTAAAACATACTTTAATTTTGACTATACTTGGGAAATAATATAAAGCGGGTTTTTAATTTAAAGTTGTTTTTAAAAATAACCGACTTTAGTGTTTGACTATGGGCCCATGTATTGTAAGAAACTTTTGGAAATTAAGAATGAATAATATTGGTCAGCTACCACATTTTATATTCTTCGCCATGAGTATCAAGGGTAGGTTTATATAATACTAGCTGAACCCGGTCCGCGTTTTGGTCCTAAGAAAACATCTGTTTTATATTGCATATCGATCTCGATTTTAATATACAGAGTAGGACAAAGTCGGTGATCCAACCTTCAATGTTAATACATGTGGTGACATTCCGTCTGGTTCCAATAAATTTAAAAATTCAGTAGAATAATTGACGGCTTGTTCTTCGTTCATTAATGTGTCAATCGATTTGTACTTACATATTTCATTGTTTCGCCAGGAAGTTTCAATTGAATTTGGTCATTGAGCATGTTAACATCATAATTTTTTGGTGCCAAAATTCCACGTTCCCACAGCCAATCCGAATTTTTGTAGTTGGTTGTAAGGGTTGGGAATACCATGTCGACAACGGCTTGAATATTTATTCTGTGGTACATTTGGTCTTGAACTTTAGAGGTGGGCATGAAACCGACATCATTTAAAAGCATGAGTTAAACATTTGGATATTTTTAAGGAAGTGCTTGGAAATAGGATTGGCACCGGAAATGTAACTTAGAGCATATCAGGCGGCTCAAAAACCTTTCCGTTCGAACTGCACATGCCCGGGGATTCCTTAGGGAACTTCAAAACGCTTGTTCATTACGCCAATCAGTACGTGCTTTTGATTCCTCTAGTCATCATACTTAGTGGAATAAAATGCCGGAAATCGATTCTTTCTTTTAATAGAGTCACTCGGAAACGATTGGCTTCTAGTCTATGCAGCTCTCGATGAAGATGCACTGCGACGCATTTGCTGAAGCCGTTCTCTTCTGCGGCTCTAGATGCCCTTTCGAAAACAAATTTTATTTGAATAAAACAGTTATTTTATATTAAAAGTGGAATGCGGAGAGTTATTTAAAATATTATTTTTTTAAATAGATTTCATATGGACATTTCTTATTCGTGCATCTAATATGCAACAGTAAACAAAAGTGTTTATAATCGATTGATAATATACTTGTTGTTATCTCATAAATTAATGAAATTCACATCAGATATTGTATTCATCAAACCAATAAGTTTTCAGGTCCAAAAATATTTACGCCGTGAAAATTAAAATATTACAAAATATACATTCTTTTATTGGGATGAAAAGTTCACACCCTGCATTTAATAAATCGAATATTATAAAACTACTGATTTCTCAAGGAATTATAAAAAATCATTCCTACAAACAGACAGGTTCCAAAGTAAATAATATCTTCTAAACTATTTTTTCGATTGAAATAAACGATTTGTGAAAATTATTAGTTGATCAAAATTGATTTGTATCTAACCGCCTCGTTTAAAATGATCTTCAAAAATCTACAAAATTGGAGATTTCAATTTTGAAATGGGAATTTTTGGTGACATTGACATTCAGATTTTGAACATGAAATAAACTTTGTCGGCAATTCTCTTTAGTTTAGTCGTCACTGAGACAGCGACGAATGTACATTAGGGTTGCCCTTAATTAGCGAAAGTTGGATTTTGGCATTCACCCTGTTTGGTGAACATTAGTTCACCATTAGTTCGGTCAAGCGCGACCATATAATACCCTACACTAAGTAAAAGACCAAAAACATTTTTCTTTTAAGATTTTAACAATTTATATTTTTGAGTGATTTTCGGAAGTGGGGTTATATGGGGGCTATGACCAATTATGGACCGATCACCATGAAATTAGGTCGTGTGATTTATGTCTATATTAAAGTTAACTATGTTGAATTTTGTGTGTTTACCAAAATTTTTAAGCGATTTATGCATGTTAAAGTGATTTTCGAAAGCGGGTCTATATGGGAGCTATGACTAATTATGGACCGATCGTAACAAAATTTGGTGACATGAATTTTGTATATATAAAACTTATTTGGAGTGGAATTTGTGGAGATACATTTATAAATTAAACTTTTATGACCGATAAAGTCCAATTTCGGGAGGACATTTGTATGGGGACTAGGTGAAATAATATACCGATTTCAACCAGTTTCAATTGGCTTGGTCATTGGGCCGAAAAAATAATATGTACAAGGTTTACATGGACAGCCAGCCAGCTGACCAGCCAGACGGACTGATATCGTTTAATCGACTCAGAAAGTGATTCTAAGTCGATCGGTATACTTTAAGGTGGGTGTTAGACTAATATTTTTGGGCGTTACAAACATCTGCACAAACGCATTATACCCTCCCCACTATGGTGTAGGGTAGTTTTTGTCGCTTGAGCTTTTTTTTGCGGGAATGTCTCGATATGTAGCTCACAATTTGATTAATATTTTTGACTTGATTATTGCTACAAATATTGACATCTTTTATTTAGTTCACTCAAATTTTCTTTCAGTGGATTTCTCTTTCGCTCACCCACATAAATGCAGTTTTATCTTTGGGCATCCCTGCATTAATTCTTGTTCTTCCTTTCTTATAAATTTAGTTTAAATGAAAATTCGTATACTTTTGTGAGGTATTGTTTATACCCTTCACCTCGTGAGACGGGTATATATAAGTTTGTCATTCCATTTGTAATTTCTACATTTTTCATTTCCGACCCTATAAAGTATATATATTCTGGATCATTATAGATAGCGGAGTCGATTAAGCCATGTCCGTCTGTCTGTTGAAATCAATTTTCTGAAGATCCCAGATATCTTCGGGATCCAAATATTCAATAATTCTGTCAGACATGCTTTCGAGAAGTTAGCTATTTAAAATCAACAAAATCGGTCCACAAATGGCAGATGAGGAAACAAACAGGACAACCTCGATTTTTTACCTATTTTTGACCTATATCTGGATTACTAAGTCATTAATATAGACAATATGGATATATAATGATAGATATTTCAAAGACCTTTGCAATAAAACCATAGTAGGTTGGACCTACAATGATAGTAGGTTGGATCTACAATGGGTCAAAATCGGAAAAAATATTTTTTAACCCGATTTTTTTCCCCCAAAAGTTTTTTTCCCTAAATATTAAAAAAAAATTTAAAAAAAAAAAAATTTAATTTTAAAAAATTTAAAAAAAAAATTTCGAAATTTTTTTTTTCTCCAAAAAATTAAAAAAACTGAAAAAAAAATAAATTTTGTTTACCTAAAAATATTTAAAATTTTCATTTTGAAGTATAATTTGGTGAAGGTTATATAAGATGCGGCACAGCCGAATATAGCTCTCTTACTTGTTTTTTTGTAAATAGTTTAAAAACTGTAAAACTGATTTTAAAATTTGTTTAATATTAAATTGTGGTATAAATCTTTAATATTGTATAGTTAATATTACAAATGAGTTTGTAAAATTTAATAGCTTCATGTATGTATAAAATCTCGTTTCTTTTCATAGTATGTATAGCAAAATTCGTATATTTATGTGAGACATCATATTTCTTTTATAAAATCGCAATACCATCAACAAAATGTTCCTTAACATTAAGTTTTTCAACATCACTAATTTAAAAAAACCTTAAAAATAAATGCTTAAGCATCATCATTTGGATAAATGGCCTGCTGTAAGAGAATCATATTTAATGTATCTATGATTTATAGGGTCAAAAGTGTCATCAACGAATGAACAACGAACGTACGACCAAATGAATGAACCCAACACCAACATCATCACAACCAAGAAAGCAGAACAACAACTGCAACACCAGCATCAGCATCAGGACCACCACCACCAAAAGCCAGCATTAAATTGAAAGGAAAAGAAGAACAGAACAGAAGGACTGAAATGATGACCCGCCCGAAACAACGAAAATGAGATGAAATTTCCAATAATTTACAACGAATTTATAAACGAGTGTGAATTATGACAATAATGAACGACACAAAATGCATAAAGTGTAAAAATGAAGTGAATGTTGAATTCGACAACAAAAAAATTAAAAAAAAATGCTAAAAGGACATGGCATGAAAAACTGAAAGGACAATCACCATGTAAAAATTATGCGCATAAATGCAAGTGAATGTTTTTGTGTTTGTCAGTGTTCCAGCAGTATGCAGCATACAAAATGTACATGCATCAAAATGCATTTATGACATAAATTTTCACAAAAGCAAAAAAAAAAACACAAATGCATCATGCATCTACATGTTATAGACAAAAAAAAATTGAGCAAAAAAAAAACGATTTTAAATGAAAACAACAAAATAAATGCAATTGGAAATGTGCATAAAATGCGACAGCCATTACGAGGGTTTTATTTCATTATCGAAATTTTGCACAATTTGCAATATTTGCAATGATTGTTGTTTCGTTTCATGTTTTTTTTGTTATGTTTTGCTGCTACTGCTGTTCTTTTTTTTTGTTGTTGTTGTTGTTTTGAACCATATGAAAAACGATAAATTTGCTGTTTTTGTTGTGGCATTCTGTGAGCCATTTTATCCAGTCGTAACCAGAGATTCAGATTCATTTTAGTGATGATGCACTTCATTTTTACGCACAATTTTAATAGTGGCAGTCAGTATTCATTCGCTTCAGCACCAAATAAGAGGGACATTGAAGGGTATTAACAGTCATTATTCAATGATATCGCATTCAAACAGATAGATGCAATACATATTCCCTAATAATAGAGATTACACTGTGAAAAAAATTGAGCTATTAATGGTATTTAGTATTTAGATTGATAATGAATATTTGACATATCTATTATGTCGTCTGAATTTAACACTAGGCTTTTGACTTATGAAACGATTATCAAAAACTGAAAAAATTGCATTTTTCCCCTTATAAATGTTCTCACCAACTTTAACCCTCGTGCAGCACGCCAATTTTTAACCGATCGAGCTCAAACTTTTATCAATTTTTTTCATCCTAACCTTACACAGGTGAGTTTTCAATTTTTCCATACATTGAGGGTCCACCTTAATCTGCATATAGAATATCCTAATTTATTAAACTTCATTCTCAGAAATCCATGTGAATCATTGTGATTTTAGTAACAATATCATGCAAGCACATTAACCATTATTTTTCGGATAGAATTTCTGCATAAAATATTTGCCGTCCACCCGAATATTTTTGATGGTTCATTCAATGCCATTTTCCTAAGATCCGTACTGAACTCTTGAAATATCTTAGTATTATCAATGTTTACTGAGCCTAAGTCGGAATCCTTTCTTGATATTTCTTCTTGTGTCTCACAATGACACTGTGTCCCAAATAATTTCATAGTCTCAGCACATAATAAGAATATGCTGAGACTTTATGATGTTGTTAATTAGCATTATTAATTCTGACGCATCCAGTTTGAATCATCACTTACAGTATCTTAGGTTATTCACCTGACATGGCAGTAGATGTGTTTGAGTCTTCAGGTAGCCGTCCTTGTTCAGCTCACTTGGGTGCATTGATTGTTCCCTTTGTGTTACCTGAGGAAGATAAAGAAAAAAGAGAAGAAATATAGAAGTAAAAGAGAGGGTTGATAAGAGAAGTTTTAGATGGAAATCAGAGGAGTTGGAGTAGAGGAAAAGTTTAGAGAGCGCATACCATCATGCGCCAAATGCGGGATCAGTATGAGGTGCCATTTGCATATTTGGTCTAACTAACCATCTACTTTTCCCAATAAAGGCATCTGTACACATTAATTCCTTCCCAGATAATTAGGAGAAGCTATTAAATGCCCGGTGATCATCGCCACCATTTTGCTGAGTCGTATTCGTTGTAAACCGTTTAGATACGCCGTACGTTTATAGTCCAACGTAGGCCATATCATCCTCGTAATCGCACAGGTGGATTCATTAGCCCATCTCGTTTGAGCAAGTTCATAATTTGTTTACATCCGTATAGATTGATAGCCCCATTAAGCCAAGACCATCATCAGATTTCGTACTGAACGGGATTGAAAAAAGGTCTAGGGTTGCAGTAATAGATATTATCAGAAAGATTTTGAATGCTTCCTATAACGCATGCATGTCCAACGGATCTGTAATTCCATGCGTTGAACCTAAAGGCTGTGTTCAGTGCCAAATTGTTGGCCATTAAATCTACTGGTAGCCAGTTCAGTAGTTCACAATGCCCCTGTTATCAGGATTGCCATACTCCTTTATACCATTTCAAAGAGTAGACGGTTATAGACTCTGTCCATTCTCATCCACCAGACAGAGACCTCATAGAATAGTATCGGTTTAGTAACCGTATCGACTAGCCAATTCACGTTCCAGGGACTAAAACCCCATCTCGTGCCTATGTCCTTTCTGCAGACATACATAGCCGTCATGACCTTAGAAGCTTTTGCTGCAATGTTAAGTTTCCAAGATAATTTCCTGTCGACTATGATGCTCTAGTAATTTGCACTATCCGAGAGCGAAATTTCGGTTTCACTCATACAAGTTCAGTTTTGCTAGGATTTACACCCAAGCCACTAATGATGCTCCATCAATTTAGTATTTCGTGTGCCGCTTCCAGTCGTTGTGATATCGTGCACAGGTGAATCCCTGAAACTGCCATCGCTATGTCATCCGCATAGACGACAGTCTTATAGTGTAGGGAATCTAAGTTCTTAAGCAGACAGTTCAAGGCCAAATTCCACAAACTGTAGGCAGATCTAGAGATCGTAGTCGTTCCAATTTTAGAGTGAATGATCCTATAATTCAGATAATATCTAATGAACCTTACAATGGATTGGTCAAGTCTTAAGGAGCAAAGGACTGATATTATGGTTGCAGATTTCATTATTAAAAGCTCCTTCTATATCTAGAAAGGCCACGAGTGTGTAATTGCTGAATTCGATAGATCTCTCGATATACCCTACTAATGAGTGAAATGCCGTCTCAACTGATCTTCCCTTGGTATAATCATGTTGAGAGGTAGATAGTAGTGTCTGGTCAAACGACATTTGAATGTGGTGTCAATGATTCTCTCCAAGGTTTTGATCTTGATGGTGTACTTGCTGTTGACTATCCATTTTCATACTGCCATATGTCTGGCAGCCAAACCAATTCTTTGTCGATTTACATAAAATGTTAGAATATTATCCTTTAAGTACTTCAACTTCCAAAGCAGTGGAATCTGTTAATAAAGAAGACAGTAGCTTATCATCAAGCTTTTAGAATCGAAGAGTTTTTCCACCTTTCCTTTCACTTATTTATCAACTTCAAAGTTTTCGTTCCGTTTGGTGACACGAAATCCTTATTTGTATTCTTTGATTTCCTTATTATATGTAGTTCCCGCAGAGACTTATTAATCAGGGGGATTTATTTCGAAGTGGACAAAAATTTATTAAATCTTAAGTTTCACATTCGTATCGAATAGTATGCAAATCTGTCTTAAAGACCAAACCTGAATTGGATCATGCGATGGCAGAATATACATTTACAATAGTTATGTAGATAATATTGGTCTTCTCAACATTGAGTTCCCCAGGTAGGTCCTGTTGCTACTCCTGTTTAGTATCACGAAACTTTCGGTACCCACACAAAGAGTGGAGAGGTTATCAAATGTTGTCGACTGCAGCAGTATGGATACGGGACAAAACGTTATTGATCTCTGCAGTCTTGTATATGGTTATCTTAGCGAAATATTAAATTTCCTCATTGCGAGTAATCTGTTTCATTCACAGCTCATATAACATATTCAAAGGAGAAACAAGGTTATCCTAGCACTAGACGGAAGCGAAGCTTTTCGATATCATAAAACATAATATCATGTTGACTAAGCACTTCCACCTAATATGGCATAGCAGGATTCATCCTAACGACATTACCATACAGTGGAAGTCTCCACCGAGATATGCCAGGAAGGAACATCAACGATATGAAAGATCGGATGTGTGTACATTATCCTCTGGATACTCAAACACAGTAGCTTTGATCATTATTCATGCAGACACTGAACATTTTGCAGTAGCAGGATACCATATGAATGTTGTACTTAAAAACGAAACGCGACCATTGCTAATACGGAGAAGAACTTTCCGTGGAAGTGTAGTTCTATTACAACTAATATCAGGATGTTGCAACGAGTTTATCCAACATAAAATGTACAATTTTACTGTAACTGTAAATATGTTCGACTCTACTACCAAAGTGTAGTAAAACCCTATACTCAGTTTGTCCATTTTGGTGACCATTTTTTTTATGGGCCCCCAAAGATTCCGAAAATCAGTGGGCCCTCAAAAAATGGTGTCATAAATTTTTGGCCACCAGATAATTCAGATTTGGTGATACCGCTTAACTTTATATGGCAATAATAGACATAGCTAATAGACCGCCAAACAATTTTTGTTAACATTTTTCCCAAAAAATAGCTTTTTCGTGCACTTTTTTGAAAAAATTTAAGAAGAAAAATTTGTTTCACTTTTTTTATAATAACTTTCAGGCACTCCTAATTTTTCACTAACAATATTTAGCAATGTTGTAGCTACGGTAAAGTTGATCAACTCTTGTGAACATATCAATGCAATCTGAACATATCTATGCACTCTAAATAGCTCACAAAAATAATTTTGTAGCTTAAAAATTTTATTTTTTTCCTATTTTTAACGCTTAAACATAGATTTTTTGTTAAAAAAGAATGTTCGAGTGTATACTTCTCTATTGTGCTGCAATAACGAAGAATGGGCAAATCATTATCGGTATGATCCGGGCCCATCACGTTACCCAATCTTGATCACGCAAGACTTGATGGATGATATGAAAAAACGTAACATTTTTGAAAGTGGGCAAGGTTTGTAGAGATTATAAGATTATAAGTTTATCGGTGGAAACCTTATGACTTATAGATTGACATTTTAGTGAAATGAATTAATTTTGTGTTTTTTCGGACGTCATTTACCTTAAAAACTAAAATGATTTTAAAATGGTGATTTTTCATCAAGAAAAATAAAAATTTTGAATTAATGTAAAATTTGATCGGTTCCAGATATATCAATGAAATTTGGATCCAAATATAATATAGATCCAAATGTTCTTAAATCAATCACTATTGTTGCCATTCTTCGTTTTAAACAACGAAATTCAGAAAACGGGGAAAATGTGTTCCAAAAACTGAGTTTTTTTTTTAGAAAAGTAACCACTTTGACGTTATTTACAGTGTGATAGTAAAATCGTATTGTATATATAATATTAAGAGTTTTTGAGGATCGGTGCTTTGCGTTTTTAGAATTTTTTACTCAAACCTAAAATTTTGTTTCTAAATTGGTCAAGTTTGAATAGGGCTGGGGGGACAATGTTTTCTTAAGTGAGTCAGGTTTTACTTTATACATTTTTGCATTAAGTTCTCTTTCCAAATCAGAAAAAGATATATATAGTCCCGAAGAAAATTAGTTCTCTATTTCAACTCATTCGGATCATAAATGGCTTTTTAGCGAGGGTCCACTGATCCCCATTCCGAATACCTCGGCCGAGTAAATAATACAGCACAACATAGAAGTATGGACTTGATCATACTATTTTAACAAAAAATCTTTGTTTTAGCGTCAAAAAATAGTAAAAATTAAAATTGTTAAGGTACAAAGTGATCTTTATGTGCTATTTAGGGTGACTAGACACGTTCAGAATGTATTGATATGTTCACAAGAGTAATTCAGCTCTACCGTAGCTACAAATTTGCTAAAATTGTTAATGAAAAATTAGGAGTCCCGGAAAGTTATTCCAAAAAAAGTAAAAAAAAAATTTTCTTCCTATATTTTTTTCAAAAGAAGTGTACGAAAAAGCCATTTTTTGGGAAAAAAAATTTTAACAAAATTTGTTTGGCGGACTCTTAGCTATATTATTGCCATATAAAATTAAGCGATATCACCAAGTCTGAATTAGCTTTTGGCCAAAAATTGATGACACCATTTTTTGAGGGCCCACTGATTTTCAGAATCTTTGGGGGCCCATAAAAAAAATTGGTCAACAAAATGGACAAACTGAGTATAGGGTTTTACTACACATTGGTAGTAGAGTCGAACGTATACTGTCATGATCGTGTGTTTTTTGCACTGTGTAATCAGCACATATTTCCATCACCATAGTACCCATTTCGTCGCCTGTAAAGATATGGTAGTAACAGTCTTTCCATTCTGACCACCGGCATTGACTCGGCAAGGTCTAAAGGCGTTCCATACTGTAATGTCGAACCTTCTATGTTATCTGTATTCAAGCTATTTGTTGCCGATTGCCCTCAGCCTCATCGCACCTTCTCTATCAATCGTGTATCGAACAATATGAAGTGCAGGCCTTTAATAATTGTAATGCTAGATTAGTCTAAGTTTAATGAATCACCGTCACGTCCTAAAGTTTTGAATTGCCCCAAAGAGGTTGATGTCTTTACTGAAATGTTGAAACAGCCCGTGAAAATATCCAACGAAAATCAAATTATACACAAAGTGGAGTTGCAACAAAAGCTTGTTATTTAAAAATCTTACATTTTTTTCTCTCCGTGCAGACATTATACAACAATTTTCGAACTGAACATCATCATTATTTGAAAATAAAATTGATTGTTGCCTCCATAGATATCCGTGCAGATGGCAAACAATCACTACGTGGACGCAACAAAAAAAACTGTATATATAGAGAGATATTGGTGAAAATTCTATAAAATTAAGTGGAAATTGGTGGGTGTGTCTGTAATTGATGCAACTCAATTGTCCATATACTCGGTATTTACAATGGTACATCGTATTTTAGCTGCAGCAGCAGCTACTAATACTGCGACACCAACTTTTATGAGACAGAGTAGTTTAAGAATTTAATCACTTTCATATTATTACACACAATTTGAACAACTTTGTCAAAATAAAGACAAAAACTTGTAGAAATTATGATAAAGTTCCAATTAAAGATTTTATAGATGGAACCTGGTGAAAATGTAGCATAAATGAGGATATTTTTGAAGTGATTTAGAAGATTATGTGACTAAATCATGGGAAACATTGCCGTAGGATCCTTAAGCGGGGAACTCTTTTAAGTGATTTTAGATTCCAAATACTTGTAAATGAAATGATAACAAAAAAAATGATTTAAGAATCCATTCTTTCAAACCCTGGCTATTGTAGTTATATGTGTCATATTGTCATACTGAAATGATGATGTTGCTGTAGTTGTCGCCGTTGCTGTTGTGTTTTTTTTTTTGTAGTCATACGTTTATATCCTTAATTATGATTATTGTTATTTTTCGCTCGAAATGTCGCATTTACTGTCGTTGTTGCTGATGTGGATGCTACTGCTGTTGTTGTTGGTGTTGTTGCATCAGTGGCAATCCATTTACTATAGCAGCATCATACATATATACATCTCTTACTCTTTATACATTATATTGACTGCAGCTCGTTATGTTGCCATAAATTTTACAGTTTGACATCGCATTAAAATGTTGTTGGAATTGATGATGTTGCTGCTATTGCTGCTGGTGTTGTTGCTGTTGTTCCTTTTTTGTCGTACGTTTTCGTTGGCGACCATTCGCTGTGTTAAATACATGCGATACTTATTTTTTTTGTTCTTGTTCATTTATTTTGTTGTATTTGTTGCTGTTGTTACGTGCAAAATATTACCACCGACCGTATTGCATTGTTGTGCATTATTTTATTATTATTTTGCAGTTGATGTTGTTGCTGTTATTGTTTTTTTCGCTGTTATGACACTTAAATGTCGCTATCATTTGATGTTCACCATTTCAGTTTTCCTTTTTTGCATACTTTTGGGCGTTCATACATTACCTACATCCTTGTCATTGTCGTCCTCGTCATCATCACCATGGAATGGATGTGTAATTGTACATCATTCGTTCATTTTTGTTTTATTCTTTATATATTTCATTGGTAGTTATGCATTTTTTTTCATTTTGTTTCGTGAAAATTCGATATTTACAACTCACTTCACACTCATGCGTTGCTCAATTATCTGCAGCTACATAAATCGTTTTGAAATCCATTCACATTTAATTTTTTTTTGGTTATTTACGTTACATTACTTTTATGGCGATATTTGTATATATTTTTTTAATTTTTTTCCATAATGATGAACTGTTTCTGCCTTTGGCTGTATTCTTTAGTGGCAGTTCTTTAAAGAGATTATAATTTGTTGAGGTAATTTTAAGTGATTTCGTGTAGGATTTAGAAGAGGTTATGTGGTCCTTCAAGAGAACCACACAATTCAGAATTCTACAATTGCAAAAAGGTTGCCTTCTACTAGTGTCATATTCATCAACTGAATTTAATTGAGAAGAAGATGGCTATGAATTATCTGTTGTTCATTGGAATCATAATGTGGTAGACCATGCTTTCGATTGTGTGGAACTTATGGCAGCAGTTGTCAAAATACCAGCAATAACAAATTCAAACGTCTTCCAGTGGGAAACATGCAAACTAGTCCATAACTTCATAAATCAATATGGATTTCACTACAACCTTGTATATCCAATTGATAAAGATATCAACATTATACCTGCTTGTAAAAAGTTCCGTCTTCACACTAATGTACTGTGTTCGCTATAGAAAAACAGCACATAAGTCCATAAGTGTTCTCCTAAATGTACTCAAAGTTGACTCCATACAACAACACGATATTGTTTAAAGAAATTCACCAAATATCAATGCAGTATATGCGACATTTTTAATTGTCTTCTTATTCAACTCAATCGTGGCAAAAAACTGCACAATTCTATGGACTACGCTTCACACAATTATTCCATTAGGACTCAAGTCTAGTTGGATGAGTTATGTAGCTTTGTTCAGTTAAATCGAACCTCTGCGAGTATTTTGCCACAAGAAGAAACCTAGTTCATGTTGAAATCCTATAATCTTACATTCTATAGCCCAAGGTTCCAGGATAAGGACAATGTTAATCCAAAGAGAGATAGATATAGGGTGTCAAAGACAACTCTGTTTGAAAAATTTTGAACAGCTTATGTACAAGTTATCTCTAAAAGATATTTGTGTTTAAATTTTACATTGACTTTATTTGGTTTTTCGCAAATATCTTCGGTAATGGATAAATAAATTTCAAAATAACATGTAATAGGGTTTTTGGCATTATCTCAATCTGCCTAGTCGTGAAAAATAATCAAAGTCAAAACCATAGAGAAAACCAATAGAGCGGAAACTCTCCTGTCAAAGACCTAACTCAGTTGTCAGAAACCTAAGTGGTGAGAATGTATTAGTAGAAAAAACTATGTGAAAACAAAAACAACACTCGAATGTGTGATTATTTTGAGTAACTTTTTTGTTTGAGTTGAAAATTTCTAAATTTTGACAAAAATTGAGCTTAATTGATTTTAATATTTCTCAAAGAATTAATATTTTTACATATTTGATAAGAACTGGTTTCAAAAATGACTAATAAGAAACGTTTAAATCGATATTGAAGTGCAATTCATATTTGTACATTTACAAACCGTACAAAGATTTCCTGACTTTGACATCTCACTTTATATTTTAAAAGGGTGTTTACAAAACTCATTTTCTTAAAGCATATGACCTCATATACGATTCCATCCTACATCATTTTTGAATCGGATTAGTAGTTTAGAAGATTCTTATTTATTACGACTTTTTCGATCCACTCCACTGTGCGATATTTGGAACAGTATAAAACATGAAATTTTTTATTATAATTCAGCTACCATTGCATTCTTGGAGGATCAGTCATAATTCGGATCTTGGTGAAAAAGTATCTCAAGCGTCATTGTCATTATCGCTTAGGGCTAATCAGACCACGCTCTTTCTCAGCTTTGGTGAGGTTTGCATTAAATTAATGTTTGTTATTGTCCAACTATATCGCGTTACGGTTCCTCGAAGTGTTTTGGTTTTTAGTTGATATTACATTCCATAACTTGAAAAATAAAAATGTAATTTTGGAAAAATCTACTGAAAGGACTGATTCATCTCTGCCGTAAATTTGTATTAATTGTTTAATAAACATAGAAGTAATTTAAAACAAATCTGGTAAAAACTATAATCAATTAACCCTCCGTTAGTCGCAACTGATCTGGTTGATACACCAATCATTTTTTTATTGTAAATTTTTTTAATGCCCTAATTTTGAAGTTATTTTTTGATAAAAATATATTTTTTACTGAAATTTTATTTTGATTCCTCAATTAAATACTTTGCATTTAATATTGTTTTTATGCTTACGAAATAAAAAGTGAAGAGATTATTTTCAAACGCGGCTTCTTCTTTATTGATATCAATTTGATAAATTGCGATTAGAGATGCTAACCGGGACTGATTTATTAAAATCCCAGGATTTGGTAAAGAATCCCGAAATCCCGAAAATTATAAGAAAGAAACGTACTATGTTTATACTATGTATTATGTCTTTACAATTGAAAGTAAATTTTTTTATTTAGCAATCAATTTTTATTAGACACTAAAAAGCATACTATTGCATCTATGATTTCATCTGCCATTCTGGAACGAATTATGTTTCCGACATATGCTGCTGGCGAAAAACATATTTCACATTGGCAAAACCGTTTGCAAATACTTATGAAAAATCTGCATGTATTTTCCTCTTGTTCCATCAGAAATTAAATGATCTATTGCTTTTGCATGTTGCATATCTGCATTATAATTTGGTTTCGTTATTGTTATTTGGGTTTTTATATTTATTAATATTTTTATTTTGTTCGAGCTCCTCATCTGAGATTAAATCAATTTCGTTTGAAGAGGATTTAAATTGAGTTTTGTTAGATAACTTACAAAATAAAGGTGAAGAATTGATTTTCCAGAGCCCCACTCAAGGAAAGCCAAAAAAATCGATTTCCTTTATTAACTGTGTTGAGCTTAACAACTTTGCTGAAATTCACTTTGCTATATTCGGGAATGTAGAATGTCAAAATTAATGAAAAAGGCACACAAAAATGATAATTTCCCCTATTTATTTATGAAAAACGGGATTTGGAAAATCTCGAAAATCCCGGGATTTAAAATTTAAGAAATCCCGAAAACTTCGGGATTTTCGGGAACGGGATTCCCCGTTTGGCATCTTTAATTGCGATTAATCTCAATTGAAAATGCTTGTGACTAACGGAGGGTGCTTTTTTCTGCACTTGTTCTGTTTTGGATAATATAATCCAGGTTAAATTAACCCTCCGTTAGTCGCAAGCATTTTCAATTGACATTAATCGCAATTAGAGATGCCAAACGGGGAATCCCTTTATGTTGGTTTCGTCAAGTGTCAATTTACGCCTTCCTAGCATACACCATATTAAGTTATAAGTCTCTTCTAGAGTATCCAAAACCGAAACCAAAAACCGGTCAACTAGTCTTTTCATCTTTGTTAACTCCACCGGTTTCGGTTTTTTGACAAACTGGTTTTTGTAAGACGGTTAACCGGTTTTAATGAAAAACGTTGATACCATTTTTAAAAATATTGATTTATGTTATAGAAAATTATAGAATTTGATAATATTTCGTAAAAGATATAAAATAATTACATAATTATAGAGCCTTAAGAATTCAAAAATGCTAAAATTTCGAAGATTTAGTATACAATTCTTAACACATTTCCTATTAGCGTCCACAAATAAAAATAAATTTAAGGAGACCTTTTCATATTAAATAAAAATTTTATGTTTGAAGACAAAAACCGAAACCGTTAAACCGGATTTTTTAAAAGACAATAATTAAAACCGGTTTTTCCAAAAACACACTTTTTCGGTTAAACCGGATTTTGAAAGTTGCCGGTTATGTGGACACTATAGTCTCTTCCAATAAAGTTTTGGAACAAGAAATAATTCCTATTCCGATTCCAAGGCAGTAAGGTAATTCTCTGTATTTGGTGTTATCAAAACGGTCCTATATATAATGTGCTGTTGAAATCTGACCAGAACATCACAGGGAAACTGTACCGAACGCAAGTGATTCGTTTGAATGAAAAACTCCCAGGATATGTAGCCAGACATGAAACCGTAATATTCCATTATGACAACGCTCAGCCACATGTTGCAATACCTTTTAAAAAGTATTTAGAATGAATTGGTTAGGAAGCTTTGCCTCACCTGTTTTATAGTCTAGACTGGAGTTTCCTAATTTCTAAATTTCATTTCTAAATATTTAATTTTTCTACTAAAACGAGATTAAAAGAAAAACCGAAGAATAATTGTCGGTTTCGGTTTTAGGCCTTGAAAATCCGTGGTTTCGGTTTCGCTTAAAACCGAACACGAAACTCTAGACCATGTCCCGTAAAACTATTATTTATTTCGATTAATGCAGACCACTCTCTGTGGGATACCCTCCACTTTGTAACAGAGTATCTGATATTGGCTTGATTCATTATTGGCTTCAAAAGTTGAGGACTTCTTCCAGCTAAAAATTGGAAAAAACGTAAAATTTTTAAGTCAAGAATTGGTAATATCTCCCTTATAATTTCCAGTTCCGAAAAACACAATGTCAACTTTAATGTCTTATAAATATCGATATCGAAGCAAAATGTTACTCAGATCACTTGTACAAATCGCACTCCCAGTTCAAAAGTGACACAACTCAAAATTTTAATTTTCCAGAAATCGAAAATAAATATAAACCAATTGAATACACTGATATCTTTTGTATAGATAAACAATTGTATTGTGCATAGTTTAAGCGTAAAATTCATTTTTCGAGTTTATATAACCTGACAAATTAATTTTGAGTTGTGTCACTTTTGAACTGGGTGTGCGATATGTATGTATGCAGATGTCTTACTACTGGATTTTGTGACGATCAGTCCATAATTGGCATATCTCCAATATTAGATCCACTTTCGATAATAACTATTATAACCATAAAACTCTTGTAAATATCAAATATATAGATATCGATATTGATAAAAAATGTCTACCTGTCTGTTAACTAGGGGGACGGACTAAGAGGATATCTTTATTCGGACCTCTATACAGATTTTGATCCCGATAACATTTAAATGTATGAACATAGCAAGATGAAAAATAAGAAAACTAGATATAATAGAATTAGGATCTATTTGCGTCTTTATTTATAAACCAGAGTCCGAACTTTCTAGCTTTTTACCAAGTTACCCCAATTAACGATTAAGTTCCAGTGTGTCAAACACGATGCTGAATAAAACAGAAGAACAAGTAATTTTTCTTATAAAATTTAAGATTGAAATGTCTCATACAAAACTGATGGATTTTAGATTCTTGTTTCTATAAATTTATAAAATATCATTTCATGTACTTGTGTATGTAAATATCAAAAGCTATAAAAAAAAATTGTGCAAAATGTAAATTTCAAATTCAAAATAATGACAAGTACATACGTCATGTTAGACCTGCAGTGTATTGCAGTTTATTTCTTCTCCAGCACGCAAACTACTAAATTGCATGTAAGATTTGTCAATAACAACAGCAACAACAATGAGAAGTAAATGTCAAATTGTAATAAAATTCCTTAAAAAAATAAAGAAATATCAACTTTTCCAAAGTACTCGTATATATAAGAATAAAATTGTAATTTTTTGTTCCTCTCTACTTCTCTAACATGGAATACATTTGCAGCATGTTAAATGTCTTGTGTACCAAATTTTCTACTTGAAATCAAATTCATAAATATATTTGTGTTTATACGAATATGTTTTAGGATGGAAAAGACATACCTAGTTAGTTAGAGATACTCTTATACAGATTTTGAATTGAATTTATTTTATGATTAACAATAAATCGTCTCTTACCCAAACATAAACGTTTTTCCAATTTTTATTATTATTTTTTTTTTCTTCTGCTTGTTCAATCTCAGAGGTTATCAGAAGGATGCTACAAAAGAGGACATCAGCAGCAATAACAAAATGTTTATGAAAAACATTTCGAGATTTAGTTATAGATTCCGACTAGATAAAATGAAATAAAAATATCTGGAAAAAAAAATTATAACATAACAAGCTTTTCATATCATGACCAAAAAGTATAAATTCAAAAAAAAGTTTTGAGTTGAGAAAAAAGAAGAGTATAGAAGAAATCGATATAACAACAATATCTACCTAGAAAGCAATGTCGTTTTTGACCATCTTTGATAACTCACGACAATGCAATGGAATAAATTTAGGTAAGCTACTATAACAACAAACATACAAAATACTTATATCCTTTAGTAGAGTAAGTAGTAACAAGATACAGATACAATACACAACAATGTTTAAAAATTGTATACAATAATAAATACTTACAATCACAATCATTTCCTAGTTATAGATTTCTACATACTGAACATGACTACTCAAAAATGTAATTGTTCCAAAAAGAATTTTGAATAAAAAAACCTAGCAAAAACATCAAAAATATCTATATACAACCTCATAGCTTTACCACTAGAAATCAATGTATCTTAAAGGAACATCTGACCATGAGTTTAAAGGTAAATTGAAACCACCCCTTTGTGTGCCTTATTTCGTAATCGTAAAAAAGAAATAGCAAAACAGTAAAGTACCTTGCATATGTCATTATATTAACCCATTTATACCTTGAGGTTGTCATACAGAGTAGTATGAGTATTAGAAATATGATTCTAAAAGACTTAAATAAAATATCAAACCCTATCCACTACGACTACAATATGAGCTATTAAGCACTGATCAGCCACCACTCATGCTTTTTCTCCTAATATTTTAAATTCATACTTTCAAATGTTTCAAAGATTTAAGGCTTCATTAGTCTTTACTTTCCGTTGCTGTTGCGTTCTGTTCCGTTCTGGATTTTACTTATGGCAGTTAGTTGTTCTGTGACAAAATATATAATTTTTCTTTTCTTTTAACACATAATTCCTCTTTAAAACACATTAACTTACCTGGCATTCCCATTTCCTTTGATATTTTCGACCAGACGCACAGTGGTCCCAATGACGAATTTAGCGCGAAAAAAGTCATAACTCTTGTTTAAAAGCACTTAGAGGGATAAAAATTTCTACGAATAAGTAATTTAGTACGGTGCGAGCTCACGCCAAAAATGGGCGGATTCGATTAAGGGGCGTGGCACTTTTCATACAAAACAAGTTGACATAATGACTGCGTTAATTTGTATATTTAAATATTTTCACTAAGAGCATAATCATTAATAAAAGATAGGAATATTGTGTTTTAAAGGTTTTATTAAAAATAAGTAAGGTTTTGTTTATTAAAAATAATTAACATAATTGTGTATTTTAAATATATATGTACATAAATGTTTATTCATCTGAATGGGTTTCCGCTTCATCCGATTCATCTCCTGAAAGGTTTTCGTCATTTAAAATAGAAGTATCTAAAAGTAAAGCAATTGACTCCCGACACAATGGTTCTGGATTTCTATTCGGCAGCTTTGTAGAAAGAGACGATATGTAAGGATCCGATGAAAATAAAAGATTGTTAAAAAGATCTTCGATGTTATTCTCCCGTGACATTTTTCGAGCATGATGTTCTCTAACATATCTAAAATCCTTGTTGCGGGATTCAAGCGCCTCCTCGGATAACATTCCAATAGGCAGAGCAGCATTTTGAATGATGTTTGCACCATGTATAAGTATTTTATGAACGCTAGATGGCATATAATACCAAGGATAAAATTCCACGTATAATTCCGCAGTTTCGAAAGCATAAGCTCGAAAGGCTTCTGCATTAATTGCGTAGCCAGATGCCATAGTTCGTAAAATAATGCCAAGTCTCCTAATTAAATTTTCGTTCACGCCAGTTATTTGTGACGCTAAACAAGGTTGCTGAAAAAACCGTCTGGCAGTGTTGCCATCATTAGTGGTTCCGTGGCCTGGCTTTGGTATATCGACTAACAAGTTCATCTCTTTTTTCATCCTATCAATTATCATTTGCTTCCTTGTTTCAATTAAAGCCTTTTCCGAGTCTCCCCGAGCTTGCCATTTTTTTAAATCAAGTTTATATGCAATATGCAAAATACATTCAAATATCCTTATCCAAGCATGTAAAGTCGATAGACCGTACTCGTAAAGGCTTTCATTCGGTTTCAATACTTTAACTTTGTTTATATCATTCATTGCACTAGGTGGTGCTCCACAAATTCCACATCTTTGTGGCGACAAATTTGCGATTGTTGAAAAAACTTTACCATCGATCATTGTCAAAAAGAAACGATGGTTTACATGTAGTATGTTTTCGTTAACCTGAATTAAAGTTGGAGAAATTGCATCTATTTGCGTTTGTATAATATCAATTTCTTGAGTAATCAATGATTTAGTTTCCTTTTTAAATGTAATTTTAATTGGCCTGCAAAATCGCGTAGATGAAGGCCTTGGGTTTTGCCATATAACTTTATCATCATTTTTTAACTCCAGAGGAACTAAACACACTGCAAACAAATGCTGATCCGTTTGTGTATCATGATCACTGAACGTCTGCTTGTATGTTGAGTGACCACTGCTTCCATCACATCCCCATTTATATGTCAACATTAGTGATGAAAAAGTAAATTCTTCGAGGCTTTCTCTTTGTAGCTTTACTAGCCTATTTGTCGTATGATCAACTAAGCTTTGCAAATTTACTTCGGCAGATATTTCTGAAATTTTTATACCATTGATTGGATAGCATTCTTTTTTGGCAACCAAAAGGTTTTTATAAGAGGGGTATATATCCGCATTACGCTTTTTGGCACCCGTACGCATAGAAAGATACGAACTTTTTGTGTATTTTCCGTCAATATACATCGCTAGCGCTTCTTCACTGCTATAAGGTATTGGTTCTTTAGATGGCGTGCTTAAGA
The DNA here is from genome assembly GCF_958450345.1 of Calliphora vicina. Classification (NCBI taxonomy): domain Eukaryota; kingdom Metazoa; phylum Arthropoda; class Insecta; order Diptera; family Calliphoridae; genus Calliphora; species Calliphora vicina. The sequence continues at coordinate 106,583,927 of NC_088781.1, read as the reverse complement.
ACGTTTTTATTTTAAATGGCCTTTTTGGAGAATTATCTATAGTTCTAATAACGTCTGAAGCAGTCCTTTTGCCTGATTTATAAAGGCTACTTGCAGCAGCAAATGTTAGCTCTTCAGGGGAACAAGAGTTAACCAAATGTTTTGTTTTAGATTGTTTAGATCTTTCTCCTATTTCTAAAAACGGTTTAGAAGGTCGTCCATATTTTGATGTTGACGGCCCGTCAATGGTATTTTCGTCCGAGTTTTCCTTACTAGGAAGAACGAAATATTCATCCAACCAACTTTTAAATGAAGACTCGAACACACTCTTTGTTCGATGTACCATGGACCATTTTCTCGACAATTGTGTGATGAAATTTCTACCAGCTTGCTTTAATTTATTTGTATAGCTATCATTTTCATCATTTTTTATACCAATTTTCATAAAAATGTAATATATAACAGCATTAAATTTTTTTTCTTGCACCTTTTCAAGGAACCAAACATTAAACAATTCCCTTTTGATGATAGACATCGCAACTTAATGATTTGATATGAAAGCTTTCAGGCAGAAATCGGCAGGAAATTTTTTTACCGTTTAACTGGCCACATATCATAGATGATTACAATATAAAACATTTTGCTAAATCGGGTTAACTTCACAATTAAAACTCTAACACAAGTTAAATGCAATTAAAATTGCACAATTAACGAATACATCTCAGTTTTCACGTATTTTTTTCTGAACGAAATGCAAAATCGCCTGCATATTAGGAATTATAAAAATACACACCCCAATTGTATAAATAAAACCCCAAAATAATAAGGAATATACTTTCGCTTTATTTGACAAGATCTCCAAACCAAACTAAAATATTGTCTAGTCTGTTATTAGGAAAAACTAAATATATTGTTTGTGTTTAAAACAGTACTGCAGTTTTAATATTGGTGATATAATAAAAATTTGTATACCATAATGTAGGTTGAAGACTTGTCATTATAAAACCAAACAAAAAATTCACATATGTACGATCCGACAAAACGACTTTTTTCGGGCTAAACTCGTCATTGGGACCACCGTGAGACGGTTCGTTTTTTCCAAATTTCTATTAAATTTCACAAAATCAATAACAAATAATTTTTTTCTTTATTTGAAAAGCCGCTGTCACTTGCAATTACGTAGACAATTTTTGTTTTTAACAGGTTCGTCCGGAACAGAACGGAACAGCACAGAAAAACTAACTACTTATACATGTTTTTCATGTACAAAAGAGAAACAGCTGATTCAGAACGTAACAGAAAGTAAAGACTAATTCTGCCTTTATGCGCTCTAAAGTGATCTTCGCACTTAGGAGCTTGTTAACAAAATTTCTTTCATGCATTCACAAAAGGCGCTTCCTGGATCAATTGCAAGTGAGAATTACCCATAGATTTCAGTAGGGATTGTATCTGTATCAGCGGCTGATCCAGAGGGGGTGAAATAGGAAATTTCCCCCACCCCCAAAACCGAAAAGTTTTCATATAATAAAAGGAATAAAAAGAAAAGTGTAGAACAAGTTTTAATTTACAGCCCTTCCCCAAATGGTTGATCTGGATCCGCGCCTGATCTGTATCCATATCGGAGAAATCTTCCATAATGTGTCTGTATCGAGTCTAAAATTATCTCTCGAGACTGATGTCTGTATCAAGATCCTTTAATTTCTCTGCAAATTAATTAGCTGCCGTTCGTTGTATTTATCTGCGACAACGGCAAACTACTCTCGATCTAATATTTAGGGCATTTCATGTCAAGTGAACCAACTTTTGAAATCGATGACTTCCGATCGGGATGAAATTTGCAGGTTAGTTATATTGGATAGTAAGTCAGACACAATTCTTCAACAAGATCGGTCGAGAACTCTCTAAATGTCAAAAATTGACATTTTGGCCAAGCAGGTGTTTTATCTTATCCATGTATCTTATTACCTATTGTTCTTAGCAAAATATTTCCCAAATAGCTTAGATAGCTCTTTCTTCAATCTTTCGAAAAAAAATATTTAAAAAAAATAAAATATTTTTAATATTTTTTTTCCGAAATCTAAAACTATTTTGACTTTTTTTTTTTAAATGGGCCCTTTTTTTCTTAAAATAAAGCTTAGATATTTTCCTTGAATACCTATTTGGTCGCTTAGTGGGATGCGAGTGGGATATCTATCAAAATAAATATTTTGTAACTCAAGACATACAATGTTTTGCGAAATCGAACGTTTTTTTTCCAACCTTTAAGATATTTTTGGTCGCTTAGTGGGATGCGAGTTGGATATCTATCAAAATAAATACATTGTAACGCAAAACAATTTTTTAATTTTATTTGCAAAATCGATTTTTTTCCAATATATTATCGAAACAATTTAAAAGGCTTTCTAAACCACTACACAATTTTGTTGTATTGTGGTTCCAGTATAAAGTCCAAATTTTTAATTCAATGGAGAGTTTTTTTTTTAAATTTTTAAGTAAAATTATAAATTTTTTTAGACGTTTCTTCACATAAGTAATAATAACTGAAAAAGTGGTATTCCGATGTTATTATTAAAAAAAGCACAATAACTACTCAATTTTTATAAAAAAAAAAAAATTGTTTGCTTCAATTTGTTATTATAGCTCTGAAACTACAGAGCCGATTAAAACACAATATATATGTGTAAATTTGTACATATTATGGGGAAAATGTTTTCAAAATTCAATCACACTGAAGAACTTTAACTACTCAATTTTATGTATATCAAACAAAAAACTAAAATTTTGTGAAAATCAGCGAATTCACTTAATTGTGAATAAATTCGTAAATAATCCATCAATTTTTATGACTAATATCGCATTTTTTTTTTCCTATCACATGTGGCTTTATGATAAAATAATAAAGCTGAAAATTTTTTCCGTTTTAGATTATTCATGATTTTTTTAAAACAAAAAAAGTTGTTATTTTCACGTAAAAAATTAATTTTTTGCTTCAATTTGGTATTATGTATAACTCCGAAACTACTGAGCCGATTAAAACGCAATATATTTGTACATATTATGGGGAAAATGTTTTTAAAATTTAATTATTAAAAAGAAGAACATTAACTACTCAATTTTATGTATATCAAACAAAAAAAATAAAATTTTGTGAAAATAAGCGAATTCACTTAATTCTGAATAAACTCGAAAAGAATCAATCTATTTTTATGATCAGTATCTCATTTTGTTGATATTATGTGTGGCTTTACGATTGATCAATAAACCTGAATAATTTCTACCGCTTTAACCCATTATTGCCCAGCCGGTAATTTCACTTACCAGCTCTTTAAACAGCTCTAAAGCTAATAATGTATAAAAAAGTGAACTTTTCTTTCAAAAACGTTTTAATTTAGTGTGTTTTAAAAAAACAATTTGAAGGATATTTTTTTTAATTTATGTGTCTTTGGCGAACGTTTTCGACAACCTCCAAAATTGGACATATTTTGAGATAAATATACAAATTATATAAAATGTTAAATTGACTAACAGTAAACTGTTTATAATCAATAATTTATATCACTTTTATTACGTATAAAAAATAATTCAAATAAATTTACCTAAACACTTGAAATACTATCACCTATCCTTGCGGTAATTTTACTTACCAATGGGCAGAAATGTGTAGCAAATTCGGCAAAATTTATAAAAATCGCTTAATTCGTATTAAATACTAAAAAAGCGGAATTCCTTATATATCGTATGCTGACTAGTGAATTTAGTATGCAGCAATGTCACGTTGTCTGTTGAGCCGCATGATATAAAAATTTTGTTGTATTTTTGTTATTTATCGGCTTTCATGAATTACCGGAATGGAAAATATACTGGTCAAAGGACCCATATTTTGGCGTTTAAATTATTTATAAAGCTATATCATGAAATCGTGCCGAAATGATAAAACGATACATTAATTTATCGTTAAAATGTTATTCGGGAATACAAACAAATTTATTTGACAAGAGCAACATTGATCTAAAAGATATATTCGGTAAAGTAGTAGAGTTAGTAGCATTTTTAGACTTATGAAACAAACGTTTCATACTGTTTGTAATATTTGCTCACTGGATTGGATATGGGTGGAGTGGATCTACATGACAATCCGTCAGCTAACTTTTTTTGATCGTACATCAATTCTATTTTTTGGCCATTGTTTTTGAATTCGTGGAAACTGCATGTGTTGGTCTCAACAAAAGAGGGAATAAAACCATTTTCGCAACTACTATTTCGTGCAGCTGTTGTAAATGAACCATTAGTCGCAATTGGCAAACCTTAACCAATACATTGTATTTCAAGACGTTTTGGAAACCGAAAACGGGTTGTCATACCCATTCAACATATGAATGCCAAGTATGCAATGTCTGTTTACATCAGAAATGCTTTAAAAAAGCATATAAAAGTATAAAATTTTATTTTATATGGTAAATGTAAACTTATTTCCAAAAAATGTATTAACTTTTTACTTTACTTTTACGAAAAAATCAATTTTATTGTTAACAAAATTTTTGTGTAATATTGCGAAAACCCTTAACATATCAGTCCACTGGTAAGTAAACTTACCATCTCATATCTCAAAAACCAATCGTTCCATTTTCTTGGAACTTTAATTATTCCTTAGGTTGACCTAAAAACCACTACGCACAAAGTTTCATTGAAATTGGTTAACGCTTTCGGGTACCGGGCAATAATGGGTTAAATTTTTAATTTTCACGTAAATAATATATCTATTGCTTCAATTTGTTATTAAAACTCCGAAACTACTGAGTCGATTAAAACTAAACAGATTAAAGGTAAATCCATTTTTTTTAAGTTTACTTTAATAATATAGGACTAATCGTTTTTGAGTAATCTTTAATTACGTGGAGAAACGTCTAAAAAATTCACAATTTTACTTAACCTTTTTTTAAAAAACCTCTCCATATAATTTAAAATTTTGAAATGTTTTCTTTGCGAGAAAACACTACTACCCAGATGTAAAATTCACATGACTCCAACCAAGTCAACTCGAAAACACCTCAGCTCTAAATACATATGTGAAATTTCATTAAGATATCTCAAACGATTCGCAACTTACAAAACTAGAAAGTTCTGTAATAACTGTGCAATATTTCATTGAATAAACTTGTAGACATTTTCGTTAGTTCATCACTTTAGTACAAAAATTCCCATACGCTTCGGTTTAATGTTTTAGTATAAATAGCTGATGCACAAGCGTACAACAGATTCTGCCAACAGATACACACTGAGTTTTTTTAAAATAATACAATTCTAGTCTTTACTGCGCATGTCTAAGCAAAAATGAATTTAAGACAACTGCCATGCCTGTGCTTAAGTACTGTTTTGTAAACGAAAAAGACCACTGTATATTTTGTCTCAGTTTTCGTTGACAGTTTTACTATAAATACTAGCTGTATGCATATAGCCATATTTACATTGGTTTAGTGCACCAAACTGTCAACATAAAAAAATGGAATTTTAAACTTAAAAAAAAATTAATTAAAGGATGTTTGTTTATTTAATTACGAAATTGTTTATATCAATTAAAAATTTATTTGAATTTGCTTCAATCATCAAAATGATATTATTAATTAAATTAAATCTAATACCTTTTTGATTGAAATAATTTTCAATTAAATTGTTATTAAAACAAGTATGTACTTACATAATTGAAAGTTTCAACAAATTTGAAACAAAATTTTAATCAATCACTTTTATGATTGAAATTTTAGATAAAATTATATTAATTAACTTAATTATTATTAATTAACTCTTATTTTTAAGGTTTTTTTAGTAGGTAATAAAAAAAACGGCTTATTTAATTTTGTTTTAATATTTAAAGAAAAATTAAATCAGCCGACTATTACCTACTAATAAAACATAAAAATAAAAGTTAATTAATGTTTTTATTTTGAAACATTTGTAGAATATAAATTTATTCAAAGTATTGGCCATTGTCATGATACAATAATTGTAGAAGGTAGAATCACTAAGGAGAGTTTTCAATATTTACCCCTATAACGTCAAACTCAGATTTTGATATTTTTTCGTATTTTCTTTTGTTTGACGTTACATGCAGGGACAGTAACAATTATGACATTTATAATAAAAATCACAACATAATTGTTATTTTCTGAGTTTTATTTTTTTTGTCAGAAATAATTGTTATTTTTGATGTTTATTTTTTTTTGTCAGGAATATTTGTCAAACTTTGAGTTTTATTTTTTTTGTCAGGAATATTTGTCAGACTTTGATTTTTATTTTTTTTGTCAGAAATAATTGTTATTTTTTGATTTTTATTTTTTTTGTCAGACTTTGATTTTTATTTTTATATCCTTCACCACGAGTGGCAAGGGTATATATAAGTTTGTCATTCCGTTTATAATTTCTACATTTTTCATTTGCGACCCCACAAAGTATATATATTCTGGATCGTTATAGATAGCGAAGTCGATATCGCCATGTCCGTCTATTGAAATCAACTGTATGTTGAAATCAACTTTCCGTAGCCCCCAAATAACTTACAAACATGATTGATACGTCAATATATCGGGACAACCTCGATTTTTGGCCTATTTTTGATCTATATCTGGATAACTAAGTCATTATGACAAAAAAAAAAAAAATTTTTGACAAACAAATTTTTTTGGTAAAAAAAAATTTATGACAAAAAAAATTTGTTGGTAAAAAAAAAAATTTATGAACAAAAAAATTTTTTGTTAAAAAAAAATTCGGGTTAACAAATATTTTTCCCGATTTTGACCCATTGTAGGTCAAAGCCTTATATACATACATCGTTGCAATGGACTTTGAATATCTATCATTAGATATCCATAATGCCTATATTAATGACTTAGTTATCCAGATATAGATCAAAAATAGGCCAAAAATCGAGGTTGTCCCGTTATCTCAGCCATTTGTGGGCCGATTTTAAATGGCAACCGAGCCGGAAGAATTCCCGATATATTGATGTATCAATCATGTTTGTAAGTTATTTGGGGGCTACGGAAAGTTTATTTCAACATACAGCCGAATAGACGGACAGACGGACATGGCGATATCGACTTCGCTATCTATAACGATCCAGAATATATATACTTTGTGGGGTCGCAAATGAAAAATGTAGAAATTACAAACGGAATGACAAACTTATACCCATACCACTCACAGTGAAGGGTGTAAGAATAAAAATCAAAGTCTGACAAATATATCTGACAAAAAAAATAAAAATCAAAGTCTGACAAATATTCCTGACAAAAAAAATAAAACTCAAAGTCCGACAAATATTCCTGACAAAAAAAAATAACAATTATTTCTGACAAAAAAAGTAAAAATCAGAAAATAACAATTATTTCTGACAAAAAAAATAAAAATCAAGAATTTAAAAAGCATGTTATTTTATGAAATTATAGTTGAAAACAATCAAAATGGTATGCTTGACTTGACTCTCCGATATTATCCTGTGATGGCTTTTTTCCTTAGAAATTTCAAGAATAATTATTATTTTCGGTCCCTGGTTACATGAATTGTATAATTGAGAATTTATTTTGTATTGAGTATACCTTATATTGTTGTGTCATGGGCCATTGTTAGCTATGACCTTTTCCCATCTTTCTGGCAACATATGGATTCCGAGCTACAAGAACTGCTCATCATTTGAAGCTAAGAACGAATCAAGCCAATAATGGACTATATGCCAAAGAAAAGCGTATCCCATAGAGAGCGTTCAAATAGTAGTCGAATGGGACACGGTCTGATTTATAAAGCATGTGAGGCAAAACTTCCCAACCTCTTCATTCTAAATACTTTTTAACAGGTATTGCAACATGTGGCCGAGCGTTTTTATGATGGAATATTACAGTTTCATGTCTGGCCGCATATTCTGGGCGTTTTTCGGCCAACGATCGCTTCAAAAAATCAGTTGTGTTCGGTACAGGTTACCTGTGATTTTATGCGCAGATGCTCATAATAGATAGGACCTTTTTGCTCCCACCAAATACATATAATTACCATAGCGCCATTGATATTTGGCTTCGTACTTCACATACGATCTCTTACTCTTCGAGTTATCGTAATTTATCCATATTCTTTGCAAGTAATGATTCGGTGAAAAAATAATTATCTTTTATAGCGTTCAAGCATCATTTGTATGGTAACCAATTTCCCTGCTTTTGGATGAATCATGCTGCTTGCAAATGTTTTTAAATTGCAGCTTTAGGCTCCCAATGTTTTTGCAAGCTCTTGTTGAGTTTTACAATAATCTTTACGGAGTACTGCCTTCAATTATTGTTTAAATTTTTTCGGTAGGACCGGGCAATCTTCCGTTTGTAACACATCAAAATATTTGTCCTACATTACACAGTGGGGCGGAATCAAAATTTTTTGGAAATAAATCTATGTAAATCTAAACATGTCTGCGTGTGCTATTTATCTCTTATAATTTCCTAGTTATAGGCATTTCAAAATTGAAATTTTAAAATTTTCCCATACCATGGTTCGCTTTTTTTAAAAATATAGGTCGGACTTTTGAACCGAATGGACTCGAATTTTGTTTGTTGGTTAGACAACTAAATTACGATTAGCATACAAAAGATTTCAGAGCAATATCAATTATGGATTGATATTGCTCAAACATAAACGATTTTCAATTAAAATGTTCAAAAAATAGTAGATTTTTGCTGTTTTTTTTGGGCGAAAAGGTGTCTTAACTCTTTTTATATTAAAAAAAAAACTTTCTTTAAGGACATATAAGAATTTTATAATATTCTGTACGGTATCTTTACGCAGAATATGTTGGTATAATAAATATGTCCTATTTTTCGAGTATGTCGCCCTACGCCCTTCGGAATGTGATCTATTTTTATCAAAATTTCAACTTTGGGCCACATGTTCTAAAGTCAAAAAACGGGAAGTGTATTCTCAGCCCAGAAGAAAATGAGCAGCATTGTAAAAAATACCAGTTTTGGGAATTTTGATCCAATTTTTAGGAATTGCGGGATTCCTTTTGACAAGTTTTTTTACATTTTATTATTTAGAATGACAAATTTAAAAAACGTTGAAAATTTCATTGAGTTTTGTTAATAAATAAAGATTTTTTTACATATTACATATTTATTGAGATTCTAAAACTAAAATTTTTATCAAAATTTGAATAGGATTGCAAATATTAGGAACAATTTGGTCCACATTTATTCTGAGTTATATTTTTTTGTTTAGATAAGTTAATTTTTGGTCTTACAAAAAAAATTTCAAGTCAAAATATGTCACTAAGAAATTTTTATAAATTTTCTTAATGTGACTGAGTCAGAACCAATGACTTGTGCTGAATAAAATTTCTTATACATCCTCTTAGAAATTTTTTGCGATAACTTAAAAAGAAAAAAAGTTAATTTTTCCAAAAAAAAATTAGCGAAAAATACCCTTTTTAATTTTTTTAAATTCAAATGCATATAACTTTGGACTAAGTCATTATTTTTAAACAATTCTTTTTCTATTTGATACAAACATATGTTGTTAGTCCAATAATTTAATTTTCAAATGCGAATATTTCCTAAGCTATAAGAGATAATTGATAGCTACGACGAGAAGATATATGTGTATTTTTTTTTGAAATCGAAAAAAAAACTGAGAAATAGTATCGTTTTGAAAATGTTACCCGAGGTGTCCTACTTTGAGGACCCTTGGTCGCGCCCCTGGTGGGCCAAGAACTTAAACTCGACCACACTTCTTCTTTGCTCATGTGAAATTTCATGCTAACCATTCAGAAGTTACAGATTTATTTCGCTCTTTTTTTCTATAGCACTGTGTGTCGCTTACGATAAAATTCGTTTACTGTAAAATGTAAACATTGACTTACGATAAAATCTTACCACCTTTTAATTTTGAAGTAATTAACAATTTTGATATTCTGAGAACGCTAAAACATCAGTCGGTCCATAAAATTAAAATTTTTTCAATAAAAAAAATTTTGAAAATGTCGCTTACGATAATTTGGCGCTAAGGGCTCGATATATTAATTAAATATTCTCTCCAGAGTCTTAAAAATGAATTCGTAAAAATTGAGATAGACTAATTCGTATATATTCCGTTGTGTTAATTGGCCCTATCATTTAACTTATCTTGTAACATTTTATATCGTTGGACTTAGTATGACTTAAAATTAGAATACAGCATAAGGGTATCAATATATTTATTAAAAAAATCAAATACACAAAACATGTTTATTTAACAAAACACACAAAAAAAAAAACGTAAAGTAAAGTAATCGATTTAATAAACTGTCACCGGCATGCATTTACCCACAAAACACACACTTGCAACATGTAGACAATCAAACAATCCTTTCATTCTAGTGGTTCAAAGGAAAAAAATCAAAAAAAAAAAATACGATTTAATTCGTTTGTGAAGCGATGCATTTCACTTTATCGTCCAACTTTTATACTATTTTTTTTATATATTTATTCAGTTTTTTTTTTAATCGATTCTATGCACAATATGAAATGAAAATAAATTTATACGTAACTATCATAGTTGTAGTATTTGTTGTGCTGTTATTGTCCATCCTTATAAAAAACCTAAATACTGGAATACAATCAAAAACTATATAGTAGACCAGTGGCCGGCATAAACAAACAGAACATGCCACGGTGCATAAAAATAATTGTCTGCTTATAATTTTCGCTAATTTTCATTTTATGTACATCTGTATAGTCCGTTGCGTTCGACCTTAGGTGGCTATGTTTGCCGACCACTGCTGTAGATTTAAGTATGTCTGTCGTTTAGTCTCTTAATGTTTGTGTGTCCCTGTTTGTTTATTTATTATTCCAATAAGTTCAAGTCACGATAATTGCAACCTCAAGAGTAAATTTTAGTTTACTGTGTGTCGTTTTTACTTTATTTTTTATTTTTCATACTTTTTCCAAACCTAGAGAGAGGGTCAGCTTATGCAAAGAGTCCTTTAGATGTATGAGTGGCCTCATCATCAAACCCAAGAAGGAAAGAATTGAACTTGTCCATTATATGTAAAAATTTGGTAGCATTAAAAAAAAAGTGGGGGATTATTTCAATTGTTGGTACTACTTCTACTTGGACGACGACTACTGGTGCTATTGCTGCTGCTGAATATCTTAACAAATATGAGTACAATATGGACAGCATAAAGATACATGTGTGCATCTGAACTGATATTGATATCAAATTAAATAAAAACACAATTTTACACTCGAAAATGTGGGATAGTCCAGGAAGGCTTGGGGAATTTTAATAATGTGAGATACTGTGTCTTGGTGATGAAAAATTATTTTTTTTTGGCATAAGATATTCAAAAATCAGTGAATCCTGCTCCTTATACTCCACAGTGGGACACAACCAAAATTTTTTTGGAAATAAATCTGGCATTTCTAAACTGCTGATCCGATTGGGATAAAGTTTGACGCGTAGCCAAGGAGTATTCAGCCAAAGTTATTAAAATTTATAAAAATGTTTGGTATGAAAAAGTGCAATATTTTCAAATTTTTTTAAATTTGTCATTCTAAATAAAAAAGTGTAAAAAAAACTTGTCAAAAGTTCAAAATGAATCCCGCAATTTCTAAAAATTTTTCGAACATTTTAGCGAAAATCCCAAAAATTTTGTTTTTTACAATTTTTCTTATAACGTCCACATTTTCTTTTGGACTGGGAAAATATTTTGGATATAAATAGGGAACACTTCAGGGTTTCTAAAGCTGCTTTCCGTTTTTAGATCCCGGCTTTGGGATTTTAGAACATGTGGCCCAAATTAGAAATTTTGATAAAAAATAAGTCATATTCCGAAAAGCGTAGGGGCGACATGTTCGAAAAATAGGACATGTTTTTATACCAAAATATTCACCGTAAAGATACCTTACAGAAAAATATAAAATTCTAATATGTCCTTAAAGAAAGTTCTTTTTAATATAAAAATAGTTAAGACGCCCAAAAAACAGCAAAAATCTACTATTTTTTGAACATTTTAATTGAAAATCGTTTATTTTTGGATTCATAATTGATATTGCTGTGAAATCATTTGTATGTTATTCATAATTTAGTTCTCTAACTAACAAAAAAATTCGAGACCATTCGGTCCAAAAGTACGACCTATATTTTTAAAAAAGCGGACCAAGATATGGCAAAATTTTAAAATTTCAGTTTTGAAATGCCTATAACTCGGAAATAATAAGAGATAAATAGCACATACAGGCATGTCTTTTCTAGACCTAGATGAACACATTCCAAAAATATCAAAACCTTTGCAATCGGATGGGAAGCAAAAAAAATTGCACGTGTTTAAAAATTTTATTTGTCGAAGGTAACCTACATGTCGAAGGTACCCTACTTTGAGCCCACATACCGCCGCCACTGGATCATTTGTAGGGCCCATTTTAATATCTTAAACTCGTATTCTCCTTGGCTACGCCTACGTCAAATTTGATCCCATCGGACCAACCATTTAGAAATGCCAGATTTATTTCCAAAAAAATTTGATTCTGCCCTACAGTGTGCTCTAGATATTTCTTCTGTTATCTTCTTTCTCCCATATTCTGTTACTGAAGCGAAGATCCAATTGTCGTGGAAATGGTCCATATTTATCGAGATTACTGGTTGGAATTTAACGTCAAATTTTAACTTATATTTCGGACTTGCTCCTCATACATTACAAATGATGATGCAATATTGTTGCTCGCCACTCTTTACACTCTATCTGTATTTTATTATCATCCCTCTCTCCCATTCTGCAACAGAATCCTCGCCTATTCTGTCACTGAATCGAAGAGGTGATCCAATCGACTTGTAAATAACACTTGTTTGTCGATAACCAAGTTGATGCTGTATATTAGTTTCTTTTTTTATTTTCATGGGTGCTCAAACATATTTTGAAAGCTAATAGGGTAATGTATTTTTGAGATTTTTTTCAGATTTTCCGGAAGAGGGTTTGTTGCCCTTTTTTTGAGTTTTCTTCATAACTCTGTCAAAATCCACTATGTTCTTTACTTTTGAGGAAACATTTTAACCCTTAAATGCATGAGTTTTACTTTTAGTTTTGTATAAAGTATCAAATATTTAGTTGATTTTCATTTATAATATTTCCTTTAGCTTTAGTTTCATTTAGAATTTCTTTAGCTGAAACTTTTCGTACTCCATTTGATTTTTTTAAAGGAGAATTTGAATTAGTATCAAGCTTATGTTCGTCTAAAATTTAGTGGAACCGGAATGTAGACAATTGGCAACAATATGCATAAGGGGTTAAAGAAGAATGTCCAAGCTTTATTTTTGTATGCAAAAACTATCAGCCTAACTACGAAAGCCTTAAAATTGATTTTAAGTCCATAAAGTTGACTATTATTTTAAATTTCGTACCACAAAACAAATTTAAAATATAATTTAAAATGTTGTTAGGCTGAAAAGTTCTATTTTAAAAAAAAGTCGACTTTAACAAAAATTAACTTTAAAATTTCTTTCATATTTAGGGCCTATAAGTTTTTGAATTTGCTTTTACCGTTCCTGAGTTATATAAAGAATACGAAAACTTGTATGTACACAAAATAATTTTTATACCCTACACCAGCATAGTGTAATCAAACTACAGGCCGCAATTTCAAAGAAACAATTTGGTACAAGCTTTTCTATTGTAACATGGATGAAGCCTATTAAATTTGGTTGGAATCGGTCCATTATTTTTACTAGCCCCCTATCTAAAAATAGATAAGATCTCATAAATATCTTAGTTAAAAAGATATCTAAACCAAACTGAGTACAAATAAGTTTTATATAAGTTAAACTCGCGTCACAAAATTTGGTGATGGTCGGTCCATAATTAGTCATAGCTCCCATATAAGGTCCACTTCCGATAATCACATTAACTAGCATAAATCTCTTGAAAATGTTCGTATTGAAATAAAATTCAACACAAATATGTTATATATATACAAAAGTAATGTCACCAAATTGTATAACGATCGGTCCATAATTAATCATAGCTCCCATGCCAAGCTCACTTCCGAAAATCATTTTAACGAGCACAAATCTTTTAAAAATGTTGGTACAATTTAAAAGAAAACTGCTAAAAGAAAATTGTTGTCCCTATATTATTAACAATTAATTGGTCTTTCAAACTGCATTGTTAGTTTTTTTACATTTTCATAACAATTTTAAAAGTTATAAGGCGTTATTTACAAAATTTATTGAAAAATTACGAAAAATTTTAATGTAGGGCACCTTAATGAGCCAGTTCATTGCAAAAACTAATAATTTTTTTAACACAAAATTAAAGCTCGGACATTCTTCTTTTAAAATGTTTCCTCAAAAGTAAAGAAAATCGTGGGTTTTGACAAAGTTATGAAGAATAAAAATCTGAAAAAAAATCTCTAAAATTCTTTACTTTATAAACTTTCAAAATATGCTTGAGTCCAAATAAATTTTTTTTTGGGACACACTACTGTATATATCCCTCCTCTATCTCAATTTAATCTATCTCAACTTCTTCATTTGTCTCTAGAGTCTAGAACCAACTTGATGTTATGTTTTTTTGGTTTCTAGCCGCTCTATCAGTATTTATATCTTTTTCTTCTACATTTTTCTGTTACTGAACTCTACCCTTTTATATTGCTGAACCAAAAGAGAGATCAAGTTACTCCAATAGTCCTGGTAATCGATCTTGCATGGTCGAGACCCTTGTTTGAATTCAGTTTCTCCTTTTAACTAACATTTTTCCCTGGAACCTCATATATTTCCAACTTGATGCAATATTGTTTGGTTACTCGCCACTCTTTCCCGTCTATCTCTATTTAATTCTCTTTTCCTCACCACCATTCTGTTACTGAACTGCAGCTACCATTGAGGAAACAATTTTATCTGCTGCAATCATACCATGATGCGAAAATTTCGTTAAGCAAAAATGAAACGATGTATGAACAAAAAATAAAAATAAAAAAAAATATAAACAAACACATCTCATGAACAGAATTTTCTTATAAAACGTAACAACTCTACGTATTCGTTTATTGAAAATCTATAGAATATTTTTTCATCAGAAAATCCTTTATGTTGATTATGTTACATGGAGTTTATTTTATTAAAAATATTTGTACAGAAAAAAAAGAAAGAAATAAGTAACAGCAGCACTTGCAGCAACAGCAAGCAGCATATGGCTCTTTGTGGCAATATTGCCAAGGAAAAAAGTGTATCTGTAAAATTGGAATGAAAATTGAAATACTTTTTGAACATCATACCTAAAAATGATGTCAATTGCAAGTGTATTGAATAAAATAAATATGTATGTATTCATATTTATAAAATAAAATAAATTTTTGGCAAATTTGCTTTTTTCGGTTTAATAAAAGGAAATGTGTGTATTTAAATAAGTTTCTTAAAAATATATAAAGTGAAATTAAACCAATTAGGATTTAAATTCAGTAAATAATGCCTTATTTTATTTTACTTATTAGATGCACTAAATTATTACAATACATCATTTGTATTATTTATTTAACAATAATTGCTGTGAGAATACTTATTTTTAAATTAAAGACATTTAATTAAACTCCATTTGAAACTAATTAATTTGATTGTATTTTTTCTACCCAAACTACACTTAATTCCAGCCACAAATATCTCACAACAATAATGGCAGAGCCATCAAATGTGAAAAAAACCCTCATAATTTTGGTACCAAATGACAAGACATTAAATTAAATTAAAAACCTCAAAAAACACTATCTACACAATTACACAGATACTAAGAGAGCATAAGAAATACATACAAAAAAACACATCAAATGACAGTAAATCACTCAAGATGACAGGCCAATTGATTGTTAGAGAACGATAAGAAAAGATGGTTGACTACATTTCGCACTTTAAATGATGAAACTCACAAAAGTTCTAAATCCTCCACACATGCTGCAATGGCAAGGGGAACGAAAAATATAAAGTTCTATGTAAAAAAATTGGCAGAGATGATGATGACGACGACGACGAGGAAGAAATAAACATTTGGAAATAAGAGAATTGACAGAAAACGAGACAATAAACAAATGTGTATAATACTTATGTAGCGCCAATGTTTTGTAGGAGTCAGAGTTGTGGGTGTATTAATTCAATTTGATTTGGGAGTTAAAGCATAAGCTATAGATCTCTCTTAATTACCTCATCTAAATTTTGGAAGCAGTCTATTTTATTCTGAAAATTTTGAGAGCTTGATATTAGTTGATGTGTTTCGCCAACTCAGTACTCCCAAATAATTCTAACATTATCATCGATCGAAATTGTTTACATGTTCGAAAAATCAGCTTCCAATTGTTGCTATTCATGTTTGCTGTCAGTGGTCAGTAGGCTTTAGCACAAATTACAATTGCACGGAGTCAGGGTTAATAAAAATGAGCAGGGGGTCAATTCTAGTTCTGTGAATCGGTGAAATGAAAAAAAACTTTTAATTTTTGTTTTCATAAGAACTTTTCATATTATCAAATTCCGATTCCCGTTCTTTCAATTGATTTCATTACACTTTTTCTTTTCATACGAAAACATTTCAATTTATTTATAATTTGTTCACTAAACGATAATCAGAAACTCTATGAAAATATTAAAAAACATTTCATTTCACCGTTTCACAGAACCATAATCGACCCCCAAGGTGTTCACAGTAAATAAGTAAAAGCTAAATGAAATAATGCTGCAAAATGTAACTGACTCATTAAGACAGTGTGATCTCCAATATATCAACTGATTTCGGAAATTTATTACGCATAATAGTCATTTGAGCATTGTAGGGTTTCGAATTTATTACTGTGTTTAATTTAAGTTTCTGGCCACTCAACACCACCATCACGAAAAGCTTCAGGCCAGAGAGAATCCTTTAGTCTTTCTGAATTATTTACTTAATATCTTTAAAGTTGAATTACAGCGGTTGTTCTGTACATTAATATTAAATGAATTAATGCAGTGTCTGTATCAGGCAGCAGCAGTCTGCTATATAAACCTCGTCTATAGAGTGGTTTTTTGAAACCAGGTACATCAAAGACTCTCCAGGCACTCATGGGATCCAAACCCGTCGAAACAGTTGTTTCAGATGTTCATTAGGCAGTACAGACTAAGTCTACATCCAAAGAAATTTCCTTAGTGCAAAAATGAGTCCCTCTCTCTCCGTAAGGATGTAAAATCGTGTTGTCCCTTCTAAATTCTGATTTTGCCATCCAAATTTATATTTTTTAACGATCTTATAATATAATAAAAAGCTTTTGAATTTGTCTGCTGAAAATAGTTCTAAAAGTAAAAACCGAAGAATAGTTTTCGGTTTTGGTTTTAAGCATTGAAAAAAGATTCAAAACACACCCAATGCAGTGTTTAAACGGCAAAGGCCCGACAATGTCACTATTCCTGGAACTAAACGTTACAAGGCAAGATCATACAAGGATATGGTAAAAGGCCATCTTACTTGGGCGATCCTTGACCCCTAAAAGCGAAGGCACCATTTATTCAGGAAACTCCAGTATCACACAGGACCAGAAACTTATAGTTTGTGCAAGTGCCAGTTTAGCGCCGCTGTCGAGTCCCTAGGGACTCTGTGGTATGTCGTAAATCTCGAAGAAATAACTATCGCGTATGTGCCAGAGAGTTCGAGATCTTTTGCCAAGATTCCCGAAATACCATTCGACCCAAAATAGATCCTGGAAATCCTACAGTTTAGTTAACCTCAGCTGCCCACACAGTACTGGAAAGTTGTTAAGGTTACATGGATTTGAAACAAAAGACGCATTGAGCTGAGAAGGACCACCAAAACTAAGGAATCTGGAATGTTGTGAAAAAGTACAACTGTGAAATACGAATTTTTAAATGTTAAGTACAAATTTTTAGGGTGCTAGCCAATACCCAAACAAATGTATTGAGTTTTCAAAAGTACTTAAATTTTACAACTGTATTTAATAAACTCTCCAGTGAGTAAGAAATATCAAGATTACTAGAGATTCACACTAACTTTCCGAATATACAACAATGTAGTTTGTTTTACTGTATAATATTAAGATATTGTATAACATTAAGATATAGATCGAAATAGAGCATAATATTAACCAAACAACAAAGTATTTGATATTGTATTTAAAAATCAAGTTGTATGACGATTTATATTCCATAAACAAAAACAGAATTCAATTTGGAAGTCAACTATGATTGGTTAAAATCAACGTATTTATATCGTATAATATTTTGAATCGACACCAAAGCCAGATATCCAGGCGCTAAGCCAATTCTCTGTATGAGCAAAACGGTGCTCTCTTTTATGAGCTACTGAAATCAGACCTGTATCGAATGCAGCTGATTCGTTTGAAGCGAGTATTGTCCGAAAAACGCCAAGAATATGCGGCCAGACATGAAACCGTAATATTTCATCATAACAACGATCGGTCACATATTACAATACCTGTTTAAAACTATTTAAAAAGAAGTGGTTGGGAAGTTTGAAGTCCAGACCGTCCGACTACTATTTGTTTCTATCGATGCAGAAAGCTCTCTCTGTGATACGCTTCAATTTGGAACAGAGTATCCGATATTAGCTTGATTCGTTCTTGGAATCAAAAGATGAGCACTTCTTTTGGCTCGGAATCCATATGTTACCGGAAAGATGGGAAAAGGTCACATATAACAAAGGTTATCTGTGACCTTTTTGAATAAATTTTTATTACAAAAATGTTTCAAAATAGAAGCAAAAAAATTTGAAAAAATACCGCATTTTTAAGTCATACACCCAATAATTAAAAAAAGTTTCAGAGTATTCTTCTCAAAACACATATACATTTTACTCTATTGTTGGTTTTTTTATTCCTAAATGTCTCTAATACCAAGTCAAAATAACGATAGTCGACCCTAGGTCATAAAAGAAGGATGTAGGAATAATTTACCGAATGCGGCTTAAGGACTGAAGGCTGTTTTAATAAATTACATAATTGCTGACAATTTTATGATTTCAAATGGTTGTTTTGACATTCAATTCAAACGAGAACTCAGATAGTGGAAATATAGCTATTATGATATTTAGGATAGAAGCTAAGAAATAGTTATTATTAAGTGAACTTGTATATCACTGCTGAAACAGAATGCAAATCCTGCTTGAAATAAAGTAAACAAGATTCAAACATAGTACCATGCTCGCAAAAATATTGTGTTATTTATTGAACACGATATAGTACATACATCCTTTAAAGAACATTGAAAGTTTATTGTAAATCATATAAAGTTGAATTCTCGATGTTTCTTCTTAAATGGTTTCGCAGGATTTGAAACTCTAAGACAGTTCAAAGTTAATAAAAACAATGTATTAAAGAAAATTTAAAAATGAGGCTGATCAAGCAGTGATTGTCACTGGTATTCGACATCACGATATGGTAATTGACTTTCTTCAGCTTAAATTAGATGACATTGATGGAGATGTGATGCCGTATAACCCATGAAACAATGATCGTATATTCTCTTGTTTCAATGATCAGAATTGGTCCCATAGATCGTGTAATTTAACAACATATGATTAATTTTTATGGGTTTATTTGAGCCCATAAACACCCATGCATTGAAGAAAGCAATTTATCCACATTTACTGAAAATGATCAGGAAAAATTTTTTACAAAATAATGCGTATAAGCCAGCAAGCCGTTGAGATCATTTACCCGATCTGCTTTTCCATACAAACCCGAATCTTCAATAAAAAATAAGTAAGAAAGTATGGTCGGTCAAACCTGCCCATATGATACCCTACATTAAGTAAATGTTTTTCCAAAAAGATTTTTCTTTTAAAATATTTTATATTTATATTCGTGACTAATTTTCGGATGTGGGAGCTATGATCAGTTATGGACCGATCACCATGAAATTAGGTCATGTGATTTATGTCTGCATGGAAGTTATTTATGTAGAATTTTGTGTATATACCAACATTTTTAAGAAATTTGTGCACGTTAAAGTGATATTCGGAAGCGAGTCTATATGGGAGCTATGACTAATTATGGACCGATGAAATAACGGCCCGATTTCAGCCATTTTCAATAGGCTTGGACAAAATAAATTATATGTTCCAAATTTTATCGAAATATCTTCAAAATTAACTTTGCGCACAAGGTTTACATGAACAGACGGTCGGACATCGTTTAATCGACTCAGAAAGTGATTACAAGTCGATCGGTATACTTTAAGGTGTGTGTTAGATCAATATATTTGGGCGTTACAAACATCTGCA
Source organism: Calliphora vicina (assembly GCF_958450345.1). Lineage (NCBI taxonomy): Eukaryota > Metazoa > Arthropoda > Insecta > Diptera > Calliphoridae > Calliphora > Calliphora vicina. The sequence goes on along the minus strand of NC_088781.1, from coordinate 106,563,679 downwards.
CAAACGCATTATACCCTCCCCACTATGGTGGTGTAGGTTATAATTAGCAATTTAAAGAAAAAATTCGGTGTTTTCTATTTAATTTAAATCTTGAGTAGATGTTGGCACAATTTTAACAACAAAGTTCTTTTAAAACTCTGCTATAAATTCAAACTTTAAATTTTAGTTGACAATATTAAAAGAAACCCCCACAAGAAATATACATTTCTTGATGAAGATGAACGTGTTTTAATTTTGGGATATTGTATTGATGACGTCATTGGCTTTATTGTTTATTATTTTTCCTAAAAAATAAAACCCGCACTGAAGGAGACGAGAGTGACAAAAATATAAACAGAAAGACGACAACATATTGTGACAATCAGCACTATATCAGTAGAATGTTTTAGGAATAATAGATAATATTTCAACCCCTCTTCAAGTTTTCAATTTTTTTCAATACAAACTTTAAAATACAACTCTAACCAGTGAATAAAGAAGTGGAAGAAGAGAAATGATTGCGCCATAAAATTGAATGAATGTCTTCGTTTTGTTCTCGTCTTTTGTTAAATGAATGAGTGAGTGAATGAGTGATTTATTGCCAAAGTATTGAAACTGATTGTAAAAGACAACTCTAAACATTCTTTAGAATTTATATGTTTGTATCTTTATATGTGGATATAATCTCATACCCAGTCATTCAGGCTTCCAAAAGGCAGGGTGAAACGTAAGACGGTTTTGTGCAACTCTATAGTGCTGGTGGTGGTGCTGCTAGTGTGTTATGAATTTGATGTGGATGTTTGTTTGTTTGGTGGTGGCAATCTAACAAAACAGAAAAAGCTGATGTGTCAGTAATGACACAGTCAACAACTTTTCAAAAAAGCAACAAACCACACCGCAATTTGTTCTGAATGAACTCATATGTGAATGTGAAATACAGCAACTAAATTGTTTGTTTGTTTCGTTGGTTGGCTGAAGGTTGTTTTTCATTTCAGGGAAGGGTTTCTTTTCTGCCCATGTCAACAATGACGAACGTCTTCCGATAACATATTTCACTTTTATTGTACATACTCGGTATATACTGACAGTTTTTGTAGTATATAATAAATTTCAGTGTTAGTTTGTATCTATGTGTATAAGTGAATGGAAGTGTGTATGTTGTATCTGACACTATGAAGCCAGCAGTTCATAGTGACTGTCCCGAACTAGTGATTTTACCCATCACTTAGGGTGACAACTATTTACACTTAGTTACTAGTAACACGTGCGTGTCCAGGGCGTCAATTGGCCATTTTTGAATTCAAGGAGACTGTTTAATAGCTGGTCCAAGTTAGTCAATGCATTGGATTCGCATTGGTTACATATAGTCACTTACCTTACTAGATACCTAACTGGTTACTTGATCGGCTACATATCTAGTTATTTAAACATGTACGGGTGCTAATTGACCTCAACTAGTTAGTTAAAAAGACATCTAGATAGTCCAATAACCGATTGCTTGTAAACAAACCCTCCTCCGACAACTCTCCAATAGAATACTTCTGTTGGGTAAAATAACTACTTTCTTAAGAGAAATACAAAATAAACGTTTAATGTGATTACACTCTTGGTTACTTAGAGACACTAAAGTGACAATTGGCTTCATGCTAGATTACGTGGGATGTATAAAGTAACCAATTGAATAAAGGATACATTGACTACTTGCTTAACTGCTGGGACACTATGAAATGTTGCAAACTTCAGCATGTGTGTATTTTATATATAATAAATGTAATAATAGTGGTATGAACGACAAGTATATATTTTTTTGTTTGATATAAGAAATAGTATTATTATCTTTTTTGTGTGTTGTGTAGACTTGTGTAATACGAACAATACCTTCTTGGTTGATAGTTAGTGCTATATATCACACGCAACATTTAATCAAAAGGATCAATGTACAAAAAGATATGTATGTATTTGATTGTATGTAAACATATGCGAAATACCCAGTTGGCCTAATAGTCGTAGACGATTTGTGTAAGGCATGTCTTATATCAAACAGAATTGATGACAATTTCTTGAATTGTTGTGTGAACGACATTGTCTCTCTTTTAGTCGTCCACGATTTTCGAGACATTTGTTTGAAAAAGTAGTTGATGATTTGTTTTGGCTTCTCCTTATATGTCGTCGACGAATATATATTGTCGTTCACCTATCACTGAGGATGTCTTGAAGTCGTGGCCAACTGGGAATTTACATAAGTATATACTATGTATCGGTAATAAACTACACTAAAAGAAATTATAAATAACTAAGTGTGTTATATTTGACTGTATCGAATCTAGAATACCCTCCTTCAATATGTGTCAATAAAATATTTTACTGATATAGGTGTTACATGGGGGTACGTTCAATTATGAACATGTCATTTTCTTAGTGGGACCTTGTATGGAGACTAGGGACAAATGTTACCCGATTTTCTTCTTTACGGTATAATTTCACGGTACTTAGATCTAATTTGTGAACAATTTTATCAGGATTGCTGTATAATCAACAAAATTATGACAAACAGTATTCCGGGGAAGATTTGTATGGGGACTAGGTGAAGTCATGGAACGATAAAGCTGGCTTTCCGCATACACCGTAATCGGCACCGATAACGAAAACTGAAACTGAAAAACGTTGGTGTTCGTCACCGTGTCGTTTCTGAATTGTTTTCGTTTCAGTTGGGTGCGTTGCGGCATAAAACAGAAACGAAATTATTTTTTAATTTTGGATGTTGCACATTACATAGAATTTCATAATTTTTGAAAAAATCTATTATTTTTTCCACTTCCAATAAAGAAAATTTATTTTTTTATTATTTTGATTTTCTTTAAATTTGAAATAAAAAAATAATTAACATAATTTCGTTCCTACAGCACCGAAAACAACCTACTTGAAGTTGTTTTCGTTCGGGCCCCAAATGAAAAGTCTTTCTTTACTGATCGGTGCCGTTTCGTTCCCAATTTTCGTTGCCAATTTCTGAAACGAACTTTTTTTCAGTGCAAATGTATGGAATTTCGTTTTCGGTGCCGATTACGGTGTATGCGGAAACGTAGCATACACCGTAATCCGTAGGGTTGTCATGGAATCCAATCACTGTGGTAATCGATTTTGAAAACAACAAAAAAGGTACATCTGACTTATGAAATCCAATGTAATTTTTTGTTTAAACTATAAAGAATTTAATCCTAGATCAACTATAAAACCTATAACTTTCGATTTCACGATACCAAAGTACATTTTTCATTCATTTCAATCATTCCGACAATGATTTGATTCCATGACAACCGCGAATGCCCATATTCATACCTTATTAACCGAGAGTATTTGTGAACAATTTCAGCTAGCTAACTCCTTCCGTTTGGGCACTATCGTGTCTTCAACAGACAATTTTTGAGAGGACCCAGAATATGTATACTTATGTGAGTCTGCGACAAATATTTTGTTGCGTTACAAATGGAATGACAAAATCAATATAGCCCCCATCTTTTTGATAGTGGGTATAAAAATCTACATTTAGCATTTTTAAATATTTCTCCACTTGGTAAAAATAGCCAATTGTTTTGTAGGTTCTATGTCTAAACCCCTACGTTTCATCAACTATTATTAAAGTAGCCTTAGTACTACTATAATATCACATACAAAGTGTCTCTTGATTGGCCAGAACATATGAAAATATATGTTAAATTTTTAACAAAAATGATTTTAACAATTTTATAATTACACAAACTCGAAGTCCTAAAGCTGTTACGATGAGAATTTGAGCATTTCAATTGACGACATATTTATCATCCAGATCTCAGTTTCATTCAAGAAGCCGAATTTAATGATTTTCTTTGAATTGAGCGACATCATGGGGAGGATGTGCCACCCAGATGTACAAATGAGTTAAATTAATTATTGGCTGATTTAACTTCATATGCCCTCCTAAATAGCCGTTAATGATGCTGGCAGTCGTGCAGATTAATCTACAGCACAAGAAGTGAGCTATAGACAAGGAAAACCTGGAGATATGTGTGGCCCAGGAACCTATCAAACTCAAATGCAACGTAACTCATTCTATGTAAAGGATATATGTATGTCAAGTTCAGCATTTATCTAATTGGGAAACAAAAATCTGATATTTGTCTGTGTTGTCAACTTAAGTCAGCAGAACTTAAAGTGGATAGGTTTGAGTCGAGAAAGAAGCTACATAATTTACGCCGCAATATGACCTAAAAACAGCTTCGACACTCAAAGCGATTGGACTCAATGGCCTCAATTATATCCGAAGGCAATATAATCATGTTAAGTGATAACAACGCTATATATGGCAGCTGCAAAATTAACGACAAATGGAGTATATTGATGGAGATATTGGGTGGAGATATTGGTGGATTCAGGGATGGAAAAATCGTGGAAGAATTAACATTTTTGTGAACAGTCAGATGCCACATCTGTCACTCAAAACTTATAGCATTAAATTTGACGTCTATCTTACACTAAATTACATAGATACTACAATAAAAACGAGCAGAATGATGAAGTAGCCAGAACATATGCGGAATCGGTCGTAATCTGTGGAACGCGCTTCAGACTATTGAATGTCGAATCTTCAGAAGGCATAGAAACACGTGTAATGTTGAAAAAAATAAATGAGGAATGCATTGTTCAACTCATGAACGGAGACTTGAACGAATTTCTAGGCTAATGGTAACGTTAACTGGTCAATCGATTATAGGTAAGCATGTAAGTAAACTTGACATATATTTCTATTCGATCTCCAATATCCTAGTACCTCTTTGTTAGTAACTGGTATTGATCTAGTATCTCCATCTAATGGACTAAGTACGAGAAAGAAAACTATTTGTCGTAAATCTTTACGGGAATTAGAACAGTCACATGTTTGGGAATTGATATACATATAAATTCTGATAGTTCTAAAAAAATAGTATCAAAGAATATCAAAAAATACCAGACGGGAGCTTTCACAAAGATGATATTTGAGTTTCGCGCAGTTATAATTTTATCGAACCCCACTGAGCTGACGAACTACTCCGACGTTTATCAATGAAAGAGGTAAATGGGTTATGATTCTCTGAAATTTCATATAGGAGTAATAAAAGATAAATATAAAATCGAAAAGTAAATGCATTTATTCGCATAGATGTAGAGTTCATCCATTAGCATTTACAACTTTTAAATATTTTTCAAAAGGGAACTTGCGAAAGGAGAACTATTAATGCTTGGATACATCTTTTAGTACATTTTTCGCATTTCTAAAATATGTATCCAATATTTTATATTGTTACCTTAATATTGAAAGGCCCTAACTCGTGTTTTTTTAAGTCGAGATTAAAAACAATTGATCGGAGAACCGCTATTGGAAAGATTAATAACATTATAACAGGAAAATATTCACTATTACCTCATTAAGGTAGCCGTGACCTATAAACAGAAACAAATTCAAAACACTAGATTACTACGGTTATCTACAACAATTTATCGTACTATGAATTAGTGCTAGGGTTCCTAATCTGGAAAAATTTTTGGGAAATTTCCGGGAATATTTTTTCAACCCAAACTAAATTTTTCCGGCACAATAGAAAAATTTTACTGGTTTTTGGATTAAGTTAGATTAGAAAATTGCCGGGAATTCCAGAGAATGGAAAAAGTTCGAGAAATTAGGAACCCTAGTTATTACTTATTGGCAGAATAGGCCAATAAGTGTAAATATGAATATTGAAATGACGAAGTGCATAATAGGACGCTTACAAACCTAAGTTTCATTTTCTGCGGAACATCCACCATTTGTAATTTAACAAATTAACACCATCATACGCAGAAAAGAGATTTGTATTTCTTCAATTCTTTCTTGGAAACATTCGAGAAATCTGTCACGTAATGTGTAAAAAATACATTAGTTATGTAGCATATAATTAAATAGCACCAGGTTCGATATATCCATCCTTTGGCAAGGAAACTCTTGCGATATAGTCGTCTATTTGGCGATCGTTGAAGTAAAAATATGAAGAGAATTTTCAAAAAGTACTATTTAATTTATATTTTCACATTTTACTGGAAAAACTGTATTGATATACATATATTCGGTTTTCATAAAAGTTTACAAATTCCCTCAAACTTTTGTTCAGTGTTAAGCATTCACTAAATTAGATTGAGATAAGAGAAACAAAAAAACATAAAAGATTCTGCTATACTGATGAAATGTATTGTTAGCTGTCATTTTGACAATTTACTGGCAACGAGAAACACAATAACTTAAGATGAACACACATTAACGCATTTATCTCAAAATGAGAAATTCAAAAAGGATTTCTTACCAAACAACTGATGAAAAACACAGCAACAAAACTTATCAAAGACTTACACGTATTAAGACTAGGGGGTAATGATTCCTTAACATAAATACATACATATGGATTCCTTTACCTTACTTCTCAGTTTGCTCTCCTAATGTTGTGTGTAAAATATTGAAGGATACATATTCGCATGATACGTAAATACAATTTATAAAAGCTCAGCACTTTTCTTCATGATATTTGTTAGAGAATAAAATACTGCTACTACTTGTGCAAGTTAAATCTACGACTAGTCAGACAAGTCAGTTGAAATAGTAGTAGTCGCATGTAGTGTAAATGTATATGAATAATATTTATGAGGATGAAATGCTCCCAATAGCGACATAAATATGTCCACACCATGAGGGTGTATACTTATTTTATACATGTACTCGTACCTCTATTTTGTATACATTTATTTATTCTTGGAGTTATTCGTACATATGTAAGAATATGAAGAAAAATTTAATTTTTTATAAAAATTATTCAATTTGTGAAATAACGTTTTCATTACTCTGCAGAAATGTAGTAGATGAACGAAAAGGGTCATTAGTTGATGTTGTGTCTTTGGTAGACAGTTTTCAATAGAAAAGTTTCTTTTGTAGATAGTTTTCTATAGAAAAGTCTCTTTTGTAGAGAGTTTTCTATAGAAAAGTGTCTTTTGTAGACAGTTTTCCATAGAAAAGTGTCTTTTGTAGACAGTTTTCCATAGAAAAGTGTCTTTTGTAGTCAGTTTTCTATAGAAAAGTGTCTTTTGTAGACAGTTTTCTATAGAAAAGTGTCTTTTGTAGACAGTTTTCTATAGAAAAGTGTCTTTTGTAGACAGTTTTCTATAGAAAAGTGTCTTTTGTAGACAGTTTTCTATAGAAAAGTGTCATTTGTAGACAGTTTTCTATAGAAAAGTGTCATTTGTAGACAGTTTTCTATAGAAAAGTGTCTTTTGTAGACAGTTTTCTATAGAAAAGTGTCTTTTGTAGACAGTTTTCTATAGAAAAGTGTCTTTTGTAGACAGTTTTCTATAGAAAAGTGCCTTTTGTAGACAGTTTTCTATAGAAAAGTGTCTTTAGTAGACAGTTTTCTATAGAAAAGTGTCTTTTGTAGACAGTTTTCTATAGAAGAGTGTCTTTTGTAGACAGTTTTCTATAGAAAAGTGTCTTTTGTAGACAGTTTTCTATAGAAAAGTGTCTTTTGTAGACAGTTTTCTATAGAAAAGTGTCTTTTGTAGACAGTTTTCTATAGAAAAGTGTCTTTTGTAGACAGTTTTCTATAGAAAAGTGTCTTTTGTAGACAGTTTTCTATAGAAAAGTGTCTTTTGTAGACAGTTTTCTATAGAAAAGTGTCTTTTGTAGACAGTTTTCTATAGAAAAGTGTCTTTTGTAGACAGTTTTCTATAGAAAAGTGTCTTTTGTAGACAGTTTTCTATAGAAAAGTGTCTTTTGTAGACAGTTTTCTATAGAAAAGTGTCTTTTGTAGACAGTTTTCTATAGAAAAGTGTCTTTTGTAGACAGTTTTCTATAGAAAAGTGTCTTTTGTAGACAGTTTTCTATAGAAAAGTGTCTTTTGTAGACAGTTTTCTATAGAAAAGTGTCTTTTGTAGACAGTTTTCTATAGAAAAGTGTCTTTTGTAGACAGTTTTCTATAGAAAAGTGTCTTTTGTAGACAGTTTTCTATAGAAAAGTGTCTTTTGTAGACAGTTTTCTATAGAAAAGTGTCTTTTGTAGACAGTTTTCTATAGAAAAGTGTCTTTTGTAGACAGTTTTCTATAGAAAAGTGTCTTTTGTAGACAGTTTTCTATAGAAAAGTGTCTTTTGTAGACAGTTTTCTATAGAAAAGTGTCTTTTGTAGACAGTTTTCTATAGAAAAGTGTCTTTTGTAGACAGTTTTCTATAGAAAAGTGTCTTTTGTAGACAGTTTTCTATAGAAAAGTGTCTTTTGTAGACAGTTTTCTATAGAAAAGTGTCTTTTGTAGACAGTTTTCTATAGAAAAGTGTCTTTTGTAGACAGTTTTCTATAGAAAAGTGTCTTTTGTAGACAGTTTTCTATAGAAAAGTGTCTTTTGTAGTCAGTTTTCTATAGAAAAGTGTCTTGTAGACAGTTTTCTATAGAAAAGTGTCTTTTGTAGACAGTTTTCTATAGAAAAGTGTCTTTTGTAGACAGTTTTCTATAGAAAAGTGTTTTTTGTAGACAGTTTTCTATAGAAAAAGTGACTTATTTAGACAGTTTACTATAGAAAAATGTCTTTTTAGACAGTTTACTATAGAAAAATGTCTTTTGTAGACAGTTTTCTATAGAAAAGTGTCTTTTGTAGACAGTTTTCTATAGAAAAGTGTCTTTTGTAGACAGTTTTCTATAGAAAAGTGTCTTTTGTAGACAGTTTTCTATAGAAAAGTGTCTTTTGTAGACAGTTTTCTATAGAAAAATGTCTTTTGTAGACAGTTTTCTATAGAAAAGTGTCTTTTGTAGACAGTTTTCTATAGAAAAGTGTCTTTTGTAGACAGTTTTCTATAGAAAAGTGTCTTTTGTAGACAGTTTTCTATAGAAAAGTGTCTTTTGTAGACAGTTTTCTATAGAAAAGTGTCTTTTGTAGACAGTTTTCTATAGAAAAGTGTCTTTTGTAGACAGTTTTCTATAGAAAAGTGTCTTTTGTAGACAGTTTTCTATAGAAAAGTGTCTTTTGTAGACAGTTTTCTATAGAAAAGTGTCATTTGTAGACAGTTTTCTATAGAAAAGTGTCATTTGTAGACAGTTTTCTATAGAAAAGTGTCTTTTGTAGACAGTTTTCTATAGAAAAGTGTCTTTTGTAGACAGTTTTCTATAGAAAAGTGTCTTTTGTAGACAGTTTTCTATAGAAAAGTGCCTTTTGTAGACAGTTTTCTATAGAAAAGTGTCTTTTGTAGACAGTTTTCTATAGAAAAGTGTCTTTTGTAGACAGTTTTCTATAGAAGAGTGTCTTTTGTAGACAGTTTTCTATAGAAAAGTGTCTTTTGTAGACAGTTTTCTATAGAAAAGTGTCTTTTGTAGACAGTTTTCTATAGAAAAGTGTCTTTTGTAGACAGTTTTCTATAGAAAAGTGTCTTTTGTAGACAGTTTTCTATAGAAAAGTGTCTTTTGTAGACAGTTTTCTATAGAAAAGTGTCTTTTGTAGACAGTTTTCTATAGAAAAGTGTCTTTTGTAGACAGTTTTCTATAGAAAAGTGTCTTTTGTAGACAGTTTTCTATAGAAAAGTGTCTTTTGTAGACAGTTTTCTATAGAAAAGTGTCTTTTGTAGACAGTTTTCTATAGAAAAGTGTCTTTTGTAGACAGTTTTCTATAGAAAAGTGTCTTTTGTAGACAGTTTTCTATAGAAAAGTGTCTTTTGTAGACAGTTTTCTATAGAAAAGTGTCTTTTGTAGACAGTTTTCTATAGAAAAGTGTCTTTTGTAGACAGTTTTCTATAGAAAAGTGTCTTTTGTAGACAGTTTTCTATAGAAAAGTGTCTTTTGTAGACAGTTTTCTATAGAAAAGTGTCTTTTGTAGACAGTTTTCTATAGAAAAGTGTCTTTTGTAGACAGTTTTCTATAGAAAAGTGTCTTTTGTAGACAGTTTTCTATAGAAAAGTGTCTTTTGTAGACAGTTTTCTATAGAAAAGTGTCTTTTGTAGACAGTTTTCTATAGAAAAGTGTTTTTTGTAGACAGTTTTCTATAGAAAAAGTGACTTATTTAGACAGTTTTCTATAGAAAAGTGTCATTTGTAGACAGTTTTCTATAGAAAAGTGTCATTTGTAGACAGTTTTCTATAGAAAAGTGTCTTTTGTAGACAGTTTTCTATAGAAAAGTGTCTTTTGTAGACAGTTTTCTATAGAAAAGTGTCTTTTGTAGACAGTTTTCTATAGAAAAGTGTCTTTTGTAGACAGTTTTCTATAGAAAAGTGTCTTTTGTAGACAGTTTTCTATAGAAAAGTGTCTTTTGTAGACAGTTTTCTATAGAAAAGTGTCTTTTGTAGACAGTTTTCTATAGAAAAGTGTCTTTTGTAGACAGTTTTCTATAGAAAAGTGTCTTTTGTAGACAGTTTTCTATAGAAAAGTGTCTTTTGTAGACAGTTTTCTATAGAAAAGTGTCTTTTGTAGACAGTTTTCTATAGAAAAGTGTCTTTTGTAGACAGTTTTCTATAGAAAAGTGTCTTTTGTAGACAGTTTTCTATAGAAAAGTGTCATTTGTAGACAGTTTTCTATAGAAAAGTGTCATTTGTAGACAGTTTTCTATAGAAAAGTGTCTTTTGTAGACAGTTTTCTATAGAAAAGTGTCTTTTGTAGACAGTTTTCTATAGAAAAGTGTCTTTTGTAGACAGTTTTCTATAGAAAAGTGCCTTTTGTAGACAGTTTTCTATAGAAAAGTGTCTTTTGTAGACAGTTTTCTATAGAAAAGTGTCTTTTGTAGACAGTTTTCTATAGAAGAGTGTCTTTTGTAGACAGTTTTCTATAGAAAAGTGTCTTTTGTAGACAGTTTTCTATAGAAAAGTGTCTTTTGTAGACAGTTTTCTATAGAAAAGTGTCTTTTGTAGACAGTTTTCTATAGAAAAGTGTCTTTTGTAGACAGTTTTCTATAGAAAAGTGTCTTTTGTAGACAGTTTTCTATAGAAAAGTGTCTTTTGTAGACAGTTTTCTATAGAAAAGTGTCTTTTGTAGACAGTTTTCTATAGAAAAGTGTCTTTTGTAGACAGTTTTCTATAGAAAAGTGTCTTTTGTAGACAGTTTTCTATAGAAAAGTGTCTTTTGTAGACAGTTTTCTATAGAAAAGTGTCTTTTGTAGACAGTTTTCTATAGAAAAGTGTCTTTTGTAGACAGTTTTCTATAGAAAAGTGTCTTTTGTAGACAGTTTTCTATAGAAAAGTGTCTTTTGTAGACAGTTTTCTATAGAAAAGTGTCTTTTGTAGACAGTTTTCTATAGAAAAGTGTCTTTTGTAGACAGTTTTCTATAGAAAAGTGTCTTTTGTAGACAGTTTTCTATAGAAAAGTGTCTTTTGTAGACAGTTTTCTATAGAAAAGTGTCTTTTGTAGACAGTTTTCTATAGAAAAGTGTCTTTTGTAGACAGTTTTCTATAGAAAAGTGTCTTTTGTAGACAGTTTTCTATAGAAAAGTGTCTTTTGTAGACAGTTTTCTATAGAAAAGTGTTTTTTGTAGACAGTTTTCTATAGAAAAAGTGACTTATTTAGACAGTTTACTATAGAAAAATGTCTTTTTAGACAGACACTTTTCTATAGAAAAGTGTCTTTTGTAGACAGTTTTCTATAGAAAAGTGTCTTTTGTAGACAGTTTTCTATAGAAAAGTGTCTTTTGTAGACAGTTTTCTATAGAAAAGTGTCTTTTGTAGACAGTTTTCTATAGAAAAGTGTCTTTTGTAGACAGTTTTCTATAGAAAAGTGTCTTTTGTAGACAGTTTTCTATAGAAAAGTGTCTTTTGTAGACAGTTTTCTATAGAAAAGTGTCTTTTGTAGACAGTTTTCTATAGAAAAGTGTCTTTTGTAGACAGTTTTCTATAGAAAAGTGTCTTTTGTAGACAGTTTTCTATAGAAAAGTGTCTTTTGTAGACAGTTTTCTATAGAAAAGTGTCTTTTGTAGACAGTTTTCTATAGAAAAGTGTCTTTTGTAGACAGTTTTCTATAGAAAAGTGTCTTTTGTAGACAGTTTTCTATAGAAAAGTGTCTTTTGTAGACAGTTTTCTATAGAAAAGTGTCTTTTGTAGACAGTTTTCTATAGAAAAGTGTCTTTTGTAGACAGTTTTCTATAGAAAAGTGTCTTTTGTAGACAGTTTTCTATAGAAAAGTGTCTTTTGTAGACAGTTTTCTATAGAAAAGTGTCTTTTGTAGACAGTTTTCTATAGAAAAGTGTCTTTTGTAGTCAGTTTTCTATAGAAAAGTGTCTTGTAGACAGTTTTCTATAGAAAAGTGTCTTTTGTAGACAGTTTTCTATAGAAAAGTGTCTTTTGTAGACAGTTTTCTATAGAAAAGTGTTTTTTGTAGACAGTTTTCTATAGAAAAAGTGACTTATTTAGACAGTTTACTATAGAAAAATGTCTTTTTAGACAGTTTACTATAGAAAAATGTCTTTTGTAGACAGTTTTCTATAGAAAAGTGTCTTTTGTAGACAGTTTTCTATAGAAAAGTGTCTTTTGTAGACAGTTTTCTATAGAAAAGTGTCTTTTGTAGACAGTTTTCTATAGAAAAGTGTCTTTTGTAGACAGTTTTCTATAGAAAAATGTCTTTTGTAGACAGTTTTCTATAGAAAAGTGTCTTTTGTAGACAGTTTTCTATAGAAAAGTGTCTTTTGTAGACAGTTTTCTATAGAAAAGTGTCTTTTGTAGACAGTTTTCTATAGAAAAGTGTCTTTTGTAGACAGTTTTCTATAGAAAAGTGTCTTTTGTAGACAGTTTTCTATAGAAAAGTGTCTTTTGTAGACAGTTTTCTATAGAAAAGTGTCTTTTGTAGACAGTTTTCTATAGAAAAGTGTCTTTTGTAGACAGTTTTCTATAGAAAAGTGTCTTTTGTAGACAGTTTTCTATAGAAAAGTGTCATTTGTAGACAGTTTTCTATAGAAAAGTGTCATTTGTAGACAGTTTTCTATAGAAAAGTGTCTTTTGTAGACAGTTTTCTATAGAAAAGTGTCTTTTGTAGACAGTTTTCTATAGAAAAGTGTCTTTTGTAGACAGTTTTCTATAGAAAAGTGCCTTTTGTAGACAGTTTTCTATAGAAAAGTGTCTTTTGTAGACAGTTTTCTATAGAAAAGTGTCTTTTGTAGACAGTTTTCTATAGAAGAGTGTCTTTTGTAGACAGTTTTCTATAGAAGAGTGTCTTTTGTAGACAGTTTTCTATAGAAAAGTGTCTTTTGTAGACAGTTTTCTATAGAAAAGTGTCTTTTGTAGACAGTTTTCTATAGAAAAGTGTCTTTTGTAGACAGTTTTCTATAGAAAAGTGTCTTTTGTAGACAGTTTTCTATAGAAAAGTGTCTTTTGTAGACAGTTTTCTATAGAAAAGTGTCTTTTGTAGACAGTTTTCTATAGAAAAGTGTCTTTTGTAGACAGTTTTCTATAGAAAAGTGTCTTTTGTAGACAGTTTTCTATAGAAAAGTGTCTTTTGTAGACAGTTTTCTATAGAAAAGTGTCTTTTGTAGACAGTTTTCTATAGAAAAGTGTCTTTTGTAGACAGTTTTCTATAGAAAAGTGTCTTTTGTAGACAGTTTTCTATAGAAAAGTGTCTTTTGTAGACAGTTTTCTATAGAAAAGTGTCTTTTGTAGACAGTTTTCTATAGAAAAGTGTCTTTTGTAGACAGTTTTCTATAGAAAAGTGTCTTTTGTAGACAGTTTTCTATAGAAAAGTGTCTTTTGTAGACAGTTTTCTATAGAAAAGTGTCTTTTGTAGACAGTTTTCTATAGAAAAGTGTCTTTTGTAGACAGTTTTCTATAGAAAAGTGTCTTTTGTAGACAGTTTTCTATAGAAAAGTGTCTTTTGTAGACAGTTTTCTATAGAAAAGTGTTTTTTGTAGACAGTTTTCTATAGAAAAAGTGACTTATTTAGACAGTTTACTATAGAAAAATGTCTTTTTAGACAGACACTTTTCTATAGAAAAGTGTCTTTTGTAGACAGTTTTCTATAGAAAAGTGTCTTTTGTAGACAGTTTTCTATAGAAAAGTGTCTTTTGTAGACAGTTTTCTATAGAAAAGTGTCTTTTGTAGACAGTTTTCTATAGAAAAGTGTCTTTTGTAGACAGTTTTCTATAGAAAAGTGTCTTTTGTAGACAGTTTTCTATAGAAAAGTGTCTTTTGTAGACAGTTTTCTATAGAAAAGTGTCTTTTGTAGACAGTTTTCTATAGAAAAGTGTCTTTTGTAGACAGTTTTCTATAGAAAAGTGTCTTTTGTAGACAGTTTTCTATAGAAAAGTGTCTTTTGTAGACAGTTTTCTATAGAAAAGTGTCTTTTGTAGACAGTTTTCTATAGAAAAGTGTCTTTTGTAGACAGTTTTCTATAGAAAAGTGTCTTTTGTAGACAGTTTTCTATAGAAAAGTGTCTTTTGTAGACAGTTTTCTATAGAAAAGTGTCTTTTGTAGACAGTTTTCTATAGAAAAGTGTCTTTTGTAGACAGTTTTCTATAGAAAAGTGTCTTTTGTAGACAGTTTTCTATAGAAAAGTGTCTTTTGTAGACAGTTTTCTATAGAAAAGTGTCTTTTGTAGACAGTTTTCTATAGAAAAGTGTCTTTTGTAGACAGTTTTCTATAGAAAAGTGTCTTTTGTAGACAGTTTTCTATAGAAAAGTGTCTTTTGTAGACAGTTTTCTATAGAAAAGTGTCTTTTGTAGACAGTTTTCTATAGAAAAGTGTCTTTTGTAGACAGTTTTCTATAGAAAAGTGTCTTTTGTAGACAGTTTTCTATAGAAAAGTGTCTTTTGTAGACAGTTTTCTATAGAAAAGTGTCTTTTGTAGACAGTTTTCTATAGAAAAGTGTCTTTTGTAGACAGTTTTCTATAGAAAAGTGTCTTTTGTAGACAGTTTTCTATAGAAAAGTGTCTTTTGTAGACAGTTTTCTATAGAAAAGTGTCTTTTGTAGACAGTTTTCTATAGAAAAGTGTCTTTTGTAGACAGTTTTCTATAGAAAAGTGTCTTTTGTAGACAGTTTTCTATAGAAAAGTGTCTTTTGTAGACAGTTTTCTATAGAAAAGTGTCTTTTGTAGACAGTTTTCTATAGAAAAGTGTCTTTTGTAGACAGTTTTCTATAGAAAAGTGTCTTTTGTAGACAGTTTTCTATAGAAAAGTGTTTTTTGTAGACAGTTTTCTATAGAAAAAGTGACTTATTTAGACAGTTTACTATAGAAAAATGTCTTTTTAGACAGTTTACTATAGAAAAATGTCTTTTGTAGACAGTTTTCTATAGAAAAGTGTCTTTTGTAGACAGTTTTCTATAGAAAAGTGTCTTTTGTAGACAGTTTTCTATAGAAAAGTGTCTTTTGTAGACAGTTTTCTATAGAAAATTGTCTTTTGTAGACAGTTTTCTATAGAAAAGTGTCTTTTGTAGACAGTTTTCTATAGAAAAGTGTCTTTTGTAGACAGTTTTCTATAGAAAAGTGTCTTTTGTAGACAGTTTTCTATAGAAAAGTGTCTTTTGTAGACAGTTTTCTATAGAAAAGTGTCTTTTGTAGACAGTTTTCTATAGAAAAGTGTCTTTTGTAGACAGTTTTCTATAGAAAAGTGTCTTTTGTAGACAGTTTTCTATAGAAAAGTGTCTTTTGTAGACAGTTTTCTATAGAAAAGTGTCTTTTGTAGACAGTTTTCTATAGAAAAGTGTCTTTTGTAGACAGTTTTCTATAGAAAAGTGTCTTTTGTAGACAGTTTTCTATAGAAAATTTTCTATAGAAAAGTGTCTTTTGTAGACAGTTTTCTATAGAAAAGTGTCTTTTGTAGACAGTTTTCTATAGAAAAGTGTCTTTTGTAGACAGTTTTCTATAGAAAAGTGTCTTTTGTAGACAGTTTTCTATAGAAAAGTGTCTTTTGTAGACAGTTTTCTATAGAAAAGTGTCTTTTGTAGACAGTTTTCTATAGAAAAGTGTCTTTTGTAGACAGTTTTCTATAGAAAAGTGTCTTTTGTAGACAGTTTTCTATAGAAAAGTGTCTTTTGTAGACAGTTTTCTATAGAAAAGTGTCTTTTGTAGACAGTTTTCTATAGAAAAGTGTCTTTTGTAGACAGTTTTCTATAGAAAAGTGTCTTTTGTAGACAGTTTTCTATAGAAAAGTGTCTTTTGTAGACAGTTTTCTATAGAAAAGTGTCTTTTGTAGACAGTTTTCTATAGAAAAGTGTCTTTTGTAGACAGTTTTCTATAGAAAAGTGTCTTTTGTAGACAGTTTTCTATAGAAAAGTGTCTTTTGTAGACAGTTTTCTATAGAAAAGTGTCTTTTGTAGACAGTTTTCTATAGAAAAGTGTCTTTTGTAGACAGTTTTCTATAGAAAAGTGTCTTTTGTAGACAGTTTTCTATAGAAAAGTGTCTTTTGTAGACAGTTTTCTATAGAAAAGTGTCTTTTGTAGACAGTTTTCTATAGAAAAGTGTCTTTTGTAGACAGTTTTCTATAGAAAAGTGTCTTTTGTAGACAGTTTTAGTAGCTGATTACTGCTCTTAAGCTTTGTTAAACTAGGCTCTCGATTTAAGTAATAAAAACAAGTTCTAAGGATGTAAGGATTTATGAACATTAGTATTTATTATTCCTTAAAATATTACTATTATTTACTACATCTAAGAAACCTTCTGATTACCTACATTCTATAAATCAAACTCAATCTCTGCATGAAAACTTCTTTAACTCCTATTTGCCATTACAGAAACTTTGCTAAATCTTAAAATAAACATAAATTCTTCGGCAATACCCCCATACAGAAATATAAAAAAAAATAAGAAAAATAAACGAAAAGAAATACTGATAAAATTTTATTGGCGAGTTATTTCGTAGTTTCCAATACTTTTAGATTTCGTAATGGCATTGGAACATACTTACTCGTACATACATATTATACAGAAAAGTAAAGAAAGTCGTCAAATGTACATCAATGCCAATAAATTGTGTAACTGCCATACGTTATCTAATGTCCTGGCAATTCTGTATATTCAGCCCTCATGCTCATTTTATTTGATTTAAACTAATTTATGTCCTTAACTACATCTAAACTGTAGTAGTAGGACGGAGACGACAACGACGACGTTTGTATACCATTTCAGCTATAAAACTATCATGTTTTTAGTTTGTTCCAAGAAATATGTATACCAAACCGAACGAGTGTTTATATGTTTATGTAGGAGTATAAATAAATGTTCCTTATGATATTCGTCGTACTCGTCCTTTACTTTCTATCTGCTATTTTATTATTATTATCATTATTTTCTGTAACTTTTGTTTAGCATGTTCGTCTTCCGTCTTTTTCTCTGGCCGCCTGCTACTTGCTGAGAACATAAGTTTTCTTTTCTTAGTCCTTTAGCTTTAGTTGTTCCCTGGTCGTCCTTTTAGCACTATAGCAGTGGTAGTAGTAGTAGTTGTAGTGCATAGTTTGACTAGCAATAATGTCCTTTGATGGCTGCTGATTGTATTTGTGTAATATTTCACACAGAGTTTCATGTTGTTCGTAAGTTTATAATGTTTGTGTACGAGGGTTATTTAATGAATAATTTGGAAGAAAAATGTATTAGTTATTTAAAGCATACATAGAAAATATGACATAGATTTTTAAAATTTTTTTAAATCGGTTCAAATATCGTCTGCTTGATTCTGTATAATGGCCTATTCCTTAAAATACTGTTTCGTTTTTACCTTTTAAAACAGTTATTTCCTATAAATAAACCGGATACTTTTGATTGTAAATAAAAGCTGTTTAGTAGTTTAAAATTTGTAACAACTCTTCATTTATTCAATTATACACTACAACAGTTTAAATAGTCATTATCAGTTGAAGTTAACTCTAACAGCACCTATGATAAACTCACTAACTACTGCAATCGCAGTCACTATTTATACACACTGCCATTTTCATTCGAGTAGCCTAGATTTTTATTGACGGTCAAAACTAGTATATTCGAATTCTACAACTTTCGAAGTTAATGTTAGCAGCTTAAACATGCGTCATAAAAAACTAAAACATAAACCGTTTAATATAAAAATAAGTAGATTTATTCAAATATTGTATAATTTTACCTTTGATCTTCACGATTTAAGGGTTAACGTTTCCGATTTTAGTAAAAGTTTCAGAGTATATTTAGGATTATCTGGACTATAATATTCTCAATAAGTCTTGCTTAAAATTCATAAGAGTAAGGAAATAGAGCTCATTCGCCTAAAAGATGCCAAATAATTGGAATTTCTCGAAAATTTCAAAATTTAAATCGAAGGTATGGAAAAACTGTAAGAAATATTTTCATAATATTTTCACATTTTATTCCCTACTATATTCTTAATAAATCCCAATGAGATGATCAAAAAATTTTGAAATTTGTTTAACAAAATTTTTAAAAATTTGAAAATAGAGTTTTTTTAATTTTTTGTTCATATCTAAGAATAGGTTAACGGTATCCTACGAAGACAAAAACTCATGCACAAGTAAATATGGACATATTTTAAGTAAAAATGAGCTTTTATTTTAATATTTATCAAAATATGTTAAATTTGTTGGTACCTTTCTTGTTCCAGTTGCCTGAGAGACGTTAATGGCCTGGCAAATTTTTAATAACTTTAACATTTTTTGACCAATTTCTGTTTTTTATGTCTCATTAGAACGACAATTGTGTACACATTTCTATTCTATTAAATTAAATTGGAAAAGTAATTTTTTAATGTCAAAATTCTTACAAAAACTAAAAAAAATTCATTTTTTCCCCTTGTAAATGCATCTCAAAACTTGAGAGGGCTTGCGGCACGTCTTAACCCCAACCGATTTACCTAAAATTTTTTCACGATGATTTTTTTAATAATGTTCACCAAACTGGGGGGGTGAGAATGGCCAAAATCCAACTTTCGTTTATTAAGGGCCACCCTAGTCTACATACGCTTAAAATCGGATATGTCCTGGGATACCTTTCCTGTGTTCTTTAATTATTTTTTTACAAGAGCCCAATAAATTGATATTATTGTTTGAATACCCCTCAATGGCTTTTTTCAAAGCACAGTAGGGCAGAATCGAAATTTTTTGGCATTTCTAAACGGCTGGTCCGATCAGAATAAAATTTGACTTGGACGTAGCCAAGAAGAATTCGAATTTAAGTTATTAAAATGTAAATATTAAATCCAGAGGCGGCGATATGGGGGCTCAAAATAGGGTACCTTCGACATGTAAAATTTTTAAAAACGTGCCATTTTTTTGTTTCCCATTTAATATTTTTGGAAAGCGCCCGGCTAGTTCTTCATGGTTGCGTGTGCTATTTATCTCTTACAATTTACGAGTTTTTAGCATTTCAAAATTTAAATTTTAAAATTTTGCCACACCTTGGTCTGCTTTTTTAAAAATATAGGGAATTAGTTTTTGTTATTTAGACAACTAAATTATCAATAATATACAAACAATTTCAGAGCAATAGCAATTATGAATCCCAAAATAAACGATTTTCAATTTAAAAATTCAAAAAAATAGTAGATTTATTCTGTTTTTTGGGCGAAAAGGTGACTTTACTCTTTTCTATTAAAAAAATAACTTTCTTTAAGAACATATAACAATTTTATGTTTTTATGTAAGGTATCTTTACGGAAAATATTTTGACATACAAAACGTGTCCTATTATTTGACTATGTCGTCCCTACACCCTTCAAAATTTAAAATTTTGTTCTAAAATCCCAAAGCCGGAATCAAAAAACGGAAAGTAGCTTTGGAAACATTGATGTGTTCCCTATTTAAACCCAAAGTATTTTCCCAGCCCCAAAAGAAAAGTGGACCTTATGGGCAAAATTGTAAAAAAAATACCATTTTTGGATTTTCGCTCCAATTTTTAGGAATTGCGGGATTCCCAATCTCTGCGAGTTGTTAAGTTTTCCCTTTGTGCATTTTTCAAAAATATCTATAACTTTTGAGAATTGAAAAATTCATGGAATACTTTTTTGAAAAATTCAAAAATGCTATTTATTGAATTTTTTCAAATATACAAATTTTTGCAATTGAAATTAAATCTTTATTTATGAATAGTTTTTAATGAAATTTTACAGTTATATAAATTTTTGTATTGAAAATGAAAAACTAAAAACAAATTTTGAAATTTATAATCTGATATCCCGGAATTCCCAAAAATTTGTTGGAATATCCCAAAAATGGGATTATTTTTTTTTTAATTTTTTGCATATAATATCCATACCAGGAGCTGGGTTATCGGAACCCTCTACAAAATAATTAAGAACATATTGGGCCATCTAAAATGAGTTACTATATTTTGATATCAAATATGCGATTTGAGAATCTTTGCCCTAAATTTGAATTATACATAAAAAAATGGGCGTTTTTGAATGAACCTGGTACCCATGGTATCACAAATTTTAAAATTAGTTTTCATATAAAATATTTAGTTGAAAGTCAGCTTTTCAGAAAGTATAAATTTTGTATATATCTTCTTAGAAATTTGTTAGATAGCTCGAAAAGAAGAAAACTGCTCTTTTTCCAAAAAACTAGGGAAAAATCTAATTTTTAAAATTTTTTCAATTCTAATATATGATTTTTAAACAATTCATTTTCTGTTTAACAAATACATTTGTTCTTAGTTCAATAAAATAAAAACGGAGAAAATCGGGAGTTATATGGATCCGATATAATCCTAAAATTGTAGTAGGGTGGGCTAAAAATTTTATTTTAAAAATCTCCTAAGCTATAAGAAACAATTAATAGCTACGATGTTTTTTATAGTGCTCGATAAAGAGATTCCATATATGTAATTTTTTTTTAAATCTGATCTTAAACGAAGGAATAGTGCCGTTGTCAAAATGTTACATACTCGAGGTGTCCTACTTTGTTGACCCCTGGACGCGCATCTGTTGAGTCCATGAGGTCCAAGCTCCAGACTTAAACTCAACAACACTTCGTCTTTGCTTATGTCAAATTTCATTGAAATCGGACTAAGCATCTAGAATTTACAGATTTAATTTACAGATACTTAAGCCAAAAATGCAAAGACACGAGCAGTAACCAAAAAAACAACAAAAACACAAACGAATGCTTAGGAGCCGATAGTACAAGAAATAATGAGAAGCGCATAGTAAGCAATCTTTAACATAAATAAAGCTTGTAGGGAATTTTTCAATAGGAGTGATTTGCACAGAAGTATTTTAAACCATAATAAACACTAAGTTATGACATATTATATATCATTGGAAAGGTAAAGATGTCTAGTTTTTGTATAATATAGACTAATACCACCCTCGCATGTGTCAGTGAGTGAGTGAATAAGTATGTCTACATGTTTGTATGTGTGAGTATTTAGTTGCATTTGGTATCAGTAATATTTTATTGCATTAAATTACATTGACTTATAAGAATGGCAGACGGCAACCACTATTTTCATAAATTTATTACCATTTTTGTTAGTTTCAGTCTTGTGTTTTTTTGGGCAACTTACAAGAAACCAAAAGCAAACTGAACAAAAAGATATTTGAACATGTCATTAAGAGAAAATAATTATGGTTCATTGTGTTTAGTAAATGTTATAATTGTATGAAACGAGTGCGACCCAGAAATATGGGTGTGATGATGATGATGATGGTGAATGAAACATGTCGTTTGGGGAATAGAAGAAAGAAAATTTTTATAAGCAATTGCTGCGAATATAACTCAGTGTTGAGTTGTAATTTATGTGATTGAATGAATGGTTTAATTTTAGGAAATTTTTAACAATTCAGTCAATGAACTTTTAAGTTATAGAAGAAGATTATCGATTTTATTACGTTCAGGGTCCAGTAAGTGAGGCTAGAAACATTCTTTAAACTCTCAGACATAATTCACTTGTGTTCCAACAAACAATTTAAACATTATTTTTATAAATAAATAAATTTTCTTATTAAAGTAGCTTTAGCTTTTTTCATTAATTTAATTTGCTGACGTGTATCTGATGAAATGATGATCTCAAACATATCTACATGTGTTTATGTTTTAAAATATTCATTTTTAAAAAAATCTTTGAAATGTCACATCAGTCATAAATCTTTCAAATATTTATTTTATTTATTTCTGATCATTGTTTTATTACTTTAAAGATTATATTGTATGTATATATTTAACAAGTTCAAATAAAGAAACTCACATAAATAAACGATACATATTAAACCCACTCATCTATCATTTGAATGCGAAAGAGTGAAAAATATAATAATTTTTAAGAATTTATTAAACACAAACGAATGACAACACGACAAGTGACAACAAATGCAACATTGACAGGCAAAGGCAAAAGATAATAACAACAACATCAACGGACATGTTTAAAAAAAAAACGGCAGCAGCAGCAACAAAATGACAAAGTAACAAAATAGAAAATGCTACTTTACAACAGACAAATCAAACAAATAAGTAAATCCATACATAAAATAATAAAAAGAATCAAGTGAGTTTAATCTAGAATGGGTAGTAGAGAATTCCAAGAGTTCCCTACTAGAGGCATAAGATTTAGCAAAATATTTTCTGAGAAACACATTCAAAACTTGCAAAAATTTGCAAATTTTGAATTGAATCTAGATCTGTTTTGATCTATGACTACTTATGATCCAGATATCTTTGAATACAAACTACTTTAATATGAAAATATCGGATTCTAAATAGAAAATCGTAAAAATACCAAACTGGAAGGTTTTTCATTCTGAAAAAATTTAACGTTAAACGGCTGGGGCGTGTCGCAAGCCCGCTGAAGTTTTGACATCTCATTAGAACGACAATTAAGTACACATTTTTTAATTGCTAAATTTTTACAAATACTGAAAAAAATAAATTTTTCCACTTACAAATGCACTTCGAAACTTCTGCGAGTTTGCGACACGTCTTAACCCCAACCGATTTATCTGAAATTGTTTCAGGATAAAATATTCACCAAACTGGGGGGAATAGAGAAAAGAATCTGCAAAAAATCCGCCTTATAGTTAAGGGCCACCCTAGTGCGCACGCTGTTATAAGCTTCTAAATTGTCTCAGCTGCGCAAAGAATTTAAAAACAATAATCTTCTAGTGCGATTGCTGAAATTAGATGACTTGACTCTGGCGAAATGAGGACAACTGAGGGTCTCAAACTGCTGTTTTCTGGAAAATCCAATGGTTCAAAACTGCATAGAAATTTTTCTCTCAAAGGAAGCACAGGACGCTCTAATCAAATGGAAGACTCTTTCTGATAGAATAATCTCAATCAGATTAAGATCACGTGGCAGGAAAATATCAATCATCCAATGTTATGCACCGAACGAAGTTGCTGAGCCTGCTGCAAGGGAGTACTAGCTGAACCCGGTCCGCGTTGCTGGCCCTTACAATAATTCTGTTTTATATTGCATCTCGATTTGAATATACAGTGTCGGACAAAAAAAAGCACGGACTCCCCCGACCTGACATCGCACCCGAAACACTGAGGTGTTCATTTGACAAATTTGTAGCAGATATCTATAAGTACAGTGGCATGATATGCCCTTAAAAAAAAGAAACGGATGTATTTAAGGCAAATGGGATATTATATTTATGAATTCATCTTAAGGTCAGTGGATATACGTTTCTTTTTTTTTATTTACTCGGGAACAAACCACATACAAAACATGAATTTTCCAAATGTAAGCCAGCAATAGTCAACGATTGGCCTTATGCTTTGTCGTTGGAAATCTTTGGTATACGTGAAATCATTACGTCTTCGCATTTTAAATTTGGTGAACATTTTTTTTAGTGGTGACATCGCAGTTAGTGGTGACATCAAGATTACAAGTGTCCTGCCATCAATCGTGGAGACATTACAATCGTTATGGGTGTCTTCAATACTCAACTTGGCTGTGCTAATAATGGATACGAACTAGTAATAGGGCATCATGGTTGTGGTTGTGATGTGTTTAAATAACAACCATGTATACAAGGTCACGTGGGTTTCTCCTGATCATAGAACCCAGAACCAAATAGACCACTTTGGCATTAGAAAGACGTGGCGAGGATATTTGCTGGTTGTACGGAACAATCGTTATTGTTTGATATTAAGAAAGTACAATAACCTACGATTTGCGAGAATTTCGTTGAGACATTGCATAACTCTAAAATGTTATACCCTGTCATCCAGCGATTTTGGGCTAAGGAAGCTCTTCCTGAAGACATCAAAAAGGGCATTATAATTAATCTCACCAAAAAAGAGGATTTATCCAAATGTAAAAATTGGCGGGCGTTTACACTTCTTTGCATGACTAATATATTATGTGCTCATATGATTGGTAAACGTCTTATGAATGCTCTTGACACCCATGTAAGAAGGGAAAAATCCGGTTTTCATCCCCATCGATCATGCATAGATCATGTCAACACAGTACGCATAATAGTCGAGCAATTTGCTGAATGGCGTTCACTGCTTTATAGATTTTGAAAAAGTGTTTGATCCGAGCTATTTTGAACGCACTCGAGTTTAAGGGAGTGCCGCACAAAATCATAACGTTAATTAGGGCAATGTATCAAGGTGAAAGCTGTCGTATCAACTACGATCGAACCTTTAGTAATAGGGTTACAGTGTTAAAAGAAAATATCAGTGTTTATTGGAATCAACGCGATTCCAATAAACACTGGTATTTCATACGGTCTTCAAGGAATGCTGGATGACTTGAATTATGCGGATGACATTTGACTATTCGCTCATAAAAGTTCCCATATGACATCTAAGCTGCAAGAATTGTGCAATATGGCAGCCGAATGCAGGCTGACGATCAGTAACCTCCTTTACATATCTCGGGAGTATTATCTCCAGTTTTAGCGGTTCCAGTGAAGATATAAAGTTAAGTTTATGTAAAGCTAAGGCTAAGTTCCCCAACAGATCCATGTGAAATGTCTTGGTATCCATCTTGTTCGACGTTTAACCATATTGAAGCCAAGGTTACACAAATAAAATTTAAGTCAGTTCAATTGTACTGGTTAATTGGCCCACGGTCTGCTCTATACTTGGAATACAAAGTGCTTTTGTACAAAACAATTATAAAACCGACATGGCTATATGGCATTCAGCTATGGGGAACAGCCTCCTCATCTAACGTTGAAAAATTGCAAAGAAAGCAGTCAGCACTGCTAAGGACAGTAATATCCATAGGCATATCAATGTCCCCATAATACGTGAGGAGATCAAACTCTCCAGTTTGAACTACATTTAAAAACTAATGGATCATACAAATCCCCTTGCCAGGGAGTTGCTGTCATTTGAGTGATTGGAAATACTGGATTTGGCCAGATAATCATTTTAGCGAGCACTCATGTTGGAAATCGCAGCTGCAATAACAACTTTAGTTTTAGTATAGGTTAAGATTTTAATAATTATTGTAAATTTCTCAAAAGAAAGATTCAATGAAGAAAAAGATAAAAAGAAAATATCCAGAGACCGCGAACTGCAAACAATGCAAGCTTTTGTGAATCGTTGTCCGGCCTAACATCATCACAAACAATGAGTTGTGGGAACGGACTTGGCACACAGACACCGATGCGTATAGAAATTACGCAAACCACAAGATATCGAGTGGACACCTCAAGTAAATCGAGGGAGGGGTTGTCCATCCAAAACCTTGCGCAGACTAGTGGAGATGGAAGCTAGTGTATACTGGAGCGAAATCAAACGACACACCCAGATGGAAAACCTTTGTTGAGACCGTATGCTCCTATATGGCTATACTGGAAAATATATATAAAGAGAGCTATAGAGAAGAAAATCTACTTCTCTATTTCAGAGAGTAGTGGTATATTGTCTAGGTTACGAGCTATGCTGATGATTTGATTTGCGATCATTAAATCTATTGAGTTAATTCTAGTAGACATTTAGACCTGAAAAGTCGAAAGTCTTTTATCAAGTATCTGTCTCTTCGTTTTGAATTGGATTTTCACTACCTAATATAGACTTTAGAATGTCCAGATGAGGAACGACCTCAACTTCACCAATAAATCGGGCAATAAAGCACATGTTGTTTAATAAATCAAAAGCCTTGTCCGAAACATTATTTGTAAAATAAAAAGTGATCATTTGCACTTGGAGTGATTATGAAATGGCTTGATGGATGCTTATCTTGACATTGACATTGTCTGATCATCATCGTTCTTGTTTATGACGTGGGTATTAAGAGGTAGTGATACTTGATTTATACAAAAGGTTTCGGTATACAAAAACCACATTGTAAATATATGTACGAACGACATGTCTAATTGCTAGGTAGCGTTTCCAAACGATTTATACCAGAAAATGTGGACGCTGTTATGGCGACGACATCAGAGAGCCGTGCGAAATTGCCCAGATTTGAGAGCAAAAAAGATTTAAAAAACAATAATATAACAAAAATTGAAAATTAACCTTAATGGCACTTGTGGTTAAAATGACCCCACTATTGAAATTGCCACGGTTTTTTATGATTTTAAAAGTTTGGGGTCATTTTAACCCCAAGTGCCATTTAAGGGTTAATTTCCATTTTTGTTATCTTAAAATTAGAAATTCCAAATATTGAAAAATTTGACCTTTGACCTTCACGACTTAAGGTTTAAAGTTTTCCAATTTTAATAAAATTTTCAGTTTATTAAGGGCCACCATAGTGTGCCAATAGCATGGGTGGGTCGGCCCTCCAAAGTTAGTGTGGGTCGGTCATACATTTAGACACGATTGGGGCACTTTAAATGAGTAAAAGTGGAATTTTTCAAAATTTGAACTTTGGGTCAAAATAAGAAACTTCAGAATTCATTTTAGATGTATGGTTCCTTGGGCAAAGTTTCTTATTTTGATCCCTAGAATACGATTTTACATGTCACTTGGGCGATTTGTTTAAGTCCCTACAAATCGAACAGCCCTAATGTACATGTAATAACTGTCGACCGATACGGGAAGATTCTTTATTAGACCTTGACGGTGAAACAACCAAGGATTTAAGAGTTGTGGTAATGAGCATAAACTACTAGCTATTATAGATGGCGTTCGCTATCCAAACGAGTATAAGATTTACTATTTACATGTGAAGTTTTTCTAATGATCTCTAATTTTATTTTAACAATGATGAATCTACAACTGATGAATCCTGGCCTTATATTTCGTTAAGGGCAACTACTTTTCAAATTGTTGCCAATTGAATAAAACAATTAATATACCGCCTAACTTTGGGTGGTGCTTATGAATAAAAAAGGAAACAAATTCAAAATCCATTTTGTAGCCGCTTATTGAAAATTCAGTAATATAAAACAAAAAACAAATATTTTTTTAATAAACCTCGTACGAACAAATTACAAAAACAAAAAATATAACAACACGAAAATCACTTGGCAAACATCAACTGACACATTTGCTCCACTTTGGCGCGCCAAAAGTAAAACAACATCCCAAGAGAGTTTGAGGCTCTAAGATGGTTGCAGAGAGTGGCAGAATGAATGAGAATCAGATTCAAAATCCAAAACAACAGCAACAATGAATTAAGTAAATATACGACAACAATATGGACATACAGTGAAATACGTACGTAAAGTATACGACAACAAATCAACAAAGTTTTCGTACAAAATGTACTACTATATTGTAAATTGCGCGGTCTCAGCAACAATTCATACACAAATACTCAGTCCAAAGAGCAACACTAGCAGCAGCAGCAATATGCTGTAGCTGTAGTAGCAGCAGCCAACAATGTTTGCTGACAAAAAATTTGAAACGATTGAATGATTTATTTTTGACAGGTTTTTAACTTAAAATTAAAACTGTAAATCAAATTTTGACAGAAGAGGCTGCAGTAGTTTAAAAACAAACAAACACACATACATATTTACATGCAACAATTTCATATCATACCAGCAGCAACATAAGAAACTGTTTTACTTAAGTGGTGTCAGAAATTTATTTTATACCCCAGATCTCCTCAATTTTTGCCTCAGACTCACAGTGTCTGTGCACCGAACTTCTTAACCAAAATCTCAAAGCAAAAAAAAGAGAAGACAGTTCAAAAAACAAATTAAGCTACAAAATGAGTCTAACGCCAGTAAAACAAAATAACTGAATAATAAAAAAAAATCTACTCTTAACGAATTAAAACTATAAATGACATTTTACGCATTGTACGAATAGTATTTCATGGCGAAATGACAACATATAGTCAAGAAGCCATTGGGATTGAAAGCGAGTTGTAACTGAAACCACGAATACGAATAAATACTAGGAAAATATTATTTATTTATTTACAATTTGGCGTCTAGTTGACTTAACAGCTTTTGTGAGTAAATGAAGGAATGAGTGAGTGAATGAGTGAACGAATGTATGCATACCGATTCCAAGTGCTGTTGCAACAACGTTGGTGGTGATGTTGACAGCAAATAAATGTGAATTTTATAACTACTTTTTTTTACTATCAACGAGGGTTGTCTGATGAATAGTCATGTTTAAATAAAAACAAGTAGGTCGCGTGATCGTGTGATAGTGTGATCTTAAAGTAATTCTGAGCAGATCGATATACTTTAGGATCTCACTATCACACTATTAAGTTTAAGCATTCCTTGAATTAGCGTGTCCCATTCGTCCCAGGAGCTTCAGCATCTTTAAAGTCAGTTTCTCAGTACTCAAAACTTTCAAACCGCTTCATCTCTCGGTGTATGTTGAAATATGGCGAAATATCTCATAATTAGACTTTACTGGAATGCTCAGGCGGATAAGGAGATTTATCTCTTAGAAGTGAAAATTTACCGATTTGTGAAAGTAACATTTTCATATTGTACGAGCATGATTCAGGAAAGACTCTAAGACTACATGCACAGACAAGAGGCTTCACAGAAACTTCTTGCATGATCTGAGCGCCAAGACCGATATGGTCTGAATATAATTGTCGCCGGTATATCAGGTCAGCATCTCACATTTTACAAGTTGCTAAAATGAAGAGGAGGAGGAAACTGTTCTACACTTTATCTGCCATTTTCAACTCCAGTAGATCAGAGATTGGTAATGCTGAGTTACGTTTTCTTTCATAACCTGATAAATAGTTGGAAGAGGGATGTAAGAACGATAAATTCCTTCATTGGTGTAACTGAATGATTTGGTAAAATACACACAATTGTTGGAGGAGATGCCGATATTAACGCATAACAAATATTAACATTAGGTAATTCAAATATGTATATAAACAACGAAAATATTATAGTTTCGAAATTTTCGTTGAAGTAAAGATGTGTACAATTTCATAATTAGATTAGACCTTTTACCATATTTATGGCATAACATATGGAATCCGCGCCAAAAGAACTGCTCATCTTTTGAGGCCAAGAACGAATCATGCCAATACTCTGCTCCAAAGTGAAGCGAATCCCAGAGAGACCGTTCTGCTTCGATCGAAACAAATAGTAGTCGGACGGGGAACGGTCTGGACTATAAGCGGGAGAGGCAAAGCTTCCCAACCAGTTCATTCTTAATATTCTTTTAAATGTATTTCAACATGCGGCCGAGCTTTGTCATGAAGGAATATTACTGTTTCATGGCTGACCGCCTATTCTGGGAGCTTTTCGGTCAATGCTCGCTTCAAATATGACCCTTTTGATTTCTCCAAATTCAGAGCATTAACTTAAATACATGGATATTTGACTTCAGTATCGATTCGGCTGGCTGGCTGGGCTTCGGGTTATGGTAATGGATCCATTTTTCATCGCAAGCAATTATTCGGTGCAAACATGTTTTCTTTATAGCGTTCCAGCATCATTTCGGAAGTTTTGAAATTGCTGCTTGAATAGCTTCCAATGATTTTGCAAGCTCTTGTTGAGTTTTACAATAATCCTCGAGTAGTAATGCCACCAATTCTTGGTCTTCAAAAGCAAAACCCGCGTTCAAAAGATACGTCATCTCTTATTTGAATAGACTATAAATGTAATGAAATACGTAACTATTTCTCATAGGAAATCGTGAAAGTTGTTATACAAAGCTACCTAACTTTTGAACCCATTGGAATCCCAATTAGCAATGTTCACACAATACCATAATTAAGAAAATAAAAATATAAATCTTTGTGATATCCATTTCGATTTTCGAGGTCCATTTGTTAGAAGATATGTACTTTATATAAAATATTTGTAAAGATAAAATTAAGTCCTTTCAAAAGAGACCAAGTTTGTTAAAGCTTTATTCTAAACAATGCTAATTTATCACAAAAATATCCGAGAATTATTTTAGAATGCTATTGACTTGATATAAAAGTTATTAAATGCGCAGCTATTTGTACTTTGAATTGAAATAAAATCGGAGATGGTCGAAATAAATAGGAATTACCCTATACTACAAGTGGAAATCCTTAGCTACCTGTATTCTATCTCTGTAAATGAGTATCCATTCGGCTAGAGAAGAAAAATCATTAGGACTGACTCGAAACTATCATCAGAATGAAGACAGTAATGCAAATCCCTGTTACCACACCATTGAAGTATGGAAACACAGAAATTATGTTGGGTAGAAGGGGGATCATTCGCCATAGGAGCACATCTGCCAACACCGAATAACTTAAAAGCCAAGTAATCAATTTTGTTACATTATCAAGTAATGTTTATCGATTATTTATCATCCCTGAAAGTTTGAAAGTTTAATTTTACCTATGATGTGAGCTAGACGCGATTAATGGTTTTTCAGCAAGCTGTGAAAATACTTCAGCGTGCGTATTTTTTGTGCTAACTTCTTTAGTTTTTGTGATATAAAAACGATATTGGTGATAGAATGTCAATTTGAGAACATCTCTACCCTACATTATTTTAATTTTTTTCACGAAAAATCGTATAGCAGAAACGCATTCTACGGAAAATTCAAAGAAATTTTGCCCAAGAAACCATAGGTCTAAAATTAAATCCTATCTTGCGCATTTCATCTTTTATCCAATGATATTTCAGTATATATATTTTTTTTAATAGTTTTTTTATTGGATAAAAGATAGGATTTGATTTTAGACCTATGGTTCCTTAGGAAACTTTCTTTACCAGAATGGCACTACGTTTTCGGTTTTCTGATGAATACCCGGGATAGATCGAAATTGACCAATATCATATACATCAGGAAGAATGCTATACAAATATTTACAGGCGGTTTAAAATCACGGGGTAATGTTCGATGTATAATTTACTCTGACCTTGTAAATTTTACACTGTCAATTAGGCCACCAGATCACAGCAGTATAATTCAGACCAAAGTAATGACAATAAAGACTCAATCAAAGAATACTAGTCAGGTCGATTGTTATCTTTATTGATAGAAAGAAGATTATAAGATCCCTTAATATTGTCTATAACATCGAACATTTTATATGAATGCCTCTAACGGAGATAGCGAGACAACGGTCACCCTTATATGAGTAGCTAGACATGGGGATATGGAAGGTAATTGACTGGCTGATGGATGAAGGCTGTAACACACGGATTGCGTACGAACAGTTGTCAATTAATTTTGTTACTTTACGAGAGTAAACTGTTAATAGAACTGAATCTATATGTCATCGCCAATAACACTGTGCATCAAATTTCGGGTCATTAGAACATCAGTAGACCAAAACCCCCAAAAATAATTTAATTTTTTTTTGCAAGTGTGATGGATACTTCCCTTATTTAAAAATTATCTTTTGTAGTATGTCAGCAGTTGTTATTAAAATAAAATATATTGTATTTCGAAATAATTGAAAATATTCAATGAAAAACTTTATTGCGTTTGGTGCGTGAACTTTTTTAACAACCGCGAAAAAATAATACTGTGGTTTTTCATATTTTTTAATGCTCTATCCGACTATGCTATGCCAATTTTCATATTTCCAAAAATTTTCAATAGTCATGTCCCTAATATACATATATTTAGTATATGAAAAATATTTTTTAAATTTAATTTGTATTTTTTTTTTTACATAGTTTATATAAAAATGAACTACATTATATAGTTCGAGGTCTTTTCTGCTCTGCTGGACGCTCTGTAGAACAAGAATTTGAAGTAGACAAATTTTGTAGTTCACTTCCTGTGTTTTCTTCTTCTTCATCATCGTAATGCAAGTTCTTGCTCCAACAACAAATTTCCGCTAATACAGCATCGGGAGACTTTTTTACTCGATATCTGCAAAATTTGTGTTAAAATGTATTGGAAAAAAAAAATGTTTTGCTAAAGTAGTGTAAACTTCATCCCTCTTAACCACAGTTTTCAGAAAACTTTTTACTATACCGAGTTTAATATGTAATGGTGGTAATAAAACTTTGTCTTGAGGTACCAGGGGATCTTCAATGACGTTGGCATTCGCATGTTTGCTTAATTCCCTACACTTCCATTCATGATTTGTATATTGATCACCGTTATATCTAGAGTCCCAGTCACATAGAAAGCACATGTATTTAATGTATCCAGATTGCAATCACCGAAGAATTGCTACCACCTTGAAGTCACAGCATATTTTATTGTAGTCTACTTCTTGAAGAATAGTTTTTAATGAGTCATACGTCTCTTTCGTTTCTACACTATAGGCAATTGGTACCGATGGTTTTGAGTTTGTTTGATGGAGCAACACTGCTTTTAAACTGGTTTTGGAGCTATCAATAAAAAGTCTCCACTCAGCCGCATTGTATCCAATGTCCATTTGGCTCATTAATTTGTCCACATCCTTGCAGTAAGCAGATGTTTGCTCGTTATTTGCAAAAAAACATTCTTGCAGTGTTGCTTGGCGATGTCTGTAGGCTGATATTTTGGTTCCAGGGGCCAAGAGATTATTTGAATTTAAAAATCTAGCCAGTTCTTCGGACTTACGTTGTGAAAGTCCAAGCTTTGCAATAATGCAGTCTAGCTTGGTTTGTGTAATCAAAATGGGATCATTTGACTTTGAGGGTTCTGGCGCAAATAAAGAAAAAGCTTCATTTAAAGCAGTTTGTATGGTAAGTCCTGACGTCACGTCACGGCTCGGAGGTCTTGGAACTGAAACATTTTCCGAGTGTTGTATTGGGATTTGATTATAATCAAAGATGAAGGAGAGAGCCCATTAGTATTGACATTAGAAAAATCTGAACCTGTATGAATTTGCAGAGATCGCTAATTACGGTTAATGTGTCGATTCTTAAATTATGAAACTGGCCTCTAGGTATACACTCTCGTAGGCTATAACATTCGATTTTTACAGATGAAGAAGCAGCGAAGATGAGAAGGAGACAACGAAACATCTCACAATTTAAGATTGAAACTCTTCTCTCAATACACGCAGAGAAAAAATATAGTTGGGCATGGTTACTGTAACCATTTCAATATTGTTACAAGTTTTTTAACTATATTATAGTCACAGTAACCATTTACATGATTGTGGTAACCATAATATGGTGAATTTACGATTCACATGATTGTATCAACCATATATATGGTTACAGTAAACAAATATATGTTTGTGACAACCATTCATATGATGAAGGACTTATCATATTATGTTGCTCTCGGCTTATCATAATCTGAGAACAACATATTATGATAGAATTATTCATCATAAATATGGTTGCCACAAACATATATTTGTTTACTGTATATATGGTTGATACAATCATGTGAATCATAAATTAACCATATTATGGTTACCACAATCATATAAATAGTTACTGTGACTATAATATTGTTAAAAATCTTGTAACACTATTTAAATGGTTAGAGTAACCATGCCCAATTATATTTTTTCTCTGCGTGTAGATAGTTACACAAGGTGAATCGCAGGCGACCCTTGAATTAATCGTCTCCTTTAAAATAGTTTGCCATTCCCTTATAACTACATCTGATAAAGTGGTAAAATGTTGAGCCCGTATTTTTCGATCTACAATTTCCCATAGGTTTTGCATGGAAAATCTAAAGATATGACCATGTCAAAACAAGTACCTAATTGGTTTATAATCACTCGATTACAACCCTTGAAGTGTGTTTAGGGTCATTGTCGTGCTGCCATCGCCAATTTTCCAAAACATATGGATACATAACATCGTTTAAAATGGAAATGTATCCGTTTCCAGTCATAGTAGCTTTTATATTATAATTTGGACCCATCTTTGCCTTGAAGAACAGCCTCACAACCTAATATTGCCACTTTGAAACTTGTTATATTTGTGTACTTGGGATCCAGTTAGTCGTAATCTCCCAGGGTGTAATTCTTGGGAATTTCTTAAACTCTCTGCTGTTTACAGGATTCATCGGAATTCATTGTAACGAGTATGAATAAGTTTATTATTTATCATACAGCTCTCGTACATCAATGTTAACAGATAGATCTATGTGTGTTTACTTATACAACAATTAGCTAAACCACTTTTTTCAATTTATCAATTTCTATTCTCAATAAATCTAAAAGACTTAAATCATCATTATAATTATTATTAGTTGTCTCATGGCTAAGAGAAATGCATAGAGTGGTCAGATGTGCAGGGTAAAAATTTCAATAATATCTAGAAATTAGAATAATTTGAATAAACTTTCGAAACCACTTTTAATTAAAAGTAGAAATTTTGTTTTAATGGGTTCCAAAATTTATATGGATAATTTGAAGGCAAAGATTAAGTAACTCTATTAACTTGGGTAATATATGTGTGTAAAAGCAGCAGTTGTTTCTGTAATCAATTTACTCAATGATTCGTGGATTATCTGGATCATAAACTTTTTCATTTTAGAAAAGTCAACTAAACCGTACATTTAAAAAGTAACTTTTTTGAAAAAATCCGAAACTTTGTCCCACAAATATTAATCAAAATATATATGGTCACCTTAGTCGTATCAATTAATTTACACCAACTGATCTACATAAATATCTATCATAAAGAAACTTATTTAATTGCATATTTATGTAATATTTGTAATAATAATTCCTTCAACTACACAAGTTTGTATATTTTATTTATTTTTATTTTTTTTTCTGTATTTTTGTCCACATTTTAATCGTCTGTCTCTGTTATAATATTCACTCAAAACAAAGTCATAAATTGTTTGCCAGTCTTTTGTACTTAATACTTTCTGTCAGATGAACTGCAATAAATTAATATAAATTTCTTGTCATCTGGGGGTACAACGTACATTCATACATACATAAATGTACATATATAAATATAAATAAAATATTGTCGTTTCGCAAATGAAACCTCAACATTTGAACATTATAATTTTCTGAATGAATATTGTAGCACCAGTGTAAATAAATACTCTCTTACTTACTTACTAAATACATGTATGCATCCATACGATTGTATTGCGATGAGTAGATACTTGGCAGCAGACATGTGAGATACATTCACCAAACTGCACTGTGGACTTGGATTGGAAATGGCAAAAACAAACAAACAAACAAAAGTTGATTTGTTGTCCTCTTCATCATTTAAATCATATTGAGATGAAATTTTACGTGGGTTGTTTAAATATTGCGAATACTAAGGCAGCACACTTGTCATTAATGCCGTTTTAAAATGAATTGAAATCATCATTAAGTGTTCGAAGTTTGTTTTTTAACATTGGTACGTTATGGGAGGAATATTTGGAAAGTGTGTTTTAGTATTAAGTGGAACCAAAAACAATATGTCTAGAATTTAAAATAAAAACTTCTCTTAACCCAAATAAATTCTGAAATTTTTAGCTGAGTGAAGACTATACAACTCTAACAAGTAAGAATGTTATTTATATTCGGCTGTGCCGAATCTTTTATACCCATGTGGATATTTTTCTAATTTATTGACAAGAAAAACATTTTCTGTTATATATGGGTTATATGGGGGATAGGGAGAATTATGGACCGATTATCGCAAAAATTGGTAGAAAGATTTAGGTTCATGTAGCCCGATTTTAGCCATTTGTGCAAATTTTTATGAGGATTGCTGCATAATTAACAAATTTATGAAACAGTATTCCCGTTGGATTTGTATGAGGGGCTACGTGAAATCATGGGCCGATATAGTCCATGTTTAATACCAAACAAACCTTATCAGCTGAGAGTATATGTGGTTATCTCCTTTCGTGTACGAGAAAGACAGACGTACGGACATAGCTGGATCGTCTTAGAATCCTTTCAGGACCCTGAATATATATATATATTATTGTGGGTATGCGATGAATATTTCGATGTCTTACAAACGTAATGACAAAATCAATATTCACCCCATATTTTTAATGGTGGGTATAAAAATGCCTCTGCTTCGGCAAGAACAATTGGATGGGACGAAAAAAAGTTCACCCAGTCACCCCCTAGAATTAAAGATTAGGTTCAGACAATTCCATAAATGTGAATAATTATGTGCCACGCCCTTAAGTTCGATCATATAAAATGTTTTGATAACAGCTACATTTGTCTATTCAGCTAATTTTGAATCCGACATCAGATTCGAGAATTGACATCTGCTATCACGGATCCTTCCTTCGCCTATGCAATTATTTCTAAATATAAATAAAGACCATTTATTGCTTTAAAATTAGTTTACTTTAGTTCAAATTTTCAATAATTTATTTTCTATGAAATCTAATGTTTATTTCAAATTGAATACATATTTCAATATTTTATACCTGATAAAATATTGACTAATTTCTGAATGCATCTTTGAATCATTCACGCAATGAATTGTAATTTTTTTTAATGCATTCATAAATATTTGGGCGTATGACTTAAAAATGTGGAATTTTTTCAAATTTTTAGCTTTTATTTTAAAACATTTGTACACTATAAATTTATTTAAAGTGTTGGCCATTGTTTGCTATGACCTTTTCCCATCATTCTGGCAACATATGGATTCCGAGCCAAAAGAACTGCAACAAAGAAATAGGTGTGTTTCTTGTTATCATGTGCATCTTACTCACATTTGGTAATTTCGTTTGCATTCGTGTTTTTAACATGAGTTGATATAATTCTCATTTGGTTAAAAATATTTTGTTAAATAAGTAGTTTTGTTTTTATCAAAGACTTTACAAAAATTGTATGATGTATGATAAACATCTACAAATATTAAATACTGTTTTAGACGTTTATTTATTATTGTTTTCTTTACTTAGCTCTTTCTTTCTTAACTTTCTTATTTGTATTTTTTTTTCTTTATTTTCCTATTTTTATTTTCTTTTTTCTCTGATATTATTATTTTTTAAAAAATTGTTTATTGGTTCTATACCAATTTAGCTTAAAAATAATTTTTTGGACCAGGCAAAAATTTTACTGTTTTAAACAAATTTTTGTTTGAAATTGTGTTGTAAATTCAAACAACTTTTTTATTAAATATCATACTTTTTTAATTGAAACAATTTTGATTTTTTTTCAATTAAATTTTTGCAAAATTTCTTGTTTGAATTTACAAATTTTGTGATAGGTCCTAAT
Source organism: Calliphora vicina (assembly GCF_958450345.1). Lineage (NCBI taxonomy): Eukaryota > Metazoa > Arthropoda > Insecta > Diptera > Calliphoridae > Calliphora > Calliphora vicina. Next base: position 106,526,355 of record NC_088781.1, on the reverse strand, counting down.
TCAAACATTATTTTGTCTGATTGAGCAAATTTCGTGATTGAATCAGAAATTTAATTCTTTCTGTGCACTTCATTCTAAATACTTTTTAACAGGTATTACAATATGTGGCCGAGCATTATCATGATGAAATATTATGGTTTAATGTCTGGCCACATATTCTGGCCATTTTCAATCCAATTCTCACTTCAAACGTTTCAGTTGTGTTCGGTACTGGTTCCCTGTGATGGTCTTGCCAGATTTCATAGGACCATTTTGCTTCCACCAAGTGCAGAGAATTATCTTAGCTCCATTGATATTTGGCTTTGGTGTCGATTGGTTGGCAGGGCTTCACATACGATCTCTCATGCAAAAATTATTGTCCTTTATAGAGTTCAAAAATAATTTCGGACATGCAAAATCATCTTTAAATGTTTCTCGGCTTTAATTCGTATGCTACCAAATTTCCCTGCTTTTGGGTGAATCCTATTTCGTAACTGTATACCATATTTTTGCCATTGAAAGTATAAACAATATCCTGCAATTTAAAAAAAATCTGGATACTTTTCTTAAGACGTTCTTTCCGCTATAATTTCGTATGCTTTTACAGTGAAAAAGTTTCTATCCCGTCTACTTTTATTCAAACTACTAACAATGAAATTAATTTGTAAAATGTTACAACACTCTAACTTCATCCAATTTCAGCCAAACATCGTAAAAAAATAAGAAAGTGATTTCACTGTTCCGATCTCTTTCATTTTTAGCTAAACTTCGGACATTGGGGAGAAGAATTTTAGAAAAAGTTTGAAGAATCTCACAATTTTAGTTATCCTGATACTTAAAATTTACATATTACTTTATATCGGAGGTGACTCACCCCCTGTTACGATTCCTCCCATTTTTTGTAAAACCTCATGGAATGATAAGAAATTGAATTATGTAAAGTTTGAAGATTTTCACAATTATAGTTCTCCACATATCCGAAATTAACAATTTTCATTGTATAGGAGGTACTACGCACTGTAATCCAATACCATTCCTTTCCATTTCACTTAGTGCAATTCGAATAAAATTTTAAGATTCATTTTAAGTTCACAAGATATTTTGAAATAACTATTTACTTTGTACCTCCCATTTTTGGTTAAACTTCATGCAGTGATAAGTAATCGATTCGTATAAAGTTTCAAAACTGTTAGTATTATAGTTCTGCATATATTCAAAAATAAAAATATTTAATTTGCATGGGATGTGCCACGCCCATTTATCCAATGATTCCTATTTTCAGCCAATCTGTGAATAAAGGTACCGTAGTAAATCTCGCGAAGTTTTGCGGTTTTCACAATTATAGTTCACCAGCTATTACATAATTACTATTTACTTTGTATGGCAGGTGCCATGCCCTCTTGAAATTTAAAAATAAGGAGTAACCTATTGTTCCTTCCAGATATAGAGCAACGCACAGTAAACTTTTCAAGAAGATCGGTCCAGAGGCTTAGGCTCCTATAGGGAACAAACATACAAATCACAATGACATTTTTTTACGTCGATACACCCTTCCCAATATTCGATTTTGCTGGAATTCATGTTGAAAACATATTTAATTCAAGTGCTTGAATTTTTAGGTCTGTAGTGAATACTGGGTTTAATACCAAATGTATAAGTGGAATCAAAAATATGATTTAAAGAAATCATATCCCACAATTCCCAAATTTGGAATTTCGCCTATAGAATCTATGTGGTCTGTGGTTAGTAAAAGAATAATACGAATCATTTCGAATACATCATTGTATCAAAACTTATTGCCCGTTTTGGAATCCCAGCTTTGGGATATTAAAACACTTACCCCCAGTAACACGAAGTCTGGTTATGTTTTAACTAATAGTTATACTGAAAGTTTTCATACAAAAATAATTTTAACCGACAATATAACTATTAGTTAAGGCATAACCAGACTTCGTGTTAATGGGGGTTAGTTTAATTTAAAAATTTAGCTAAAAATAGTGTAAATACGGATGGGTCTAGACTCTAGAGAAACCCCTTTTATTATATTGTAGACGTTTTCTATTCTATTTTAAAGCTATTCTTATTGAGATACCTTTCGAACTAATTTAAAAGCATTATTTTTTCTAAGAGGCTGGAAATAATAGCAATTTTCAGCAAAAAAAAAAATATACGCAAATTCAACATTCTCAATTTTTAAATTCAAAATCGTTTATTTTTGGACCCGTTTGAAACTTTTTTTATATGAATTTTTTATTATTGTTAAACAACAGACAAATTTTAATGAAATCGATGTCGGAAGTGCACTACTATGACACCTTACCTCTACTACGCCAATCGAATCAGCCCAGTTAGAAATGCCAGATTTATTTCCAAAATATTTTGATTCTGCCCCACTCTGGCATGGTGGCCATGGACAAGTTGAGATTAAATGGTAGTACAATGTCATCTTTTAAATGATTATATGACCTAGTAATAAATTTTTAACCAAAATTTTTCAATATTTGCAATTCAAATTAAAAGCTTTCTTTCTATAGCCGAAATTCCCTGATCCATTTATCGATCATATTATATGACATTAATCTCCGAAATTCATATTTCAAACCGATTTAGTTAATATCTATTCATATTTACTCTTGCTTTCTTTCTTCAGTTAAATGACCTTAATTTAAATATTGAAAAACAAGTTCGTGTAATACAAATGATGAAGTATCATTTAAATACAAGTTTTTATTTTCATGTTCTTATGGCTGCTGCTTGATTTAGCTCAATGTGCAATTAATCATTTGTCATTTTTATGTAGTTTTCAATTTAAACCCAAATCACATCATTAGCACGTTTATCATTTCCTTATCACTTGAGGAGGTACTTTCACATATTCAAGGGTGATGTATTTAAAGGAGTATGTTTATATGTAAATATATGGATTATATGTATATGAATATAAATACATATGTATGTATATACCAGCATGAGCAAATTCAATACAACAACTGATGACTATTAAAATGATGGCGTTGGTGTTTGCTGATGATGTTGATGATGATGATGTTGGTGGTAGTCGTTCGTATGTGGTGATGGTGACATAAATCATTGTCTAAATATGCAAATAAATAAATTGTTTCGCATTTTAAAAGTTTAAAATAGTTTTATATTGATTAAGTACCTTAATAAATTTTAATCAAAACAAAACAAGCGACGGGGTCAAGGCTCTCAAACCAATATTAATTGCCAATATTTAGACCTGCTGTGTAAATTAGAATTTATCAAAAATTTAGCAAAACAGCATCTTTCAATTTTGCCGACACAACTAATGACAGTTTAAAATCATCTAAGAAAGCAATTAACACTGTTTTAATGATTAACTAGCAGACCCGGTGCGCTTCGCCACCCCAATTAGAAGAATGAAATAGTACTATTAAGTCTCCCTTTGTGAATCTAATTGTAAATGTCTAATTTCATATTTCTGGGTCCATTATTATAGAAAGTGCAAAATAAAGTTACCACTAAAGTCACCTTTTGTGAATTCAAATTTAAAATCATGTGTGCCTAAAATTATTATAAAATATTCAAAAAGTACCATTGCAATAAACAAATAGTACCATTGATTATCACTTCTGAATTCGCATTCACTAAACCATAACCCGTCAATTTTGTTTCTATAACAATTAATATTTAAAAATTATCACAAAACCCAAAAAAAAACGAAACCGCGGTTTTGAAATTCTTTGGTTTATTATATTATAGTAAATTCACAAAAGTACGTATGAGAACAAAGAAAAAGTACCACTTGGGACCATAGACGCCTAATTTCATATTTCTATGTCCATTATTACAGAAAATTCATAAAGTACCATTAGAATATATAAAAAGTACCAAAAAGCCCCCACTTGTGGTTTCCCACTCACTCCCATATAAGCTTAATTTCATGGCTTTAGGTTAATTGGTGAAGAAATTACAAAAAGTACCATTCGAATAAAGAAAAAGTACCAAAAAGTCTATCCCTAGAATTCTCACTCACTTTAGAACATATACGATTAATATCATGTTTCTAAGTTCATTGTTATAAAAAATTCAAAAAAGTACCATTAGAATAAAGAAAAAGTACCAAAAAGTCTCCCCCTGGAATTTTCACTCACTTTAGAACATATTCGATTAATTTCGTATTTTTATGGCCATTATTACAGAAAATTCAAAAAGTACCGCTACAATATACAAAAAGTACCAAAAATCAAGCACTTGTGGATTCCCACTCACTCCGGTCCATATAAGCTTTACTTCATGTTTCTAGGTTCACTGGTGAAGAAATTACAAAAAGTACCATTCGAATAGAGAAAAGGTACCAAAAAGTCTCCCCCTAGAATTCTCACTGACTTAGGACCGTGTATGCTTAATTTCATGTTTCTAAGTCCATTGTTATACAAAATTAAAAAAAGTACCATTATAATAAAGAAAAAGTACCATGAAGTATCCGCTAAATTTTCAATCACATAGGACCATATACGCTTAATTACATATTTCTAGGTCCAAGTACCATTATAATATAGAAAAAGTACCAAAAAGCAACCACGTGTGGATTCCCACCCACTCGGGCCCATGTAAGCTTTATTTCATGATTCTAGGTTCATTGGTAAAGAAATTACAAAAAGTATCATTCGATTAAAGAAAAAGTACCAAAAAGTCTCCCCCTAGAATTCTCACTTACTTAGGACCATATATGCTTAATTTCATGTTTCTAAGTTCATTGTTATAGAAAATTCAAAAAAGTACCATTAGAATAAACAAAAAGTACCAAAAACTCTCCCCTTAGAATTCTCACTCACTTAGAACCATATATACTTAACTTCATATTTCTATGTCCATTATTACTGAAAATTCAAAAAGTACCATTAGAATATAGAAAAAGTACCAAAAAGCAGTCACTTGTAGATTCCCACTCACTCCGGTCCGTATAAGCTTAATTTCATGTTTTTAGGTCATTGGCGACGAAATTACAAAAAGTACCATTCGAATAAAGAAAAAGTACCAAAAAGTCTCCCCCTAGAATTCTCACTCACTTATGGCCATATATGCTTAATTTCATGTCTCTAAGTCCATTGTTATAGAAAATTCAAAAAAGTACCATTAGAATATAGAAAAAGTACCAAAAACCCCACAATTGTGGTTTCCCACTCACTCGGTTCCATATAAGCTTTATTTCATGTTTCTAGGTTCATTGGTGAAAAAATTACAAAAAGTACCAAAAAGTCTCCCCCTAGAATTCTCACTCACTTAGGACCATATATGTTTAATTTCATGTTTCTAAGTCCATTGTTATAGAAATTTCAAAAAAGTACCATTAGAAGATCAAAAAAGTACCTATAGTTCTGTTCACACATTTTGGTACCTAAATATTATACCCTATGCCTAACACAAACTTCACTCAGATACAAATCAGCTAACTTTAATGTCGATAAGTGCAATAATTTAAAATATTAAAAAAGTACCATTAGGAGAAAAGTACCAATTTCCTTTTTCTTCCTCGAACACCCCTCAAGTTCGACCTTTAAAAATATTCCATTTTGCCAAAATTGTTTATGCTACAGACATGTCTCAAAATATTAAAATCTGTGTTAATGTGCCCAAGAAAAAATATGTTTTAAAAAAGTACCAAACTGTTTACCCGGATTTGGCCCAATATACACCTTGGCACTCGAGTTACAAATAACACCCCGTTAGTTAATTATTGTATGAATCCAGGAACCAGTGTTAAAAAAATTATCAAAATTGGCTTAATAATTTCAATAAAATGTATTTTTCCGATTTTATCCCCTTTTTGGTACCTTTTTTATCCCCATTGCTTTGGTAAAATTTAATTCAAATAAATTTCTGTATCGTGGTGGGAGCTCATAATAAAATATTCGTATGCCTATGTCAAATTATAGAAAAACATATTTTATGAAAAAGTACCAAAAATAAACACAATTTTTATCCCTTAAGGGTTCGAATTTCCAAAAAGTACCAAACTTATATTTTTTATTTTTTGATAAGTAAAGAATGCGATTTAAAATTTGTTTATATGTTTATTGGTTTAAAAGATACATAGGGTGCAAAAAAAGTACCAAAATACAGTTTTTACCCGTTTTCTCCCCTAAATGTTTCGAATTTCGAAAAAGTACGAAACACCTGTCAGCTTATTTTTTAAATGGAGTAACATGCAATTTTAAGTTTTTTTGTATCTTTATTAGTTTTGAAGATATAAGGTTACCGAATTTACCCGTTTTTACCCTTTTTTACCCCCTAAACGTTCGAATTTCCAAAAATCCCTTCTTATCGGATCATTTTGGGGAGGGAGGAACCCACAGTTAAAATTTCGTGATTCTAGCTTCAGCCGTTTGGGCTGTGCGATGATGAATCAGTCAGTCAGTCAGTCAGTCAGTCAGTCAGTAACGTTACTCTTTTATCTATATAGATTATGTCTTTGTTAAAAACTCATATAATAAATAGATTGCAAACAAAACCGGTTTTTTCTGGTCAAAACCGAATCGAATCTAATAAAAGGTCTTTCATTAAGTGCTTTGATATCTTTAAATGTAAATAATATAAAGGCTGGGTGTAACGCATCGGAAATTTCCAATTTTCTATGACTCATACATCAGGTAGAATTTATTCGATGACATGGGATATGTTGCCCTTGATGTGACTTATTCGCACAGACCTTTGACTTAAGAACATCCCACAAGAAAAATACAAACGGGGTCAAATTTGTGAAAATGACCGAATTCAAATTCGAAAGGAATCAATATATTTTGATGATCCATATTTAATTTTTTTTTTGCTTCAATTTGTTATTAGAACTCGGAAACTACTGAGGGAAAAGGTTTTAAAAATTCAAACATTCAAAAGAAGAAGATTAGCTACTCAATTTTATGTATATCAAACAAAAAAGTAAAATTTTGTGAAAATGAGCGAATTCACTTAATTGGGAATAAATTCGAAAAGAATCAATCGATTTTTATGTTCGATAACTCGTTTTGTTGCTATTAAATGTGGCTTTGCGATAAAGTAACAAACCTGAACAATTCCCGTCGTTTTCGATTTTTCATGATTTTTTCAAATCAAAAAAATTTGCTATTTTCATTTAAACAATATATTTTTTGCTTCAATTTGTTATTATAACTCGGAAACTACTGAGCCGATTGAAACGCAATTTATTTGTAAAAATTTTTGCATATCATGAGGAAAATGTTTTCAAAATTTAATCAATCGAAAGAAGAACATTAACTACTCAATTTTATGTATATCAAACAAAAAAGGAAAATTTTGTGAAAATGAGCGAATTCACTTAATTCTAAATAAATTCAAAAAGAATCAATCGATTTTTATGTTCGATACCTCATTTTGTTGCATTATATGTGGCTTTGCGATAAAGCAATAAAACTAAACAATTCCTGTCGTTTTAAATTTTTCATGATTTAAAAAAAAAATTGGTGTTTTCACAAAAAAAATATATTTTTTGTTTCAATTTGTTATAACTCCTAAATTACTGAGCCCATTGAAACGCAATATGCATGCAAAAGTTTGTACATAGCATGGGGAAAACGTTTTCAAAATTTAATCAATCGAAAGAAGAACATTAACTACTCAATCTTATGTATACCAAACAAAAAACTAAAATTTGGTGAAAATGAGCGAATTCACTTAATTGTGAATAAATTCGAAAATAATCAATCGATATTGATGATTCATATTTAATTTTGTTTCTATTACATGTGGTTTTCCGATAAAGCAATTAACCTGAGCAATTCCTGTCGCTTTCGATTTTTCATGATTTTTTAAAATAAAAAAATTTCTATTTTCACGTAAAAAATATATTTTTAGCTTGAATTTGTTATTATATCTCCGAAACTACTTATCAGATTATAATGCAATATATAAACGGATTAAAGGCTATGTAAATTTAAATTTTTCTAAGTTTATTTAAAATTTGGACCATATTTGTACTACTGTAACCACAATACATCAATATTGTAGTTTAAAAAGCCTCTAAAATTTTTTCGACTTTGTAATTGATCAACCTATAAAGCGAGTGTTTTAAAAGGGTTCTAAACATAGAGAAACATAGAGCGGAAACTAGAAAAAAACTCGAACAAAAAAATTACTCAAAATAATCACACATACGAGTGTTGTTTTTGTTTTCACATAGTTTTTTCTACTAATACATTCTCACCACTTAGGTTTCTGACAATTGCGTTAGGTCTTTGACAGGAGAGTTTCCGCTCTATGTCTATTCTCTATGGTTCTAAACATTTTAGTTGCCTACTTATGGGTTAGCAAAGTTGAAATTTGTGGAAAAATCAATGGGAAGTAAAATTTTTGATTTTTTATGTTTCTTTTTATGATTTAAAATTATTTCAGAAAAAATTTAAATTGTTTTTAAAAAATTTATTTTTATATTCCAGAAAAGATTTAAATTTTTTTTATTTATTTTTAAATTTGTTGTAAAATATTACAATCCGTAAAAGAAGGCATATCTAATGGTTTTTCAGGGTTATGTGTCATAAATTGCACAAAAATACATGCAAAATATTTTTGGAACCATGTCTTCTTTTCAAAATTTTACCTTTAGCAAATAATGGGACAAGGATGGGTAGCTGGACATTTTTGCATTAGGAAAAGGAATAATCAAAGCATTTATTTTCAAAATATAACAAATATAGAAATTTATAGTTTTTTCTTATTTTCCATCAAAATTGAGAAATATTTAAAACAAGTAAGAGAGCTATATTCGGCTGTGCCGAATCTTTTTTCCAAAGTAGTTTTTTCATTTTTTGGAAAAAAATGAATTTGAATTTTTTTTTAAAATTTTTTTTTTATATTTAGCGAAAAAAAATTTTGGTGAAAACTAAAATTCGGGTTAAAAAATATTTTTTCCTCAAGTGAAGAAACAGAGTATAAATCTTATATACCCTTCACCAAATTATACTTCAAAATTTTAAATATTTTTAGGTAAACAAAATTTAATTTTTTTTCCAGATGTTTTTTGAAAAAAAAATTTTTCGATTGTTATTTTAAATTAAAATTTTTTTTTTTTTTAATTTTAAAATTTTTTTTTTTTAAATTTTAAAATTTTTTTTTTTTTAAATTTAAAAAATTATTTTTTTTTAATTTTAAAAATTTTTTTTTTTAAATTTTAAATTTTTTTTTTTTTAAAAATTTAAAAAATTTTTTTTTTGTTTTTTCAATTTTTTTTTAAAAAAAAAAAAAAATTCGGATTCAAAAATTTTTTCCCGATTTTGACCCATTGTAGGTCCAACTTACTATGGTCTTATATACGTCGTTGCAAATGTCTTTGAAATATCTATCATTAGATATCCATATTGTCTATATTAATGTCTTAGTAATCCAGATATAGGTAAAAAATAGGTCAAAAATCGAGGTTGTCTTGGTTTTTTCCTCATATCTCAGCCATTTTTGGACCGATTTTGCTTATTTTCAATACCAAACTGCTTAGGAGAACTCTTAACACTTTTCTTGCAAGTCTACCAATTTTGTATGTCTATTTCGGACGGGAGCGTGTTTTACACAGACAGACAGACGGACAGACGGACATGGCTCAATCGACATAGAATTTCATAAGGATCAATAATATATATACTTTGTTGGGTCTCAGATGAATATTTCTCAATGTTACACACGGAATGACAAACTTATATATACCCTCATTCACCACTTATGGTGGTGGAAGGTATAATAACAATCCGTTACCTAGTTTTCGAGATACTGTATCTGAAAGCGGACTAAATTTCCTTAAAAATGGTCTGTTTATGGTTTTCTTAACCAAAAATCTGATTCTAATAAGATTAGCATATTTGAAATCATTGGGTAAATAGGTTTATTCATAATTTTTTACGGGCACATGAAATTTTTGATTTTTGCAACCTAACTTGTTCTACAGGAGCCACTGTGCGCGTTACCCAGGTCATCACCGTCAATGGCGTCTAGTTCGATGATTGCCAACTTCCTTTGGACTGAATTGGATGATATGAACTGGTGTCCATGTTTTTCCACCGGTCAGTGCTACGTGCATACCGCTTATGTCACGTTTGACATTCTGAACGAACGAATTGAGGGCATGGTCATCTGATATGGAAGGGATGTGAAGTGACCATGGAAACCAGCGAATTTAACTCGTTAGATTCTTTCAAGTCGCAGGTCTATGCGAATAAGCCACAAACCAAAACGGGCCTCAAAGCCAACATATCCCTTGCCATCGTTCAAATTCAGCCTGATTTATGAGCCAGAGTCAAGCGAATCCGCGGCGGACATTTGCACGATATTACATTTCCTACATAATGACGTCGATAGTCCTTTCAAACGAATAAAAAATGTCGAAGATACACCAGCAGTTAAGTAAGTAGTCAATGTATCCCTTATAGACAGTTATTTACACTAATGTGTGACTACTTGGCTGACTCCAGTTTATATATTTTGGGTAATTTAAGACGTATGTGCTCTTTGTAGTGCAGAGAGAAGTCAATTCCTTTGTAATCTAGAGTGAAGACAATTATCATTTGAATGTCTTTAAGTAGTCTAGAGTGCAGTCTTTTTAATAAACGTTTAAAGTACAGTAGAGTTTGTACTGTACCTGATAACTAGTCACGTAGCTAGTTACCCTAAATAATAGATAAAATCACTAGTTCGGGACAGTCTCCTAGAAGTGTTGGGACTCGTATCTCACACTCAATATCATAATATCTCTTCGAAAATGTCTGTTGCCACAAGCCATTCATGTTTTCTTTATTTTTTGTTTTTGATTGGCAGAATGATTGATTTCTGCTAAGTTTCGTAAATTCTCTGGTAACCGCCCTTAACAAAAGAACACATCGCCATATTGAATTAGTGCTCATCATAACCCTTGAGAGGAAAATAAATGATTGATTGCTGTCAACTCAGCATCTTTGGGTGAATGCATACATATGTATTTTCTCTACAAAACACCCCTAAAGAGATTGATTGATTAACAGTTGAACATTTAAGAATTTATGGGGGAGAAAGAACACAAACTCCATATTTAAATTGTACGTTAACTCAGCATATTTGGATATATGTATAAGGAAAATGCACCCCTAAAATGATTAATTGATGAATAGCTGTCAGTTTTAGAAATATGGAGTAAACATTGTAAGTGCATGAAATAAGGAAAATAGATAAAATCTTGTTATACAATAATTTTCAAACAAAATTTACATATAAATTGTGTTATTCACACAGTACAGTAAAATACAATTTGAAAACACTAACTATTGTTTAGCAAATTTATGCATTAAATTATAAATATCAATCTAATTCTTGGCAATTATTTGTTTTTAATTGGTCTCTAACGTACATTGTTTTCCATCACATTTTATATTTTTTAAATGTCTTTTTGCATTTATCGATTAATATTGTTTATTTGTTGAAACCAGTTTTCAAATTACACACCTCTAGTGGCCGTAATACTGTCAAGTATTAAAGCCTTTTATCTTTAATCATTTTCGTTTTTATTTTTCCCTCTCTTGTTTTCAATTATTCACATTTATTTGTTTTGTTTAGTTTAATTGATACTCATTAATTAATCACGATTAATTGATGAAAAAATATATATAAACAAAATACAAATAAATACCCAACCTTTTAACTAATTATTTTTTATTATTTCGAACCACACCATATTAAAGCCAATAAATAGCAATAGTCAATATCTACGAATAGAGGCAACATGCTATAGCTTTGCCACAATGGCACCTTATCACTGGACATTCATCTTTGTTGAAGGTCAATTGACTTCATCACATTTTTCACAGTCAATCACCACCATGTTTGTTTATGTCGTGTCACATTGACAGTTTGTAAATAAATGCAACTTTTCTACACACTTTACCCCCCCTTCCATGCACCCTGTCACACAAAATCTTACCACGACTAGGCAAAACGCAGCAAAAGAAACTGCTTGTACAAAAAAAAACTACAAACTGAGCTGACTAATTTCTTAATTGAAATGTCAATCAAATCATTATTTTTTTTGTTCATTTGCTGCATTCAAATGTTCAACATTTAGCAGGCACCAGCACAATGAACATTATTTCATATCTGGATAAAATATGGTGCATAAATAAATTCAATAAATGCAAGAGATGCAAAAGTCGAAGATGATGAAGACGCAAACGCCGAAGAGGAGTAGAAATGAAAACCTACGTTTAAACATTAAAACATTGTTGTTAATATTAGCAAGCCAAGATTGATTGTCAAGCCAATGTGAAGTTTATATGAAGAAACTTGCAGGTTCTTGAAAGTATTCAATCAATTTGGAATTTTTTTTAAATATTATTTCAATATAAAATTTTAATATAAAATTAAAATACTAATTCGGTTAATCGAATAATTTAAAATTAATCGATTAAACCAGAAACCCGATTAATTGAATACCCTAATACCCACTATCAATATTTCAATGATAAATTTTTTAAAACTTTAAATGACTTACGTATGTCGAAATTCATTATATAAATCATTTATTGACAATAATATATTTTTCTTATATAGGGGTTATGTGCGTTGTTTGGTTCAACCGATCCGCACAAAAAAGCTGGTAGAAAGATTTAGATTCAAACAAAACTTGTTTATGTCCAATTTCATAACGATATTAATTATTATAAGACAATTATGAATGTTCAGTCATTTTCTGAAGGGGATCTTGTATGGGGACAAGGGATAACTGTTGCCCGATTTTCGCCATATTTTATAGTATAATTTCAGAGTACTCAAAACAAATTTGTTAACAATTTTATCAGGATTTTATACTTTTTGGTTCTAAGACCAATATTTCGATATTTTATAAATGGAATGAAAAAATCAATCATCAAACAAGTAAGAAAGTATGGTCGGCCAAGCCCTACCATATAATACCCTACACTAAGCAAATGAGCAAAAACATATTTCTTTTAAAATTTCAATAACTTATTTTCGTTAATGATTTTCGAAGAGGACCTTATATGGGAGCTATGACTAAATACACAGAGCAACAGTGAAAAAACACAAGATCATGACAGTATAGGTTCGACTCTACTACCAAAGGGTAGTAAAACCCTATACTCAGTTTGCCCATTTTGGTGACCGATTTTTTTTTATGGGCCCCCAAAGTTTCTGAAAATCAGTGGGGCCTTTAAAAAAGGTGTCATCAGTTTTTGGTTAACAGCTAATTCAGACTTTGTGATACAGCTTAACTTTATATGCCAATAATATAGCTAAGAGTCCGCCAAATAAATTTTGTTAAAATTTGTTTCCAAAAAATTACTTTTTCGTGCACTTTTGTTGAAAAAATATAGGAAGAAAATTTTTTTTTTTACTTTTTTTAGAATAACTTCCAGGGTCTCCTAATTTTTCAATAACAATATTTTGCAAAGTTGTAGCTACGGTAAATCTGAATAACTCTTGTGAACATATCAATGCAATCCGAATGTGTGTAGTCACTCTAAATAGCACATAAAGATCACTTTGTACCTTAACAATTTTCGTTTCTACTATTTTTTAAAAATAAAACAAACCTGATAACAAATATTTCGTCTCTATAAAAAGTTACACGCATCCAAAGTTGGAGCATCTTTTTATATATTTCAACTTGTGTTTTTTAAGTTTTTTCCCAAAAAAGTCCCCTTATTTTTTCTTTTATAAAAAACTAATTTTCTTCGTGGCTATATACATTTTTTTATGATCTGGAAAAAGTACTTAATGCAAAAACGTATAAAGTAAAATTTGACTAACTTAAGCGGACATTGTACCCCCAGGCCTATTCAAACTTGACCAATTTTGAAACAAAATTTTAGGTTTGAGTAAAAAATTCTAAAAACGCATAGCACCGATCCTCAAAAACTCGTCATATTTGTATAGCTCTATATGTTGTTTATATACATACAAAACGTTTTTACTATCATACTGTGGGCTATTTTCCAAAAAAAACACAGTTTTTGGAAGACATTTTCCCCGTTTTAGGAATTTCGGTGTTTGAAAACAAAGAATGGCAACATTAGTGATGCCATTGACTTAAGAACATTTAGATCTATATTACTTCCAAATTTTATTGTTATGTCTGTAACTGTTCAAATTTTACATTAATTCAAAGTTTTTATTTTTCTTGATGGAAAATCACCATTTTAAAATATTGTTAGTTTTTAAGGTAAATGACGTCCGAAAAATCATAAAATTAATTAATTTCACTAAAATGTCAATCTTTACGTCATAAGGTTTCCACCGATATCAGAAACTTATATAAAAAGCTTATATTTACTCTTCAGAAGCTCCACAAACCACGCCCACTTTAAAAAATTTTAATGTTTTTTCATATCTAGCATCAAGCCGGTCTTGCGTAATCAAGATTGGATAAAGTGATGCGCCCGGATCATACCGATAATGATTTGTCCATTCTTCATTATTCCAGCACAATAGAGAATTATATACTCGAACATACATTTTTAACAAACAATTTTTGTTTTAGAGTCAAAAAATAGTAAAAAACTAAAATTTTTAAGCTACAAAGTGATTTTTGACAGCTATTTAGAATGCCTAGATATGTTCGGATTGCATTGATATGTTCACAAGAGTTATTCAGGTTTACCGTAGCTACAACTTTGCAAAATATTGTTATTGAAAAATTAGGAGACTCTTGAAGTTATTCTAAAAAAAGTAAAAAAAAAAATTGTTCTTCTTATATTTTGTCAACAAAAGTGCACGAAAAAGCTATTTTTGGAAAAAAAAATTTAACAAAATTTATTTGGCGGACTCTTAGCTATATTATTGCCGTATAAAGTTAAGCCGTATCACAAAGACTGAATTAGCTGTTAACCAAAAACTGATGACACCTTTTTTAGAGGCCCCACTGATTTTCTGAAAATTTGGGGGCCCATAAAAAAAAATCGGTCACCAAAATGGACAAACTGAGTATAGGGTTTTACTACCCTTTGGTAGTAGAGTCGAACCTATACTGTCATGATCTTGTGTTTTTCCAAAAGACTTCATTTGTTGCATAGTGTTATAGACCGATCGCCATGAAATTAGGTCGTGTTGTTTATGTCTATATGGTTATTTCTGTTGAATTTTATGTATAAACCAAAATGTTTAAGATATTTATGCTCGTTAAAGTGGTTTTCGGAAGCGGGCCCTATATGGGAGCTATGACCAATTATGGATCGATCATTATAAAATTCGGTTACATCTGTGTATATAAAACTTATTTTGAGCTACATTTGTGTAGATACCTATATAAATTATTTGAGGAAATTTGTATGGGGGCTAGGTGAAATAATGGGCCGCAAAAAATTTACCAAATTGTATCGAAATATCTTCAAAATTGCGACTTGTACTTTGCGCACATGGTTTACATGGACAGACAGCCAACCAGCCAGACGGACGAACGGACATCGTCAGAAAGTGATTCTAAGTCGATCGGTGGATGTTACCTCCTCACTTTGGTGGTGTAGGGTATAAAAAGCTATTGTTCGAATAGTTCGGATAACTACGAATTTGTAATCGACTTATTCGAACAAGTTCAAATCTCTTATTCGTTTTATTTGAACAACAGGAATATCGAATAAATTTGATATCATAATGGTTACTCTAATGCAGGCGCGGATCCAGATGGGGTGAAATAGGAATTTAACCCTTCCCCACAAAACCGAAAAGTTTTCATTTAGAAGGCTTTCCATTTATTCTCGACTTCGTATTGGTTTGTAATAATTTGTATTTAGGATTTCTCATAATATGTCCAAGGTAGGCTGTTTTCCGTTTTTTATGTTTTCCGTTGGTATGAGCTCTCTATTCCGATGCATTATTCTCAGCACCTCCTTATTTCATATGTTTCACTATATGTAACCAGAGTTATATATATCAAATATGCCGATGATACGTTTCTCCCCAGCCAGTACTGTGGTATCATCGACATATCTAATATTATTCCTATATTTTTTTTCTCCATTATCCCTCTTGGGAGCATATGGCTTCCACAAAGCATCTCCATGTTACTCGATTTGTTGCAGTTGTTTTCGCGTCTTTCCATGTGTTCTTTGCCCGACCACGGCATCTTGAACCTTGAGGGTTCCACTCTAGCGCCATCCTTGTTATACTGTCAGGATTCCTTCTAATAGTATGGCCGATCCACCTCCATTTCCTACGTTTTATTTGTGTTAGTATGGGTGCCTCGTTGATTATTTTCCAGAGATCCGTATTGCTGATGTTGTTAGGCCACAATATTCTGTATATGATTCTGAAGCACTTGTTGTTGAATAGAAGCTTTCTACGTAGTCAACTGATTGGCCTTGTAGCATGATGTTATCGGTACTAACGTTTTTATTTCTCATAGATTAGGTTTTCTTGACATTTATCTCAAGTCTAACATTGCGTGCTAATCAAATATCATCCGCATAATCCAAATCCTCGAGTTGATGTGGGAGGCTTCATGTTATTCATCTTTTCTCTGAACAGACTTCGCTCATGATGTCATCCAGCACTATAGTGAAAAGTAGGGGTGATAGACGACATCCATGTTTTACTCCAGCGTTTGTGTGAAATGGTTGTGAAGAACTGACGCAGCTCATGTTTGCCCGGAAACCTATCTGTTCATCATGTAGAATGTTCTCCATTTTAATTTGAAGACTTCCTTGTACTATGACTGCTAGTATCTTGTATATAGAGTAATTCCTCTCCAGTTGTTGCAATCATTCAAGTCGCCACTTTTCGGTTACTTCATGATGATGCCAGTCTTCCAAGTTGGAGGTATCCTTTCCTTCTCCCAGACTGACGTGATGTGTGATCGTAGAAGTTTCGATGTCAATCCGAAGAATTGGTTAAAAAACTTTGTTAGTAGGTCAATGTAATCCGCATCTGGCAATTTTAGTACTTCAGAAGGAATCTCATTAGGGCCAGTGGATTTTGTATCCTTTAGTGTTATTATGAAGGATTCTATTTCGATCTTCTGGCATTGTCCGTTAAAATGTTCATTATTGGCTATGCGTATTGCCATTTCTTAGTATTTATCAGATCCCCAATTTTGTTATAAAAAACTTAAAAATTTCTTCCTTATTTTTATCAGCAGTTGGCGCATAGATTCTATGTATGTCTTGTTATAATTGTGTCTTATACAATTTTTGTCTTTATTTGAAATATTCCTAAATTTTAATGCACAACATTCCTTTAAATTCTGCTCATACACAACATGCAACTCTTTTGAAGAGGAGTTAAAATGTATTTGTACGATATAAACACACAGCTTAAATTGACAACTTTGCGTGTTGGCAACAATTTTAAGCTTTTAAACATTTTATTATGCAGTTTTTTATGAGCAGCTGCTCAAAGTTTTCAGAAATTGTGCATACATAATTGTACAATCTGGTAGGTAGTAATTTAACGGAATGTGTCACAAAAAGAAAATATCGAAAAGTATCAAATGACTTTTTATTTTTTTTTTTGTTTGTAAACAATTCAAATAGTATGTCCTTTTATGATTATCGTTCAAACTCTAATAAAATATGAACAATTTTAATTAAGATTATAATTATAGCACAATCTAATAAGGGTTTCAGTGCGGCATGAAAGATAGTGCAATTAAAAATATTGCACACCTTTACGATAAGTTGATAAAAGTCATCTTAAATCAGCAGTCCGTTACGCGGGCTACTGGCGCTCAAAGTTATCAGTTTATTTGAATATACCGCTTATTTTGCGGCTTACATGTTTAGAAGTTGTAAAACATGAAACTACCTATGTTTCCTGTGCAGTGTATAAATTTTGCGCTTCCATATGTTTTCCTTAACTCAAAAGAACATCTTGGATATGAATAAATATGATAATAAATATGACACACTGTAAATTACTGAAAATATTACTTTTAATGCTAAAATCTCCATAAATATGCTTAAGTTTCCACCTGAATAAAATAAAATAGGTTTTATTATGACTTAGAAAATTAGACACATTGTAATTGTGTTCCTTAAAAGTTTGAGGACATTTTTCTAAGTACAAGTAAGCGGTATATTCAAATAAGTTGGCGTTGCAAGCTGTTGATGGTTTTATCCTGCTTAACAAATTTGGTACAAAAGATATTCATATATTTTTTCACAAGGTCATTCTGCCATAGATGTGGTAGTCTAATGCTTTTCTCGCTTAAATGTTCAAGCCTATTTGACTACGTTCATACGGCAATGCAGATGGTGCCATAGACTTTGCGATGGATCGTACTCTCGAATACAACAAGCATGTCTTCATCTGTTTTTGCAAACTCTCAATGCTTTTTGGAGCTTCTTGAGAGAGTGTTCTAAGGTGCTGAAGTCTCAGATATTTTTCTGCCTGATCTCTTGTTGCAGATATAATTTTTTATAGTTGGCGAAGCCTAGAAAGACAAATTCATCGACTATATTGGAACTTGTTGGCTTTTTTCACCATCAGACACATCAATGTCGATTCTTTAAAAAGCTTCAGTTACATCTCGCTCTATATTTCCGCGTATTCGAGGATTAGTTTGTTGTTAACTATTGGTCAATTCACAAGGTCTCTTATCAGTCGTATTGTCATAATGTCCTAATATATCACGACTCGGCTGCTCGGCTTAACCGACTCTTAGGCATTCGGCGCAGGTCTCTGCTGGATGGTTACAATAACACAATAAACATAGCATACAGAGTAGTATTATTATAGGACATATTTAGCTTGAATAACAATAAAAACCATTGTGAAATATTAGGACATTATGACAATATGACATGATAAGAGACCTTGTGAATTGACCATATGTGTTTTTATTATTACATCCTTCACCTTCGTGATATATATAAGTATATATAAGTTTGTCATTCCGTTTGTAATTTCCACAATATAATTTTCCGACCCTATGAAGTATACATATTCTGGATCCTTATAGATAGCGGAGTCGATAAAGCCATGTCCGTCCGTCAGTCTGTCTGTGCGTCTGTCAGTTGAAATTAATTCTCTGAAGACCGCAGATATCTTCGGTATCCAAATCTTCAATAATTCTGTCAGACATGCTTTCGAGAAGTCAACTATTTAAAATCAGCAAAATCGGTGCACAAATGGCTGAGATATGAGGAAAAACCCAGGAAAACCTAGATTTTTCTCCTATATCTGGATTACTAAGTCATTAATATAGAAAATATGGATATCTAATGATAAAAGACCTTTGTAACGACGTATATAAGAACATAGTAAGTTTGACCTACAATGGGTCAAAATTGGAAAAAATATTTTTTAACCCCATTTTTTTTGACCACGAGGTGCCACGACCTCTGTGGCTTCTACTCTCATTTTGGCCTCAAATATTTATACAAACGGTGGTATTGCTCATGCAAAATTTGAGGACTATAACTATTATAATTTCCAAAATATTTGATATTTAAAATTAACTTTGTATGGGAGGTACCACGCCCACTTGAAAATTCAAAACAAAAAGTATCCTATTGTTCCTTCCAGATATAGAAAAACATACAGTCAAAATTTCAAGCAAATCTGGGTAGCCGTTTAGCCATGTGTGTTACATATAAACACACATTCACTTTTATACTATATATGTATATAGATTTGACTTTGGTCATTTGAGTTGTTTGTTCCACAGATAGGCTTGAATAAGTTCGTAGAGATACATAGATCTTTTAAAGAATGCAGCTAATGGTCCCAGGTTTCGGTCCCAGTTCCATAAATTGATATGCACAATATAAAAAGTATATTTATACACAGAGAAAATATATTCGTAATAGCAACCGAATATGTTGCCAATCGAATGATTCGGTAGCACACATAGAATTTTTCGGTTATATCAACAGAAAGTCAGTTGATAAAGAAGAATTTCGGTTGAAGCAACCAAACTTTTGTTACACCTTCCAAAATTTTGTAGGAACAACTGTAAAATTCGGTCAATAAAATAGAATCATTCGATTAGCAACATAATCAGTTGTTATCATGAATCTGTTTTCTCTGTGTACGGCCCAAAACGTGATAAAGATGGAGGCTTCCTTAATAGACACAACCGGGAGGTCGAATATATAATCGAAGATCTGGGGAAATTTATAAAGGCCCAAAGAATAAGCTTAGCTGGACATGTAGCCAGAATTCCCTAGAACAGAGCTCAACAAAGAATTATGAATGCTACTCCATACCGGACTAGAACAAGGCAAATCAAGGTCAATATGGCTTGAAGGAGTCGAAGAAAGAAAGCCAATATATCAGATTGGAAGAATGCTGCGCAAGACTGAGCCGATTGGAAGAAGAAAGTGAACAAGGTTAAGACCCACCCCGGGCTGTAGCACCAAAATATGATGACTTCATACAGTATACGCGAAAAGATCTCATGTGCGATCGATAGGAGGCTAATTCTTCGGTAATTAGTTCAAAAGATCTTGTCTCTTTTCATTTGAATCGACCATAGTCCGCAGAGCTACCAATCATTTCTATAGATTGTGCTGCTGATGAACGCAATTTATCTCCTTATATAGATGTTATATAGCTATTCCGGTATTCCCTCGGTCAATGCTTGTTTAATCTTTAGTTGGATTTTTGCTGATTTGATCATATTTCAACCCATCGTCTGAGATTGCTTGCGGGTTGCTGTCGTTTGATGGATCTTAAATATGTAGAAGAAGATCCACGGCATACTCGATGTATTTGTTAATAGATTCTCATTTTCAACTATATATATATTAATGCCAGTAACTGAGTCTTGTGATTTGTGTTGAACTCGTAACATTAAATATTGTTACAAAATTGCATTTAACGGTCCATAACGACTGCTTGCAACATTCATCATGATTATTAACATGTCCATCAGTAGAAGCTTCTACTTATCAACAATTTTGATAGCATGCAGTTATTAGCATTGTTCGTAATTATGACAGCACTAAATGTTTAAGCTGCTAACATTAACATTGAAGCTGCTAAAAGTACTAGAATTCGAATTTTCTAGTTTTGTCCGTTAGGAATTTTCATGAAACTACTAGAAGGAACATGGCGCTGTGTATAAATAGTTGTAGTCGTTAGTCAGTTTATCATACGCTCTGTTAGTGTTAACATCAACTGTCTTGAACATTATAAAGTGTAATTTAAGTGTGTATATTACTGTTAATTATAAACGTGTATTTGTATAAAAACACATAGTGACTGTTAAACACATTTTTGTATAAATTTGGATAAATAAAGAGTTGTTACAATGTTCAACTACTAAACTGCTTTTATTTGCAATCAAAAGTACCCGGTTTATTTAAAGGCAATAAACCACCGTTTTGAAAAGGTAAATACTTAACAATATTCTCACTTTCCACAAATATTCTCTTTCTTTGAAATAGACAAGGTGTTAAAATCATGTACAAATCGTTTGTGGGCGCTCCTATATAATAACCGCTTACATGTTACTCATAGATGTTACCAATTCCAAAATCAAGCACTTTAGAAAACCTAAAAATGTTGGTTTGTTCTACATGAATCTTATCTGTGCTGAATTTTAAGATTTACTTGTGACATTGACAGTAAGGTTCAATTTCAAATAGGGTTGTAAATAAGTCATTTATTAGCTTTAAAATCTTATTCCGGGAGTATATTTTTACATATGGATGTGTTCGAAAATTTCTCAATTTTGTTATATTTCTATGGAATTAGTTGGCAACTCTTTGAAAATTATTTTGGTCTTTTATTTTTTAAATATTTTCCATTAAATAATATGAAAAATTGGTATAGAGTTTGAATATTATTTGATTTTTTTCAGAAGCTGTTTCAATAAACTCCACTTTAATTAAACGCATTAGTTTACTCATAAATTTTCGAAATAAATTTTTTAAACATCACTTATTTTCTCTACTTTATTTTGTGGAGTTAGGCCTTTTAGCTTCTGACACATCCATGTGAAGGCTAAGTGAAGTAATTGTAAATGATTCTCCTTAACGATACGACAGACTAATATACGATGTTAATAGCCATTCTAAAGGTACAACTCTGGAGTACTTCAATCATTATTTTTAAGAGGTTTAAGCCCCTTAAAGTGATTATCGGAAGAGGTCATTGTATGGGAGCTTGTTACACAATATCGAATGGAAGATTTTATCGAAATATCCGCCATTCAGACGGACTGACAGGCATCGTTTCCGTTGACACAGAAAGTGATTCTTAGTCGATCGGGGTTGGACTAATATTTTAGGGCATTATAAACATCAGCACAAATCCAATATACCATTCCCACTATGGTTGTTTAGGGTATAAATATTGGAAACGGTTGTCATGTTTATAAAACAGTCAGCTCAAGATTTATATGCATGGAGAGACATCTCTGGTAACTGTTCAGTTTCCAGTACTTGATCGATCTATAGACAATCGATACGCGGAAACTAGAGAGTTATTTGGTGTGGCTGTTAAAAGTGAGTCATGTAGGAGAATCTAATTAACAAGTAGATAGTGGATTTTATTATCTTTACAAGGAGATACATGATCCGTATTTTAAACAGACTTAATATCATATAAAGCAAATATGTTAATTTTATTTTTCTATATTGTTACCTTTTAACCTTTTCAAAACGTTTGGTTTATTTCCTTTAAATAAACCGGATACTTTTGATTGCAAATAAAAGCCGTTTAGTAGTTTGAAAATTGTAACAACTCTTTATTTATTTAAAATGTACAACAACAGAATTAAATAGTCACTCAATGTGACTGTATTCTCATAAATACAGACACTTTATAATGTATACGAATTCACTTGAAAAATACAGCACACTTTAAGGCACTCAGTTGATGTTTATTCAAATAGCATCTCTGATAACCTCACTCACGACTGCAACCTCTGCCACTATTTATAACACTGCCATCTGCACTCTAGATTGTTCTTTAACTGTCAGAATTCGAATATTCTAGATCTTACTAATACATACGCCATCTGTGGTGTACTTTCTACAATGTTCTTTAACTGAATATTCGAATTCGAATACAGCGTTGGCAACTTACGATTAAATCAACTGAAAGCTTTTATTTAATAATCCCCACAGATATGTTACAGTTTGCTATTACAGCACTGTTATTTCAAAGCATTATGCTACTTTTAAATCAGCCCTTAAAATCGTTATATTTGAATTCAAGTACATTTTCGTAACAATATTGTGTATCGTTTAGTTGTCTAATTTGAAGAACACTAATATACTGCAGATGTTTACCCGACGAATCCAAAACATTTTGGTTGAAAGTTTCTGGAGCTGAAGATAGCAATCTTCTTCCTTATTTATTTTAAATATTTTTCGCTAGATTTCCAATATCTACTGCCCTAATAATACATCCATCTTTATATTTTGAATTGAATACTTCATAATTATCGCTTGCGGTCACTATTCTAACTAGGTCTCATGCAACACGATTTATATATTTTCTCTTCTGTAAGAAACTTGTTTTCTCTACTTTTATTCAACCAAATTTTCTCTCGCTAAACATGCATTTACTTTAACTATTAACCTAAACCTTTTTCAACCATATCATGCATGCAACATGTAGTAAATATGTACGTATTTTTGCATATTGACTACATTTGCATCGCAAATAAAACTCTTGCAGTGGCAATGTGCACATCAATTAATGAACCTGTCGTTTGGCTGCATTAAAACGTGTAAATTTGTCGCCAACGCAGACATTTTTTAACGCTGATTATGTATTTGAGTTTGTGTATTTTTGAAGGGATTTGAATAGAAAATAAGAATTACAAACAAAAATCAATGAATGCAAGTCATAACAAGAGAAAATTCTAAGGGAAGACATTAAAGTTGTTGCAATAGGTTTTGTAGTTGATTTCTCTCTATAAATACAGTATGGAATGTGTATAAGTTTAAAAGGCAAATTGTTGGAAGGACCATGTTATTAGTGTTCCTCAAGCAGTATAAATTAAGCTCAATTTGGAATCTAAAGATATTTTATTTGTACAGTTTCCATATACAATTTATGATTAATAAGTAAAATATATTTAAATTAAAAATTATGATAAATTTATATCATCTCAAAAATGTATTAAGAACTTCGATTTAGAAGTTAATAAAGGATACTTCATTAAACGCCTGCTATCTTAAAATTTATGTGAGATTTTATTTTTCAACATAGGGGACATTTGCATTATGACTTTAAGACATGAGTTAAAATCATGGGTTTTTTTTACTAGCAAATTGTGACGTCTAAAAAAGGCACATTTTCTGTTTTTCATGCTATGTGCTCTTGAGCTTTATACACTTTGTTCAACGTTTCTGCAATTTTTTTTATCCCTTTCAAAAAATATAATATCTCTAGGCCAACAAAATAGGTATTTTTATACCCTTCACCTTGGTGAGAGGGGTATATTTCGTTTGTAATTTCGGCAATATAATTTTCCGACCCTATAAAGTATATAAATTCTGGATCCTTATAGATAGCGGAGTCGATTAAGCTATGTACGTCTGTCTGTTGAAATCAATTTTCTGAAGACCCCAGATATCATCGGGATCCAAATCTTCAATAATTCTGTCAGACATGCTTTCGAGAAGTTTCCTATTTAAAATCTGCAAAATCGGTCTACAAATGGCTGAGATATGAGGAAAAAACAAGAAAAACCTCGATTTGTGAACTATTTTTGACCTATATCTGGATTACTAAGTCATTAATATAGACAATATGGATATCTAATGATAGATATTTCAAAGACCATGACCATATAATTAAAAAATTTACAAAAAAAAATTTTAAAATAACAATTCTAAAATTTTTTTTTTTAAAAAAACTTTGAAAGAAAAAATAAATTTTGTTTACCTAAAAATATTTAAAATTTATATTTTGAAGTATAATTTGGTGAAGGGTATATTAGATTCGGCACTGCCGAATATAGCTCTGTTACTTGTTCAATGTCAATTACACGTGCATCCCAAAACACGGTCGCCATGACTTTATTGGCTGACAAACCCACCTTGGACTTCTTTGCTGTCGATTCCCACCGATAAACCTACTGTTTTGACTGCTGTTTGGTCTCTGGTGTGTTCTGATTTCGTTTCGTAGGTCACGGCTACTATACGCAACAAAACTCGTCCATATTGCGGTTGAACAACACCAAACACTCTAGCGAAGTTGCATACGATTGTGCTTGTGGTCGATTGTGAGCAAACGCAGCACCCATCTTGCGGAAGGCTTTCTCATACCCATGTGATCATTCAAATCACTTGCACAATCTCCTGCACTTTCAATCTCCGATCGGCTAAAACTATATCGAGAATTTGTTCAATTGTTTTGGGTGTAGATACCTGAACTGGGCGTCCAGAACATACGAAATCTTCCGTGCTTGTACGGCCACAGCGAAATTCAGTGAACCACTTTTTACCATTGCTATTGATGGTGCAGAGTTCTCATAGAATTTATCAAGCTTAGCCTTGGTTTGAGTGTTTTTTTCCGAAAACAGGAAATAATACTTAATGACCACATGAAATTTACTTTTTTCTCCTCAAGTCACTTGGTAGTTTGCTATCAATGGCTATCAAACACAAACTAAATGAAGCAGGTTTTTTCCAAATTAGAGTCAACTGACAGATGCCTGTTGATAGGAGCAGTATTGTCCTTTCGGTTAAGATACGGGAATTTCAAATATTCGCGGACTTATTGACCCACTGTTTTAACATAGTGTCCAATTTTCCATGACTCTGGCGTATAACTCAGACTGAATTTGACCGATGGCATGGGTTTTGATGGCTTTGATAGACTGTGGTTGATACGCATAGACCTGTTACTTAAAAAAATCCCACAAGAAAAAGTCTAAAGGGTTCAAATCGCAAGATCATGGTAATCAGCTCACCTCACCTTCACGTGAGATGACCATGCTCTCATGTCACTCGTGCAGAATTTCCTATGTGGCATGGGTTGTATGTCACGTAGACACGTCCTTTTGAAACCATATGTCGTTGGTGGCCATATCAACCAATTCAGGTCAAATGAAGTTGGTAATCATCGACCTATCGCAATAGCCTTTGATGGTGATGTTCTGGACAAAGAAATATTAACCGATGACACCGCCAGTCTAAGCATTGGACGCTCTTGGATCTCTCGTATTGGTATCGTCCAAAAATTCTACAATTTTGTTTATTGACGTACAGATTCATCCAAAAATTCGCCTTACCCTGAAGATGGCCGAAGAGCGCGGAACGTTAACAACAGAATACCTAATTTTATAATACATTTTTATCATTCGCAAGTCTTGTTGAACGCTATATCCGTGATTTGGCAAAACAATCTGAGTATATGCCTGCCAATTCTACAGTTGTAGCTTCAACAATATGGCCGCTATCAAAGTTCAGAAATCCCTGTTGGAATAAATAAAATTCATCCATCGATTAAAATGTATAAGTTTCAGTATGCTGCAGATTAGAAGAAGAGGTTTACGCTAATGTTTTTCATTATCTTAATATAATTCACTGGGATTTACTCACTTTTGACGCTCATAGTACTTTTATATATTGGTAGATTTTTTAAGAGCTTTCGGAAACACATACAATTTAGAGATATGTATGAAATCTTTATTTGAGTCGATAGCACGATCTATACAATTCAATGTTGAAAGATTATTCCATGTAAATGTTGACCGCGACTACGCCTCAAATGTTTCATACGATGGGTCCAATTTTGACATACTCTCTCCAACATATCGGCCGATATCTGACGATTAAATTCTTCAATATTGGCTTCCAGTGCATCTTCATAGCAAATACGGCAACTTTGCTTGTTCATGCATTCAATCAACCAGAAATGAGTTTCGTCTCTGATCACAATTTTCCGATAAATAAGTAGATGTAAAAGTAGTTCACCAAAAGTTAGCTATTGTGGTAGGTCATGTACCAGCTGTATTTTAAATGGTTTTACTCCCAAAACTTTCCACGTAGTGAAGTAACCGATGCCCAATTGCTGCGAGCGGCACCAAATCGATAATTCACGGTCATAAACAACACTGGCGGATACAGCTGCGATATTTTCCTCTGTCCGTACTCTACGTATGCGTGTTGGTGATTTAATATCCAATAATGTAAATTTGGTGCGAAAATTTGTCACAAGATTCCGAATAGCCGTCTCAGAAGGTCGTCCAAACTGACCATCAAAAGGATGAACTGCACGATGCACTTTCTTAACCGAGCATGAATTTTGATAATAAAATTCAATAATCTGCACGTGTTGTTCTTTTGTAAGTCAATTCATTGTTAAATTATAGACCAAACGGAACATGCTTAATCGTAACACAAAAACAGCTGAGCTGCCAGAAACAGTTTTGTCAAAAATAATGTTAACTTTTATAATCATTGTCAGTTAATCCCAATTTATCCCAACTATTTGAATTCCCCTAATAACAACTTTTGGTTTTTAATTTGTTTAAGAAAATGCTATAATCACATATGATCGATCACTTTCTTAAAGTAGTTAAGAATTAATAAACAAGACTTTAAAAAAAAAAAACAAGATTGATTTTTGTGTGCAATAAAAAATTCATTAGAAAAATTCCATTTACAGTATTCCCACGATCAATCTTCAGCTCAAAAGTAAAATTGATGGACAAGTATGGTAAGACGGCTTTTTAATTTTTATGCGTGGATCAAGTTCATTCATTCCGTCACTCATCCATCCATCTGACTGACAGACAGAAGCTTATTTCATCTACATACAATATACTACAACATGTAGTTTTGCTTAATAATTTGTTGAACTTGTTTTGTATTTTTTTTTTTTGCAAATCACACAAATTAATCACTCAAAGGTAGAGATAAGAAACTATATATAAGGTGAATCATATAAGACTGAATGGATCAGTACAGAAAATATTTATACAAGAATTTAAATTAATGAATAAAAGTTATAAAAAATTTGAAGACCACTACGGTAGCTTTTAAGAGCTACAAAGGCTGTCTGATTGACCTTTAATATCTCAATACTAATCTGTAAATCATACTAGGTGAATTCTCGAATTCATATTCAATACTTTCCAAAGAGCAGAGAATATCAAAGATATCATTTTGTCAGGGATAATATTGAAGAGATATTGGATCTTTTCGATATGATCACTTGTTGTTTGATTATTATATTGCATTAAAGAAATATATTTAACTGCAATTAATTCTAAAGATCCTAAATCTTATTTGTTTTAAACATTCTTAACCTTTCGATCTTCCGAGTAGATCATTAGCCAACTGTAGGATGTTTAAAATAACTACTTGGCGAAAATTTTCTCATACCAACTGCAAATGCACTTGATTGAGATTTACACGACATCATGTCGTTCAATATGATCAATGTTTCATGTTCTCTCTTTTCACAAAACTTTTTTCGTTTGTTGTTTCTTACGCTTGCAACATTTCAACTTTATTTCACATGAATGAACATGTGTGTCAATCAACTTTCAGTCTCTCAGTCCGTCCTTTCCATCCGTCGGTTTGCCTCTCTCTCTACCTCTCTCTTTTTCATACAATCTGAGTGTATGCAAATTGTCCACTTGTTTTTAGGTATGTCACCTGTATTGTGCCTGTCATAATCAATCACGTTGCTCTTATCGCAAATCAATTATAGACAATTTTACATTTTTTGTTGTTTGCAATTTAAATTTTACTTACTGATGTTGTACATACGTATATATAGAGTTTTTTTCCTCTTCTTAAACTTTGTCGTAAAGATCATGAGAATAAATGTGAACTAAATTTAAGTGCTGATCATAAATTTAAATTGTTTTTTTTTCGTTGTTGTGTGTTGTTTGTAAGCTGGTTTCGTTTTAAGCCATTTGACAGTTTTAAAATTAGTGCGTTGACATTCTCAGGTTAAGGCAAGTGGTGATTTTTTTTTTTTTTTTTGCATTTTGCAGTTTTCATTTGTTGAGATTTGTGTCATGTTGCAATTGATTTTTAAGACAAATAGCGTTTTCAAGTGTGTGACAGTTTTCCATAAAAAATAAATCAAAGTGTTAATGCTAAAGTTATCAGATGTAGTGGAACTATTGTAAAATTTTGTGGTAAAAAGCGTGAATTGTTGTTTAATTAATAGCATTTTTGACTAAAATAATAGAAACACTTTTAATAGATGTTAAGCTTAACAGTGGACGATAACAAGTCAGACAAGAAGTGTAAATTCTAAGATTTGCCAAAATAAACATTTCAGAAATTTCAATTTTATGGAATGGGATAGTTATGAAATGGAAGCGAACCTTAATTATAATAAAATCAGTGGGTAATATTGAGGAGAAACATTCAACTCGAAGAAATTATTCAATACACTGTCAATGATTTCCTTTTACAATCAATAAATATGTAAAGAGTTGACTGGTCTATCTAAGTGAAGAGAAGCTACTTTTGAAAAATAACACCTTGAGGAAAAATTAAATACACAACAAAATTAAATTAAATATGCTGATACTATAAGTCCAGAACCAAAATATGAAAATAACAGGATGTTTCTTATTACGTGGCTTATTATTTAATACTGGCTGGATAACGTTGCGAAAAGGTGGCACAGGTTCAGAGCCAACAACGTGTGACAAAACGTCCTAGACTCCAAAGATCATATACGAGAGATCCTTATTGCTCAAATTGGTGTATGGTGCGAATAAAGCTGGTAGGAGTATTCTGGAGAGTTTTTAAAAAGAGGAATCGGGTCACATCCTTAGTGTAATGGAATTGTTTCCGGGTAAAGGCACGCTCTGTTGGTTGGCATGTGGGATGAAGCTAGACTGGATGTGATCTCTGTAGACGTTTTACCACAACTAGGTCTACTGCTCTAGTTTCGTACAAACCAAAACGGGAGAAATAATTCATCTCCTTCGGATAGTATTTTCTGACATTTTAACACATGATTCCAAAAGAATCATTGTCATAATGAATCAGGAGTTCCGTAATCCCCTTCTCGAAAGGCAAGGAAAGGACGGCCAAGGTTCAGAATGATATTTCGTCATGTTTACTGAGAGCATGATAATAACAAATTGATCAGTTTAAAAAGTTTGAGGCACCTTAAGAGATTTTTAGTCTTACGTGTACGGAAATAAAATAAATAATAATAATAACCTGTAGTGTTTCCGGAACCCTAGCTCATTCCAGAATAATCATGGTCATAAATGATCTTTCCTCCTTTTTACCAAGAGAATAATAATAACAAACATGTTCTGAATGACAATGTCATTCTAACATATGATTGAAAGGAGGTACTCCGAAACAGTAGACCATTCCATAAGAACAATGATCATAATGAATCAGGAGTCCCTATCTCTTTTTCGTTATAGACAGGGAAAGGTCTGCCTACCGTGGTTTCTTAATGATCTTTCATCGTGTTTATCGCGGGTATAATAATAACAAATCTGTAGCGTCTCCCTAATCGTAACTCATTCCAGAATGTATCAGCAGTTCCTATCTCCTCTTAGTGACAATCAAGTAAATTATCTATCTTCCTTCATGTTTACCGGGACATGATAACAACAAACCTTTTCAGAATGTCTATGACCTGTTCTCGAAGATATATCTTGCCATGAGAGTACCAGCTCAATTACACAAAAGGACTCTTACTCTGAATTGGTGGGTTATGCTTTTGGACAATTGAACGTGGATTGTGGATGAGGACGCCCATTAGGAGTCTTACCAAGAAGACGTCAACGTCATAATCTTCCGTAATGTTTACCGAGAAGATGATAAGAACAAACCTGCTCAGTATGATAATGAAATGATTCCAGAAGATATGTCATGCGATAAGACTACCAGCTCAATTACTCTGAAGGACACTCATTCCAACTAATAAATGATGGCGAAATTTTTTAGACAATTGGACGAAAATATCAACGTCACAATCTTCCCGTGCACACATTAACCTCCACCACTACAAACCAGATTCGTCAACGCTGCCCATCCAAATGACTGAGAGATCTGAGGGGCTATCCGAGTACAAAAACTCTGGATTTGTCAGGAGTGTTGAAAGGCTCAGGTAGGATTAGATCATGCATAATAGCCAAAGACAATCTCAATAGCTTCATTCTCTCGATAGCTTTATTGTGCGATGAAGTTACTGTAATAGCGGCCTGGGAGAATAGTGTTGAAACTATGCTGGTCATTTCTAGGTTTATGAACCTCGATCCTCGAGATATTGATAACAATTTAGCGGCTATAATAGGAGCTGATGTTAAAGCATATCATGTTTCATAGAAGTTTATTGTGTAATGAATTCCTGTTTATTCTGATAATGCTGATCACATGTATATTGAATATTTTATAGAAGTAGAAAAATAATGAAGATCTCTTTCCTCCAGATTTTCCGATTATTAGAAATCGCTAATATAATAACGGATTATGCCACAAAGGTGATCTTTCGAGATTTCGTGTACTTCTAGGGAGTATCGCATACTGTTTAATGAGGCCAAAAGACTTTAAAACTGGTCTTCTATACATTAATTCTTAAACGTGGTGAGTAAAGCAAAACACAAGTATATATATATATACTTGGTATGAATTCTGGAAAAATGGACCTATTACTCTTCTCGAGAAAATACACAATGCCCCCTTTCCAAATACCGTATGAATTCCGGGAAAACGGAAAGTACAAGATACCTACTTTATACTACATCGCCTTAATGGGGATTAACTTTTCCTCTCGGTCATTGTATCAGTATCTGGTAATCATTCTGGACTCCAAACTGTCTTGGAACCTGAACATCAAAACGGTGTAATCCAAGGCAGCTATTGGCTTATATAGCACTCAGTAAATCCGTCTCGACTGCGCGGAATTGGTTTCGGGTTCTAGTAGTCTTGTATACAGGACACTGTCTAATAGGCACGCATACGAAGACCTTTTATAGACTTTTGCAGAAGTTGTCATGCTGATGACGAGAAGAAGATAATCTCGTATATAACTTAAGTTCGTAGGTTTAGAGATAGTAGATAAATTGCTAAGAGCAGACGAGCACAAGTTTTAGCCAGTTCGTCTCCACATCAGCATCTTAAACTATACTACCAAGGGTATAGGTTCAGATGCTGATATAAAATCGAACTGGATAAAACTGGTTCTTGGCTGCTAGGGATTGCATATGGGTTCTGGTAGCCATATTGACAAGGGACGTTTTAATAGGTATTAAAAGCCGACTAAATTTTCTATTTAATATCTTCTGGAGAATTTGTCATGATGATGACTAGGAGAAGAAAACCTCCAATTTAACCTAAGGACCTTGGTAATATAGTTTCAGATACTGATATGGAGGCGAAATAAACAAGTTCAGTGGAGCATCTGGGATGTTGGCAACAATATGGTAAACAAAACAACCTCACACATACTAAGCTGAGTATATTTTAATATGATGCCAAATTGGTTTCATTGTATGGATGAGGAATGTGGAAGGTTCAGAATTACGTCCCCAAATGCCTGAACACTTTTGTAAACTGCTACCTGAGATGAATCCTACGCTCGTATGAGTTATTGAGACAAATAAATCAAACTAGCGCTTTAATTGAAATCCGTAGACAATAGAAATAAGGCCTACAATAATCTGAAGATGGTCAATAGAGGAAGTGAAGCAGTCTTTTGGATACTTTTACGATGAACTGCAAAACAAAGGTCAGAATCGAGTACTTTGGAAGACAATTATTGTTAAATCCTTTTCAGTAAATGTGACTCTGAGACGATTGGTATATTAAAGGGGGTATGTTGAACCATTATAATAACATTAGTCTTCAAATCTACACAGGTGTTGTTTAAAAAAGTAAAATATTACTTTATTGTAGCTAAATAAAAATTTCCCTTTTCAAACACGCACATTTTTACCACCAACAGCGGCAGTCGTTATTTCTCCTTTACAGGTTTCCATAACACAAACCATTTTGATCTAAAACCCTGAATGTGCTTTTTACAATAAAATAAAATCGAAAAGGCATAAAGGAAACAAATATCTAGTTTAAAGTGGCATTTGATTGCAACTAAGTACATATTGAATATCATGTCCACACATCGTGAGATTTGCATAAATTCATAAATGCAACATAATTCGTTCATGCCACACAATAATACCGAAACACACAAACAACTCGTACACAAACTCACTAGCGATTACAACATCTCATTAGTTTTTCCCATGACTTTAAAATATAGAGAAAAATAAATCTATCTGTAATAATTTGTATGATCTATTATCCAGTCTAGCTGAAATCAAAATCATGGCAAGAAATATAGAAAAATAAGAGAAAAAAAACATCTAAAATTGGTGCTAAATGCGTCAGAAAAAATTTATTGCATTTGGTGGAGTAGAAGTATTTTATGGAAATAAATTCACATCTAAAGCAATTAGATTAATTTTCAAGCAACAACCTTTCAAATAGACACTAATAGACAAACGAGGGTGGACGGAAAAGTTTGGGGAAGAAAGGAAATTAAAAAAAAACTTTCTTGGGAAATTTCAATATAATATTTGGAGCAGCTGTTAAATTTAATATTTTGTTTGCACCAGTTTGGTTGGGTAAATTTCTATGATCTTTCATGGTGACCCTCATATATTTTAAGATCAACTCATATATTTTAAGATCAAACTACGAAAAAGAATAAACGAAACTGATTTACAAAGTTTTTGTTTAAACTTTAACACGTTTTTCCTTTTTTTATTAATGTTGTTGGTGTTTTCAACACAAACGAATTAATAGCATTAAACAACATCAAAATTATTATAAAAATCAATTGTAATTAATGATAATCTGAGAATAAACAATACTTGCAAAATACAAATCTCCCAAACAATGACAAACACACAATCTAAATGTGAATGCGAGCGTGGATTTCCCAAAGCCAATACAAGGAATGGCAAGAAAATCCAAATCCACTAAAGTAAAAATCAAAGAAAAAACCAGGCCCACGTATTTTGCCACATGAAAATAGAATGCACAACATTTAAATTGATTTGAATGAATTTTCAGCGCGCCAACACCTGAGTGTATTCCGTCGAAAGCACAGACTCCCATAAAATGTTTGTTTGTTGCTACATGTGGCAAATGTTGCCAATATTAAACTTGTTGCATTTTGACTTAACTTTATCAATTGCAAGTGGTTAAGTGAGTTTTATTTATATGTTGTTGCTGTTCCAGTTGTTGCTTCGTCGTTTCCTTTCTTTTGTGCATTCGTTTGATGTTGTTGCTTGTTTGTTGTTGGCAATACATACAATCTGGTCATAAATGTGTCCAACAATCCATAAATGTCATTTGGATGACACAAATTTATTGATGGATTATAATAACTTTTGCAATTTTGTTTTGCACTTTTGCAAATGCTAAATCAAGAATGTAATTTAGAGCAGGGGTCCACAAACATTTATAAGTCAGTAGGGATCTTAAATTTACAGTTGTATGTTTCGATTTCACTCATGTATTTTCTGTAAACTAACGTTTTATCGATTAATGGCGGATCAAATCAACGATGCCTAGTGGTGGAAATAATTTCTGTATGAAACTTCTAGTTCTCTTCAGTACTAACTTTTATCTTCTTTTATTTACAAATCCGTTATTCGGATGTAAGCGATCATACAAGTTTTTCAGGAATTATTAACTCTCTATTTTTTACAATATTTAGGAGATTTAGTTCATCACGGTAGCCTGTCCATTCTTAATATTTCTTAGCCATGACAGCTCTCGTCTGACTCCCGCTCTCCTTTCTTTAATTTTACCTTTAAGAATTCTTTGGATACATTTTTATCGTTTCTAATTACACATCCAAAATACGAGAATTTTCATTTAGTTAATTGTCGTTCAAGGCTCATTCTCTGATCTTTTCTAGTCCGTGGCTTTAATTGTCCATACTTCCACCACATAAATAAATCGTTTTTTTTTAATAGACTGGTATCTCGGCTGCCAAGTACTTTCTATATTTAAACAAGTAAGAAAGTATGGTCGGTCAAACCCGACCCTATAATACCCTACACTAAGTAAAAGAGCAAAAACATTTTTCTTTTAAAATTTCAATAATTTATATTCTTGAGTGATTTTCGGAAGTGGGCCTTATATGGGGGCTATGACCAATTATGGACCGATCACCATGAAATTAGGTCGTGTGATTTATGTCTATATGAAAGTTTACTAAGTTGAATTTTGTGAGTATACCAACATTTTTAAGCGATTTATGCACGTTAAAGTGATTTTCGAAAGCGGGTCTATATGGGAGCTATGACTAATTATGGACCGATCGTAACAAAATTTGGTGACATGAATTTTGTATATATAAAACTTATTTGGAACGGTATTTGTGGAGATACATTTATAAATTAAACATTTATGACCGATAAAGTCCAATTTCGGAAGGACATTTGTATGGGGGCTAGGTGAAATAATGGACGGATTTCAGCCAGTTTCAATAAGCTTATATAAAAGAATTTATTTATGTACCCTACACCAATATGGTGGTGTAGGGTATAAAAAGGCATCTCTCGGTATTTCTATCCGACCTTTTATTTTTTTGGATGAGTTCCATTGATCGTACATTAAAACTCCCAGATATTTAAAGTTTTTCACTCATTCGATTTATGTGTCTCTTACTTTTAGTGTCGTCGTGGTTTGTAAATTTTTCCAGCTGACAATCATATATTTTGTCTTTTTAATATTGATTTTAAGGCCATATGGTTCACTTACAAAAGTAAGTTTGTCCATCAGTTTCTGTAAGCCAGATGTAGAACTTGCTAATAATGTTGTTGATAAACATTCCATTTTCTTTTATTCCAATTCTTTCTCCTTCAAGCGATTCTTGAAATATTTTTTCCTAATATATGTATATTAAATAATAATGGCGACAATATACAATCCTGTCTTACTCCTTTTGAGATGGCGATTTCCTGAGTGAGTTCGCCACATCTTCTGCTCTATACCGATTTAATCTGGACCTGATGCATTCTTGTCCTTTAAAGAGGTGATTGTGGACTCAACTACCAATCTGGTGATTAGACTTCCGGCCATAGGGATATTCGTGCTACGTCTACATCTTATCCATTGATTTCTCCTAGTTTATTTTTAATACGTTCCTTAATTTTGTGGATCGTTAAGATTCCTAATGTTAATTTTGGGTTGTCGTTTATGTTTTCGAGCTATAGCAAGTTTGGTGCAGACATTTGCTAGAAGGAGGTTGTGATCAGAAGGTACGTCTGCTCCTGGGTACGTGGAGCATTTTGTCACACAGGTGCAATATCGTCTGTTTATTAATATATAGTCGTAGAGTCTTCTAGGATGTATGCGAAAAATGGTATTCGTTGTTATTTTGTGTTCTTTGCAGAATTGGACAAGTCTGTCACCCCTCTCATTTCGTTCGCCCAATCCATATTTTTCGATGACACCCCTTGCTTCATCATGTCCGACTTTCACGTTAAAATCCCCAAGTACGATTGTTATTTCAAATGGTTCGTCATTTTTAGTAGATTCTAAATGTCATCGTAAAATTTTTCGATTTCGTCGGCTATTACTATTACATGTGGGGCATAGACTTGAATTACGTTTAAATTAGTTGGTTTTCCTATAATCTTTGTAAGCATTATTCTATCTGTCATTGGAACGTATTCACCGACACAACTAGCTATATTGCTCTTTACAATAATTGCCACACCATTTCTATGGGTATTCTCATTTCCTAAGTGATACACCTTAATTTTTTCTGACTTGAATTCGCCACTTTTTTCTTCCACGTTTTACTTACACCCAGTTAAGTTAATATCGAAATTAGTTTACATTACATTTACAACGAGTCTCAATTCATTATCATAGATAGCTGCTAGTTATCAATCGCGAGCCTTTTAGTAATAAATTATTGGTATCTTAACTACTGTCTTACACGCGAGCTACTATCTTTCGTTGTGTTCCTGTCATTGCATCTAGTTTCCTCGACCCTGGCATATTCTAGCTGAGGTGGTATACTATCAGTCAAGTTTCACTGGATATTGGAGGCAGAAAGCATATATTCCGGTTCGATATATATGTATGTGTTTGGACTGAAATTAGAGCAGGGACTCGGTGTGGAGTTATATAGCAAGCTGGGGTAGTACTTGTTCAAAAACTCGGATTCAAAATTATAATCATAAGACTGGCATCTTTATTGTAATAATGCAGTGCGAGCCGTATCATATGATTAACTGTACTTAAGCACATTTATTTCGAAATAGTGAGGAATTGCTTACACACGAAAGCCTTTAATTCCATTCTGATATAATTAAACATTTTAAAAATCGCCATATTTAATCGTTACAACTTCGTGAAAGATCTGGTGGAAAGAGATACTCATTATTTTGGATGGACACATCCCTTATTTCACACATTTCCATAATATGTGATCGGGGAATGAACTCTAAATTCCTTTATCAGAATAAACAGGAATTCATTTCGCAAGAAACTTTTATCTATAAGACATGATACTTTGACATCTGCTCCAATAATTGCCGCTAAATTCTTAACAATATCACGAACCTTGTTGTCTAGAGCGGTACCGTGAAATAGCTCCCAAATGAAATAACACCCAATGAGATAACTCCCAATGAAATAATTCCCATGAAAAATGAAATAATTCCCAAACTTGAAAAATGAAATAACTACCAAAGGGTAGAATGAAATTACTCCCAATAATCGGCGGTTTCATAATTTTAAAAATATTAGTGCCAAAAAACACGAAATAACTCCCAATGAAATAAATCCCAATAGAAATGAAATAATTCCCAATCCGAAGCAATTTATTTATGTAATCTAAAAAAAGGAACTACAAAATTGAAATTATTCTTCGCTTACCAAACATTTTTTGCATTGCGGGCCTATAGCGTATCGCAAAGTTTTACTCCTCTGGGGTGTATAGTGAAATAACTCCTAATGAAATAAAACCCAACAAAAATTTCATTCGGAGTTTTTGCATTATGAAATAACTCCCTATGCGTTAGGAGTTGTTTCACAATGAAATAAGTCCTAAGCTGTATGAAAAATTTGTTGGGTGTTATTTCATTTTTTCGTGGGGAGTTATTTCATTTGGGAATTATTTCACGGTACCGTCTAGAGCTGGTTCGCCTTGATCGAGGTTCATAAAAGTGGAGCTGACCAGTATAGTTTCAACACTAGTCACCTAGACAGCTTCTTCATCGCTAAGATTGTCTGTGGCTTCTATAAATCTTTCAGACATTAGGATGAACATAGTAACCGAATATGGTTTGAATTGTTGGATGCTAATGTGTATCATTGGACGATTGCGATGTTCTCTTCTTCTTTGTCAGAGTCCACGAGTTCGAATGATTGTCTTTCTGAGTAGTTATCGCACGACATAACTTCCGGAATCGTGTCATTGTTATACGGAACAGGTTTGTCCTTATCGTCTCCTCGATAAACATTAGGGGGATTATGACGTTAGCGTCGTCAATTGCCGAAAAGCATAACCCACCAATTCAGAGATGGAGTGTGTGTCCTTTCGAGTAATTTAGCTGGTTTCTCATAGCACGAAATATTTTCGTAATCAGATCATTGTCATTCTGAACGGGTTTGTTATTATCCTCCACAGGTATACACGAAGAAAGTTAATTTCGAAGAAGAATTCTTTTAGGGGTATTCTGGAGAGTTTTTAAAGAGAAATGTAATTATGCCGGATGAAATTGTTCTCGGGTAAGGCCGCACTCTATTGGTTGGCATGTGATTAGAGCTAGACTGGATGTGATCTCTGCAGACGAGGTAGCACACTTAAGTACTGCTCTTGATCCTTACGAATCGAAACGGGAAAAATATTTTATCTCCAGGCGTTCTAGCACATGATTGGAAAGAGGGTCATCAAAACCGTAGCACATTCCAGAAGAATCATGGTCTTAATGAATCAGAAGTCCTTAATCTTCTTCGTGATAGGCAAGGAAATTACTACTATGGTTTCGAAATTATCTTTCTTCATGTTTACGAAAGAGATGATAATAACAAACTTTTTGGGAATGACAATGACATAAATAATATGATTAGAAGGAGGGACACCGAACTCATACAGCATTCCAGAAGAATCATGTTTATAATGAATTCCCTATCTCCTCTTCGTGATAGACATTTAAAGGTCTACCATGGTTTCGAAATGATCTTTTTTCATGTTTACCGAGGGGATAATAATAAAAAATCTGTAGCGTCTCCTTAACCGTAACTCATTCCAAAAGAATCATGATCATAATGTATCAGAAGTCCCTACCTCCTCTTCTTGATAGGCAAGGAAAGATCTATATCATGTTTATAAATATTTCCATAAGATTTTCATTTTTGTGGAAGATCTTAACCCACTATCTACACTCTTTAGGGGTCAATTTGAACCTTTTTTTCGAGAAAATAAAAAAACTCCTTTAAAAAAAGACGTTTAAGGATTAAAATATTCTTCGAAAATGTTTGCCTGAAAATTTCAGTGGGGTTCACCAAAGATATCAAAGTTTTAAATAAATCTCTTTATGCTTAATTAACAAATTTACACGCTACCTTGCGTCTCACATTTTTAAAAAAATCTCCAAAAATCTATTTATGACCCGAATGAGCTGATATTTAAAATATAATTAAGCGTAATGAGCGTTATTTACAACTTTGGTATCTTTGGTGATCTCCACTAAAATTTTCCGGCAAACATTTTCGTAGAATATTTTAATCCTTAAATGTCCTTTTTTAAAGGACTTTTTTTGATTTTCTCGAAAAAAGGGTCAAATTGACCCCTAAAGAGTGTAGATAGTGGGTTAAGATCTTCCACAAAAATGATCCCCATAAAAAACTACGATATAACTATCACAATAAGAATCTCTCAGACATTAACTTACAACATTTTTTCCAGTTAGTATAATGCTACTGTAAAAAAATCAGACCAGCTGGACTATAAGTTTATTCTACAAAAATGATCTACTCAACATGCTGTTTCAGAACTATGGGGTCGCTATTCTGTTCCAATCAAAAAGTCTCAATTTGTTGTACAGTGAAATTGCTTAAACGTGTATTTTGAAGTCTCCCAGCGAGAGCTAGGTTTTGATTTTAGACCCATAGTTTCTTGGGGAAATTTTCTTACAATTTTTCGTAGAATACGTTTTTGCTATACGCCTGTTGACCAAAAAAGTGACCCACCCTAGTGTGTATTAAAAGAGAGAGACTATTTTAAATATTGTGTAAATTAAAATAAAGGTTAAACCAAACGTTCTGACCTATATAAAGTCAAATCGATTTCCTAACGAGACCGAAGTGCTTGCTGTACCAGAGATGACCAGAGAAAAAGATATGCTGCAAGAGGAAATCGTAAATCATCAGAGTTCCATCTTTTAATGGCTATTCATCAATCATATACTATATCGCAACTAAAAGGATATGAATGTCCCTTTGTGCCAAACGTTTATCCAAGGATGTCAAGATAGGATTTCATTCGTCAGCAATATACATTTTTTCAATTCCTTGGATGTTACAAACTCGAAAAGGTATATCCAAGCGAATAAATGCATTTCAATCTGTATATTGGGTTATCTGAGAGAACATAATAGATCAAGTTCCTCAAGGAAGTTGATGCTGGATTAGTCAACTTCAAATTGTATCATTGAAATATATATTATTTAGGTTCTTATGATCGACTACGATACGAGTTATTTGATTTCCATAAAGTCGATTTAAATTTTACTCATTTGGGAACCCCTGTCATGCTTTAGGTTTTTTACAAAACAGAATATTAATTGTATTGAAAGGTTGTAAATGAGATTGCATTATTATTGATTTCAACTTTATGCAATTGAAAGAATATCAATCATCGTGTAATATGTTGTAATTACATACCAAGAAAGTGTCAGATAAAGTCCATACAACCAACAAACACAAGATACTGCCAATAAATGAATGTACCAACAACCAGTATACTTAAGTACGAGTATGGATATGACAGATTTATACCTGAAACTTTAATAAAATATTATTTCTTTATTATAAATATTAATAATTATTCTAGATTTAATACGTCAATGTCAGCACTAAAATGACAGAGATAAACTGCATTTATCAAATGCAGTGTCTAGTAACAAGAGGAAATTTATTAATAAATGCTATGGATAAAGTTAATAACTAGTACACAGGTGTTTTACATTAGGAATGTAATACTTTTGTGTTAAGAAGAAAATAATTATAATATTGATGTTATTTTATGCTTAGTTGTTTTGATTAAGAAATAAGAAATATTTGTAAAATGTCAATAATGTAATAAATGATTTATAGGTCACTGACAGTGAACTGACAGTTCAATCAGCTGAAAATAAAATATGGAACCTGTTAATCTGCTGACAATTGACCTAAATCGAATATGAGAATTGAGGATTTGTAGTTAGGTTTTTAGATGCTGAAGGAATACTTCTGGTAGGTCGCGTGTCAGCTGGAGAAGGAGAAGAACCTCAAGAGTATTTTCGAAAGGTGGCAAGAGGAATATCGGCCTGTATAATCGTTCCTCAGTGGCGTCCTTCCCAGGTATGAGGATTAGGATGACTCTTCTATTTTTTCAGGCATCGAATATTATCTGGCTCCTCATTGAAAGGTTAAAAACCATTAGCAGGTACTCAGCTCCCCGCTCGCCAATGTGTTTCAACATCAGCATGGATAATTCATCTGGGCCAATCGCCTTGGATGGTTTGGCTGCATTGATGGCCTCTGCTACTTCATTTGAAGTAAAAAGTTGTGGTGTATCCAAGACTTCAAGGCTGTGTAGTTTGAGAACATTTCGTTACGCATTATCTCTCTAGGAGCTCAACCTTCTTCGTCGGTTTAGTGAAAAACTGAACTATCTATAGGCCAGAACTTACAAACTCCAGAACATATAAAGCAGTTATTGAGATCATCTAACGATTTCTTTATTTTGCGAGACCCGCTGCTTCAGCTAGGAAGTGCAGCTGCACTACGGATAATCGGACAGCTATAATGAAGTCTGATTCAATGATGGTTTCGAGGAACTTCCTCTCTCTTTGGTGTACATTGAAGGGTGTTGGAAGATCATTCAAAATACGATCGTTGAAATCTCTGAAGCCGTGCCAGTTTGCTTTCTTCTTCTAAATACGGCGTTCAGAGCCGATGGAATTATAGGGATGTTACAAGCAGATAATTATGGGTAAGTGGCCTTACACTATAGAATCTACTGCTCGCCAGGCTGCGAAGTTGATCAGATCTGGACTCGATATTGTGATGTCTGGAGAGCTTGTGCAGATACCAATAATCAGTGTGGAGACATGATGAAGGCGATGCACATTGTGACGCTAACTCAGGCAATAATGTTAGATTTCTTCAATATATTTTTTTTTAAAGATTATGCCTTATTAAGGAAAAAAAATAGACAAAATTTTAAATACAAAATTTTATAAAAAAAATTTTCACAAAAGAAGAAATTTTCAAGTCCATCGAAAAAAATTTTAAAACCAATATCTTCCCATCGGGATGAAATTTGCAGCAAGGTTATTCCAATTGGATAGTAGTTTATACAAAATTTTTCAACAAGATCGGTCAAAAACTCACTGAGTTAGAGGGGTTCCAAATTTGAC
Organism: Calliphora vicina; assembly: GCF_958450345.1. NCBI lineage: Eukaryota > Metazoa > Arthropoda > Insecta > Diptera > Calliphoridae > Calliphora > Calliphora vicina. Next base: position 106,483,850 of record NC_088781.1, on the reverse strand, counting down.
ACTTTGACCAAACAGGTGTTTTTTCTCATCCCGAGTTACCTCAATTTGAGGCCTTGAGGCTTCGGCGCGTATTAGTGATTTAACTCCAAATTCAAAACTTAAACTCAGCTACACCTCCTCTATAGCCATGGGTAATTTTATTAAAATCGGACAATACGTTTAGAATTTACACATTTATTTCCATTTTTTTTTTCATTTATTTCCAGTTTTTCATTTCCGCCACAGTGCAGCTCGAGTATTTTAATAAAATCTTAATTTAAAGAAGGCAAAAATGTGCAAAATTTTTTTTGTTAAAATAAAAGCCTAAATGTTGTACTTTTTTTATTATATAGTTTAGAAATAAGGAGTGAGATCGAAAAATTCTTAACACACGTTTTTCATTACATTTTTTAACCCAAGTATTATTTGAATTTTTTTTTGATCAAGTTACCTTTGAAAAACATGTCAGTTATTATGTGTAATGTCAATTATATTAATTTTTTTGTTAATCTGATTAAAATGAGTGACCAGAAAAAAGTGCGTACTGAAATTATTAAATATTTTCAACAAAACCCAACTTGGTCTTACAAAAAGTTGGCCAAGCATACAAAGGTCTGCCGTCAAACTGTTTCCAATGTTATTAAACAGTACCGGGAGAACTTGTCAGTTGATAGAAAACCTGGTTCAGGTAGAAGGAATGGTCCACATGATGTTTCTAAAGCCAAAAAAATAGAACGCATTTTCAAAAGAGCTCCCAACACATCCGGTAGGAAAGCAGCCCGGTTAGCTCAGTGCTCGGACTATTTGGTACGAAAAGTTAAAGCTAATGCAGGTTTAAAAACATACAAGGCTCAAAAAGTTCCTGACAGGAACGCTACTAAAAATTTAGAGGCCAAAAACAGAGCACGGAAATTGAAGTCAAGTTTTATAAAAAAATATTCTTGCTGCATAATGGATGACGAAACGTATGTTCTGGCAGATTTTTCGCAACTTCCAGGTCAAAAATTTTATGTTGCTGATGCTCGAGGGAATGTTGAAGAAAAGTTTAGGACCCAAAAGCAGACAAAATTTCCCAGAAAGTTCTTGGTATGGCAAGCAATATGCAGTTGCGGCAAAAGAAGCCACTCATTTGTTACAACGGGCTCTATAAATACCGAAATTTACATCAAGGAATGTTTACAAAAAAGGCTGCTTCCATTCATAAGACTTCATAATGTGTCCACTTATTTTTGGCCTGACTTGGCATCCTGTCACTATGGCAAACAAGCCCTTGAGTGGTACAAGAACAATAATGTGGTATTTGTACCAAGAGAGGCAAATCCTCCAAACTGCCCGGAGCTAAGGCCAGTGGAGAGATATTGGGCTCTTGTTAAAAGAGAATTGAAGAGTACAAAAAAGGTGTCCAAAAGTGTGGTAGATTTTAAACGGAGATGGACTACATGTTCGAGCAAAGTGACAGAAAGCACTATAAAAACGTTAATGGAAGGGTTTCCGAAAAAGGTTCAAAATTTCATCACTAGTGATTAAAACTATAAAAATAATTTTTTTTGTAAATTGTAATAATAATTTCAATCAAATAAAAAAAAAATTAAAGCTGTAAGTTTAGTGGTTTCTTTTTTATAAACATATATGTATGTTAAGAATTTTTCGATCTCACTCCTTAAACAACTACAAACATATTTAGTTATTATCCATCAAAAATTAAGAATACTCTAAATTTGGAACATTTAGAAAAAAAAAATAAAAATACTTTTCAAAAAAAAATTTAAATAAAAGATTCTTATTCATATACTCAAATATCTGAAGTTGATGGTTCCATCATAAAAAGTTAGCTTTTAAATGTTTTGAACAAAAAAAAATATTTTAATTGTGTTTAATTTCTATTTTTATTACTTTATCTGAAAATACGAAAAATTTTTCCACTTTGACAGAATACTGCCGAAAAAGTATGCAACCTAGAATAACGATTTTAGCTATTAGTGATGTAGAATTTTGTCTACTTTTACCCGGTACCAAATTTTATAAATAAATATTAATTCTAAAAAATCAATTAAGCGCCACTTTGACCATGATTCAACCCAACGTGCGATGCCTCCACAGGTACCTCTGCCATAACTAGACCAATTTTCTTCAAAATATGGAACAGAATTTATGACGGATTTTATGAAAACTGTTCCTAATTTATATTAAATGCTAGTAATTTCATTAAATTTTACAACGAAATTAAATTTTTGTTTTCTTTCTGTCTGCCATTTCAAGCCAAGAAGTATTACCTCTCCCTCACCTTCATCTCAATCAACTAAATCATATACATATTGCCCAAAATAAACCAACTAAATAACCAACTATAACAAAAAATCAAGATCATTTTACACAACATTGTCACGATAAGTTTTTGTTTTTATCACACACGAAACGTGATTTTATCATTGTCAAAATAATTTTAGCACAAATAAGAACACAGCATGATATAAACAAATTTTCCCAAAGGGGGAAAAAAAACTCAACTTTGTTTTCTCTCCTGTAATGTAAGCTGCAAACAAATATAAATCAAAATTGATTTATTACCAGCAAAATATTGATGAAGAGTAAATCTTAAAGAAAAGAAAACAAAGAATAATAAAAAGTAAACCACATGTCGTTAAAACCGAACCAAAATCAAAAAAGTACCAAAGGAAAAAGTTCCTTATAAAACGCGTGACATAAGTTTTTTTTTTGTTGTCCTGGCTTCATCTACTTTTGATACGATTAATGTTTTCTTTTTGCTGTTGTCCATGGCGAAAAAAAATCCCAAAAAATAACACCAACATTTTTATTGAATGCATGTTTATGGCGAAAAGAAACTCATTGTCTCCCTCCCAAAATAAAATCAAAAATTGTTATAAAAATGTTCGTTGTCGTTTCATAGAGTAAATGGTTGGTTACAATATTTATTTTCAGTAACATGCAACAATGCGACGAGACATGTTGGTGACACTGCGGTTAGTGTTGCTGACATAAACAACATACGAATTGATGGCAAAACGATTATGTTGCAAAATAGTCGTCGTCAGTTGTTGTTATTGTTTTTAATAGAGACTCATATTGAAGGGGACTCTCTTGTACACTCGAAGAAATTATTTGTAAAGTGGTCATATGAGAGGTGAAGTTAATTAATTAATTACACTTCACAGTGGGGCAGAATCTAAATATTTTGGAAATAAATCTGTTATTTCTAACTGACTGATCCGACCCCAAAGACTCCACAGGAGTGCAAAGTAGAGCAGCTCATACATGCGAAATGTTAAAATGCTGGTGAATTTTTTGTGGTTTGTCTAAAATGAAAGATTTTAAAATATTCCCAAGACCATGATTAGGCCCAATAAAAATACTGGGGTATGGTATTTATGTCTTAGGAAGACTCGACAGTCGTTGTCCTGTCCAAATAGGTAGTGGGTATGTTTGATTTACATTTAATTTAAAAAAAGTACAATGAATCTTATAGTGTTCTATTTACATTTTGGTTGAAAGGTCGATGTTCAGGTATCAAATTAAAATAAAGAATAAATTTTTTCGATTGCTTTGCTGTGATATCATAACTTCATTCATTACAATGCTCTGGTGCGTAAGCAAATAATACCGATGGTATTCCGATACGGGAACAGGCGACATACAATTGACCATGCGAGAAGCATAGATTTTCAAGGTTAATGCCGCAAACACTAAATGACTGCCCTTGAAATTTATTAATTGTCATTGCGAATTCATGCCGTACCGAAAACTCAAGCGTTTAAAATCTAATAGCATGTCGGTTGGAGTCATTGGAATCCGTGGTATGAAAACGTCTACTCCTTTGTACTTTCCTTTAAGTATTGTTGCTTCGATGACGTTATTCATTAGATTTTTTACCGAAATTCTGATGCCATTACTTTCAGTTGGAGATTGTAAGGTGGTAATCCAGGTAATTCCAGCATGTTTAAAAACTCGTTTGGATAGTTGACGACATAATCTTGGGAAGTAACAGAATCCACCAATTTGTACGTCATCAATTCAACAGCAATTTCACTTTGAATCTTAAAATTCAATTCGTCAACATCAATGTTTGGAAACACCTTTCGGATGAGTTCGGATTTTGATTCGGTGAAATGTCAACCGGGATTTTGCCGTTGTCAATGTCCAGCAATTGTTTGGAAAATACTTCTCCAGATTGATCGTTTTGAAGCTCGACACTCATGTTCACAGTCAATTTGAGTTTCTTGACGTGTGTAGCCGTGGAATCACTAGCAATATTTGCCGAAAATCACCTACCAACAGAATCATTATGCATGCGTATCGTTGTCAAAACCAACGCGATAAAAAAAGTTTTTTTTTCCCGATTCAACAGTGGAACATTTGTTCGAATTGATTCCCTCAAGACATCGCAATCATACGTTTTTCGTATCGCAACTCTAGATTAAATGCGTCGTTCATCGGATAATAACTAGTTCGAAATGTCCTCAATTGAAAGCCTCGTTGAAAATTTCCTCGCTCAGTTGCAAATTTGGATTTTATGTTCTAATAGGCATTTGATACAAAATATCATCACACATTGTGTATTTTTATTTGCTCCACAAATCTGTTTCAGTTTGATGGGAAGCATATTGAGATAATTATCGAAAACAATGTTCGTATTTGACGAAAGCACAGCATATCCGAGGGTGTATTCCCAATGAGAGTCATTCTCTAACAATTCCCAATTTATAGTTCCCAAATCCCAAATAGAAACACTCATCGTTTCTTGGATGGACTGTGTAAATGCAACCTAATGCAGGAAACCTGAAACTGGATTTCCTTGTTTCCGCCGTTGAAATTTCTTTGACAATTGATTCCAAGTATTATATCTTGGTATTTCGAAGTATAGCAGCGTTTGGGCAAATCTGGTCAATGTTGTAGATGGTGGTCTATCAACTCGTTGTAATCCATTCGCCTCAGTAAAGTATAATCTTTGACCATTTTCCAGATGTACGGCTAAATGAACAATAGTTCGATTTCTTTCATGAATTGAAAATGAAACAAGTAAGGAAGTATGGTCGGTCAAGCCCGACCGTATACTACCCTACACTAAGTAAATGAGCAAAAATATTTTTCTTTTATCAATAATTTATATTCGTGAGTGGACCGATCATAATAAAATTAGGTGACATGAATTCCATATACAAAAAACTTATTTGGAGCGAAATTTGTGTAGATACATATATAAATTAAACATTTATGACCGATAAAGTCCAATTTCGGGAGGACATTTGTATGGGGGCTAAGTGAAATAATGGACCGATTTCAGCCAGTTTCAATAGGCTTGGTCCTTGGGTCGAAACAATTATATGTACCAAATTTTATTGAAATATCTTCAAAATTGCGACCTGTACTTTGCGCAGAAGGTTTACAAGGACAGCCAGCAGTCGACCATCCATCCAGCCAGACGGACGGACATCATTTAATCGAATGTGTGATTCTAAGTCGATCAGTATACTTTAAGGTGGGTGTTAGACTAATATTTTTGGACGTTACAAACATCTGCACAAACGCATTATACGCTCCCCACTATGGTGGTGTAGGGTATAAAAAATGCGCCAAATATAGCGGCCCATTTGAAATTGAGTTGGAATTCTCTGGCAGAACTCTATAGTCAGCAGAATACCATATATATTAGGGTGGCCCTTAATAAACTAAAGTTGAATTTTGGCCATTCTCACCCTCCAGTTTGGTGAACATTAGTAAAAAAATCATCCTGAAAAAATTTTAGGTAAATCGGTTGGGGTTAAGACGTGCCACAAGCTACCTCTGAAGTTTTGAGATGCATTTACAAGGGGAAAAAATGATTATTTTTCAGTTTTTGTAAAAATTTTGCCATTAAAAAATTACTTTTGTAATTTAATTTAAAAGAATCGAAATGCGTACGTAATTGTCGTTCTAATGAGACATAAAAAACAGAAATTGGTCAAAAAATGTTAAAGTTATTAAAAATTCGCCAGGCCATTTACGTGTCTCAGACAACTAGAACAAGAAATGTAAAATAAAAGCTAATTTTTACTTAAAATATTTACTTGTATATGAGTATTTGTCTTCGTAGGATACCGTTAACCTATTATTAGGTAAGAACAAAAAAATAAAATTTTTTTAACGGCAGTTTCAAAACTCCATTTTCAAATTTTTAAAAATTTTGTTAAACAAATTTCAGAATTTGTTGATCATCTCATTGGGATTTATTAAGAATATAATAGGGAATAAAAATATGAAAAAATTATGAAAATATCTCTTATAGTTTTTCCGTACCTGCGATTTAAATTTTGAAATTTTCGAGAAAAACCAATTATTTGGCAATTTTTAGGCCAATGAGCTCTATTTCCTTACTCTTATGAATTTTAAGTAAAACCTATTCAGAATATTATAGTCCAGATAATTCAAAATATACTCTGAAACTTCTACTAAAATCGGAAGACGTTAACCCTTAAATCGTGAAGGTCAAAGGTAAAATTTTTCAATATTTGGAATTTCTCTTGGAAAGATTTCGAAATGTTCGAAATGTTATTAATTTTTGGGCCGTTTTTGATGAAATTTAACAAAAATATAAAATAAACCCTAGGGTTTATAATAACAGTACAAGAATGGAAATTAACGCTTAATGGCACTAGGGGTTAAAATGACCCCAAACTTTTAAAATCATAATTTATTTATGGTTTTAGAAATTTGGGGTCATTTTAACACCAAGCGCTATATAGGGTTAATTTTTGTAAATACTAGGCTTCGTGTTATATTTTTGTTAAATTTCATCAAAATCGGCCCAAAAATATTGTTACGTTTTAACCTTTTCAAAACGCTGGTTTATTTCCTTTAAATAAACCGGATACTTTTGATTGCAAATAAAAGCTGTTTAGTAGTTTGAAAATTGTAACAACTCTTTATTTCTTTAAAATGTACAACAACAACAGAATTAAAAAGCCACTCAATGTTTTTTTATACACGTTTATAAATTCTCAGAATTACAGACACAATTTATAATATACACGAATTTACTTGAAAAAACACAACACACTCTCTGATCAACTCACTCACGACTACAACCTCTGCCACTATTTATAACACTGCATTACCATCTAGAAAGCTCTTTAACTGTGGTGTACTTTCTACAATGTTCTTTAACTGAATATTCGAAATCGAATACAGCATTGCCAACTTACGATCAAATCAACTGAAAGCTTTTATTTAATAATGCCCACAGATATGTTACAGTTTTACAGCACTGTTATTTGAAAGCATTATGCTACTTTTAAATCAGCCGTTAAAATCGTTATATTTGAATTCAAGTTCAATTTCGTAATAATATACAACATTTCGAAATCTTTCCAAGAGAAATTCCAAATATTGAAAAATTTTACCTTTAAGGGTTAACGTTTTCCGATTTTAGTAAATGTTTCAGAGTATATTTAGAATTATCTGGACTATAATATTCTGAATAAGTTTTGCTTAAAATTCATAAGAGTAAGGAAATAGAGCTCATTGGCCTAAAAATTGCCAAATAATTGGTTTTTCTCGAAAATTTCAAAATTTAAATCGCAGGTACGGAAAAACTATAAGAGATATTTTCATAATTTTTTTCATAAACTTTCGTTTATTAAGGGCCACCCTAATATATATAGAAGAAGAATAAACTTAATGAGAACAAATCAGACACTGAACTTAAATAGGTAAACACATAGCAAACTAGTTAATGTGTAAAATGGACATCCGAGTTGAGGACGATTTGCAGGGCGAATAATGAAGAAACGCCTATGTCAATCTCACGCATTTAGTCGAATTAGAGACTTTTATGAGGAGCATGAAATTTAAATGTATTTAAACTAAATTTACTTTCTAACCAAAATTGTCCATTATTTTGCTAGGATATGGAATTCTCTCAAACTAGAATAACATGTATAACTCGACTGGGGAGTAAAGCAAATGTATGTTAGACCCCTTTCACACCAGGCAATTTAGTTGCGCAAGTCTCTTGCCCAACAACAAAATAGCATGTAAAATTTTCTTCTCCTTAACCCGACATTACCTCTGGCATCAACAAACACAAGAGACTTCCGCAACTAAATTGCCTAGTGTGAAAGGGGTCTTACTATAAGGACAAATTTGAATCCTCTATATGGAAAACATTTATTTGTCTAAAAATGGATAAACCGAAATTTATATGAAAACTTTTGTGGCCTTTCCTCGACATCTTGAATGAAAATGGCTACATTTTTATTCAAAAATTTCGTTTGAATAAGAAAGAGAGAAAACGAATTTTATATTTTATTTCCACTTGTCATTATCTAATTTGAGTTAATGAAATCCAAATCTAATTATTTTCACTTAGAAATCAAATGAAATCATTCGTTCGAAACCGTGAAATAGGCATTTAGCCATTTCCAGATATGTATAAGAATCGTATACATTTAGAACGAAATATATAGCGAACGATTGAAATTATATTCTTCTTTATCGAAAACTTTGATTTCAAAGAGTTAGAGAAACCTAATTTTGTACGAAGACTTCGATATTTTTGTTCGATTCCTCGATCGTGTAGAATTAGAATTAATGAAATCCAAATAAGATTCTTTCATTTTCAGATATGTAAGAAAATGTTCCATTCCTCGATCTCGAATGAAAAATAAAGCGAACGATTGTTAATCATTCATCTGTATCAAAAATATTTATTCGACACATAGGATAACATTTACAGCCCATTTCTCGATCTCGAAAGAAAACAAAATCAAAAGAAGTTAGACATGTTGTCGAAAATACATCTAAATCGAAAACTTTTGTTTGTCTGTTTGCGTTCGCAGAATGGGAATATTGTATGAAAATGTTTATGCCCTTTGTCCCGACATCGCTCGAAAAATAAAGCTATTTAGTCGTAGTCAAACGTTCGTTTAATTGAGAAAATGTGTCAGAAATCGAATTTAGTATAAGGATTGGATTTAATGAAACCCAAATCAGATTAATTTCGCTTATAAGTCGAACGAATTTCAATAAAACTAGGACAATAGTTTTGTACTTGATCTCGAAGGAAAAGCAAACGATCGAAATCCCATAGGGAAAACCTAATACTAAAGAAAACAATGGAGATTCTAAATAGGCAAACACTCAAAAGATTGAAGGATAGTTTCTCGAAATCGATTGAAATTGGATTTCTCTATAGCGAAAAACTTTTTAAAGTGACATTTCAAGTGACTGATTTTAAAAGTGGAGAAATCAAATTTTGTATGAAAAACATTTTATTAGAGTCATCTTTCGCATTGAAGTGGAGTTAAAGAAACCCAAATCAGGATTCGTTGGCTTAGAAATCTCGAATTTAAAGTCCTTTTCACTGATCCCGAAAGAAATTTAGTTATTTAAAATCGCAAAAAAAAACTTTCGCTCCACAGAGTTCAAAAAACAGCAAAAGGATGATTTCGTGATAGCGTTTGTCGAGAGAAATAAAGCTAGTTAGAAATGGAGTATAGAAATGGAGTTATTGAAAAAGAAATCACGTATATTTCACTTAGAAAGTAAAACTATTTAAAAAATGTTTAAAACAATTTAAAGGGTTAATTTTGTAAATATACATTAAGATTGGGCCGATTTGTATGGACACAAATAAGGAGTTTTATTTAGGATATAAAAGATAATAATAAAGATAATTTGAATTGTTAACACATTGACTGCCACGTATGACATATATATGTGACACTGCACTATGCGGTTTACGCCACGTCGGACACATATGTCCGACACGACTGTTATTCTCTCTAGCTATGTCAGAAAATAGTGCTGGATTTTAAGAATTTTTTCGATGTTGTCTGGAAGTTCCTCATCACAGCTGTAATCTTCACATTCTTCATCACTTTCTGAACTTGAACTGAGTATTTTTTCTAACTCAGTATCCCTTAAAAAATTCCTTTTCGCCATTTCGTAAGACCCTCTTATTTATAAAAAATAAAGTGTTTCTAAGCAGTAAATATTACTGATAGTAGCCTAAATTGCAATATTGACGTTTTCGAAGAGATTACGCAAAGAAAATGGCTGTGGCCCCCAGCATATTATTTGCTGAAAGTGCCTTGGCAGTCAATGTATTAAGAAACACGAACAAACTATTCAAAGACTTTACCTATGACACCTGCTCTAAAAGGGTTAAAGTTGCCCACTTATGTTAAAAGCTCTAAAATTCAATTTAAATTCCTGCAATTGTCATGACATATTCAACACTTTGAGTGTAATGATTTAAACAGATTTAAAGCTTTGGAAAACTGCACATGTTGTTTGCCAAAGCCGTCTGTCTCTACCGGCTAAAAATTGTGATTGCATGGATTTTTACTTTTTTGAAGTTTTGTGATGTGTTGTTTGTTGTGCAAAATACATTTATTGTCAAATCATGAGGTTTCCCGCTGCTGCTGCTGCTGCCAGTGCCACATAGCTGTTGTTGCAAACAAACCAAAACGAAACAAATAAAAAAAAACGTAACTAACTGAGCCGTAATGAAATGTAAGCTGTGATTTGCTGCCATAGTAAACAAGTGGTAACGTAAATCTTTTGTTGGCTTTTTCCCATGCACTTATGGCCGGCAACAATATAAATATAAACTTCTCCCTTTTTTGTGAAATAAACATTAGATGTTTTCAATGTTGCTGCATAAATTCTTTGTTGAATGTTTGTGTTAGCCTGGGTGTTTGTGAGTATTTATGTTTCTATGAGAGTTTAGCTTTACAAAATACAAAAATATCGTCAAATAAAACGACACTTTTTTCTTGTTGTAGTTTTTGTTGTTGCTGTTGCAACTCAATCACCTAAACACAAAAACCAATTGTGTCGTTTTCTCCATAGACCATCGTAATTATTTTGTGGAGTTTTTTTTTTGTTTTTTTGTTTGTTGCAGTTGTTGTTCCTAAACCGTTGCTGTTTCAGGCTCGTATTGTATATTGATGTCCATCGGTTTTTGCACATGCAAATGCCACAAAGTGTTGCGCTTCAATGCCTATAAAAGCCAGTCACCCTGCCAGCCAGCCATCCAGCCACTCATCCAGGCTAAAGCTACTCAAGCCTCTGAAAAAATGAATGGAAAACTAGGAACAAAATACATTCGAGCCATTTATAGAGAAAAAATATGGTCGTTTTGAATGCAATACGCAGCTGATGCCTAAAAACTCGTAAATATTATCAAACATACAGCACACGCATTTAAACATACAAGTTTGAGGCAAGTTCATGTTCAAATACGGACAGCAGTGCACACACAGACTAAATAGTATAACAACACTTTAAATTGTTTGAAAATGGTTAGAAATTAAACTAATTTTGAAATTTTTGGAACTAGCCAATCCTATATTCAATTTAGTTTCACCATTTCCGCCTCATTTTAGCTCTCGGAACATCCATATGTTTCACAAGTAGCTAAGAAACGTTAAATTATTATCTACCAAAAGGCTCTTTGAGCTGAGCTCAACGATTTCTTTCGCCATTTTAATTGGAGACATTGTTTCCTAGACAATAACGTCAATGCCATGACGAAATAGGTTGAGAAAGTAATAAGCTTGGGAATGAAGAAATCATACCATCAAAGAAATCATCTATTAGGCCTAGATACAAATCTTGGTTTAATCAGACGTGCAAAATAGCAATCAGATCCCGGGAGGAAGCATTCAGAACTTGGCGCAATAATCAAAACGCCGGAACTGATTCTCTACCCCAAAATACAAGATCTATACGAACAACGCTTTCGTACTAAAGTTTTTACTGTTCCCCGGGATAGTAAAAGCTTTTGGTCATTCGTTAAAAGAGTAAAGGATAATCCTAGTTCCTCAATTCCGCTCTTTTAAAGAATGACCAAACATTCACAGACCCAGTCGATAAAGCTAACCCTTTAGCTGAATTATTCGCAAGGAAGGTTTCTAATGTACACAAATTCCTTAAAAGGGAGAGGCTAATAATTACCATCCAATAACAATTTGTTCTGCACTTTCCAAAGTTATGGAAAGTTGGTAAACAATTTACTTAACGACCGCCAGTATGGCTTCCGTAGAGGACGCTCTAGCCTTCGAAAAAATCGTTCCATTCAGAGATCCTTTTCTCAGAGATCACACTATACGAGTTTTTATAGAAGGGATATTATCAAACAGGTTCAAGAAAAATTCTGGGGTACCGCAAGGCTCCACTCTTTCTCCTACTCTATTTCTTATTTTCAAGAGCCTCTTGATGTTCTGGGCATGAGAATACAATATGATGTCCGCTGGTCTAAAAACATTTTTCAAGTGTCGAAAGAAGCATTCAGGTGACTCAAACTTCCGAATTACATCACTCCATCTGATCTCCTCACTATTTACACCACCTATATCCGACCGAAAATGGAATGCAACCTCCATGTATGAGCCGGTGCTTCAAAGTCAATTTTGAAGCTTCTCGACTGCGTACAGGAGAGGGCGAAGGTGATTATTGTTGACAGTAGGGTATGTCACAGCCAGGCAAAAAAGTAGCAAAATTGGACACTACATTCTTCTAACAGAGATATGGAAAGAACTTTTGGTAACAATCAACTAAACAAGTAAGGAAATGTAAGAAAAGATAAAATCACGGTTTATTGTTGCTGTTTTGTTTATGCTTTGATATTTTTACAAATAAAGCTTGAGTGTCTGTAATTCTCAAACACTCTATAGTTTTATTTGTATAATATCTTTAGTTGGGAAAAGGTTTCCTGGTGATCTGGCCTAAGCAACCAGTGTAATGCGCATAGGAACTAGCTTATCCCCCAACAATAAATTTCAGTGAATTTATCAAATTAAAAATTGGGAATTTAGCATAAAACAATTTTACTAAAATACTAATTTTGTATTCCATTAACATTTTAACGATAAACAAGCTTACGTTTACAGAATAGCACTACGACCAAGTGCTGACTATAAACATAAATCTGAAAGAACTAGAATTCGCAAATTTCATTTATTCCTATAATTACACATTATATACTCATTATAAAACCGTTCGCCTGCATACCAAGAAATTGAAAAATCAGTTAATAAAAATTCGGTTCGACCAGTTGACAAAAAATATGTAAAGAGTTTCGAGAATGCGGAAGTACTTAAAGGATTTAAGTATCACAGCCTTACATAAACTTATAAAGTTCCATAAATTGGAGGAAACTTTTTCAAACATTGCAGTTGAAACCAGAATATTCCTTTCCTTAATGGTGTTAGCTAAATTCTAACGTATCTCCTTCATCGGCAAGTCCCGAGTTGGTTGGGAATTGAAGTTTCCGTTAGCATGGTGTTGATAGGTTATTTGGGAGAGGACAATTTGTAGAGGATTTTAAGTAAGGGATCTGAGATTGAACTTATATTGTTATGAAGAGGTGTCCATAGCAAGAAAAAAAACACAGATAGACGCTCTTTAGGGTATACATTGGAAAACTAGAGCCACGCAATAGTTCCAAGAGATTGTACTATTATCTGATAATGAACACAGTATTACTGCAATGTCAGCTCATTGTCAAAGAGTAGATAGCTTTTGCATTAAAATGGACTAATATATATAGCAGCAAGAAATAGAAGGAAGGAACCACTCCACGGTTAGATATGTATCAAAGAAAAATCTTTGGTTGTTGCATTTTCTTTGACCTGTTGAATCTGAGACAGTCTTGTAGACATAATAATTCAAGTCGAAATAATGGTTATAAAACTACACAGAGAAAACAGATTCGTGATAGCAACCGAATTTGTTGCCAATCGAATGATTCTATCTTAGTGACCGAATTTTACAGTTGTGACTACAATATTTTGTAAGGGGTAACTAAAGTTGCGTTGCCTCAACGGAAATTCTTCTTTATCAACTGAAATTCTGTTGTTAGAACTGAAAAATTCTATGTGTGCAACCGAATCATAATTCAGTTGCTATCACGAATGCTATCACGAAGTTTTCACTGTGTAGTCACTAAACATCTGTCCTACATTTTCGAACATAAAATATAGAACAAACAGTTATAGACAAATCATGTATGTCTAGAGGCGATTTGAGTAAAATCAACGCATGGAGAATGATGATGACCACGAAACGAATAGTGCGATGAATACAAGATGAGCTATGCTTTGGGCAGCTGTCAATTAAACCTAACCTAAGAAACACAATATATAATCTAAGTAAAGATGAGTAGTGCCAAAGAAAAAAGTTTGAATGTTATTGATATAACATTCAAATATACATATAGAATTTCTTTGAATTTTTCGGAAATAATAACGACTCCAAAATCTATATATATATACACAGCTATATATATACCCACAGTTAAAATTTCGTGATTCTAGCTTCAGTAGTTTGGGCTGTGGGATGATGAATTAGTCAGTCAGTAACGTTACTCTTTTATATATATGGGGGATTTCATGTCAAGTGAACCAACTTTTGAAATCGATGTCTTCCGATCGGGATGAAATTTGCACCAAGGTTAGCTCTATTGGATAGTAACTCAGACACAATTTTTCAACAACATCGGTCGAGAACTCTCTGAGTTATAGGGGGTAAAATTTTGACAATTTGGTCAAACAGGGGTTTTTTCTTATCCATGTAACTTATTACCTATTGTTCTTAGCAAAATGTGTTCCAAATAGTATAGATAGCTATTTCTTCGATCTTTCGAAAAAAAATATTTAAAAAAAAAAATAAAAAATTTTTAATATTTTTTTTCCGAAATCAAAAACTTTTTTGACTTTTTTTTAAAATACGCTATTTTTTTTTATTTTTTTTTTTTTCTTAAAATAAAGTTTAGATATTTTCCTTGAACACCTACTTGGTCGCTTAGTGGGATGCGAGTGGGATATCTATCAAAATAAATATTTTGTAACTCAAAACATAAAATTTTTGACTTTTTTTGCAAAATCAAAAACTTTGTTGACTTTTTTTTTTCAAAATGGACCCTTTTTTAATCTTTTTTTTTAGGTCAAACAAAAGCTTAGATATTATCCTTGAAGACCCTTTTGGTCGCTTAGTGGGATGCGAGTGGGATATCTATCAAAATAAATATTTTTTAACTCAAGACTTACAATTTTTGACTTTTTTTTTTGCAAATACGATTTTTTTTCCAAATGGGCCCTTTTTTTTAAATTTTTTTTGTAGTCAAAAGAAAGCTTAGGTCCATTCCTTTAAGATATTTTTAGTCCCTTAGTGGGATGCGAGTAGGATATCTATCAAAATAAATATTTTGTAACGCAAGACATACAATTTTTTAATTTTTTTTTGCAAAATCAAAATTTTTTTCCAATATGGGCCCTTTTTTAATTTTTTTTTTTTGCTCAAAAGAAAGCCTAGGTCCATCCCTTTAAGATATTTTTAGTCCCTTAGTGGGATGCGAGTGGGATATCTATCAAAATAAATATTTTGTAACGCAAGACATACAATTTTTTAATTTTTTTTTGCAAAATCGAAATTTTTTTCCAATATGGGACTTTTTTTTAAAAATTTTTTTTGCTCAAAAGAAAGCTTAGGTCTTTTCCTTTAAGACCTATTTTGTCACTTAGGAAGATGTGAGTAGGATATCTATTAAAATAAAAATGTTGTAACTCAAGACATTCAATTATTGACTTTTTTTTTGCAAATTCGAATTTTTTTTCAAAATGGGCCCTTTTTTAAAAATTTTTTTTTAGTCAAAAGAAAGCTTAGGTCCATTCCTTTAAGATATTTTAGGTCCCTTAGTGGGATACGAGTGGGATATCTATCAAAATAAATATTTTGTAACTCAAGATATACAATTTTTGATTTTTTGGCAAAATCAAAAACTTTTTTGACTTTTTTTTAAAATGGGCCCTTTTTGTAATTTTTTTTTTTGCTATAAAGAAAGCTTAGGCCTATTCCTTTAAGATGGTTTTGATCGCTTAGTGGGATGCGAGTGGGATATATATCAAAATAAATGTTTTGTAACTCAAGACATACAATTTTTGTGTTAAAACATTTATTTTGATAGATATCCCACTCGCATCCCACTAAGGGACTAAAAATATCTTAAAGGAATGGACCTAGGCTTTCTTTTGAGCAAAAAAAAAAAATTAAAAAAGGGCCCATATTGGAAAAAAATTTTGATTTTGCAAAAAAAAATTAAAAATTGTATGTCTTGCGTTACAAAATATTTATTTTGATAGATATCCTACTCGCATCCCACTAAGGGACTAAAAATATCTTAAAGGAATGGACCTAAGCTTTCTTTTGACTACAAAAAAAATTTTAAAAAAAGGGCCCATTTGGAAAAAAAATCGTATTTGCAAAAAAAAAAGTCAAAAATTGTAAGTCTTGAGTTAAAAAATATTTATTTTGATAGATATCCCACTCGCATCCCACTAAGCGACCAAAAGGGTCTTCAAGGATAATATCTAAGCTTTTGTTTGACCTAAAAAAAAAGATTAAAAAAGGGTCCATTTTGAAAAAAAAAAGTCAACAAAGTTTTTGATTTTGCAAAAAAAGTCAAAAATTTTATGTTTTGAGTTACAAAATATTTATTTTGATAGATATCCCACTCGCATCCCACTAAGCGACCAAGTAGGTGTTCAAGGAAAATATCTAAACTTTATTTTAAGAAAAAAAAAAAAATAAAAAAAAATAGCGTATTTTAAAAAAAAGTCAAAAAAGTTTTTGATTTCGGAAAAAAAATATTAAAAATTTTTTATTTTTTTTTTTAAATATTTTTTTTCGAAAGATCGAAGAAATAGCTATCTATACTATTTGGAACACATTTTGCTAAGAACAATAGGTAATAAGTTACATGGATAAGAAAAAACCCCTGTTTGACCAAATTGTCAAAATTTTACCCCCTATAACTCAGAGAGTTCTCGACCGATGTTGTTGAAAAATTGTGTCTGAGTTACTATCCAATAGAGCTAACCTTGGTGCAAATTTCATCCCGATCGGAAGACATCGATTTCAAAAGTTGGTTCACTTGACATGAAATCCCCCATATATAAAAGAGTAACGTTACTGACTGACTAATTCATCATCCCACAGCCCAAACTACTGAAGCTAGAATCACGAAATTTTAACTGTGGGTTCTTCCCTCCCCAAAACGATCCACTAAGAAGGGATTTTTGGAAATTCGAACGTTTAGGGGGTAAAAAAGGGTAAAAACGGGTAAATCCGGTAATCTTATATCTTCAAAACTAATAAAGATACAAAAAAAGTTGAAATTGCATGTTACTCCATTTAAAAAATAAGCTGACAGGTGTTTCGTACTTTTTCGAAATTCGAACCTTTTAGGGGAGAAAACGGGTAAAAACTGTATTAAACAATTAAAAAATACAAGTTTGGTACTTTTTGAAAATTCGAACTCTTAAGGGATAAAAATTGTGTTTATTTTTGGTACTTTTTCATAAAATATGTTTTCTATAATTTGACATAGACATTCGAATATTTTACTATAAGCTCCCACCACGATACAGAAGATTATTTTAATAGTATTTTACCAACGCAATGGGGATAAAAAAGGTACCAAAATGGGGATAAAATCAGGAAAATACATTTTATTGCAAATTATTAAGCCGATTTTGATAATTTTTTTAACATTGGTTCCTGGATTCATACAAAAATTAACTAACAGGTTGTTATTTGGAACTCGAGTGCCATGGTGTATTTTAGGCCAAATCCGGGTAAACAGTTTGGTACTTTTTTTAAAACATATTTATTATTGGGCACATTAACACAGATTTTAATCGATTGAGACATGTCTGTAGCATAAACAACTTTTGCAAAATGGAATATTTTTAAATTTCAAACTTGAGGGGTGTTCAAGGAGGAAAAGGGAAATTGGTACTTTTCTCCTAATGGTACCTTTTTAATATTTTAAATTATTTCACTTATCAACATTAAAGTTAGCTGATATGTATCTGAGTGAAGTTAGTGTTAGAAATAAGGGATTATATTTAGGTACCAAAATGTGAGTACTGAACTATAGGTACTTTTTCATTCTTCTAATGGTACTTTTTGAATTTTCCATTACAATGGACTTAGAAACATGAAATTAAGCAAATATGGTCCTAAGTGAGTGAGAATTCTAGGGGGAGACTTTTTGGTACTTTTTCTTTATTCAAATGGTACTTTTTGTAATTCTTCACCAATGAACCTAGAAACAGGAAATAAAGCTTATATGGACCCAAGTGAGTGGGAAACTACAAGTATATATGGTCCTAAGTGAGTGAAAATTCAAGGGGATTCATGATACTTTTTCATTAATCTTGAAATTTCTATAACAATGGACTTAGAAACATTAAATTAAACATATATGGTCCTAAGTGAGTTTGTATTCTAGGGGTATACTTTTTGTTACTATTTCTTTTTTCGACTGGTACTTTTAGTAATTTCTTCACCAATGAATTTAGAAACATGAAATAAAGATTATATAGACCAGAGTGAGCGGGAGACTTAATAGTACTATTTCTTTCTTCTAATTGGTGTGGCGAAGCGCACCGGATCGGCTAGTACTTTATAAGGTTCTGAACAGTTGACACTCCAAAACAAACTATGTCAAAAAGATTGATGACCACTGGCCAGAATCATCATCGGAATCTCTGGATATTCTATTCAATTCCCATGCTGTAACGATGTGGATGATGGTGAAATATTTCACAATATGTAACTCTATGAAATCAATGATAACTGAATTTCATGAGAGATTGATTGTTTTCTACACAATCTCCAATTATCAGGATCAGATGGTCTCCATTCTTCTGCTTTATAGAATAAAAAGAAACTCTGTCTTTCTCTCAACTTTATTATATTTATTCCCTAAAATGGCAAAATCCTACCATATTTCCTGTTGAAAACGTTTTAAGACTTATCGACCCATGTATAAGGCAGAAGTTGGTAGCATTTTCACCTAAAGGGTCGTTCAATGGAGACAACCTTGCAAGTTGTTTGTGAGGACAGCTGAGAGATCGCTAGAGTTCAAACAATATACAATGGCAGCTTTTCCGAATGGCAAGTACACGATGGTATTCTGTTGAAGCATATATCGGCAACTTGATAGTCACTGATGCGATCAGCAATATCATGATCCGTGCCTAAAAATGCCCATCAAATGGGTCACAGAATGTGGACTAGAAGTCAAAACAAGCAAAACATAATATTTTAAATAACATCAAGTGAAAACAGGAAGGAATAGTATTGAATGTATGGTCCATAGTACAAACGATTGTAAAGGAATTATAGTACCAGTCGTGAGACCCTTAATATAAAATCAAAATAATTTTTCATCACTTTAACGCCTTTCCTTATCCAAAAATATTTCAGTGTAAAATACCTCTTGTGTGTTTGTATGTATATTCATAGATTTCCAAATCAAATTGGTATATAGAGTACAATTTCATATTTGTATCGTTTTCCTACGGTGTTACTGTGTATACAATTTTGCACTCTTTGTAAAATCTCAACATTCATTCATTCACACTAACTCACTCATTCATTCATTCAAATACCAAATTGGTTGGTTAAAGTTCATGAAAATGCAATTTTTATTTGCCCTGTCCCTGACCAAACCCAACCGACATATTTACCAACGCACTTTTCACAATGAATTTTACGAGTATTACCAGATTTCTAGACATAAAATACGTTTGTTACCAAATGAAGCAAAATCAGACCTATAAATAGTAAATAGTTGTTAAATAGCAGTAAGTGAAGAGAAGGAGAGAGAGAAGGGATGTTAGATTTTGTTTTGGAAACTACACGCAGAGAAAAAATATAATTGGGCATGGTTATTGTAACCATTTATATAGTGTTACAAGTTTTTTAACTATATTATAGTCACAGTAACCATTTACATGATTGTGGTAACCATAATATGGTTAACTTACGATTCACATGATTGTCTCAACCATATATATGGTTACAGTAAACATATATATGTTTGTGGCAACCATATTTATGATGAATAATTTTATCATAATATATTGTTCTCAGATTATGATAAGCCTTAAGCCGAGAGCACAATAATATGATAAGTCCTTCATCATATAAATGGTTGTCACAAACATATATATGTTTACTGTAACCATATATATGGTTGAGACAATCATGTGAATCGTAAGTTAACCATATTATGGTTACCACAATCATGTAAATGGTTACTGTGACTATAATATAGTTAAAAAACTTGTAACAATATTGAAATGGTTACAGTAACCATGCCCAACCATATTTTTTCTCTGCGTGTAGAGAGATTTTTTGAGGATAAGGTTTAATGCTGTTGTAGCTTAAATATATAAAGGGTCTTCCAATAAGAACTTACAAACTTTAACAGTTGATAGCGGTCATATTAGAGAAGCATTTTGGTGTGGATTCTGGGCTGGCGGGATAATTGGTCCATATTTACTTGAAATCTACATTGACAAGACCATCACCGTCAACGGCGAGCCCTATACGATCAATAATTTGCAATTTCTTTTGGCCAGAAATGGATGATATGGGCAGCAACAACATGTGGTTTCAACAGGACGGCTCTACGTGACACACGCACTTTTCTTGTAGGGTTTTATTAAGTCGCAAATATATGCGATTAAACAACAAACCACAGCGACAATATAAGCTTTAGTTTTATTTAATTTAAATTAAAAGATAGGAAGCGCTTAATGAAAGACCCTGTGCGATATAAGGATGTGTTACACTTTTGAATCAGAAGTAGGTTTAACATTAAATTGAAGGTTGAGAGGATTTGATGTTCCAGGATATATAAGGTAGATATTTAGTCAATTGCCTTACACAGTTAATATTCATATTAATTCCCAAAGCAGACAGTTTTTGCTAGAAAAACATAGAACTTCAAAACCACTGATCCCTTCTAAATCTTTGAAATTTAAAGAGTGAGAGTTTAGTTTGATTATTATTCTTTGAAGATAAACAAAATCTAAGCATAAAGAGAGCTTAATATGATCTGAAGTAAGCGAAACCTTTTAAAGCTTGATCTCACTTTTACGATTCCTATTCAATTCGAAACCCAATTTCAAACTGCTTGCAATATTATCATTTTAAATGGATTTTTTTAATAAAAAAAACACAAATTGCTCCTTTTGTATTGTATTTTTCCGTAATTGTACACAAATTTTCTGACAGCAGCTTCTTAAAAAACAAGCAACAAACAAACCACAACTAAATAGTTTCAGTTTGCCCTCAAGACAAACAAATTTTGTCTACAGCTTTGTATGGATTTCATACAAAAAATAATACTATAACGTGTGCTATTTCCAAAATCTTTATATTATTTTGCGTATTTATTTTAATTTTTTTTTTCCAGAAATGAAAAGAATACGAATCTCCTTTTGTTATAGCGGAGATTTATTTCTTGCGGTAACAGGCAACTTAAATAATACAAAATAATCAACAATACCAAAGAATCCAAAAAAGAAATAAACTAAAATCCTAAAAGGAATTCTAGTACAACTACAGCTAATACAAAACAATGTATGCAAATGATGTCCTTTTTACCACAACTACATTTTATATTTGTATGAATATGAAAAGAAAACATAGTAACAAAGCAATTTTTTTGGTTTATTATTAAGTTATTATTGAGTTAATAATATAACAAATAAGAATAATAATAGATACAATAAGAAAAATAACAAATTACACTTAAACCACAAATTGAGGTTGAGTTTTTTTTAAGTTAAATGGAATTGAATTATTAAATTGATTTAATACAGCAACTATCTTCCTATATTTAAATAAAATAGAGTGAAATATATTAATAAGATATATAATTGTAGTACTAATTGCAGCTGTTTAGAAATACCATATGTATAAAATATGAAATGAATGAAATAATAATATCCATTTATGCATCTGATGTAAAATTAATAAACTCGTTACAAATCAAATACATAATTAAAACTTTAAAAAACTGTCATCACCAATCATCAAATGAAAAAATAGCTGATGTTAAAAAGGTCTTACCAGTACTTAACGATCAAAGTAAATTCTAGCTTGAAACTTTGTCATTTTCCCCAAATATTCAAGGAATCTAAAGTTATTCTAACTTTGATACGTGATCAGCAATTAGATTCACCATGATCACACCTTCCAATAAGTCTCTTATCCAGTTTAGGTAAAATTTTTTAGAGAGTGTTAAAAAGCAAGCTTACAGATTATATGGACACAAATGATATTATTCCACTACAATAGTTTGAGTTCTTCTTTGCATCCCATTACTTTCTCCTTATTATTTAAAGGGTGCATATCTGTCATTTATTCTCACTTACATATATATTAAACATTATAGTTTAAACAAAAAAGTTTTTGTTTCTTCGAAAATGACGAATTTTGTTCCAACAAATCGTGATATGTGGGAAGTTTTGCTTTACTTATTTAATTTTAAAACAAGTAAGAGTGCTATATTCGGCTGTGCCGAATCTTATATACCCTTCACCAAATTATTTTTTTTTCCAAAGATGTTTTTTTCATTTTTTGGAAAAAAAAATTTCTAATTGTTATTTTAAATTTAAATTTTTTTTTTTAAATTTTAGTTTATTTGTTTTTAAAATTTTAATTTTTTTTTTGTTTTTTCCATTGTTTTTTTGGTGAAAAAAAAAATTCGGGTTCAAAATTTTTTTCCGATTTTGACCCATTGTAGGTCCAACTTACTATGGTTTATGTTAATGTCTTAGTAATCCAGATATAGGTAAAAAATAGGTCAAAAATCGAGGTTGTCCTGGTTTTTTCCTCATATCTCAGCCATTTGTGGACCGATTTTGCTGATTTTTAATAGCAAACTTCTCGAAAGCATATCTGACAGAATTATTGAAGATTTGGATCCCGAAGATATCTGGGGTCTTCAGAAAATTGATTTCAACAGACAGACGGACAGAGAGAAAACAGAGAAAACTGATTCGTGATAGCAACCGAATTTGTTGCCAATCGAATGATTCGGTTGCACACATAGAATTTGTCAGTTCGAACAACAGAAAGTCAGTTGATAAAGAAGAATTTCAGTTGAAGCAACCAAACTATAGTTACCCCTTCCAAAATATTGTAGCCACAACTGTAAAATTCGGTTACTACGATAGAACCATTCTATTGGCAACAAATTCGGTTGCTATCACGAATCTGTTTTCTCTGTGTATATTAGAGTGCTCCAAGATTGTATGGACGAAAAAAACTTTCTAGGTACAGGCCGTCCCCCCCTCTAGAATTGTTCTATGTATTGTAGAAACACGTTGTGTAAAATATTAGGATGATAGGATAACGTTAACTGGTGGCGCAACTACGCTGAAGTTTTGAGGTGCATTTACAAGGGGAAAATATGCAATTTTTTCAGTTTTTGTAAAAATTTTGCCATTAAATAATGACTTTTACAATTTAATTTAAAATAATTGAAATGTACATATAATTGTCGTTCTAATAAGATATAAAAGACAAAAATTGGTGAAAAAATGTTAAAGTTATTAAAAAATCGCCATACCATTAACGTGTCTCAGGCCACTAGAACAAGAAATTTATGAACAAAATTAACATATTTTGAGAAATATTAAAATAAAAGCTTATTTTTACTTAAAATATATCCATATTTACTTGTATATGAGTTTTTGTCCTCGTAGGATACCGTTAACCTATTCGCAGGTATGACCAAAAAAATTAAATTTTTTTAACGGCAGTTTCAAAACTCTAATTTCAAATTTTTAAAAATTTTGTTAAACAAATTTCAGAATTTTTTGATCATCACATGGGGATTTATTGACAACATAATAGGGAATAAAAATGTGAAAAAAGTATGTCAATACCTCCTATAGTTTTTCCGTACCTGCGATATAAATTTTGCGATTTTCGAGAAAAACTAATTTTTTGGCCATATTTTGGGGAATGACCAGAATTTCCTTACTGTAATAATTTTTAAGTAAAAGCTATTCAGAATAATATAGTCCAGGTAATTTTAAATATAGTCTGAAAGTTTTACTAAAATCGGAAAACTTTAACCCTTAAATCGTGAATGTCAAAGGTCAATTTTTTCAATATTTGGAATTTCTCATGGAAAGATAGCGAAATATTATATATTTTTGGGCCGATTTTGATGAAACTTACGAAAAATATAAAATGAAGTCTAGTATTCACAATAACAGTACAAAAATGGAAATTAACCCTTAATAGCACTTGGGGTCCAAATGACCCTCAACTTTTAAAATCACGAAAAACACATTCATTTTGACCCCAAGTACTCTTAAGGGTTAATTTCCATTTTTGTACTGTTATTGTGAATACTAGACTTCATTTTATATTTTTCGTAAGTTTCATCAAAATCGGCCCAAAAATATATAATATTTCGCTATCTTTCCATGAGAAATTCCAAATATTGAAAAAATTGACCTTTGACATTCACGATTTAAGGGTTAAAGTTTTCCGATTTTAGTAAAACTTTCAGACTATATTTAAAATTACCTGGACTATATTATTCTGAATAGCTTTTACATAAAAATCGTTACAGTAAGGAAATTCTGGTCATTCCCCAAAATATGGCCAAAAAATTAGTTTTTCTCGAAAATCGCAAAATTTATATCGCAGGTACGGAAAAACTATAGGAGGTATAGACATACTTTTTTCACATTTTTATTCCCTATTATGTTGTCAATAAATCCCCATGTGATGATCAAAAAATTCTGAAATTTGTTTAACAAAATTTTTAAAAATTTGAAATTAGAGTTTTGAAACTGCCGTTAAAAAAATTTAATTTTTTTGGTCATACCTGCGAATAGGTTAACGGTATCCTACGAGGACAAAAACTCATATACAAGTAAATATGGATATATTTTAAGTAAAAATAAGCTTTTATTTTAATATTTCTCAAAATATGTTAATTTTGTTCATAAATTTCTTGTTCTAGTGGCCTGAGACACGTTAATGGCCTGGCGATTTTTTAATAACTTTAACATTTTTTCACCAATTTTTGTCTTTTATATCTTATTATAACGACAATTACGTGTACATTTTGATTCTTTTAAATTAAATTGTAAAAGTCATTACTTAATGGCAAAATTTTTACAAAAACTGAAAAAATTGCATATTTTCCCCTTGTAAATGCACCTCAAAACTTCAGCGTCGTTGCGCCACCAGTTAACGTTATCCTATCATCCTAATATTTTACACAATGTGTTTCTACAATACATAGAACAATTCTAGAGGGGGGGACGGTCAAAATTCGCAATTTTATTTTTTTGGAGCACTCTAGTGTATATATACCCTTCTCACGAAAGTGAAGGGTATAAAAAGTGCGCTGAAGCACACCGTTTGCTCACCAAAGCTTATGGTGAATGTGTTTCATTAGTTTCAAGAGAGATGATGTTTTGTGGGGTTTAGAAGCGGTGATATTGACTCGGAAGACAAAGATTGGGCGATTGGGCCAGCCAAAAAAGTTTGAAGACCAAGAATTGGAGGAATTACTCCATGAAGATTGTTGTCAAACTTTACAAGAGCTTGCAAAATTATTGAGAGCTACTCAATCAGCATTATCAAAACATTTGCAGCAGGATTTACCCAAAAGCAAGGATATTGGGTACCATACAAATTGAAGCTGAGAGACCTTGGAAAATGATTTTGTATTTATGAAATGCTGCTTGAACGCTATAAAAGAAAATAATTTTTTCCATGAATCATTACTTGCGATGAAAAATGGATCTATTATGATATCCCGAAGCGTAAGAGAATGTATGTGATGCCCGACCAACCATCCGAATCGACACAAAAGCCAAAATTAAATGGCGCTAAGATAATAAGCTGCTGAAATCTAGATAGAGCAGTACATTATGGGAAAAATTACCAATTTATTAGCAACTTGGTAATTATTACCAAGTTGCTAATAAAAAATGCATTCAACATTTTTCGATTGATATGTTAATTATGAAAATACAGGGCCGTAAATGTATGCAATGAATAAGTAGTACGTTCATGAGGGATTTTGGTTTCATGTTTCACACAATGTATTATGAAAAGATTATTTGCGCTATTGAACCTACATTTTATTTTTGGATAAAACAAGTTCTAAAGATTACGAGGACATGATTTGTTGTAGTGAAAATGATTTTAGTAATACCTTTTGCAATTAAATATATAAAAGTATATTTTTGTTAAAATTTCTTAATGTGAAAAGGGATTAGAAAAAAGTACCGCTAATTGCCGCCAAACTAATTTTTTTAATTTGAAACTAGACCTAATGAAGTAAGCCTAGACAAAAAATTGGCTGCCACAAAGTAGAATTTTAAGCAATTGTTTAACCTTCTAACTCTGGCACCAATATTTTTCTGTAAATACGTTTAATTTCTTGTATAATACATTTAAAACCATTAGGTTTACTGGAAGTTTTTTTCAACAATTTTCAATGAAAATTCATATTTTTAAATAATTATTCTAGGTAACAAAACGCGCGAAACCCCATCATAAACAAGAGGTTTTTTTCAAAATTTTTTAATGAAAATTATTTTGTTAAATAATTTTTACAGTCATATGATATTGATATTTTATATATTATACAATATTTTTATAAAAAGTGAAAATTGTAAAAAACTTGAAAAACCCTTACAATTTTTGTGTAGCAAATTGAGCAAAAAATGGAGCGAATGCGAAGAAGCCCAGGACTCGGGGCGAATAATTTTTTTCATGGAACATGTGAATTATTTTTATAATTTATTTTTATTGCAAAAAGCTATTGCTATGATTTAATTAACATATAGAAAGATTTTATTGTTGAGTTTTATTTAACAATAAATTCTGATTTATTTTGTTGAACTTTAATATCAAGAAAAATTGTAATTTCCACTAAAACCTTCATTTTGGTGCACCCTGTAATGAAACAGGGTGTCTACAAATACAATATATTTAAAGATCACTCTATTAGCTACAATCGCTTCATACATTTCTTACTCCTCAGATCAATAGTTTAAAAGATACGATTTTTTATAAGCTAGATTGGTGCTGAATCCATATGTTGCCAGAAAGATAGAAAAAAATCATAGCTAACAGTGGTCAATACTTTGAATAAATTTATATTGTATAAATGTTTCAATATAAAAGCTAAACATTTTAAAAAATCCTACATTTTTAAGTCATACAAAATTTGTCAACGTTAAGTTAATTTATTTTAAGAAGAAATAGTTACCTTTCAATACAGATTAACAATATTAGGATTCCATAACACCATGTAAAGTACTTTGGTTTTCATCTATATCGTCATCGAATATGAACCCACTATATTGACTCCAAAGTGACATAAATAAAATTAAAGTCTACTCAAATGCACTAACGCTTTGATCCATGGTCAGCCCTAGTCTTAGACTACATAGTTCTCTTGTATATGGTGGTTATAAAATACATATGGTCTCTTCCGAATAATGACATCCATAGAGATATCAATATCACAACAATACGAGATGTGATCAAGTACTAAAGTATTACTGCATGGTAAAACTGTTGAATCATTCAAATCCCCTTGCAAGGGAGCTGCTATCATTTGAACCACATATAAGAGTTAAATAATCAATACTTCTAGTAAATTTCTAAATATAAATAATTAATTTAAAAATTTGTATGCTAAGTCGGTGTTAGGCATAATCGGGGAGCCTTAGACAAGACTGACTCTGACAACTTAGTAGTTAAAAGTAAATCAACAAATATAATTTATATTTATCCAGGCATAGATTAATCTACATCATTGTTAGCTATTCACTATACATGTAAAGGGTGTCCCAAAATGTACGTAAGATTTGAATTAAGTAAAAAACACTTTGGTTTTTACTTTAGATTGCTATTTATATTGAATATTATAGTTCACAGGATAGCGTTATAATACAACAGCCAAATGACATCAATGGCACTCTTCTGTCATAATTTTCCATGACTATTTTCAATAAATTTCCTCCTTCAATGGACAGGTGTTAATTTCAGAGTTCATTAAACTAATTTGTGCAAAATTTTATCAGGATTTACGCATAATCAACATATTTACGACTGATCAATCAGTATTCCGGGGGGACATTTGTATGGTGGCTAGGTGAAATCATGGAACGATATTGCCCATTTCCGACACAAATCAAACCTTATCAACAAAGAGCATTTGTGAAAAATTTCAGCCTCCTTTTCAGGGCTCCTTTCTTTGGCCTCTATCGTGTTTTCAGCAGACAGGCAGACGTGCGGACATAGGACCCAGAATATATATACTAATGTATATATGCGCTACAAACGGAATGACAAAATTAATATACCCGCATCTCTTTTGAGTGTGGGTATAAAAATTCAATATTCTGATCACCGAGACGAGAGGACCAGGAAATGTATTATGCAGCAATTGAACTGTTTCACGGGCTGTATGGCATGTGGCACCTTTTTGTAGAAACCACATGTCGTCCTAATCAATAGCATTCAATTTAGGGAGACGGTACCCTATTATAAGTACCATCCATAGAGAATAGACTTAGAGCGGAAACTCTCCTGTCAAAGACCTAACTCAATTGTCAGAAACCTAAGTTGTGAGAATCTATTAGTAGAAAAAACTATGTGAAAACAAAAACAACACTCGTATGTGTGATTATTTTGAGTAATCTTTTTGTTTGAGTTTTTTTCTAGTTTCCGCTCTATGTTTCTCTATGGTACCGTCTTCCTAATTGTTTGAGACATCTGAACTCCGAAATCATGCAGACGCAGATCTTCAGTGAAACCATCAATGACGCAATAATTGCTTTTAGTTTTCTGCACATTGTTTGCACCCAATGTTACATCATGATATTTACTATTAACAATGACGCATTATTTACTTTTAGGTTTTAGTACAAAGTATACAGAGGTGTCACGAGACAGCAAATAATCTCATTTTCTATTTGTATCTTTTTTTATAAACTGCCCTTTTCATTGTTTTGATTTCATTATATTACTTTGTCTACCATATTCGCGATGTATGTAGCGTTTTGCTTTAACACATCACTGATATTGTAGTACAAAATACAAAATATCATCTGATTTTGAATTTTTGAAACGTCAAATTTGACACCTCTGTATACTTTGTGGTTTTAGTTGCGTCCAACTGCCTGAGATGTTATCGAATATCTGGAGATATCTGTATATTTACTGATAGCAAGGCAGTCGTTATTGGAATAATGGGTGTCTTCACGATATCTAGGTTAAATGAGATAGCGAGACATTCTAGAATAACGCTTATGTGGGACCCTGGACACGACGGAAACCAGGATAATTGCATAGCTGACGATTAGCCAGAAGGGAAACGATGATAGCTGAGGAGGCGATTAATAACTTTTCTGGTATTTCCCTTTCAAAATGTAAGAACTAATGAGTACACATGTGTTATCACGACAGGACAAATCTACTAAGAGAATTCTGTTGTATGCAAATAAGGCTAATTGTTTCTTTTTTCTATGGTTTATCTGTCGAAATGACGAAGAGGAGCAGACTGTGTACCACCTATTCTGCCATTGTCCGGCTCTAACAAACTTGAAGGAAAGTATTCTTTAAACCGCCTTCCTCTCATGTTTAGATGAGTTATCCAGTCTGAGTCTGAGACACATCCATTCCTTCATTGGAGAATCTGGTTGGTTCAACTTGGAAACTACTTCCTGGTTATCAAAATGGGATCAGTTTTAAATGAACGCAAGTGAGCTGCTTGATGAGGTGCTGTCCATAGAACCTAACTAATTATTCTCAACTATACACAGAGACAACAGATTCGTAGTAGCAACCAAATATGTTGCACACATAAATTTTTAGCTCTATCAACAGAAAGTCAATTGATAAAGTAGAATATCGATTGAATAAACCAAACTTTTGTTACCCCTTCTAAAATTTTATAGCCAAAACTGTAATATTTGGTCACAAAGGTAGAATCATTCGATTGGCGACAAATTCGATTGCTACTACAAATCGGTTTTTCCCAAATTTTCCCCACCTTCTTTCCATATCAGATTCTCTTCACAGTGCACTTTTAATGATAGTTTTAAAGATTGGCACATTTCGACAATATGAGCCAATATTTCTGATCTTGTCGTTGTAGATCACCAAATAAATCATAAATATTCTCCTTAAATCTAAACTCCTATAGAAAACAATTATGACCAATTAAGCTCCTTAATGTGTTTCTATTTAAAACAAGAAGTTCAAAAAAAAGTTATAATTTAACCTCAATAAACTTCTGAACTTTAATCCCACACTAGTTAAATGGTTAGTTTTTGAAATTTATGTCTGCCAATCTAACACTATTCCTTGGAAGAAAAGCATGATATTAGTAGAGATAAAAAACTAACAAAATCAGCTAACTGGAACGCCTACAATAAACCACAAAGCGCCATTATTAACACATCATAACTTGAGGGCATAAAGTGACCTCACTTTGAATGTGGACGTGGTTGGGGAAGAGATGAGTTGAGATGATTGCTAAACCATGAGACTGTTGATTATGATGCTGTTGGTGATGAAGACGGCAAAGAGTGATGATGATGACGATGATGGCTTGCATGCAAAAAGCCATAAAACAGCTGCCATCAATCAACAAGATGCGAAAGAGATGTTCAACAACGATGAGCTTCCCAAAATGCAATAAGTGGATGTGTATATTTAAAGTATATGAGATGGGTATGTGTGTATATAGTTGTGAATAAGATTAAAAAACCATAAACCATCCAGGATTTCAAAGGCAAGAAACGAGCATTCTACGTCTGTCCAACCATCCGTCCGCCTGTCCGTCCATCTATCCATACATTCATTCATCCGTCTGTCTGGCTGATGCATGAATTTGAGATGGTGTTGTTTGAATCGGTTTGTTGGCTTTTTTTATTTTTTGGTTTTTGCCAAATGACTGACAGTATGGACTGCCATGACTTTTAGCGATTATTTATTCATAACACGAGGTCTAAAGTGATTTTAAATGAGACTACAATGACTACCTTCCACAGCAATTTTAATGGGTGCCAAAGATGATGATGTTACTGGCTGGTGATGATGATGAAAGAGGAGGTGGTTTCATCAACAGCCATTAAAAGCCTTAATAAAATAAAACCTACAAAACAACAGCCAGCAAATTCAAAAACAATTTTATGCAAAATTTTATTTTTGTTTTTCTTCACAGTTTCAACTGCAGCAGCATGTTGCTTGCTGCATGAATCCATAAAACATAAAATTAAAAAATAATATTCGAAAAAAGCCAACAATGTGGCGCCTTCTTTTTTATTTCTCCTGCCCCTGTTCAAATGGCCGTTACTGACGGTGATTTAAATTAAGAAATCACTGTCAAAAAATCTGTTAAATTTTGCATTTGAGGCGCGTTTAATAAACTTAACGTGGGTTTCCTTTATTCCTTGTAATTGTTGTTGTTGATGTTTTCACTGTTTGCTACACTACAGTCATCTTCCTGTTGATGGAAAAAAAACATCCAAAAAAAGCAACTGCAAACAATCAAACGAAGCGCATCCAGCCGGACTTCACGAATCATCAACGTACCAACAAAAATAAAAAAGAAACCAACAACTTAATGTTATTTGGAGGCAGTTGTTGTAGATTTTATATTAAAAAGTTGTTGTTTTCTTGTTGTTTATCATTCAATAAAGAAAACAAAACTTTCGCACAACAAAAACGACAACAAACTAAATTTCTCATTTCATTTCAAAAAACGACATCATGCAATGCGGACTGAGTGTGTCTTTTGAAATTATTTTGAACATGATTTAAGCGACCAGAGTTTTACATGCAGAGTGTTGAAATTTTTCGATTTTTTGCCATTCAAGTTTTTTGAGGTCAATCAACAATGTTTTCGATACATCGTAATTAATTTGAGAGTTCTAAGTGGTGCTTAGGTGACGAAAGATAAGATCGATTTACTACTTCCTTTCTAACTCCAAACCAGTTTAGAAAAACAAACCTCAAGTGTCAGACTATGATTATTGGAAACAAATGTCATAAGTCTTCTAATATTTGGCAACAATATCGCCTTCGTTCTTGTTTTATTAAACGTATTTTTTTAATTTTGAAATGTACGGGAGAAGTTTTCATTATTATACATTAATCCAAAAATTAATCAAAACTTAAAAAGTTTAAAGAAAATGCTTTGTATTTAGCAGAGCAGTGAATGAATCATTCTTTTTTGATTTTAATTCGTTACGAATTAGCTAAATTTTGAATTAATTCTTTTCACAATAAAAAATAATTGAATGATATTTGAATCAATTCAAACGAGTTAGGCAGAAAAGAATTTCAACTCAATTGAATCTGTAAAATTAATTGCAATTTGTTTCCAATTCAAATAAATTTGTTAAAGTGAATTGCAATTCATTTCCAATTCGTTTGAACTGAATTGATATTGAATTCATTCAAATGAATTAGAACAATGATTTGCAATTCAAAGGAATGAAATCAAAAATTAGTTACAATCAATCGAACTCAAGAGCAAATCTAGGGGAATGAAAAATGGAAATTTCTCCTACCAAAATGAAAATATTCAGCGCAAAAATTTAAAAGTCTTGTCCTTGATCCACACATGATCAAAGAAAATATGGTGTTTAGAGTTTGTTTCTTCAAGAAAAACTGATTTTTATTTTGAAAGAAGCTTTTAATAATGTTTATAGGATTTTCGCCGATACCTAATAATTCAATTCCTATTCTGCCGCTACCTGACAATTCCAGTATATCATGGGAATTTCAAATCTTAGATTTGTATGTCTTTGGACTATACTAGGTGATATACAAAACGAGAGCAAGCATTGCTGAGAGCGAACATAGAGACAACACTAAGGACTCTGCTAGATTTCGCAGAATTCTACCGAAGCGTAATTAAAAAAAGGATGACTGCTATTTTGAATTCACAGTAGAATCACTTCATATCATACTGCACACTTACTTCTCGACTTGCAAGCAATGGGTATTGTTAGTGAAACTTCAAGTCATCATCCTTCACAGAATATATACGTACTGCCTCTCGCTTAACCATGATTCGGAAAACTGAACTTTCGGCTTGTTAGACATAGATGGAGCTTTCAATAGTGTGACTACACTTGCTTTTCAACAAGCTCTTATTAATCGAGATGTTGACGAGTATATCAGCAACTGGTTAATATGAATGCACATTGGTGCAGAATCAAAATACATAGCAGCGGCGCTGTGATCCTTATTTTTCAATATTGACTGTCATAATTAAATTCTTGTGCCCGTTTCGTAACACGTTTTTTAATTAATTTAAGATTGATATTAAGGCCCTAAATATGTCGTAGAGTCCAAATAATGTAGGTAAAGTGTGAAGTGAATATAAGACAATGGGAAAGCGGTAAACGTAATCATTTGAAGTTTGGTTTACCTCTGATTTGGACATTTTTGTGTTCTTAAATTATGAATAAAAGGAAAATAACACATACTCACAGAGAAAACAGATTCATGATAGCAACCGAATTTGTTGCCTATCGAATGATTCTGTCTTAGTGACCGAATTTTACAGTTGTGGCTACAATATTTTGGAAGGGGTAACTAAAGTTTGGTTGCCTCAACCGAAATTCTTCTATATCAGCTGACTTTCTGTTGTTAGAACTGAAAAAATTTATGTGTGCAACCGAATCATTCGATTGGCAACAAATTTGGTTGCTATCACGAATCTGTTTTATCTGTGCTGATTTACTGTCTGCTAAAAGATCTCTACTGTACTCAAACACAGTGCCATCTCCTATGAATCCACAACTATTAGATTTGTCGGACACATGGGTGAGGGAAATTTTTTCGAATAAACATGACAGCGATTTTGAAGTGTTAACGACGTCTTCATTATATTCAAATGATGCCTTAAGTAAATTGATAAGAGACCTTGACCTTTCGAATGAGAGATTTGAGCTACTAGCATCTAGGCTCAAAGAAAGAAATCTTTTAACACAATGTACGAAACTCTCATTTTATCGCGGTGGAGAAAATTAACTTCTTTAAATTTTTTAGGTCTGAAAATGATGTAGTCATTTGTAATGGCATTGGTGGCCTTTTTAAATGGATAAATGGAGACTGTTCATTGACAGCTCAAAGCGAAGTTTTAACCCTTAAATGCATGATTTTTACTTTTATTTTTCTATAAAATATCAAATATTTAGTTGATTTTTATTTATTATATTTCCTTTAGCTTTAGTTTGATTTAGAATTTCTTTAGCTGAAACTTTTCGTACTCAATTTGTTTTTTCGGAATTAGAATCTGAATTAGCATCAAGCTTATATTCGTCTAAAATTAAGTGGAACTGGAATGTAGACAATTGGCAACAATATGCATTAAAGGGTTAAATGTGTTTTACTAAGTAAACATGCAGCTGTACCTATAGTTCATTCACAGAGAAAATAGATTCGTTGTGATGTTATGATTTGTCGCCAATCGAATTACTCGATTATATTCACACATTTTTTGGTTCTAACAACAGAAATTCAGTTGAGAAAAAATAATTACTATTGAAATATCCGAATTTTTGTCATTCAAAATTAAATTTGTTAGCTATACAGAAAAATTTGGTCAATAAGCCAGAATCATTAGATTAGCTACAAATTCGTTTTTCACAATCAAAACTGTTTTCGTTTTGTTCTACACAATTAAAGATAAATTATCAAAATATAGATCTTGTTTTGAAAAAACTTAAGTACTTGGATCAGCAAGTATCGAGAGCAAAACATGACCATTGGAGCAAGAAAGACTGGCCTCTTAGAGAAAGCATGAGTTAAATATTTGGAGTCCAACAACTTACTTAACGATCGCCAATATGGCTTCAGTAGAGGACGCTATATGGGAGATTTGCCTTCCAATTCGAAAAATGGTGTCGTTCCATTCATCGTTTTGGCGAAAGTAAAGTGGTGGCTCTAGATATTTCCGAGGAGTTCGATAGAGTGTGTCATGGTGTACTTTTATCAAAACTTCTTGCTGTTGATGTTGGTATTAACTTCTCTCGATTTATATCGAGCTTCCTCAGAGATCGCACTATACGAGTTGTTATAAATGGGATCTCATCAAACGAGTTCAAGATAAATTCAGGGGTACTGCAAGCTCCGTTCTTTCTCCTACACTATACCTTATTTTTCTTAACGACCATTTTTTGCAGATGACAGCAACATTTGCCATTTATATTCATTTAGTTATAGACCAAACCTGTCGGAAATTGGGGCAATGATGCAAAACAGGAATGATTCCCTTAATCGGGACCTTCTGACAACCTCTGAATGGGGTCGTGTGAACGTTCGCAAGACTCAGTGTTACATGTTGACAAAAAAACGAACAACAGACCATGTCGCTTCATCTGTAGTTGTGGGTGGTGTAAATATTGTGGAATCAGACGCTCTTGAGAATACAATGTGATGTCCGCTTCACATATTTAATAAGTGTCGGAAGATGCATTCAAGTGTCTCGGATTTCTGTGAAGTGAAGAATTACTTCACTTCATCTGATCTCCTCACTATTTACACCACCTATAATGGAATACCGAAAATGGAATACAACTCTCATGTGCTCGTTTCATGGACTGCGTTTCACTGCTGTATCGATAGTACAATGGAATGTGTTTTGATGAAATTAGCGACCTGTTCCTGATACCCGCACATTTTTATATAATATATTGGCCAGTGGATTGGTCAGCAGTAGAGTATTCAATCGATTAACCTATTAATTTTTGTCGGTTAACTGTTCGAATAATTTTAAATTGACGATTTTCAAATAACGAATAAACCGATTAATTTGTGTCGATTAACCGATTAACCGAAATGTCTCTTTTTTGCACATTATACGGAATTATTTTTTAAAATTTAATTTCTTAACTCGTGAACATTCCCCTCTAGCAATATTTGTTTGAAGTATAGTACGGAAACTGAAACTAAGGAATTTGGAAATGACATTTTTTCTAGAATATTCTATGATGAACTTTGTGATAATGAGTTGTAGGACGAACGAAACTATTAAAGTATTAGAAATCTAAAAAAATATGCTTAGAAAAAACTAAAAAAGAACTGAGAAATTGGATACTTTTTATCATGCCTTATTTTCGATTTTGCCAACATCTACAATTAGTGAGATAGTTTTTTCAAGTCAAGTTTAATTAAAACTAAAAACAAATCGTTTAAAATTGAAGCATTTAAATTACATTCTTTTTTTAAAAGATTATTTCAGAAGATCTCCCTAAAATCGAAATATAGAACTCACATGTATATATTTTTATTTATTGTTTTGTTGAATTGTTATGTTTTGTTTGTTTTTGTTATGTTTGTTCTTTTTATTAATAAAATGCTTATATAAATACACAAAATTCGTGGATTTCCCTTCAATATAAAATTAAAATACAAATTATTCGGTTAATCGAATAATTTAATATTAACCGATTAAATCTAAACCCCGATTAATTATTTGCTCGATTAACCGATTAATCCAGAAACCCGATTAATTGAGCAGTAGTCAGCAGTACTGTACGTATGTGAACAAACTTCCCGCCGAAGTGTTTTCTGTAATTTTCAATGTAGGAAAGTTCGAATGACCAAAAGCACAACTTCCTATTTACTCTCTCCCATAACCTATTTTCCTAGATCCTTTGCATGAGTAGGGGTCATCCCCTGAGTGCTGGTCCAAGAAGAAAAAAAATTATAAAAACGACTTTGGTTTCCAAAATAATATAATTTTGTCTGCATTACACAGCAAGACTACATAATTCATAAAAAATACTACTTCAACCACAATATGTGATTTTTAAACAATATCTTCCAATAAAATAGTCTAAACTGCAAAACGTAAGCTACTACAAAAGCTACTGCAATACCCCATTAAAATTTAGCATAAATATCAAATTTATTTTCTATACGAAAAAAAAAATATACAACAAAATACAAAACAATTTAGCTTTAGGCCATTTTGAAGATTAGGGGCATCCGAGACTCTCTATCAAATTGTGATAACACCCATACGAGTATAAATCACATGTCAACATGACAGAAAATACATTTATTAATACTTCAACTTTTAGCTAAAAAACAAAATATTGTATTCTACACACTTGTGAGTATAAATATGGAAGTAAACGCAAAAAGTGGTAAAACCTCCTTTTGGCCAATGAAGTTAAAATTTGAGAAAAAAAAAAAAAAGTTTCTAAAGATTTACACAAACCAATGACGGGCCTGATCTTAGATTTATGACGATAATAATTATAAATTTGTTAATTGATTTATTGTATGGATATAAACACCTTCCATATAGAAATACTCGTACTCATACACGTGCAACGAAAAATATGAGTATTAAAATTTAAGAAAAAAAATTATTTAAAGATAAAAAGAAGACGTTTAACTGATTTTGAAATACTCTACATGAATGGACAAATGATCAAATTAAAAGAATTGATCCAAGGCGAATTTAAAGAGGGTGACGACAGAACTACAACAAGTACAAAAACAACAGGTACTTTGTTTTTGTCAAAAGATAGTTGAACTGTCAAAGTTGTTTGCTATAGCTTTTGCTTTTGGGTGAATTGACAGTTCAAACAGATAATCAAATGGAGAAAAAAATGATCAGCTGTCCCCCTCTATAAATGAACCTTGAATTAATCAACATAACAAAAGCAGCAAAGATCTTGTTTTTACTACAAATTTATTAGGCTGAGAATTTTGTGAAATAAATAATAAAACCATAATTTCCCCTTAAAGACTGTAGGGTGCCAAAAACATGGACGATGTGGAGATTAATTTATGCAACTCACATATGAAATAAAAAAAAGCAACACAGCGAAAAAGAACAATTTTTTTTTCTGTTAAGGTAATTTAAAGACCTGTTGATCAGGAATTTATAGAGGTTGATTGGTTTTACTTAAAAAACCAAAATACATCACTAAATAATAATAATGAAAAAAAAACAGTCAAAAAGAAAATATAAATGTTTAAGCGACCTCTGACAACCATTGCTTATGATATAGAAGAACCTGAGAATGATGATGATGATGATCATCATCTTGACGATGACGATCTTCATTATTGCAAAGAACAGGACAACAAAAACAGTCAGCTTAAATGAAGTTTAACACAATTCATACAAACATACTGATCATACGTACATAAACAAAATTTATAATAAAAATGATAAACTGA
This sequence comes from Calliphora vicina, assembly GCF_958450345.1. Classification (NCBI taxonomy): domain Eukaryota; kingdom Metazoa; phylum Arthropoda; class Insecta; order Diptera; family Calliphoridae; genus Calliphora; species Calliphora vicina. The sequence continues at coordinate 106,445,795 of NC_088781.1, read as the reverse complement.
TGTCCTCCTGGCTACACTCTTCTTTAAACAGCCAGTTTTGAAAACAACATCAACCTCCACATTGGTATTTTTTTTTCATCTTATTTACGATTGTTTCGTATGGAGTGAGTATATTAATCGTAAGTATGTGATCATTTGTATGTAGAAGAGTGTTTTTTGTATGGAAGTCTCAAATGAATCCAACATACACAATTCAAGCCGAGACGTAAATTAATTATTAATCAACGAAAATAAAAGCCAATGAATGACTTAAGCCAAAATAAAAAAGAGAAATAAATAACAGAGATGAACAGTATTAAATGATGGGCAGGGCCAGTCTTTATATATATTTATATATAACGTTCAATCGCACAGATCAGTTGAGTCCATTCTGATGGTTCTTTTGCGATGCTTGAAAAAGGAAGAAATGGAGACAGATGTAGTGAGATGAAGAGAAAAGAGCGAAGTTAATGCATAAGAGATAGTATAGTGTATGAAGTCAGAAGAAGAAGTCAAGGAGAAATGAGGTATGAGTTCGAAATCATTTGACGGAATTGAGGTTACCTTGAGGAGATTTGTATGTTCGTTTCCGTTCGTTTTACTTTTAAAGTTGATACAAAGTTGACGAATCAAGCCTGAATACCTCACACTCCAACACTTCGTACTCATAAGTCTTTCTCCGGTTTCGTGGGGAACAAAGGGAAGAATGTTAGGTTATGAAGACAGCCAGTATTACCAGCTCACTTAGGTTCATGAATTGTTCTCTTTGTTTTATCCTAAAGGATCATTTTCAGGTCCTTAAGAGGACCTTCACATGTTACGAATAAACGAATCCACCTTCCTAATATCCACTCTCGATAGATCCGCTATGCCGTGCATTAAAAGACTACCCGTTGTCGTAGTCCGTGTCCACAATAGATCAGGGCAAAGATAGAGGAGATATTCAACCGTTTCTTCCTCGTATTCATCAAGAGAACTTCTACAGAAGTCATTGTAAGGAGTGTTCAGTCTCATAGCATGCGTACCAATTAGCAGTGCCCTGTAAGTACGGCTATCAAAATTCATTGGCGTATGATGGTCGTAAACGGGTCATGTAAACATCGAAACTGAGCAGTTTGTCAAACTAGACCATCTGAGCTGAGCAAACTCAAAAAATTTACGCTGTATGAGTGATTTACAGCAGGAAAGCGGTAAACCGATCTAATCGATCTCGTCGATTAGCCGACGTGAGGCTTTTTTGTCCGGTTCAATGAAACATAATGAATAAAGCACGAGATGGAGTTCTGCGCTGCGCACCCGCAATCATTAGTGCAGAGATTCACAGGATTCTTACAATCATGTCGCAGTAGGTGGATTTACTGAGATCCCTTGCCCATACTAGTATGCCATACATCATGTCAAATACCACCATGTCAAATAGTAACAGCTGCCTTAGACGTTCTCGCTTGGATATTCAGGCTCCAGGATAGCTTGGAGTCTAGAATGATACCCAAGTACTTTGCACTATCCGAGAGTCTAAGTTCCACCCTTTAAAGTGCGATAATGGGAAGAAGTGTATTTTGTACCTTCTTGAAAGAGCGCAAGCTCCATATCCGAGAGTCTAAGTTCCACCCTTCAAAGTGCGATAATGGGAAGGAGGGTATTTTGTACCTTCTTGAAAGAGCGCAAGCTCCGTTTTCCTAGGATTCATACCAAGTCCACTAGCAGTGCTCCAACGGCTAAGTGTACTAAGTGAAGTTTGGTGGCATTGTGATAATGTGTTAAGACGTTTCCCAGAAACTACTACAGCAACAGCAATCAGCATATGGGACAGTTTTGAACATCATGGAGTCTAATTTCATGAGCAGTAGGTTAATGGCAAGATTACATAGGAGTGGCGATAAAACACCTTCCTGTGGAGTCTCCTGGTTCGCTAATATTAAAATAGTAGCAGTCTCCATAGAAGAAATAATGACTCAATTGGTTGATCTATATCCAGTCCGCCCAAAGTCGAACGAATCATCTCTGGCGTCACATTGTTAAAGGCCTCTTTCAATATCCAGAAAGGCAGCCAATGCATATTCCTTGTAGGCATGCTGTGACGAAGATAGTTGGTTCAATCGATGAACGTAGATGCATATCGATTATCCTTTCCATGGTCTTCAAGAAAAAGGACTATAGACTATTAGGCCTAAAGTCTTTCGGTCTAGTATTAGAAGCCTTCCCTGCCTTATGGATGAAGGCAACAGTACATCTGGGCCAGGACTCCAGATAATTGGACTAAGCTAAGCTGGCCGAATATATACGTGTCTACCGTTAAAGATCCGCCTTATTGATACCATCAGGACCAGGTGATTTATATGGGTCAAAACTATGCAATGTTCCCTTCGGATAGAGGGACACTGCCAGAAAAGTGAGTGCCCACCAAACCCTTTAAGATTTCTTTTCCGCTAGTAGTCCAGCTATCACTCGATGTCTAAATGTAACTCGGGACAGCGGCCGAAGATGGCAATATCCAAATGGTAAAGTGATGTAGAGATCAGCTTAATTTCATCAAATGGAAATTCAAAGGAGGGTTTTGCAAAACAAATCAAGAAAGCTAGACATTCCTGTAATCCTACAAAAGATCAAAACTCAGCTTCGTTAAATCGGCTGTATTATATGGAAAAACTGCTGGAATGCCGGCAGCGAATACTCCGTGGCGAATACTCTGCAAATATCTGAAAGCGATGTCGCAAACATTTATTTAAGAGCATTATTTTTACATGAAAGGGCAGATTAATCAGTTGTTGGACTTTTGAAAACGAATGTTTTCCGAAACAATATGAACAACTGTCGTAACTCATCTTCGTTCCTGCACGTCTAGTACCATTATACCATTTACTATTCCTAGACTTTATTGGGCAGTTTTCTGTCTGACATGTATAAGTTGGGCATAGAGCCCTGAACACCAGACAGACCCCTTTGCTCCTCCAGGATTTATTAATTGTTTGAATGATCTTCTCCGGCAGTATAATACATAAAATAAAGATTGATCGGAACTTTCAACAATATCTTCCGTAGTCACAAAGCCATCACTGAAACTTCTGTTGATATTTCTTTACTTACCACCTTACAGTGTACTGGTTAGGCAATATATAAACAATCATTCCATTCAGAACATTTCTTGTATTGCATGTATTTGCAGTATACAGTATAGATTTGATACTAGGAGACTTTGAGCCTTCAAAAATATCTGACTACTAGCATAACCAATTCTCAGGTCTTCAGTACAACCAGAATTTCATCTTGAAAAGAAGACTATAAGACTGTCTGTCTCCACTATGAAGATATCAGATACCATGACCTTCTCTTCGGTTTTCAATATATTCTAAAGAACACAGAGTATTTCCCAGCTCTTGGATAAGATCATAAAGACTTTGTAATATTATTACGGGTGGACTCCAGATTATCCATTTATAAAATAAAAGCCAATTAGGTTAGGTTAAATGGGCAGCCACTCGTCAAGCACCTCACTTGGGTCCATTGAAAACTAATCCCATTGTGATACCCAAGAAATAAACAGAAGGATATTTATACTACATCAGTTGTTTCCAAGGTGAACCAACCAGACTCTCTGATGAAGGAGTGGATACGTCTCAGATTCATCCTAGATAACTCATCTAAACACGAAAGGGGGTTCCAAGAATATGTTCCTTCAAATTTGTCAGAGCCAAGCATTTGCAGAATAGGTGGTACACAGTCTCCTCCTCTTATTCGTTTCGACAGCTTCTACAGTAGTTGTAATACAAGAAACAATTAGCATTATTTGCTCACGACGGAATTCTATAAGTCGACCTTGCGATAATACAGGTGGATTCATTAGTCCACCTGTTCTGTGCTATCTCATATAGTTTCTGCTGTACAACCATCTTACATTTTGCTACGAAAATACCAGAAAAGGCCTCAATCGCCTCCTCAGCCATCATCACATCGCTTTTGGCCAATTTGTCTGCTATACAATTACCATTATTTTCTTTGTCTCCAGGGACCCATAAAAACGTTATCCAAGAATGTCTAATACCCATTTGGCATCGTCAGGGGGATAGAGTCCGCGCAGCCATATATAAAATGGTTTTGCGATGCACTAATCGACATTGCTATAGATGTACCCATAGTTTTTCAGTATCTTAGAGTGCCCAAGGTCCTTACCAAACCACGAGCTACCAGCATTCAATCTCAGAGCAGAGTTGAGAGCCATTTATAGCGCAATCAAATCAACTGGTAACCAGATTAAAATAGTAAAAAGTGCTTTAGAAGAAGTAGATCTTACTGCGCCTGTTATCAGTATCGCAATGGTCTTTAGAACTCGTTCAACGGCCTTCCGATGAGAAGCATTCTAAAAGGCATACCACCACACCAATACTCCATAGAACAAAATGGGTTTAAGAACTGCTTTGAAGATCCAATTGATACCCTTCCGCCAATACCCCAGTTAGAACCAATTGCACACTTGCAAGAGTAGATGGACACATAGGCCTTGTTAATCCTTTTCTGAATATTCAGGTTCCAGGATAGTCTTTTATCTAGATTGATGCCAATTACAACCTAATAGACATTTTTTACAATCCAGTCGACTATTAAGATTTGTTATGGATATGATGAAACATCCCTGTTAATATTGATTTTGGCCTAACATTGACTTGTTCGAGAATGCCAGTCATATTTTAATAATACGATACTATGAAATATGAGTGACACAAATTAGATCCAAATGACAAAAACATGTGTTACTCAACTCAAACTATGAGTGCCTATTATTGGCCCACAAAGAACTGCATGCTTGAATTTAGAATCAAGTGAAACAAAAAAAAAATATAATATAAACGGAAGATAGGCAGGCTACGTCAAGCAACTTTAGTGATTTATGTACAAATCTACCAACTAAATAAATAAGAAACAACATCAAACCTCTCCTTCCTCTTCTTCACAGATCAATTCGTACTCAATGGTCACTAAACGAACTAAAAAAACACAAAAGAAAAAAACAGTGATGAACCACCAAAAGCAAGTTGAATGTTTACATCAAAATGCAAGGCCAATGCAGCCACGCCATGCTAAAGTAATCAAATTTATGCACATGCGCGCCCTCAGTTCGGTTCAGCACAGTCAGCACTCAGTCAGACAAGTGAACAGATCCTCAATAGGGAAGCTGCTGCAGGGCTCATAAATTGAAGAACGGCATTTTGAAAAATCACACAACAGCCAAGCAGAAGATGAAGTCTAAAGTAAGAAACCTCCCAAATGCGTACCAAACGAAAAAATAAAACACAAAATGATCATCAAAAACTGTTGAACATGCAACCATATTCATGATTAACTTGGCCTTAATGCCAACGAAACAGTCAACAGAATGTGTCTGACAGATTGACGCACCATACGCCGAATCAGTAGAAGAGGAAGAATAACGAAAAAGAAGAGAGTGGAAATTAAATAAAATGAGTGACTGAACAAAATGATGGTGCCAATTTTAAGCACCCGCAGCCATTTCAAACTATAAAACTTATACAGACAAAATACAACTAAATATACTTATATACTACTACTTTATACATCTCGTTCTACTACTGCAACTGATCATCATCCTGGGCATCAACAGCAGCAGCTAAACAACAACCTCATCTCCATCACCATCTGAAGTACACAAGAACACAACATCATGGTGATCATACATACATTTGCAATATGCATTTGCAATCAAAAAAGATCAGCATGCGATTCTTCATTTATTTATTCATTCATTCCAAACTGTTTACCAGGCATACATACTTCTTTATAAGATCATATGATGTGTCTATATGTCGCTTATATGCATATAAATCGTTTTGAAATGCCAGTTTTGAAATCGGATTTTAAATCATATTCATTTCGCTGCATTTCATTCCATAACCAATCGTCTGTCCAGCCATTTGTCTGTCTCCCTAAGGCTGTCTCTACAAACTACTCAAAAATCTACACTCTGCACAAGAAAGCAAGGTTACCGCCACTTGGTGATTTGTTGTTTGAATTGGCCCTTTAAAGAGGAAAGGAAATTCCATCTGGTATGACCGGTAATCATTGGGAGGGAGAGATTGATATGCAGCTGAGAACATTGATTAGAACTAATCTACAACTCGTCTCTCAACTTGCGGTGAGTTTAATTGAGACGAGACTCGGGGAATGCTCATTGGTGGCTTTCATGGGTATAGATGGATTTGGCAGGGAGCCCAGGTCAAATAGTCTGCTGGTACATATAAGGACAGTTTCTGAAAAATATCTTGCCATTCGGAACACTCTCTCTATAGAACTCTAGGAGTGGACGACTGATCTTGTACTTTTCTCGAGGAAATATCCTTCCTTATGGGAATTATTCTAAATTCGAGCTATCCTGAAATCATATCTAAGAACCTAGAGGCTCGGATCATGCGGACCTCAGTGCTGATGATCACTGGTTGACCTCATTACTAAGAATGTAGCTGTTATATATCGCTACGCTAACATGAGACTCGAGCTTCGGCCATGTGATCATATTATGGTGTCTTACTGTACTGTGGAAAACATATAAAGAGAATATTCAGTTCAAGCTGTTTTGAAGGCTGTCTACATGACATCCAATCTTGCTTTGGACCAGACATCACTGAGCGAGATAACGAGATTTAATACAAATGAACTTTTCTAGTTACTGAGACCCAAATGCTAGCTTCACTGGCTTGTAAACGATGAGTGCATGCGGAGACGAGATGGTCGCTTGACACCACTTGTGAGAGGGCAAAAAGCATATGGCTTGACTATCGTCGATGCGAAACATTACACATGATCGACTTCGGAATGAGGTGGCATTGATCAGAGGACGATGCATGTTCTGTGTGCATGCTAGGATATCGAAACTCCTACATGATATCTAGAGGAATTTTCATGATGTCCGATCCGAACTCACGAATCTGTAGGAGGTGGAGATCGGAAGGTTGAATAACTTCATAAGAGCAACTTTGAATGATAACTTGCATTAGAAGGATAAGAGAACGGATTTTCTCTTCTAGACCCCATAGAGGGTCTCAATGTGTCAATGTGTGTCAATTTACAGAGTTCACAGGATGTGTAACCAAATTAAATATAGATTTAAGTGAATTTGAATGCTTTCAACAGTTCTAACAAAGAAAAACTCATTAAAATCCCATTTGATCACTACCAAGTATCCTTTTCAAATTTCCTTCTTGAAAATCATCAAAACTAAACTTGGCAACTCCATGTTTCAATTGCATCTCACTACAATCCTTTTATGAAAATGATTCACATTTACAATCATGTCTTAAAAATCTCATATAACAAATCGCATAATTATAAAGCAGTTCGCATTCGTCCATCATTTACCGCCAACTCTGCACTCTTTCAATTTTTCAGCGTCGTCTGTTTTTTTTTTTTCTTTATCATCTTCCATTTCATACATTTCGATTTTAATTTTCACAGCTTTTTTTGAGTTAAATATGGCATTGTGGCTGCTTGCAGTTCGCCTCGCCTGTCCTCTCTTCCTAACATATTCACATTTCGATATGTGTGTTAAATCAAAGGGGGGCAAAAAGAGGAGGACGACATCGTAAAAAAATATTGTTTTGTCTGATATGAAATATTTACCATTAAATGTAGTTTATTATACAAAATATTTAAGATTGAATCGTATAAATCAAAAAACAAAAATAAATAAAAAAGAATTGTGTGTAATTTAGCTTATTGCTGGAATTTCATCAAGGTGCAATGTTAATGGAATCTTTTCTTTGTGTTCGGTAAAGGATGGTTTGAACTAATGTCTGGCATTTATTTATATAGATTACATGCCATGCAGGAAGTGTTATTTGGTTGATTAAAAGACTGAGGTGGATTTAAGGGAAATTATTAATTTGCTATGATAAGATGGAGTGTAAATTAGGATTTTCAAAATGGAATTAAATATATGTATAAATGAGAAATTAGTTTGATTTAAAAAATAATTAAATGTATAATTACAAGTACATAGCAAGACTGCTTTATGATTATTAAAATTCATTATATTAATTCCATGAATGTCGTCTATCTTTGTACGTTATTCCTGAAAACAACAATGGAATCTCCAACAAATTTAATAAAATCATGAACAATTTCCAGAGAATTTCGAAGTAGATTAACTCGAAAACAGTATACCGATAAACCTGTTTTGACTTTTGATGATAAATCTCCAACTCGGTCTACAGTGTTTCGCTGGCCCTCCGAATTCAAACATTGTTTATTCTAGGAAAAAATGTGTTCTAAATCATTTACGTTTCCTAAACGATATTGGGTGCTCTAAAATGAATTCCATATCAGAAAATATGAATGGAATAGTCAACAAATTATATTAGCATTTTTTTTTTTTTTGTTGCTTAACATCATTCTAAAAATGTTAATTCACAGTGGTGTAGTCTGAACAGAATGATTTGGTGTAAGCGAAGAAAGGAATACATTTCAACATATATCCGGTACTACAAATTTTCTTTTATATTATCAATCGATGATAAATAATTTAGTTTACTATTGCATATTAGGTGCATGAATAGAAAGGTTTTATTCAAATAAAATTTGTTTTCCAAAGGGCATCTACGTTTAGAGTCACAGAAACGGGAAGAGAACGAGATTCACGGCTTCAGCAAATGCATCGCAGTGCATCTTCATCGAGTGCTGCAGAGACACCTCAACAGCTTATAGAAAGACTAGAAACCAAACGCTCCCGAATGGCTCGATCAAGAGAATGAATCGAGTTAAAGTTGCCGGCATTTTATTACAAGACTACAGGAATCCCAATGACGTACTGATTGGCGCAATAAACAAACATTGCTTACATTGCAGCGTTGTGAAGTTCCCTTAGAAATCCCCGGGAATGTGCTGTTCGAACGGTAAAGTTATTCTGCCACCAATTATTGAGCCACCTGAGCTGCTGCTAAGTTACATTTCCGGCGCCAATCCTATTTCCAAGCACTTCCTTCAAAATATCCAAAAGTGCAACTCATGCATTCAATTGACGTGAGCTGCAAGGCCAAATGTACCACAGAACTGGATCATTGCTCCAGCATCCCAATGATGATGCGAAGTTGCTTCAAATTTATTTCACTGGAAATTAATCTATAGAAGCCGAACGCTATCAACGAACAGGAGTGTGCATTTGCTGCAATACACTTCTGCCGAAACATCGAAAATGGAAAAATTCCAATTGATCTGAGATTTCGTTCCCGAACTTCTGTCAAATTCAAATGAATATTCAGGCCGTTGTCGGCAAGGTATTCCCAAGTCTTACAACTAACTACAAATAATCGGATTGGCTGCGGGAACCTGCAATTTTGGCACCAACAAATTATGATGTTAACAAGCTCAATGACCAAATTCAATTGAAACTGCCTGGCGAAACAATAAAATACAAATCGATTGACACAGTAATGAACGAAGAACAAGCCGTCAACTATCTTACTGAATTTTTGAAATTATTGGAACCAGCCGGAATGTATTGAAGGTTGGATCACCGACTTTTTCCGACACTGTATATTTTAATCGAGATCGAGATGCAATATAAAACAGATGTTTTCACTGGCTTTATTCCAGCATATTTAAAATACTCCAAATGATGGGTTTAATTTCCATTAAGCTTATTGGAAGTGATAAATGTACTTTTAGAATTGGAAATTGTGCCTTATAGACTATTACAAGAGATGCTTTAATAAAATTCATCAAGTGCAGGAGTCATTAAATCAGTCTTAAAGTGTTTATAGACGACGTAGACATTTTCAACTTTGTATTAATGACATAAATAAATGATAACTTTGACTTGATGATTTATAAAGCTTTCCCAATCTTCTCAACAAAACCAGCTTGTCTGTAATTCTCATTCACTCAATAGTTTTATTTGTATCTTTAGTGTTTCTAAAGCCTTTTAGGAAAACGTTTCCCGGCCTAAGCAACCAGTGAAATGCGCATAGGAACTAGCTTATCCCCCAACAATAAATTTCAGTGAATTTATCAATAATTAAATTGGGAATTTTAATTTGTGCCTCACAGACTACTAAAGAATTTAGTCATATCCCAAACTGTGGTATATTTAGAAGAATTTATCTCCTTAGATTGTATTCCCAAGCTAGTTTTGGTCAATAAGTCTCCTCTGATTGCATCCTTTAAGAAACTTGTTCCCGGTAAACGTAATTTCTTACGAAATACGCGTTCATCATCTGAGGCTCATCCACACTACTCCTATATCCTCCTTCCCATAACCTATTTTCCTAGTTGCAACACAATGCATTGCATGAGTAGGGGTCATCCCCTGAGTACCATAACGCCATGGATATTTGGCTTTGGTTTCGATTTGGCTGGTTCGCCGTACCTCATATAAGATCTCTTACGCTTCGGTGAATCATAATGGATTAATGATTCAGTGCAAAAATTATTTTCTTTTATAGCGTTCAAGCATCATTTCGGACATGAAAAATAGTTTCAAGGTCTCTCAGATGCAAATCGTATGGTACACAATTTCCCTGCTTTTGGATGAATCCTGCAAAGAGCTTCAAAACTCATTGGGAGTTACTCATGCTGGAATTTCAAATCGTTTGAGAGCAGCAGGAGTCATCCAAAAGCAGGAAAATTTGAAACCTAATGGATGGAAGCCGAGAGACCTTGGCGATAACGTAAATAATGAGCCATCACAGGGAACCTATACCGAGCATTGGCCGATAACCGCCCAGAATATGCGGTGAGACATGAAACCGTAATATTCCATCATGACAATGTTCGGCCACATGTTGCGATACCTGTTAAAAAGTATTTCGAATGAAGTAGTTTGGAAGTTTTGTCTCCGAATACTATTTGTTTCGATCGATGCAGTTCGCTCTCTCTGGGACACTCTTTACTTTAGAACAGAGTATACGACATTGGCTTGATTCGTTCTTGGCCTCAAAAGATGAGCAGTTCGTTTGGCTCGGAATCCAGAAAGATGGGAAAAGATCTTTGAGAACAATGGCCAATGATTTAAATAAATTTATATTACAAATGTTTTAATTCGAAAAAATTCCGCATTTTTAAGTCTGAATTTGAATTTCTTATTCTTGCACAAACATCAATACAATAAATACTTCAAATCCAGCAGACAGGTACCAGCACAGGAAACATATGAAACTATATTATTTCATACCTTTCCTTCGATATTGACAGATGTTTTCAAAATTACAAATACATAAACATCGAATACAATGTATAAATTTACACGTATCTCATATCCTCAACTATTGCCTTTATTAAACACAATTATTTAAAATTTATCATTAAACACACTAGTTTATGAAGACTTCCTTCCACTCACTTACTGCAAAGTCTATACATAATTTCAACCAGCCATCCTGCAATTTGAACACACCAATCATTTCAAGATCATTATCAAATATTAAACACCACAAAGAAGCTTAACAACTGCAACAAAACAAACCAACAGCTACAGCAATGGAGAGCGATCTAAACAACATACAACTGCCACTAATGGCAGATTTATGATTTGCAACTTGATGTACGTCTCGTTTACAGGTCCTGGATAACTAAAACAAAATACCCTGGGTACGCATAAATGAAAAAGTAAAAAAGAACAGAGTAAATGAAATAACTCAAACTTCTTTCCTCATTTCAACATTTTGGTCTCAAGTCAGTTGGCGGTTTGGTTGGTTAACTGAAACTTTTGAAAGCCATACAATAGTGGCTTATAATTTTAGCTGGTTTCACATAAATAGTAGATGGAATATGAATGCCATGTTATTTATTTGTTAATTTTTCTGTTTTCCGTCTTCCTTATATTACAAACACACTTGGCTGACTTTTTGATGCATTTCATGGGGCGTTCCAGCACATGAAAACCAAAAAAAAAAACTAAAAAAATCATTATATTTGAAAGATGGCTGCACCGTCAGACATGGTACATGTTTGTTGGTTGAAGAAAAGAATGTCAGTGAAGAAACTTGTGAAGAAAAAAATGAATTATTAATTTATGGCAGTTGTACAAATACGCCAAGGAAACCAACCAATGATGGAGGGAGAGAGTGCGTGGCAGAGGGAAACTGAAAAACTAATTAAATGCCCACTATGTTGGTAGGCAACTCGCTAGGAGATTATTAAGTGGAATTTAACCGCCGTTTAGTGTAGATAATTTAATATAAACATGATATTAATTGCTTTAAGATTATTTAGCAAAACAGGAAGTTTAATTGAGCCTACTACGGCTTAGTTATGAAGGATTTCTGAAGATGTCATAGCTGGATTTTGTGTGATTGTATTTCTAGTCAGGTTTTAACTGCAGGAGATATGCAGAAAAATATTTGCTTCTAAAATAACTAACAGCGATATACTAAAGTACGTGATAAGGACTTAAGTTACTTAAACTTTTGATTTGTAAAAGCAACTTAATAATCTATAGTATAGTACAATGTCAAAGAGAGAAACAGGTGGAACTAGGTTTTCTTCAAAACTAATTTGATCATGAGATCAATGATCACATACTTGTCATATGCCTACGTTATTTTTGATATCCTTTATGCCGACTTGATGCTGAATTGCTTGATCGTAAGAACCTAAAATTCCCTATTCTTGTTGTATTTTGAGGAAATATGTAGGCAACTCATGCTGATTCTGGAATAATCGTCATCAATATTATGACCTGTCTGCAGTTCATCAGATAAAAATTTAACAAACTTGGTTCTAGGGACCTATTCGTGTTGTTGGGGATTTCGTTCAGAAGATAAAACTCTAATAGTTCAAGACATAGAATAAATAAACATCTTTTCCCACACACAAGTGAAACAATAACAAAATATATAGCAATACAATCTCATAAATTAGGTTTCTGGCAGCAGACTTAGATTTTATGCTTTCAGTTACATGTCTAGTTGCCATCTATGGTTCGAGATATGCGCGATATGAAGTTTATGCACATTTTTTAGAATTAAAACTGAAGATTGTCATTGCGAAAGCTAAACTTTGTTTACAAGAAACATCCTTTATATGTTGAAGGACTTGCATGTTACATTTTTAAAATATTTGAATTGAACTGAAGCTGTTCAGTAGTGCTTCCGTATCTAGAAAGTTGTAATTGTTAAAAATTCCTTAGTTTGCTTCCAAAAGTAATCGCACTACTTATATGGAGGGATATGAAGATGGCGTTAATTTAAAGAGAGGACTAACTATTGACAACAATTTACTACTATTAACTTAGTTGAAGTTCTCTAATCATGTCAGTTCAACATTTTTCATATGAATGTATCGAGCAGAAGTTCAGAAAATCACTAGAGCGATAGTTATTTATAACATAAATTCTTTAAAGACCTACAAGTCTTTCTTTATCTAAGTAACTACCTGAACCCATTCCGCGTTGCTGGCCTTTAGAAAACATCTGTTTTATATTACATCTCGATATCGATTTTAATATACAGTGTCGGACAAAGTCAGTGATAAAGCCTTCAATGTTAATACATGTGGAGGCATTCCGGCTGGTTCCAATGAATTCAAAAATTTGGTAAGATAATCGACGGCTTGTTTTGAGAATGTTTCGGCAGAAGGCTATTGCAGAAAATGCACATGCATGTTCGTTGAAAGCGTTCGACTTATGTAGCTTAATTTCCAGTAAAATAAATTTAAAGGAACTTCGCAGCATCACTGAGAAGCGTGAGCAGTGATCCAAATCTGTGGTATATTTGGCCTTGAACTTTAAAGGTGGACATGAAGCCAACGTCATTTGAACGCATGAGTTGCACTTTTGGATATTTTGAAGGAAGTACTTGGAAATAAGATTGGCGCCGTAAATGTAACTTTGAAGTAGCTCAGGCGGCTCAATAATTGGTGGCAGAATAACTTTACCGTTCGAACAGCACATTACCGGGGATTCCTTAGGTAACTTCACAATGCTGCAATGTAAGCAATGTTTGTTCATTGCGCCAATCAGTACGTTCTTGTGATTCATGTAGTCATCATACTTATTGTAATAAAATGCAGGCAACTTTAAATCGATTCTTACTCTTGATCGAGCTATTCGTGGCATTGGCTTCCAGTCTTTCGATATGCTCATCATCGACTGATAATATAAAATAACTATTCTTGTACCGGACAAATTAGTTAGTAATATATACAATCACCGGACATTAGGTTCAGCCTACCCTTCAACGATATATGTAGAACTTGTCTCAATGAGAATGAAACTATAACTCATTTTCTATGTTTTTTCCCAACGATGGACAATGGGTCAATAATTGTCCGGTGATCTAAATTATCTATCTAAATTCTATCCATCTTTTAGACCATAAATTCTTCCCTTATATTATCTCTCTCTTTTTCAAATGTTTCTCTCTTCAATATCTTTCAGGAAAAAACTCAGCGGAACTCTTAGTCTGCTTTTACACAGGGCAATTTTTCTTGCGCAAGTCTAGAGCAGGGAAAGGCAACCTATACTATTGCATTTTACGACTGTATTAGTTATACACTCTCACCACGAATCGGTGTTGCCAGTAAACTTTCGTCTCTTTTCCCCAATTAAAAATGTAAAATCTCATATTGTTCATCAAACATCTTCAAAAGTTGGGAAATTTTTTTTTTCACTGGCAACGCTGATTCTTAAATTGTGCGATAAAAAAACGATACACAACCTGCTTGTTTGAGTTCTCAAGCTAGACTGATTAAAAGTTGTTTATTTCTCTACAATGCGTGTGTACACGTACGTAAGAGAAGAGTAAATGAAAAACGCGGCGCCCATGTTTTGCCTTTCCCTGGTCTAGAGTTTATAGGAGAGAGAGGCAAGAAGAAAGAAGAGGGGTACACACTTGTTTGTACTGGCTAGTCTCTTCAATTCTCTTTTGTTTTCTCATTTTCAATATGGCGTCTATTAGGTTTTGACATACAAAATTGCTCACAGACTTGCTGTGTGTAAACAGACGAGCAAGTTTAAAAGGGAATCGACGAGACTTGCTTCAAGTAAACTTGCCCTGTGTAAAAGCAGACTTATATTCAATGACGTTCTTTCTATCGACCTGAAATGAAATTTTAACTCTATATGATAGACGTGTCGTGTGCGAAACAAATTAAGAAATCCATCTTCGATCCCACAGGGTTTATCGGCAAGTGCCTCTACAGATATCACGATAACGAGTCGTTGGGGACTCGAATACTTTCGAACGTCATCCATATTAATGTCTATTCGATATGGAATAAGGGAATCCCAAAAAGTAGAAAAATCTCGCAGGTTCGATAAAGTATTATTCATATACGAATGCCAGAATTAGCCCCCAACGTGCGAGATGGTTTGTGTGGTGATTTTGACATGGAAGACAAAGATCGCCCAGGCCAACTAAAAAAGTTTGAAGAATTGGAGGCATACTCCGTGCTGATTGTAGTAAGACTCAACAAGAGCTGGGCAAATCATTTGTAGCTACTCAAAACTGGCCAGGGAAATTGAGTACCATACCAATTGAAGCGGAGAGACCTTGAAATACGATTTTGTATATCATAAATGCTGCTTGAACGCTATAAAACAAAATCACTTTTGCACCAAATCATTAATTACGATGAAAAATGGATCGTATATGAATCGGCACCAAAGCTAAATTAACACCAAATATCCATGTCGCTGAGGTAATGCTCTGTGCTTGATGGGTCCCATCTATTATGAGCTGCTGAAATCTGACCATCACAGAAAACCTGTACCGAACGCAACTGATTCGTTTGAAGCGATCATTGGCCGATAAAGGCCCAGAATATGCGGCCAGACATTAAACCGTCATATGGTATCATGACAATGCTAGGACACATGATGCAATACCTGTTAAAAACTACTAAGAAAGAAGTGGTAGGTAAGTTTTGCTTCAACCGCTTTATAGTCCAGACCTTGTCCATCGATGCAGAATACTCTCTCTGGGATAAGCTTCCCTTTAGAACAAAGAATCCAAAATATTTTTGATTCGTTCTTGGCCTCAAAATATGAGCAGTTCTTTTGGCTCGGAATATATATTTTGCCGGAAAGATGAGAAAAGGTCATAGCTAAAAATTTCCAATACTTGAATAAATTTATATTGCACAAATGTTTCAAAATAAAAGCTAAACGTTTTAAAAAATTCCGCATTTTTAAGTCATTCACCCAATATAAAATTTAGCATCGATAAGGTAACGGTTCTGCAAAAGTTCTGCCAGTCATGGAACATATTATCATGATCAGAAAACTGTCCTCCTGGGATGTCATCCTAGGAGAACTTGCAGATGTATGTGCAGGATCCATGGCAGCTTTGAGAGATATTTATATTAAGCTTGTGTTCATTATCCTCATAACACCCTACACATATTAAACTGTCCAATCTTAATCCACAATTATGTAGGGTAGACGTAGGGTGCTTAATTAAGGCACAATTCATTGTCCTTGACCTCAATGCAGAACTTGCGTATTTGAAAATTGTTTAGTTTGAGCTGTTACAAAAACAACAAAGAAACTCACTTAAACCTAACCTATTATCCTTTAATCCGCAAGTTTATTTTAATCAATGTAATTCCAAAGTAAGTGTGACCATTTTTTTCTTTGAATACTTAAATATATCTCCCTATCTTGTTAGGAATTCAATTGGGCTTCTTATGGGTATAATTACTGTGCACTGTATGATTGGACACATGTCGGAATGTTTGGGATATTGTAGAAGTTGTTTAGATGAGGATGAAGAAGAATCAGTACAACACCATATATGTGACTGCCTGTCCTTAAAAGAGCGTACTCTATTACATATTGGGGGAGCTCTTTTTCATGATCTGCACTGTCTCAGAGATGTGCCACTAATAAATCGAATCAAAGTTATTAAAAGTACCGGTTGGTTCTCACGGGGACCACAGGATCTAAGGGTTACACAATGAACCACAAGATCTCCGATCGACCCACGTAATCTAACCTAACCTAAATATCTCTAACTAAATTAATACGTAGGATCAGGTTACGAGATAAGTGGAAATTCAAAACCATAAAATCAATCTTACTGTTTAAAATTCCAGTGTCATGTTCAAATATAAATTTTTCAGTTCAAGCGACTTGTTTAAAAATCAAATCCAATTGAAATCAAATCTTAAGGTTTCCATTCAAACTTATGGCCAAGTGTCCGTTACCCAGACAACTGCTACGGTTTTCTGCTTGACCAGCTCATTTATAAAAGTTTCCTAAAAATAAATAAAAACTTACTCACTACAAAGCCAAGTCACTTAGATTTATTTAAGCCAAAGCACAAATCCATAATGAAATTCATAAAATCCTGTCCACCCCAATGATAAAATATTGATGTTGCTGTCATTTCAATGCACCATGTGAAATATATCTTGTTCAGCTCTAACTAAGATTTGTTAGCAACTTTATCTAGCGCTTGGAAAAAAAATCACATATACTACACACACTTGAAAGATTTGATCTTTTTGACTTTAGACAAGTTTTTTTGTTTTGTACATTTATGAGAAGATGATGCCTGGTGAAGGAAAATGAAGGAAATCATAGTTTTACACTCAAAAGAAAATGTTAATGCTTCTTGATTTAATTGTTTGCTGGAGGATAATCATGTGTAGCTAGCTAGCAATGGTTCCTCTCCCATTTAGCCAGCATCCATAAGCAAGTAAACATAAACGTTGTGGCTAATTGTATGGAATTTAAAGAATCAAGGAATGGAATAGTGTTCAATGAGTAAGTAGTCGTTTGTTTGTGGTTTTTGTCATGTCAATGCTCGGCGGTTATAAATCAATATGTTTTTTTTTTGTTGTATTCCAGAACAGCCCACTGTTCGTTCTTGCGAGATTTGTGGTGTTATTGTTGTTAAAAACAGTGACTATCGGGGACAGGGGAAATGGAGAGGGAAAAAGTCCAGCAAACATACAATCTTATCATTGCTTAAATATCTAAGCTTCAAGATTTTTAGTTGTTGTTATTGTCTGGTATTCAATACCCCAGCTCAAGCTGCAGTCATCTCCTCATCTATTTTATTTTGGCATCTGCAACATCATACAAAACAAAAACGAGCCTTTAAACATTGAAAATCCAAGGAATTCTTATTTAGTTAGTGGTGAGCGTGTATTAACTGACTGACCTGTTATTAAATCAACATCGAACAAATGTGTATATTGTAATTTATCTCAAAATTATCACTTTGTTTAGTTTTTGGTTTTTTTTTTCTGAGTTTTTAACTTTATTTAGCCAATGACCAAGTGGTAATAGTAGTTTTCGCAAATGTTCCTTTATTGCCTTTAGGTATTTTGTATGGATTTATTTTATTCTACCCTCTCTCTTTCTCTCTGTGAGCTGAAATTGTGTAAGATTTCTGTGTAAAGATACATATTATTAACAAAATCATTCACGCGATGTTATATGTTTTTTTTGGAATCTACAATTGTTACACTTGTCCATCGAAAAGCTGTGCTTGAAATTCAACATTTAAATTTTTATAATTTCCCATCGTTTATTTGGGTTTAGATGTATTATATATTTTATATTCCATCCAATACCATTCCAGCTACTTTATATTTTAGTTCAACTATGTTTGTAGTTCACTTTTGACTCTGTCTTGTCTTCCGTCATCACTTCTTGGGGCAAATTATAAAATATAAATGCATAAAATAACGCAAGAAACATAAAAACAGCAAGATTTGTAACTAAATTTAGAGATTGTTTTTGGGATTTTGTTTCTTTTTTTACATATTTAAATCTGTGTATTAGGGTGGGCCCAATTGTATGGAGAAAAAGTAAGGTGACGATGTTCCCAACTTAAATGAATGTTTATTTTGTTGTTCTGAGTTCAATATTTGTTGAGCCGGATTTAAGGTTTAGCTTCTCTTCTTAATTTGAAGAAAAGTGCCGCTGGAGTCCACCGATTGCTCACCAAAGCTAATTTTACAAGTGTTCCATCGGTTTCAAAGTGTGAGAGATGGTTTGTTCGGTTCAGAGGTGATGATTTTGACACGGAAGGCAAAGATCACCCATGCTAGCCAAAATATTGTTGTTAAACTCAACAAGAGCTTGCTAAATCATTGGGAGCTACTCAAGCTGCAATTTCAAAAAGTTTGCGGGCAGCAATATTACTTCAAAAGCAGGAAAATTGGGTACAACACGAATTGAAGCTGAGAGATCTTAAGAGACGAATTTGTACAAATGAAATTCAGCTTGAACGCTTTTTTTAATGAATCACATTTTTATTTTTCAACATAGTCTTCTTTGAGCTCTATGCACTTTCTCCTTTTTTTTATTCCTTCCAAAATATAAGATTTATTGAGGTCATCAAAATAGTTATTTTTTGGAGTCAAATCTCTTTCCGCCGAGACATTTTTTCAGGTTTGGAAACAAGGTGCTAAATCCGGAGAATAGGGCGTAAGAGGAAGCATTTCATTGCCTAATTCATGGACTTTTACCATGGAAACTGCACATGTGTGTACCCTTTTGTGCACCCGATTGTGAGAAAACGCGACAGCCATCTTGCGGAAAGCTTTCTCATACCCAAGTGATCATATATAATTGAAACCACTGCACCGTGCACAGTGGGGCAGAATCAAAATTTTTTGGAAATATATCTGGCATTTCTAAACGGCTGGTCCGATCGGAATAAAATTTGAATTGGGCATAGCCAAGGAGTATTCGATTTTAAGTTATTAAAATGGGCAATACAAATGTTCCAGGGGTGGCGTTATGGGGGCTCAAAGTAGGGTACCTTCGACATGTAAAATTTTTAAACACGTGCCATTTTTTTGTTTCCCATCCGATTTCAAAGAATTTTATATTTTTGGATAGCGCTTGGCTAGATCTTGATCTCTTTGTCTCTTATAATTTCCTAGTTATAGGGATTTCAAAATTGAAATTTTAAAATTTTGCAATACCTTGGTCCGCTTTTTTAAAAATATAGGTACCGAATGGACTGGAATTTTTTGTTAGTTAGACAACTAAATTACCAACAACATACAAAAGATTTCAGAGCAATATCAATTACGAATCCAAAAATAACCGATTTTAAATTTAAAAATTCAAAAAATAGTATATTTTTGCTGTTTTTAGGACAAAAAGGTGACTTAACTCTTTTTTTATTAAAAAACAACTTTCTTTAAGAACATATAAGAATTTTATGTTTTTCTATAAAGTTTCTTTACGGAGAACATTTTTGTATAAAAATGCTCTTTGGAAATTGACCTATTTTTTTTATCAAAATTTCAACTTTGGGCCACATGTTCTAAAATCCCAAAGCTGGGATCAGAAAACAAAAAGCATCTTTGGAAACCCTGATGTGTTCCCTATTTATCCCTAAAGTATTTTCCCAGCCCCGAAAGAAATGTGGACCCTATAGGCAAAATTGTAAAAATACCATTTTTGGGATTTTCGCTCCAATTTTTAGGATTTGCGGGATTCCCTTTGATCTTTTGACAAGTTTTTTTACACCTTATTATTTAGAATGAGAAACTTAAAAAACGCTGAAAATTTCATTGATAAAATTTCATTGAAAATTTCGCTGATAAATAAAGATTTTATTACATATTACATATTCATTGAGTTTCTAAAACTAAAATTTATATCAAAATTTTAATAGGATTGCAAATATTAGGAACAATTTGATCCACATTTATTCCGAGCTAAATTTTTTTGTTTAGATAAGTTAATTTTTGGTCTAAAAAAAAAATTTTAAGTCAATATCTCAATTAGATTCAAAAATATGCCACTTTAAAACTCCGTCCTTCAAAAATATTGCACTTTTTCATACTAAAAATTTTGTATAAATTTTCTTAATATTTTATACAAATTCTATGAAAAAGTGCAATATTTTTGAAGAACGAAGTTATTATTTTTTTATATTTTTGAATTTAATTGAGATATTGACTTGAAATTTTGTTTGTAATACCAAAAATTAACATTTTTGTGAAGAAATAAAGAAGTTATGGATTTTTTCCGGAATTGACCACCGTGCACTGCTGTATGTGTGATGCCTATGGCTTCCACAATCATTCGCACTTTCAATCTCCGATAAATCAACACCGTTTCGTGATTTTTTTCAACTTTTTCTGGTAGATACCTCAACTGGGCATCCAGAACGTTCGCCATTTTCCGTGCTTGTACGGCCACAGCGAAATTCATTAAAAGTCCTTTTCAAAAACCTTTCACATGATATCAATAATTCAAATGCAGCCAAAAAATATTAATCATAAAAACCTTAAACAAGGACGTTTTTATCTTTGGAAAACATTTTGAGAAACGATATCATAGAATGAATTAAAACTTTATTTTAAATAGGAACATCCACCACATTTTTTGCGGTGCCACCCTAATGTATAATTAAGTTGTAAATTTGTTTTCTTTTTTGGGTGTAAAAATTCTGTAATGTGTTCATTACATGCTATAAAATATTTAACATTTAAATTATGCAAGAATCGTAATCGTTATATACAAGTCGATATCGAAATGGTTTGCAATACTTTCAGAATTATCAAGAAAAGGCACCTTTACCATTTATGATTAATAGAAATTAAATATTTTATAAATATTATTCTCAATTAACAAATTTTAAAATGTTCATTAAATATTTTATTTAGCACTCTTTGGATTTTCGATGCCCTCAAAATTATTCTCCATCATCTAGAAGCCAAATACCGAAAGTTTTAATAAAATCGAATATCATTTACAGAATGCTTATTATGTTTGAAGTTGCGAGTTTTGAGTCAAAGTAGAAATATTTCCAAACAAAATCAAGTGTTGAAAAAACGTCCAATTAAATATATTCAACTCATGTGTGAATACATGATTCATATATTAATATAACCGCCCACTTTGATTGCTATTAAAAATTGAGAAACCACTGGATGATATAAGGAAAAAGCAGGACAACCGCGATATTTGGCCTATTTTTGATCTACATATATCTGGATTACTATCTAAGGTTAGATATTTCAAAGTCCTTTGAAAAGACGTATATAAGACCATAGTAAAAATATTTCTTAACCCAAATTCTTTTCTTTTACAAAAAAAATTTTAAAAATTAAAAACAAAAAATTTTATTTTGTTTACCTAAAAATATTTAAAATTTGTATTTAAAGTATAATTTGGACACAGCCGAATATAGCCCTCTTAATTGTTTTACCTTATAAACATTCCACAACCAAAAAATGTTTCTATTAGTTTTTGATTTTGTTAATTTTATATGTATTTTTTTGTGTTCGATTTGTGAGAAGCGATTTGAAATGGGTAAAATAGCACTCTGTTACAAAATGACACTTTTTGTCAGAACTTGAAAAGCGACCTAATGGAGGTTGTAGGCCTAGTTGAGGACATACTAAAACCGTTTTCAAAGATTTTGAAACACCCTCATAATGTTAAGATATTTTGAAAAAACTGTTTAAGGATTGGTCGTAGTACCTCTCTTCACACATTTTTAGACCGATTTCAAAATTTTAAACAATTAAAGTTAGGTAAATAATTAAGCTTTCATAAAATGTACATATGTATAATATCAATATTCCTAGAAATTGTTTAAGTTTTTATAAATAGTTTCGCTTTTTTTTACTTTTTTCGTAATTTTTCAAATTCAACAATAGTTATTTTAATTTTTTTCTATGAATTGTAAAAATATTTTTGTTTGTATAATTTTTTGTTTTTCTTTTATTCATATGGGCTGGGGGAGAAAATACAAAAAAAGGTGTTAATGAAAAGTTGCATAACTTTTACAATTTTCATCCGATTTGAATAATTAAAACCATGTTTTGTTAGGAATTAAATTCTCTTTATACATTGGTATAATTTTGTATAAGCTTCCATATTAAAATAAGCAATGAAATGCGAATAAAATCAAAAAAGTTGATAAATTTTGTTTTTCTTTTAGATATTCTTAACAAAAACAATACTTATTAATTACAAATGTATCAAAGAATGCACGTCATTTTAAAGCGCATTCAGTTTTCTTTCTAACCCTGTTTATAAATTTAAAGTCGGACAGAGACTGACAAATCGATAAGTTGACGAACATCACTGAAAACGGTTTTTTCAGAATAACTTCTAATGTACTCGGCAAGCCCTATAACCCACGCTAGGTCGTTTTCCAAGTTTTTTTTCCATCGCAGCACCGTGTAGTTAAAAAGAAAAAAAAACGTATTGTTGAATGATCAGTTTTATTCATATAGGTTTGGGTTATGTCTGATGTACAATGAATCTAAACAGAATACATGTAAATCAATGTACATATTTTGAGTTTTTATATAAATAATCGATTTTTGGCCAGAAATATGAGTGATCACAGATCGAGCTCCTTTTCTTGATTAAACGCTTATTGGCCGAGTTATTGGCGAATTTAGATACTTTGACTTTTTATATAAAAAATCGATTTTTGGCCAGAAATATTAGTGATCACAGATCGAGCTCCTTTTTTTGAATTGGCCAAGTTAATAGCGAATTTAGATATTTTGACTTTTTATAAAAAAATCGATTTTTGTCTAGAAATATGAGTGATTACAGATCGAGCTCCTTTTTTTGATTAAACGCTTATTTTAGCGAATTTAGATATTTTGAGTTTTTATATAAAAAATCGATTTTTGGCCAGAAAAAACGTAAAAAATACTACCCTTTTTACATGTTCCAACTTTGGATGCGTATAACTTTTTATATGGACGAGATAACTGTTAACAAGTTTTTTTATTTTATTTAGAATTTTATCGCCAATATATCTGAAATTTTAAAAATTAATTTCGACCCTTCGTAGTCCCGCCATATCTAACAAATCATAAAAAGGTCGACCAAAATTAAAAAAAATAATTCAATAAACCTAAATATCTCTACAACTAATAGAGATAACCTACACATGTAAGCGTTTTTTTTTGTAGATCTTCTCAAGGGCTATTTTGAATTTTTGACGCTAATAACCATTAGCGTTAGGAAGCTGAACAAATGTAAATCAACTCGAAAACACCTCAGCTTCAGACATGTGAAATTTCGTAACAATATCTCCAAATTATTTCCAAAAAAAAAACGTTTCTAAACCACTACGGATCGGTCCATAATTAGTCATAGTTCCTATATAATGTTTTTGCTCATTTACTTAGTATTGGTTATTATATGGACGGGCTCAACCGACCATACTTTCATACTGGTTTTTATTGAATAAATAAATAAAAAATATTGTAACTTTTTGTGAGGTTTGATGCATTTAATTTTAATACCGATATATTAGTTTTATACCGGTATACCGATATAATTTAAATACCGTTACCGATACCGAAATATTAATAAAATTAATACCGATATCGTTACCGATACCGTTATTCGTTTCAGTTGCAAACCTTGATTTTCACTTATTCTAAAGTTTTGTATCTCATTGTATTTCATCTCAAGTGACTCAAATTTGAAAACGATGTCTTTCGATCGGGATGATATCTGCACCTATTGGATAATAGATTAGACACAATTTTTCAACAAGATCAGTCAAGAACACTTTGACAAACAGGTGTTTTTTCTTATCCATGTAACATATTACCTATTGCTCTTAGCAAAATTTGTCCCAAATAGTTTAGATAACTATTCCTTCAATCTATCGAAAAAAAACTAAAAAATTCAAAATGGACAATTTTTTTACTCTTTTTCTTCAAGAGCTTTTTGGTTGCTTAGTGGGATGCGATTGGATAATTTTGAGAAAAAAAAATTCAAAAAAGTTTTTGATTTTGAAAAAAGAAATTAAACATTTTTAATTTTTTTTCGAAATATTGAAGAAATTGTTATCTAAACGACATATGTATGTACATAATAAGGGAGAATATTAATATAAATTTCGAAATAAGTCAATTAAACTTTTAAGAAATTAATCACTCTATCAAATTCTTGAAAATTGCATAAAAATTACCAAAATATTAACAAATGTCTACTGTTTAAAATTGTACTTTGAGATCTGTGATAATTATGTTTTTTTTTTAAATAATGAAAGTTATAGCAATTCATACGAAAGTTTTTCAAATAATGAAGGAATTTCGACATTTGACTGGTCTTCTTTCAGTTTTAGTTTTAATGATTTTTCAAATTAGAAAGTAGGTACAGTCAGCGTCTAAAGAAAGTGTACAACTTGTTTTTACCTTTAAAACATTTTATTTACAAAACATTTAATTGTTCTCTTGCAATATATAAACAAAAAACTAAACTAGTTCAACTGCAACAAAAACAGTAACAACAAAACCAAAAATACTCCATTTTTAACGCGTCAAAAGAAATTGTACAGTTTAGGGAAATTAGAAGAAAAAACGTGTTTAGTATTTTATTTGACATCTTTTGGGTTTTAAAACAGTTTCAAGCCTCCTTGGCATTGTTTCTACCAATTTTGATGTCACCGATGTTGAGATGTTGAACCACTCTTCCTGCAGGATTTCGTGTAGAGAGTCATTGCTGGTAATATTTCATTTTCTGATCTGTCTGTCCAAATGCTACCACAGATGCTCAATGGGATTAATGTTCGGTGACTGTGGGGGTTGTTCCAGTTGTTTCGGTGTATGATACAACAACCATTCTTTAACAAGTTAAGAAGTATGCTTCGGATAGTTGTCCTGTTGGAAGATCCAGGTTCGGTCTAGATTTAATTTTCTAATGATGGGTTCCATATTTTCTATAAGAATGTTTAGGTAATCGGTTTTGCTCATCAAACTATCAATAAATATGAGTTTTCCCATGCCACTTGCCGCCATACACCCCCACACCATCACCTAACCACTACCATGCTTTACGGTGGATAGTAAATTTTTTGGTCGAACTCTTGATTTTTGCTTCTCCAAATTTTACTCCTTTTTTTACTTCCGAAAATCTCAAACTTGCTTTCGTCCGTAAACAGCACATTCCAAAACAATTTTCTTGGTTTTTATACCTGTTTGCGAATTCTCGAAGTCGCTCTTTATTTCGTTTGGAAATGTGGGGTTATTCTCTCGGAACTCCACCATATAGAGCATTTGGGTGTAGCGCTCGGCGAACCGTACTGTAACTAACTCTCACTTCAGACGAATCTGTTAATTCTTCGCATAATTTTACTACACTTACTGTGAATACTTTCTTCACTGCTCTCACAATCGATCGTATTTCAAGGTTGTTAAGGCGTTTTGGTGTTCCGGCACGTTGCTGATCTTCTAAAATTCTAAATTTTTTTGTTTGTCTATAATTTTTTTTACAGTATTATGGCTTCTTCCTATTATAGAGGAGATTTCACGTGACGATTTGCCTTTATTTTTAAATTTTATGACTTACTTTCTTGTTTCAATTGCAGTTTGTTTTCCCATTTTGGTTTTAAAGTTCTCGCGATCAAACAAGAAAAGCTACTATCTTAAAATCTCATGAGACTAGCAGCAAGATCCACAAAAAATTATAATCTAGGCAAAAATAAAGAATAACAATATATTTTTATATGTAGCTAGAAAAATCTTATTGCAATTCTAAATGTGTACACTTTTTCTTGACGCGTTAAAAATGGAGTATTTTTGGTTTTGTTGTTACTGTTTTTGTTGCAGTTGAAATAGTTTAGTTTTTTGTTTATATATTGCAAGAGAACAATTAAGTATTTTGTTAAATATACTACAACGGTTTTGGTTTTTGTCTTCAAAAAAACCGGTTTATATTAAATTTTTATTAAATTTATTTTTATTTGTGGACGCTAATAGGAATTGTGT
Source organism: Calliphora vicina (assembly GCF_958450345.1). Taxonomy (NCBI): domain Eukaryota; kingdom Metazoa; phylum Arthropoda; class Insecta; order Diptera; family Calliphoridae; genus Calliphora; species Calliphora vicina. The sequence goes on along the minus strand of NC_088781.1, from coordinate 106,419,143 downwards.
TAAGAATTGTGTACTAAATCTTCGGAAATTTTGCATTTTTGAATTCTTAAGGCTCTATCTTTATGCAATTGTTTTATATATGTTACGAACTATTGTCGTATTCTATAACTTTCTATAAAATAAATCAATATTTTTAAAAATGGTAGCAAAGTTTTTCATAAATATGCTTTAGAAAATATATTTCATTAAAATCGGTTAACCGGTTTGTCAAAAAACCGAAACCGCTAAAGTTTACAGAGATGAAAAAACCTGTTGATCGAAAAAGTACCTTTTGTTCTGCGGCTCCTCAAATATAAGCGATGTATTATTTTCATTATTTTCTCTAAATATGAATATCCTTAGAATTTGCTTTGTTAGCCAGCCACCATATTTATTTCTATTAAATTGAATTTTATTGTTTCAATTAAAAATGTTTTTGTTTGTCACGCAGATAAAACTGGTATGTTTGTTATAATGTAATAGTTGCTAAATAATGTTAATTGGATGACAAAAATTTGTTAATTTTTATTACAACTGAATCTAAATATTGTTACTTTAAGAAGAACACTTATAAAAAAATTTCCGAAATTTCACGGAAATTTAAAAAAAATGTCCAGCCTAAGTTAAATACGTAGTATATGATAAATTACAATAGACCTTGACTATAAATATTGTTGATCACGCCCTTGGAAGGGTAGAAAATGTATTCCAATTTGCCAATTGTGTCTAAAATTAATTTACAGTGATATTCTTTGAATTATTACAGAGTAATTATAATGAATAAACTTGAGCCAAATTAAAAATTTACTTTCAAATTATATACATATGTAATTAATAAATTACAAAATTTTATTAAAACATTTCAATATTTTGTCATTAATAAATTTTAGCTGACACTAATTAAACTGTTAAAACTAAACAGTAATTTCCGTTAAAAACACTCCACACAAACCACTATTTTACTTGATAAACAAAAAATACAAAAAGAGAGAAAATCGGCTGCAAAAAATAATAAAGAGAAACAAAATACAAAAAACCCCTATTTGCTCTTAACAAACAAAAGTACTCTTGCACACAAAATAAGATTTTCTTAAAACAGCTGTCAACAAAAACAAGAAGCAGCACATTAGTTGCTTACAATTACGGTCGTTAAACAAAAGTGTGCTTTAGTTAATCATTAAATTATTAATAAATAAAGGTTTATTAAAGTAAAAAAAGTGTTTTAATATTAAAATGAACATTAAGCAATTATGAAATAATGTGTAAATATTGTTAAAACTGCAAAGAAATTTATGTGCAAAATATTTACAGGCGCTTGGCTGCTGGGTGAGTTCAACAAATTATTTGGCTAGTTGGTAAATATTTTAAAGGCAAACTTCATTCGTTTAACATTTAGAACTGTATTGTAGTTACAATTATTTTATATATTGTTACCTTTTCATTGTTTTTTATTAATTTAAAAGTATTAAAATAACATTGAAGTGTCGGCCACCAATTTTAATGTTTTGTTGTCAGCTGCTTTGCAATCAGCTGAGATGGTTTACAAAATTAAAGCAACAACTGTTTCAGTGTGGCTAACTGTAGGAATCAAAAAACGTTTAAAATTATGTACAAAATAAAAAGCACTAAAATAATAAAAATAAATAATAATTTGTACTATAGATAAGTTTTGTTGATAGCGTTGGGTGTTAACGTTGATATTTACCTGATTTCTTAATTTAAATTTGTATTTTCTCCATATTAAAATCGATTTCTCAATTTTAGTTGGTTCTTTCTCACTATTAATTTGTTATTCTAAATTTCAAAATTGTATTTTCTCAATATTCATTTGACCAACCTTTTCTCAATATAAATTTGTTTTTTTGAAATAAAATTTCTATTTTCTCAATATGTATTAAAATTGATTTTCCATTTTCAATCTGTAATTTGCCAATATTAATTTGAATTTTTATTTGTTTTTTTCTCAGTATAAATTTTTTATGATGGCTGAATAAATTTGTTAATATATGTATGTTATTTATTATAAAACAATAATTTAAATAATACATATCTTCATTTACATTGCCTGAAATCACACAAATTCTTTTAGCGATAATAAAACGCCTATTAGATGTTTTAAACACTAAGACATTACACTGTTTTATTTAAAAGAGCGAATAATTTTAAAAGAGAGCAAGAATCTCAAAAGTAAACAATGCGCATTTGATAAGAGTTGCCGTATCAATAATTTCGTTGTGTATAAAAATCGCTAAAGACTTGTTGAATTTTGATAAATTGGTAGACAATAGTTATATTATCATGGCGATGTCATAGTTTTTATCGTTTCAACTCAGATTTTTATAGAATCAAATAAATCTGGTATTTGATGAAAAATATTTAAATGAAAAATCTTTTTTTTTTGTTTATGATAAATTGATTTATTAGTTAAAAATTGGAATTTTAGAAAAAAATCTGGCGTGACTAAGATACGCCAGACAATCTTGGTCCTTCTTCTGACAAAGTGGTTTTTAAATATTTTCGGTAGTACCTCGGTAATTTATTAGCTGATTGAGACACATATATTCTAAAAATAATCTATATACATACATATGAGGAGCCGCAGAACGAAAGGTACTTTGTTGAAAATTTAAAAATTTTGGGAAATTAATTTTTTCTAGAAGATTTTAACCGAAATACATATGAAAAAAAAAACAAAAAATAAATTTGTAAAAAAATTCGAAAAAGTACCTTTTGTTCTGCGGCCCCTATATACAATAGTAAAGTTACTGACTGACTGATTCATCATCATCGCACAGCCCAAACGACTGAAACTAAAAGCATAAAATTTTAACTGTGGGGTCCTCCCTTCCCAAAACGATCCACTAAGAAGGTATTTTGGGAAATTCGAAGTATAAAAACTAATAAAGACACAAAAAAACTTAAAATTGCATGTCATTCCATTAAAAAAAAGTTATTCCATTAAATTCGTACCTTTTAGGAGAGAAAACGGATAACAGCTCTATTTTGGTATTTTCTGTCACCCTATGTATCTTTTAAACCAATAAACATAGGAACGAATTTTAAACCGCATTCTTTACTTATCAAAAAATAACACATACAAATTTGGTACTTTTTGGAAATTCGAACATTTAAGGGATAAAAATTGTGTTTATTTTTGATACATTGTTCATAAAATATGTTTTTCTATAAACTGACATAGACCTATGAATATTTTATTATGAGTTCCCACAACGATACAGAAATTTATTTGAATAAAAATTTACCACCGCAATTGGGGTAAAAACGGGAAAATACATTATTTTATGAAATTATTAAGCCAATTTTGATAATATTTTTAACATTGGTTTCTGGATTCATACAAAAATTAACTAACAGAGTGTTATTTGGAACTGGAGTGTCAAGGTGTATATTGGGCCAAATCCGGCTAAAAGTTTTGGTACTTTTTTTAAAATATATTTTTTTGTTTGAGACATATTTTTAAATTTCAAACTTGAGGGGTTTTCATGAAGGAAAAGGGAAATTGATACTTTTCTCCTAATGGTACTTTTTTAATATTTTAAATTATTGAATATATCGACGTGAAGTTAGATTTAAAAATATGAGATAATATTTAGGTACCAAAATGTGAGAACTGAACTATAGGTACTTTTTCGTTCTTCTAATGGTACTTTTTGAATTTTCTTTAGTAATGAACATAGAAATATGAAATTAAGCACATGTATATGATTGGGAGTGAATAAGAATCCAAGGGGGAGACTTTATATTACTTTTTCTATTCCAATGATACTTTTTGAATACATTTATTATAATGAACCTGGAATTATACATTTAGGCACATGTGATTCTTAATAAGATAGAATCCAAGAGGGAGACTTTGTGGTACTTTTTGAAGACATTTATAATAATGAACTTTGAATCTTGAAATAAGACACATATGATGCTGAATGAGTAATAATCAGCAAAAGGTGTACTTAGTGGTACTTTTTCTTCTTCTAATGGTAATTTTTGAATTTTCTTTAATAAGGGACATAGAAAAATGAAATTAAGTATATAGTTCTGAGTAGTGTTTATAAATGGGTTAACCGAAAAACCGGATTTTCTTCGAAATCTCGGGTTTTTGCGAACTGGTTTATTTAAATATACCTTAAGGTCTTAGATTTACAATAACAGAGCAAAAATATAAATCAACCCTTAAGAACACTTTGGGTCTAAATGACCCTCAACTTTTAAAATCACGAAAAACACAGTCAAATTGAGGGTCATTTTGATTTCTAGTACTTACTAGGGTATTCATTCGACTAATGATCGTTCGATTAATCGAATAATTTCTTACGAATAATTATTCGTACAATTTAAAAATGGCCATTTTCGAATAACGAATAATTCGAACAATTGTATGTAGAATAATCGAATAAAACGAATAAATGTACACATATATTTAAATTTATTAAATTGCTTAAAATTTTTCAAATTTAAATAAGTAATAATGACTCACAAAAATTGTATTGTTTCTGAAATTCGACAAATAACTAAAGACAAAGGGACTTTCATCACTGTAGATGAGTGTTCCGATAGGTCCTTCTATAAATATATAAATATTACTGCAACAAGTTAAAATTCTAAAAACAAATCTTTCAAAATTTTTAACTTAGGTCTTGAACCAATGAAAATAAAAGGTACGGAATAAAATATTTGTTTTTAGCTGGCGAAATATTAGAAGAATCGCAATTAATAATCAAAATATTAAGTTAGATTAAAGTGGAGTTGAATGTGATGGAGAATGTGATATTGAGGATGACATTTATAATGATTACATTGAATTAGATGAAGGCCATGATTTTAAAATATATGTATGCATATAAGTGATGTTATTAACCGCGTACGTAAGTGTTGCAAAATATTTAAGTTCGTCTTATACATGATTTTGAATATCGTTGAACATCTTTGTCTAACATGGTAATAAACTTTTAGCGTATTTGTAAATGCGTCAATCATGCACTGCCTGTCTTCAAATTAGCCACGTTCACTGACAATGATATCAAACTATGGACAGATTCCCTTTATTATGTAATTCCCCAAGACCACATTATTAAGCAAAGGTTCCGCAACGTTGATAGAGCTTGATGTATATACAATTTGTTATAAATAATTTAGAAAAAGTGAATAATTCATTTACTAAAGAATTAGTTACTCAATTTAAAACCCTAATTAATGAACGACATAAAAAAAGATCTTAATACGTTTATATTGTATTTGAATTCAGGATCATGTCCAAGTAGTTCAAATTTTTTAGAGCATAGCTCCAAAACGGAAAATAAAGGGTTTGCTAGTCAATTGTTCGGGAGTTAATCCGATCAGAATATTTCTGATGAAAATTTATTTCTAATTTCATTTTTTTATTATTATTTATTTTCAACAACCTAGCCTATTGGCCATAACCGGTTATAAATTTCTACTTAAAAAAATTTAATGATGGACTTTGTCTTCAAATGTTTTTTAACATTATCAATACTTGAATTGTTAACTTTAACGTTATTTTTTGTATTTCTTTAACAATAAAATATTAAAAATCCGACATCAAAACTTCACTCTTTACTTTTTTAAAAAAAATTTAATTGTTCGAATAATTCGATTAATTTTAAACGTGTAATCGAATTATTCGAACAATTTAAAATCTCTTATTCGAATTAATCGTTTTATTCGAACAAGAAAAAAATCGAATAATTCGATTACCCTAGTACTTACTCTTAATGGTTAATTTCCATTTTTGCACTGTTATTGTGAATCTAAGACCTTAAGGTATATTTTTCGGAACTTTCATTAAAATGGACACAAAAATAATAATGATATTTCGTATTCATTCATTTAGAAATTTCAAATATTGCAAAATTTTACCATTGACCTTTACGATTTAAGGGTTAGCGTTGTTCGCTTTTAGTAAAACTTTCAGAGTACATTTAGAATTATCTGGCCTATAATATTCTGTATAGGTTTTACTTAAAATTCATAACAGTAAAAAAATATCTATCATTGCCAACGAATTAGTTTTTCTCGAAAAATTTAAAGCACATGTACGGAAACACTGTAGGAGGTATTGATATCTTTTTTTCATATTTGTATTCCCTATTATATTCTCAATAAATCCTTATGTGATGAACAAAAAATTCTGAAATTTGTTTAACAAAATTTTTAAAAATTTTAAAATGATGAACTGCCGTTAAAAAACTTAAATTTTGTTGGTCATACCAGCGAATAGTTTAGCGGAATCCTACGAAGACAAAAACTCATACACAAGTAAATACGGATATATTTTAAGTACAAATTACCTTTTATTTTAATATTTCTCAAAATATTTTATTTATTTTCAAAAAATTTCTTGTTCAAGTGGTCTGAGACACGTTAATGGTCAGGGGAATTTTTAATAACTTTAAAATTTTTTGACCAATTTCTGTTTTTTATGTCTCATTAGAATGACAATTACGTACACATTTCTATTCATTTATATTAAATTGCAAAAGTAATTTTTTAATGGCAAAATTTTTACAAAAACTGAAAAAATTACATTTTTCCCCATGTAAATGTTTTCACGAACTTTAACCCTCGAGCGGCATGCCAATTTTTAAGCGATCGAGCTCAAACTTATGACAAAATTATTTTTATCCTAACCTAACACAAAACTGCACTTCGTTTTTGAAACAGATGAGTTTTCAATTTTTAAATACATTTTCCTTAATGTTGGATCATGTCCAACTATTTTTATACCATCCACAACCATAAGTGGTGAATGAGGGTATATATAAGTTTGTCATTCCGTGTGTAACACTGAGAAATATTCATCTGAGACCCAAAAAAGTATATATGTATATTATTGATCCTTATGAAATTCTACGATTGAGCCATGTCCATCTGTCCGTCTGTCTGTCTGTGTAAAACACGCTCACGTCCAAAATAGAAAAACAAAATTGGTAAACTTGCAAGAAAAATGTTTATTGTTCTCCTAAACAGTTTGGTATATAAAATCAGCAAAATCGGTTCTGTGAAACCAGAGTTATGAACCAAAATGTGAGACAACCTAAAAAAAAAAACATGATAATTTTAACATAGTTTTCGTTATTTGTATACAATTTTATACACGTTATTTTTATGTTAAAAGGACTAAATCTGGTAAAAATTATAGGAATCGGTCCATGATTTCTCCTAGCCCCCATACAAATTTCTTCCCGAAATATGGTTTTATGGTCTGTAAATGCCACCAAAATTGCAGTATCCACACAAAATTCAGGAAAAATAAGTTTCGTGCTTAAAAAAATCACAACACCAAATATGTTGTGGATCGGCCCATATTTGACCATAGCCCCCATATAAAGTTCACTTCAGAAAATCACTTAAATAAGCATAAATTTCTTATAAATATTGCTATTAAGTTTAAATTCGTCATAAATAGTCCCCATATATACAAAAATCGCTATACCTAATTCTATTAAGATCGGTCAATAATTGGTTATAGCTCCCATATAAGGACCACTTCCGAAAATAAAAATAAAATTTTATACAAATCTCTAATTTATATTTAGAAATCATACTACAGGATTTTGTAAATATCGGTCCATATTTGACCATAGCTCCCATATAAGGTCCACTTCCGAAAATCAGTTAAGTTCTCATAAATCTCTTATAAATACCTTTATCATGCTAAAATTCGACACAAATAATACTCAAATACATAGAAATCACTGTACCAAATTTTACGCAAATTGGCCGATAATTGGTCATAGCTCTCCTATAAGGCCCATTTCCGAAAAAGATATTAAAATGAAATTACGCACAGGTCAGTAATATTTATCCAGCAATCATACTACTGGATCTTGTGAATATCGGTCCATATTTAACCATAGCTCCCATATAAGGTCCACTCCCGAAAATCACTGAAATCCTCATAAATTTCTTACAAATATAGTTATGAGGTTGAAATTCGAAACAAATTTGTTCAATATATACAAAAATCTATGTACCAAATTTTACGATGATAGGTCCAATAATTGGTTATAGCTCCCATATAAGTCCCACAACCCAATATTTTGAAATTTGTCTAAATATATTTGTGTACCCTTTTTTTATTCTCTGTTTCTTCACTTGAGGTTAAAAAGGAAAACTGTTGATTCAAACGTATTAACTTATTATTGAGTATATAAATTGTTAAATTTCATACATTCTAGTAGGAATTTCAATTATAAATGGCTGAATTAGTTACAATTTTTTGTACATTTGAAATAAAATATCTTTTGAGTAAACTAGTCTTACTAACAATTGTTATATTATTTTTTCTTATACCATCATATTTAGGTGGAGGGTATTTAAAATTCGGCACGGCCGAATATAGTACTCTTACTTGTTCCTTATTTGTTCTCAAGTTTCATAAAACTCCTCAATATAAAATATATTGAGCAATATTTCAATACACCAACATTAGCAAAAATCAAATTCAGTTGTATTCAATGGAAATCTAATTTTATATACAATATAAAATATATAAAGTCATATACAAGTATAATACAAATGTAGTTATGTATAAATAACAAAAACCCATCAAAACTAAACTGAACTCAACCTTCCACTTTACGTTAAACCAATTCGAAAAACTACTGTTGAACTCTTCATTCACATAAAAACTGAATAATATTTGTTCAGAAATCCCTTTATTTTCTATTTCATTCGAAATGTTTTTGAATTTATTCCTCTTTCGCAGCACAAAAATAAACCCCTCCATCGCTGTTGCTTTTTGTTTCGGTGAATTTGTTTGGTTTCAGGCGAACGAAAATGAAAACAACAAAAAAAAACACAATCTGTCAATCAATCACCTGTCAACTTGGCCACACTCACAATATGGGAGATACAACTACAACCATCCATCCGTCTATCCATCTTACAGATACTCGTTTCGTTCGTTTTGTTGTAGCTCATCTTGTTAAATGGTGGTTCAGACTGAAGCGACAGCAGCAGTAGCAAACTATAGTAACAATGTGTTGGCTATACATCCATTGTTTTGCTTCATTTTCTATTTAGTATTCAAACGAGTATGAATGAGTATCATTTTACATACAGAGTCAGTCCACCATACAGATTCACTCGTAAAACGAATCGTTTATTTAGCTTCATTGTATTTGGGTGCTCGATTTAGCTCTTTATAATGTTGTGCGCAAATGCCAACAAAAATTTTGATGGACATTGATGTGTAGGTTCTAAATTGAGATGTTTTTCGTAGGGACTTTTTAATTAATATGGCATTTTTGTTACTACTTTGCAAATTTATTGTAATATGTATGTATATGAATTATACCGATTGCTAGGTAAAGAAGTTTATGTCAGTATTTAAGTAAGACAAGAAACATTTGGTTGTACCGAATTTCTATACCCACCACCATTGAACTTGATGAATTTTGTATATTTGACAAGTATTTGATCATGTAGTGCAGAAAGAAGTCAATTGGTTACTTTATTCATCCCATGTAATCTAGCGTAAAGTCAATTGTCACTTTAGTGTCTCTAAGTAATCTAGAGTGTAGTCACGTTAAACGTTTATTTTGAACTGCACTTAAGAAAGTAGTTATTTAACGCACCAGAAATAATCTATTGAAGAGTTTACCTTACTAACAACCAGTTTTGTAGCTAGTAAGGTAACTGACTCTATGTGTGTGAATCCAATGAGTGGACTACTTTGGACCAGCTGTCAGACAGTCTTAGGACAAGCACGTGATAAAATAACTAATTACGTAACTGCTTATATAATTTGAACTACTGGGAACTTGTCCTCTCTCTTGTCTCTTGCCTTCTTAGTATGCGTATTTCCTTTATCTTTTAAAATAGTTATAAGAAGTTACATTCCCATTGTGCAAGTGTACGGAGTTTAAGGATCCTCCACGTCAATGTTCCTAGTAATATGGTTTAGGTCCACTCAATTCGCAAAGATTATTTTTTAACATCGAATCATAACTACTTAATGCAGTCGGTTAAACTTGACTACAAACTAGGGTATTCAATCGATTAACCGTTAATCGGTTAACCGATTAATTTTGGACGGTTAACTGTTCGAATAATTTGAAATTGCCGATTTTCAAATAACAAATAAACCGATTAATTTGTGTCGATTAACCGATTAACCGAAATTCCTTTTTTTTGCACTTTAAAAATTTTTTTGTATTTATTTTTCGGTTTCAATTCAAATACAAATTAAAATTAGATATTTTTTGAACATCCAATAAACATGATTAGTGAGTATGTATTACAACTGACATATTTAATTTACATGTCTTTGAAACTTTGTTTGTATTTACATTTATAGACTAAACTTTTTTTGTATTGAGTCTTTTATCATAACTAAACGAAACTATTAAATTAATCAAAATCTAAAACAATCCAAAAAGGAATATTCTTTATCATGCTTTTGATTTATCCAACATATATAATCAGCGAGAGATTTTTTTCCAAGAAAAGTTTTATTAAATCTGAAGAAAAAAATCGTTTAAATTATATTCTTTTTATGAAAGATTATTTCAGAAGATCTCACTAAACCTCTGAAAAACTCACATATAACTCATTTGCTGCAACAACGTCATAATTCAAAAAAAGTCGTTTCCAAAAAAATGTCTTTGAATATTATATGACATTTTACTATTTCTTAAATAAATTTTCAACAAATCATGCGATTTCAGAAATATAAATAGTAGATGTTAATATCTTTCTAATCTGTATTTAACCCACATTTTTACTTATGAAATATACGAGAAAACATGAATTTTAATTTTGATGTTTACAACAAAAAAAAAACACTCTCACACAAAAAATAATTGACTTTTTTGAAAACTATATGAAAGATTATAGAACAGCGCATATTTTGTATTACTCAGTTTTGAGTTATGACGTTGTTGCAGCAAATAGGCGATATGTTTACAAAAAGTATCTCAAAACCTTATTTGCTGTTTTTTATGTTTTTGTACACAAAATTCGTTGTTGTATTTTCAATTGAAAATAAAAATAGAAATTATTCGGTTAATCGAATAATTTTAAATTAACCGATTATTAACCGAATAAATCTAAACCTCGATTAATTATTTGCTCGATTAACCGATTAAACCAGAGACCCGATTAATTGAATACCCTACTACAAACCCGATATATACAGCCCAATTATGAATAAAAATTCCGCGGGAGTTTTTCCCCTTTTCTCATTTTTCCTATTCAAATTCAATGGGAAAAACTGCCGGGGAACAAACTCCCGCGGAATTTTTTATTCATAATTGGGCTGATAGATTAATAAACGAAAGTAGGATTCTGGCCATTCTCACACCCCAGTTTGGTGAACATTAGTAAAAAAATCATCCTGAAAAAAATTTTAGGTAAATCGGTTGGGGTTAAGACGTGCCGCAAGCCCTCTGAAGTTTTGAGTTTTTGTAAAAGTTTGGCCATTCAAAATTTACTTTTGCAATTTAATTTAAAAGAATATAAATGTGTACTCAATTGTCGTTCTAATGTGACATAAAAAACAGAAAGTGGTCAAAAAATGTTAAAGTTATTAAAAATTCGCCAGACCATTACCTTGTCTCAGGCAACTAGAACAAGAAATGTAGGAACAAAATTAACATATTTCGATAAATATTAAAATATAAGCTAATTTTTACTTAAAATATATAAATATTTACTTGTATATTAGTTCTTGTCTTCGTAGGATATCGTTAACCTATTTTTAACAGCAGTTTCAAAACTCCATTTTCAAATTTTTAAAAATTTTGTTAAACAAATTTCAGAATTTTTTTATCATCTCATTGGGATATGTTTAGAATATAATAGGGAATAAAAATATGAAAAAGTTATGAAAATATCTCGTATAGTTTTTTCGGACCTGCGATTTAAATTTTGCAATTTTCGAGAAAAACTAATTATTTGGCCATATTTTGGCGAATGAGCTCAATTTCCTTACTGTTATAAATTTTAAGTAAAACCTATTCAGAATATTATAGTCCAGATAATACTAAATATAATCTGTAAGTTTTACTAAAGTTGGAAAACGTTAAACCTTAAATCGTGAAGGTCAAATGTCAAATTTTTCAATATTTGGAATTTCTAATTTAAAGATATAGAAATGTTATTTATTTATTTTTGGGCAGATTTTGATGAAACTTAGGAAAAATATAACATAAACTCTAGTATTTATAATAAGAGTATAGAGATGAAGGTCCAAGTCAATTATATCATGCAGGTTATTTTCCAATCGGTGGTATTGGTTCTTTATTCACAAGTCATAATTTCCAGCAAGGAAATCATAGATCAATTTCTATAATCCGAAATCTTATTCCTTAGCAATCTCTAATTTCTCGAGACTCTGAATGAAAGAAATATCAAGATAGCACATCATATCCCCCTTCTCGCTATAGACGTTAATATATTAGTTTCGAAAACGTATATTCTTATTAACTTATCTTTTAGTTCGTATCTTTCCAAATACCTTCATTGTTATGCATTTTTTATAAGTTATCCAAGACTATATCCGCATAGAATTAGAATTTATTCCTTATATTTCTATATATACTGGCAAGACCTGAATATGAATGCATAGGGGGTAAAATGTCTTGTGGGTCTAAGGTTGTCTACACTAAAACTTGTAACATAATATTTTTATTGTAGCATGACTAGCTATGCATATTTTTATATCGCTATCAGTCTCATAGGGCACTGCTACACGTTCAATATGTATTGTGATATTTTTATTCCATTGTAATGGATCACGGAAAATTAGGATATTCTGCAATTTGGATTGCGATCCATCAATACTGCATGCTACACGTTCAATAAATATCGCGATACTGGATCGCGGTCAATATACATTGAAAGTGTAGCAGTGTCCATAGGCGATATTTATTGAACGTGTAGCATGCAGTATTGATGGATCGCGATCCAAATTGCAGAATAACCTAATTTTGCGTGATCCATTACAATGGATAGCGATCCAAATATCACAATATACAAGGTGGCGCAAAAGTAAACTTCCGATGTTTTTTGGCTGTAATTAAAAAAAAATGAAAAACTTTGATTCTTCTTGCGGATTATTTTTATTTGGTCTTTTAATCTTTTTTACATCAAGTCGAGAATATGATGTCATGTAAATGGCCGCCGCCACAGTTGATTGTCATATGAGCCCTTTTTATGGCATTTTCCATCACTTTGGCCAAAACTTCCGGCGATAGGTCCTCACATTCTTGACGGATATTGTCTTTAAGAGCTGCAAGAGTCTGAGGCTTGTTGACATAAACCCGCGACTTCAAAAAGCCCCACAAAAAGAAGTCTGGAGCGATCAAATCAGACGATCTTGCTGGCCAGTGCAAATTGCGAAACGGGAGATTAGGCGCCCGGGAAATGCATCCTTCAGCACATCGGTTGTGGCACGTGCAGTGTGTGCCGTTGCACCGTCCTGTTGGAACCACATGTTTTCCAATCCCAATTCATCAAGTTGCGGCAAAAAAAACTCGTTGATCATTGCTCTGTAGCGCTCACCATTCACAGTAACCGGTTGTCCCGCGACGTCTTCGAAGAAAAAAGGTCCGTTGACTCCTCCAGTGAAAACAGCACACCATACAGTGACTTTGAGCGGGTGTAATGGCTCTTCGTGGGTTACACGCGGATTTTCAGTGCCCCAGAAGCGTAAATTTTGCTTATTTACGTACCCGCTAAGATGGAAATGGGCTTTGATGAAAAATCATCTTCCTCTTGGTGGTGATTAAGCGTATGTTAGACGCGATTGGCGGTCAGCTGCTAACAGCTGATGCACCGTCTGGACTTTGTACGGAAACATCTTCAAATCCTGTACCAAAATTCGCTGTAAAGACCGTCGACTGATACCCATTTGCGTGGCACGTCGTCTGGTCGATGTCGACGGCGCTTCCATGACATCCTCGGCTACAGCAGCAATATTCTCTACAGAACAGCTACTCCGGGGTCTGCCACGCCTGGCAGCATCTCGTGTTGTGCCAGTATCTTCGAGGCGAGCGGCTAAACGTCGTAGTATTTCACAGGAAGGCGTTGGACGGCCATGAAATCTGCGACGAAATTCACGTTGTGCCAAAGTCACCGACCGATTATTGGTCAAATAAATAGTCAGCAATATTCCGCGTTCTGGACCAGTGTAGCTTAACATTGTTTATTAACGTGTATTTCGCATGTGTTTACTACACAAATGTCAAAACAGAACTGACATTAGGGGCCAATCGCAAAATTTATAGCATTTTCTGATAGGAGGATTACTTTTGCGCCACCTTGTATGTTGAACATGTATCAGTATCCATAGATATCAGTCTAGATGAGTTGAGAAAAGGGAAGAAATAAAGCCGAATAAACTTCTTCCCATTGAACGCTCTAAATTAATCTAGATTAACAACCCAGTTTCCTTTAAATAACACTTCAGGATATTCTCGTCGGAAAACTTCAAGGTTTGGTACTTTATCCCCTAGTTAATAGTTGTTCCTTATTTGACAAAAGCATCTGGCACTAGCAAAAGTAATGCTCCAAAGATTCGTCCACACAAAACCACAGTCCGAAAACCTTATGAAACCATTGTGGACTCCTGAAGCAATCTCGCCATATATTCTCATTCCATAAGGTTATTTTTGAACTTCCGGAACTTGTATTGTGTTATCTGAGGATTTTTACCACCCTTTCGGAAATTCTGGTGACACATTGACGTTTCTATTACAAGGAAGGCGCAACATATGTTGCGCCTTCCTTGAAGTAAATGGCCGTACTTGCAAAGAAACCGTTTGATTATTTGTCTGGATATATTATAGAACAGTTGCAACGATTACAGTGTCATCTTTAAACACTTGTCTGTGGAAGATCTCACATTGTTAGCCCACGTTCAAACCATTTGCAAAATTGCATAAGTTTTCACTTAGCTACACTAATGCTGCGAATACTGATAACTTATGTGATGTGTACAGTACTATAATATACCTTAGTGACAGACAATCCAGGACAACTGCTAAGATAAAATATGACAATGGTAATGACCTTTTCACTATTGACCAACAACTTAACAGATGGCAGATTACCTTATAGTTTATAGGCGTAGCCAACTACGGGAAATATCTACCTCTCCACCCTCTTAGGAAGAAGTTCTTAAGATCCTTAGTAGTCTAAAGAACCGATAGTTCGCCGGTATCCAAGTCGTGGAAAGAAGGAGTAGTTGTAACAGTGCCCAAAAAAGGTGACGTATGACACTGTTAAATGCCATCTGTAAGGTTTTGTCGCTATTAATACTTGAGATGATCAGCCCGGTTATTGAATCAATGTTACGGAAGGAGCAGGCCGGTTTTAGACCGAACCGTTCGAATCGCATAATTATCGAACAATCCATTGAACACAACTCGCAGCTATATCTTCTCTTTGTAGATTTTGATCGAGCTTTCGACACGCTATGAAAGGAATACCGGAAAAGACAATAAACATAACCAAGGAGTTATATATAGATTCATAGTCTGTAGTCCGTTTTAATGGACATGAGAGTGTCCGTGTTTTGTCGGAATATTTTGGACCAATTGGGTGACAAACGAACAGTTACTAGCGAACTCGGACATGTCTCCTGTTACTACGGAGATACTTAGACGCAAATGGATTTGGATACTCATAGGCCAGTATATGACATCGCAAGTAGTGCCCTGGAATGGAATCCCCAAGGCCATCGACGACCCGGTCGCCCACGAAACACTTGGCAGCGGTCAACATTCAAAGAATGTTAAAAGGCAAATAGATCATGGAACAAGAATTTCACAAGAATCTTTAATACTATTATTCAATCTTCAATACTATTCTTGTGAAATTCTTGTAAGAAGCATAAAAATGCAGATTCGGCCAATATGGAAATATAAGAGAGAAAGACAAGAGAGAATGATGAGCCATAACTATTTCTAGGAAAGCGGTTAAGCGAAAAGAAAGTGCCATCACCTCTGATGACTGAGATAGAAGCTAAACTGGCCAAGGGACAGTAAAAATATTATAATATCGTTCAAAGAAATATTGGAGAGGACCTATCGTACATCCATATATATTAAACCAGTCCCTTAGGTAAGCACATTAACTAATCGAATATGAATGTGCCGTAAATTAAATTATTTATATTGTATATGTGTTGGAAGTAGATGACAATGACTCTACAATTCATATCGAGAGCAGTAGGTTCAACAGGTAAGTTCTGATGCTACAACAAGAAGGAAATATAAGAGAGAATGATGAGCCAAAGATACCTATTTCTAGGAAAGCGGTTAAGCAAATGGAAGCCAAACTTCAGTACAAAATACCCAGAAGAAGTGATGATATAAACAGGAACAAACCCGTTTAGTAATAAGGAGTTCACTAAGTTTTAGTGAAAATACAGGAGTCTAATTCATATATCTCTTTTAAGTAATCATTCTAATACTAATACCTAAAATACTTTGTTCTTTAAATATTTATTTTGCTTCAGTAATTTTAGGGTGGCAAGATCAAACCACATTATTTAATATCATTTCGAAATAAAGCTATAACCCAAACCTCATAATTTGTTTCCTTTTTTTTTGATAACAACAGCAACAAAAACCAGTTTGCCAATATAATGAATGATAATAATGAAAATTCCTCATGCCACTAGGAACTACTACTTGTCTTTGGTATGTTTCAATTGATGTTTTCTTATTTGTTCTGTACTCGTACTCATCGTAATATTAAAACATGATATCATTGTCATTAATTTAAGTTTACGATCTGTATTGTTAATGTGATGTGCTGCTTATTTCTTGTATTTCTTATGGAAAATTAAAATAATACCAACTGATTTATCGCCGTTTTGGCATAATGTGTTTATACAACTTACAACCAACATGCCTCATTCACTAGCTCACTACCCCTGCCCCAGTAGTAGCAGCAAAACAACGTAGTTCTAACAAAATATTAGTCAAGTCCAAACTACAGCACAAAAAAAAAACCTTCAACTATGAAATAAGAAGAAACGAACACCACCAACCAACCCACCCTCTGAGTTGTCATAAATCTATCACTTTTAATGGCCGCCCTGCACATAATTTTATGCGTTTTATGCAGCACAAATATACACAAACATAAATACTTTGGAGAAAAGCAAAAAAAAATCCTGGTAATATCAGTAAATTCAGCCCTTACCATCAACATTTGAAGCAGCCACCACCATAATGCTGCATGAAGCTTTGCCAGGATGAAAAAGGAAAAAAAGGCAACGAACATCTCCGAAGACTCACAAATTTCATAAAGTGGCAATTCAATCAATCAATTTTGACATTTTCTTATTTTTCGTTCGTTCGTTTGTACGTTTATTCAGACAGTCAGTCCGTCATTCCACCCTTAAGCTTTGGCATCACTTGCTATTTTCTTGTTGTTTTTGTTGTATCCTTCCATATCAGATGATGCTGTGTGAGTGCGTTTCTTAGGGTTTCCATTCGAATAATGAAGGTTCGAATGATTGAACAATTTCTTAAGTGAAGGGATATTGAAAGAACCGCAACTATGTATTAATACCGCTATACATTTGGTCGTAATGATACCCTTTATGTTGAAATAAATAATACTTAAATTAGATGGGGTGTGTACTACCTTTCAGGAGAAGACCTAGTTACTTACTTAGATGACTATAAACAACCGTTCAGGTCAGAACCCTGATTTAGATCAGTACCATGCGCTTCATTCTAATGCGCTTCGCCTCCAGTTTTATCACCAAGTTTAGCTAGATCTTCCTCAGCTTGATCCTTCCACCGGAGTTTAGGTCTTCCCCTTCTACGTTTTCCTTCGGGATTGAATTCGAATGATTTTCTCGCCTGAGCATTCTTGTCAATACGTATAACATGCCCTAACCAGCGCAACCGTTGCACCTTAACTATGTTGATATCCTCCTACAACTCATATAGCTCGTGATTCATTCGATGGAAATACTCTCCGTCGACGCAGATTGGTCCATATACAAGGTGGCGCAAAAGTTATCCTCCTATCAGAAAATGCTATAAATTTTGCGATTGGCCCCTAATGTCAGTTCTGTTTTGATATTTGTCTAGTAAACACATGCGAAATACACGTTAATAAACAATGTTACGCTACACTGCTCCAGAACGCGGAATATTGCTGACTATTTATTTGACCAATAATCCAAGATGATTTTTCATCAAAAATAATCATGAGTGATGAGGGCCATTTCCATCATAGCGGGTACGTAAATAAGCAAAATTACACCCACGAAGAGCCATTACGCCCGATCAAAGTCACTTTGTTTTTGCTCGAGGAGTCATCGGACCTTTTTTCTTCGAAGACGTCGCGGGCCAAACGGTTACTGTGAATGGTGAGCGCTACAGAGCAATGATCAACAAGTTTTTTTTGCCGCAACTTGATGAATTGGGATTGGAAAACATGTGGTTCCCACAGGACGGTACAACGGCACACACTGCACGTGCCACAACCGATATGCTGAAGGATGCATTTCCCGGGCGCCCTTGCACTGGCCAACAAGATCGCCTGATTTGACCGCTCCAGACTTCTTTTTGTGACAATATCCGTCAAGAATGTGAGGACCTATCGCCGGAAATTTTGGCCAAAGTGATGGAAAAATTACATAAAAAGGGCTCAAATGGCAATCAACTGTAGTGGCGTCATATTCTGGACTTGATGTAAAAAAAATTAAAAGACCAAATAAAAATAATCCACAAGAAGAATCAAGTTTTTCATTTTTTTTTTTAATTACAGCCAAAAAACATTGGAAGTTTACTTTTGCGCCACCTTGTATTTTGCGAAGAATCTGCTTGCGTAAGTACCCAAGCTTCAGCGCCATATAGAGAGAGGGCCTTGTTTCTAGAGAGGTCTTTTCCAATCATGTGTCAGATAGTCCCCTTTTACAATTCAGAAATTGAAAGGCAGATAGACGAAGTTTGTAGGCGAGGGGTTGAAGAGGTAGAGTGTGTATTACACAGGTTTAGGTTAGTTCAATAGAGAATGACAAAAATGTCTGCCTTTCTATTTGTGCATTGTAAAGGGGACTTAACCTCATTCTGCATAAGCGTATTAAGTAGCTTTGCTGGTATACCAAACTCTGACATGGCTCGTTGCTCGTAACGGGCTGGCAAAAGCAGCTTTGTAGTCGATGAACGGGTGATATGTATCGATTTGTTTCTCTTGGGTCTTCTCCAGGATCTGCCGTAATGTAATCGGCAGCCGCAGCTTTGTTGTTCTTCAGCCGGGATATTGCTTTCTCAATTTCATTTTGGCTAGGTAGTTTAAATTCGACACCGTCATCAATGATTGGTTCAAGGGTATCTTCGTTGCTACTATCACCTGATACCAACAACGTTGAAAATATTGTTTCCATGTCCTCAGTACACTTTCAGTATCTGTCACTAGGTTTCCGTCCTTATCCTTACAGGAGAAACTACCACTACCAATGCCCTCCCGAAGAACTTTCGTTCAAGAAAGCTAAGTCTATTATCCAGATAAATCCTAGAAGCTTGCCTAGTACATAGCCCCTAGTTTATCGTGGAATCTATCCTCTATCTCCTGCAATCTTGGACAGTTACACAAAATGTGTTCTAAAGTTTCTAGCTTCTCAATATCATCGCACATTAAAAAAAAGCTGGTTCATTTACCAATGAAGGCTCCAATAGAGCAGTGACCGGTTATCACTCCTAGTAGAGACCTGAAACTTCTCCTATCTAACCCAATTAGTATTTGGGTTACTTTTGCATCCAACTTTGGCCAGATAGTCTTGGACACCCTGCAATCCATCCTACTGTTCCAGGATTGATTTGTAGGATCATGGAATCTTTCGAAGATCAACCTATACTTGTGACGATAGGAGGTTTTACCTGTCGTTTTCTTCTACTTGACCTTATATGAACCTTGTTTGGCCAGTAAATCTACTAGCTCATTATTCTGTATGTTACAGTGCATCTAGCTCCCAATACAACCTGATTGTTTATGACGCTTCTAGAGCTCTTCTACAGTCCATCACTATGCTCGAATGTATTATGTGACATTTCAAAACCCTATCTGCCGCCTGACTATGTAGATAAATTGTCACTTCAGACCCCGTCGTGACATGTGACCTTATCAAGTCCGTGGCTTTTCAGATCGCTAAGATCTCTGTCTGGAAGACGCTGCATTCGTCTGGGAGTCTCTGTCTACCACATAAACTCCGGCTAGAGTGCCTGATTCCAACTTGGATCCATCAGTAAAAACTGCACACTCCTCAAACAGCTGTTCAGATCCAATCCACTCGTCCCTTTTTGGAAACACAATTGTGGGTATAAGTCTGAAGTCGTTACCATATGGCCTGAAATTCCCGAAGGAATTGTAGCCTGAGCAATTAGACTTAACTCGTACAAAATATTAATGTGAACTAGCCGCTTTGGTCTTGCTAGAGAAGAAGTGGAATTCCTGCATGTGTAGTAGTCATTGATAACCTCATTTAGCCTTTCCTCAGTATTTTTCTTCCATGATAATTTGTTGTCTAGAAAGTCGACTAAATACTTGGCTCCCACTTATAAATTTAGATCAACGCCATATATATTCTGAAAATTAAAACTCGCTACTCCAGTTTCCTGGTCTCAGAGCTAGACTCCGTCCATGAGTTATCTTCCCTTTGGATATATCCTTTGGCTATTGGAACTTTGGACAAAACTCTCCGGAACCTAGACCTCATTTACATTCACAGTATGACACCCATTAATTCCATTTTTCCCTCTTGAAAACTTATTGAAGCACACTTTATAGTTGTTCCAGTCACTCGATAGTCTTGTGAACTTGGCTTTATTAAACAAACTTCTCACCGATCTTTGAACGTGAAGTTCTTTTGTCCACCATCTAGGCTGTTTACACCTGAAAATTTCACTGGTAGGGATAGCTATAAGCTGAACTTGTTTACCACACTCTCCAAGTCAAACGGTAACAAACCAAGCTGCGTCATACCATTCTCAACCTTGCTATAAAATGTTCCATAATTTGAACTTCAAGGATCCCTAAAGGGGATCAAAGAATCAAAGCTCAATGAGAAGGTGATTCGGCTATATCAATAATAATTAACAAAGCTATTTATATTTAGAAAAAAAATCAATTATTCGACTAATTCTATTAATTTTAAGTATGCAATAGAGAAGTTAAAATCTCTTATTCGAACAATAGGAAAATCGAATAATTTGGATACCCTTGCGATTGTGTATTTGAGTATGTGTTGATGTTGCTGATATTGGGGTTTGACTGGGTGGGCGTCGTTTGAGTATTGAGTTGAGTTATCATCTATTATGAACAACAACATCAACATTTACCGTTATGCTCACGTACACAATCACAATATCTTCTTTTTCGTTTTCATTCATTCTGTGTGATTTCTTTTACTTGTGTGTGATGGAAATCAAAAATAGCAAAAAAATATAGAAAATATTGTAGAAATTAAAGAAATATTAAATGGTTAGAGTAGACTAGTAATGACAGTACCTACAAAAGGATTCTTGAAATTTTCCAAGAAGAATCAAAATATTTTGGAAATAAATCTGGCATTTCTAACTGGCTGATTCTATTGACATGAAATTTCACAAAGGTGTAGCAAAGGAGTATTTGAGTTTATTTTTGAACCATATACCCCAAAGACCCCTCAGGAGCGGCGCTCTGGAATCTTAAAGTAATACATCTCAGACATGCAAAATAATCAAATCAAAGATTTTAGTTACGTGTGCTAAATTATCCTACAAAATCATTTTAAAAAAATTGCTTTTTAGTACCAAAAAATATTGCTAACAGACTGTAGCGTGCTCTCTACAACTGCTAGCAAATAGCAAAGCATACAAAATAAATAAATTGTACTTAGAATTTAAGCCCCCAACTCCTGCCAAATACTCCAGCAATTCCCACAACAAAACATTACTAAGAAGTATTGGTGTGGAAATTATACAAAACGAAAAGAAGGAACGATGAAAAAACCAAGACGAAGAAAACGGAAACCGTCATTTATGCCAAAACTTTAAGCAATTCCATCATTCATTCTTATTTCTTTATCCACCTACCCCTCCCCACCAACTCCTTTAACCTTTTTCATTTGCTCCAACTGCTGCTGCTGGCTGCTTGTATTGCTTCTTGCAGTTGGCAGTTTAAATATTTTTTAATTGCCCTCCCTCTCTTACGAACATTTAAAACAGTTGGTTTCATTACCGTCATTCATTTATTTCAAAACGCTTTTACCCCCTTGCAAAACATCTAAGCATCTTGATATTTTAGTATGCTACTCGTACATGGTCCTTCGTTCTAACCATCCAGCTTGTACCCATTATTTTTATTTATTTCATTTTTGTTTGTTGTAGTATTTTACATTTTATTCATTCTTTTGTTTTCTTATTTTATTTATTTTTATTTTTTTTAATCCTTAAACATTTTCTTTCAATTTTATTCGTCCTTCTTCTCATTATCGTTTGTTATGCTGCCAATTTTCAATAAATTTCAAAAAATAAGACGCCATCTTAGCTTGGAGTGTTGTTTGCCTTCCCCTCGCAATTCCTGCTCTTCACTGGTTGCAAATGAGAAGCAAAAGTTTTGGTAACAAAGCATCATTTCCTTGATGTTTTGTGATTCCTTTGGGGATTCATTTAGATTTTGTTGTTGTTGTTGTTATTATTTGCTTTTTCCTTAGATGCGTTGTTGTTGTTTCGAGTATTGTTTTGTTAAAGGATTTAAATAATAAGAACAAAAGGTACAAAAATATACAATTAAAGTTGCTGAGTTTTGGTTGAATGTTAAAATACGCAAATATTTTTTTTGCTTGCAATTTAAAAGAAAAATTATTTTTAATCAGATTAAATTTGTAGATAACTTATGAAAAATTGTTGAATAATATTTGGCTAATGTTAAAAAATAAGGCAAACTATTGCAAATGTATAAGTTCAATGTATGAAAATCTCTAAAGATCTCAGTATGACAGGTTTCCTTATAAAACTGGCTGGCGGATACAGAAACAAAGGATTAGTGATTGAGTTCTTGTTGTTATCGTTAATATAAATCAGCGACAGAGAGTAAATACACCCATTACAGTTCCGCAATAATGTCTTCACTTATTCGTCATGGAGTATTTCGTATCTAGGAACACTGATAGGAGTGGTTTTGAACTTTTTGATTTACATTACTTAGTTTCAAATATAATTTTTCACTACTATCACATTTGAAAAACATTCTCTGAATATGAGATGTCACTGAAGGTCAGAATTGATTAGAAATACAAACGTATCCAATTTATTTCAATAATTGAATCAAATATAAAATTGACATACATAGGAATCTTCTTTCACCACATCGCTTTTATCATCTCTCTGAAACTTATTTAGAACTATTGAGTACTTTAGATTTTAACCATGTTGCATTGACCATAAAGTCGTTTAGGTCATCTCTTTGGAAAGTTTATGAAAAGTTTAAAAAATAAGAGTTTTGTGAGGAAAAATTAGTCCCTGAATATTTATATGCGTTTGTGAAACAGGCCCCCAGGTTAACGGAAACAAATCGTTAACCTATTGTTTGTGTATGTACTTTGAATTGGTTTTCGACATCGTAATAAGACACCACTTATGGAAGTGCCAACAAGATAAAAGAGTCTAAATATGTCAACAAACGAAATACTGCCATATTATATAGAGTGGGTTCATTTTACTAAAATAAATGATCTGGAATACGTGGAAGACTTATGTCTACTTGACCAGAAATTTTGGATATATTGGCGATACATTTAGGTATCAAAACACAATCAAAACAGAGTAAGGATCCTAGCTAATCTGATTCGATGCGTCATAACCTTAATTTATTTATTATAAAAATGTAATTTTCCTTCACTATATTCAAAGTGCTTAAACTAAGTATACGAATCTAAATGAATAACTGCTGGATTTCGAGTAAACCGTGGAGCGATTATAATATGAAACGCACGTGACTAAATAGATATTTCGACCTAATTAACACCGTCAAAATTATATTTGAATACATTACATTGATTTCATAAGGCTTTTGATAGTGTCAGCAAAAACTTCCAATGGTAAACATTGGAGAAGAGATGGATGCCTTCAAGTATTGCTCTCTTATTTGGGCATGTTTCCATCAAAAGTGTATAAATCATCCTTGCAGATTTATCAGTAACAAGGGTGAAGTTGAACTCGATGTCACTAGCAGAATAAATAAGGCTAAAGGTACATTTAACATGTAAAATAACCTTTTGAGATCAAGCAATGTATCAACCAATTCCAAACTGAGATCCTTTAATTCCAATGTGAAATGAAATGCACTGAAACTAATCAGTATCCAGCACCAATATAGAATAGAGAGCGAAAATTACACGATCTAGAGCTACTAAATAGAACTGGAGAAGAACAATTAGCGATGAGCTGCAATTTTTAATTGGTTAATATTACTCGTGAAGTAAGATACATAAGATACTAGATTACAAAAGAAGAAGAAAGATACATTTTGAGACTGATGAATGTGTTAGCGGATCACTAAACGATCGGTGAACTCGCATTTAACAACTACAATCGCAGTTTTTGAGACTATGCTCTAGTAGGAGAGAAGGATGATAGACGAAGAAAAAGATATTTTGATATTGTGAACGGGTCAAATTCCCTTTTAACAACTATTACCGCAGATACCGGTAATACGAACATTCATTTACGAATGTTCGTAATGAAACAGAAATGCTCAGGTATTGGAAACAGGGCCTTATGAGAATCCTCAGTGCCACAAGTTCATTAGTATTTAGTCTTGATCTAACGCTATAAAATCAGACGAGTAGTGTTGTCTTATTTTTAGGTCGTATGTACTCTACATTACACTAAATTATATCGAATTGTTATTCGACTATTGGGAATCATTTCATGGAAAAGCTATTCGAATAAGATTTTGAGACAGTCATTTCGATTATGAACCAGTATTTACGAAAACTTATTATATGAAAATGACAAACAAACATGGGGAATGTGAGATATTACTTCTAATAATATAAAAAATCCAGATGGAAATGAAGTCATGGGAAGGCTAAAGAGTTCCGGCCAATAAGCCTTGGAGAGACTCATCAACCGATTTAAGTGGATAAGGCAGAAGTCGAAGGGCTATTCACGACTCTCGAGATTTCAGCACGCCTATCTAAAGGATGGCTCAACAATATAAGATGGCAGCATTTCTAGATATGGAAGGGGCCTTCAAGAATGCAACGTGCTCTATTAGATCTAGCTGTTGAAACATGCATACATCAGCAACTGGATAGTGAACATGATTAAATCAGCACATGTCTTGGAAACAACGAAAAGTCGAAGCAAGTAGGACGTGGAATACTACAAGGTGGAGTGATTGCTGTTAACTCTATTCTTCTCGAATAAGAATATCAATGAACCGTTGCTTATTCGGACCACGAGGTATTGTTGGTACCAGGTATGCATCATGACCAATACCTTTGAAATTCGCAGCAACTGAGCCACAGAAAGCGGGCTCGGAACAAACACAAACAAATAGAGCTAGTTCAGTTTACCACAAAGACCAAAATACCAAGCTCCAAACTGCCATGGCGACGGGGCTATGAACTAGTCCCATCAGTAAATGCGAATTATATAGTATTATACAGGACTCTAAAATATCATGAAAACTAAATGAACAACACAAGGTTAATAGGGATACGGTTGCTTACTACACCTACCGGAAGATGTTCAGTGGAAATCGGGCTAAGCTAATTAAGCTAGTTTATCAAACCTCCCTCAAAAGCTCCTCAAGGACTTTGATAGGATGTCCAAAATTATTATTATGTCCATACGGGTAAAAAGATTAATGGATAATCCATAAAATTATACACTGATGGTTCAAAGGTCGCCCAACTGACATCAATTTATTTTGGGTCTCTGCGCATAGGGACTACTACTAAATATCGTAAATACAGTATCTATCCATTAAAACCCAAACCATTAAAAGCGAAATCTGCAGACACTACCTTCAGAAGACTGGTAATAGTTGGCGATAACTGGAAACATGCATGACTGCCAGACAACTATAGAATAGGAACCGGAAGGATACTACGAAGCTAAATACTGTAGCAGTTTCCTGGATTGCGGAAGATAGGAAACAATTCTTCATTCGTCAGTGAATGCCCAATTCTTCATTTACTTAGGCTTCTAAACTTGCCTATATTGAATGATATATGTAATTACTAGATTATGTGATCTGATTCCTGAAGGCAAGCAAGTTTTCACCTCTCAAAATGGAATATTATAGATTATACTTGATTGTTTGTTTGTAGCGAGCTAATACGTAGACCGACCAACCGAGACTAATCGTCTCTGGATGTTGCGTCACAAGGAACTGTAAGAAGGTTAACGAACTAAAACTAGTAATACATTTAAATGAATATTCAGTTTCCATTGTTAACCTTATATCTTTAAATAATTCAAACGTCCTTTCTTATTTAAAATTCTCAATTATTATTGATTGAACTCTAATTTTAATACCGAAGACTACAACAAGAATTACGCAAAAGCCTTCAGGCACCAAAAACTAAATACACCAACATTCTCCTCCCACTCTTCTAACAAAATCTTCTATAAACAAAGCAATATAAAGTTGAAATCAAACAACAACAAAAAAAAACTTTCGAATAAATTCCCATTATTTATGGCAATTGCTGTTTTTGATATTTTATTTGTACTAAAGACCCTTGGAAATTTTTGTTTGAATTGTAGGGAAATTATAACAAGTAAAAACAGCAACAAAACTAAACGACTAAATGAATGAAAGCTAAATTGTACTTTATTTATACGATTAAACGTATCTCCTCTAAATAACAAACAGAAAATAAGTTGATCCTGTTTGGATTCATTACATTTCATTTGTTCTTTTCATTTTTTGGCATTGAATTAATTGCTTTGAGTTTTTGCTTATGCAGAGGAGAACCCAAGAGCAGAAGCAGCAGCAGCAAGCAGCAACACCAACATCAACCAGCAAATGGCAAAGGAATGTTTTAATTAATATTAATTGAATGAAAAGTAATTGAAAGGATTTTATTTTCTCTATATTTATTTCATTCATTTGTCCTTTCGCATAAAATCCATTCATAATGTATGCAAATGATTTATGGGTTTAATTTTCTACCAAGAAAAACATAAAACTCTAACAAAAAAATATATAAAACAAATACCAACTTTTTTCTCTAGAGAATTATTTCTGTTTTTTTTTTCTAAAAAGAAATCAAATGGAAAATTAAGAAAATTTCTTTCGATCAATGAAACAGGAATTAATTTTCTTATAAATAACTTCAAATCCATGTCAAAAGAAGATGAACAAAAAAATTAAAACGAAAATAATCTAAAGATGAGCAGAAAAAAAAACTTTTTTATAAATTTAATACGTGCCTATCAAAGTGACATTTTTATACAGCCCACTAAAATAACTTACAATACACCTTATTTATAAATATATACATATTTATTTAGGTTTAGGTATTATATACATAAATATTTCTTTATTCCTTTTCATTTTCAAGTATCTATGGATTATAGCAGGGACGAAGCGAAGGTTAACTTTCCAAAATAGTGAAAGGCGTTTGAAAAATTTAAATCCTTCAACATTTTCATGGACGTCTTCGTTCTCAAGCTTCATGACTCGATAAATCGTTGCCTTACAACAATCTCCCTATTAATTTTAACGTATTTAAAACTCAGTATTGCCTATTGACACACAAACGACTAGAGAGTTCACCACAATCATGTCGTATGGGTAATGAAACTGTTGGAGTTTCATATAAACTTTTGATTCTAGATACGAGAATACATTGTGACATCCGTTGGAATCATCATATACTTAATATTTCGAAGGAAACTTTTAGGTGCTTGTGTGAGACATTGTTGGACAAATTTCTCCACTTCCGACCTACTTCGTATATAAACTACCTTCATTCGATCGAAAATAGAATACAATTCTCTTGTCTGATCAGGATCTGCAAGATCAAGAGCCGGGTTCAAAACGGTGATATTATAGGGTATGAAACTGTTACCTGGTTTATTTATACTTTGGAACATCGTCGGAACGTGGGCTGCTTATCCTTATTTTACAGATATTATCATGGGTGTTATTCATCGGATATATGTAGTTTTCATTCGGAACACACGAATATCACATAGATCGCTATAAATTTGTGTATCAACCGCATGACAAATTATACGGAAAAATATTTGTTTTGTCGAACCACATGCGTAACCTACCTGCCAACGTTTTCCCAATTCAAGTAAATCGTCCACAAACACTACTCCTACTTTCCCCCTATAATAACTTTAATTCAAAACATTAACACAGTGAATGTACTGCATATATAGGGGTATATTTGTAGACATCTGTTTTATATACTTTTTCTCATAGACATTTAGGGGTTTCTGGAGTATGTTTCAATAATGATATTGAGCCAATGTTACTGCCACTAACCAGAAACACTATCATCTATGATTTTAACAAAAGGAAGAATTTCCTATTTCATTGGCTCTCGCTTTACGAGTAAAGCTGGGTTTCCGCATACACCGTAATCGGCGCCGATAACTGAATTGTTTTCGTTTCAGTTGGATGCGTTGCGGCATAACGAAATAATTTTTTAATTTTGGATGTCGCACATTAAATAGAATTTCCTTATATTTGAACTTTTTTTCGGTGCAAATGTTTGGAATTTCGTTTTCGGTGCCGATTACGGTTTATGCGGAATCGTAGCTTTACGAGTAAAGCTGGGTTTCCGTAATCGGCGCCTATAACGAAAACTGAAATTGAAAAACGTTGCTGTTCGTCACCGTCTCGTTTCTGCTGGATGCGTTGCGGCATAAAACAGAAACGAAATTATTTTTTAATTTTGGATATCGCACATTAAATAGAATTTCACTATTTTTGACAAAATCTATTATATTTTCCTCTTCCAATAAAGAAAATTTATTTTTTTATTCATTTTGATTTTCTTCAAATTTGAAATAAATCAAGTAAGAGTGCTATATTCGGCTATGCCGAATCTTATATACCCTTCACCTTTGTTGTGGATGCATTATTATTTTTTATAAAATTTTCAGAGGTTGTCTCGGATTTTTGCTCATATCTCCGTTATTTATGGACGGATTTTGCTGATTTTAAATAGCAAAATTCTCGAAAGTATGTCTGACAGAATTGTTAAAGATTTGGATCCCGGAGATATCTGGGCCCTTCAGAAAATTGATTTCAACAGACATACAGACAGGCAGACGGACATAGCTTAATCGACTCCGCTATCTATAAGGATCCAGAATATATATACTTTATAGGGTCGGAAATGAAAAATGTAGAAATTACAAACAGAATGACAAACTTATATATAACCTTCTCACGAAGGTGAAGGGTATAAAAATAATTAAAATAATTTCGTTCCTACAGCACCGAAAACAACCTACTTGAAGTTGTTTTCGTTCCGGCCCCAAATGACAGATTTTTCGTTACTGATCGGTGCCATTTCCGTTGACGATTTCTGAAACGAACTTTTTTTCGGTGCAAATGTATGGAATTTCGTTTTCGGTGCCGATTACGGTGTATGCGGAAACGTAGCATTACTTGGTAACGTGGTTTTAAACAGGAAACTTTTCTTACTTAAAGTACCTCTATAGAGTCTCTGGTGTATGACACTATTTAAACATGTTATGGTGAAACGATTCTGTTTCAAATACATTTTTATAAAGTGGTTCTTAATATTACGGAACATTCATATTGAACATGACAATATTGGATAAAGTGTTTCAGAGCGACTTTTGCAAAAATGAATACATAGATCCCATAATGACTTTTGGTAGATCACTTGATATTAACTTCCCAGTCAGATATGAATTAAATTTCGGTCTTCACTGTCCGTATAAAGATAGATACGAAACGGCTCTAAAAAACTTTCTATGATCGAGGTATATTTCAGACAAGATTTGCAAAAATAACCATAAAATTATGGCTTTTTGAAATTGTATTAAGTCTATACTAATGTATGGTGTCCTTGTTTGGTGGAATGCTCTTCTTAGAGCCACCAATTGTCGATTGGAAGAATCCTACGGACTTCTTCATTTATGATCACTGGTGCCTAGTGATCATATGCCCAAGGAAGTTACTCAGAACTGTGCCACAAGACTCAATAATAAAGGCGCATGAACCGGTGGACTTTATATTGCACTTATGGACCTTTTTTCGACAGAGGATTTTCTGTTATGATCGCGACTGGACAAAATGGATGAAACTCTCATGGAGAGTCTATTGCGGATACAATGGCAAAGAAGGGGCCTTAAATTTTTAGAAATTGAGCGATTTATCGGGTTGTTTGAATGAGGAAGTGAAAAGGTTCACCTAAGCTGTTATGCCTTAGCGAATTGGATGTTCCAGCTTGGATGCATCGTCTGAATTATTTTAATCGTGCGACTGAATGCTTCGGTTAAGGACTTTTAGGTCCCATTCGGCTGAACAATATTGAGAAACTAAGGTATTTCTTTAGAGCGTTCATAGACAAAATGTATGGGTAAAAAATTAAATATCCGCAACTTGTTGTGTACGTATAAATTGACGAAAATCTTCGAAATCTGAACAATATGAACGCGCATCACTGCTTTAGAGTATATGATGGATTTGTAATGGATTACACTAATAATAAGGTATTAATGTCATGATTATTAAAAACGAATAAAATGTTCTTTTATGTATTCAAGAATCGTATTTCTTTTGTAAATATAAGTATTCATTTCAAAACTTTTTTTATAAAATATAAATTCTTGAATACTTAAGTAGAAGTAGTTCCGAAAACGAGTTTAAGACCATTCCATCAAAGGGGTATTGGCTCCAACTTTTCGAACAGACATCATATTTTTTAGCTTGATAAATTATATTTTAGCTTGTACTTTGACAAGTCTTAAAATAAGTTGACAATCAAGCTGAGTCAAAGCTTATATATGTCCCAAAATACTAAGGTTTTCGTAAAAAAAGCAGTGGATTAAATCAATCCTTAATACAAATTAAGCCAACAATCGAATGTATTTAACAATTATGTGCCTTTTTGAATGAAACACAGGCTTTTTGATAAAAAAAAATCATTTTATTTTTAAACATAGTCCTCTTCGAGCTCAATACACTTTGTTCAACGTTTCTCTAATTTGTTTATGTCTTTCAACAAATAAGATTTGTTGAAGTCATGAGATAATTTCTTCATTGGAGTCAAATCTCTTTCCGCCAAGACATTTCCTCAGGTTTGGAAATAAGAAATAGTCACTCGAAGCTAAAACCAGAGAATAGGGGAGCATTTCGTAGCCTGATTCGTGGATTTTTGCCATGGAAACTGCAATGTGTGTGCACCCGATTGTGAGCAAAGCTTTGTTCTACCCAAGTGATCATTCAAAATTGAAACCACTGAGCCATGTGAGATGTCTATCACTTCCACAATCTTCACTTTCAATCTCGGATCGACCAACACCATCACACCATCTTGTGATTATTTCAATTGATTCGCGTGTAGAGACCTCAACTGGGCGTCAAGACGTGCGTCATCTTCCGTTCTTGTACGGCCACAACAAAATTCAGTAAAACACTTTTTTACCATTGAAATTGATTGTGCAGAGTTTCCATAGTATTTATCAAGTTTAGCCTTTATTTTTTCAAAAACTCGCGGACTTATTGACACGCCCTCGGTAAGGACTGAAATATTTGCTTGTAGATTGAAACTTTTTTTCAACATTTAGAGGAAATGTTCATGAAGAAATTTTGAAAATATGACAACGTCTTGCCATTCATTATGTTGCAGAAGTTTTTTTTATAATTATCAGACATTTTACATACTCTGTGCTTGGCCTTTAATTCCATTGCAGAATTCCTAAATTCTGATACTTTTTCGTAATTGTATGTTTTCAGTCTTGCAACAAATGGTCCCAGCTGGGAGCTCATTCATTATACCTCTTAGTTCCTTGTCTATATTAAAATCTTCCTAAACAGTTCTCGGGTAGACAATTGTGCAGGCTTAGGAATTTTGTTAGGGGATTGGTTCCAGATATGCACGGTAAATAATGTTTCTATCACGAAAAATATAAAATGGTGATTTCTATAGCATCAAGGATATCTGAATGGGTCTAACCAATTTATTTTTGCTTAGAAAATATTGAATTTTGTGCCAACAAAGCGTCATATGCGGGAAGTTTTGCTTTACTTCTTTATTTTTTTAAAAAAAAGTGCCTCTGAATCTTATGTTCCAATTGCTCACCATATCTTATGTTGAATATGTTCCATCGGTTTCAACGTGCGAGAGATGGTTTGTTCGGTTCAGAAGTGGTGATTTTGACATGGAAGACAAAGATCGCCCAGGCCAGCCAAAAAAGTTTGATGGCCAAGAATTGGAGGAATTACTCCATGAAGATTATTGTGAATCTGAACAAGAGCTGGCAAAATCATTGAGAGCTACTCAAGCAACAATTTCAAAATGTTTTCGAGCAGCAGAATTCATCCAAAAGCAAGGAAATTGGTTATCATACGAATTGAAGCCGAGTGAACGCTATAAAAGAAAATAATTTTTGCACCAAATCACTACTTGCGATTAAAAATGAATCCATTACGATAACCCGAAGCGTAAGAGATCGTACGTAAAACCCAACCGAATCGACACAGAAGCCAAATATCCATGATGCTAAGGTAATGCTCTGTATTTAGTGGTCCTATCTACTATGCGCTGCCGAATTACATTTTCCAATTTATCAAATTAGAAAGAATGAAAAATATTTCCAAATGTGATGGCAGCCAAAGATAACGATACTTTCTACATCTTGAAATAAAGTAAAGAACATACATGTGTGCCCTCGGCCTAAAGAGTTTAAGGCCAGGGCCCTATTATAAGTCCTTTCACTCTAAAAGAAAACATTTTGATTGAAAGTTAAACAGTAGCAAAAAAAAATCAAAATAAAATCCCCCAAGAAAAGTTAATGCTCCATACACTGCGCAATAGCACGTATTCGATACAAACAAACAAAAAAAATGTCCTTTTTCCCATAAACAACAGCAACAAAATAACATTAAGAATGAAGTGTTGTGTTGTTTTTTTTATATTTATTTTCTTTTTTGTACGAAACAATCTCGTTATGTTACTATTATCCTGAAGTATTTCTTTTTATTTTGTTGGTGGTTCGTCCTCGTCACTCGTTAAGCCATAAATCACTCAAGCTTCTTGGCATTTTCCACTTCCTTCGTATATGTATATGGCTACAGCCGTTGTGTTTTAGATTTCTCTTTTTTTTTGTATTTTCAGATTCCTTTAAAAGTTGTACATTTTGTAGTTGTTTTTTTTTTTTGCTGCTTTCTAGTTTATTTTGTTGCTGTTGTTTTGTTCTACGTTGCGTATCATTCAGTTTCAGAATTTTCAATGTTTCTAGAGATTTTTTTTGTTCGCTTGCTCGCTGGCTGACTGGCTCGTTTGTTGGTTCAATTTTATTCTATTCAGCTGTGTTGTTGTTGCTATTGTTGTGCTCTGCTTTCAAATGCCATTCACCCTGCAGTGACATTTCTGGGGTGTCTGTCACAAGACGTGTCCTTCGTCTATTTTGTATTGTTGTTATTTATCCCTCTATTATATATATTTTAAATACTTATTGTAGTTGTTTTAGTATTTATTTTGTCATACAATCTTGTGCAAAAATGTTGTTATTTATTCAGTTTATCGTCGTACTGTGGTACAATTTACAAGATAGTTTCATTTGAATTGACGAATGAAGGCTGAATAATTTCGATGTGGATCTGAGAACTAAAATCTTTTGGATCAAGAACGTATTGATACACGATAATATAGATCTATAACTGTGGCATATTTGACTACGCGTTTAGACCAGTCGTCGGCATGAAGAGAACATGGAACCTAAATTGTAATTTGACCAGCTATTGCTTGTTATAGTTATTTCCAATTTCATAATTTATATGAACTTTGAAGATATTTGTGTTGTTTACAGCTAAATCACCGATCATGCTCTGTCCCTGGTGACCATGCATGACGACCACTGGTTTAGTTTCTTCAAAAGTTTGAAAGAACTCAGCGAAAATAATTTTTAAGAATTTGAGAAATCTCATTCTCCTTTTTCTCAAATTGTACCACTGTTTATCAGGGGTTTTTGGTCGTTTGCTTCTTCTAGGTCTTCCTAGAAGTTAATAGGGGTGACACTTTGAGGTGACATATTGAAATTAGTATTAAACAGTTTGTTTTTGTCTTCTTTTACTTTAGCGTGTCTTTTTTTTATTATTATTTTTATCTCTTCTTCCTCGTCTTTAACATTTTCCATGTACATAGTAACATTAAGTTTTATTTTATATTTGTTTTCTGTTGCAGTAGTGTAGCTACTCGTAATTAGATAATTAGTGTAAGTGTGTCTCTATGTATGTAGCATGCCTCTGTTTATTTGTCGCTTTCTCTTTTCAGTTTTTGTTTTTTGTTGTCCAGCAAAGCGTCTGTCCGTCTCATCAGTCTGTGTTACAAATGACATTTGTAAATTATTATCATTGTAGATGGAATTGTAATTAGTAAATTAAGTTTAGTTTTTGCTTTGCTTTGGCTGTATTTGTGACAGAAAATCTTTTCTAAAGAGTCATTAGAAGGTTGGAGACATTTATTTTAGGGTTGTCAATATTTGACATGTAATAGATTTTAGTATTGGGATGTTTAAATTTGTAATTATAGAAGCTGAAAATTTTCTGGATTTTTTGAGCCATCTTGAAAGTTTCACGTCTTCTCACTAGGTGGATCAATGAATCCAAGGTTTTCATCACGAAATCTACGGGACCTAATTTTTAAAGTCGTAGAACATTGCTAAACAGCAGCCAATTTAGCATTTTTAGGACTTTTTTTGCTTCGACAATTTCGATTTTTTTTCCAACAAAGCATCATATGCGGGAAATTTTGCGTTACTTCTTTAATTTGAAAAAAAGGTGCCGCTGAAGCACACCGATTGCTCACCAAAGCTTATGGTGAATGTGTTTTCAACGTGCGAGAGATGGTTTGTGTGATACAGAAGAGGTGATTTTAACACGGAAGACAAAGATCTTGAAGACCAAGAATTGTAGGCATTACTCTATGAAGATTGTTGTAAAATCCAACAACAGTTTGCAAAATCATTGGGAGCTACTCAAGCAGCTATTTCAAAACGTTTGCGAGCAGCAGGATTCATCCGAAGGCAGGGAAATTGGGTATCATACGGATTAAAGCCGAGAGACCTTGAAAGATGATTTTGCATGTCTGAAATTATGTTTTGCACCGAATCATTACTGGCGATGAGAAATGGATCCATTATGATATCCCGAAGCGAAAGCCCGGACAACCAGCCGAATCGATACCAAAGTCCAATATCCATGAGGCTAAGGTAATTCTCTGTATTTGGTGGGAGCTAAAGAGTCCTATGCCGGAAAACGCCCAGAATAAGCGTCCAGACATAAAACCATAACCATTCGATACGCTTTACTTAAGATCACACCACATACTGACGCCAGGACAAACATTTTGGGACAAACAAATTATCTAATATCGACATCTTATTTTTCCTCTATACAAACGGAGCCACCTAATGTATAGTGAAAAGTTCAAACCATAGAGAAAACACATAGAGCGGAAACTCTCCTATCAAAGACCTAACTCAGTTGTCAAAAACCTAAGTGTATTAGTAAAAAACAGTATGTGAAAACAAAAACAACACTCGTATGTGTAACTTATTTGAGTAATTTTTTTGTTTGAGTTTTTTTTGAGTTTCCGCTCTATGTTCTCTATGGTTCAAACAACGTTTTTCATAACTTTTTATTGACTCAAACTATGTTTGGACTAAGTTAGCAATTACACAGGGTAACAAAATCGAAAAAAAATTTAGAGGCTTTTTAAATCGCTACACAATTTTGATGTATTGTGGTTCCAGTAGTAAAAATATGGCCAATATCTTAAATTCTATGGAGAGGTTTTTTTTAAAAAAAAAAAATTTAAGTAAAATTGTGATTTTTTTAGACGTTTCTCCACATAATTAATGATTACTCAAAAACGGTTAGACCGATATTATTAAAGTAACTTTAAATTTACATGAAATTTGTTGCTTGAATTTGTTGTTATAACTCCGAAACTACAGAGCCGATTAAAACGCAATATATAAACAGATTAAAGGTTATGTAAATTTGAACTTTTCAAAGTTTACTTCAATAATATTGGAGTAAACCTTTTTGAGTTATCAGAAATTATATGGAGAAACATAAAAAAAAATTCAGAATTTTAGAAAAACAAATTTCAAAAAAAATTCTATTCATAGAATTCAAAAATTTTACCATTTTTGTAGTGGTTAGTAGGGTATTAAATTAATCGGGTTTCTGGTTTATTCGGTTAATCGAGCAAATAATTAATCGGGGTTTAGATTTATTCGGTTAATAATCGGTTAATTTAAAATTATTCGATTAACCGATTAATCTCTATTTTAATTTTAAATTGAAAACACAACCACGAATTTTGTGTACAAAAACATAAAAAACAAACAAAACATAACAGTTCACCCAAAAATTAAAAGCAAATATGGTATTTGAAATCCTTTTTGTATACACATGTGATTTTTTTAGGATTTTTGTGGGATCTACTGATATAATCTTTTAAAAAAAGAATATAATTTAAACGTTTTCTTTTTTCTTTAGATTTAAGAAAACTTGACTTGGAAAAAACTCTCTCGCTGATTGTAGATGATGAAGAAATTAAAGCATGATAAAGATTATCCAATATATCAGTTCTTCTTTTAGTTTTTTCTAAGCATATAAAAGCCTTGGTTATTATGTAATTTTAATTTGAAATTTGTATTAGAATTGAAACGGAAAAATAAATACAAAAAAATATGTTAAAGTGCAAAAAGAGCGAATTTCGGTTAATCGGTTAATCGACACAAATTAATCGGTTTATTTGTTATTTGAAAATCGGCAATTTTAAATTATTCGAACAGTTAACCGTCCAAAATTAATCGGTTAACCGATTAACGGTTAATCGATTGAATACCCTAGTGGTTAGTGAAGCCTTTTTTGCTGTTGACCTGTGTTATCAATAACTGTGTTAAATTGCTATTTTCTACTGCATCTTTATTGGAACGTCCCAAATAGAACTTTAGGGAAAAATTAGAACGGTCGAAGAGGACTTTTACGATCCACTCATTTCATCGTTATACTTCAAGAAACGGGTGGAACGGAGGAGATACAGGTAACATCCACGAGAATTTGTAGACATGCTGCGTACTCCCGAATCAGCTGAGATGCTGAATGAATGTACGAGTGAAGATGAAGACAGTAGTTGCTTACGAAATTGAATTATATCAAATCAGTATGGATAACGAGTTAGAATAAAGGTATCAGAAAAAACATTAAATCCATTGCATTTGTATTTCCAAAAGTATTTTGCATATAAGGGTTAAATTAAGTGAAATCCCTTTACTACATTTTCACGGGCTTATTATACCCTTCACCTTCGTGAGAAGCGTATATATAAGTTTGTCATTCCGTTTGTAATTTCCACAATATAATTTTCCAACCCTATAAAGTATACATATATATTCTAGATCCTTATAGATAGTGGAGTCGATTAAGCCATGTCCGTCTGTCTGTCTGTTGAAATCAATTTTCTGAAGACCCCAGATATCTTCGGTATCCAAATCTTCAATAATTCTGTCAGACATGCTTTCGAGAAGTTTCCTATTTAAAATCAGCAAAATCGGTCCACAAATAGCTGAGATATGAGGAAAAAACCAGGGCAATCTCGATTTTTTACCTATTTTTGACCTATATCTGGGTTACTAATGTCGTTTTCTTTTCTGACACAAAATGTTGCCAACATATTTTGTATCATTTATTAAAGATTTACCCATACCCTCATAATCTTTTACATTTTTAACGATCACAATAGAACAAAAACCATTACCATTTATACATTTTTCTTTTATGTACCTTCTAAATGTTGTAAAACTATACATTTTGCTATTTAAAAAGTGCTGCATTTCTAACCCTTTGATAAAATTGTTTTAGGGCAACATTATTTGAAAATAACACACAACAAACTACATTTTTTTAGAAAAGAACACTGAAAAGGGTAAAAGGCAGAATAAAGGCATCATTTATGCCAAAAAAGAAAACGCCATAAGTCATTAATATAGACAATATGGATATCTAATGATAGATATTTGCAACGATGTATATAAGACCATAGTAAATTGGACCTACAATGGGTCAAAATATTTTTTAACCCGAATTTTTTTTTCAGCAAAAAAATTTTTTTGTTACCTAAAAATATTTAAAATTTGTATTTTGAAGTATAATTTGGTATATAAGATACGGCACAGCCGAATATAGCTCTCCTACTTGTTTTTCAATAAAATCTACATTTCTTAACCAACGACTCTTTTAATTTGACTGTTACAAATTTTTGTTAAAAAAGTTCCCTAAATTGCTTACGGCGATATATGGTGAGGAGATCGAAAATCAAATCTTTTACTAAAATCGTGTTAAAATCAAAACGTTTTTGATTGTGTGAATAGCTAAAGAAATTTTAAAAGTCACAAAGGAAATATTTTAAAATTTCCATGAGTGAGTGATGAATGATTTTGAGGACCTTAATCTTCCAAAGCTCGAATCCAAAAAATCACTTATATCGGCCCAGCCGTTTGGCTGTAGTTAATTTTCGCCAAGAAAACGGGTCAAATTACCTACAGTGATTTGTTTTCGTAGAAACTCTGAAGCCATTTTTTACGAAGCTATATCAAATATTAAAAATATATTCGTTAAATTAAGATAAAGAGTTTATAAACCACTTAAATTACTCTTTTTTTTCCATTAGTCAAGATGTTTTGAATAAAAATAATATTGAAAATGATTCGATTTGCTTTATTCCGGAAAACTGTAGATTTGCTATACAAAAGATCCTATAAGAATTGTTCACCATATCTGAGTCCCTATAATAAAGTACATCGTATTTTTAACTTTCATAGTGAGAATCTAGTAATTTTTTTTAATTTTCTCCTACCACCACCTCAATTAAGACTATTTATTTTAAACAAATGATGAATATAATAAGAAAAATACAATTTCTCTTTAATCCCAACAATTATAAACATTCCACCAAACTTATCATCAATGTACAAACATTCCTGAGTGTAGCAAAGAAAATAAATTAAATATTTTGCTAATGTCCTTCAACTTTTACTCGCCCTAACCAAGGATTCAAAAATAAACATCTCCTGACAGTGGTTCACATAATTTTCGTTTGTTGTTGTTTCGGTTTTTACGTCTGTCTAAATGTTTGAGTTGAGAAAATGAAGGCTGGAATATTCATGAGAAGATTAGAATTATTTTTATACTGTCATTTTCATTCCTTGCCGCTTCAAAATGTTGGTTCCTCGGTTACTTCTCATACTTAATTTAGTAACTTTAAAGGGAAGGGAAAGGGAATAACATTAAGCAAACCTAGAGCAGAGCTGCGATGGTTGTTTATTTGCTGCCAAATTGTTTTGGTTTTTTGTTCGGTAAGAAAAATTATGATTTTTTGTTTAAGTTTTGTTCTGCCAAAAGGGATTAAATTTACGTTAAGCGTGTATTTTTATGTTAAATTTTATTTAGCCTGACTCTGCTGATACGCTGCTTGCTGTTGTCTCTTTGTGATGAGTAAAAGTCCTGTGTTTCAGGGCTTCAGTTGAAGCAGTGTCAGTGGTAATTGTCGGGGCTAAAAAAGCACAACAAACTCATGAATCATAAAATGTTATTGTTGTTGTTTTTGTATTTTTATTTAAGTCCTTTTTGTGTTTATGTATTGGTAGCCTTTGTGTGTAAGTAAATACAATTATTCCGTAAATTCTATGAAGGAGTAGTAAGAGTAAATTGTGTATTTTCTATTTCTATATAAAAGGAAACACTTTGAGCTTTTCATATGAGTAGTAACACTTTGAAAAAAAATATTCCTTGATGCACAGGTGACCCAATTGATATCAAATGATAGCAAGACATCTAGGTTTTCTTGAGACCAAATACTACAACATTTTTTTATAATTGTTGGAAATAAAACGACACTAAATTGAGTAGTCATAATCACAGAGACACAAGCTATTAGCAAAATTCTCACAATTTCGTAGAGCTGCGAATACATCCTCATTTAGAACTCTATTTTATTTTGATCTCATGTTTTGGATACCTATTAAAAAGTTAGGTCCACAGTAAGCCGTCCAAAGCCTTTCGACCCTTTGTGTTACCTGAGGAAAATCATGAAAATAAAGAATAGAAGAAAAAGAGAATTAAAAGGAAAAGAGGGAAGCCGATGAGTGTAGTGGTGAGTCTAGACTCTAGAGAGAGTTGGGTTGATATGAGAAGTTTTAGATAGAAATTAGAGGAGAGTTAGAGTAGAGAAGAAGTTCAGAGGGCGCAGACAATCAGATACGAGATCACTATGAGCTGCCATTTTCATGCCCGATCTAACTAACCATCTGCTTTTCTTAATAAAAGCATCTAGATACCTTAATTCCTTCCCAGATAATTCGGAGAGGCTGGTAAGAGATCTATTAAAAGGTAGGGGTTTCCAACATTCATGTCTGCCAAAAATATCTTCTTTATTGTTGTATTTAAATAAAATATTTCTGCTGCTGCTGTTGTTTGTTTTTATTTTTTGTTTTATAAATTTATTATGAAAATGCGTAAAGGGATTTAATAAATAACAGTAACTGCTTCTTCTTGTACCTACTACTACCACTACAACGATACACTAATCATAACTTACACAAACACATCCAAATGGTTTCATTCATCCTATTGAACAGTGGTTGATATGGATTTTTTTGGCAGGGAAATTTATTTGTTCATAACTTGTATAGTGTCCAATAATTGTTGAATGAAACAACAAAGCGTCATATGCGGGAAGTTTTGCTTTACTTCTTTAATTTGACACCGATTGCTCACCAAGCTTATGGTGAATGTGTTCCATCGATTTCAACGTGGGAGAGATGGTTTGTGTGGTTCAGAAGTGGTGATTTTGACACGGATTTCGCCCAGGCCTTCCAAAAAAGTTTGAAAACAAAGAATTGGAGGTATTACTCCATGAAAATTGTTGTAAAACTCAACTAGAGTTTACAAAATCATTGGGAGCTACACAATCAGCAATTTAAAAATGTTTAGGAGCAGGGAAATTGAAACAGAGAGACTTTGAAATACGATTTTTCATGTCCGAAATGATATTTGTTGTTTGAAAATTTGTTGAAAGAAAATAGCACTGAATCATTACATGCGTAAGAGATCATGCCCGGCCAACTAGCTGAATCGACAGCAAAGCCAAATATCCATGGGGCTAAGATAATGGTCTGTATTTGGTGGGAGCAAAAGGGTCCTATCAATTATGAGCTGCTGAAATCTAGACAAACCAACACATGGAACCTGCACCGAACTCAACATATTTGTTTGAAGCGATAATTTGCCGAAAAACGTCCAGAAAATGCAGCCAGACATGAAACCGTAATATTCCATTATGACAACTCTCGGCCATACCTGTTAAAAACAATTTACAATAAATTGGTTGAGAAGTTTTGCCTCTCCCCAATTATAGTCCAGACCGTTCCCCGTCTGAACATTATTTGTTTCGATAAATTCAGAACGCTCTCCCTGGGATACGCTTCACTGTGGAACACAGTACATTGGCTTGATTCGTTATTGGCCTCAGAAGATGATCAGTTCTTTTGGCTGTATGTTGCCAGAAAAATTGCCAATACTTTGAATAAATTTATATTGTACAAATGCTTCAAAATAAAGGCTAAAAATATGAAAAAATCACGAATTTTTAAGATATACACCCAATAGTTAATGCAACAAGGACAATAATACCGAATATAGAGCTTCCTACACTTGAGGTTAATTTGAAAAACTGAAAAAAAACTAATTTTCTAGCTGTCATTTCCAATTGTAAAGACCCCTTTCACACTAGGCAATTTAGTTGCGCAAGTCTCTTGTGTTTGTAGATGTCAGAGGTAATGTCGGGTTAAAGAGAAGAAAATTTTACATGCTGTTTTGTTGTTGGGCAAGAGACTTGCGCAACTAAATTGCCTATTGTGAAAGGGGTCAAACTAATCTGAAACAAGTTGGAAAGGCGCACAATAAAAATTGTATTAAATTGGTGCATTGCGGCAATCGTGTGATCCTACCTTTAGGCATTAATTCGTAAGAGGTGGCTACTGAAACCACTAATAACATAAACATCTACCGCAATAATACTTCATTCTTAGAGCGAATAAATCCAATATTAGCACTGAGTATTACAGAAACTTGAAATCATCAGCTACCTGCTCAATTTATTGATCAATGAATATGCTCTTATGTATTTATTAAAATTGAGTTAGAATGATCAACTCAATATTAGAATATTTGGACACTCATAACCCGATTACAAGTCCATTCGGATAAGGATATCATCAAACACACTGCGCTATGTGTTAACTGGGAGTCCCTTAATAATAATACTGAAGGTATGGTTCAAGAATGAGTGCCATGGTCTGCGAGAAATTATAAATTAGACATTGCTCTAGATTGAGAAACTCAGAAACATCATAATCTACCAAGCAGAAATATTTGCGGTGTCTCAGAAATTTGACTGTTATCTATAAGGTTAATATATTCAAGCGACATCGTAATAGTCATCGATAGGAATTGATACGAGATTTTGTCAATAAGTTCGAGCATTTTTGAATGAAACACATGTTTTTGGTTACAAAATCATTTTATTTTTCAATATAGTCTCCTTCGAGCTCTATCCACATTGTCCAACGTTTCTCCGATTTGTTTTTATCTCTTTCAAAAAATAAGATTTTCGAGGTAATCAAAATAGGTATTTTTTGTGAGCTGATTTCATCGTTGGAGTCAAACCTGAAGAAATGTCTCTGCGGTAAGAGGCAGAGACATTTCTTCAGGTGTGGAAATAAGAAATCACTCAGGTCTAAATCAGGACAATATGGCGGAGGAGGGAGATTTTCGTTGCCTAATTCATGGATTTAGGTTGCCGAATATGAGCAAACCCAATTAATCAAAATTGAAACCACTGAGTCATGTGAGATGCCTATGGTATTCACAATCTCTCGCACACTCAACGGCTGAAACGAAATTCAGTAAACCACTATTTTATAATTGAAATTGATGGTGCAGAGTTCACATAGTATTTATCAAGCTTAACATTTATTTGAGTGGTGGTTTTTTTCCACAATCAATAATAATAATTAACTTTTTTGCCAATTTCTCCTCAAGTCACGAGGTAGTCTGCTATCAATGGCTGTAAAACAAATGAAATGACGCAGCGCAGCTTGTTCAAATTTTGAGAGGAGTCAACTGACAGTGCCGGGAAATTCAAAAAGTCGCGGAATTATTGACCCGACCTCGTACCATTTAGATACGCTGTCTTCTCAAAAAACAACCTACATTATTGTACAAAAATCTGAGTATCTAATGACCGGTAAATATGTAGAGTTTCCTGCTCGATATTCCGTGATACTGCATTTGTTCCGAGGTTAATCCGATAGGCAACAGGTTGTTACCAGATTGTACGCTTTCATGTAAACTTGAATATTTGCTTGATATTATCTTGAAGTTGAAGGTCGTTATCATAGTCTGATCTATCCAGTTGATTCGACAGAGAATATTTGGAAGTCATTTTCCTAAAGGTGGAGGTCATTATCATAGTCTGATCTGTCCAATATATATCTCAATAAAGCTGGATGGGAATCGCTTCAGATAAACAACTAAAAGGTATATTCTCCAGAAGGTGGAAGTCTTTGTTATAGTC
Organism: Calliphora vicina; assembly: GCF_958450345.1. Classification (NCBI taxonomy): domain Eukaryota; kingdom Metazoa; phylum Arthropoda; class Insecta; order Diptera; family Calliphoridae; genus Calliphora; species Calliphora vicina. Next base: position 106,375,291 of record NC_088781.1, on the reverse strand, counting down.
TGAGCATCACAAAAACTGAATGGGAAGCGGGTTGAGGTATTGTGTAATTAACAGAATATATCCTATTCTCCTGAAGGTGGAAGTCGTTGTTATAGTTTGACCTATCCAGTATCTAGTTGATTCGACAGAGAATTTTTAATTGACATTATCCTAGAGATGATGATCGTTGTCATAGTCTGATCTATATAGTATAGAAATATCTATATTGGAATTTTGAATAGTTCCAAATTGTTTTGACTTTAAAGTAAATTTTGATTTTCGAAATCCATTACACCACTGTGCCTTATTTATATTTTTGCTTTACCAGGCTTCTAATTTATTCAATGTTGCTCTTACTGTTGCTGCCTGTGATGTTTTTGAACTTTTTATATAAATTTTGGCTCATTTTTTTTCATCTTCTTTATATTACCAGCGTTTTTTGTTTATTTTATTTACTACTTTTTGTCTACTTCATCTTACGTCCCTCGCCTTATGTTGCTAGTAATTTTTTCACTTGATTTTCAGTTTGTTTTTTGAGTGGTATTATGCTGTTTTCTGTTTTATCCTGAATTATGGATTTTGTTGCTGCTGCTGCTGTTGTTTTGTCTGTCAAATTCATAATTTCAATGTTTAACAAAAAAAAAAAAAAATACAAAACATGAAGAAAATATTCTACAATTGTTAAGTCCTTTTCAAATTTTTTTCTGTGCAAAATCATTATCCATTTGCAGCTTCCTTTTCTCATTTGTTTGGCGTCCTTTTAAACAGTTTTTGCTGTAGGAAAAACACTTGTTTTTAATGAAAATTTGTATCGCTTTTCCCTTTAGTTGTTGTTATTGTTGCTGCCGTTGTGGGTTGTATGTGTGTTTGTTGTTTTAGTTGTAAAACATTTTTTTTAAAAGTTTTTCAAATAATTTTTACTTAACGCTTAGAATTACAATATTTTGTAAATGCCGAAAATTAGAAAATACGTTTATTTGAGCTTTGTAGTTTGGTGCTGTTTCTTGTAGGAAGAAGCTGGGGGTGGTGGAGCTTAAAATTGTTAAAATAAAATCAAAGGGGCCTTAAATAGAATTGTAGTATTTTGATAAGGTTGTGATGGACACGGAGTTCAAATCCTATTTAAAAAACCTTTTATGTCGGCAACTATAGTTATTGAAATCAGGAACCATATTTATCAGCTGTTATAAATCGCTTTAAACTTTGTTACAATAATTCCGATTAATTGACCTTTGACCCTTTATATCAATAACAGTGATTTCATATGACGATCCATAGTTTTATTTGGTTACTAAAGCTAGTTATAGAAGATCTAAAGGCCCCTTAACTTTCCTTAGCCCTTTTTCTATTGCCCTTCCCCTCCACCTCTAAAACTTATTAGTATAAACTCTGTCATTTAATTGTAAATACGAGAAGAAGTAAAGTATTTTGTTTTGCCTTTTGTGGTTGGGGAGTAGTTAATATGAAGTATGACTTCATACATTTATTTTTTGACATTTATTTCCAAAGTTCTCCTTTTCCATTTTATGTATTTTAGAATATTTTCTCACAAATAATAAACAACATAAAATGTATTCATATTTACACTTCTATTTGCGTACAGAAACTTCAAACGTGCTGTATTAGTAGATATTGGGGTTTAAGTTTAGTACGAAAAAAACGAATAAAAATAGCTTTGATTATAATTAATTACTTTGTTTTATGTTAAATGAAATAAAATATTGTACGTTATTTCGAAAAGACAAAGTTTTGTCGAAAATCATAATTTACGATTGAAAAACCGCACAAAGATCTTTTATATTAGAGATTTAGGAATTTATTTAAATGAAATGATTATTCCTATTGAAGTTGAATGCTTGTAATGCGATATTATCTAGGACTTTGAATTGTAAATCAGTTAGATATTTTTAGATATATTTAAATCCATATTCCGGATAGGAATATCTGAAATGTAGCATGTAAAGTAGACGAAAAGATCGTTGAATCAAACAACAGGTTATCTGTTCCAACATAGATGAATTTAAGCCACAGTTTCCCAAAAGTGGAATTCCTGGAGACACCACATGGTGATATATCGGACATGGCCGATCTCTTCTTAAGTCCGAAACTTTAATAGAATTTACTAGGACAAGCAGTGATAAGACATTCCTTACAAAAAACTATAAACATAAACTATATCTTATTGCAAAATGGAGCAGATCACAATTGTTCTATCTGAATCCATTCACGCAAGTAAACAGTGGTCGTTAATACATATTCTGTATTAATGAACCAAATATCGTGCATGTCAATCAGATCTGTCAAGTACCAGAAATGATGAAAACGATGTAATTATTGGGAATTCCAGGGATTTCTTATTTTTGTGTGTTTCAAACCTATTTCATTCAATAAAATAGTTTTTTATACTGATTTTCAAATATTTTTCGATTTTTTGGAACCCACTTTACCTTATTTATGCATAAAAATAGTTTCTTAGAACAAATTTTCAGATATTGTCACTTATGGGTATTTTTAGATGTTATTTGGGAATTCCGGGATTTAATATTTTTCGAATATTCGTAGCCCTTTACCTTATTTTTATATAAAAGTCGTTTCATGCTAATATTTTCAAATATTGCCAATTATGTGGATTTTAAAGTTTTATTTGGGAATTCTGGGATTTAATTTTTATTATTTATGCATCAAAATAGCTTCTTGAAAAGGCTTTTGAATTAAAGCTCTTTCATAGAGATACATCTGACGATTCATTATACTTAATTTTTTTTATATTCTTTGTTCTTTATTGAATCTTTCTTTTAAGAAATTTACAATAAGTAATAAAATCTTGACCTAAACTAAAACTAAAGCTTATTCCCCAACAATAAATCTCAGTGAATTTATCAATAAAATTGGGAATTTATCTTAAAAACAATTTCACTAAAATAAAACTAAAGTTATTATTGCCGCTGCGATGTCCAACATGAGTGCTTGTTAAAATGATTATCTGAACAGATCCAGTGTTTCCAACCGCCTCAGTCGTATATGACCCTCAAATGACAACAACTTCCTGGCAAGGGGATATAGGTGGTCCATTAGTTTAGACAGGTAGGTTAAACTGGAGAGGTTGATCTCCTCTCGAATTGTGGGGTCATTGAGATCCCTATGGATGTTACTATTGCGAATGTACCATGGGACACCTGATATTGTCCTTAACAGTTCTGACTGCTTTCTCTGCAATTTTTCAACGTTAGATGAGGTGGCTGTTCCCCATTGGGAACAGCTAATAATTGAATAGCTAATTGGATAGGAATTAGCCAGTTCAATTGAACTGACTTTAATTTTATTTGTGTAACCTTAGCTTCAATATGATGGGTCCATGTTAAACGGCGATCAAGATGGATACCGATATATCTCACATGGCTCTATTCTGGAATTTTGAATTTTGAATTTTTATCTGTATGGGGGGACAGTTTTCTCATCTTAGAGTAAATGTAACGTGAGTGCATTTTGTTGAATTGACTTCCATTTGTCCAGCGATTTTTCCAATTCGCCGATGTGAGACTGGAGTTGTTCGAAAGGTATTGAGGGATTTTAAATTATGCTTACAAAAGCGATATCGCCCGCAAATGTAGATGTGTGAGTCAGTGCTCTCGTAGGCATATCTGCAGTATATAAAATATAAAGGAACTACCCTGGGTATCCGATGTACATACGTAGTCCCGCTACAGCAAATCTTCAGGAAACAAAAATAAATATACAGGAAAGGAAGTCTTGCTTCCGAGAAAAAAAATACTACACGTATCAACTAAAAAGTGCAAAGGATAAGACAGTAATTATCCAGTAGACAGTTCTGTACCAGATGATGACATTAAAAAGGCGCTTGAATCTGAAGGTTATGGGGTGAAGTCCATTCACAATATAATTAACAAGAATAACCTTCATCAACCAATGTTTAGGGTTGAAACTACTTTTAACTGTTCACAATTAAAGAAAAAGGGTGATACTCATTCAATATACAGTTTAAGATGTCTTCTTAATCGCAAAATAAGTGTAAAGGAACCTATTAAGTGCAGAGGTCCTCCACAATGCCTAAATTGCCAAGAATTTGTGAGATACGGAGACATCCATAAAAGCCAAGAATGTCCCCATCGAAAAACAAATATCTATAATAGAAAATGCAGTAACTGTGGTCAAAATCACATCTCAAACTATCGGGGATGCCCAGTATTTCTACGCATCCAGGAAACAACCAACGCCAGAAAGCCTTCTATATTCCCAAGCCTTCCTGATACCTCTAGTGTCCAATATAGAAGTATTACAAATAACAATAATTCAAAGAAATCGTATGCCCATACGTCAAAAGAGGGTTCAGTTACCCTTTATTGCCTCATTATTTTTATATGCATATGCATTAAAAGAGGGTGTTCCAGTACCCGACACAAGGTTTCAAAGTTCTATTGAGAATCTAATCCAAACCATGAACAGTTTCATGGCGAACTTGCTAAATTTGTTCCATCAATAAATGCAGTATCATATCATGTTCATGCATAAAAAACGGGGGAGGTTTTCGAATACTTTCAAAAAACCCTAGGTCCAAGATTTATAGCATCTGGTGATTACAATGCAAAACACATATTCTGGAGCTCTCGCCTTATTACTCCTAGAGGTAGACAACTGTTGAAAGCAATATACACTAACAGACTTGATGCCATATCAGAACTCAATACGATTCCCAATCTAATTGACTTTGCTGAAATCAAAAATAGAAAAACAGAATTTATTTCAGTGATCCCTTCACTGGACCTCTCATCAGACCACACGTCTACAGTTTAACGTTATTAGAAGCTGCAAGCAACTTGAAAAACTGGTTAAAGTATAAAATGTATGTTAGCTCACACTTGCCACAAAACATCTCATAGAAAAATGGACATGAGGTGGAAGGTACCGTGAAATAGCTCCCAAATGAAATAACTCCCAATGAAATAATTCCCATCAAAAATGAAATAATTCCCAAACTTGAAAAATGAAATAACTACCAAAAGGTAAAATGAAATTACTCCCAATAATCGGCGGTTTCATAATTTTAAAAATACTACTACCAAAAAAGCGAAATAACTCCCAATGAAATAAATCCCAATAGAAATGAAATAATTCCCAATCCGAAGCAATTTATTTATGTAATCTAAAAAAAGGAACTACAAAAATGAAATTATTCATCGCTTACCAAACATTTTTTGCATTGCGGGCCTATGAGCGAAGCCGGTTTTTGATACACCCCAGAGGAGAAAACCTTTGCGCCCGGCCGAAGGCCGACAATGCAAAAACCTTTTCTGAGCGCAGCCAGTTTTTGATACACCCCAGAGGAGAAAACCTTAGCGCCCGGCCGAAGTCCGGCAAAAAACTTTTCTGAGTGAAGCCAGTTTTTGATATTTATGGGTTCTGCTTTTGCAAAGTAGAACCTAACAAAAATGAAATAACTCCCAATACAGTGACAAAACTCCTAATTCCCAAAATAAAATGAAATAAAACCCAACAAAAATTTTATTGGGAGTTGTTTCATTGGAAGTTATTGCATTATGAAATAACTCCCAACAAAAAATTATGAAATAACTCCCTATGCGTTGGGAGTTGTTTCATAATGAAATAAGTCCTAAGTTGTGGGGAGTTATTTCATTTCGGAGTTATTTCACGGTACCGAGGTGGAAGCTTACAGATATTTTATCAAACTCTGTTAAAGTGTCTACGCCCCCAGTCACCTTGGGGGATTAAAGACATTCAAAATGTCCAAGAAACATTGAGCCTCTTATTAAAGAACAGAGAACACTCAGACGTTAATGGCAACCATCGCGATCTCCGAGCATAAAGGTTAAACTTAACCAGTGCCAAAAGAAAACTTCACTAATAAGGAATAAAAACTGAGGAATTATCTCAGAAACTTAGACCCTACTAAGAAAATATTGCATTGCCCTATTGTGTATGAGTCACCCATACGCCACCAGAACGGAGAATGGGCAGAAAATCCTTCCGAATACTTCCTATTGCCATGTGAAAAATTTTGTCAGCATGCTGAAATTTTCAAGTCCCGGGAATGCTGTTGATTACACTCTTTGTTTCATGTTTTTATATTCAAGGAACTAAATATTTCTGGCTTTAAGATTTAACTCTAGGTGTTGTATTTCTCTTTAATGTAAGTAGTACTCTTTGAACTATTTCTCTTTCATATAGCCTAATTCAAACCAGGTCTTTCTTGATTATACCTAATGTTCCTTCACAAATTAGACTTAAGTATCTCCATCCTATTTCTTATAGCAGCTACATATCTTTTTGTCTTAATGACCATTCATTGCTTGGTATCCTATACCCACTCCAGCATAATCAAACTATAACACGAGTATCCTATAAAGTAACATCTCATCAAACTAATCTTAAAACTTTAGTATAAAATATTTCCAAAATAAGTAGAAAGAAATTCATGAAAATCAAGAGATCTATGTGGAGCGATAAGAAAGCCTTCAAGCTAAATGACATGTGTTTTTTCCTTTGTAGCCAAAAATAAATTAAAAAGTCAACAAAGGACACGCATAAACGTAAATGCTTTCTTTTTCAAATGTTTTCTAACAAAATCTAAACACCAAAATCAAGCATGTTTAGCTAAGAAGGCATTTGAACAAAAAAGGTGGCAAAGTATAAAACATTAATGACGAACATGCTTAAGCTAAATTGTTAAAGTATTATAATTTTTTTCTCATTAGAATCCTGAATTTAGAGCAGGAGTAGAAGGGAATAAACTAACATTTGATGAGTGCTTACGGCGACATTTTCAACTGCTATTTGAGTATAATGAGTTGAGTTGAGCTGTTGTTAGCAAATTAATGTTCTTCATCTATCTTCTAATAATGAGTTTGCAAGAGCTCCTTTTAAATTATGTGAAACGGGGCATCCGTGTCCTTGTAATATTTCACACAACTCCTATAAAAGATATACAAAATAATAATTTTCACATCTATAGAGTATTTAATGTTTGCACACAGGATTTTTGTGAGGTGTTTCTTCAATCCTACACAGATGAATGTCGGTATGGAGGTTATGTATGTATTTACTTAGGTTTATGTATTTTATATACGGGATGAACAATATGAGGCTCCTAAAAAGAAGGTTTTAATTGAATTCAATTTCATTAGTATTTAACAATTTATTAAATGTGAGTAAGTATTCTGTATACAAACTAATATAACTACAGACTATCTCAATATTTTGCTCATTCGGAATGAAGCTTCTCTAATGAAAATGTGGGTAGTAGTTATGTGTCTGTTCCTCCTCCTCATCATTATGACAGGATTCATCTCCCCATATGTCAACTTACTATCCCCGATGACTCTTCTTAGATGAAGTTTAACAGATTTAACACCAGCCTCCCAAATTCTACCAAAATTTGGGGCTTGCCGGGGGATAAAATGCCATTCGATTTTTTCGACCGCAAGAAAATTTCATCAAAATTTGTCCAGCATAATCTACGCCAGTATATTTGAATGGATGAGAAACAGTTACTCGACTTGATGGAAGGTTTCCCATTAATAGCACCCTGTTGGTTTTTCCAAATAGGATGCAACGAATGAATTTTTTAACTCTTACTTTATTATAAGTGTCATTCCGATGATCCAATACTCACGGCAAATACTAGTTGCTACTAGGCTGTTACCACCATCTAGTTAGTGTAGATACGTGAACTTTCTTTATGTACTATCAATTCGGCTAACCAGGATTTTTCCAGTACAATTGGATGCTTTTGATCATAATTTAATTCAGATTGCTGTATTCGGCCTCCAATCGAAGAATTCCGTTTTCGTCGATGAATGGGTGTAGGAAGTTAATTTTACTTTTTTGATCGACCTCTTTATTTTGCTTTTAATTTTTAATTTCTATAAAAAAATCTCATTTTGATGCTGACGAATTATTACATTAGATTCCTTTAGTTGATCTGATGTCAACTAATCAGAATAACTTTTTTCACTCCATGCACTCCATGCATTTGAATGAATAACTTGACTCGAGGTGTGAATGGAGAAAACCAACCAAGTTTATAAAATACTGAACAAGGTAAAGCATGTCAAAAGATTTTAAATTATAATTTTTTTTATTTCAATATAAGTTTCCTTGAGATTTGCTGAGATTTCGTACTGTGAGTGCATTAATTCTATCAAAGAGTTATCAAGATTCCGATGAATACTATCCAAATAGCAAAGGGCAACCTGATATATTCAAAGGAGTGTGACTCTAATTATGAAGGCACACATACCTGGTTGAAGGGATATTGGGACCAGTATGAAGAGTAAAATAAAAGATACGTTTTCTTGTCAGGCTTGAACAACACATGGATTCCGCGCCATACGAACTGTTCATCTTTTGAGGCCAAGAACGAATAAAGAAAATTTCGCATACTCTGTTCTGAAGTGAAGAGACAGCGTTGCTTCAAACGAATCAGTTGCGTTCGGTACAAGTTCGTTGTGCTGGTTAGCCAGATTTCCTTTTGGCCACAACAAATACAGAGCATAGGTTATGCCATAGATATTTGGCTTTGCTGTTGATTTGGCTGGTTGGCCGGACTTCATATACAATCTCTTACGCTTCGGGTTATCGTAATGGATCCATTTTTCATCGCAAGTAATGATTCGGTTCAAAATTGATTTTCTTTCATAGCGTTCAAGCATCATTTCGGACATGCAACATCGTCTTTCAAGGTCTCTCGGCTTTAATTCGTATGGTACCCAATTTCCCTGCTTTTGGATGAATCGTGCTGCTCGCAAACGTTTTAAAATTGCTGATTGAGTAGCTCGCAATGATCTTGCAAGCTCTTGTTGAGTTTGACAACAATCTAAATGGAGTAATGCCTCCAATTCTTGGTCTTCAAACTATTTTGGCTGGCCTGGGTGATCTTTATCTTCCGTGTCAAAATCATCACTTCTGAACCGCACAAACCATTTCTCGTACGTTGAAACTGATGATACACATTCACCATTAGCTTCGATGGGCTGAATACCGAAAGCATGGATAGAGATTTGGATAACATTTATACCAAGGGCTAGCGTATCAAGTCAAACGAAGCCAAGCGGTATAAGACAGATCAGTCTGCAGTCCTTTCTCTTGAAGGAACAACTGCTATGGGAGACATAAATATGGCTTTACATACATATCTACCTTTATTAAATAATATTGAAAGTAAGTCCGTCAGGAATGCACTCGAAGTTCCGAAAAGCACACCACAGAGTCAGCTGTGCGAGATCAAGGAACACGGGCCATTCGAAGATCTAATAAAAAATTGGTTTCCACACTTGTATTATTGGAAATCCGGTAATTTTGGAAATCAATCACAGAAATTAAGTTTGTTTTAAACAAGAGGTTGTATTTACTGACGGATCTAAGATGGCAAAAGGCACCGGTATCTGGACGAACATTAAATAGTCTTTTAGACTTCCGCATGAATGTTCTGTGTTTCATGCTGAAATTCTTGACGGCCTTAAATTTATCAGATCTTGTGCTGTGTAATGTTGAGTGGGATAATACGGAGACTTTCTACATATGTTAATAGTCAGGCAGTTTGTAAGAGAGCTCTGAATGTTTTGAAGGATATATGAACTAAGACTGTTTTGAGTACCAAGACCAGGAGTATTAAGGCAACGAGGTTACAAAGCAAGGCTAGGGGCTATTCTTGGAAGTGCGAGAAGAATCAGTCACAGTTCTATTTGGAATGACTAATTAAGCCACAATGGACTACAGAGTCTCAAGGAACTTGTCGCCCTTGATAAACATTACAAATACTAGGCTGCTACTGAATTTGTTCAGAGGGAGTAATAATAGGTGTGAAGCTAGAGACTGTAGAGCATATAATATGGCATTTCTCAACGCCACAAAAATAAGTAAAAGTGGTTGTAAGAACTTATAAACATTTTCAAATATATAAGATTTTCTAAAGTTTGGAAAGGACATGCTCTTAGAGAACAGGTGTGGATTCACAAGAGAATTGATGTAAAAATGTTGTGATAATCTCTTAATTTCATTTAGCAACAGAATGATAGACCCCTAACTGCAAGTACTATATTTCCCTTTACCAAGAGGACAAAGTGGCTTTCAGGCATATAATAGCTAAATTATGGCAGCGCAGTTATTTCCTTTTTGTATAGTTTTATTATATTACTAAGCATGTTTCTCTGGAGGTCTCGGAGTGGAAATGCACTAAATACAAACTGAAGTCCCTGAGTCCAGATCTGTATTATTTTACCTAATTAAATATTTATCATTCGAAGCTTGAAAGAAGCTTAATGATAAAAATTTGGATGTTCCATAAGTATTCCTTTTTTATTAGATCTTTCTTTATTCATGAAGGTGATTGAGACAGTTTATGTTCCATCTTTCAATTAGACCTTACTTGTTTCATTACAAGAAGTAGATCACTCTCATTTTTGGTTTAATTAAAAGACTAGCCATCCCCTGTTTTATTTTTCCTGATTGAAAGTTAATCATTCAAAACTAGAAATAAGGTATAGTTAATATTAATCCCTTCCATCATTGACACGGCATATTAAGAATGAAATCTCTAAAATGCATTCGCACCACATCTTTCAACTATAACACATTAAAACATAATTAAAATTATTAATAATAAATATTAAAAACGATAATAATCATAAATTTTATTGATCCTAATTTAAATCGAAGGTTTCCCATGGCAGGCGGGCGGCATTTTGTGATGTTTGAAATTCAGTTACACTCGTACAATATTTAATATTTTACCAAAAATGTCTGTCAGTCCGTCCGTCCGTCTAGCTGTTTGTCTCTGTGTCTATGTGAAACGATGAGAGATGTTTGTTTGAAACATTTATTGTTATTGTTATTATACATACAGAGTGTCTCTATATAAAATATTTATGTACGAATGTATGAATTTAAAAGAGTCAGGGAGATGAAAGGAGAAGGAAGAGGAGATGGAGAAGTAGTAGAAGAAGAAGAAGGTTGTGTTTGCCTAATCTAATGATTTATATAAAATTTAGGTCGCCATATAGTCGCATTAATTACGCCTCATAATGAGTGATTTATGCGAGCTCAGTGCCTCATTTTAAAACATACATACGAATACGAGAGTGTATACAAATACATTTAAAACAAACATACACAGTTATACAAATACATACGAGTACATACTGCAGTACTCACATATATATTGTACATGTAGGCAAAGCATCATATTTATGTCTACAGGAGGGAGGACTGGGAAGTGCTTTAAAAATATAAATTTTTTTTTGCTATTTTTGAGGTTGAGACCTGCAATTGATAATCACTTTTGTGATCCATAATTTCCCTAATATTTTTATCGTTTTAAAAGAATAGAATTTGTAAACCTTTTCAAAAATATACGATTTTCTTAAGCTTGGATAGGGCATTGTGTTAGAGACCAGGTGTGGATTCACAAGAGAAATTATGTAAAAATATTGTAATAATCTCTTAGTTTACCTTTGCAACACAATGAACTAGATCCCTAACGGCAAGTTCTATATTTGCATTGTTTTGATGAACGGTTCCGCGTTTCATTATAACGCCAATGACATAAAAAAATATCAAAAAAATTAATTTTGTCGACAAAATTCGCGATCCACTTTTAATAAAAACTAGTGATGAATTCATAAAAAATTACGGTTAATTTAAACAAAATTTATTTTCATTTAGTCACTGACTGCACTTGATTTGCTTTGTGTTGATCATTTAAAAAGCTATAAATTAAAACACACAAAAAACACAGGCATTGGTAAAAACACAACCAAATCAGGGAAAGAAGAGCAGCTGAAACAACTTCGGAACGCGAATCACGTCTTCAGGGAAGGGACATCTACGTCTAGAGACGCGGAAACAGAAATAGAACGCGAATTACGTCTTAAGGAAAATCATGAAAGGGCAGACATCGACGTTTTGAGCCGCAGAAACGGAAACGACATCTTTACCGAGAGCTGCATAGACACCCCAACAGCATATCGAAAGACTAGAAGCCAATCGCTCCCGAATGGCTCAATCAATAGTGTTAAGTTTAATAATTAGAGTTGGAATCTGGTAAGAATATCGAATCAATCAAACTCTGAGCCAATCGATCAAACAAAATAAAACCCAATTTTTTTATCTTGGTGCTCAGGCGAATCTCAAACCCCCAGTCGAAAATGTATAGGATATGAAAATGAAACAAATGAAAAGCAAGAAATTAGGATTTTGGATAAGGAAATTTTATTGGACTAAATTTGATATACCTTTTTTGGATGACTTCAAAAGAATGGGAAAAAAGGTAACATATTTGGAAGGAAACAACATGGCAGACATTTTCGGCCAAACTGACAGTGACTTTTTGATGTTTTCTCGCATAATTCAGCTTTATAATATGATAATAGAAAAGGAGAAATCCTTGCTCATCTCAGTTGTTAATATAAAAGTCGATGTGACGACTTTTGGCATTAACAAATAGAAAGTATCGATTTAAACTTGTCGCCATCACAAGGACGTACTTTGCGTACATTGCAGAGTTTTGAAGTTCCCTAAGGAATCCCCCGAGAAAGTTTGATCGTACGGTTAAGTTGCCACCTCTAAGTAACATTTCTGACGCCACTCCGATTTCCAAGCACTTCCCTGCTTTCAAATGACGTCCTTTGGGGCAACTAATATCGTTAACAATGTCGGCTTCATACCCACCTTTAAAGTACATGGCCAAATGTACCACAGAAATGGAGCATTGCTACCGCTTCACAATGATGCGAAGTTCCTTAAAATTTGTTTCATTGGAAATGAAGCTACAGAAGCCGAACGCTATCGACGAAGGTGCGTAATACCTTTCTGCCGAAACATTCTGAAAACAATTGTTGGACATCGGAAATGGAAAAATTCCAATTGATCCTAGCTGCCCAAATGCAAATTAATATTCAAGCCATTGTCGACAAGGTATTCCCAGATCTCAACACAAATAAGTCTCAGGGGCCTGATGTTATACCAGCACTGGTCTCGAAGCAGTGTTCTTCGACGCTAGCTCGTCCATTGGTTAACCTTTTCAGCACTTTATACCGTGTCGGCAAATTTCCAGTAAGTTGGAAGGTTGCTAATGTAACAGCAATGGTGCTTCGAAGTCTATTTTGGAGTTACTCGACCGCGTACAGGAGAGGGCGAAGATGCTTATCGGTGACAGTAGGGTATCCAGCAGGGTATGTGCTCTGCTAAAATTAGGGAACTTGTTCCCGAAACCCGTAGTTTTTTACGCAACACACGCTCTTCGCAAGGGCACATCAATTCATTGTCGACTGGACAGCGGATCGCACAACACATTACAGGGAAAATTAGTTATTTAGCCGTATTGTCCGTATATGGAATAAGCTTCCTCCTGAAGTCTTTCCTGTCACTTTCAATCAGAGTATGAAAACAAACAAAACATTTCGCAAACGTTTGCAAAATGTACAAAACAAATCAAAATTTTTATATTGTATTGTACATGAGCAAAAACAAAACAAAAACTTTTCAAGTGACAAAGAGAGAAAACGAAACGATTAGCTTTTCACTCATCTGCATTATTTAATTTACCGTTACAATCGTACATTTGAGTACAAAACATATAGAGAAACGTATTTTATATTCGTTTTGTTTTTTTTTGGACTGTGTTCTCTATTATAATGAGTAAATCAATTACCAAACGTTTGTTAAACGTTTTTTATCATAATGTTTCAATATTGTCTTACTCTTTTCTTTTCTAGTTGCGTACGTTTATATTAATGTACAGTTTGCGCTCATGAGCAAAAGCAATACAAAACATAATGGGACAATCATTCTCATTGTATGTGTTTGGTTTTGGTTTTACTCACTGAAAAGAACAAAACAAAACGATAGCAAATGTTTCGATTTGTTTATTTCCGTACTCTGCTTTCAATATAGGAAAATTCAAATCATAACCTATTTTCCTAGTTCCAACAGAATGCTTTGCATGAGTTGGGGTCATCCCCTGAGTGCTGGTCCAAGAAAGAAAAAAAACAGTAACGAACGAAGAATAAGCCGTCAATTATCCTACTGGTTTTTTGAATTCATTGGTACCAGCCATCATATGCATTAACGTTGAAAGTTGGATCTCCGCAACTTAAACCCGCCAAAATTATGCAACGGAAAAGATTGACCATCAAAAATTGTTCACCAAATTGAGCAGTTAATTAGTGTTTCGGGAGCGATGTCAGGTCTGGGGAGTCCGTTCTTTAGTTTTGTCCGACACTGTATATTAAAATCGAGATCGAGATGCAATATAAAACAGATGTTTTCTAGGGGCCAGAAACGCGGACAGGGTTGAGCTAGTTTTCTATATTTTCTTGAGTATAACAGTATTTTCTATAAATAATCTTCAGTATAACAGTATTTTCTATAGAAATGATTCATTATAACAGTATTTTCTATTGAATATCTTCATTTTACCAGTATTTTCTATACAACATCTTAATTACAACAGTATTTTCTATACAAAATCTTCAGTATAACAGTATTTTCTACAAAAAAATTTCAGTATAACAATATTTTATATAGAAAATTTTCAGTTAAAAGTATTTTCTATAGAAAATCTTCAATAAAACAGTATTTACTATAGAATATCTTGATTACAACAGTATTTTATACAGAAAATCTTTAGTATAACATAATTTTCTTTACACAATTTTCAGTATAACAGTATTTCAGGTATAAAATCTTCAGTATAACACTATTTTATATAGAAAATATTCAGTATAACAGTATTTTCTATACATAATCTTCACTATAACAGTATTTTGTATAGAAAATATTCATTATAACAGTATTTTTCTGAGAAAATCTTCAGTATAACAGTATTTTCTAAAGAAAATCTTATAACAGCATTTTCTAATGAAATGTTTCAAATATAAAATCTTCAGTAGAATAGTATTGTCTATGGAAAATCTTATAACAGCTTAACAAATCTTCATTATAACAGTATTTTCTAAAGAATCTTCATTATAACAGTTTATAGAAAATCTGTACAATCTATAAAAAATATTATGTACGACAGTATGTTTATAGACAATTTGCAAAACAAAACTACGATAGTAAGAAAATTTTTCAAATTTTAACTATTTGAAAAATGAACTATTTGAAAATTATTTTGATACCGAGAAAACTGTTAATTATTCATCCCTGATGTCATTTCTTAGATTTTGTGAAAAACTGTTCAGATTGCCCTTGAACTAGTATGAATGATTTTCTACAGAGGACTATAATAAAATCTGATTATATGTATATACGTAAGTGTGAATGTGAATGAGTTTTGTGCTGGTATTAGTTTATGTTGGTGTCTATGAGAAAATTATTAAAGTAAGTATTTAAATGTGTTTGTAAGCTGTACATTCATCCACACAAACACACATAAAAGTGAGGCATTATTTCGTTAATGAGCATAATACGGACTTGTGTGTTTTTAGTGACTGGCTGCCTGCCTGCTTTGACTGCCTGACTACTGCTGTTACTGATGATTCCGCTTCTGATGGCACCATTGCTGCCGCTACTGCTTTACTTCAGCTACTGATGATGCCGCAGGACATGAATTCACATTAGCACACAAAATGCCATAATTATACACTGAGTTGTTGCTGTTTTTATTTTATTTTTTTTAATGACATTGTGATATGATATGATTTTCAAGCAGTTAAAAATGTTTTAAACCAAAAACCAGTATAATAATTAAACAAACACACACTCTCGCACACCTACACACATCTATACATACATATGCCCACATATGCAAAAATTACAGCCATAAATATTATGAAAAAGACCCATCACATATAAAACCCATATATTTAGTTACTCCAATACAGTGGGACTTGAATGAAGCAGAGGTAATAAATAATTATACATACTTTTAATTACAGTACCTTTGGTATTTTCTAGTTTGGTTTTAAAAAACTTTTACTTAGTTTGTGCGTACATTTCTGCCAAGATAATAGATTTTTAATCTGGAGTAATATGTAATATGACTCATTCAGAAAATACTTATGTCATAAATCTAATACAGATCGTATACTGGATAAAAACACATGTTAAATACCAATCGGACCTTTAAATTTCCTAGTGAAAATACGAATTGTCATTTAACATAATCGAATAACTTCTCATATGTATCTTATAGATGTCGCATATTCTGAGGTTAAGTTAACAAAAATCTCAATTAAGGGCCTATAAGCAAATGGGCCTCATTCTGTCATTCTGGATGCTCTCATCCCTAAATTATCATGATGACGTCATGAACCTTAGAATCTTAATATGTTCACCATAATTAGATTCAATTGTCAAATGTTCGAATTGTTTTCAAATGCTTTTATGCAGTTGATATTCAACTAAGCTACTGGCTTATAAGCAGGGGCAAATTACCACATTCATGAGCTATCGTGTCGAAAAATAATTTCGATATCGAAGTTCTTGCTAGATATCGAGGCCTTCGAATTAATTCAGTGTGAGCTTTAACTTCTTTCAAAGGCTTTTATTTAAACAGAATTCTTTAATTGTCAAATTAATTCATAATGTAATTAACTTGTAAAAAAAAATTCATAAAATTTGTGTTAATTCAAATCTAATCAAAATCTAATTGAATGAAAATGTAATCATTCAAAACATTGTTTAAAGCTATTTTGTAATGGATTTGAATTAATGAATATTTTAATGATTCCATAAGGAATTGATTCTCATAGGAATGAATTCAATAAATTTGAAGGACAAATTAATTAAGTCTATGAATTAATTCATAATGAATTCATTACCGGAATGGTTAAGAGATACAGTTTAATTTGAGTTCGAAAATGGAATTAAGAATTAATTTAGTTTTTATGTGAATATTATTAAAAAGTTAGTTTCAAAAACACTGTACTGAATAATATTAATATACCTACTTAAACAAATACTGTTAATTTATCATTGTTAAACTCGATGTTTATAGTGTTTTATTGATGCTTTTTATTTAAAGAAATAAAATTGTTATAAAAAAAATATTTGATTGAATGAATACAACGTTATTTTAAGTCTTGATTTTATGACGATTTTTTTTAATTTTTGTGACGAATTGACGATTTTTCAAAAAAAAAGCCTAAAAGCACTGGTAAGAGTCCTCAACGAATCAGTAGAATGGTTATGTAACTCAGTGAGACAGATGGTAAATCGCCCTTCCTGAGCGCAAAAGTAATATGTAATACCCCGAGTATATTGGATAAAAATTCCTTTAAGATATGGACTTCAAAGCCTCTTGCTTATCCGAGAAGTAACAATTGTCTAAAAGAAAGTGCGCCATTTGTCCATTGATATAAAAAGTGGTCACAATTGGTTTAAAGATATCTGCGTTTATTCATTCACCTACTATTTTAGAGATCGCTTACTCTTTTAAAAAAAATCGTCTATTTGAGATCGTGAGATCTGTTGTGCGTGCAAAATCTTTGAATCCTCTTTGAATCAAACTTTTTCACATTGACACAGGAATCCCGACAATTATGACCATTTCCCCCTTAATGTCAATTTATATATGATGTGATTACCTATGGAATGTCTTACTATCTCATTTTGAGATATCAGTGAACACCTCAAATGAACTTTCCTGGGAAGTTTGTTCCCCCATAGTTTAAATATCAAACGGTCAACAATACTTCATTGTGAAATATTGGGTGTATGACTTAAAAATTCGGGTTTTTTCAAATTTCTATCTTTTATTTTGTACAATATATGTGATTTTATTCAAAGTATTGGCCATTGACCTTTCACCATCATTCTGGCACCATATGAAATTCGAGCCAAAAGAACTGCTCATCTTTTGAGGCCAAGAACGAATCAAGCCAATTTCGAATACTCTATTCCAAAGTGAAGCATATCTCACTGCATCGATCGAAACAAATAGTAGTCGGACATGGCACGGTGTGGATGGAAAAGCTGGTGAAGCAAAACTTACCAACCACTTCTGGTATTGAAACATGTATCCGAGCGTTATCACGGTTTCTTGACTGGCCGCATATTCTAGTCGTTTTTCGGCCAATGCTCGCTTCAAACGAATCAGTTGCGTTCGGTACAGGTTCCATGTGATTGTCTGGCCAGATTTTAGTAGCTCATAATAGGACCCTTTTGCTCCCACCAAATACAGAGAATTACCTTAGCGCCATGGATATTTGACTTTGATGTTGATTCGGCTGGTTGGCCTTGCTTCACATTCGATCTCTTACGCTTCAGGTTATCGTAATGGATCCATTTTTCATCGCTAGTAATGATCCGGTTCAAAAATGATTTTCTTTTATAGCGTTCAAACATCATTTCGGACATGCAAAATCGTCTTTTAAGGTCTCTCGGCTTCAATTTGTATGGTCCCAATTTCCCTGCTTTTGGATGGATCCTGCTGCTCGCAAACATTTTGAGATTACTGCGTGAGTAGTTACCAATGATTTTGCAAGCTATTGTTGAGCATGAGCAAATATTTGTCTTCCGTGTCAAAGTCAACACTTCTGAACAGCACAAACCATCTCTCGCTCGTTGAAAACGATGGAACACAGTTATCATAAGCTTTGGTAAGCAATCGGTTTGCTTTTTTCAAATTAAAGAAGTAAAGAAAAACTGTTAGCACAAAATTCGAAATTTTCGAAGCAAAAACAAGTTTTTTGTTTCCACTATAATGTTCAATAACTAAGTGAGAATAAATGACAGATATGTACCCTTTAAAATTACATATAAGTTATTAAAAACAAAAATTGCGTTCAAAATATACCCCATCTATTATAGGAATATATAGGAACCGATTATGGATTTATTTCAAATAATATTAAAAAGATCTTGAGAAATATAAATATATTTTCCAAAGTAAAATTCAACAAATTATTGGAAAAAATAAAAAATGCTAAATACTGGTTGTCAGTTAAATGGATCTAAAGTTAATAAATTTTAGTTTTTAAAATTGAACCTCTAAATTCGGCTGATGTAGAGGAAGGTTTTTCTATATAAATATTAAAAAAGTATTTTAAACGTTGTAAACATATTTTTTTGTTTTTTGAGTAAACATATAGTAATTTATTGCAATTATAATATGAATAGAATCAAACTATTTTCATAAATTAATCTAATCATATAATAACCAACTTTAATTCATTTCAATTTTTTAATAAAACTTTGAAACTTTCAAACGACAAAAAAACAATTTTTAAGTGCATATTTTGTTACATTTTAAAAGCATATTTTTCGTTTTTAAGTGCATTTTTTTATGCGCGTAACAGAACATATTTTTGGTTGCCCTGCTTATATCTTTCAGAGTAATGTAATGAAAATTACAAGAAATAGCTACATATGTATTTTATTTAGATTAAAAAAATATATACTGTTTTCTATACTGACCCACTGTATCACGTAAATGAAAAATCTGCCTATATGACACTTTTCCGTAGATGTGTTTTTATGACTTTGCATCTTTTATCACACGAGTTTTTAATGTTTAAACAAAAAAACAACAAAAATAAATAAAAAAAATGTTTAATCCAAATATTTATGTTTATTGAGATAAACAACATGCATTCATCCATCGCACAGCGAAAAATTAAATACTTTGAGAGTCTACTACTACGCAGCATTTACCACACCCCAAAAACCATCAGCATTGTCATTCCTGCCATCCGTCAAATGATTTATGTTTGTTGTTTTATTCTCATTCCTTTAATTCTTTTCCTTTCAACTGTCAATTCAATTGCTTTTTTTTCTCGTTTGTTGTTTATCTCATCTCTCCTTCTTATTTATTTCTATTCACAATGGCGTCCATAATGATTTATGTGTGATTGACAGCCGTTCGTTCGTTCGTGCGTAAGTGCGAGTGTTTGTGTGTGGTTCGTATTATCTTCTTATCCAACCCGCACTTTCTGTGCGTTCATTTCGTGTGCCTGTAAGTCCGTCCGTCTCAACATTGACAGTGAGAAAAAAATGAAATCTTTTTTCGAATGTTTGTTGTTGATTTTTATTGTAGATTCATTTGATGTATTGTTGTCCGTATGTCGTTCATTCGTTGTCTGTTTGAGGTTTTTAAGTAGGAAGTGTCAGTTTTTATGTTCGAGGTCTGAAAACAATATGGCGGCTTGTACCTTTTGGAAAATAGGCGGGTGTTTTGTTCAAATCATGTGATGTATTGAATTTTTGGTCATAAAAATTTGTAATAAAAATATTTGTTTTGGTTTTGCTAAAAAGACTTTTGTTGTTTATGGATCATAAAATCTTTAAATGATTAGATATGGATTGATTACGAACAAAATTCTTAAAAATAAGAATTCTAAGAATCTTTATTTTCTCCCACTGAATATGTCGATTTTAAATTAGTAAAATAAATAATTAGGCCACATGTTCCAAATGTTAAATATTCATATTTTATAATTTTAATTGTGTCCACTTCGCTCCTTTTCATATTTGTTTATGACTGTTTTGCTCAGTCCTAAGACATACATATATATTTTATTTAATTATTTCCTTTCTAGTCCTTTCCTTGAAAATAAATAGTCTTTAAAAGCTGTAAAAAGCTCTATAGTCTGGTTTTTGTTTTTGTATTTCTCATGACAATGAAAACTGGCTATCGAACGAAGATGATTTGTAAGGGAGCTACGTTAAAGTGTCACAGACATAAGGCATGAATTTTGTATGTAGAGTTAACTCTTCGAATCAATGTTTTTATTATTATGTATTGTTCTATTTTCAAGGCCAATAAAAACACAGGAATTCAATATTTTCGCTTGAAAATTTTACTCTTTTTTTTGGAATTTATTAACAATTCATTAGCTAAACCTAAAAGTAAAATTTGTCTTGAACCAGATCAAAATATGTCTTCTTTCTAAAATGTAGCAAGTAAGTATTTCGGAAAATGTAAAATTTGCCACTGGGAACTTAATGATTAAGCCACATATAAGGCATATCTACATTTCCACTATCTGAGTTGAAAAACTGATAAACATCCTCATTCTCAGATACATATGTAGATAAATCTGATGACTTGAAAACCATTTCACTATGAATATTCTTAATCTGATAACATTTCTCAATTCATTTCACATTTCTTTTTTCTTACTGCACAGAAACTCTGTTTGTTTGTAAAGCCACAAACTGACATAGTAGTCAGAATATGGTAGTTTGAGAAATTCGTGTATCATAATCATATGTAGAGACGAAAGTTCTTAGTGAACGTTATAGTTAAATGATCTACGCTTTTTCATGATCCTAACATTGCAAATTAATCTCCCTATATAAGAAACATATTCATTTCTCATCATATAAGAAGAACGTTTACGTAGAAGCAGTAGAATTTCTCTATTTACGCCATAAATTAGGGTGGCCCTTAATAAGCGAAAGTTGGATCTTGGCCAGTCTCACCGCCCACATTGGTGAACATTGGTAAAAAACTCTTCCTGAAAAAATTTTATGTAAATCGGATGGGGTTAAGACGTGTCGCAAGCCCTCTGAAGTTTTGAGATTCATTTACAAGGGGAAAAATACAATTTTTTCAGTTTTTGTAAAAATTTTGACATTAAAAAATTACTTTTGCAATTTAGTTTAAAGAATAAAAATGTATACGTAATTGTCGTTCTAATGAGACATAAAAAACAGAAATTGGTCAAAAAATGTTGAAGTTATTAAAAATTCTCCAGGCCATTAATGTATCTCAGGCCACTATAATAAGAAATGTAAGAACAAAATTAACATATTTTGATAAATGTTAAAATAAAAGCTCATTTTTACATAAAATATATCCATATTTACTTGTATATGAGTTTTTGTCTTCGTAGAATACCGTTAAACTTTTCACTGATATGACCAAAAATATAAATCTTTTTTAACGGCAATTTCAAAACACCATTTTAAAATTTTGTTAAACAAACTTCAAAAATTTTTTGATTATCTCATTAAGATTTTTTTTAGAATATAATAGGCAATAAAAATATGAAAAAATTTTGAAAATATCTCTTATAGTTTCTCCGTACCTGTGATTTAAATTTTGAAATTTTTGAGAAAAACTAATTATTTGGCCATTTTTTGGCGAATGAGCTCTATTTCCTTAATGTTATGAATTTTACGTAAAACCTATTCAGAATATTATATTCCAGATAATTCTAAATATACTCTGAAAGTTTTACTCAAATTGGAAAACGTTAAACCTTAAATCGTGAAAGTCATAGGTCAAATTTTTCAATATTTGGAATTTCTAATTTAAAGATAGCGAAATGTTATTTATTTTTGGGCCGATTTTAATGAAACTTATTATTTATTATAACAGGGTTAAAATGAAAAAATTGCATTTTCCCCTTGTAAATGCATCTCAAAACTTCAGATGGCTTGCGGCACGTCTTAACGAACCCAACCGATTTACCTAAAATTTGTTCTTGATGATTTTTTTACCAATGTTAACCAAACTGGGGGGAGGGGTGAGACTGTCCAAAATCCAACTTTCGCTTATTAAGGGCAACCCTAATATACAGTGAGCCTCAAAAGTGAGTATACACCAAAAAATATTTGATTTTTTTAAAGATAATGAAAATCCTAAAATCGGTTTTTTGAAGATTGAGTTGAATAATAGATTCAGTTGTGAAAAAAAAGATTTAAGTCGGACTATAATGATTTTCATGATCCTAAAAAAATAAAAAAATTCGCAAGTGTTTACTCACTTTTGAGGCTGTGTGTATATACTAAATTGCTGCTGTTATATTATCAGAATGGTGAGTAAGTCCATATTCAAGCGCTACATAGTATTCCTTCTCATAATCTATGTCATCATGAAAATATGATAGCATCATATTTGTTATAATGGCATTTATCAAAATCTCTCTAGTAGAGGATTTCAGTTAGAGTTAATAAGTAATTAAATATGCAATGTTCATAAGGTTTCCTCAGACAAATCTCATCTTTCAAATAGATGATCGGAAACCCTTACTAGAGTAGCCGATCAAGAGATCATTGCACTGATCTGCGATCATTTACATTACATGAAGATGTGAATGTCTTTTACTCCTTGTATAAAGTACTCAATTTTTCTTACAGATATCTAGTATTTACATTAGAATTATGTCCTCTGTCATCATCGACCTTAGAGCAGTCAAAGATTTTGCGAAAAATACAACAATCAGTTTACGTAAAAGACTCCTGCCTGGATGAAATAATGACTATGAATAATTTTCCAGAATTTGCATTGGGAAATCTTTAATCGCGAAGCCAACACAAAGAAAACAGATTCGTTTGTATTAAGTCAATCGAATGATTCATTTATACACACTGACATTCAATTTAAAAAGAATAATTACGATTGAAATATCAGAATTTGTGTCCACAACAGAAAAATTCGATCACTAAGTCTAAATGATTCAATTATCTACAAATCCGGTTATCACAATCAAAACTGTTTCAAAACGAGATAAAATTATTGACTATTTAGAAGACTCAAATCTAAATTATTAGAAGGCCAATTTTATTAATAAAATTGGATATGTTGGTTTTAGACATATCTCATTTCAATTCTTTCCGATCTTTCTCCAAATCATTACTGCTTTTTCGCATAAACGAAACTTTGTGCGACTTTTGAATTGAATTCCCAGGCATTTTTAATAATCCGCGATGAATACGATTGAAGAGTGATGAATATTAGTTTCAGTAAGTTTCGTCCAACTTTTTGGCATTCATGCATTTGAAAGTTCTCACACTTCATAATTGACCAGTATCCAGTAATGATTTTGAATAAGTCTGCCAAAATTACGAGTAAATCATAGCTTATAAATTTAGTTAATTAAAAGTAACTTAATATTTAATATTAATAGTTCACACAATCATTAAAACCAAACAGCATGTCAAAAGTATTCATTTTATATTATATTTATTCCTGATGAAGTATTTAGTAATAAATTTTTATTTCCAAACTCAATTAAATGCCAACTTTACACATCTTTAGCGAGACATTAGCTTGAAGGCTAAAAATAAAACAATATGGTGGCTAAAAATAATCGTAAAAACTAATTTAAGCTTTTAATCTCAGGCACTAAAAGATGAAAGGAATTTTATTTTCTATATGCGAGAGAAAAAAAAAACATTTCAATGATTTTAACACACAATAATAATATTGGGTAGCCTGTAAAGTTTAAGGCGTATTTATAATTAGAGGAAATTTGATTAGGAAGATGCAGGAGAAGAAGATCAAATATCGAGTTGAAAATATTGAAGAAACTAACCAGATAACTAACTACTGCAACGATTTTAAATAAATTCTTAAATAATTTCGAAATTGCTACATAGATTTATGAGATCAATTATAACTATAGTGCAAATAGTTTAATTGCCTATTCCTATACGTCAAAAAAAGAGTCGAGATTTCAGTTTTTGATATAGTTTCGAAAGTTTTCTATTCAAATTTGTTCGTCTCAAATTTCATTCAATATATAGAAGCTTGCAATAAATAGTATCCAACGATTTCCACCAAATTTTGTTCGCCATAAATTTCTTTCCATTTAGAGAAGCTGACAAAAAAAATAACGTATTTAACTGCAAATTTTCGACTTGTTACATTTGCGTTGTTATAAATTTAGAAAGTCACTTTTTGCCACCTGTCAACTTTGATTAAAATGAATTCGCTCAGTCTTTTTAGGTTACCCAATACTACAACAATTCCAATATCTGAGAAATGATTTTTATTTAATGACTAATCATGAGCAAATGTGTGATTATTAAAATGCACTAAATAGAACGAACGCCCCAGTAACTAAAATCTCATAAAAGTCAAAAACATTTTCGAAATGCATCTGCGAAAAAAAAACAAGAAACTGCATTCAGGAATCTCTTCAAATGGGAAAATATTAAACAGCAGTTACAACAACAACATCTCGAACAACAACAATATTACACAAATGATGGCAACAACTGCTTTTAAGCGATTTCCACGTAAAACAGCGGGATCGGTAATAATTTCATTTCAATACATGCAAACGCCTAAAACATAAAATGTCACTTCAGAAACCGGCAGTACTGGAAATGGTTACCCTTTAACTAAAGTTTGGACAACTAAAAAACATCATAACAAGGGATTTGCATGATATTTTTGTCATCCATTAGATAACGATAAAGGACTAGCGATTGTGTAGGTGAAATGTAATGGAGAAGGAACAAATTGTTACTCTCTATATAACTTTATATTTGAAAACATGTAAACCTCTCTAAAGTTCCTGATGATGTTTTCTATAGGAAAGCAAACTCCATAAGTCTCTGATGATGTTCTTTTCTATAGAAAAATATCACCAGTCTCGAATGATGTTTTCTATAGGAAAATATATTTCACCAGTCTCTGACGATGAAGTTTTCTATAGGAAAACAAAATCATCAGTCTCTGATCATGATGTTTTCTATAAGAAAAAAATTTCATCAGTCTCTGATGATGTTTTCTATAGGAAAACAGACTTCATCAGTCTCTCATGATGTTTTCTATAGGAAAACAAACTTCACCGGTCCACAGAGGGGCAGAATCAAAATTTTTTGGAAATAAATCTGGCATTTCTAACTGGCTCATCCGATCGGGATAAAATTGGACATGGGCGTAGCCAAGGAGTATTCAAGTTCAACCTTTCAAAATGAGCCCTACAAATGATCCAGGGGCGCTATGGGGGCTCAAATTAGGGTACCTTCGACATGTAAAATTTTTAAACACGTGCAATTTTTTTGTTTCCTATTCGATTTCAAAGATTTTTATATTTTTGGAAAGCGCTCGGCTCTAATAATAATTTCCGAGTTATAGGCATTTCATAATTGAAATTTTAAAATTTTGCAATACCTTGGTCCGCTTGTTTAAAAAGATAGTTCGGATTTTTGGACCGAATGGACTCGAATTTTTTTATTAGTTAGACAACTAAATTACAAGAGATTTCAGAGCAATATCAATTATGGATCCAAAACTAAACGATTTTCAATTTAAATATTCAAAAAATAATTGATTTTTGCTGTTTTTTAATTAAAAAAAACTTTCTTTAGGAATATATTACAATTTTATGTTTATCTGAAAGATATCTTTACGGAGAACATTTTGATATAAAAAACATGTCCTATTCTTGGAATATGTAGTCCCTACGCCCTTCGGAATTTGACCTATTTTTTTATCAAAAATTCAACTTTGGGCCACATGTTCTAAAGTCGCAAAGCTGGGATCAGAAAACAAAAACCAGCTTTAGAAACCTTGATGTGTTCCCTATTTATCGCCAAAGTATTTTCCCAGCCCCGAAGGAAATGTGGACCCTATAGGCAAAATTTTAAAAAATACCATTTTTGGGATTTTCGCTCCAATTTTAATAACTCGAATGCTCATTGGCTACACCCACGTAAAATTTTATCCCGATTGGACCAGCCGTTTAGAAATGACAGATTTATTTCCAAAAAATTTCGATTCTGCCCCACTGTGCAGTCTCTGATGATGATGTTTTCTAAAGGACAACAAATTTCATCAGTCTCTGATGATTTTTTCTATTAAAACTTAACCTTTATAACTGCAGGGTCATTCTGCATTTGAGTCACCACTACCACAACTACTTACTACCAATACACCCATTACCACCGTCATTGCCATTGTCACCCATCACGCAATGATGTGAAGGCAGCGAAAAAACGAGTAAGAGAAGAGTCAGTCATCGCATTGAATGTTTGTTAAAAATGTCATAAAATTTCATTTTATGATTATTTCCACAAATACACATTCATAGTATAATTTACAAACGGGCGGGCGGTTTAACAAGAACACAACCAAACAACAGTGTAAAAGAAACCCGACTTACAAACGCTGAAAAGGAAACATGAGGAAAAACAAAGCAATTCAATACAATTAAAATGCAGTAAAAATTTCTCAGGTTGACATTTATGGATTTTTAAATAATTTTATGGCCCTCAAATATTTGATGTTTACTTGCACATTCACGCTTCCTCTATTGTATTGTGTTGTTATGTCATTGCGAGACAGCTTAGACACACACACATCAAATTGACATAACCTTTTGACACTTAACAATCACTTTAAATGACACCTTTTACCTTGACAGCAGGTATTGAACAATCTAACTACATAAATATTACTTAAAATTACATGATTTGTTTAAAATCCCATATTTTTCCTTTCGTAACAGCTTAAAAATTTCTTTGTTCCAACTGCTGCTGCTCTTTTGTTGGCTGGAAAACTACAATAAAATAAAACAAAAATTCCGTTTTTGGCGGGAGTTGATGTTTACATTTGTTGTCATTACCCGTAAATGTCAAATCATAAAGAAATTCATAAAATTCTTAATTTTATGACTCCAGCCTTAAACAAGCATCATAAAATCAAGTGACACAACGGTATGACAGTCATAAAATGGACCAACACCACAGTCAACCAAGAAACATCATAAACTATGAGTACGAGTGGAAAAAAAAGTAAAACTTACTGCATCTTGTTCATCCTTGGTTTCTTGTATATAAATATATTTTTTGGTCTTGACAGCTTAAGAAATATGAGTTTTATCCAACACTTTCGTGTCCCTTACCATCAATAAATTGTATGTTGTGAAAACAGAAAGTAAAGTGAACAATTTTACACCTTTATATTTTGGTAATCACCTAAAATAGAGATGATGGTGTTGTTTAAAAAGTTGCGGTTTAAAGGAATGCAGTGATTTGAGCCAGTGTTCTTTATTGAAGTTTTTGAAGCTAGATATTTCTTAAAGGAGTAGTAATGAAATAAATCCTGAATTACTCCTTTTTATCACCCATGGTAGTTAATATAGTCCGACAACTATGCTGAAAAGTTTTAGTTTATTTAGCTTTCAGTTAGTGATTGAGGATTTGTTTATTATTGGTTTTTTAATAATTTCGTCATGCAAATATTTAAAATATTATTCCAAAATCATGATATGTTAGCAACTACAGTCGTTTTATTGATTATGCTCAGCTCATAGAGTAAATTCCTGGAAAAGCATATTAAGAATATCTCTTCCTATCAATCTTTCTTTTAAAATTTAAATAAGTTTCGCGGTTGGGTACATTATTTTGGCGAATGATCACACAAATTAAAGCGGTTTTAAATAGGGGATTATGCCATTATTTCAGAAATAAACAGGCAGTTGAAATCTGTATCCGCTATTTAAAATTTGTTTGCCCATATACACACAGCCTCAAAATTGAGAAAACACCACAAATTAATTGATATTTTTTTTGAAGATAATGAAAATCCTAAAATCTATCCATCGATTAAAATTTAAAAGTTTCGGTTTGTTGAAGATTGGGCTGAATAATAGATTTGGTTCTGAAAAAAAGATTTAAGTCGGACTAAAACCAAAAAAAAATTCACTGGTGTTTACTCACTTTTGAGGCTGTGTGTACATTAAGGCGGGTCGATTTTTTTTCACGAAAAATCGTATAGCAGAAACGCATTCTACGGAAAAATACTTAGAAATTTTCCACAGTTAAACTGACATTTTTCATACAAAAATAACCAGACTTCGTGTTAATGGGGATTATAGTGATTTCCGGAAGTGGGCTTTATATGGTAGCTGTTAATATATATAACACAGTTCAACAAATAAAGATAATAATTTTGATTCCGAGATATCGTTAGTGGTTTCGTATTAGGTCTGCAATAATGTTTTTAAGTTATTTTCCTAAGTTTAGCTTTGGATCTCTACCTTCATTTTCAAATATTGGTTGTCATAAGTAAATTCGTGTGCCCGTTTTTTATATGTATATTTCTATAAAAAAAAATTGATTTTAACAATATGTCGTCATCGCAAAAAAGTTGTTAAAATGACCGAAATGTGTTTTGTTACATTTGTGGTGAATTCAGAGTCAAAAAGTTTAGAAAACCTATAACAGACTTAGTGAGAAACACGTATTTCAATTAGTTTAAGATTGAGATTAAGGCCCTGAAAAAGCCGTGGATATCAAACATTGTTTGTAAAGTGTGTATTGAACATTTAAGATAGTGGAAAATCGCCAAACGTAATCATTTGATTTTTGGTGTACCTATGATTTGGACAGAATCGAAAAACCACATTGATGACTGCTATTTTTGTGTTGATAAATTACATGGTATGAATAAAGTGAAATGATATATCCTGATATGCTGTACTGTACTCAAACGACGTACCATCTCCTATAAATCAAGATCTATCAGATTAGTCGGATACAGGGTGGTGGAAGTTTTTTCGGATGAACACGATAACGACGTCTTCACTTTTGTCACAAGTTGCTTTCGAAAGAGAGATCTGAGCTGCTAGCAAGGTACGAAAGTCTATTTTTTATCGCGGTCGCAAAAAAGAACATAATTTTGCTTAGCTCCACCATCCCTGTGTCCGACAAATCTGATAGATGTTGATTTATAGGAGATGGTACGTCGCACAGTGTGGCAAATTTAAAAATAGCGGCTAGAAGTCTATAACTTTTGACACAGGCTGAATTTTTTAATGCTTTTTTTTATTTGATAGGTGACTTTTTTATCCTTATTTTGGTATATTAATTTGTATATTTGCTTGCGGCGGAATGTAGTTATGATGTCTAGAAAATTGATAGTTATTTTCTTATGAATTACACAGAGGAACAAAATTGACATTTTGGTTTGGTGCCGCGGAAAATGTTTTTTGATAAAACATGTATGGGACATTACATAGTCAAAACTATATTTAGTTTTTTTTGAGGAGCTCTTGTTTTTAAGATATCACGGTTTTAATTTTTTTGGTTATTCAGTATTTTTTTCTCTTTGCGTTGGGTTATTTCATAAATGGAGACTAAAATTAAAAACGCATCATTGTACTGGTATTCTACACAAAATTATCTTTTCTTTGACATCAAGTTTGTTTATCTAAGTTTCAGGATATATTGGTGATATCGCAAGGATGTTGAAAATTGACTTTTTTCAGTTTCATCCTTATAAGTTTGACCTATGGTAAAAGGGTTCAAATTTTTTTTACCTATATACACTAAAAACATATCAATAAACTAATTTACATAAAAATATTGAAAATTCGCTGAAAATATACCAAACTATTTGGCAAATAACTCAAAGTTTTACAATATTTTTCATATGTTTTCCGTATTAAAAAAATTATACAAATGTTCGTAACTTGAATGTTTTACACCTGTTTTTTTTTTTTGATAAATATAATTTCTCTTGTTATATTATTTCATTATGGCTAGTAAGGTGAGATGCTGTGTTAAAGATCCTAATATGTTTTCTTACATTTGTGGCGAATATATATTAAAAGATCAGCGAAAATCAATTACATACACGGTTCTCCAATTGTATTTTGCTTATTTTGGTATTCAAATTCTCAACTTAGACAATTCCTGGATATATAATGTAGAAATAAATCTATATGTTTGTAAAAATTTATTTTTTTCTGTAAAATACTAGTGTTTTTAATAAAAATTTTAAGATATTTTCACCAAAAACGCTGTAAATCACGTAAATACAAAATTCGCAATATTTTAAAAACGTCAAATGAAGTATTTACATTGCTGTTAGATTTAAATGTGTATTAAAAAATAAGACTAATGACTACCTAAAAATTTATTTATAAAAAAAATTGTTTTTTAGGGTGTAAAATTTCGGGATATTATCTAAATATTTCATTAAATTTTTAACTAATTTTTCATTTTAATTAAAAACTATATTCGCTATAATGCCTTGAATGTGCAGTGATAAATTTGTATTTAAAATTTTCATAATGCATAATTTTATTAAGGATAAAGCCAAAAAAGTCAAATTTCAACTTTCCTGAAAGATCAGACAAATATGCCAAAATATCCATTAGAATTATTATACTCAAAAGAAGCATATGTTTATGTGGACCAGTCTCATGCTAAACAAATTTCACATTCTTAATTGCATTACCCAAAATTTTGAAGAAAAACTAAAAAAAATAGGGTATTCAATGAAAATATAAAAACCGCGATATTTCTAAAACGCGAGCTGACTGGAAAAAAACAAGTATAACATAGCAATGAGGGTTCATCAACGTGTACAAAAGATAGTTCAAATCTCGGGCACCAAAATTTCTGTTCCGCAGTGTTATTAACCATAATTTAAGAAAGAATTTTTTTTTTTGCAATTTGCATATGAAATTTAGTACAAAAAATTGGGTATTTATTGTATTGTATAACAAAAAAGCCTTTCTGAGACCATATTTTTATCGAATTATTAAAAAAAATTTAATAAAATGTTGAATTTTTTAGAAATATTTATTATTAGAAATATTTTATTTTCCAATAAAATTTAATAATTAATGATAATAGAAGTAAAGAGTTGTACTAATCATGATATAAAAAATACAAGGTAGTTTCATTTTCTCTTTATGTCAACATAATTAAGCATTTGACAATAAAGGGGATTTCAAGTTTATGTCTAAAACAAAGCTACCATATTCATTAAACTTAATACTGTTACGAAATTGTACTTGAATTCAAATATAACGATTTTAAGGGCTGATTTAAAAGTAGCATAATGCTTTCAAATAACAGTGCTGTTATAGCAAACTGTAACATATCTGTGGGCTTTATTAAATAAAAGCTTTCAGTTGATTTGATCGTTGGCAACGCTGTTTGCTGCGACCGTATATTCGAATATTCAGTTAAAGAACATTGTAGAAAGTACACCACAGATGGCGTATGTATTAGTAAGATCTAGAATATTCGAATTTTGACAGTTAAAGAACAATCTAGAGTGCAGATGTCAGTGTTATAAATAGTGGCAGAGGTTGCAGTCGTGAGTCAGTTTATCAGAGACGCTTTTCAAATAAACATCAACTGAGTGCCTTAAAGTGTGTTGTGTTTTTCAAGTAAATTCGTGTACATTATAAATTGTGTCTGTATTTCTGCGAATTTACAAACGTATATAAAAAACATTGAGTGACTATTTAATTCTGTTGTTGTACATTTTTAAATAAATAAAGAGTTGTTACAATTTTTATTTAAAGGAAATAAACAAACGTTTTGAAAAGGTTAAAACGTAACAATACGAATTTTGCCTTTATTGAAGTATAGATACTTCAAATATAAATAAAATAAAAAAAATATTTTATTCAAAATATTATTGTGTGTTTATCCAAGGCATTGAGCAGCAACAGCAATTCTGGCCAAGGTTTTCATGACTATTGAGCAAACATACTAATCTTTCCAGGACACGTTGAAAATAGGGATAAAAGACTTCTCTCAAATCTATAGCCAACACATAAAGTAGTTCCAGTAAAGACTGCAGTAACACGTTTTTAGCACAGGCTAGTTTTATAAAAGTAAGTCGACCACAAAATCTTTTTGATGCAACAATTGATTCAACGTTAGAATTCCTCTGATAAATTTAAAACATCCGTTTTTTTTAAAGTCTGATTGAAAAAGGTATCACTATCTTCGGGCAGCTCTTAATTGTCATGGCCTATGTGATATAAAGGCACACGTCTTAGATTAATCCGTTTTTTATTTATTTTAAATATAAATTGCAGTATTGTGAACTGTTACATACTACACATATTTCATTGAAAATTTCTCGGAGTATTGTAACATTTTTCTAAATGTGGCAACGCTTCACTGCTTTTTTTCTTTGTCAAAAAAATATAAATGAAACTACCTTGTAATTTATTTATATCATGGTACTAATAACAAGTACCGTAGGTCAAGCCGACCATATAATACCCTACACTAAAAATCAGCAAAATAATTTTTCTTGGAAATCTTGTTGCCTTTGTGAATAATTGCTTTGGAAATCAGAAGGCTGAAAATTATGAGGAATTAGTTATTGACCTTTTAATTAGCTTTAGAATTCTTGGATGTAATATGGGCATAAAACTATCTGCACAGTCATTTAGACAATTTTCCTTAAAATCTTGGATCATATAGTAAAGAAGAAGATATCAATGTGATGGAAGATAGATACCAAGGTCGTTGGGATGAACATATGAATACGGACCTCCATCTTTGAAGGTCTAAAAAAGAAGCTCCTAACCTGTAAAATACTTTAATAAAATGTTTTTTCTCCTTGAAATTTCTCGAACACTACACGTAGCATTAAAAAAATAAATATACAGCATTTTTAGCAGACACCAAAAGCTACAGTTTTCAAAATGATTTTGTTAAACAAAGTATCTTCAGCAGATTCCATGTAATAACTAATCAATATATATACTGTTGTTGATTAACCTAAGATTAAGTATATTCAAATACTACTATTAGTTATGACTTTGAGACATTTCGATCTAACGCTAAAACATCTCTTCAGAACGTTGGAGTTTAAGTGTTAGTTTTATTATCCAGTTTTTCCAATAAATCTAAATGCGGCAACATAATAGCGGAATAATTTTTGTAAGTCATGATTTGTGTTTGAAATGAGATACTTGGAGCTTTCCAACTTGACCTTCGGGTTAAATTACTAACGAATTTTTACATTTGTTCAATTCTGGTTTATGAGTAGTTCCTATAAAACGATTAAATCATTTAAAAGTTCTGTTTAAAGAATAACCAAAACTAAAACTTCTAGCTAGTACTTTTTCCTAACTTCCCCTACAAAATATAATAATATTATTGTGGATATATTACCCATATCTACAGCAGTTGTGTGTGTCCAAATCGTCATCATCATCATCACCGTCCCCGTCACCATCGTAGTTTGTACTAAAATATTTGAAATATTTAGTATGTCTTTTATTTTGTCACTTAACTTGACATGTTGCAACATGTTAACCGGGATGTTGCATTACTTATACACTTCTTTATTTCTCTCAATACGTTCGACAGGCGACACCAACAGCAACAAAACAATCATCTTGTTGTTTATTCAATATAAATTATTTTCGTTTGTTGTTTTTCTCTTGGTTTTTTATGGCCTTAATGTCGTCTTTTATTTGTTATTGACTATAATTTAATATCGACCATATTTTCATTTAACATCTGTCAATTGTAATTATGGCGAACAGAATAGAATGTATGCTGAAGGTGCAGTGGGAATTTGGAATGTCAAAGAAGAGATATGTTGAGTGGCGAATACTTAGGTATGATTTGGGAGAGATAGATATGGGAATTTTGAGTAAGATGATGATTGCATAAGTGAATGGATTTCACAGAGAGTTCTAAAATAGCTCCTATATTAAAATTGTGCAGGAAAAAATGTGAAATTTAAAATCCCGTTTCATTCCCATTTCAATCCTAATCGTATCTGTTAGTTTATTTGCTGAACTTCCTCAATATCTGATAAATAGATACAAATATTGTCTGAACACATCCAAGTTATTAAACTCAAATAATATAAAGATTGCTTTAAAGAACACTGATTGCTATCTTATTCCAATAATTCTTAGTGGCAAAGCTGTGAAATGACTTCTTAAAACGTCAATTTGACAAATCAATTTTCAAAACCCACCTAAAATCAATAAAAAGCCGGGTAAAACAAATAACAATAATTTGTACTCAATAAATGTATGGAAAAATAAAAAAATCTCATAAAGCATGTGACTTTTTGTTTTTTCAATTTTGCTGCCATCGCACGTAATGTAGGAGGTGGTAATAAATCCGCGTTAAGTGCAGCGTTAATGAGCACTAAAATTAAATGTTTAGTTACCCAGCCAGAGTCAGAGCAGTCGTCGCATGTATTAAAACGCTCCCCACAAAACGTCATTTGCTTTTATTGCTCAACTTTAAACGCCTGCAACAACACAATAAATGTTTATTATTGTAAATTGTTCTTATTTTTAGGAACTTGTAGTAATGAGGTGTACAACGTGCCGTTAAAACTGGAACTGTGTAAAGTTTGATGTTGAGGAATTAAACTGCGTAACCTGCTTGATGCTGTTTGCCTCGTTTTCGTTTTACTGCATGAGTTATGAGTTCCAAATCATTTAATTTATGATATGGTTGGTACTTACTTTGGAAGTTTATTTTACGTTGTCGTTAAAGAGTTTAAGTGTTAAAACATTGACTTCCTTTAGTACTTAGTTTAATGGATTTAAGCGCATGTGTGGCGCGTGGGTTTTATTTGTACATTAATTTAATTTAGTTGATAAATACATAAAATATATTTATTACATGTTTGTATTTATGTAATTGAATTTGTTTTTTTTTAGTTTTGTGTCCAATAATAAATAATAGGGGTATATTATTTTGTCATTGCGTTTGCAACATATAGAAATTCCGATTATTAAAACGATCTTTTTAGAGAATTTGCTATTAGAATATCAGGGGTTTAAACCAGCAGAAATTTGATGCATTTAACGATTATCGATGTAATGTTAATTTCATATACATATATTCATCTTGAAATCGAAACATATATTCGTCTGTGCTACCCGCTACAATTTTCAATGACCAAAGATTAATTTTAAGAACTCTTCTAATCAATTTTCTATAATAACACTGTCCAACAGCATATTTGGAACAGAATAGCAACCCTATAATTTTAAAAGGGCATATTGAGTAGATAATTTTTGTAGAATAAACTTATGTCCAGCTGGTCTGAATTTTATTTTACAGTGGGTCAATGTTTTCATTTTTTGATCGAAGGTAGCATTATAATAACTGAAAAAAATGTTGTAAGTTAATGTCTGAGAGAATTCTTATTGTCAGAGTTATATTGTGGAATTTTATGGGGAACATTTTTGTAGAAGATCTTAAACCTCTATCTCCTCTCTTTAGGGGTCAATTTGAGACTTTTTTTTCGAGAAAATCGAAAAAGTGTTTTCCGGAAAATTTCAGGGGGGGTCACCAAAGATACAAAAGTTGTAAATAAAGCTCTTTACGCTTAATTAGAAAAATTACATGTCACCCCGGGTGCACCCGATCCTTTAAAAATATTGCACTTTTTCATACTAAAGAATTTGTATAAATTTTCTTAATGTGACTGAGTCAGAACCAATGATTTGTGTTGAATAAAATATTAAGAAAATTTATAAAAAAAATTTAGTATGAAAAAGTGCAATATTTTTGAATCTAATTGAGATATTGACTTGAAATTTTGTTTGAAAGACCAAAAATTAACTTATCTAAACAAAAATATATAGCTCGGAAAAAATATGGATCAAATTGTTCCTAATATTTGCAATCCTATTAAAATTTTGATATAAATTTTAGTTTTAGAAACTCAATGAATATGTAATAAAATCTTTATTTATTAACGAAACTCAATGAAATTTTCAGCGTTTTTTAAGTTTCTCATTCTAAATAACAAGGTGTAAAAAAACATGTCAAAAGGTCAAAGGGAATCCCGCAATTCCTAAAAATTGGAGCGACAATCCCAAAAATGGTATTTTTTACAATTTTGTCTATAGGGTCCACATTTCCTTCGGGGCTGGGAAAATACTTTAGGGATAAATAGGGAACACATCAGAGTTTCCAAAACTGCTTTCCGTTTTCTGATCCCGGCTTTGGGATTTTAGAACATGCGGTCCAAAGTTGAAATTTTTATAAAAAACTTTATAGAAAAACATAAAATTGTTATATGTTCTTAAAGAAAGTTGTTTTTTATTAAAAAAAGAGTTATGTCACCTTTTTGTCCAAAAAACAGCAAAAATATACTATTTTTTGAATTTTTAAATTGAAAATCTGTTATTTTTGGATTCGTAATTGACATTGCTCTGAAATCTTTTGTATGTTGTTGGTAATTTAGTTGTCTACTAACAAAAAAAATTCGAGTGCATTCGGTCCAAAAGTGCGCCCTATATTTTTAAAAAAGCGAACCAAATTTCAATTTTGAAATGCCTATAACTAGAAAATTATAAGAGATAAATAGCACATGCAAGCATTTCAAGATCTAGATGAGCGCTTTCCAAAAATATAAAATTCTTTGAAATCAGATGGGAAACAAAAAAATGGCACGTGTTTAAAAATTTTACATGTCGAAGGTACCCTACTATGAGCCCCCATAGCGCCTCATAGTAGGGTAGGTGCTATCTCATTAGCAGCATTTCAAAAATAATCGCAAGGACATCTGCCTTCCTATTAATGGAAGATTCTTACCACCATTGACATTCTATAGAAATGATAAAACTCCAGAATTAAGATCTCCTCGGTTAGATGGTATCACTATGAAATTCTCAAAAGAAACCGAATATCTTGATTTTGATAAACAATAATTGGATCTGAAGGCGAAAGGCCCTAAGTGCCTTCTACACCTTTGGGAATAGTCTTTTATCATACACGATATTCACACAGTGGTCATCAGGCTGATGATGCTGGCATACGATGATCTAATATAATATTCTGTGCTAGTTGCAAAGGCTAACTTGTCTCATAAATATCATTGCGATATGTTACACACCTCGAGTAAAGCTGGGGATGATGCAACATCCCTTCGCTTGATATCTTCATCAAATATATTGGGCGGGAGTTTTTAAATTTTTTTGCTTTAACATTTTTACAATATACATTTATTCAAAGTATTGGAGTTTTATCCTCTTTCTGGCAACATATGGATTCCGTGCCAAAAGAACTGCTCATGAGGCCAAGAACGAATCAAGCCAATCTCAAATCCTAGAAAGAGTTCTGCATCGATCGAAACAAATAGTAGTCTGACTGTACAAGGTCTGGACTATAAAACTTCTTTCTAAATAGTTTTTAACAGTTACTGTCATGATGGAATATTAAGGCTTCATATCTGGGACTTTTTCGGCCAATGCACGCTTCAATCGAATCAGTTACGTTCGTTCGCTTTTGGTTCTCAGTAAAGGTCTGCTCAGATTTCAGTAGCACAAAATAGATAGGACCATTTTGCTCCCACCAAATACAGAGAAATACCTTAGCGCCATGGATATTTGTATTTGGTCGATCACGGCTTGCAGAAAGAAATTGCTGCAATTATGTGGAAATATGTGTTTGCTACTTGCTGGAAGTAACTTGGACGACTTGTTGAGAACTGTAAGTATTTTGAAGACTTGCAGAAGAAGTCGGGTAAGTGGTTTGTGGCATTCAGTTTTGTTTTGTATTTTTTGAGTTTTTTTTAAAAAAATTTATAAAAATAGACAAACATTCATTTGGAGTAGTGAAAAACACATTTGGTAATTGAAAAACAAGAAAGTTATCCTTGTTTCTTTTTTACAGCCTGGCCCACGATGTCGAAAGAAATATTGTAAGAATATGACAACCGTGTATACGTAGCTTTATATAACATGTTCAACTAACTGGGGAGTGAGACTGGCAAAAATCCAACTTTCGTTTATTAAGGGCCACCCTAATGTACCTTTCAAAATGACATATAAGTTATTAAAAACAAAATCCGCCTTCAAAATTTATGCCATTTATTGTAAATCCCGCATTTTTAAGTCATACACCCAATACAATATATTTGACAACGCAAACATGGGAAAAAATTGAAATTTAACAGTCAAGATTATTGATAAAAATTGCTATACACAGAGAAAACGGATTCGTAATAGCAACACAATTTGTTGCCAATCGAATGATTCGGTTGCACATATAGAATTTTTCGGTTCAAGCAACAGAAAATCATTGGATAAAGAAGAATTTCAGTTGAAGCAACCAAACTTCTGTTACCACTTCCCAAATTTTGTAGCCACGACTGTAAAAATCGTTCACCAAATCAGAATCATTCGATTGGCAACAAATTCGGTTGCTATTACGAGTCTGTTTTCTGTGTGTAGTTATTTGACAGACTGTATATGTAATGAGGTATAAGAGACCATAGAGAAACATAGAGCGGAAACTAGAAAAAAACTCAAAAAAATTACTCAAAATAATCACACATACGAGTGTTGTTTTTGTTTTCATATAGTTTTTTCTACTAATACATACTCACCACTTAGGTTTTTGACAATTGAGTTAGGTCTTTGTCAGGAGAGTTTCCGCTCTATGTCTATTCTCTATGTAAGAGACCTTCAAAGACAAGTAAGAGGTATTCTCCCAGAACATCGTTTAACCTACAGGAAATATTGGAGCTGTCCGAATTCTTTTCAATCCTATGGAAGTGCATTATAAAGTCCACTTATAACGTAGGTTCTGTTATATATTTGATGCTGTTCTCATACATAATACAATATTTTTGTTGTGGCTGATTTTATTGTTGTTGTTGCAGAGTCATAAACTTAACAATTTGTTTGATTACACCAAACAAACAACCAATGAACCACTTTTATTGTCACTGTCGTTCTTTTACAAACCATAGAACAGCAACAAGAACAACAGTAACATCGTCATCATCATAATGTAATCAATGTTGTTTTGGTTTTAACTACATGTTTGTTGTTAAATACAACATTTCATACATGTTGTTCTTGTTGTTTGTTGATGATGTTCTTGTTTATGCTGGCAGAGTGATGAACTTCTTTTACACATTTTCCGTTTTATTTTCGAATTTACAAGAACACACTTATTTATTACTCGTTTTCGTAGAACATTCGAAAAGAACGTTGGTTGGTTGTTTTCGTTATTCTTTTTTGAAGATAAAAATTGTTAAAAACTCATAAATTTTTATTAAACCTACTTAATTTTATTGAATGTTGTTTTATTGTTGTTGCTGTGGAAGTAAGTACTCATAAATGTCGCGGTGTCGTGTGGGTGCCACCAACACCACCATCATCTCTTCATTGTCATTAATTTAAGTGGCTTTTGATTGATTGTTAAAAGTGTCAGTTATGAAGGAGAGGTTGGGGTGTTGTTGCCAAATGTAGGGTTTTCCAAACTTTAACAATTAACAGCGGCCATATTGTTGAACCACCATCTGTCGAATTGGCTGAAATTTATTTAGTTTGTGTTGCCAAATCGCGTATATAGCGTTCAACAAAACGTGTAAATGATAAAATTGTTTTATCAAAATGGGTTTTCTGTTCCGGTAACGTTCCGTGCGCCTCGCTCATTTTACGATGAGGCCCATTTCTGGATGAATGGCTACATCAACAAACTAATTTTGATGAATTTGGACATGAGATCCAAGAGCGTCCAATCCACTCCGAAAAAGTCACTGTTTGGTGTGGATTTTAGGCTATATTTCTTTGAGAAAGACGGTGACCGTCAACGGCAAGCGTTATAGGTCGATGATTACCAACTGTTTTTGGTCTGAATTGGATGATATGGACACCAACGATATGTGGTTTCAAAAGGACGGCACTACTTGTCATACAACTCATGCCACATTGGACATTCTGCACGCTTGATTTGAGGGCGTGGAGATGATGTGAACTGGCCACCGTGCTGGATCGTGCGATCTGACCCCGATAGACTTTTTCTTGTAGGGGTTTCTTATGTCACAGTCACATATCACATGTCATCGATCAAATTCAGCCTAATTTATGCGCCAGAGTCATGGATGCCGTGGCGGACAATTGCATGAACATCAAACGTATACAAATTTCGATGATATCTCACACAACTTTGTTTTATTTAAATTTAAAGATAGGAAGCGTATAATGAAAGTTCCATTATTATACGTATTGCATAAAATAATAAGTAATCAATTTCTACATTTTCTACAGTAGTAAAGATTGTTATATTACATAATCACTCCGAATTTTACAACAAGTCCTCTTAACTTAAGGACTATTGTCAAGGCGAATTTAGTTCATACAATAAATATTACGAAGGCAATCAAAGTATGATCTCAAAACTATATCTTAACTTTACAAAACCCTTACGGAGCTCCTACAATAGAAGGCTAAATATTGAAAAGTAATATAAAGTAAAGTATTGGTATCTTTTTTTACACCGTCAACAATAGGACTAATTGAGCGATGATGATTGCAAATAATGATTGCTCATAAGGAAGGGAATGTAGATGCAACAAGTTTACGCCATCTATTATCTCTTTTTTAAAGATTGAGATTAAGCATGCTATATTGAAGAGTTTCTAGGGATTTTATGACATATACTATTTTTTATATATGCCAAACTCGGGCAATAGAAAGATGGACGCAGATATCTTAAAAATATAGTTTTCAAAGAAATACGGTACAAAGTATGCAACAAATAGTAACATTGAAACCTGGGAAACTTCTCGTTGTCCAATATATGCCAATTTTGCTTGTTAACAAAGCCATTCATCCAAAATTGCGCCTCGTGGTTAAAATAAAATATTTTAAATAACTCGCACTCTACTTTTAATAAAAAATAACGGTGAATTCAAAAAAAAATAACGGTTTTATTCAAATAATTTTTTTCTCATTTAGTCACTGACTGCATTTGATTTGCTGCGCAATTGCAGTTTTGTGTTGATCAGTTAAAAAGCTATAAATAAGTAACAAGTGTTTTGGAATTTTTTGCAAGAATAAAATAGTTCTGCAAATTATTTTAAATGAAAATTTACAAAAATGCCACCAAAAAAGACAGGCATAGGTAGAAACACAACCAAACCACGGAAGATCAGGTAAAGAAGAGCAGCCGAAGTAGCTGCGGAACTTGAATCACGTCTTCAGGAAGTTCATCTACGTATAGAGCCGCGAGAACGTATAGAGAATGCGATCATGAGAAAGAATGATTTAAAGTTGGCGGCACTTCATACCAATAAGGCATAATGAACAAACTTTGCATACATTGCAGCGTTTTGAAGTAATCCCCGGGAATGTGATTTTCAAACGGTAAAATTGTTCTGTCACTAATTACTCTATGCACGAAATTTATACTTTTTTTCTGGCAAGAGGGGCACCCAGCGGCTTAAACTAATTCGGGTACGCTGAATTCAGTGGTGCTAACCGTTTTTCAGGTTAGCTCGTATTTTCGAGATATACCGTTATATCGAAAATGGAGCAGTTTATATCAAAAACCGTTTAGTTTATTGAATAAACTGAAATTCCGCAACGAAATTACCTTCAATCAATGCTTCGCAGTAGTTTTAGAAATAAAAATTTTTTAAAAACCAAAAATGTCGAATTTTTTCTAAAAAAAAAAATTTATATTTCTAAAACAAGTAAGAAAGTATGGTCGGTCAAACCCGACCATATAATACCCTACACTAAGTAAAAGAGCAAAAAAAATTTTTCTTTTAAAATTTCATTAATTTATATTTTTGAGTGATTTTCGGAAGTGGGCCTTATATGGGGGCTATGACCAATTATGGACCGATCACCATGAAATTACGTCGTGTGATTTATGTCTATATTAAAGTTAACTATGTTGAATTTTGTGTGTTTAACAACATTTTTAAGCGATTTATGCACGTTAAAGTGATTTTCGGAAGCGGGTCTATATGGGAGCTATGACTAATTATGGACCGATCGTAACAAAATTTGGTGACATGAATTTTGTGTATATAAAACTTATTTGGAGCGGAATTTGTGGAGATACATATATAAATTAAACATTTATGACCGATAAAGTTCAATTTCGGGAGGACCTTTGTATGGGGCTAGGTGAAATAATGGACCGATTTCAGCCAGTTTCAATAGGCTTGGTCCGTGAGCCGAAAAACTAATATGTATCAAATTTCATCGAAATATCTTCAAAATTGCGACCTGTACTCTGCGCACAAGGTTTACATGGACAGCCAGCCAGCCGACCAGACGGACGGACATCGCTTAATCAGAAAGTGATTCTAAGTCGATCGGTATACTTTAAGGTGGGTGTTAGACTAATATTTTTGGGCGTTACAAACATCTGCACAAACGCATAATACCCTCCCCACTATGGTGGTGTAGGGTATAATGACTGCGAAGATTAAAAACATGTCAAGACCTACTTAAGGGTAATTTTGTTGCGGAATTTCGGTTTTTTCAGTTTGTTCCATAAACTAAACGGTTTTTGAGTTACGCGAATATATGTTGTGCAACCTCCTCCATTTTCGAAATAACGGTATATCTCGAAAATACGAGCTAACCTAAAAAACGGTTAGCACCATTGAATTCAGCGTACCCGAATTAGTTTAAACCGCTGGGTGCCCCGCTTGACAGTTTTTTCAACTAGCACAGTGTTATTGAGCCGTTTCTTCTATAATTGGATCATTGCTCCCACTTCCTAATGATCATACGAAGTTCCTTCCCTTCTACCGAAACATTCTCAAAATAATTGTTGGACATCGGAAATGGAAAAATTCCAATTAATCACGCCGCAAATGAGATTTCGATCCCGCAAATGAATATTCAAAATTTTGTGGAAACAAATCTGGCATTTTTAAACGGCTGGTCCGATCGGGATAAAATGGGTGTCCTACAAATGCTGCAGGGTCGCCGCTATGGGGGCTCAACGTAGGTTACTTTCGACATGTAATCTTTTTAAACATGTGTCATTTTTTGTTTTAATAAATTAAACTCTATGGTCAAATGCCATATTTATATCCAATAAATGTTGATTCTACATTATCGACAAGGTATTTCCAAGTCTTACAACCAACTTCGGATTGGCTATGGGAACGTGCGATTTTGGCACGAACAAATTATGATGTCAACAAGCTCAATGGGCAAATTCAATTGAAACTGTCTGGCGAAACAGTGAAATACAAATCGATTGACACAGTAATGAACGAAGAACAAACCGTCAATTATCCTACTTAACATTGAAGGTTGGATCACCGATAATGCTTTTCCGCAACTTAAACGCGTCAAAATTATGCAACGGAACTAGACTTGCCAACCATCCAGTTTTCGTCG
The DNA here is from genome assembly GCF_958450345.1 of Calliphora vicina. NCBI lineage: Eukaryota > Metazoa > Arthropoda > Insecta > Diptera > Calliphoridae > Calliphora > Calliphora vicina. The sequence goes on along the minus strand of NC_088781.1, from coordinate 106,331,738 downwards.
GGACAGACCAGTTTTAGAGTCGAATGTCTCGTGTCCCGGCGATACTCTGAACGGAATGTCATTTTTCCCGTTTTGAAAAAAAAACATAACTTAATTACCACAAAAAATATAAAAAATCAAAAATTGGAAATACCGATAGACAAGGATGCTTTATTTTCTGAAATATAGTATTTTCTAAAAACTGAATATCATTATTTAACAATATACTTAATGCATTAATATCTATGAGTTCCGAAAAAACTCATCAGTAAACATAAATGGCACGATACTCGCTCTAGGATGCTTGTACCTTTAGTTAAATCTTAGTTGTTGGTCTATTGAATTTGACTGAGTTTGTTGAATTTATTACTTCAAATAATAATAATAAAAAGCTGATAAAAGCGATTAAAAATATAAATTTTGAATTAAGGACTGAAATAATTAAACTTTATTAAATACTAGCTTAACCCGTTGCGCTTCGTTACCCCACGTATTTACTTTGTGTGGGAGGTACCACGCCCACTAATCCAATCCCGACCATTTTCAGCCAAACTATGTAAAATGATAGGAGAGTTATTCGGACAAAGTTTGAGGAATCTCGCAATTATAGTTCTGAAGATATTAATTTTCCTTTGTGTGGTAGGTGACTTACCCCCTATTTCGATTCTTCCCATTTTTGGTTAAACTTCATGTCGTGATATAACTGATTCATATAAAGTTTGAAGAATTTCACAATTATAGAACTTGAGATATTTGAAAATAACTATTTACTTTCAAAAAATCCAATCTCGCCCATTATCTGTCAAACTCCGTGTAGTGATAAGAATTTTATTTAAATACATTACAATTATAGTACTCCAGATATTCGAAATTAACTATTTACTTTGCCACGCCCACTAACACAATAACATTTTCACCCAAACTATGTAGAAAAGAAACGGTGATTTAGGGCAAAATTTTAAGACTGCCACAAATAGTTCTCCAGATATTCCAAAATAACTATTTACTTTCTATGGAAGGTGACACACGCCCTATTCCGATCAGTCCTATTTTTGGTTAGACATATAAGAAATTGGCTCGTATAAAGTTCGGAGACTTTCACATTGATAGTTCTCCAGATTTTACACAATTAAAATTAATTGGTCAATTCACAAGGTCTCTTATCAGTCATATTGTCATAATGTCCTAATATATCACGACTCGGCAGCTCGGCTTAACCGAGTCTTAGGCATTCGGCGCAGACCTCTGCTGGTTGGTTACGATAACACAATAAACATAGTATTAGTATTATTTTAGGACATTTTTTGCTTGAAAAACAATAAAAACCATTGTGAAATATTAGGACATTATGACAATATGACATGATAAGAGACCTTGTGAATTGACCAAATGTGTTATTGTTGATTTTAATAAATAAAATAGGATAATAATTATAAACGAATTTGTTTGAATTTTTATCTGATCATTTAGTAGTGTCCCGTTTTGGAAATTTCAAAAGGTGGCAAGTCTAAACGGAACAAGATAGGGTGCCCCGATAGTCCAGTCGATAGTGTGCTGAACTATTAATCTAAGCGTTGCGGGTTCGATTCCCGCCAGAGACTCTGGGTGTAACTGCAGACAAGCAAAACGCTTCGCAGTTTGTGTTTGTTTAAAAAAAAAACAGTCAACAAATTTAATTGAGGCAGCAATCATCGGTGGCAGATTCAACGACTTACTATTTGAATTCAAGCGGCTCCAGTTCCCATTGGAATTTATACACATATCTTCGTTCCTTCAAACTCATGTTTAAACTGTTACCCATTTCTTATTTCAAACATTTACGTTTGTTCGTTAGTTACTCACTAAACAACTTATCATAAAATGAATTTCCAAATCCTTGATCCATTTTAAAAACTACACATGCATATATCTGCAAGAACAGTAGTTGTATTTCCCATAAGACAACAATTAAAATTATAAATTTTAATTCATGCGCAAGTCACCGTATCTAGTTTTAATTAAAATAACAACTTGTTCCAAATAAATAAACATTCAAATACATATTTTTTATGATTAACTAGGATACATTAAGCTCTTGCCGTATCTTTCTCTCTCTCCTCAAACACAATCCACTCCAAAGACAATATTTTATGTGTCACATGATGCCTCGACAAACCAAATGGAAAAACAACCTCCCATAACAACAGCAACAATAACAGAGAAACATTTATACATATTACCGGTAACATACGCGTCGACATTCTTTGGTGTGTTATGTCCTGTCAAAACTGAAGTTTATTACGTCTACAACTCGTAGTGTAACGCCATTGTTGTGGCATAAACATTTATGATGGTGGTGGTACGAGCAGAGTTGTCGTCATCGTCATCCTTGTCGTTGTAGTTGAATTGTTAAGGTTGTTTCAGAACAACTCTCATACGTTTATCATTCCCGCCATATGTGTTGTATGTTTGTATTCTATTCTATTTTGTATGATTTGGTTGGAGCACTTTATAGAATCGAATGAAAGGGCCAGGAATGGGCATGAGAACGAGCGTATAATGAATGATGATTCTGTTATTGTTTGGCTTGTTACAACCAACAATAATAACAAAACAACAAATATTCATGAAGAGTTTTAGTTAGTTAGGATTTCAAATGGGTTTTCTTTTTCTAAAAATTATAGTTGCTCCTTTTTTGTTTTTTTTTTAGCCCAACTTTCACCCAAACTAATAACTTTCAAAGACACAACACTCACTTACGCCACTTGCTTGTTATATAAGTGTATTGTAGCTCAACATTGTATCAGGAAATGTTGAAAAATTCATATGTTTGGTTCTACGGTACAGGGTTTAAACAAGTCTCTGAGGTTAAATAAGTGAGATGATAAAGAAAAAACCAAATAAAATGAAGAGTTTTTTTGTTGCTGATAAAAACACAACAATGCAAAAAGAACAAATGAAAAGGCCACATAAAAGTATGGAACACAAAACAAACAATATTGTACATTCCTTTGAGGATAAAAAATACAATAAGAGCACAATACAATGATGTCAAGTGTTTTAGCGCCCTCCTAAACTTTTCTGATAGCATTCCATCTGTTAAAACTAACAAGTTATGGGGATGGTATCCTTCGAATGTGGGAAATGGCTGTAAAAGTTCTTTTAATTATTTCAATGGACAATATTTTAAGTTCTTAAAGTATTAATATGGGATTTGGAACAGACTTTCGTTCCTTCCATAATAGATATAATCTCAGTCCTATACTAATCTGTTTAAAGGATTATTATTGATTATTTGTTTTTTTAAGGTCCTGTTCCATGATCGTCTGCTCTTGTTCCATGATCGTTAGTCTTGCTAGGTCACCCGAGTAAATTCTTATGTTCGCTTTAGGTAACCAATTAATATTCCTAATAAATGCATTAATATATACTAACTTCATGTGTGATAGTTCAGAAAGAACTATGATTCAAAGGAACCATGTTCCAGAAACCTAAAGCGTTGGAATCCTAATGATGGACAATGAATAAGAAAGTGGAAAATAGTTTCATCATCTTCTGTATTATTAAGCATTCTAGCATGATTGCCAAATCTAGAGTGTGCGGTTATGACCGCTACTATGTTGCTTAATTTTAAGCGTTGTAATCTATCATTCCTGCGATCATGCAGGTGGGTTCAATCCTCCATCCTGTCTGAGTGAGCTCATAGTAAATGTCACTAATGTACTGCTTACGGTCATCAGCAATACAGTTGCCTATTATATATCTGTGTCCACGTACCCTTATGAGTTCGACTGTTGAATTTCCCGCCATCCTGATCAAGGATGACCGGAATTCCTGGACTAGACTAGCAAGACTTCACGCATCTGGATGTTGGAGATCGTGAACATATGGAAACGCGGGAATTCGATCGTATACCAACCTTCTATATTACTCCATACACAGATTTTGATAGGGTGTTCAAAATATTAATTTCATCCTGGAGTGAGTGGGGTAGGGGTAGTCTCGTTTACGAATATGATATATACAGTCGGTTCTACAATGAACTGTGGTGTTGGTTTTGGTATTTTCTGTGAAGAACTTTTGTTAGGCATCTCATACCGTCATCCATGATGGTATGCAATACACTACATGAGGCCACTTCATCTTCATTAGTTGGGCAATGTAAGAATCTCTCTATCAAGGCTAGGTCGTCTATCTGACATTATTTTACTTTGGGTCCCTGCGCACAGATACCACAATGGCAATGAACAGACAGGCGAATTAGCAGAATGGGATCTGCTTTAGATATCTCCAATGTGGTATCAGTAGCACTTCCACCGGGGACTAATAAAGGTATTATCTTAAGATTCTTTCTTACAAAGGCTGAGAATAGATGGCGTAATTTAGACACATGTAGGGTGGCCAAATTAATGTGGCCCTATTTTAACAAAAAACTAACTATGCAAGTGATAACCCGAAATAGAAGGGATATATCAAGGTTGCTGGCAGTATTAACGGGGCTCCCTTTTAACGACATTGTCGCAGCTGTAAGAACAGCGAAAAAAAGGAAACAATTTATCACCTTCTCTGCGAATGCCCAGCCCTGAGTATCAAGAGGCATAAACTCATGTCCAACCTTGGTGAGGTAGCCGGGTCTAAACTTAATGACATACTGAGATATCTCACGGCTACAGGTTGGGTCTAACAAACTCGATATTCTAATATACACTACGATGTAAACGACATTACATCTGACGAGTGGTGTGGTCTTGTCAAAACGCGATCCACTTGATTGTTCGCACGCAGTAAACTACCACGTCAACCAACCAACCAACAATAATTGGAGGCATTACTCCATGAAGATTGTTGTCATACTCAACAAGAGTTTGCAAAATTATTGGGGCTGGATTCAGCCAAAAGCAGGAAAATTGGGTACCATACGACCTTGAAATACGATTTTGCATGTCCGAAATGTTGCTTGAACGCTATAGAATAAAATAGTTTTTGCACCGCATCATTGCTTGCGATGAAAACTGTATTCATTACAATAACCCGAAGCGTTAGGTATCGTATGTAAAACCAGGTCAACCAGCCGAATCGACACCAAAGCCAAATATCCATGGTAATACTCTGTATTTGGTGGGACCGAAAACGTCCTATATAGTATGAGCTTCTGAAATCTAGCCAGACCAACACAGGGAAGCAGTTCCGAATGCAACTGATTCGTTTGAAGGGAGCATTGACCGAAAAACGCCCAGAATATGCGGCCATACATGGACACGTAATATTCCATCATGACAACGATCGGCAACATGTTGCAATACCTGCTGAAAACTTTTTAGAAAGAAGTGGTTGGGAAGTTATGCCTTACCCGCCTTATAGTCCAGACCGTGTGCCGTCCTACTTCTGTTTACTTCAATCGATGCAGAACGCTCTCTATGGGATACGCTTCACTTTGTAACAGAGTGTCCGATATTGGCTTGATTCGTTCTTGGCCTCAAAAGATGAGGAGATCGTTTAAAACTCATCCATTTGGGATCCTAAAATATATCATTATTACAAATTCCTGGATGTAGACAGCCCCGTCAACACGATCCCTTTTTTATAACCATCCGGGCATGAGAACCCTCCTCAAATTCTGTGTTATTCGGATTTACAAAAACAAAGGTTCTTGTATATTTCCGATTATACTACCATGACCATAGAATCCATGCTTCTATGCGCCAATCGCGCTTAGCAGAAATGCTAGTTTTATGTCCATTAGATCGACGGCGATAAAGTTAAATAACGTATAAAGCGACTCTGTTGGAGTCGTACGTAAAACTCCTGTTATCAGGATTGCCATTCTCCTTAAAACCTATTCAAAGAGCATCATAGTCCAGGGCTTTCCACCAGACAGAGACCCCATAAAGTAGTATCGCCTTGTTGACCGCATCAAATACCCAGTTCATACACCGGGGTCTGATACCCCATAGCATAACTATGGAGGCAGGCCATAGTTATGCATACATTCATTGTCGTTTTCTAACTACTCTTCGCTTTCCTTCCCCGTCACATTGTAATTGTTGTTGACACCCACTCATGCTAGCCTCTGAATTGGTTCATTTACTACTACGTATTTGTTAGGGTTAAGAGGGTTATGCGGTATTCCAACTCCAGTACTCATACAATTACACACTCTCCCTAACAAACGAGTACATTTGTATCTATGTATGTTTTTTTTTCTTTTTCAATGTTTGTTGTGTGTTATTTGGTGAGTGATAAACGCGCGGCGCATTTGTTTAACAATTAACGTGTTGGCAACACATTGCAATTATTTATCGTATATGGCATCAGCAACAACAACAACTACAAAAACATCCCAACAATATGTTCATTTACATACAAGCAACAAAAATAATAAACAATTCTTAATGTTACTTTGGCGAATAGAAAACTAAACACTGAATTCTATTGTGAAATTTTGTGCAATGCGGTTGGTGGCTTTTGGCCTGATGATGGAAGTGGAAATGGTGTAGTTAGATTTTGGTTTTGAAATGAAGTTCTGTTTGGTATTATTTTCTTTATATAGACCAAGTTTTCAATTTTGGATTTGTAAAATTTTAAGTGAGTGACTACTGCATATTTACTCCAAATGCTAACAATAATAAAAACAACAATAAACAGAATACATTGAGTTGTATTAAAACATTAAAACACACCTAGTTTTTCGTATCTTATAATACTTACGTACATTCCCTTTGCATGTGAATTTATCAGAATTTTAAAGGAATTAAGAGGTTAGCTTATAAGGAGCAGTGGCAGTTAGCGAAGCACTTGGAAGCCCAGAAGCATTCGGGTGACAAATCTGCACTCGTGACAAATCTGATTGTATCCATTACCAACACTTCTCTCGGATCATGCAGATCATGATCCTAGTATATTCTCCTCGTCTTCGTTTAAAAAAAACCTGCAGTAGTTATTACGTTACTAACCCACATATATCGGCGTACTTCCAATCATACAGTGCTCTGTAATTGTACATATGTATAAGTAGTCTGATGAAATATCTACCAAGATCCAAAAGAGTATTCGCCCTTCCCCGTGCCTGAGAGATTCAGATGATTGTGGATATTCTACAACTGCCAATCGTAGTCACGCGAATGAGTAATCTGAATAATTTTTATAGATACAATTTTATATCGCAAATAAAGGGAGGAAAATGTGACAGTGCGTCTCAAATTCGACTAAATACGACCGGTTTATTACACTTTCGTCAGCATTATAATCTTCATATCTCGAGATCCATCTTAGCTCGACATTGTCATTTTCAAGCTGGGTTAGGTAATGTAAACTACATATAAAATTCACAACGTTGGTCAAGGCTGCTGCAATACTGTCCACGTAGATATCATAATTAATTCCTGTATTGTACTTGCAACCAAGGCAAACTCACAGAGGGCCCTTCGCATATGACTTTCAGTGTTTCGTTTTTAAGTGAATGACTAAAACTATCAGATATTTGGCATTCCTCGAAAATTCCGTAGTAATGCCATTCTCGAAACTGGTATCACTTTGGTTCAACTATTTTTCGCCCAAACTGTTTTCCTTGACCCAAAATAGCATACACCTAAACATGATTCCATGAGTTCACTAATCAAGGGAAAAGATTTCCCTTTTTAAGTACCACGTCGCATTTATCTTATTGCTTTTCACACTGATCCCAAACAGAATTTCAGTTACGTGTTGAATGCTTTCCTCTTCATACTTCTTGTTACAGCTCTTAGATAAATAGTTTTTATCAACAAGTACAACGATGCAGTTAGTAACTCAAATAACCATCATAATGTCGTGTTACTCAACTATCTAGGACAATTTTAGTTCTCAGAAACAACAACTTAGAAACGATATGACTTATAAAAAATGGTTTGTTAAAGACCAATAATATCGAAGACATCTCACATGAAGGCTACGTAAGGCAATCTTAGTCCCAACATAATTGTTCAGTCTGCTCAGAAGTTTCTAAAATCCAAACCAATTCCACAAACTTCTAATTTCTATAGATCAACTAGTTCGTATGCTCAGCCTCGTATTTCTACATTCTATCATAACTGAAAAATAGCAGACCACGCAATAATTTTTCGACAACTTTTAAAAAGCCGTTGTAAGGAAAATTCAATATTCAACCAGGCGCTCCACATACACAGCAATCCGTCATGCTTACTTTCAGAGCTTTTGTTTGGATAGGTTACGTACTGATTCTGTTTCCTGCAGCCTATAAAGAATGCAAGAGGGTGTTTAATCCGAATAAAAAAATTTCTCAATTTTTGACGAAAATTGTATCCTTATAATGTGGCAAATAATTATTATAATAAGGAACATTAAATTCAGGATCTTTGACTATGATCAGATATTCGCTCCGGAACCACGTTTGAGACTCAAAGAGTATCAATTCGGCGTGAAGAACTTTCGATGACAAAATACCCATACCCAGCTACAACAATCATGGACACTTCAAACTAATAGCCCTTGACAAAAAAGGGACATGTTTCGCACGAGTATTTGGATATAAAGAAGGTTATAATCAGTTAGTAGATAATCGAATTTCGACCACAAACTCAGGGAGTATTAGAGCTGTTGCACTAAATCGAACCGAACCCAAGTACTTCAAAGAAGTTATTTATTTGTAGGATATTTAACCGAAGCAAATTAACATTCAATTATCACCAAAATAATTATGAAAACACCAATTATGGTCTTTGTCATAAAAGTAGACTATATTGAAAAGTAAGCTATATTCTTAGCTAGACCATTTAGAGTTCCTTTCCTACCATGTATACTAGAGTGACAGCCGATTTTTTTTTTAGATTTCAAAGAGTGCCGGGTGGAATATTGTGACACTAGGCCTAAATGTTAAGTGCTGAAAATTTGAGCCAAATCGGGCAACGATTTCTGGACGCGCATCTAGGTCAAAGTTCAGATATGTATATGCAAAATTTTACTGTTAATATGGAATAAATAGGTGAAACTCGTTAACTTTCTGCATTGTTTTCTAGAAATGTGTAGATTTATTTATATTAATGAATATTACATTAAAAAAAAATTTTGGAAATTAACCCTGTATCTCCTTTGGTTCAAAATGACCCAAAAACTGTATTATCGCTAAAATTAGAGAAAAATGCAAATTTTTCAGTTTTTGAAAAAATTTTGCTACTAAATAAATACTTTTGCAATTGAATGCAAAAGAATCGAAATATGTACGTAATTATCGTTGTAATGAGATATAAATGACAAAATTTGATTAAAAAATTTTAAAGTTATTACAAATTCGCCAGACCATTAACGTGTTTCAGGCCACTTGAACAAAAAATTTAGGAAAAAAATTAAGATATTTCGAGAAAAATTAAAATAAAAGCTCATTTTTACTTAAAATATGTCCATATTTACTTGTATATGAGTTTTTGTCTTCGTATGGTACCGTTAACCTATTCGCAGGTATGGCCAAAAAAAATAATTTTTTTTAACGACTGCTTCAAAACTCCATTTTCAAATTTTTAAAAATTTTGTTAAACAATTTTCAGATTTTTTCGATCATCACATTGGGGTTTATTGAGATCAAAATAGGGAATAAAAATATGAAAAAATTATGTCAATACCTCTTACAGTTTTTCCGTACCTGCGATTTAAATTTTGCGTTTTTCAAGAAAAACTAACTTTTTGTCCATATTTAGGCGAATGAGTCCAATTTCCTTACTGTTACAAATTTTAAGTAAAACCTATTCATAATATTATAGTCTTTGTAATTTTAAATATGTTCTAAAAGTTTTACTAAAATCGGAAAACGATAACCTTTAAATCGTGAAGGTCAAAGGTTAAATTTTTCAATATTTGGAATTTCTAATGAAAATATAGCGAAATGTTATATATTTTTTGGCCGATTTTCATGAAACTTGAGGAAAATATATATTGGTGTCTAGCATTTACAACAACAGTACAAAAATGGATTTTAAATTTTAAGAGTACTTGGGGTCAAAATTGTTGTGTTTTTCGAGATTTTACAAGTTGAGGGTAATTTGGACCCCAAGTGCTGCTAAGGGTTAATTTCCATTTTTGTGCTGTTATTTTAAATTCTGGACTTTATGTTATATTTTCCCTAAATTGCATTAAAATCGGCCCAAAAATATATAACATTTCGCTATCTTTTCATTAGAAATTCCAAATATTGAAAATTTTGACCTTTGACCTTCACGATTTAAAGGTTATCGTTTTCCGATTTTAGTAAAACTTTCAGAACATATTTAAAATTACAAGGACTATAATATTATGAATAGGTTTTAATTACAATTTGTAACAGTAAGGAAATTGGACTCATTCGCCTAAATATGGACAAAAAATTAGTTTTTCTTGAAAAACGCAAAATTTAAATCGCAGGTACGGAAAAAATGTAAGAGGTATTGACATAATTTTTTCATATTTTTATTCCCTATTTTGATCTCAATAAACCCCAATGTGATGATCGAAAAAATCTGAAAATTGTTTAACAAAATTTTTAAAAATTTGAAAATGGAGTTTTGAAACTGCCGTTATAAAAATAAATTTTTTTTGGCCATACCTGCGAATAGGTTAACGGTATCCTACGAAGACAAAAACTCATATACAAGTAAATATGGACATATTTTAAGTAAAAATGAGCTTTTATTTTAATTTTTCTCGAAATATCTTAATTTTTTTCCTAAATTTTTTGTTCAAGTGGCCTGAAACACGTTAATGGTCTGGCGAATTTGTAATAACTTTAAAATTTTTTAATCAAATTTTGTCATTTATATCTCATTACAACGATAATTACGTACATATTTCGATTCTTTTGCATTCAATTGCAAAAGTATTTATTTAGTAGCAACATTTTTTCAAAAACTGAAAAATTTGCATTTTTCTCTAATTTTTGCGATAATACAATTTTTGGGTCATTTTGAACCAAAGGAGATACAGGGTTAATTTCCAAAAATTTTTTTTAATGTAATATTAATTAATATAAATAAATCTACACATTTCTAGAAAACAATGCAGAAAGTTAACGAGTTTCACCTATTTATTCCATATTAACAGTAAAATTTTGCATATATCAGAACTTTGACCTCGATGCGCGTCCAGAAATCGTTGCCCGATTTGGCTCAAATTTTCAGCACTTAACATTTAGGCCTAGTGTCACAATATTCCACCCGGCACTCTTTAAAATTTTAACAAAAATTTTTTTCCATACAACTGATTGTCACTCTAATGTATACCTATCTCCCCTTCAAGGAACGCGGATAATTCATATACAACGACCGCATGTTTTCATACCAGACTTGAGTATTCTAAATTATTTTCTACCAAATGCTAGTTGGGATATAGGTCTTGTTCCTCCAATTTGGAGTATTGAATGAACTAAAGGATCCTACAATAGGGACTTCCGAACTTTTTTTTTGAAGCTACATCTAGCGAATTGACTGTATTTTATTCATTTTGTTTTACCAAATCACCATGGTCTTATATAACGTTCAACAGTACGTCTAAATGATAAAACTGTTTTATCAAAATTAATGTTCTGTTCGTTTCTCATAAAAAAATTATCTACAGCGTTGCGGTCGTTTCTGGAAGAATAGGTACACCAACAAACAAAATTCTCGAATTTGGGACGATACAAATCCTCATGAGATCAATTAGCGTCCAATGCATCCCGAAAAGGTCACTGTTTGCTATGAATTTTGGGCTGACGGCATCATCGGTTCATATTTCTTTGAGAGCGATGTTGGCCGTCTTCGTATATGGCGAGCGCTATAGGTCGATTATTACCAACTTCTGTTAAATTTAATTGGATGATATGGACACCAACGATATATGGTTTCAACAGAACAGTGCTAAGTACCACACAGCTTATGCCACGTTGAAAAATCTGCAAGAGCGATTTGAGGGCATGGTGCGTTAGAATTTTTATTGCGGGGTTTTCGTAAGTCGAAGCTATGTGAATAAACCACAAACCACAGCGGCAGTAAAATCCAACATAAACCATGCCATGGCCAAAATTCAGCCTGATTTATGCGCCAGAGTCATAGAAAATTTAACATTTCGGATGCGAGCCACCCAGAAAAGATGCAGCGATAGGTCTTTCAAATGAATAAAAAATTTCGGTCATATCTGACACATACTTTATTTTATTTACATTTAAACATAGGAAGTGATTAATAAAGAACCGTATATTATAGACTATGGATGCAAATCGGGATGGATTTTTCAGAATCCAGGGGTTCTGGATTTGGAAAAAAATTCAGAGATCTTGATTTTGAATTCAGATAGACGCCAGGGATTCTAGCACTGTATTTAATGATATGTTCCACAAAAACGGAAAGGGCACACCACCACATCTTGAAATGAAATTTCAGTTATTTATTGGCATTTTGCGATGAGTGTCTTGAGGCAAGCTTAAGTATTAGAGGGTTAATATATAAGGTACGAAATCTTTCTTCGTTTAGACCTCAAATAAATTAATTCCTTTAAAATCTGATCTCACACACAGATACTCAACTACATACACAGATATTCTCAATTTCAAATGTGTGTGTGTGTGTCAGCGCGTATGTCTGTATGAAATTGTTAACAAGCTTTAGAATTACGAGTATGATACAATTTTTATTTGGGTAATTAGTCGCTAGCGATTTTACTGAATGGTTATGAAACCGTTTTTGATAAACGATAATGGCTTATTATGTCGCAGCATAATCGCAAACCTAACGATACGTTTTCATACATTGTTTTTGTTGTTTAATTTTCAGTACTTTGTAGACTATTTGAGAATGAGTATTTCGAATATGGATATGAGTTTTGTTGCTATTATTATGTATTAAAATTATTGTATATGTTTGGCATGTGTTGTTGGCTGTATTGTTTATTAATGTTCATTTGTTGGATTTGTAGTTGTTGTTGTTGTCCATGTTCTGTTGTTGTTTTTATTATACGACTACAATTATACATTTAATGTTGTTGTTTTCGTCGTTACCATTTAAATAGTAATTTTCAGTGAAATTTACGACAGTGACGAATCTACTCATACACGAGCAGACACACTTCGGGAACAGGTTGTACCTTGAGCTTGTATCTGTACTCTGCTCACATGCAAATCGTATTCAAATGAATTTTTGAATTTTCCAAAAATTCAAAGGGGTTTAAAATGATTTAACATTGTGCCAGATGGTGGTTAAAGTTATGACCTGTTTTTAATTACTATTATTAAATAAATTATAAATGTTTGTATGTATATTATATGGGATTTTTACATTACATGTGTGAAATGAGTTTATTTTGAATACAAATTTTAATTATTGCAGGAGTCTGAAAAATCTGAGAAACCAATCAAATTAATCCTTTTTATATAAATATTTACCCCTGTAGCTAAAACTCCTAGCATTTTCCCCTTAAACATAATAGAAAGTATTGAGATTCTTTTAAAATTACTTTAAATTTAAGTTTCTTACATTTGCATTTCCCTTATATCACTGTAACTTTATATCTTTGCTGAAGACCACAATATTTTACGACTTTTTTACAGAATTTACTTTCCAAATACCAATAACACTTCAATCTCTTTAAGCAGCTTCAAATAAAAAAAAAAAAAAAAGACTTTAATATCAACCACCACTCGGTATTCTAAATACATTAAAATGCTTAAAAATAATTCGTAAATTATACCCATCATAAGGTTCATATTTAATTGGCTTTCATCATATTGAAATTTAATAACTTTTTTATATATTTTTAACGTATGTACTCTTTTTTTGTTTTTTGTTGCCAATATTTCTTAAAACAATTAAATTTCATAAATGCAAACGGCGTAAAAAAAGCTCTTATACAGCCGGCCCATCATTAACGACTCTGGTATGATGGAATCTCATTTTTATGACTCTGTTGCAAATTAAGGAAATTTATATTGAAAGTGTCATAAATTTTATGATGCCAAAATGAAACACGACAACAATAACAGCGACATCCACCAATGACAATTGTCAGTTGACAATTTGTGTTGCGTTGATACAGGGTTTTGCAAAAGTTGATGGGTTTATTAATATTTCAACACTTTGGATCTGTTCAGGGATCCAGTTCTACCTACTTGTTCAATTCTGAATTCATTTCCTCCGATTTTAGTTAGTTATGATGAGTTCCATGCTGGATTAGGGATTGTTTCAAATCCAGAAGACATTTAGACTTCACCACTTTGGAACTGAGATCCTTAATTGCTTTAATACAGTCCATGCAGATATCAATGCTGGGCGGTAAAATTTCGACTGCAAAACGATGTAGATATTAGTCAATCTAGGAGACATCCGAAACTCAAGATCAACAGAGAAAATTCCCGAATCAAAGCTCATATCCATCTTTGAAACATCAGTATTGGGAATGTGTAAAATCTGGAAGACATTTAGACTTCACCACGTTGGAACAGATAGCCTTAATTACTTTAAAGCAGTCCATGTAGATATCAATGGCTGAAGGTAAAATTTCGACTGAAAAACTATATAGATACTGGTCAATCTGAGAGACATCCGATTGATAAAATACCCGAATCAAAGCTCATATCCATCTTAGAACCATCAGTATAGGGAATTTATAAAATCCAGAAGACATTTAGACTTTACACATTGGAACTGAGAGCCTTAATTGCTTTAATACAGTCCATATAGATATCAATGGCTGAAGGTAAAATTTCGACTGAAAAACGATGTAGATATTGGTCAATCTGGGAGATATCCGAAGCTCAAAATCAACAGAGAAAATCTCCAAATCAAAGTCTTTGAACCATCAGACCAGAAGACATTTAGACTTCACCACATTGGAACTGAGATCCTTAATTGCTTGAATACAGTCCATGTATATATAAACGGTCGACGATTCCAGATTGATTTCCTTTCCGTCTTCCAAGCATAAAATTTCGACGGGAAAACAATGTAATTATTGTCCAATACTGAGAGCCTTAATTGATTTAATACCGTCCATGTAGATACCCGTGGTCGACGATATCAGATTGTTTTCTTTTCCGTCGTCCAAGCAAAATATTTTGACTGGAAAACAATGTAATTATTGTCCAATATGGGAGACATCCAAAACTCAAGATCAATAGAGAAAATTCCGGAATCAGAACCCATATCCATCTTTGAAACATCGTTATAGATTGAAATCGAATAATCCAGAAGTATAGAGTTTGTGACTAAATTTCCAAAGTTACTACTACAAAGTTTACAAAATTAAATAACAATTATTTTCCACCAATACTAAGTCTTCAAAACGACATCGAATTAGGTCTCCATTATTTGAGGTTGGAGGAGAAGTAATCTCCAATATTTAAGACCTCCAAAGACTAACAATATGTCTTAATTTGCATTCAAATATTATTTACCACCTTTTCTTAGCCCCACCCTATTCCAAATACTCATAAATGTCCCTGCATATTTATTTATTTTTGTAATAAAGATACAAAACCAAAAAAAAAAAAAAAAAAAAACATCATTACCATACGTCTCCTCATCTCATCTGAGTCGTTTGACGATGGTTGATGATGATGATTCGTTCATTTCAGTTCGGTTCAGTTCATTCATTTATATGGATGTGGATCGAAATTATTGCTGGCTGTTGTTATTAAATTAATGCAATCGATTTGCATTTTTATTCACGAAGGTAATTTACACCGCATTATTTATTGCTCAGTCTTGTGTTTGTTACCTGACGATGAGGCTGATGATTGTTGAAGCTGTGATGCTGTTTGAGGCGTCGCCGCCAACAATGCTGTTGCTGCTGCTGACTCGATATTATTAGTGTGTTCGTATTGAATTATGGATATGCTGATACCGCCAACCATTGTAAAGTTATATCATTTTCAAAAGTTTAAACGTGGTCTGTAGATTTCATTGGACCGATTGGTTGGAAAACATATTTATTTTACTCCATCATTTGACTAAAATCTCCTACAATTAAGGCTTTCCTTTGAATTCCTTACAATATAGTAGGTCTGGAAACCATTCGTACAATTGTTTCATATTGTTTCATTAACATTTTAAGATCATTTTAGCTTTAAATCAGCATTAAAATTTCCGATTAAAATTTCCAGTTATCTAAATTGCGTAAAAGGTTATGACTAGAAATTGTCTTTTGATACCCATGTTGACAACAACTTTTCAACAAGATGGTCGAGAACTCTCTGACATTTTGACCAAGCAGGTGTTTTTTTCTCATTCATGTAACTTATTAGCTATTGTTCTTAGCAAAATGTGTCCCAAATAGATATTTCTTCAATCTTTAATTTCTCAAATATTAAAGTTTGGGTAATACGAGCTATTTATAGAGGCACTGATATTGTCATAAACTACACTTCCGATCTATGAAGAGTCCTCAGTCTCTCATTGCTATTCTGAATGGGATAAAATAATTTTCTTAGTCTTAAAAGTGATGCTCTACTAGCAGCTAGAGAAAATGTAAATTATTGGCACAATTGATTAAGTATATCGAAAGCTTTCCATGGTTTGTGTTACACAATTTCGTTTAATTCAAACTAAAGACTTGTATCGTTTTAATAAACTCAACTCCCGATTCATGAGAATTCGTAAATTTTTGGAGTAAAACCTTGCATGGCTTGGCTTGTAGATTTGTGGTTCTTTAGTTGCTACTACATTTGTGATGAAATCTGCAATCAATACTTCGTAATGTCTAATATATTTCCAATCGTGTATAATTCTAAGTGGTTCACACTTCTTTGTGATCTTATTAACCATTTTCATCCGTTAGGAGAAAAACCACAATCCTACAACATCAACCATTTACTGATTTCTTTAAATATATTATATTTTTGCTTTAACTTATCGAATAAATATCATTTCAGTTTTCAAACAAATTTATGATTTTATCAACAATTTGGATCGGTCAGGAGAGACCTTGCTGCAGACTACACCTTGCCAACTACATAATTCGGAACACAGTTTTTCAAACTTCTATGCAGCTCTTCTTCATTTTGGTTATTCTCTGGATCGTGTTTATAAATCTAGACCGTATGAACTAGCTCATACTATTTAGATTCGTTAACAACTCTATCGCGAGCTTTTCAGCCTTACTGGTTGAACAGAGACTATGGTCTCCAACTCTTGACCTCTAGTTGCAGTTTCTCAATATTTTTTCATTAGTTTCATTGATCATTCTGCTGATTTCTTGGTTCAACTGATATATTCTGGGATATATGATATAATTACGCTCATTTTGGATTCAAGTTACCTTGACTTCAAGACAAAAACTCTTATTAGGTTGCTATAGTTACAGTGTCGTGGAACTACTTCTTTAAATTTTGGCAATTGGATGGGAAAATCATGAAATATGTGGCAAATATCATCCAGCTATCCAATGATCCATTACCGTAAGCTAAATCACATCACTAATCTATACCCATGATTAATTAATTAATGTATAATTAATTTGTTGTGACATTAAAGCTGCGAATCTTTACTAATTCACCGGTACATATATCTTGATATATATTGACAGTAACGTTTGTTGGCCACATTATTTCAATCTCAGAATGTACTATTGTCTCCTATTAATTTTCATAGTTACAGCTTCATCAAAAGTCACTGTAAGGTAGAAATAACCTGCGAGCCATGCTCCTGAGTGCTTCTGTTACATAACTGCCATTGATCCGCTGCATGTATAAACGGCAATTGCAATTGTATTATTTGACAAGCCAATGCCATCATTCATAAACAAAAAAATTTACTTGATACGAGGGCGGGTCAATAAGTCCGTGACTTTTTGAATTTACCGCATCTTAACTGAAAATTTAACACTGCTCCTGTCAACAGACATCTGTCAGTTGACTTCTGTCAAAATCTGAACAAGCTGCGTCATTTAGTTTGTGTTTCGCAACTATTGATAGCAGACTACCACGTGACTTGAGGAGAAAATGGAAAAAAATGAATTTTCGTGTGCTCACTAAGAATTATTTTTAGCGGAAAAAAGCCATCACTCAAACCAAGGCTAAGCTTGATAAATACTATGGGAAATCTATTAATTTCCATGGCAAAAAGTGATTTACTGAATTTAGTTTACGAAAGATACCGAACCTTCTGAACGCCTTGTTAAGGTCTCTACACCCGAAAGAATTAAAAAAATTCATGATATGGTATTGGCTGATCGGAGATTGAAAGTGCGAGATATTGTGGAAGCCAATGGCTCAGTGGTTTCAATTTTGAATGATCACATCGGTATGAGAAAGCTTTCTACAAGATGGGTGCCGCGTTTGCTTACAATCGACCACAAACGCATTCGTGTGATAATTTTGTAGGATCGTTTGGCGTGGTTAACAGTTTCGTAATCGTTGATCCACCACAACACACCAGAGACCAAACAAGAGTATCAAAATAGTGGGTTTCTCGAGGAGACTAGGCGCCAAAGAAGACCAAAGTGGGTTTGTTAGTCACAATAATGACATGGCGGCCGTTTTTTGGTATAATCCACAATGACTGCATTCAAAAGCGTAAAGTAGTCAGTGGGGAATATTATGCCAACTTATTGGTTGGATTTAAAGAGGGTTTCAAAAAAACGACCGCATTTGCCCAATAAAAGCGTTAGTTTTCAACAGGACATTGCAATATGCAGTTTTCATGGCAAATCTTTGAATTAGACAACGAATTGATTCCTTATCCGCCCTATTCACCGGATTTAACACCGAGTGACTATTTCTTGTTTCCAAACCTGAAGAAATGGCTAGCCGGAAAGATATTAGACTTTAACGATGAAATCATCTCGCAAACAAATGCCTATTTTGGAAAAATTGGAGAAACGTGGGAGAAAGTGCATAGAGCTCAAAGGAGACTGAATTTTATTTTTATTCAAAATTCTGTGTTTCTTTCATGTATTGACCCGCCCTTTCCCTAAGATATGGATGAAATAGATCCTGCTCAGTATTTAAAGATCCATGAGGGCATCATCCTTATATCAGGATATTAACGCAGTTGCTCTATGAATAATATTAAACATTTTATATAAGCTCTTTTAGGTACATTTGGTTGCCCCTACCAGTTCCCAAAGTTTATTACTCAAATGATGACCGGCTGTTTCAGCATTAATAGTGACAATATTTTTCGTCTTCCTCATCATTTTCCTTAGCGTTTGTGTTTCACATGGACATGAAAAACGCTACTCCCAGTAGACGGATCAGTCATCTGCTTTATGATTATTATTATATATTTTTTTTAAATAAAAATGTCGTAAAATTTTGTTGACGTTGTTCGTCAGGATGAAGCAATGCATGAGAAAGATGTAAAGACATAAACGTACATATGTTCAGCCATCCAGTTCTTATTTATTTAACTGCTTTCTTGTGGGACTTCTTTTACTGGGCAATTCATAATGAATTTATGTTCCGTCCGTCTGTCTTTCTGTTTGTCTAAAGTATTTTATTCCACCAACTCAGAATTTTTTACGACTTTTGATTAATAATTTATTTCGCTGGCTGATTAAAATTTTATGTTTAAACCTTTAAATGAATTCCTATTTTAGTGTTGGGTACTTTATGCTCCTCGCAACAAACAACATTCCATTATTGAACTAATTTAAGAAAAAGAAAAAAAAACAGTTGCTGGTATAGATTTCTACCTTGAAAATATGCCATTATTCCTTGAAAAATAAATATTGAAAAATATGCCTGGAACTTTTATGGCGCTGCAATTATAGTAAAACTTAGCTTTAAGGTATTTAATGAATTTAATAATTTTTTTTTTCATCATTTTTATTTGATTTTTGTTTTTATGAGCCTGGATCTGCATAAAATTGAATTGCTTTTTACTTTTATTACATTTTGATGAAGATTTCTCCAATATCCCACTGACTGCTGGTCATCAGTTTCTATATATTGTACATTTGTTTTGTATTAAGAAGAAATTAAATATTTTTATTTCAAAATTATTGATTCTGTCGAAAATTATGTTTTTTTTTTATAGAAATCTCATAATATTTAATGGTAATCGGGTTATTTATGGAAATATAAAATAAACAACTAAGCAGCTGAGTTGAAATTAATTAAATTAATGAGGGAGTTTCAATATTTTTATGCCTATTTATAGATATAATTAAATAAAATGATTAACTAAGATTCTGTTAAGAATTTTTTTTAGAAACAGTCTCAAAATAGTGACTTTGGGTTTTCAAAATTTAAAAATTCTCTAAAACTAGGTTATAATTTTAACTTGGAATCTTTAGATTACCCTTCATTTTATTACATTTCTTTAAATTTTATTAATAATTCATGTTCCGGAAACCTCTCTTAAGCAATTAACTTTGAATACTATTTATTATTAAGCTGTCAAGAATTTTAATTGCTCTCTTTTTCCAATATCATGTGTAGTTTGATTGTCATTTACATGAGTTGTATTTTTTTATGGCATTTTTTCTAATCTAAACAACATGTCGAACATATTCATATTCTGTGCATATTAACAAATATTTTACTAAATTTATAACAAATATTCTGATAATATTCTCAAACACACACAACTGAAAACATGCATAAACATGTTGCAATCATTGTGAGTTCTTTTCCTAAAGTATCGTGTCAAACATGCCAACTACCACGTTGACACTTGACAATTTCACATTTATGGTAATAGCAGCCTCGCAGCAGCGCGTTGTCAGTGGCGGCAGCAATGTAAATTGTAGCTGCAATTGCAAATGTAAATAATACATTCATATTTACAAATACAACATACATATATTTGAAATGTATTGTCATTGTCAGGCAATGGATATTTGTAAAATTTTACAAAACAAATAACAAATAATAATAATAAAAAAACTCTAAAACAACTAAATGGCATCAGGCAAAAATATTAAATATTTATGGAGAAAAAAATCTAAATCCATAATAAGTGGTCGAATATTGCAACACTCTATTGGAAATATTTAAAGCATACAAATAAACCAACTACTTTTATAAGTAATTAATTAATTTCATTAACAATTAAAATCAAAATTTCAATTTGTAAAAAATTGTATATGTAAACGTTACCAACACTAATAATAAATTGAATTTCCTGCCATTTTGTAATTCCATATCATCCACCATCAAGGATATAAAAACCAACTGTATGACAACAAATTACCAGGACTGCAACATCAAAAGCATCATTCACATAAAATAAAACAACAGAAAATACTGTACTAAACAAAATAAATAGAACAGGACAATTTGAAATTGAACAATTTGAAATGGAATACAATAGAGCAATTATTTGCATGTGTGACAAACATGTTAAATTATATCAAATATAAAAAAAGAAATTTTATCATCAAATGTTAAGTATGGGATGAGTTTTATGCAATAATGTGAGTACAGTTGGTGATATTTAGGCTCATTGTGATATCCTTGAAATCATACTTTGTAGCGTGGCTTCAGTCGAGTCCAGATTAGATTCACAAACCTTAAGTGATAACACAATTGATTTTGGGGTCGAAAATATCTTTCTTCATTGATTTAAAATTTAATACAGTTTATATATAACGAATTGCGAACAGCTACTAAAATACGTTCGGACGCAGTCGGTTCTGGTGGTGTGTATCTGGGATTCTTCGGGACTTCAATACTCATTGGCGGTACGATGTCTTGACACGAATCACTAGCTGGGCAGTTTGTCACAAGCGATATGAACGGATTTTAGGAGCGGGAGGTTATTAACTACAGTTTTTTAGATACTGAAAATTTCTGAATGGAATGAATACTAGCAAGTCTCAGTCTAGCATGTTGACACAAAAACGAACGATAACCATGTCGCTTAATCTGTATTTATGGGAGGTGTAAATTTTGTGGAATCAGACTCTCTTGATGTTCTGAGCATGAAAATACAATGTGATGTCCGCTGGTCTAAACACATTTTCAAGTGTCGAAAGAAGCATTCAAGTGTCTCGGTTTTCTTAAACGGTGTAGGAATTATTTCACTCCATCTGATCTCCTTTATCCGACCGAAAATGGAATACAACTACCATGTATGTGCAGGTGCTTCAAAGTCTATTTTGAAGCTTCTCGATGGCGTACAGGAGAGGGCGAAGGAGATTATTGGTGAACTCTATTGATTAGCTGGAACACCGACGCAATGTGGGCTGCGTTACATTGTTATATCGGTACTACAATCGATTGTGTTCTGATGAAATTAGGGAACTTGTTCCTTATACCCGCAGGTTTTTCGTAATACATGTTTTTCATCAAAAACTCATCCCTTTGTGGTCGATTGGCCAGTAGACCACACAACACACTACAGGGAAAGTTCTCTCTTTAGAAATACTGTCCGTATGTGGAACAAACTTCCCGAAGAAGTGTTTCCTGTCAATTTCAAATGGAATGTTCACAAACACTACCTCTTTCCTCCCCCCAATAAATTATTTTCCTAATTCAAACACAATGCTTTGCATGAGTAGGGGTCATCCCCTGAGTGAGATGTCAAGAAGATATAATACAAATACATGAACTTAACTAGGGGACAGTTAGCCGAAGCCTCTGTTTTTAACTGTCGACCAAAGTCTCCACATTGAAGAGTTGACCGAAGCCTCTGTCTTTAACATACAAACGGTTTTTATTTTAGAATAATCTAGTCTCTTCTATTTATTTAAAAAACCCTAAATTATTTATAAATACTGGGACGTTTTTTTCACTTTAGAAATGCATGAAATATTAAAGGAGTTGAAAAACAAAAAAATCGTCTTTGCGAGGCAGATGACCGAATAGTTAGGAAGAACTTCCTTTTTTTAAAAAATAATCCTTACATTTTTTTCATTTAATGATCCACTTTGTGTACACATTTCTTAATATAGTAATTAGAATTGATGGTCAAATCATATTCAAAAAAGTACAAATATGAAATTTACAGGAGATTGATTGAGAACCATAGCATTTGTTTTGTAAACTGTTTACGCTCCACTTTCTATTCCTATCAATTATAGGTTTATTTCCTTCCAACAACAAAAGCCACTTCCCTGCCTTTCAATGTCAACAGATGTAAAATATGACAAATTGTTCCTGTTGGAAATATAAAAACTATCTTCTTTTGCTAACATTTTGAAATAGCTAAATACCATAACGTAATTTAAAATAAGTCCCGAAAAACCTATAGCTCAAGCATTTTATCTTTTGCTAGTATCAAAATTGTTGGTTTTTTTTCATTATATGATACATTGAAGAATGATTCGCTAACAGCCATGCATTGACCTCCTGACTTATTAAGTCTTAGAACATAGTTAGCAGAAGTGTACTTGATGAAGGTTTTAA
Source organism: Calliphora vicina (assembly GCF_958450345.1). Lineage (NCBI taxonomy): Eukaryota > Metazoa > Arthropoda > Insecta > Diptera > Calliphoridae > Calliphora > Calliphora vicina. Next base: position 106,308,499 of record NC_088781.1, on the reverse strand, counting down.
TAAGAGTTATGTGTAGGTAAATCTCCAGATTCACTTTAGAAGCGGAATTAATCACATCAATTATTTCAAGGCTGCCAAGTCTTTGCACCTAGTATTAAATGCCTTGGTCCGACCACAACTAGAAAAGTTTGCCGTAGTCAATAATATGTACAATCAGAAAGGTGAGGTTGAGCAGAACCCATGTCCTCTTACCAATACATGTAAGAGTACATGGGTCATGGAACACATAATTGGCAACTCTTCGTACCTCGCTTAGGGGCTCCATGCTATCCATAGTTAGTCAATCAACAATGCCCGAAGTTTGCCACTATCACAAACATTACGCATTTAACCAGCGTTGTTCTACCCGCTTTAGGTTTCAAACCACAGCCACTGCGTGCTCCCCAAATGGACCTTACCAATGTTCCATACAGGACAAGTCCTGGGGCCAAACGGATTCCTGCAGCTCCAGATAAAAACTCTGGTCAGCTGCGAGTTTATATAAGTAAACTCTTTCCAGATTAAGATTCCATGCAAGGCCTGGAAATATCACCATGGTATAATGTGGTTAGTAGCACCTCTTTGAATCATGATAGTATTTACATCTGATTTTATGGGTTTGATTATCGTAGAAAAAACTTTACGACGTCATCGGCATTTAGTTTTAAAACAAAACATCACCGACAATTTTTTTGAATATTCTCATTGAGTTTTAAATAAATTCTATTGATGAGAATTGGATCTCTTTGATCTTGATGAATAGGCTTTGTGTCATTGTTGGCTTTTAGATTAAAAACAAGGGAAAAGTTCACCTTGTCTGAAGAAATGTCTGCTCCGGTGCAGTCATTATTTAGCCCAAACATTGTCGAGTAGGTATTAGTTGATGAATAAGAGAACATGAAACTGCGACATGCAGAGTTAGTAGTCGAAAGGATTTAGTTGGTATATGGTATTTATGTTATTCATATCAATTTCACTAATCAAAATTTAATTTATAACCTTACTCTTCAGCATGTTATCCGTCCATTTAGTTAATCCGAATCAAAGTCTCTGAAGTCCATGTCCATGACTTCAGAGACTTCAATTCTCCATAAATTATGGCATTTGTATTTTTCCAATACTAAACAACGTCATGTAAAGCCATCTCCAGCGACTTTTCATTTAGTTAAGCGTCTGGTGCCTGGCAGGAATTTAATCGGGAACATCAACCAATATTTTCAGTGTTTTCAATAAAATACGATGAAGATTGAACGATATTTATTGTTCTCGCTTTGGGAATAAATACTACTGTATTTTCCCTATAAAATCCAAGTATATACCTTAATCACACTCTACTTTAAAAGAATCGAACCAGCAATTATTATAATAACGTCTGGAAAATCACGTCTTGCATAGCAGACTTAAAGAGATTTAAAAATATCCACCATCAAGATTTTTTTTTTTAACAAACACAAACTGCGAAGCGTTTGTGTTTGAGCGATTCCCGCCAGAGTCTCTGGCGGGAATCGCAACCCTCCTGAAAATTGTCGCCCAATAGCAATTTGATATACACTTTCCAAAGTTATGGAGAGTATGGTTAACCAAAATCTTTTGAAATATTTAAAGTCGAACAATTTACTTAGCGACCGGCAGTACGGCTTTCGTAGAGAACGCACTAAGGGGGACTTGCTTGTCTTGCTAACGGAAAACTGGTGTCGTTCCATTCACGATTTTGGCGAAAGTAAAGTACTGGCTCTAGATATTTCTAAGGCGCTAGATAGAATGTGGTAAAAACTTTCTCAAAGCTTTCTCAGAACTCATCAAAGGAGTTCAAGATTAATTCAGCGGTACCGCAAGGCTCCCATCTTTCTCCTACTCCTTCCATATTTTTCTAAATGACCTTCTAAGTCAAACTTTTGCAGATGACAGCAACATTTGCCATTCATATTCATTCAAATATAGGCCAAGCCTTTCGGAGATTGGGGCAATGAGGCAAAACATGATTGATACACTTAACCAAGATCTTGTGACAATCTCTGAATGGGGTTGTGCTAACAGAGTCGATTTTAATGCCCGTAAAACTCAATGTTTTATGTTAACACACAAACGCACGACAGATCATGTTGCTTCATTTGTTTCTATGGGTGGTGTAAAAAATTAAGGAATCAGAAGCTCTCGATGTTCTAAGCATGAGAATTCAACAAAACAAATTTTTCAAATGTCGCAAGAAGAAGATCTCCTTATTATTTACATCACTTACATTCGACCCAAAATGGAATACAGTTCTCGGAGCTTCGAAGTTCATTTTGGAGATACTCGACAGCGTACAGGAGTGGGCGAAGGTGCTTATCGGTGACAGTAGGGTATCTAACTCTATTGCTTCTTCTTTTCAATGTGGGTTGTTTTTCACTGTTATATCGATACCACAATGGAATGTGCTTTGATGAAATTAGGGAACAAGTTCCCGATACCCAACCATTCGGGTACCGTGAAATAACTCCCAAATGAAACAACTCCCTACGAAAAGATGAAATAACACCCAACAAATTTTTCATACAACTTAGGACTTATTTCATTATAAAACAACTCCTAGCGCGTAGGGAGCTATTTCATAATTTTTTGTTGGGAGTTATTTCATAATGCAATAAGCAGAACCCATAAATATCAAAAACTGGCTTCACTCAGAAAAGTTTTTTGGATCTTAATCTGGTGCGAAATGAAAATCAGCTTTCTTAAATAATATAAAACCCTTCTGCAATGAAAGATCGAAGCCAGATTTTGATACACCACGGAGAAGAAAACCTTAGCGCGCGGCCACAGGCCGGCAATGCAAAAAACTTTTCTGACCGAATCCAGTTTTTAATACACCCCAGAGTAGAAAACCTTAGCGCCCTGCCGAAGGCTGGCAATGCAAAAAACTTTTCTGAGCGAAGCCAGTTTTTGATACACCCCATAGGAGAAAACCATAGCGCACGGCCGAAGGCCGGCAATGCAAAACAATTTTTCTGAGTGAAGCCAGTTTTTGACATATCCCAGAGGAGTAAAACTTTGCGCTACGCCATTGGCCCACAATGCAAAATATGTTTGGTAAGCTAAGAATAATTTCACTTTTGAAGTTCCTTTTTTTAAATTACATAAATAAATTGCTTCGGATTGGGAATTATTTCATTTCTATTGAGATTTATTTCATTGGGAGTTATTTCGCTTTTTTGGGAGTAATATTTTTAAAATTATGAAACCGCCGATTATTGGGAGTAATTTCATTTTACCCTTTGGTAGTTATTTCATTTTTCAAGTTTGGGAATTATTTAATTTTTGATGGGAATTATTTCATAGGAAGTTATTTCATTTGGGAGCTATTTCACGGTACCAACCATTCGTGGTCGATTGGTCAGTGGATCGCACAACACACTACAGAGAAAATTCGTTCTTTAGCCGAACCGTCCGTATGTGGAGTAAGCTTCCTCTCGAAGTATTTTCTGTCCCTTTCAATGTAGGAAAATTCAAATCAAATGTCAAACAACACTACTCCATCTATCCTCCTTCTCATATTTTATTTTTCTAGTTCCAACACAATGCATTACAATCATTCTAATTACAATAGTATCAAAATGATGAGCAACAGGATAATACTTTCTTCACACAATTTTGATATTGTAAAACTTGTAACTAAATATTAAAAAGTTTATTTATTTCTGTTGATTTCAGTAATATTCATCAGAAAATATTTAAGAAACCCTACGTTGATGGTGTATTAGAGAAGAATCCTAACATAATATCGCAATTGATCGGAGCTGAGCTTGATAATATTAGCTACATAGGTATTTGTTGAACTCGCTAATTTCTCATTTTGCACAATTCCTTCTTTGTTTATGTTTCTAAGCTACTGAGCTTCCGCAACGGACCAAGAGTTAAGCTAATCAGCACATCCCCGAAGCAATTACAGACAAGAAAAATCTGTAACCAACAAGTGAGGCTACTGGTTTCCGTGGTGTCACATAAGCGTTTGGTCAGCCTAAAGTATATATCTCCTCCAATTGTTATCTCCGTGTAGCCTAAGGTACCTGTATCACATCTTTCCCATGTGGGAAACACGATGCTCAGAGAAGTGAAAGTTAAGGCTTGTCAGTGTTACATTATTTATACAAAAAATATATCGAGGTATTCGCAGATTGGTCATACTATATTTAGGAAGAATGTTTACTAAGATAGCGAGACATTCTATCTTGAACAGACTACCTAAGTCTCCGTATTAAAAAGTTTATGAAGCCTCTGTATTGTATTGTACAGTCGGTCGAATGGCTCTTTACTGAACAGACAATCGAAGTCTCGGTATTGAACAGTTGGTCGAAGACTCTATCTTGAACAGACGACCGAAGTTTATGTATTGAACAGTTTGTGGATGCCTCTGTACTGAATAGTTGGGTAAAGATAGGGAGACATATATTGGCAGATCTATTTGCTACATAGTTTCGTCTTATTGAATTGGCTGATTATGAATAGGATAAAGATCGAAAAATTATAAAAGAAATTAACTTTTATCGAGTCTAAAAATCATTAGCATTGCAGAACTATTTTATAGCTATTTTAACACTAGATCCAAGAAGGGTAAAAATTGCGATCGTAGTTGCTAAGAGACACCTATTTGCAGATTGGGAAATGGTTGGATCATGCTCAGCAAAATGGAATGGTCTGTAGTAATCACATTTCTATGGTTTAATACCAGCAACACAAATCAAATAAGAATAATTTGCATTCCAAAAACAAAGAAACCATAACTACTTGAAGTATTTATTACACTGGCAAATTAAACATTCAAATGTAAATTGTTTCGTAAGTTATGTGTCATTTATTAGGATTTTAATAAAATACAAAGAAACTCTGTGTAATATTCGAAATGAGTGTGTGTATTTTACCAATAACCATTGAATGACAAGAAAATTATGAGCCATATTAACAACAAATCATTAGCAATAATTTAGACAACATTTTTTAAGTGTTCTCAGGCAATTGCAACCAACAACAAAAAAGATTGGCAACAATAATAACAATTCCTACTTGGAAATGAGGAACAACAATTCATTCATTCATCCATTCGATCGTTTGTACGTTGTTCTTCGTTCATTTGTTCAATTTATTTAGTTTTATTATACGAATATACATATTCGCATTAAGACGATTGCGTTACTAGAGAAGATACATTTCGTGTCTATATTTCACGCCAACCTACAAATTCATAAACAATCGGTCGGTTGGTTGAACGGACGGACGGACGGAAGGATGGACGTATGGAGAGGCAGACAGAAAGTTGGTCGGATGTTTGGTTTGATTTTATAGCTGGAATGGGTTGGGTTGATTTGGTTGTTTGGCTCATTCATTCGCCTGCTCGCCTGTTTCATTTAATGATTTCTGAGTTACAAGGCTTTTACGTGAATATATGTGGCACAAACGCATTTCAATTTCTAGCTGCAACAACAGCCGAAGATGAACGTTTTTTTCCTCTTGTTTTTTTTTGGTTTATCTGAATTGTGGCAGGATGGTTGGTTGGCTGGTTGGCTAGCTAGAGATGAAGTGTATTGAATCTCAGCAGGTTTAATAACACAACAATTTCGCAACAACTTATGACAATGCGGTGGTAACAAATAACACTTTCAAGCCATTATGACTGAGCTTTCATTCATGCCGACTGATCAGCCTGCCAGCCGGCCACAAACGAACAGCGACCAAAACTACAATTTCTGTTTTAAAACTCAATCATCCAAAAGAGTACGACGCTCGCCAGTTGCTTATAAAACGCTGTTTTTTTTATGCCGTTCAAAAGAGCTGAGAATTTATGGTGAACTACTACCGCAGCATGAGTTGAGCCTGCGTATTATATGATTTTTTTTAGTTTTTTTGGTAAATAGAATGTCTTAAATTATGAATATTACCACAATGAGTCAATTCTCAATAAATTTACCTCCCCAGCTTAATCGCAAACAGCCAGCCAGCTAGCGACGCAACCAGCATTAAGGAAAAACCAGTTCCCCGTCTTCATCGCACCATCATACCGGCGCAGTTGACTGCCAGCCAATTTAGCCTTCATACTTTATAAGCGGCAAATAAAGTTGTCGTTGTCGTCGTTGTCTTTTGGCTTGGCATGATGGCTCATGAATCAGTAAATGATTTTTCTGTGATCACACCAACAAGAAACACCAACAAAAACTACAGAAAGAAAGAAAAGGGAAATAAGACCGCTTGTTTTTCAAAAGTTATAAACATAATTTGTACGCACATGATTAGATATGACTTTCTTCTTCTTAGATCTTTTTTTTTTGTATTCAGCAGATCAGTTGCTTACTTACCACAGGGGCGTCTTGTACGTGTGTATCGTTCAAATGATCTCATAATCTATGGGCAATTAAACAACATGATTGTCTAATCTCATTTCATATACGAGTGCAGATATTTCTGTCTGATTACATGGATTTGCATGATCAGTTGGTTAATAAATTTTGATATGGAATTTCATATTATCGTACATCACGGTGATAATGAGAGAGGTGTTTATCCTTAAGATTAAGGTGGCTGGAAACTAAAGTATTTACAATATTGTAGCTTTGGTATCTCAATCTCTGAAGTAGTGAGCGGTACTTGCGGATTATTGTGTGAAAAACAATTTTGTTGTGGTATGCAACAAGCAGCTATTTAATTTCTAGATAACTTGCATCCTTGTTTGCATCGATTAAGTTTGTTTTATTAATGTAGGAATGTTATAACAGGTGGCGGATTTAGTCCACTTGTCGTATGTCCAGTTATCGTATGCACTAATAATGATAGGAGCATCTTAAGAACTGCCAGATAAAATGAAGGAAACCGAAACTGCAGCAAATTTTGTCGATGAAAAACCACGAAGCATATTCGGTATCTTAACATTAGGATATTCTAATATTCGCTGAAAGCCAAACGTGTATAATAACTCTGGAAAGAATGTTAACTAGACATCCAAAAGCAGCTTCTTCCTGGAACAACAGCACCCCTTTTTGCAAAAGGTTTCGCAAAATTTTCTAATGCATCTCAGGACTATTTCTTACTTGTATTCAATTGAAGGTCTCGTTGCATTTATTTAAAGCCTTTATTCTTCAGCCATACTGTTGTTCTAAGGATGGTTTTTTTATAGAGATGGAGAACTTTAAATTGAAATATCACATAGAAAAAGGTCTTTAATATCCATCCAATTGACTTTATTAATTAGATAATTTTATGGCATTAATGACTAAATTTGATTTCGTGCATGTGGTCACCGCGGTTAGCTTGTATCCTTGAAGTCAAATTTTCACACACCCTTCGTAATTAAATTGCTTGTTCGTTTCCTGTTTATCTGCATAGTCCTGGGACATATTCCCAGCGAAAATAATCTAATGGCGTCAAATCACATGAGCGAGGTGGCCATTTAACAGGTATATTTTTTGAAATCATTCGTTCGCCAACTATGCGGAATATATTCTTTCGCGCTAACGCAGTTAAAAATGTTTTAGTGGATCTCAATATAAACAACTCTCCTGGAAGTAGTGTTCTTCGACGCTAGCCCGTACGTTAGCAAACTTTTTCAGCATATTATACAGTGCCGGTGGATTTCCTATATGTTGGAAGGTTACTAATGTAACACTTTCGTAGAGGCTGATCTACGTGGGACTTGCTTGCCTTCGTATTGGAAGAATGGTGTCGTTTTTGCGAAAGTAAGGTGGTGGCTCTTGATATTTCTAAGGCGTTCGATAAGGTGTGCTTTTATCGAAACTTATTGCTTTTGGTGTCGGTAACGATTTCTCCCGATTTATATCGATCGTTCTCAGAGATCTCACTATACGAGTTGTTGTAGATGGGATCTCATTAAACGTGTTCAAGATTTATTCACAAGGCTCCGCTCTTTCTCTTACACTATTCCTTATTATTCTAATTGACCATCTAAGTTAAACTTCCAACCCTATATATTATTTTGCAGATGGCAGCAACATTTTTCATTCACATTCATTCAACTATAAGCCAAGCGATTCAGAGATTGGGGCAATGAGGCAAAATATGAATTATACACTTATCCATGATCTTGTGATAATCTCCGAATGAGGTTGAGTAAAGAAAGTTGATTTTAATGCACGTAAGGCTTGTATGAAAACACACAAAAGCACGGCAGGTGGTCGATTCTGGTTCATAGAGAATCATAGAGTTTCAGATTCTCGTTTAGTGAAAAAATGATAAATAAATTCAAATGTTTTTATATGAAAGGATCAAGTGGAATAAAGTAAATTGAAAAACAGGAATCGCCATTTTTGTGTAATTGTGAATTGATAATATGAAAAGTTCTTATGAAAACGAAAATGAATAGTTTTTTTTTCATTTCACCGTTTCACAGAACCAGAATCGACCCCCAGATCATGTTGCTTCATTTGTTTCTACGGATAGTGTTATTATTGAGGAATCAGAAGCTCTTGATGTTCTAGGCATGATAATTCAGTGTGATGTTCCTGAACAAAACACAAGTGTCGAAAGAAACATTTAAGTACATCGGTTTTCTAAGACGGTATAAGAAATACTTCACTTCATCTGATCTCCTTATTATTTAGACCACTCACATCCGACCCAAAATTAAATACAAAGCTCCTGTATGGGCCTGTGTTTCGATGTATGCATATTTTGGAGTTACTCGATAGCGTACAGGAGAGGGCGGTGGTGTTTATCGGTGACAGGGTATCCAGCTCTATTAATTCTCTAGAGCATCGTCCCAATGTGGGTTGTGTTTCAACCCGTAGTTTCTTACGAAATACTCGTTCATCAGCGGGGGCTCATCCATTAGTGATAAGTGGATCGTACAACACACTACAGAGAAAATTGTTTAGCCGTGCCGCACCTATGTGGAATAAGCTTCCCGTCGAAGTATTTCTTGTCCCTTTCAATGTAGGAAAATTCAAATCAAATATCCACAAACACTACTCGCTCCATCCTCCTTCCCATAACATATTTTCCTAGTTCCAACACAATCCATTGTATGAGTAAGGGTCATCTCCTGAGTGCTGGTCCAAGCAAAAAAAATGGATAGACACAAGATTAATTGATGAGCAAGATGCCGAATTGATGCATATTTTCATATCTAATCATTAGGAGTAAACGTATTGCGAAAACGATCCATAGTTTCTCTAATTAATCGTTTTGATGGACGATTTTGAGAACCATAAAATGCACTTAATGCAATGAGTTTAGCGAATTAAACCATAGCGAAGTTCAGTATTAAGTGCGAATGGTATTGCATCATTGCAAATACAAAATTGTAAATGTTTTTGTGTATATTTTGTTATTGGATTACGGTAAAATTTTGCATTTGCAATGATGCTAGACCATTCGCACTTAAAAGTGAATACCGCTCATGATTTTCATAATAAGTTTGAACAATTTGCAAATTGTATAATTGAACAATTTGTAAAGTTAGCTGTAGCAGAAAGCAGTTCAGCCAATTAAAAGTTATCCGCCTCTAAAAAACAATCTTTATTAGAAAGCTTTTGTTGGTCAAACATTCCACGTCTTAGATCTCCAAATTCCGGACAGTGACATAGAAGATTTTTAGATGTTCCTTGTCGTTACAGCTTTTATAGAAATCGTTGTAAGGAATTCTTAACATTTAAGGGTGTGCTCCTAGAGGCCAGTGTCCAATAAGGACCGCTATATGATTTCTTAGATAAAATGTAGGCAGATTTATCGCAAGTCCATATTATTCCATATTTTGATCTCTTAAATGAGTTATCTCTCCCATCATTCTTTGGCAATAAGATGAAGTTTGTGAAATTAGTTATTTTCCTAAGACAGGAATGCCAATATCCCATTCCAGTTCGTTTTAATTTAGGTTGGGCCAGCTTTCGAAAGTGCATCTGTAACCTATGCAAGGGTTACCGATGAATGTTTCGCTATCTCCTTTAGATACACCCGAAATTCTCACCACTACTCACATAGTGCGCTGTAAGAGGGTTTGAATTTTCCATGACAATTTTGCATAAATGTAGCTGAATATCGTTGATGCATCGTTGATTTTGTTCCTTCGATATCTAGGTGGTTATTTGCTTATTGACATAGACCTTTGAATTGAAATGACCCAGCAGTTCTAGGAGACAGTCCTAAACTAGTTATTTTACCCATCATTTAGGATGGGAACTAGTTACTTCAAAAGCTACATGACTAGTTATTTTAACATGTGCACGTTCTAAACATTGACCCTTTTTGATAACAATGAGACTTTTTGATAGCTGGTCCAAAGTAGTCAACCTATTGGATTCACATACCGGTTACATATAGTCAGTTATCTTACTAGCTACCTAACTGGTTACTTGATCAGCTACATAACTAGTTACTTTAACTTGTACGGGTGCAAATTGACCACCCTTGTAAATAAATCTTCCTCTGACAACTCTCCAAAAAATTGCTTCTGGTGGCTAAAATAACTACTTTCTAAAGTGCAGTGCAAAATAAACGTTTAAAGTGACTTCACTATAGGTTACTAACCCCCAGTAACACGAAGTCTGGTTATGTGTTAACTAATAGTTATACTGACAGTTTTCATACAAAAATAATTTTAAACGACAGTATTAGTTAGCACCTAACCAGACTTCGTGTTAATGGGGGTAAGAGATACTAAAGTGACTATTGGCTTCACGCTATGTTACATAATATCAGTATACTTAAGCAAAAATAAAAATAAACTGTATGAGAATTTCATAAATACAATGTGTATAAAACCAGTTTGTACGAATTACACACTAAACATTTAAAGTGACTACACTCTAGATTACTTAGAGACACTTAAGTGGCAATTGTATTCATGCTGGATTACCTGGGATGTATAAAGTAACCAATTGTCTTCTCTCTGTACTACAAAGAGCATATACATCTCAAATTACCCAAAGTGATAAGACTTAGTGAAAATTACTGTCTATAAGGGATACATTGACTACTTGCTTAACAGCTGGGAACTCAATTAAAAGAAATCCAATGGTGTTAAATCACACGATCTAGAAGGCTAATTCTGATAACTCAGTTGATGTTCAATATTCCATTAAACGATATTTTTCGGTTTCCATATTTTTATTTATTTTATGAGCATGAAATTAAGATCTTCAGTGAATATACGATTTAGAGATCATCTTGAAGTTTGTAATTCTTGTCCACGATGTTGAATTGATGTTCCTGGACCTTCTCCAACATTGTGAAGTACTGCTTTAACTGAACTGTTTGATTTAGGACTACCAATTTGTTTAACAGCTCTCTTCACCGTTGACGAATTTAAATCAATATTCCGACCAGATCTTGTACGAACTTTTCTTTACTTTTAAGATTTAGTTCAACAACCAAAACCAATTGTTCTCTCGAGTAATAATACATTTGTATTAACCTTAAATGATGAAAAATGTTATTAGAAACCCGCTTGGTCTGCAATTCTATAGCAATCAAATAGTTATCACACGAGTTATATTTATAAACACATCATTCAAGTTATTATGTAATTTTGAGGCTTCGAATAGGAAGACATACGGAATCTAGAACTAGTGTATGAATTTGGGATTTTATCTACCCCATCTTATATAGTACAATCTCTAGATAATCTCGTATAAGAGAGAAGTTGCTACTAACACCAAAAGCAATACTTTTTCACTAAAGTGCAGAATGACACTTTCAAATGCCTTGGAAATATCTGTAACATTCACGAGCTACCACGTAAGTAGCTGTGCTCTAGTATTTCCTACTTCATAAATTGGCTTTAAGTAGCAACAGGAAGAACGTCCAGCCTTTTTAATGTTGGGATCTACTGAGCTCGTTTCTAAGCTTCATCTTCAAAACAGCTTAATTTTTAGCGAAAAAGATTTTATTTTGACAAACCCTAGTACTTAGTCTTAAGAATGTACTTGTTCTGTATTAAAGGAAAGCTCAAAAGCTAAAATTTACGATACGAACTTCTCCAATCAGTCATAGGCACTATTAGAATTTACATTCTAATTGGATTTCCAAACAGTCCATACTTATTAATTGATGTAGCTCTTTAGTTTCTAAAATATTTGTGATTATTGACAATATTTTTCTACATTTTCAGAAACTCCCCCCAAATGGATCAAGACTTAGACGACACTCACCTCTGCATCAAATGCAGTCGAACAATTGTGGGACTAGACAACTATATACAGCATCGTAAACAAAATTGCTCAATTCCTACAACTACCTCATCCGAACAAACTACTAAAAACTCGGCCACAACTACCACCTCAACACAACAGCAACCTGCTGTTGTTACGACAGCCATAGCGGAAGTTACTCCGCCCATAAACTATGAACCATTTAATTTCAGTGAACCGGCAAATCCTCCCAGTCATGGTGGCAAAACTTCTAAGGCCTTGGGTTACGATTTGCCCTATGAATTGGAAGCCGATGTATTTTTCTCTTCACTACAATTGCAAAGTGTACAATCATCAGTGGGGCCATCGACAAGTGGTGGTAAAACAGGAAGTAACCAACAACAAACAGCACCATTGACGCGACAAAAATCTCTGCAACAGGAAGCGGAACCAGCTACAACTGCTGAGCCAAACTGGATTAATGCCCAAACAGCAGAAGCCCCTCAGCAAACTAGGGAACATTTCCTAAAGGCGGTTAGTTATATGGGAGAAACTAAAAAATCATATGAGACAATTTTCAAACCCATAACATTCGAACATGAATCTCCGGAAGTGTCCGAAGAAGAGGAGGAAGATGAAGGGGATGTTGAGATGGAAGATGATGATGAAGATTATGATCCCATGGCTGAGGCTCATGGTTCCGGGGGTAAATGGAAATTACCCCTTATAACGCACTCACCCCCAGTGGTGCCTGTATCTCATACGGGCGGCAAATGGAAACCAGAACATCGTCCCAATCTTAGAGTGGCCCATTCACAACTTTCTAGATTATCACCCACTTGGGATGATCACATGGAAGATGTGGATGCACAGGAGGGCCAACATCCTCCAGCCGATCATACCAAAGGTAAATGGGTGCCTGGTACTAAGCTACAGAGACTGGAATATAAAGAAGTGGTGGAATTGGCCAAATGTAGTAATACAATTCAGGATTATTGGTGTAACATTTGTTGTCGCAAACTAAAAAGTAAAATTATTTATGAGAATCACCTGAAGTCCTCCTACCATTTAAAAAGATCAGAGCCAGAAGTACAGCTGGAAAAGGCCGCCATTAATGAGTTGCCTAGAGCAGACATAAATAAAAGTTTTTCGGTTATGGAGTTCAAGCCTCTCTCAATTACACTCTCTACGAATAATAAAAAACGTAAGAGAAGATCTACTTACTTGAAATGTAGTCTCTGTAAATATGTCATGGTTAGGCATTTAATAGGAAAACATTTGATATCCCACTATCATTATCGGCGCATGCAGCTACATCCTGGTATATCTTGGCATATGATCCTGGATAATATTCATGCCATTGTCTTGCAGTCACCATTTCAATGTCGTCCTTGTCGTTTCTATGCCAACACCGAGGAGGCTTTTTTGCTGCACTGGAATTCAGCTTCGCATTTGGATGCCTCTGAGGGACCAGGACGCTTCTGGTGCTCATATTGCCAATTTGAATGTGAGGACAATAATCAAATGAGAAGACATCTGCTGGGACCGGAACACAAAGAAGTACTTCTAGCCATTAATCGTTCTGTGCCTGTTTGTATAAGCAAGCGATTGAGTTTAGATTGTCCGAAATGTGGTCAGGCATTTCGTTTTAATTTTGAACTGAGACGTCATATTTTACACTTTCATCGTGGCATGGAATTTGTGGGCTCAGCTTCGGATGTTTATCAGTCGAAATTTAAGTGTGTCTCATGTCCGGAAGTTTTACCCTCAAAAATTGCCCTGCAAAGACATGGAAAATTTAAGCACAGCGTTTCCAAATATTTCTGTTCCATATGCTCTTTGGAATTCAATAGTCCTTGCAAGGCGAGAAGACATCGTAAGACTTTAGAGCACAAGCAAAAAGCTTTAGCTTTAAATCTGAAAAGAAACAAGGAAGAAGAAACGAAAGAAATGTTTGAATTGAAAACAGAAAAGAGGTAAGTTGTATTACTTAATTCCTGTGATATAAAAATCTTAATTGTTTTGTTCTCATTAAGCCCAACTAATCACAGCAAAATTATGGAGTTGGAAGTTCCTCTACTAGATGAAAAGCCTAGTACAAGTGAACAAGCCAAACTGAAAATTTCAAAGCAAACTCCCTCTCCAACTGATGCAACTTTTAAATGCCAAGATTGCTGCTTAACAACTACTTCAGAAGATAAGCTCCAACTGCATTGCCAAAGAGAGCACAGCCATTCACAACACATTTGCATATTGTGCAGCAAAAGCTTTGCTACAGCCCAAGAACTAGGAAGGCATTCCAGAGTTTGCAAACCTACAACTATTGTCGCACCCGAAGAGATCAAACAGGCCTCACAATTAAGCGAAACCATAACCGAACAAGGAGAGAAAATCTGGCCTTGTGATTTATGTGAATTTAAGTAAGTGTCTCAGAAACAATTTAGTAAATTTCATATAAGTAAATTAAAATTCCCTATTTCAGAGCTCCTTTCCAATCAGAAATACTTTATCATCGCGTCTTTCATTCCTTTACCAGCGTGGCTAAGAATCAACTACTTCCCTGCCCTCTATGCGATAAAGCCTTTCGCAAACAATCTTTACGTTTCCACTTACACAATCATACAAAGGAAAAACTTTTCAAATGCAATCTGTGTGATTCTTCGTTTTCACGTCCTAATAATCTTAAAGATCATGTGAAAAATATTCATGGTTCTGATGCTGATGTAGATGTTAAAGTTTCCGGAAAGAAAGAGAAAATATTTACATGTGATTACTGTCAGAAGGCGTTTAAAAGCAAGTGAGTACCCTAAAATTTCGGATAAGACACTACTTTATAGAAGAGTATCATGTTTATAGTGAATCATTTATAGAAAAGTGTCTGTTTTAGGCAACATTCTATAGAAAATATTCTTATTTATATACAACAATCGAACACAAATATTTGTGTTCGATTTGTGAATTTGTGAGAAGATGAGAATTGGCCATGTGAGAAGTATGGATTTTCAAGGTCAAAGCCGAAAACACGCAATGACTGCCCTTGAAATTTATTAATTGTCATTGCGAATGCATGCCGTACCGGAAACTCAAGGGTTTAAAATCGAATGGCATGTCGGTCCGAGCCATTAGGATAGGTTTTTTTTTTTTTTAAAAAAAAAAACGAACACAAACTGCGAAGCGTTTTGCTTGTCTGCAGAAACACCCAGAGTCTCTGACAGGAATCGAACCCGCAACTCCTGGATTGATAGTCTAGCACACTATCGTCTAGTCTATCGGGGCACCCAAAGGTTGTGGTATCACAACCTTTGTACTATTGTATTGTATTATTGATTTGATGAAGTTTCACGTTTTTTTACCGCAAGTCAGGTGCATTAAAAAGACGTGGTTGGTTTATGTTTCGAAACATTATGATTTCCGATCTGCCTTTCAGTTAGGATTACCCGGTAATCCGGGTAATGGTGTTGGAACTAGGAAAATAGGTCATGGGAAGGAGGATAGAGAGAGTAGTGTTTGTGGACATTTGATTTTAATTTTCCTACAGTGAAAGGGTCAGGAAATACTTCGACAGGAAGCTTATTCCATATACGGACTGTACGGCTAAAAAAACAATCGACCACCAGTCAAGTTTGGAAATGTTTGGTGTCAAAAAAAAGTCGTTGAGCTCAGTCCAATGAGCCTTTTCGTAAATAAAAGTAGAAAGTTTCGTAGCTGGTTATGAAACGTAGCTGGTGCAATGATCCGAATTTCTAAGAGGTGCAAAACTTCATACTTGTCAGGGTGTGATGTTAGAAAAAGGACGAGGGTGTTGGTGTCCATCAATACATAAAATATGTATTGGTTCATTCACTAGTTGCGCAAGGAATAACTCAACATATTGGCCTTCTGTGGTTGTATGATTTGAATGGCGAAGCCAAGAGATGTTGCATGTTGAATTTTCATTCATTTGCTTATTCAATGGCAGCTTGAGTGCTGAATGAGCAGTTCGACCGCCTTCTAACAACGTAGCTGCAATTCCTGATAAAGCAAGTGCAATATCATTCTGCAAATCTATCGTTGCCAAAATCATCGGATGTTAAGCATGTTCAGATTATTATCGAAAACAATGTTCGAAAGCCCAGCATATCCCAGGGTGTATTCCCAATGAGTGTCATTCTCTAACAAACGTAAGCGTTGACATGCTTCTCTATACATGTCACACAATCCACCATTTATAGTTCGCAAATCTTGAACGGATGTTGGACCACGAACGTTGATTAATAACAAACGCAAATAAAAATACTCATCGTTTCTTGGATGGACTGTGAAAATGCGACCTAATTCGTTGGTAAAAAATAAGTGGAGGAAACGTAGAACTGGATTTCCTTGTTTCCGCCATTGAAATTTCTTTGATGATTGATTCCAAGTATAATATCTTGGCATTTCGGAGTATAGCAGCGTTCTTTCAAATCTGTCTATGAACTCGCTGTAATACGTTCTCCTCAGTAAAGTACACTCTTTGACCATTTTCCAGATATCTTTCATGAATGGCAAATGGATAAATGCGCCAAATTGCAACGTTACTGCTAACATAGCAGTTCCCAAAAATCCCGGAGTTTTCGGGATTTCTTAAACCCCGAAGCCCGGGATTTTTTAATTTTAAATCCCGGGATTTTCCAAATCCCGTTTTTCATAAATAAATAGGGGTAATTGTCATTTTTGTGTGCCTTTTTTATGCATTTTGACATTCTACATGCCCGAATATCGAAAAGTGATGTTCAACAAAGTTGTTGAGCTCAACTCCTGCTACAACATAGTTAATAAAGGAAGGTATTGTTGGTTTTCCTAGAGTGGGGTTCTGGAAAATCAATTCTTCACAATTTTTTTGTAAGTTATCTAACAAAACTCAATTTAAATCCTCTTTAAACGAAATTGATTTTATCTCAGATGAGGAGCTAGAACAAAATGAAAATATTTCGATTGCTCAAAGGATAAAAGATATCTTCTATATATATATATAAAAATGAAATGGTCCATGTATGTAATGTCATCACGTGAGAACGGCTGGAGCGACTTGGCTGATTTTTTTTTATTCGATTCGAAATTTTCAGGAGATGGTTTGTAAAGAAAAAAAGTTCAAAAATTCCGGGTAAAACACGGAAATTCTTTTTTTTTTGTGAGTCCAGTCAACTGTAATAAAAAAGCTCCCTAAAGTATGCAATACAAATTTAGATATTTTATTTGCAAATAAATAACAACAGGCTGGTGTGAGTGGGTTGGAGAAACTTGAAGAACTAACATTAGTAAATGGTACCGGGCGAAGCCGGGGCGATGAATTAGTTATTAATAAATGTAAAAATCCGAAATAACAATAACAAAACCAAGTTATAATGTAGATTTGCAACTTGCAAAAGAAATAGATCACTTTATTTCTGA
Organism: Calliphora vicina; assembly: GCF_958450345.1. NCBI lineage: Eukaryota > Metazoa > Arthropoda > Insecta > Diptera > Calliphoridae > Calliphora > Calliphora vicina. The sequence continues at coordinate 106,291,007 of NC_088781.1, read as the reverse complement.
AGGAACAAGAGGAAAATACTTGCAGATTTGTTATAAGTATTTACAAACGGTTTTGCCAATATGAAAGATGTTTTTCGGCAGCAACATATGTCGGAAACAAAATTCGTTCCAGAATGGCAGACAAAACCATAGATGCAATAGTATGCTTTTTAGTGTCTAATAAAAATTAATTGCTAAATAAAAAATTTACTTTCAATTGTAAAGACATAATTATGTACGTTTCTTTCTTATAATTTTCGGTATTTTAGATTTCCCGAAAATCCCGGTCGGCATTTCGAGATTCTTTACCAAATCCCAATTCCGGGATTTTCAAAAATCAGTCCCGATTAGCATCTCTACTCACTGCCCTTGGTTACATATTTGCAGATATATCTGTGGGCAATTTTTCTTTCTGTAAAAAACTTTTGAACATTTGAAAAATATTACCCAATTCGATTCAGGCGTTCTGGGATTTTGGATATATCGAACAAAAAGTGAGAATAAAATTGGGAGTAGTCAATTTTTCTTTCAGTAAAAACTTAAATTGACAAACCTTAGGGAACGCATCCTCGAATTTCCATTGATATCATGCTTGGATGAGTTACCAAAGATGAGTCTTAGACGAAACTACCCCTTCATCAGAGAATATGGCTGGTTTAACTTGGAGACAACGGAAGTACTGTAAATACACTGCTGTTTGCCCCTTCAGATCAGATTTTAATGGATCGGATTACTGAAAAATCGGATTACTGCGAACATTTAGAAAAAAATTTGCCATATCGGTGCACCGGTTTTCCGTAAAATCCAAAGGTGGACTATGACGAACATTTAAAAAAAAACAAGTAAGAGAGCTATATTCGGCTGTGCGGAATGTTATATAAACTTAACTAAATTATACTTTAAAATAAAATTTTTAAATATTTTTAGGTAAACAAAATTAAAATTTTTAAAAAATTTTTTTTCGAAATTTTTGTTTTAATTTATTTTAGAAAAGGTTTTTTCCCAATTTTTCTTTATTAAAATTTATTGAAAAAAATGTCTGCTAAAAAAATTTTTTTGGTGAAAAAAAATCGGGTTAAAGAATACTTTTTCCGATTTTGACCCATTTTAGGTCTAACTTACTATAGTCTAATATACAGCATTGCAATGGACTTTGAAATATCTATCATTGGATATCCATATTGTCTCTATTAATCACTTAGTAATGCAGATATAGATAAAAAAACAGGCCAAAAATCGAGGTTATCCCAGTTTTTTCCTTGTATCTCAGCCGTCAGAACTGATCCGCAAGAATTCCCGATATATTGATGTATGAATCATGTATGCAAGTTATTTGGTGGCTACGGAAAGCTGATTTCAACAGACAGACGGACGGACACTTAGTGGGAAAAATGTAGAAATTACAAATGGAATGACAAATTTATACCCTTGCAACTCATGTTGAAGGTTTATACCCTGTCCAAATCGGCCCAGCCGTTCTTAACTGATGCAATTACCAACATACGACATTTGATTTTTATTTATACAGATGTAGATTAAATATTAATAAAACTATTCCTAGTAAATGTAAGATTCCCCTTAGTTTCATTGAAATTATTATGCACTCAAACACACTACACATTTCTTATTCTTCCTTTTTTTAGATTATACCCTACAAAAAAATCCTTGTGGAGCTTGTCTAACAAAAAAATGTGCATTATTGAAAAACAAACGAACTAAAAAATTTCCGTTTTTATTAAAATGTCACTCAATTTATTGCAATTTGTATATGAAAATAAGTTGTACAATTGTAATTTTTGTAGTTGTTTTTAATTTTGGCCATTTGCCTCAGCTAAAGAACATTAAAACAAATACAAATAAAAAAGAAAAGGAAGCAATTTTCACATATAATGACCACAATACATTGTAATTTTTAAAACTAAACAATTCAACCGCGTATTATTTAAATGAGAGTGTCTAAAGGATATAAGAGTAGGTGGTATGGGGCAAAGTGAGCATGTTCTTTAAATTAAAAAATTCCAAAATACACAACCACTAATGAAACAAATAAATAAAGAACATTTGCCTCCCGAAAAAAGGACAAATTAACTAACAAAATGAGCAAAAAATAACTCATTAAGTTTTAGCAGGACATTCCTTGGCATAATGTCCCTAAACCTCTTCCTTTATGCTTTAGCACATATGTAGGAATAATAATAAACATATTGTTGTTGTTTTTTTCTACTAATGCATTTGTAAATCTGTGTAAGTGTAAATGTGTGTGTCTCCACCACTACATGACCACATAGAAATTTGGAAAAAAATAAGTTTTAAAAGTATTGCATTCACTAAATCACGCTTGCGGCCACTAAAAATGCAATCTTTGTTTAAAATATTTTTCCTCCATCACCTCCTCTTTTCCCCACTTGCCAAACAATTCTTCTGCAATTATGCTTGCAACCAAACAACAAATAAATACTTATTGTTTTGCATTCATTCGTTCGTTTTAGGATTATAAATTTGCAACACAACATTATGAGTTTAACTGCAGGCTGTGGTCATTAGTAGATTTTTTGTAACTATTTTTTTTTATTATTTAGTTCTCATTCTTACGGCTGCTTGAAATAATCATTTCTAAACACAGATTAAAATTTGGGTTTACAACAAATTCCATAATATGTAGCTTTGATTTTTGTTCTTACATAAATTGTATTAAACAATAGCGGTATTCACAATGTAGAGTACTTGGCCTGGTAATGTAGTAAAAGAGCACAATATCAAAAAAATAAAAACATAATACATTAGAAATTTAAATGTTTGTCAATAATTAGCTTTTCTGTTTTTTTTACTAGGCCAATTACTCTACATTGTGAATACCGCTAATCTATGTATATAAATTAGTAACATTACAGAATGACAGACTAACAAATTCATTATAATGTTACGTTGTTTCCTTTTAAAAACGGTGGTTTATTTCCTTTAAATAAACTAGATGCATCTATCACGTCATATTGGCATAATGTCCTAATATTTGAAAATGTTGTTATTGTCTTTCAAGCAAAAAATATCCTAAAATAATATCACTCTGTATGCTATGTTTATTGTGTTATCGTAACCAACCAGCAGAAACCTGCACCGCACAGTGTCTTTTTTATTGGCCAAAAGTCTTTTTTATTTTGCCGCCAATTTTTAATTTCAAATACTCATATTAAAGTTAACACCTGAGAACCTCAGAAGCCAAAAATTCAGGTCTCTATGGGTGGCTTTTAAGTTTCAAAATATTTTTAACATTAAAGCCCAAAAAAACCCCCCAAAAAATCGTTATTTGACTTAGAATCAAAAATTCTAATAAAGGTGAAATTTTGGACTTGTTTTAATTATACCCTTCACCATGAGTGGCAAGGGTATATATAAGTTTTTCATTCCGTTTGTAATTTCTACATTTTTCATTTGCGACCCCACAAAGTATATATATTCTGAATCGTTATAGATAGCGGAGTCGATATTTTTGACCCATATCTGGATTACTAAATCATTATTATAGACAATATGGATATCTAATGATAGATATTTCAAAGACCTGTGCAACAACGTATATAAGACCATAGTAAGTTGGACCTACAATGGGTCAAAAGCTGAAAAAATATTTCTTAACCCAAATTTTTTTTCATATTAAAAAAAAAAATTTAAAAACTAAAAAAAAAATTTTAAAAAAAAATTATAAAATTTGGAAAAAAATTTTAAAATTTAAAAAAAAATTAAAAAAACAATTTCGAAAAAACAACTGGAAAAAAAATTTAAATTTTGTTTACATAAAAATATTTAAAATTTTTATTTTAAAGTATAATTCGGCACAGCCGAATATAGCTCTCTTACTTGTTTTTTTTTGCTCTTTTTGAGCTCGATCTATAAACTAGTCTTCAGTTCACTAATATACTCTTAAGAGAACGAGATATAATTTTCATACCCAAAATCATAACACCCAACTCAATATCTATCTATATAAATAAAAATCAAATGTCGTTCGTTGGTAATTGCATCAGTTGAGAACGGCTAGACTAATTTAGACAATTTTTTTTTTTAAATGTTGGTCATAGTACAACTTAGGTTTTTACGGAATGAAAAATTGACCACGCCCAATTTTTATGCCCACTTTTTTCGATTTATCCAAAATCGGAAAACGGCTGCACCGATTTGGCTAATTTTTTGTTTAAATGTTCATAGTTATAAAATTTAAGTTTTTACTGAAAGAAAAAATTGACCACGCCAATTTTGTTTCGATATATCCAAAGTACGCCTGGACCAATCTGGCATTTTTTTTTTTGTTTTATGTTTGCAATAGTCAACAAAACTTTTTACAGAAATAAAATTTGTCCACGTCCACTTATTATCTAACTACATCTGCAAAATTTTATCACTCATATTTCAGAACAAAATTCGATTACTTATATAAAATCTCACAATATCTCAAATCGCTAATAACTTGGCCAATAAGCGTTTAATCAAAAAAAGCAGCTCGATCTGTGATCACTCATATTTCTGAACAAAAATCGAATTTTTATAAAAAAAAAATCAAAATATCTAAATTCGCTAATAACTTGGACAATAAGCGTTTAATCAAGCGAAGGAGCTCGATCTTTGATCACTCACATTTCTGAACAAAAATCGAATTTTTATATAAAAACTCAAAATATCTAAATTCGCTAATAACTTGGCCCATAAGCGTTTAATCAAGAAAAGCAGTTCGATCTGTGAATCAAAATATTTCTGAACAAAAATCGATTTTTTATATAAAAACTCAAAATATCTAAATTCGCTAATAACTTGGGCAATAAGCGTTTATTCAAGAAAAGGAGCTCGATCTGTGATCACTCATATTTCTGAACAAAAATCAATTTTTTATATAAAGACTCAATATACCTAAATTCGTTGATAACTTGGCCAATCACACTAATATTCGGTGTGTTTAAATTTAAGCGATTATCGATCATCACACCCAGGTATTTGATGGCTTCCGTGGAGACAATTTCACTTCATCCTACTTGTATCTTTATTACCTATTTTGCTCTCCTGCTGCTTACCAACACCAGTTCTGTTTTATGTTCTACCAGTTTCATGTTCATAAATTCTATTCATATTCGTATGGTTCTATAGTCTCATCTGCATAAAGCTGAACATCCTCTAGGTACCAGGCTTGAATGACTACAGCGACATCATCCGCTAAGCCTACAATTTTAACCACTTCCGGTACTTTAAGCCATCATAACTGGTGTTCCACAGTAATAGGCCTAGCACCGATCCGTCGTAATGGTTTGCGACTCAGTGCCAATACCCGTTCCATCAGAAAAGTATTGTAGTATTTTTCTATTTTTATCAGATATTCCGGTTCAGTTTCCTCAGCCATAGTTTTATGTTGTTCCACACAGCTGAGTCAAAAGCATATCGGCCTAGCTTTTCGGAATCCGTATTTCATCAGCGAAATACCCTCGGCTTCATTTACAACGTTTAGTTACCTAGTGAAGAGTGTTGCAAACAGCCAGGGAGTTATTTTTATCGCGATTTATAATGCTCTGTTTGGCATGTTATAAGTTCCTGGGTCTTTTGTATCACCAATCTTTGGGCACAGTTTTAGTTTCTCTTCTTCCATGACTGGTGTATGGTTACTAACTATTCTGCAAAGGTAGCTTTATCCAGTTTATCGTTTGTCCAATCTTGGAAGGTAGCTTTTTCTCGTGATACAGTTGTGGTACTATCTTTGTTTATGGTAAATATTATTGCATTGCCACTGAACGTCCTTAGCTAGTGAGCTCTTCTAAAGGTTTGTGCACTTTCTGTATTTAGTAGGACGAGGTCGAGTAAGGAAATAGATTACAGGAGTATAGGTTCTCTGTCATTGGTCCTTTGACAGACCCAATTTACAGCAGCGGCATTGAAGTCACCTCCAATGATGACAATTATCAACTATATACATAATGGAGGAAAAATAAGTCGATGTTGTCCCAGCGAGAAATATGAAAAAATCATAGAAACCTCTAAAAATGGACCTTTTTATCCTTTAATCCAGCTCATCAAATACTCACGCTAGGACAAACATTTTGAGAAACGGTATCTTAGAAATAATTGAACTAGTATTTTAGTTGGGAACATCAACATACATATATCCCACAAATTTTCATCAGAGTGAAACCATCTGATCGTTGTTTAATTCCCACTTCAATCGCCTTTTTACCGAAGGACCAAACACCTGAATTTCCCAAAGAATCTCTACCATATGTTTTTCTCTAGGTTTTTGTATTGTACACAGAGAAAACAGATTCGTGCTAGCAACCGAATTTGTTGCCAATCGAATGGTTCAATCTTAGCGACCGAATTTTACAGTTATGGCTACAATATTTTGGAAGGGATAACTAAAGTTTGGTTGCTTCAACTGAAATTCTTCTTTATCAACTGACTTTCTGTTGTTAGAACTGAATCATTCGATTGGCAACAAATTCAGTTGCTATCACGAATCTGTTTTCTGTGTGTACGCTTAGCAGTGTATATACGAGATACTTTTCTATAGACTAGTCTTCATCGTGACAACTAAAACAGAAGGAAATTGTGGAAGATGTTCAAACCTTGTTGTGCTGCCCGAATAATGGAGTGGTCTTTATATTTTTCTTTTAAATGTCTGCAGAATGATCGAAATCTTCCAGAATTTCTAAGTTTTTCAGGAAAGCTCTTTAGCTATGAATTCCTAAAACCTTTGTCTTATTGATGTTAATTTTCAGTATTCGTTGATAATTCTATGAGTTTAGCTGCTTTCTTGATATATCAGAAACGCTGACATACTCAAGATACTTTATTCGTTTGTGAAGTCCTCATACAATGCCTCTATTTTCTATCATCGCATGACTCAAGACGATATCCGATATTGTGTTAAAGAGAAACATCACACATCCTTGTCGAACTCCAGTATCAACCTTAATCTAAAACGAAAGAGAGCTCTCGGGAACGATTCGGCAGTTTGTACCTGAATTTAGGATAGTTGTCGAATGCATTCTCAAAGTGGATGATATAAGGGTGACCTCAATTCAACTGATTGTACCCCAATGATTTTTAATGAGATGATATTGTCAATATACATGATCTTCAAGATCAGCTTGCTAATGCTGATATTAGATAATCCGATATCATCTCGTTAAAAACATGGGTTGAAATCTTGTTAATCACGCTAAGCAACGTGTTTCCACGCCAGGAGATCTGAGTTGTCACATCATCTTTCTTAGATAACTGTAATACAAGGACTTCTTTGAGTTCTTGTGAAATTATTTCCGATTACCAGACATTTTTCAATAACAAGAAGGATTTACCATGAAAAGCTTTTAGGAAATGTTGTCACTTCCAGATTTTTTTCGTTGCCTTAACGATGATAGAAACTAGAAGAGGATTTGTGCTAATATTGAGTTGGGTGTTATGATTTGGGTATGAAAATACTATTTCGTTCACTTAAAAGTATAACAGTGGACTGAAGACTAGTGTATAGATCGAGCTGTTCGTTTTTTGACATTATAAATTTGACATAGCTATCCTTTATATTCTTTCAGACTGCCGAAGTTGTAAAGTACTTTAGTTTCCTGAAGAGTCTATATAAATCAATATAATTGAATATTTCTTATTAATTTTAAATTACGCAAACTCCAAATCATTTGCAGGGTACTATGCATAGAGAAAAATAGAGCGGAAACTAGAAAAAAACTCAAACAAAAAAATTACACAAAATAATCACACATACTAATGTTGTTTTTGTTTTCACATAGTTTTCTTTACTAATACATTGTCATCACTTTAGTTTTTGACAACTGAGTTAGGTCTTTGACAGGAGAGTTTCCAATCTATGTGTATTTATCTATGGTACTAAACATTATTTATATTTGGAATTTTGTCTTTTATTGCTCAAATAATCAAAAGTATAATTCACTACTCCCGAACACATTTAAATTTCCTATCTAAACTGTTTGGAATGATTATGTTCTCATCTTCTTATACTGGTCATTCCAACTACCATAAAATAATTTAATATGAGGAGTGTACTTCATTCTTTATAGCAATCAACAAAAATGTGAAAATGTGATCATAAAGAATAATCACTTGAACACGAAACAAGTGTATATTGAAATTTCTATTACAAAAGATGCTCGTATATAAAGAAATCCAAACTAATCATAAAATAAATGTTTTTCAATATTAATGCTGACTTGTACCATTATAATGGATTTTAATAAATTCCAAAATACAAAAATCCAACAACAAGCAGCAGCAGAACAAGTGAACCACATCGATTTTCATTGAGTATCACTGTCTATGGCAATTTCTCAAAACCATAAAATAAATGAAGACGAAAAACGTATGACGACAACGACAACAGCATCCATGATGCACTCAACTTCTGGAGTGGAAATGTTGAAAAGGATGTTATAGTTTTCTTTGACTTAAAGCTCTTCCTTCTCCTGCTGCTAGAATGTTTAAGATGAAAAAGAAACTAAAAATCAAGTTGTATTAAATTGAGTCTCAAGTGATGACGAGAAATGTTTGCAAAACAAAAAAGCAAAACCTAAAATAAAATCTTGAAAGCAACTGACTGAATTGAATTGAATTTAAAGTGAAGCAGCAGCCAGCGATGAGAAAGAATCATTAAAATGAATTGCTTTCAAACTGACAATGAGAGTTTGTTTGTATGTGCTTAACGAGTACTAGAACTTACAAACAACCAACCAACAATTTACCGACAACAGTAGTAACAATATTGGGGGTTTTCAAGAATTCATGGATCTTCTATAAACGTATCTTGGCTTGCTATTGACAAAGTGTGCAAACTTCCTCTGTCAGTGGAGGTTAATCCGGGAAGTAAAATATTAAAGACTTGATCGAGAATCAGGATTGGATCTATTTAAGAACCTAAATATGGTGAACTCTAAAGGGGGGTTGTAAAGAGTTCATGGAATCCAGAACTTCCATGGATAACCAGAACTTCCTCTCTTACTTTAATTTAATCCGCGAAGTAAAATATTAGAGCCTCAAAAATTGGATCTATTTTGGAACCTTTATGGACTGTGACATCCAAATACTATTTTATATCCAATTATTCATGCTTAATTCTATCCGAGTTTCCAATACTTTCGAAATCCTCTCTGATCTGAGGATGACTGTAATATTATTTTCGATTCCGAATGACTAAACCTTTAATCACTTCACAAATTGCTGTTGATTTCATCATACCCCTAATACAATTGTAATTTTGTAATACTATTCTTCCTAATGTTTGACTGACGACGAATGGCATTATTGAAAAAAATAGTATTTGCCGCTCCAAAAGAGAAAATATTTGAAATGCATGTTAAAGACACAGCATTCACACAAACCAAAACAACTTAAAATAAAATACAATTTTAAATAAATTGTGAAAACTGAAAGAAACATAAGAAGAGATGAGAATAAAAACTCAAATAGAATACATATTATAATAATAATGGTAGAAGAAAAAAAAGAACATCATCAACAACATCATTGCATTCTTCCCATTTCTGTGTGAACCAATGATGAACATGAACAGTTCCATGATGATGCTGATGATGGCACTCTGTACGAGTAACTATGGAAATCGAAATATGTAACTGAAATATTATAGTAGACAAACGAGCGTTACTCTCGTATTTCTATTCACAGTCATACAGAATAAGTACTACTAGTACATCTAGAGAAAATAACAACAACGACGACGAACAACAGTATGGAGAAGTTTATTCAGAACATTTTATGCCATTTCAATAAAAATGAATTACCAGCACTGGCAAAACAGCCAACTAAAAATAACTGGAGTTCTAACAAAACTTTTCTTTAGTTTGATGTGACAGGAGCGTGGCAATAAGAGCTCCTCGGGAAAATAATCATATTTTGTATAATTTTGGGACGCTGGACACAAATATGGCAAACAGTTTTAAAATCGTTAGTGGAGTTTTCAAGATATTTCCAATTTTAGGTTTTCACTAAAACTCCTGTTTTATGCAGTTTCTCAAGAACCCATATACTAGTTCCGACTGTACAAGTGACAGCATGAAAGCGGAAACTTAGGCATCATAGTCGACGGCGTACAAATTCCGACAGTCAGCCACAAGAAATTCTTGGGTGTCACTTTTCATAGCCTTTTTACATCCTGCGAAATAGGAACAAGGTCCTCAAAGCACTAGCCTGCAGAACTTGGGGTATGGATAAAGAAACCTTTCTAACAACGTACAAGACGATTCGTCGGTCTAGCATCAGTGTGGTCGCCTTCGTTAAATGATACTCAGTGGTAATATATTCAAATCTGTCAAAATGCAGCCTTAAGGACCATCACAGGCTGCCTCCAAATTACCTACGAATACCACCTTCACGAGGAAACTAAGGCTCTACCGGCCGAGGAACATAACCTCATGTTAACGCAACAGTTCCTTTTCAGTTATCACCGGAGGAGTCATCCAAGCTTCAACATCACACAGTTGGAGTCTCGAGGGAGACAGGACCTTATAAAATACGAGGAGAGCATACAAAGGTATGTGCAAGATCCATTTGATCGCAGCTCGTATATGACAGCTTTGAACGAAATTCATAGAGACGCCATCAATTCTGCGGTAGCAGGATACCGCCCCACCACCGATAGCAGACGCCGAGAAGATTCAGCCGCGTAAAACAAAAATCGTACTGGCACAACTAAGATCAGGATGAAGAAACAGCTTAATGCCTTCTAGTCCCGCATAGATCGTGCCGTCCTCAACTTATGCACATCATGTGGTCAGGGTCGCCATAACATCCTCCACATATTCAACTGTCCAGCCAACCCTACTTCACTACGTCCAGTGGATTTATGGACCCACTCAGTAGAAGTAGTACAATTTGTTGGGCTTGATCTATATGCAGAAGCCCCTGCAACAACAACAAATGGAATACTAAAATTACACTCGGCTTTTATATACCAATTTATATATCGTGTAGCTACCAGAGAGAAATTTAATTGGAGATTTGCTCTCGGTACAAATCCGGATATTCTCAAAGCATTTCCTGTAGTACCTCAGCCAGTGTACTATCCTCTTGATGGCCAAAATCTCAGCTTGGACAACATTACATTGATCCTGAAGTATAACCAGTTCCGAAAACAGGAAATATAAAAGACAACATCCACTCAAAGCATAGACTTGAATCCATTTGTGTAGATCTCGTGCTTCTCCCCTATTTAAGGTGACCGATCGTGATCAATAAAGAAACTCGTTTGTTAAGGAAGGGTGTGGGTGTGCAATAGTCAATATTATAGAACTAGCAGCATTGTTTGACCATGAGATCGGCCTACAGATAAGACATCATAACTAATAAAGCGTGGCTGTGATCATCAGTTCAGCACCTTTTATTGAGCAAAATTCTGGTTTAATTCCTTCTGAAATAGTCAAAATCTTTGCTTGAACTTGGAGCTTGTTTTTAGTGAGATCCTAATTCGATTCAGCATCCTTGTTATGGGTTATCCTATTATTTCATTTAACATTTGTATATTAACCACGTCTCTGCCACAACCAAAACTCCGACCAAAACAAAAATCAAAGTTTCTTACCAAATGCATTTCCATTCATGTACAATGATGACGATTCACTGAAGAGGTTTTCTATATTTCGTTTTCCATTTTTTTTATTTTTAATTTGCAGTTTCGTCTACAAATCCGGAAGTATATGGCGCAGAGTTACATTTCAACTTTATCTGCTGGCCAAAGTGAGTGACGACTTCACACTCTGTTTTTTTTAGGGGCGGGCGGCATTGGTATGATGCAAGTGGTCGTTTCAAGTGCTCCGTTTTATTGTAGTTTTTTCTCATTTTTTTTTTAATATTATTACTGAAGAAAGGAATGTCTGTTTGTTGCCTTGTCTCGTTAGTCGTAAAACTTAAGTATCCTACAAAGAAAAATATAAAATAACACGAGAATAAAAATGAAAATAAAATATAGCAAAAACATCAAAATAGATGAACAAGGACAATAATTTGAGATGAACATTAAATTAAATTTGCTTAGAAATACAAGATGGAGAAAACATTTCAACGAAGGAAATTAAGAAAAGTTTAAAATTAAAAGTTTTTTTTATAAAGAAATTTAAAAGTATTTGAAAAATCAATGCCACACTTTTTGATAGCAAATGTAAAGGTGGAATAAAATATAAGAGGATCATAAAAATTCAATTGTTAAGTATTTTAAAATTAGTAGTAGAAATACTACTTTTTTCAAAAAGTTTGAAATGTATTTCATATCATATTAGAAAATTGTTCTCAAAATTTAAGTTAAACTGATATATAAAGTTTGTCCAATTTTTCCAAAAAGTATTCATTTATTTACTACTTTTTAACAAAAATATGAAATCTTGTAAAATTATTGTGGAAATGTATTAAACATTTTTAATTGACTATAAAAATACATATAGTAGCTATACTTTAAAAAAAGTAGTAGATATACTACTTTTTTAAAAAAGTATGGAATCCATATATTTTCATATAAAATATTATTTTTCTCAAAATTTACTACCTTTTAACAATAAATAATAAATTTTGAATAAAATATATGGATTTAGAAATGGTAATAAAAATACTACCTTTTCTTAAAAAGTATGAAATGTACTTCTTTTCATATAGAATAGTATTGTTCTCGAAATTTTAGTTAAATTTAGACATAATTATTGTATAATTTTTCCAAAAAGTAGTAAATTATTTACTACTTTGTAACAACACGTATTAAATTTTGTAAAACGTTTTTGGAAATGTATTAAAAATGTTTTAATGATTATAAAAATATCAATATTAGGAATTTTAAAAATAGTAGTAGAACTAGTACTTTTTTCAAAAAGTTTGAAATTCAATATTCTTCATATATAATATTGTGGTTCTTAAAATTTAAATTAAATTGTGATATAATTTTTGTAAATTTTTCGAAAAAATAGTAAAATATTTAATACTTTTTAACAAAAAGTAATAAATTTTGTTTGGAAATATTTTAAAAATCTTTAATTAATTGTAAAAATATCAGTTTTAACAATTTTAAAAATAATAGTAGAAATACTATTTGTTTCAAAGGGTTTGAAATGTATTTATTTTATAAAAAAAAAGATAACAATTTTTTTGAAATTTTTTAAAAATCTTTAAATGATTTTAAAATTGTCAGTTTAAAAATCTTACAAATAGTAGTAGAAATATGTACTATATTTTTAAATTAAGTTGTAATTTATTGAATAAGAAGTAAATTATTTACTACTCTTTTAAAATTTTGTAAAATTTTTGTGGAGATGTATTAAAAATGTTTTAATGTTTATAAAAATATCAATATTAGGAATTTTAAAAATAGTAGTAGAACTTCTACTTTTTTCCAAAAGTTTGAAATTTAATATTCTTCATATAGAATATTATGGTTCTTAAAATTTAAATTAAATTGCCATATAATTATGTGTATAATTTTTCAAAAAAATTTTAAAATATTTACTACTTTTTACCAAAAAGTAGTAAATTTTGTAAATTTTTTTTGGAAATATTATAAAAATCTTTAAGTTATTATAAAAATATCAGTTTAAACAATTTTAAAAATAGTAGTAGAAATACTACATATTTCAAAAAGTTTGAAATGTATTTATTTTCATATAGAATATTATTCTCTTAATTTGAAATATAATTTTTCTAAAAATAATAAATTATTAACTGCCTTTTAAGAAAACGTAGTAAATTTTTTAAATCTTTAAATGATTTTAAAATTGTCAGTTTTAAAAATCTTAAAAATAGTAATAGAAATACTATATTTTTCAGGTAAATTGTAATTTTTTGAATTAGTAGTAAATATAAATTGGTTAAATTGTTGTGGAAATGTTTTAAAAATCTTTAAATGATTATAAAAATTTCAGTATTAACAATTTTAAAAATAGTAGTAAAAATACTACTTTTTCAAAATGTTTGAAATGTTTTTCCTTTTATATGGAATATTATTGTTCTAAAAATTTTAGTTAAATTGAGATATAATATTTTTATATTTCTTCCAATAGTAGTAAATAATTTACTACTTTTTAACAAAAAGTAGTATTTTTTTTTAAATTGATGCTAAAGTGTTTTAAAAATCTTTAAAAGGTTATAAAAATGCACAATTGAAACGATTTCAAAAATAGTAGTAAAAATACTACTTTTTAAAATGTTTTAAATATTTTTCTATTCATATAGTAAATTATTGTTCTGAAAATTTTAATTAAATTGAGATATAATATTTGTATATTTTTTTCCAAATAGTAGTAAATAATTTACTACTTTTTAACAAAAAGTAGTATAATTTTTTCATTTGTTGGGGAAATGTTTTAAGAATCTTTAAATGATTATAAAATTGCAAATTAAAACGATTTAAAAAATGGTAGTAAAAATACTACTCTTTCAAAATGTTTCAAATCTCTTTCTTTTCATATAGGAAATTATTGTTTGTATATTTTTTTCAAAAAGTAGTAAATAATTCACTACTTTTAAATATAAAGTGGTAATTTTTTTTTATTAATTGCGGGAGTGTTTTAAAAATCTTTAAATGATTATAAAAATGCCAATTGAAACGATTTCAAAAATAGTAGTAAAAATACTACTTTTTCAAAATGTTTGAAATATTTTTCTTTTAATATAGGAAATTATTGTTCTCAAAATTTTAGTTAAATTGAGATATAATGTTTATATATTTTTTGCAAATAGTAGTAAATTCTTTACTACTTTTTAACAAAAAGTAGTAATTTTTTAAAATTTTTGTGGAATTGTTTTAAAAATCTTTAAATGATTATAAAAATCACAATTAAAACGATTTCAGAAATAGTAGTAAAACTACTACTTTTTTTAAAATGTTTAAAATGTATTTCTTTTCATATAGAATATTATTGCTTTCAAAATTTGCGTTAAAATGAGATCGTGTTCTTGGATTATATTTCCAAATAGCTGTAAATTATTTACTACTTTTTAATAAAAAATATGAAAATTTTCCAAAATTTTTTTGGAAATATATTAAATCAGTTTAACTGATTATAAAAATGTCAGTTTTAACAATTTTAAAAATAGTAGTAGAAATATTACTTTTTTAAAAAAAACTACTTTTCTTCAAACTAAGTATAACAATAGCTAAATTTTAAGTTCCTTAGTCATTTTTAAACTTAATTTTAAATTATTTGCTTACATTTACATTGTTATCCTGCATTGAAACTCCTTCTACTGATTTAATTTAATACAGCGTTATTCATTTCTTTTATCTCATTAACATGTGTGCCCTCCAATTACACTTTTAAAAGTCATTTTATAAAATCCTATTCCTTTGTTTAATTTTCATTAAAAATGCATACAGTGGAGTGGATGTGATGCATACGTTACACGTACTGCACTGCACGTAATGCTTAAACACACATATCGTTTACTATTTTAAAATCCTCAAGACGCTTGGTTAATTCCTTTTAATTCTAAGATCTGGAAAAACAAAGAAATGTTTGCTAATTTTCAGCCTGACTGAGCGTTGTTTATTCTTGTCGCGCGTCACTACTTTATGATGTGTGTTTTGTAAAGGGGATTTGGAATGAATGGAGGAATAATAGACGACTGATGTGCATTAGACAGGGAAATGGTGGGTGTGCTGTAGAGGTTTTAAGCTTTGCTAATTATGCATGTAAGCCTTTTAATGGATAGTGCTAATAATAAATGGAAACTCTCATATCTTGTCTAAGTTATCAAAACAAATTTTTCATTATTCAAAAGTATTAAATTTTGTTAAATCATATTGACTAGTTATTCCACCTCTACAATAATGACATTTCCTAAATAATCTCTACATTCTAGCTACAACTTCAGGAAAAAATTCCTTACCATGTCACCATCATACATCCGTTGCATTAATCTCTTTAACACCAAAACTCAAATGTAACCCAAAAATACAAAATATTTAGCAAAACTCCTACAAAACCAAAGAAACAATGGCAACAACATTTCTACCAAACAAAGCAAATGTTGGAAAGTACAGCTTTAGCAGAAAGGGGAGTCTTGGAGTTTCACAAAAGTCTGTACTTCCGACAATGGTTTTAGAGAAATCTTTCAAACAACTAAACATTTACTCACACTCTAAGTTAAATACTTGTACCAGCAGACTATAAGATGAATACAAAAATTGTTGAGGAAATCCTACAGTCTGTTGAAATCTTAAGGATGCAGTTGATTCTTTTCATGGGGGGGGGGTTATGTTAATGTAGAGTTCATACGCTTAAAAACTTGACGAAATGTTTCACACTTGCTTGAATTCTAATGAAGATAAAGGAACACTGATGTTGGTTTTTCATGTTAATATATTTTTTTTTCTTTCCTTTTATGTATTTAAGTTGAGGTGTTGCTGTCATGCTTGTACATAGTTGTAAAAGGAATCTTGGATGATGGTTTTTGGATACACTCACAAAATTGAAGTGGAGTAAAATTAAATATGAATTTACTTTTTAGCGACAAATCAGTAGCTACTGACCATACCTATCTTTCATCTCATGTCCTTTTTTATATTAATATATTCGGTTATCGTAATCCCGGGCCGTTTCGGCACGGATCTTTGAAAAACATTTTTGATAGTTTTTGGAAAAAAACAAACTTTTGTTTATAATTATTTTCTTAAGAGTTTATTCTGTGATCTTCCCTAGGATATTTATAAGGCAAAGAGCATAGTCTCAGTAGTGGCCGATCCCTTTATAATGACGGCATGCATACGAATATTAACTATGTGAAAGAAAACATCCGCAGAACCGAGCCTAGCAACCTATGGATTGCTTAGCTGAACCAATACATCAGCAGAATAGATGGAGAGATCGTTTGAGAAACTGCAACTTGAGCTGAGGAATAGGTCGGTTATGGTCAACAGTAAGTTGTCTTGCTAACCCTACAAAGACTAAGTATTTCATTCAAGTTTACCAACACCACCGATTCCTATAATGTCCTTGGATAATTATTGATTATCCAGAGAGATAGGTGAAACGAAACATTGTTCGCAGCTATTCTTACTTAGAGAAATTGAAAAGTTGAGAAAAAATTGCATACCTTCTAAGAACATTGGAAGGAATTTCTTAGCTGATATTGAAGAACTGTAAAGTTTGCCCGATGTCTAAAAAATTGGTCTAGTGATGACATTTCTCAAATTTTGAAAGAACGCGTACCAGGCAAAATCGTAAAGGCCGATCTCTCTGATACAATAACTAGTTGCAGTTCGCATGCGTTCCTTAAACTACATACTGATATGAGATATAAAGAAAGCCCTCGACATTGCACAGTGGGGCAGAATCAAAATTGTTTGACTCTTTTTTCCAAGCCGAGCGCTTTCCAAAAATATAAAAATCTTTGCAATCGGAAGGGAAACAAAAAAATTGCACGTTTTTAAAAATTGTACATGTCGTAGGTACCCTACTTTGGGCCCCCATAGCGGTGCCTCTGGTGTATCCTTGGCTACGCCCATATGAAATTTTATCCCGATCAAACTAGCCGTTTAGAAATGCAAGATATATTTCCAAAAAATTGTGATTCTGCCCCAATGTGCATTGTCAGGCATCCCTCTTCGGGAACATACTAGAGTACATAACAGAGAATTAACATTTAACAAGGTTTCGTCTCTGGTATTCCGCAAACTTAACACCATTAGGCGGATCTAGTGTCACTGAATCTATTGAATCGCATCCCTCTTCGATGATATCTTACAGAACTTCCTGCCGCACCTCTGAAGAAATATATCTTAAAGTACTTGAGTGGCCTCCGTCTTTAGGCGAGTTTAGATTCACTTGCCTTAAATACCATAAACAAGGAATTCTTTAGCACAGGGTATCTAAATTATTTAAATACCCCATAGATTCGTCCATGATTTCTTCAATGTGACTAATTCAAGCGAAAACAACCGCTGCACTTCTCATCACATTTGTCCGGGATTTAAGACGGAACTTTTGAAGTTGATGACGCCAGAATTTTTCTAAGTGGAAACAAGTTACGTCTGGAGCTTCTCGGCAGCTTTAATTACACTGACAAAGAGAAATAATTGCGGTCAACTGTGCAGCTGCACTGTGATCACCATCGCTTTGTGTATAGAAACACTCAAACCCTCCCTCGTTACAGTTATTGTCCTACAGATGTTCCCTTGAGGAAATGAAGGTATTTAAAAGAGGTTTAAGGTTCTACCGGTCAAAGAACACAACATCATGATCTCAAGTTAGATATTTTAAATGTCTTCGGAGGAACAACATGTTGTAATCTCCATCCTGTCGATTCATGAATACTTTCAGTTGTTGTACCACAACATCTAGGACTAGAACTCTTCGATGCAGAATCCTAACCGGAAATATAATTGTTCTACATCATGGTAGAAGGAAGCTTCTTAGTGATAATTCGCATGGAAAAAAGCCAAAGTGCATGGAATCAATTTATATACATGTCCCTACCATCAATGCAGTAGAGATATGCCGGTAAAATTTTGGATTTAATAGCTAACCCACAGTCTTCATGCACTGTCTAGCATAGTTACGCCTTCTTGATAAAATATTTCAGTGACAGAATATATTGAAGTTTGTAGAACTCAACATGCATATCGACCACTTAGTTAGGTTAGGATGACTAGGATGATGGCTTCCAATAAGAGCCAGCATCCATAGAGGCCACTCATTTCCTTTCATCTCTGAAGTTTGTAGAACTCAACATGCATATCGAACACTTAGTTAGGCTAGGATGACTAGGATTATGGCTTCCAATAAGAGCCAACATCCATAGAGGCATTTCATTTCCTTTCATCTCCTCCTGTTCTTCTGTAAAAGTGTATCCATTTTCCTGATATAGTCTCAGTGCTAGACAGCTTCGCATCATCATGTATCATTCTCATTTTTACAAAAAATATTATGAACAGTAGTAAGATTAATAATCATTATCAGTTGCCTTCTCTTCATATAAATAGCTTCTTACTATTGTTTGCATCTGTCCGTCTCCTTCCATCGATTTATCCACATCATTCTTGATATTTGCTTTATAAATTCGACGACTTAGGTTAAGTGAAGAAATATATTTAATTCCATATGTTCGGAGGGTAGGTTCACATCAATCCTTACAAGTTCATTTACTGTCTCGTTATCTAGAATGTTTTCAAAGAACTACGAACTCTTTGTGACAACTGCTGGCTAACTTAGACCTAACATTGCTTGGATTCGGTTTTACAGTCAATAGAAATGCTAATATCTCATTGTTCAATATTCTTAACTGGCTACCACCAAACATCTATGTGAAATAAATAGCCGCGTGTACTGCAATGAGGCTAAATGTCATGAAATCATAGAAACATTTTAGGTACATCAACATGTATCTTCCTGTTGGCTACATCCTACCCGTTTTCTATCCAAGTTTTACGACGACTACACCGGATAGATCTGGCTTCCATCTTTCGCAGAACCTTATCCAAATATCTTGAGATAATATGGTTTCCAAGCCATCACTACCCAAGACGGGATCACGTATGAATATCGTCAGTCTGGAAAATACCGAACCATTCCCAAGTTTTGAAGATATACTAAAAGAGTAGGCGATAAACGAATACATCAGAGACTGGCAGAACTCTGCAGTCGGCAGGACGACCAATATCCTTTGAAGAAACTTAAAGAGAAAATAACTGATTCTGAACCTAAATATGCCAACACACTGAAGTTAATTCGTTAACTGGACACACAGAGTTGAAGGCTCATCGGTCTATTTGACAATACCATGCCAATCCTGGAACAACTTAGGAATTCTGATTGAAAGCATTAAATTGACGAAACTAGGTTCTTATTTTAGCTGTCCGAGGTTTATTGGCTTCCTTAAAACAGGGCCCAGATGGGTGCAAACCCCAAATGGGTATGGAATATCTTTTAATCACTAAGAAATAAGTACATCATAATAGAAATTGTTCAAAGGATATAACGAAATTCATTGAAAGGGCATTCATCTCTTTAGAGATTAACACAACTAGACCAAACAATTCTTGTCCATATGGTAATTCAGAGTTACGCCATAAATCTGCCTAGACTCAGTCTAAGAAATCTCAACTGAACATCTTCACAGTTCGGAATCCAGTCTGCGATGTAGAATTCTTAGTCAACAAATACTTATTGACAACAACTGTCTCTCCAAATTTTTGTCCAAAAATTCATTAAAACAACAGGATGGTTCGAGAAAAATACACCAAGAAACATAGGAAGAAGGGTGCAATGGAGCCAAGTAAGCGACTGTAAATTAAACCCAATCTATGCCCTTGCTATTGCATAAACTTACTCCTGAAAGATACTTCAATATGTGTTTAAACGGTAGAATTTTCACATTTAGTGGTTTGGAATAGCATTCTTTCCGTTACAACCAGCTGTCTAGCGATGGAAAATTGGTTTACCTTTTGCTTCCTATCACATTACGAGTAATTTTATAGTCCGTTGTAGAATTTCCTTCCATGTCGGATGTGATAAATTTCATTGAATTCGGAAATGATCTTTCATCATTCGACGATCTTTTCAGAACTAGTTTTTGAGTTAGTTCTCAACAAAAATTCGCCAATTAATGCTATTTCATGAAAATTATTTTTTGCAAAAGTCCTATTAAAATGTTGTAGTGTATTTCCTTTTTATGTAATTTTGATACCTTTTCACTGATTCTCTAGTTGAACACAACACCTCAAAAAACCAAGGAAATCTTTAACATGGCGAATGTTTTTTTTCTTTTCCTTTCTTTTTTTGGAACATGTTGATACATGCACCAAAACAAACATATTCTTTGTCGCTGTTGTTTACCTGATTAAGTTTTATCCAAGGCGGAGTTAACATCCTGCATTAGAAGATTTCTGTTCTTCATGGGGCTCATTGTCAGTATCAGGATGTTCGATGTCTTAACCGGGGGTTTTTTGTCAAAAGTTTTGCTGCTTTTGTTTTGGAGTTGGTTGTTTGTTTGTTTTGTTTCGTCTGTCTGATTGTAGGTGTCTTAGATTTTTGGGAGTTTTCTACCTTGAAAGCTTTATTTCGCTTGTTTCTTTTTCACGAAAGACAAGTAGAAGACATGTTTTGTTTTGCACATGAAGTAAAACATTTTTGGCATTTTGAAATGTTTTCTTTTTGGCTGTTTGTTTTGTATTATTCCCACAACTCGCATAAATATTTATGACACTTGTCTTAAGTAAATGAATGTATAGTAAAGTATGCTGATGGTGTATAAGAAATACATAAGAATGCATTAGAATTGTACATGTTTTAAAACTTCCTCGTTTTATAATTTCCAGCTCATTAAAATTGTATGCATGTCATGTAAATTAGAGGTGTGCGAGAAAAATGAATGATGTTGGCAACACCTACCTTTCAAACTTTTCCAAAATCTGAATAAATTTCAAGACAGTGAACTAACATATATTTTATTCAGGATGTAGAGCTTAAATTCTTAACTTTAGGAGTTTTCTTATTTCTAAATTTTGCAATGTATAGATGAAGTTTCTTTCTTGCTAAAAAGGACTCGTATCCTATTAAACTAGATGGATATTTGTCCTTCTAATTTAATTGGTTTTTATATACAACTTTAATCTCATTATCATTACAGTGTTCTTTTTTCCTCAATAAACCAAACAACATTGATTTTAGTTGCATCATTGTTGGGTGAAAAAAAAATTACCTGAAGTAACCATCTTAAATACAAACAAAACTTTGTAGTAAAGCACACAATAACAACTTTACAAATTTATCGTTATTTTCCATCGTAAACGTACTTTTGCATGGAAAAAAAAACTGAAAACGGAAAAAAGGATAATGGCTTAACATACTGAACGTTCTCATACTCATGCACCGCTACGGTACATTGTCGTAACTAACTGAAACTACTCCTCTATATGTAGTTTTTAGGTGAATTAGTAGTTGTTTTGTTGGAAACCATACGAGCGCAACCAACCTACCAACCAGCCAGGCAGCCAATGTCATCATTCCATAAGCGTATGACAACACACTACAACGAATTGAAGGAATCCAAAGACATCTAGGTCGTTAGTGTGGAAAAACTGCTGCAAAACAACGTCATATATTTGTGACATTTACAATGGAGGGATCTCATTATAGTCGTGCATACGAGTACATGGAGTGTACTAAGTATGTTTAGCTAATCTTTATATGAAGAGATATTTTGTGGAAACATGTAACAACATTAAATTTTATTTCTTCCTCCCTTAGCAAGGTTTATGCATTTTATGATGTTGAATTTATTTTCCAAAGAGAGGATGCAGTAGTTTTCAGCAATAATGTATGGAAAGTTTTATAAAATGTAGCCAATGAATTATGGAAAGTTTAGTGGAAAATTTTTCAGAGGAATTTGTTGTTAATTAGAAAACATAAAGGTTTCTGAATTGCACATTACTATTTTACTCGAAACCTTCCAAAGGGCCTGACTCATTTAAAATAACAATTGTGAAGTCTCTTTAGAAGCAAATTTGAGAGCCTAAGAATTTCTTAGGCTCTTAGGCTTTTCAATAGTTTTATTGAAAACTATTTAAATTCGGAAAGTAGGTTGCAGGAATTTTAAACGACTGCTTGCAGCATTCATCATGTTTATAAGCATTTCCATCACTATGTTATTAGCATTGTTTCCATCACGCTGTTATTAACATTGTTAGCATTGCTGCTAACATTAAAATTTAAGCTGCTAAAAGCTCTAGAAAGAGAACATTCTAGTTTTGTCCGTTAAGATAATTCATGAAACTGCTTGAAGATAAATAGTTGCAGCGGTTGCAGTCAGTTTAGTTTATCATAGAGCTGTTCGAATAAGCATCAATTAAGTGTATTCCTTTGAAATATAAACGTGTATTTGTTGTTGTGTATAATTGAATAAATAAAAATTTGTTACAATTTTAAACTACTAAACTGTTTTTATTTGCAATCAAAAGTATTAGGTTTATTTAAAGGAAATAAACCACAGTTTTTAAAAGGTAAAAACGTAATAACTTATTATAATATGAAAAATTAATTTATTTGGAAATTTTTCCTAGAAATTTAAAATTGAAATACTAGATAGGTTTTTAACGAACCAGTTTTTCACTGTGGGTCTTCCACTTTTGACCATTTTCAGTAAACACATACCCTTTGAAGTCCTTTGAACATTTTAAATCGCGACTTTATTCACGATTATTTTTTTCTCAACAATCAAGAAAATACAATTTGGATTTAACTTTTCGTGTTGGGTTGTGGGGGACCATTCGCCACTTTTTTTTTTGAGGCGATCTCAAATTAAAACCACAATACATATTCGTAAATTTTTTCTTGTTTCGGATACTTACATATGTTGGCTTTAGTTTTATTACTTTCAATGTGCCCCTGGGGGAGTTTAGAGGTTTAATATAAATTTTTTGTTACTTCTAATTAAATGATCGAAAAGACTATTGTCACTTATTGTTAACTATTATTGACATTCTATCTTCAAGCAATATCTTTTTTGTATCACAAAAACTAAAGAAGTTAGCACAAAAAATTTACACGCTGAAATATTTGCATAGCTTATTAAACAACAATCAATTGCGTCTGCCTCACGTCATATGTAAAATTAAACTTTCCAACTTTCATGGATGGTAAACAATCGATAAACGAAAACATATTCGCTGTTGGCAGATGTGCCCCTATGTCGAATGATCCCCCTTCTACCCTATTATGAAGCTAATGTTGGATTTGATTTATTTAGGATGCATTTAAACTACATAATTAAAACAAATAATTGTTTGAAAAAATTGCATTCATGATGCAAATGAAATTTTCAATATTTCAAAGATATTTTTTAAATTTCTCACTGTCGAATTTTGAAAAATGTATACATTAGAGTGACATCCGATTTTTTTTTTTAGATTACAAAGAGTGCCGGGTGGAATATTGTGACACTATGCCTAAATGTTAAGTGCTGAAAATTTGAGCCAAATCGGGCAACGATTTCTGGACGCGCATCGAGGTCAAAGTTCAGATATATGCAAAATTATCCTATTTATATGGAATAAATAGGTGAAACTCGTTAAATTTCTGCATTGTTTTCTAGAAATGTATAGATTTATTTATATTAATGAATATTACATTAAAATTTTTTTTTTTGGAAGTTAACCCTGCATCTCCTTTGGGTCAAAATGACCCAAAAACTGTATTATCGCCAAAATTCGGAAAAAATGCAAATTTTTCAGATATTTTAAAAATGTTGCTACTAAATAAATACTTTTGCAATTGAATGCAAAAGAATCGAAATATGTACGTAATTATCGTTGTAATGAGATATAAATGACAAAATTTGGTTAAAAAATGTTAAAGTTATTACAAATTCGCCAGACCATTAACGTGTTTCAGGCCACTTGAACAAAAAATTTAGGAAAAAAAATTAACATATTTCGAAAAAAATTAAAATAAAAGCTAATTTTTATTTAAAATATATCCGTCTTTACTTGTGTATGAGATTTTGTCTTCGTAGGATACCGTTAACCTATTCGCAGGTATGGCAAAACAAAATATTTTTTTAACGGCTGTTTCAAATCTCCATTTTAAAATTGTTTTTTAAACAAATTTCAGAATTTTTTGATCATCACATTGGGATTTATTGAGATCAAAATAGGGAATAAAAATATGAAAAAATTATGTCAATACCTCTTACAGTTTTTCCGTACCTGCGATTTAAATTTTGCGATTTTCAAGAAAAACTAATTTTTTATCCATATTTAGGCGAATGAGCCCAATTTCCTTAATGTTATAAATTTTAAGTAAAACCTATTCATAATATTATAGGTCTTATAATTTTAAATATGGTCTGAAAGTTTTACTAAAATCGGAAAACGATAACATTAAATCTTGAAAGTCAAAGGTCAAATTTTTCAATATTTGGAATTTCTAAAAAAAGATAGCGAAATGTTATATATTTTTGGGCCGATTTTAATAAATTTGTAAAATTTCATCAAGATCGGCCCAAAAATATACAACATTTCGAACATTTCGAAATCTTTCCAAGACAAATCCAAATATTGAAAAATTTGACCTTTGACCTTCACGATTTAAGGGTTAACGTTTTCCGATTTTAGTAAAAATTTCAGAGTATATTTAGAATTATCTGGACTATAATATTCTCAATAGGTTTTACTTAAAATTCATAAGAGTAAGGAAATAGAGCTCATTGGCCTAAACATTGCCAAATAATTGGTTTTTCTCGAAAATTTCAAAATTTAAATCGCAGGTACGGAAAAACTATAAGAGATATTTTCATAATTTTTTCACATTTTTATTCCCTATTATATTCTTAATAAATCCCAATGAGATGATCAAAAAATTCTGAAATTTGTTTAACAAAATTTTTAAAAATTTGAAAATGGAGTTTTGAAACTGCCATTAAAAAATTTTACTTTTTTGTTCATACCTAAGAATAGGTTAACGGTATCCTACGAAGACAAAAACTCGTATACAAGTGAATATGGATATATTTTAAGTAAAAATGAGCTTTTATTTTAATATTTCTCAAAATATGTTAATTTTGTTCCTATATTTCTTGTTCTGGTGGCCTGAGACACGTTAATGGCCTGGGAAATTTTTAATAACTTTAACATGTTTCGACACAATTTCTGTTTTTTATGTCTCATTAGAACAACAATTACGTACACATTTCTATTTATTTTAAATTAAAAACTGAAAAAATTGCAATTTTTCCCCTCGTAAATGCATCTCAAAACTTCAGAGGGCTTGCGGCATGTCTTAACCCCAACCGATTTACCTAAAATTTTTTCAGGGTGATTTCTTTCCAATGTTTACCAAGCTAGTGGTGAGACTTGCAAAAATCCAACTTACGTTTATTAAAGGCAACCCTAGTGCTTATAGACTATGCCAAGGTCGAGATTCGTAAATTGAGTTCGTTAGTGAAACCAAGAGATTTTGAGTTATTATATTACATTTCGTCCGTAGAGAGAATCAAATTACTTTGTGATAACTATTAAACAAACAAAAAAGGATAACAAAATAAATAAATTTGTGATAAATTGTGAAAAAAAATAGCAGAAAACTTTTAATTAAAATTTATCCAATTGTTTTATGTATTCCTCATCATCGGCCAGTGACAAATTTCAGCATAATGCGGGATTTTTTTTTACTTGCATTAGAACAAAGTTGTAAAAGACGTAACAAACTAAATACAAAACAAATTGATTTCCAAAATTTTAAATAAAATATTATATTTTAATATTGTAAAATTGAGAAATATTCATCTGAGACCCAACAAAGTATATATTTTCTTGATCCTTATGAAATTCTAAGTCGATTGAGCCATGTCCGTCTGTCTGTCCGTCTGTGTTAAACACGCTCACGTCAAAAATACGCAAACAAAATTGGTAGACTTGCAAAAAAATATGTTTATTGTTGTCCTAAGCAGTTTGGTATTGAAAATCAGCAAAATCGGTTCAGTAGAACCAGAGCTATGAACCAAAATGTGAGACAACCTAAAAAAATAAAAATTTCACATATTTTTGTTTATTTGTGTAAATATATTGCAGATAATACCATAAAACTTTACACACGTTATTTTTATAATAAAAGGACTAACTCTGGTGAAAATTATAAGAATCGGTTCATGATTTCTCCTAGCCCCCATACAAATTTCTTCCCGAAATATGGTTCTATGGTCTATAAATGCCTTCAGCATTGCAGTATCTATACAAAATTCAGCAAAAATAAGTTTCGTGCTAAAAGAAATCACAACACTAAATTTTTTGTGGATCGGCCCATATTTGACCATAGCCCCCATATAAAGTTCACTTCCGAAAATCACTTAAATTAGCATAAACATCTTATAAATATCGCTATTAAGTTGAAATTCGTCATAAATAATCCCCATATATATCAAAATCGATATACAGTGAATGTCACTTAAAATCGTACACCATCGTAGTCAAATTTTATTCATTAGTTTTAGAAAGTTGATGTTTTGGAAATATTTTAAAATGCTATTTTTATATTGTGTGTGCTATTACCTATCAGAAAATTGGGTATAATTTTAATTGCCCTTATCCACAAATAAAAAAATTGGGTAAGACTGTCAGTGCCCAGAATATCAACGCTTCATTTAAAATCGTAAAGGCACTAAAAAATAGCAAATGATACCCTACAAAGTATTAGGATTATTTAATATTAACATTTTTTTTTAATTTTTAAAGTTTTAATTATAATTTAATATAATTCTACGAATTTAAGTGAAATATGAATTTTGTGATGTTCTTTAATTTTCATCAATAATTTTTTAACGAATTGAGGTTTTGTTAACTTTTTTGTTGAAATATATATTTTTTGTTCCAATTAATAAAATGACTCTTAATTTTTTATATAATCACCTATTATTGCCTGTATAATTTCATAATACTTAAAAAAAAATATATGTTGTACGATTTTGAGTGACACTCACTGTACCTAATTCTATGACGATCGGTTTGGTTATAGCTCCCATATTTATCAACCTAAAAAATATGTATGCAGATGAAGGGTATTTCAGATTCGACAAAGCCGAATATACCGTTCTAACTTGTTTATACTAATTTTGAAAAAAATCGTAAAAATATTTAATTTTTATTTATTATTTTACTTCTTTGTTTTGCCCCAAAATGGTAGTGTTTGTTTGTTTAAGTACAACTTCGAGTAAATATGTTTCGACAACGATTGCCGTGATCCACGTTAACAACATTTCGATGATGAAGTACTCGATTTCGAATGCGGTGATTTGGCCACTGTATAATTTAGTTAAATAAATCAGTTTATTCAACATTAAATTATTGCTACATATTAAATTTATAGTTTTCCCTTTAGCTTTCAAAATAACTATCCTTCACTTGCACAATGATTTTCCTCTGCCACTTGTGCAAACTTTTACACTTTTATTGTTTTCATGTCAACTGTTAGATTCAATTAGAATTTTAAAATTGGTCAGTTGTCCACATTCACCTTTTACACGTTTCCTTTTGTTCCACAAAAAAAAAACAACAACTGGAAAAGGATAAAATGTATTTTTGTTAGATGAAAAGGCAACAAAATAACAAAAAAAAACAAATTCTGCACTGCTATTTTCAACGACACGTCCTAGGTTGCCCAAAAACGTGACTAGAAAAATTGCTTACAAATTCTAATAACTTTGATTTAATCTAATTATACAGTCCCATAAAAAAACAAGTAGAAAATAAAAGGCGAACAAAATTTTTTAGATTTAATTTTGATGGTAATAAAATACAACTTTGTATGTAAATTTAGATTTCTAATGTTGAAATTTGTTGGAAAACAACACAAGTTGTGTTTAATTTGCAAGGAATAAATTAGTTTTTTTTTTAATTTTTTAGGCATTCCATGAAAATGCACTGTTTGACACATCATGTTTCGGAGTCAAAGCCAGCAGAAGAACCTCATCTATTCAAATGTACCCAGGAGAATTGTGGCTACTCTTCGGTTAACAAATCTTTGTTGGCCATTCATTTGAATTCCCATTCAGTGGAAAGTTTCAAATGCTCGGAAAAGGATTGTAATTATGTGGGCAAGAGTAAATTACATTTGAAAAGGTAAGTTTTAAGTTGTAATAGAATTAAATTTATTTGATTTGGGACATAAGATTCTATAGAGAAAATTTGAGGTTAGTTTTAGAGCTGGGAGCTTAGAATAATTTAAATAAATGGCTCCTTAAAGATCATTATAGTTTGCCCTATGTTGCCAATTTCATTATCCTTTCTAAATTAAATCGATGGAGATTATTGAATTGGAATCTCTTTCCTTTAAATCATTAATTACAGGGACTAAAATCTGGAGAAAAGTAAGCACTGTGACTTGCTATAAGGAACCCTTGATCCCTACCTCCATTATTATTAACGATGACAAAAACCTTAAACTAAAATAATAAAAATATATCACAACCTCCATTTTATTTTTCTACAAAAAATCAAAGCACAAAAATCACATTAAAAACACGCAGTTTTATATAAATTTATTTCAACTGATCTATAAATTGCTGATATTTCGATCACTGTTTATTAAAGCAGCAACAACAAAAACTGTCGCCAAAACAAAAAAATCAATATGGTAGACATTAAAACACAAGCTGAAGATTAAAATGCCGACAATGTCCTTTAAAAGTTTAACAAACAAAAAACTTCAAAAAAAAAACTAAACGAAATGCATAAAAAAGCAGCCAACAATAATAACAACAAGTCATTCTGCCTCTAGAAACGTGACTTATCGATCGCTTTGATATGTTCTGTGAATTTTTACACACACCAACAACTCCACCATTACAAAAAACGACAGCAAAAAATTCCTTTTACTCACAGCAACATAGAGAGGCTTCTTTCTGCCTCTCGTACTCCAGCGTATAAATACTACAAGAAATAATCAAAACAAAGAATTGCAAAACTTATGCATGTTTAGCGTTGAAATACAATAAAAAAAAACAAACTGCATGTAAAAAACAACAACTACAAAAACATTTTTAAATGAAACTAGCCAGCCAATTGCATTTAAATGCAATTGCCACTGTATAGCGAACAAAAAACCCCAATACGAATAATCTAAATACGGTGATGAAGTGAATACTGTTCGAAGCTGGATGCGCTTCGTTGTCACAAGATCAGTCTGAAAAGGTTTTTTTTAGCAAAATATACTTCGTTTTAACTTCCTTTTTTAACGTCTGTATCCAAATCAATTTTCACCAAGACATTCCTTGAGGTTTGGATATTGACAAAGTAAATCTTTAACTTATGATAGCTGAGAAAGCAAGTCATAAGTCTTTCAGCATAATCCCAACCTATTTCCTATTGTCATATTTTGACGAATAAACTCACTTTGATCTTCTTCGAAGCCGATCCATGTGGAAAAACTTATTGTTTTACAAATTCTTCAATCTTTGGTTTCCAATACTCCCAAAAATTCATTCGTATTACGTGGTAATGATTTTTTTGACCAACAAAGCCACCTTGAAATGATCGCTATGAAAAAACCAAGAATTTTCATCAGTCAAATCTGTGCATTGCGCCATCATGACCTTATTGATCGATATAACTGAACTTCTTCAGAGCTGATCTACAGGGAATTTTCTTCAGACTTCGGTTATGTCATCATGACCTTATTGATCGATATAATTGACCTTCTTCGGAGCTCATCTACAGGGAATTTTCTTCAGACTTCGGTTACGTCATCCCGACCTTATTGATCGATATAATTGACCTTCTTCGGAGCTGATCTACAGGGAATTTCCTTCAGACTTCGGTTACGTCATCATGACCTTATTGATCGATATAATTGACCTTCTTAGGAACTGATCTATAGGGAATTTTCTTCAGACTTCGGTTACGTCATCATGACCTTATTGATCGATATAATTGACCTTCTTCGAAGCTGATCTACAGGGAATTTTCTTCAGACTTCGGATACAAATCGGGCTTTTCGTCATCCTGACCTTATTGATCGATATAGTTGACCTTATTCGGAGCTGATCTACAGGGAATTTTCTTCAGACTTCGGTTAAGTCATCCTGACCTTATTGGTCGATATAATTGACCTTCTTCGGAGCTGATCTACAGGAAATTTTCTTCAGACTTCGGATACAAATCGGTGCATTTCGTCACCCTGACCTTATTGATCGATATAATTGACCTTCTTCGGAGCTGATTTGAATTTTCTTCCAATCTTTGGTTACAAATTCTCTGGAGAACTATATCCTGCTGATCATGACATTTAAGAGAGTTTGTTAAATCGATCATGTAACAATGAATGCTGTAAGTATTCATAAACCTGGCCGACTGGAACCATCAGTTGGTAAAATCGTAAGACAAAAGTTTTCTATTACAAACCATTTAAAAAACATTTCAACTAAAAAGTCAATGAACTAAGAGAGTTGAACTAAAAACGCAAAACGTGCCAAACTAGTGCAATCTTTCAAGAAAATGCAAACATTCTGCATCTCAATATCCGGATCTGCTGACCAACAAACCCATCTTGCGATGCTTCGAAGTAACAGTGGATTGTTGACCTTTGACAATTGTCTCGGAATTAAATAGTGGCCTCAGTTGATGTATTGAATCGTTCATCGAAGTTTTAATATTGACTGATCACACGAATTCACTTTATTGAACAATCGTGTTGAATAGTCGACCGACTGTTACTCTATTTAAACATCGTCTAAATTGTTTGCTTTGGCAAAGGCCACTGTATTGACTAATCAAAAAATTATGCTGCATTAAAAAGTCGATTGAGCTCGATGTATTGTATTTTGTACCGAAGGCATTGTATTGAGCCATCGTCAAAAGTCGCTGAGTGGAACAGTTGCCAATGAATTTACTGATTTTCGGTGTTTAAAATTCGATAGAAGTCGATATATTGTATTGTGGAGTATAGTCTCAATGTCACCGTATTAAACAGTCGAAAGGAATGCCGAGGAATTGAACAGAAAACCCAAGTCCCTCTGTTAAATAGTCATCCGAAGTTGATGCATTAAACAGTCAACCGAATACTGTATTGGACAGTTAACGAGAGTCTCTCCATTAAAAATTTAATCAAAGCGGTAGTAATAAGTAGTCGAATAAAGTAGAAATCAGAGACAAAAGTCTCTGAGGTGGAAAAGAAGAATATTGTGCAATCAATTATTTACAGATTTTTAGAGTTGAATAGTCGACTGAAATCGACTATTCAAATAGTTGACCTACATATGTTAAATAGTTGACCGTAATCACTGCAACTGAATTGTTGACAAAGGTCTAGGAATTGAATAGAAAGCACAAGTTGATTTGTTTATAATATTGAATTGGAAAGCCAACGAAAGTCTCTCTGTTGAACAGTAGAGCGATGTCGCAGTAACGAACAGTCGACCCATGTTGATGTGTTAAAACATCAACGGAACTGGATGTCGGAACCTTCGAAAACTGTCGTTAATTTCAAAATTCATCTAAATTTCCGTGGTAAACAATCGACCGAAATGACTTTATTAAACATTCGACCGAAGTCTCTTCCAATCGACAGCAGTCAATATATGAAACAGTCTACCGAAGTCGATGTATTGAATCATCATGCAAAGACTCTTTATTGAAAACTCTGCCGAAGTCGATGAATTTAATAAAAAGTCGAAGTTCGATTATACAATCCATTAAAGTTTCTATTTTCAACCGTCTGCCATCACCCAAACCACTCTAATGAACCGTTCTCTGTGACCGATAATTTCAGAGCTAAAAATTTGTCCAAAGACACTACCATTGGCCGTTCAAAACAAAAATACTACCGAAATTTCTATATTTAAATGTCCGTACAGATCCCTCCATAGAAGACTCGCTCAAATCTCCCTATTGTACAATTTCCCGCAATAGATATATTAAATAATTAATTGAAGTCTCAGAGTTGAATAATCAAGAATAGTCACTATATTGCAATTTTGACTGAAGTTGACCATAGTCTCCTCAAAACTGTTTAAAAAGTTGTATTCAATACGAATTATTGACCGAAGTCTTAGAGTAGAATAGTTGATAAAAGTCACTTCATTTGAATGTTTACAGAAGTCACTGCTGTTTGTTTTAAATCATATTGAAAAGTTCCTATATGTACCGATCAAATCTCTTTGTCCCATGGTCATTGGGATTTTCCATTTCTTGGTTGAAAATCAACACAAAAAATGCATCTATATAACATCATCATGATCACTTTGACTAACAAATCGACATTGACTTTCCTCGAGTGTTCTTTAATCTTTGGTTACAAACTTACTTGTGTACTAAAGCCAGTTGCTAATAGTATTAAAGAGAGTTCTCAAAATAGGTCATGGAAGGACGTAGTTAGCATTGGCATATCTCTCTATTTATAAATAAGACTCGCTGATTATTACACCAGTTGGTAATATCGTAAGACAAATGTTTGCTCTTACGAACAATTTAAGTAAATATTGATATAAAAAATCTATAAACTAAGAAAGTTTCTTCAAGAAAACTCTAAAATCAAGATAATCTGGGAAAATTATCGAAATCTACCTTGACTTTCTTCGAATCTAATACTCACAGAAAAAGCAATTTTCACAAATCGGCACAAAACTGCATTTATACTTAATCATTATTATCATGTCGACCAACAAACCTTCCTCAAGATTCCTCAAAACTAATCCGCAGTAAAAAAATTCTGGGTGTTTTAAAAATGTTTAGCTTTTATTTTGAAACATTTGTACAATATAAATTTATTCAAAATTTTGGCCATTGGTAGCTATGACCTTTGCCCATGTTTCTGACAACATACTGATTCCGAGCCGAAGCAAGCCAATATCGGATACTCTGTTCCAAAGAGAAGCGTTTATCAGAGAGAGCGTTCTGCATCGATCGAAACAAATAGTAATCGTACGGGGCAAAGTCTGGAATATATAGCGGGTGAGGCAAAACTTCCCAACCACTTCATTCTAAACAGTTTTTAATAGGTATTGCAACATGAGGCCGAGTGTTGTCATGATGGAATATTACAGTTTAATGTCTGGCCGGATATTTCCGCAGTTTTTCGGTCAATGCTCGCTTAAAACGAATAAGTTGTGAACCCTTTTGATCCCACCAAATACAGAGCATTACCTTAGCGCTACGGATATTCATAACGTATGGTCATAACATTGAAGCGGTATTTCAGATATACAAAATCGTCTATCAGGGCCTCTCGGTTTCAAGGTCTCTTCGTATGGTACCCGATTTCCTTACTTTTGGATGAATCCTCGCAATCATTATGACATTTCCGCTTGAGTAGCTCTTAATGATTTTGCAAGCTCTTGTTGAGTTTGAGAACAATCTTCTTGAAGTAATGCCTCCAAATCCTGGTCTTCAAACTTCTTGGCTGGCCTGTTCGATATTTGTCTTCCGTGTCAAAATCATCACTTCTGAACCGCACAAACATTCTCTCCCACGTTGAACCAATGGCACACATTCACCATAAGCTTTGGTGAGTAATCGGAAGTAAAGCTAAACTTTGTTCACATTACTTCTCTAGTCACCTCAATCGAATGACAAAAATGAAACATATTTATCAGCTGAAGATATGCGACCACATTTGAACTAATTCATTAATTTTGAAACAGTCATTAAATCTTTGATTTCTTTTAAATGTCTCGCCTATGAAAGCAGCTTTTTATCCCACGTTTTTTTCTAAAGTTATCCAATTTGCCCAAATAAATTACTAAACATTCCACTATCCCGAGAGCTATTGCAAAGGATATTTTATTCAAGATATTCAAAGCAGTACCTAGATCGTTCTTCCGATCATTACAAGGGAGCTAGAACAATGATTATATATCATGTTCCTCACAGAAGACCGATAAGCTTAAAATCATGTCAAATCCATCCAAACTTATGAAAATAATCCACCAGCTTTTAAACAAACTTTTCATACTATCCTCATAGAATTTATGTTATTGGTGCTTTGGCTGCTGTTCAACATGTTACAAATGATGAGGTGGACTTAGCTGATGATCATGATGTTAAGGTTTCAGATTGTTGTAGGAAAATGTGGTGCGTTGTTTAGAAGAGTGAATTCTTATGTATGTCTTTGAAAGGGGCCCTTTTTGGCAAAAGAGCAACTGAGTAAACCCAATTTAGTTTAAAAGAAATCAGTATTTGAAAAGTATGCTGGTTTTGTTCAAACTAAGTAAAAACAAGTAAGAGCTATATTCGGCTGTGCCGAATCTTATATACCCTTTACCAAATTATACTTCAAAATACAAATTTTAAATATTTTTATGTAAACAAAATTTTTTTTTTGAAAGTTGTTTTTTATTTTTTTGGAAAAATTTATTTTTCGAATTTTTTTTTTAATTTTTTTAAATTTAAAAAAAGAAATTATTTTTTGTGCAAAAAAAATACGGGTTAAAAAATATTTTTCCGATTTTGACCCATTGTAGGTCCAACTTACTATGGCCTTATATACGCCGCTATATAAATATCTATCATTAGATATCCATATTGTCTATATTAATGACTTAGTAAACCAGATATAGGACAAAAATTGGACAAAAATCGAGGTTGTAGTGTTTTTTTCCTCATATCTCAGCCATTTGTGGACCGATTTTGCTAATTTTAAATAGAAAACTTCTCGAAAGCATGTCTGACAGAATTATTGAAGATTTCGATCCCGAAGATATCTGGGGTATTCAGAAAATTGATTTCAACAGACAGACAGATTGTGGAAATTACAAACGGAATGACAAACTTATATAACCCTTCTCACGAAGATGAAGGGTATAATAATTAAGAAAATATAGTCGGTCAAGCCCGTGCATATAATACCTTAAACCGGACTGACATAACATTTTGGCATTAATCTAAGTTTTCTAAATAGCAGCTGACATTTCCTCATAAAATATTGTAAAAATTTTACTTTAAACTTATTCATAGGTTAGGTTAGGAAGGGGTGTACATTGAGTGTACTTCCACTCAGAGACCTTGAGGTCCATTGTGATTCCCTTCAATAGAGATAGATAAAGATGATAGCCTTAGAGTAAGCAAAAAAAGTCCAAAATTCCGTCTGTTAAAAAGAAGAAGAAAGAAAGGAAAGATAAGTCTTTTTACGGATTTGGACCTGCCGTAGAACGTCCCTTAAATAGCCACCCTATTCCCTTAATGAAACCCAGTATGTTGCTTAGTTTGCAGCCAGCCACACTACCAAGTTCGTCCAGAAATCTATTTCCTAGCCATTTAAGTCTGTGACCCTGTAGCATAGGGCAGTTGCACATAATGTGCTCTACTGTCTCTATCTCCTCTGCATCCCCACATACTCTACAGAAGTCCTGTGTGCCATTATCCCATTTACCCTTAAAGGCTCCAATTGAGCAATGACCGGTTATCACTCCTACTAGAATCCTGAGATTGTACCTATCCAACTCTAACAGTGTTCCAGTCGCGTTCGCATTCAGTCTTGGCCATAAGGCCCTGGACACTTTGCAATCTGTTCTACTGCACCAGGATTGATTCGTACCGTCCCGGAATCTTTCGTAGATTACCCTGTAGTAGTGACAAATGGGTGGTCTAACAGCCCGTTCCCTAGTGTCATGGTCCAGATCTGAACCATGTCTAGCAAGTTCATCTGCTACCTCGTTACCCTGTATATCACAGTGCCCTGGTACCCAACACAATCTCACTGAGTAGTGTACCAATAGCTCCTCCAGAGCTCTCATACAGTCCTCTACTAGGTTGGAGTGTACTAAATGACATTCCAAGGCCTTCAGTGCCGCCCGACTGTCTACATATATCGTCACTACAGCCCCCCTATTGATGTGTGTCCCTATCAACTCTGTGGCTTTCCAGATCCCAGCTTTCAGAGAGACTTGATTTAAGCAGACTCGACGATCATGATATAATACTATTTCCGTGTTATCTTCTACAAGACATGGACTTACATAACTCCCATTAAACTCTTGTTTCTCCAAAGATCAAAACACATATCCCTTTTGTTCATCAAAAATAACCATTCAACGGCATTGATAATAAGCCAAACGTTATATCTTTAAGGACTTCTCTATTGATGAATGAATACTGGAGTACCTCTTAATTTGATAACGATATGTTCCAGGAATGGGAAACAGTGTTGATGATGGGTGCTTCATCACACGAGTTAACACAGTCGAATTATAAAATCTCTAATTAGTATCCATTTGAACATGAATTAGTTTCCTTTATTTAAATGAAGAGTTTGATCCTCTTGAGGATCGTGTTCTGCTTAAATTAGCATTTTATTATTTCAGGTTGTAAACTGATATTTTCTTCATCTGCTGGCCCCAAACGGTTGGCCTTTAAAAACTCTTTAAATAAATCCTTCTCTGTAACATATGCTCTCGTTGCTGTCCGCCCTGATGTTACACAAAACAGCAAGTAAATATCAATTCAATTTTCTTACACTTTTTGCAACATTTTCATATGATCAGCTCGGTTTTTTTTTCTCTCTTCATACAATTTGTGTGTGCGGCGGCAGCGCAATGTATGTAATTGTAAAGATTGTTTTTATTTTCGTTTTTGTAATGCGGTGGCGGTTGGTCGGTCGGTGGTTATTGTAACCAATTTAACCTTGAAATATGTTGATCTTTACATGTTCATATGTAGAATATTGCATACAATGTTTATACATTTATTTAGTGGGATCTTGGGTATGGCACAATGGAAAATAGTTGAATTTAGAAAGAAGCATTGTTTGTTTTATTAAAATTTTACCAAGTTTTGTTTGATTTTTTTTTCATGGTTTCCTATAAATGCGTGTCCAAAACTGACATTTACCGACGCCAATTGTCTGCACACAGAATGATGCTGATGATTAAGGCTTAACAACTATTGGAACAATGTTGCTTATTTACAACAAGCAGCAGCAGCTTCAACTATTGTTTGTGTTTCTTTGGCTCATAATCATGAATTGCGTAATTCAATTTAATCACATTTCAAACGATCTCTCTCCCTCATGCTCATTCTCGTTGACTTCAATTCAATTAAAAATCAAATTCTACAATTCC
Organism: Calliphora vicina; assembly: GCF_958450345.1. Lineage (NCBI taxonomy): Eukaryota > Metazoa > Arthropoda > Insecta > Diptera > Calliphoridae > Calliphora > Calliphora vicina. Next base: position 106,253,498 of record NC_088781.1, on the reverse strand, counting down.
ACTGAAATCGATTTGAAATTCAGCAACACACACAAAACACTAAAAACAAGGAACACTGCAACAACTGAAAGAAAAAAAAAACAACTGTCTACAAACTCACGTTCCTGTGTTGTGGCAAATCCTTTGCCTTTAATGGAGTAACGTAAGAAACTTAACGTAACATGGTCATTTAAAGACAGGAACCGCCGTTTTATGTAGCTGTCTCATAAGCAGTGAGGCACACATGCCTCTGCATACAATCACAAACACACACTCTCTGCCACACTCACTTGCAGTTACACACGATAAAAATGAGGTGGCAAATCACGCAGCAACATTATTTGTTGCTAATTAAGCCTGCCTCAATGGCTAGAGATATTTTTTCGTACTCGTACAAGTTCATAAAGCAAGATTGAACTCCAAATGAACAAGTAACGAGTGCTATAGTCGGCCAATGAGGCTTAAGTGTAACCTTATTTAAGATTCGGAATGTTTGTTTTATAAATCGTTTCAAACTTGGGTTGTAGAAAACCCAACTTTCATGCTCTTACAATTCTAACTTTACAACAGTTCACCGATCAATTCCATTCGACTTTTTATGGAGAGAATGAATTATTCCACAGTGGGGCAGAATCAACATTTTTTGGAAATAAATCTGGCATTTCTAAACGGCTCATCCGATCGTGATAAAAAAGACTTAGCCGAGCGCTTTCCAAAAATATAAAAATCTTAGAAATTGGATGGGAAACAAAAATATTGCACGAGTTTAAAAATTTTACATGTCGAAGGTACCCTACTTTGAGCCAGCATAGCGACGCCCCTGGATCATTTTAATAACTTAAACTCGAATACTCCTTGGCTACGCCCATGTCAAATTTTATCCCGATCGGATGAGCCGTTTAGAAATGCCAGATTTATTTCCAAAAAAAAATTGTGGTTTAAAAATGTGTCTATGTTTAAAAGTGTGTCTAGAATGGTTTTCCAAATTCTTTGGAGAAATAAAGAAAGGCAAGCGCAGACAATAACTCAGCAGGAAAACTAATCTCCAGACATGTCCGCAAAATCCTGTCTTCCAGGGATTCTTCACAATGTGTGGGAATATTCTTATAAGGTTTCTGTTAGATTTATACTATTCCAGTTTTATCATTATTTTACTTATTTTAGACTTATTGATAACTCTCTTATTTATTTAAATATCGTAATTTTTAAGTAATCCTTTATATACTATATAGGATATGAGATCAGTTACTTTGGGTAAAAATTTAAAAGCTATGCTATGACTTGAAGATAACGAAGGCGTATCCTTTTTCTTACACGTGTTAACTGCCATCATTCTCGTGATTTTACTTGTAGAAGTAAAGACTCCAAGTTCTACCATGGGCACCGCTATCTACCAAGGATATAAATAAAACTCCTGGATCTGGCAGAGATTCACGCAATTTTGAAACCTCAAAAACGAATTTCATCTACATTTCTTCTTTGAATATCTATGCTGACATTCGAACATGCAATGCGGCCGTAGAATTATCATTCTTTAGAACGAAAACAACCTTTGACAGTTTAAATAAGTATAATTTCTATGCCGTTAATTTCAGGTTTTGCTAAACTTTACACTACCTTGTGGCTTTAACAATAGATTGCAGATTGCATGAGTAATTCTACTCTCTTTTAACTTGGTCATTAGAAAGTTGCATATATCTGGGCCAACTATGCCGCATTGGTTGCAGAGAAAATAACGAGGAAGAAAACGTGTTTGCTTCTTGAGCAACTGTCCAGTAGTGTCTAGTAGACGAATAAACTTCAGGGGATGAACTGTCTTACCAATTGAAGGAAACCGTGGCTAACATCCTGCATTTAAGCATTCACCATACAGTTGATGACTCAGATACATATAATGAAGTCTTACTTTGGAGATTGGTCTCAGAATCATTTGTATTATTCTTGGACTCAGAGCTTGAACCCTACTCATGCAGTGCTTATTATTGAAAATTGGTTATGGTATTTGGAAATTCAATTTGAACTATGCTCACATTGAAATTTACTGGAAAGACTTTAGCAGGAAGTTTATTCCACATACGATAGTAGTGAGTTGTGCAGTCCACATGGAAAAAGAAATATTTCTTCTAACTGCATTATTAGTAAAAAAAAACTCATGGAACAGAGAGCCGACTCATTTAACACATACGAATGTACTTATTTCATATAAATAACATAAGTGAAGTATTGAACTAAACCATCAACTAACCTTAGTGTATGGAACCAACGTTCTAAGATCAGGGAACAGGTCATGGATATTACTTGGATAGGTAATACTGATTCAGTTAAATTTCTTGACGTGTGAGTATCACTCAAACACAACAAGATAGTTTTTATGACACAACTTAAACTGAATAAATCAAAACCTTTAAAAATCCTAGGAGAATGAAATGGGCGAAATTCAGTAGTGTTGGTGATATAATACCACCTCCAGAAATAGATAGATAAGATGGTACACAGAATCTAGACGACTCATTGAGTTTTCTATCCAGGTCGTTAAGGTATGCTTTCTATACTTCGTGTGTTGGGAGCGTCAAAGACCTAGGAAATTTCGGATGACGGAATCTTATAATAATACAGATAAGGAAATAATGTAAGAAATGTTTTAATGAGGCGATGTGGGTCCAAGATCCGTTGAGCTGGTACGACTATCGGCTTAGCTTCAATACTTTCAAGAGGGAAACCAGAAGAGCCAATCGGGAATCATGGAAGTGTGATTTGGAAAGTACCACGGAGGCATCATGTCTACGGAAAGTACTATTCAAAAATATGGTCAAAATTATTTCCAGAATCCGGGGAAATGAAACTGCTAACGAAGTGTGGCACAACGGAACATTCATATCGCTCTTCGTTAAGATATTGAATTTGACAGACTAGAATTGGTGTTGAAAGAGACAAGTAGGGTGGTCTACGATTACCACTTATAGGGCCGTTTTCTCATTAGGTGATAATCTTTTTTTCCAACGAAATACAGCAGATTAAAGAAATTTGGTTTTCTCAATGTCTCATTTGCTTCTAATCTGTCGCAAAACTAACCCGACCTCATCTGCCAATTATTATTTATGGTACAGATAAATTCAATCAGCTGACTGCTGTTCATAGTTTTTATGTGTTTGTGTTTTTGTAAACGAAATTAAATAGATTTTATAAAAAAAAAGTTTAATAGAGGAATTAACATTAATTTGATGGAGGATGAATTCGAAGAACATGAGTTCCAAGTGATTTCCAGGCCTAACTACCTGGCAGACATGCAGGATAATGAATTTTTCAAAAGATTCCGGCTGTCGATGGCCACATTAAACAGCTGATTTATGTAAACATGTTGTCACTTGAAGGCACGGTTCCCAATTTTCACATCTATTTTGAGAGGTATTGCCATCTGAAAATAATGTTTTTTGTCGGTATATTGAGAAAACCAAAATTGTTAACGGACAGTTTATCGGCCTAATAAATTTATGTTGACATTTAGTAACAGGCAGTTTGTCGATACAATGAGAAAACGGGCCATGAATTTAGCCTATGTATTAATTCGCAATTAATTCTTTAAATGAATGATTAACTGATAAAATAAATCTTGATTTTAAAAATTGAATTAACAACCCACGTAACAACTATTGTATAATAACATGATTGATGCGAGGTTAGCTTCTTATGTCCAGTATGATCTATTTAGTTTCAGGATTTCATCAATATTATTTTTGTTAGGGTTTCCGTGTAGATACTAGTTGTCCATACGACAGTGTTCAACCTGTTCATTAAATATCCATTCTATGAGATATTTCTTGAACTCCATAAATGGCTCAGTATTCTCTAGGTTTACAATATGCTAGTATTTTCATTACTCATTATCTTACAGTGACGTGTGACCTTTATAACCTTCAAATCTCTTTATATGATTTAGAAATTTATCTCCTTCTTACACGTCATCATATTCCGAAATTTAACGTTGTCGTTTCTTCGAATTTTGTTAGCAAACTGTTAATCTTTACATGAAAGACTATATTTATAACGAACAAGAAGCTAATTGGCTTCGAGTCATTAATATATAGATCGGTTTCTTCAATTTGTCGGTTTCTCGATCCCATGTTCTTCTTTCAGCAATTCGGGTGATACAGTTACTATTCATAAACTTTCCTACAGTCGTAACACATCTTAGGGTTGGGATGATGCCCCTTAAAAATATATTTTGTGTCTATTCACTAGCCATCCTTCCTTCGCTCTCTCTCGGGTGGTGGATAAAGCTGCTTTAAATTTCACTTGAATTTCGATCTCAAAGTTTGAGGGGATCTTTTCAATAGCCGTTATAGAAGTAGTTGTCAATTTAATCAAAAACAAGATACCAGGATCGAAGTATATGATCATCAACTGATATTTACAGTTCAGGGTCTCGTGCTATAAAACAAAACGACAAACGTTAAAATAATAATATGGAAAGTTTCAATCCTTAGAAAACAAATTTTCCTGACCCAAACCAAATATCAGACCTTAAATACCTATTCTCCAACCATAAAGAACTTTTAGAATATTGAATAACAATACGTACTCCATCGAATGTACATTAATGTACGTTGAAACTCTGTTAGTACAAGAACATTTTCAAATTCCCAAAATGTCTAAGTTGGTTGTTTATGGCGGCTTCTGTGTATTTTGCGTTGGTGGCTGCTGCTATGATTTTGGTCTTTTGCTTAGAATTCAACTACAAAAAAATAAAAAGAGGAACGACAAGTATAAAAAAAGACCACTCTGGCCTGTGCCTCAACTCAATGCGGCAATTAATTCGAAATCTACTCATGTACTTACGACTATGTCTGTTAAGCATTCATTGGTTTTAAGCTCAATACGATATGAGTTATATTTTTTTAGGTTTTAGTTATTTGTTGTTGAGGTTGTTGTCGATGAATTTTACGCTTTTAAATCGTGTTTTACTGATTTTAACTCTCACATTTCATTTGGTTGAAGTTAAGGACATTTTCATCTGATTTCGTTGGCAGGTTGGTGGTAGTGACGTTAGATAGGAATGTTGTAGAGCTTTTTTTGTTAGTTTTTGGCAAAATTTTAACAAACAATTTTAAGGAATGTTTTTTATAATAAAGAGATTTTTCAATACCAATTTTAGTGGAATTATGTAGATCTTTATAACCTTTATTAATTTTAATAAGATTTTGATTAAAAAATCATTATTTTTTTTTAATTCCAGACACCTCCACTCCCATTTACCCACCTCTAAAATAAAACATTTTGCCTGCGAAAAATGTGCCTTTAAAACCAACATAAAGGGTCATTTACAAAGGCACATGCGTCAGCATACCGGCGAAAAGCCCTACTCTTGCCCACATTGTGATTTTCGCAGCACCACCTGGGAGAATTTGCGTAAACACGTTTTAAAAACAGAAAAACATGCAGGAAAATTTGTGTTCGAATGTTGTAAATGTAAAGAAGAACTGGAGAAAGATGAAACACAAGAAGAAACTAAAATTAAAGAAATATTCAAGACGAATTCCCATCAAGAATATCAAAAGCATTTGAAAAACCAACACAAAATGGATAAATAACGGAAAAAAACATTTTAATAGCAAAAAGGTTTAAGTATTTACTAAATAAGCTGGTTACATATTTAGTTATCAAACTTGGTAGCACTGTTAAGTAGTGTCCTCTTAAGCAAACACACAAACCCTGTACTTATAGCACAGACACTCATGCACTGTAATTTTTAAGCTTTTTTTATATAAAAACAATAAAGCAAAAACAAACAACAAAATTTATAAACAAAACTCTCTTTAAGCATTTTATTTATTACTCTTTATTTCTAACAAAATACACTTTATTTCATTTACTCTTAATCAAAATTAAATCTCCTTTTACCATCGAATCGATAGCCATAAGCAGCAGCATTTTTTGTATCCACCAGGGCAGGATTACGATGTTTAAAGAACGAACCATGAGCATGTGCTGGCCGGGAGGCACTATTCGGCACACCATCCATTTCCCGGGGATAGAAAGCCTCAAACATGCCCTCCGGTGGCAAGACCGAAGCAATTTTCTTGTCATTTGGATCATAGCTTAAAACAGCTGAAGGCATGAAAATGTTTAATAAAACATTAACTAGAAAACTGGTCATTAAATAACGCCACATATTTGTTTATTTTATGTTATAAATTTAACTTTTATATTATTTTTGCACGAAAGTAGAAACAAATCACTTTTAAACCACTTTTTAATCTGTACAATGTGTATGAATTTAGTGGTGGTTGGAGTTCAACTGTTGAGGCTGTTTCGTTTGCTGTCTGTTGTGTGTGGCGTTTGTTTTGTTTGAATATACTATTTTTCTTTACTTTTTTTTTGGGCTCGGCTGAGCAACATTTTTAATTGTTAATTACTTTTTATTAAGACATTGTTATTGTTGTTTTTGGTTCCATTTTAGTTTCTTTTTGATCGTTTTATGCTACACTTACCTTGCTATTGTTTTCGTATTGCTGTTGTTTTCTTGTCAATTTGTTACTGTCATTATTAGTTTGATTGTTTTTATTTGTTTTATTTATCTCTTCGTGTTTGCATGTCATTAGTTTGTGTGAAGTGAAGGCTTTTAGTTATTGTTTTTTTTTTGTTTGTTTTCATTTTGGCATGTAAATACAAAAGACTTAAAAGGCAAACTTGCTAATAAGTACTAAGCCATTTAAAACAGAGTTGTATTTTAAGGTATTCTGTGTTTAAAACAGTTATATTTATCAACCTACTTATTTTCAGTTATAACAGTTATATTATGATGAACTTTACAAGTTTTTGTTTTTTTTAATTTTAACAACAATCCCAGAATTTAAATATAGAAATTTTGAGTTTAAAAATACATAACAGAAATGAAGAATTTATGTTAAAAATAAATCATACATAATACTCAATTTACATCTGCCTGAATTCTTAGTATGAACCCCCAAAAGACGGAACTGGTTCTGGGGCAAGATTAATGACTTTAGACCCCCTAGACCGAATGGAATCTTTCTTGAGATCAGGGATAGTGCAAAGTTCCTAAGCATCATTCTAAATAAATTATTATCCTGAAACCTGAACATTCAGAAAAGGATAAACTAGGCCCACATTGGCATCTACTCTTGAAAGAAGGAAATTGCTACTAACTGGGGTATTGGGGCGAAAGGTAATTTCAAAATTATAAATTTCTAATTTGCGAATAAAATTAACAATTTCAAAAAAAAATATTAAAAATCCCGGCATATAAACAAGAATCCCACCTAAAGAAAATTTGGTCATTTTAATACAGACATTTAAGCAAACATTAAGATTTTTTCCAAAAATATCATCATAATATGTAATTGTTTAGAGAAATTTTATAATAAATTAAGTATTGACTATTTAAAAATTAAATTGCATTCAATTTATTAACAGTCATTTAAGGGTTAATACGGAAATTTCGATGATAAGAGTATGTGTCCAAAATGGGTGGAAGAATGTACTAAACAACAACCTCATTTAATTGTCACTATGTTTATAAATGGCACTGCAAACTAAATTTAACAAAACCAATTTACAATCAGAGACATCTATATTAATTTATAAGAATTAAAACAAAATTTATTATTTTTTAACTTAATTAACTATGTAATCAATATTTTGCAGTGAATGTTAAAAATATTATTAAATAAATTGATTATTATCGCAATAAACTTTAAAATAAACATTTTTTAAGTGATTAAATGCTTAATTCTACTATTGTAAATACTATGTTACCGACATTTATACCCTGCCTTACCTTTATTACCCTGATGTTAATGTAATTACCTACCAAATACAACCCTGCTGCCCAGCCAAAGCAAACATAAAAAATGGCTGTCAAAATAAGAAAAAAAGAAAGACAACACAAAAAAGAGGAACAGAAAACAACAAGAATTAAATATTAATAGTTTTTGTGTACGTAAAGTGAGTACGAAAGAAAAGAAGTAAAAAAAATCATTTTTTTAAACGCGATTTGTAACAAAATTAAGCCTTAATTAAATTAAAAAAATAAAATAAACCTGTAGAGAAAATCACAGCAATCAATAAAACACAAAAATATTTAATAGAAAATGTCGAAATAATTGCAAATATTACAGAGAAAATTTGAAAGGAAAAAATTAGAGGTGAACAGAATCATTTTTTTTCTTCATCAAATGTGTGTTCAGTGAGTGTGAGTGTGTGTAAATTAAATAAAAAATATATTGTAAACGAATCAAGAAATAACATGAAAAAATAAATAAATAAAAAATATGATAACAACAATGGATACACGGTCATATACATCATCAACAACAAATGCAACAACGGGACGAAATGAATTTGCGATGCAAGGTAAAAATTATTTAGTTTTTAAGTGATAAAGAATTTGGGAAATTCCCAGTTACATCTTTGATGTCCAATAGGTAGAAAATAAATTTGGAAAAATGTTACAGCAGGAACAAGTGAAAGTCTTGAGATGGAAATCTCTATTAAAATCCAGTTTTACATACCTTCACTTACAACATGAACACATTTAACACACATATTGAAACTTTATCTTTAGTTTTTCGTTTCTTTGCAAATGGGACACTCCTTGGTTTTGTGTGCTTTAGCATGCAATATTTCTTGTGGTTGTTGTAATTTTTATTATTGCTAATATTTGTTGGAAGTACGTATTGTAAGCGACGTAATAACCAACTGCTTGCTGCAGCAGTGCTAGTGAATGAGGGTGGGTTTTTTGTTTTAATTTATTTATACATGAATGACTGACTGACTGAAGCAACAAGCTGTTCGTTCGTTTAAATAGTTTTACAGCTTCAACTTAAGTACTTTTTGAAAAGAAAAACAATTCTCCTAAGCCCCTAATTTAATTTATTTTTCAATTACTTTATTAATAATTTCAAATATGTGTTTCCTTTTCCCTTGTATGCCTCTTCACCATTAATTGTTTAATGTGTGTTTTTGTGTGTCTAAACAGCTGTCAAAATTTTGTTTTTATTTTGCTCCCGGACAAAAATAGTTCTAAATTTTGTTTCTAAACTATGAACTTCCGTTATTTACATTAAGGTATTTTTGTTGTTGTTCTTTTTTACTAATTCTGTACTTTATATTTTTCTCTTTAACAGAATTGACCCCAGAACAACAGAAATTATTATTAGAATTGCGCAGAAGACGTCAAGAATTGTTGTTAGAAATTCAGGTAATTATCATACATTCAACTTTAAACGTAACAAAAAGGTTTAATTTTAAGCTTCATTATATTTCTCTCGAACCAGCAGCCAAACAACAAATATTTATTAAGCATTTTTTCCCAGAAACTTAGTTTTGCAAGCAAGCAGACATGGGAACGTTAAGGCTCGCCTAGAAAATAATCTAATCAAATTATAAATTGCAAACTTTTGCAGACGTTTTTCGAAAGAAAAGTGAGTCGTAAAAAATAGCAGGAAAAACAATTTGTTTTAAAATAATTATTAAATTTCACAAGAAAATAAATTTCGGAATTATTTTCTGGTCAAATTTTGCAATGAGGGAATTTCTAAAAAGTAAATGGGAATTTGTAAAATCTTAAAAAAAGCAATGTGAAAGGAAATTAACAAGAATCCCAGTTAATGAAAATAGGGGAATTTTAAAGCAAAATTTAAAAAGTTAAAGCATAAATTAAGAGTTTCTTCACAAAAAATTTTATCCATAATAATTTTTTGGGTAAATTAAGCAATAAGGGAATTTTTAAAAAGTAAATGGGAATTTGTAAATCTTAAAATAACTGTGTGAATTTTATTACAAATCAAAAATTTATTGTTTGCAACAAAAACTAGCAATTCCCATAAAGCTTAAAAAAATCCCGGCAAATTAACAAGAATCCCACTTAATGAAAATAGAGGAATTTTAAAGCAAACAGTTGGATATTAAAAATTTAATGTAAAATATATACATATGTATAATAAAAAAAATTCATCCACAATTATTTTTGGAGAAAATTTTATTATGAAGGATTTTTTAAAAAGTAAATGGGAATTTGTAAAATCTTAAAAAAAGGCTGTGAATCTTAATAAAAATCAAAAAAATATTATTTGCAACAAAAATTAGCAATTCCCATAAAATTTAAAAAAATCCCGGCAAACTAACAACAATCCCAGTTAATGAAAAATGGGAATTAAAGGATAAACCTAGAATCAAAATTTTCTTATATTTTCTAGTTATATTTTTGCCCGAAACTACTCACAATTAAAACTCTCTCCATAATCAACAAATAATGTACTGCTCTGCTTTAATGATTCATTATTCAACTACACATTCCTTCTTTTCTGAGCTCATCTTTAATTACAATTAATTGTTTTTTTTTAATGTTCAAAAATTCATACCACTAAAAATCTAAATTAGATAATTTAATTTGTTAATATTTTTTTAGCAACATTTTTCTAAATCCCTACTTGTCATTCTATACTCACCCCAAGTGTTAAATGTCAAATGGTTTGTTTACATTTAAAATCATGCTATTATTGAAACTATTATGTTTTTGTTGTTGTTTTTTTAATACATTTTATAAAGTTTGTTATTGTTTTTTTTAGTGGTTGTCTTTTATTTCTTCAGTTTTGCCCGCCCGTTATACTCGTATGCAAATTTGTATTGTGTGTGTTATTTTAAGTGAGGTTTTTTTCAGTTTTCTTATCAGCTTTTTTTAAACTATCAAATTATTATGACTTATTTAATGTTTAGAGCATTCACCTTTGGTTTTTTAAGTGTTTAATTAGTTTTTTTCTTTAAGTCTGCTTTAGAGACTTTTTCTTTTTGCAAATTCTTTTATGCTGTTTTCATTCATTAGCTTGGATAAAGAAAAAAATAAAGAAGTTTAACCTGTAAAATATCAGAAATAATAATTGGTTGTCTTCAAAATAAAATAATTTAAATGTTTTTTGGAATTTTTTAATATTTGTCATTATATATTTATTAGAAAATAATTTTTTGGAGAAAAATTTATGAATTCCCAGAAAAATCACAAAAATCCCAGAAATCATACGAAAATTCCACTTAATGAAAATAAACGAATTTTAATATAGAAATTTAGAATTAGAAAAATTAAAGAAAAAATTATATGCAAAATTATTTTATGGGGAGATTTTGTCATGAAGGCGTTTTGAAAAAGTAAATGGGAATTTATGTAATCTAGAAAAAAGAGTAGGAATCCTATTAAAAATTAAAAATTTATTATTTACAACACAAATTATGAATTCCCAGAAAATTAACAAAAATCCCAGAAAACAAAAAACAATCCCAGTTATTAAAAATAAAAAAAATTTAACATAGAAATTTAGAATTAGAAGAATTAAAGCAAAAATCAAATGCATAATTCTTTTGTGGGATGATTTTGTCATGAAGGCGTTTTGAAAAAGGAAATGGGAATTTATGAAATTTAAAAAAAGAGTTTCAAAATTATTAAAAATCAAAAATTATGAATTTCCAGAAAATTAACAAAAATCCCAGAAAATAAACAAGAATTCCAGTTAATAAAAATAAACGAATTTTAATATAGAAATTTAGAATTAGAAAAATTATAGCAAAAATTATATCCACAATTATTTTTTGGGCACATTTTGTCATAAAGGTGTTTTGAAAAAGTAAATGGGAATTTATGAAATTTTAAAAACGAGTGGTAATCTTACTAAAAATTCAAAATTAATTATTTACAACAAAAATTATGAATTCCCAGAAAATTAACAAAAATCCCAGAAAACAAAAAACAATCCCAGTTATTATAAATAAACAAATTTTAACATAGAAATTTAGAATTAGAAAAATTAAAGCAAAAATCAAATGCATAATTATTTTTTGGGGAGATTTTGTCATGAAGGCGTTTTGAAAAAGTAAATGGGAATTTATGAAATTTAAAAAAATCTTATTAAAAATTAAATGTTTATTATTTCAAACAAAAATTATGAATTCCCATAAAATAACCATAAAATCGCCGAAACCTTACAAGAATCCCAGTTAATAAAATTAGAAGAATTTTATTGCAAACATTTTAAATTTAACAAGATAATGAAAAAAATAAGATTTTCTTTAAAAAAATTTCATCCATAATAAATATTAAAGAAATTTTGTAATAAAGGAATTTTGAAAAAGTAATTGGGAATTTGTAAAATCTTTAAAAAAATAGTGTGAATCTTGTTAAAAGCAATCATTTATTTTATACGACAAAAATTATCAATTCCCAGAAAATTAACAAGAATCCCAGTTATTGAAAATAGGGAAATTGTCATACAAAAGTTTGGAATTTGAAAACAAACAACAAAAAATAAGATTTCATTTACAAAAATTTAAACCATAATTATTATTTGAACAATTTTTTTACTGAGAAAATTTTAAAATACTAAATGGGAATTTGTAAAATCTTAAAAAAATAGTGGTAATCATATTAAAAAGAAGAGATATATTATTTACAATAAAAATTATGAATTCCCAGAAATTTAACAAAAATCCCAGCAAACTAAAAACAATCCCAGTTAATGAAACTGGCGAAATTAAATGCAGAAATTTTGAATTTAAAAAGTTAAAAACAAATAGGCTTTCTATTTAAAAAAATTCAATAATTTTTGGGACAATTTTGTTAAAAAGGAATTTTGAAAAACTAAATGGGAATTTGTAAGAACTTAAAATAATAGTGGTAATCATATTAGAAATTAAAGATGTATTATTTACAATAAAAATTATCAATTCCCAGAAACTTAACACAAATCCCAGCAACCTAACAACAATCCCAGTTAATGAAAATGGCAAAATTTTTAATTTAAAAAGTTAAAAGCAAGAAGACTTTCTATTGAAAAAAATTCATTCATAAATAATTTTTGGAAAAATTTTGTTACAAAGGAATTTTGAAAATATAAATGGGAATTTATAAAAACATAAAAAAGAGTGGTATTTGTTTAAAAAACGCAAGAATCTAGTATTTACAATAAAGATTATCAATTCCCAGAACCATAATAAAAATCTGAGCAAACTTAAAAAATCACAGTTAATTAAAATGGGGAAAATTTAATACAGAAATTTTAACTTTAAAAAGTTAAAGACAGGAACATTCACGTTTCTAGTCAAATAAATTCATTCATAAATAATAAATGGAAATTTAAGTTTTTAACTTAAAAAAGTAGTGCGAATCTTATTAAAAAGCAGAAATTTTAAATTTGCAACAATAATGATCAATTCCCAGAAACTTAATAAAAAATCCCAGCAAACTTAAAAAATCCCAAATAAAAAAAAATAAGGAAATTTTAATGCAGAAATTTGCAACTAAGGAAGATAAAGCAAAAAATTCCATTCATAATATTTTTGGGGGAAATTTTGTTTTGAAAGAATTTTGATTAAGTAAAATCTTAAAAAAACAGTGGAAATATTTTTAAAAAAAATTAACAATACCCACAATCTTTGTTTGTAAAAATATAGGAATTTTAATACAGAAATTGAAGATCTAATGTTTTCTTTTTTAACCAATTCTCTTTAATGCTTCAATATTGCTCTTGTTTTGTAAAAACCGTTAATTTAAATTATGCCCCCATAATTATAATACGGCTTCTGTTATTGATATTAAAATGAAACACTACAAAAAGTTGATTACTACTTACTGCATGCATAATTTACAATGAATCTACTACTACCATCATCATCAGCTCTTTAACATGGCCAGTATTTGCCCTTTTCCCCTTGGAAAAACAGTATCCATCACACATGGAAGCAACCCATACACATGTTTCTTTTGTTTTGTGCTTACACTGATTTCAATTTTGTGCTTCTTCATGATTGTCATACTAGAATTTGTATTTTTTTGTTGTTGTTTCTTGTACCTCTGCTTCTTCCTTAAATAATGCCTCTTTTGTCTTTAATGTTGTTGTAGTTGTTTTTGTTTGAAAATCCCATTCATTACACATGTTTCACTTGTTTTAACTGTTAAATTGTTCGCAGTTGTGTTGTACAACGAAATTCATCCACTTATGTACATCGCTTACACACGCTTCACAATTCTGCTATACTGTATAGTATTCGACTTCTCCTCTCCATTCACCGTATCTGGTTTATTTTTTATATATTTTTTGTACTTATTGTCACGTGTTAATGTAAACAAAGCGTTAAAAAATTATTATTACACATATTTTTTCATTTTTTTTTTGTATATTTTTCATTTCGAAAAAAGTATTAAGCGCGGGCGCTAAACAATAAAAAGCAACATAAATTAAGATCTTTTTAGAAAAAATAAACCTAAAGACTCATGACATAAATCATAAAATAGAACATATAAAATAATAAACCCTGACAACAAGAGGATTACTCGTACAATAACAACAACACTCGGCATTAGTGTTTAAATACATCAACGAAAAAATTAAAAAAAAATATCCTGTTTTCACAAAAAGCAAACAAGCGAAGGACATTTTTGCTAGAAAAATGTTTAGAAGGTTGTTTAGAAGTAAACGACATTTCAAATATACAATTAGGGTAAGTACATGGGTTATGAATTTTTTAAATTTAAGCAGGATTTTAAAAATTAAATACATTTTGCTTTAAAATCTAAAAGAAAACATTAAACATGAGCATTTTATGCATAGAATTAGCTTAACCTTAAGATTAACTGGTTTGATTTCATTAGGAATTCCCAAAGTACTCATAATTATTAAAAAATCTATACATTCTTCAAAACTAAATTCATTCATTTCTCGTTTTCAAGTTCAAATTGTTAAACGATGTTCGTCTAACCCTACATTTATGTAAACTCTGAAAGTATGAAAATGCGAAATTTTTTCAAATTTTTAGCTTTTATATTGAAACATTTGTGCAATATAAATTTTTTCAAAGTATTGGCCATTGTTAGTTATGACTTTTCCCATCATTCCGGCAACGTTTGGATTCCGCGCCAAAAGAACTGCTCATCCAAGAACGAATCAAGCCAATTTCGGATACTCTGTTCTGAAGAGAAGCTTATCCCAGAGAGTGTTCTGCAACGCAACAAATAGTAGTCGGACGGGTCAAGGTCTGGACTATAATGCGGGAGAGGCAAAACTTCCCTACCACTTCATTCTAAATAGTTGTTAACCGTATTGCAAAATGTAGACCACCATGTCATGATGACGTTCAGTAAAGGTTCCCTGTGATTGTCTGGCCATATTTCAGCAGCTCATAATAGATAGGACACTTTTGGCCCCACCAGAAACAGAGCATTCCTTAGCGCCATGGATATTTGGTTTTGATGTCGATTCGGCGAACTCTTACGATTGGGGTTATCGTAATGCATCCAAAATCACCAAACGGCATAAACCATCGCTGGTACATTGAAACCGATGAAACACATTCACCATAAGTTTCAGTGAGCAATCGGTAAGAAAAGTTTGGCAAACAAGCTATTCTTGGGCTCTTTGCGATTCCTAGAAATTTAGAGTCGGAAGTAAGAAAAGCTGTAACACCACTTCATTTTGGATTTGTTTTTTATTTTACCTTTTGAAGACTACTTTATCACAAGACAAGTTTATTTGCAAAATGTTTATTGCGACCGTCCAGGTTTTAATTTAATAAAGACAAGCATTTAACGTTTTATTATCACATATCATACAAAGATCATATACACAGCGTCATAAATCTTTGATCCGCCATTGACGGACAGTGGCAGAGAGGGCGTCTCGCCGTTTTCTCCCAATCATTCCAACAACTTCTACAGAAGTTATTATGTGGGTGATTCGATCACCTAGCGTTTCAGCAAACTAGTAATAAACAATTATCAGCCCTATTAGATTCCGTAGCGGAACGCGTAGATCTAAAACTATATCTATTCATATCATTGTCCTTTTCTGACCAATTGTTCTGCAGCAAATCGTAGTGTGTTCGTTTGATTACATTTTTAAACGATTGCCGACAAATTGGCCAATATCCACATCTAAAAGTGAAGTTCATCTCTTTGCCATTACATTCTAATATTGAAATGTTTCGCAAGCTCTTTAAGAGATACCCGGCATTCAAAGACCAAATTTGGAGGTCACATAGACAACCATAAAGGAGTTTAGCGCTGTTTGGCTTAAAAAAAGTCTTAGACGATTCTCGGAACCTTTTATGACTGAGATCTCGAACTAGCAGTTCCAGTGGGTGTGCAATAATCGGTATTGTGTATTTCCTGCAGACAGCCAAGTAAGACTCACTCAAAGATGCCCGGTATTCAAAGACCGAATTGGAAGAGAGATTTCAGGCTGTTTGGATAAATAATACGATTTTTGTCATATCTTATCCTTCGTGTTAATAATGATATCAAATATAAACTAACCCCGAGAGTTCGTTCCTTATCAGTTAGTCCAGTCGTGATAACCGTAGAGAAGTACTAGTCGAAGAAAGGTTTGGGTGTGTAAAAGTATATATTGTCTAGGATCTAATTGGAAGAGAAAGTCATTTCGCGGCACTGTTTTGGCAGAGTCTGAAAAATTCTTTTTAATTAGTCCAGTAATGATCACCACTGAGAATTTCCAGTCAATAAAAGATCTGGGGGCAACTTCTCGCAATCGTAATTGAAATAAATTTCGAACGCTTATTAGTGTTTGAGTAAAAACTCGTTGGTTATGGAGCACAATTATTATGATTTTCTATACGTTCGAATAAGTATTCGATCATGTTCGACTACGGTAATTAGCCCCCTGGCTATGCAATAGTGAGTATTGTTTATCATTTCTTGCAACAGTAAAGTAAGACTCACACAAAGAATTTGTTCCCTAACAGTTTGTGCAGTCTTGATTAACAATAGAAAGATCTGGATGTGCAACAGTCAATATTATCAAGAATTTACCGTAAAAACTTATATAGAACATGCTATGGTCCTTCGATGTCATTCATCCATAGCAATCCATTCTTATGGCAGAGTTGTGAGTAAATCATGTGGCCATAAGATTTACATCGTGACAAAAATATCCTACATGGTGTTGTAAGTGCTGAAGTCGAAGGATTTGGATTTTAAAAGTGTTCGCCACTTACCAAGTTGACCTTAACAACCATGTCAAAGAGCAATTCTTTATGACCTCCTTATGACACTTCTACATGAATAAATGATGAGTCGCTCTCGATATTATCGATTGAGTATTCAAGTTCCACGATATCTTCGAATCTGATATATTGTCTTCCAAATACTTTGATCCATCGAATTATTAAGTTCCATTCGAGGTACTGTAAAGGTAGGCTTCCTATCGAGACCATTTTGCTAGGATTTAGACAGAGTCTAATTGTCGTGCTCCATACGCTATGTGTTCGCAGTTTTCATCTCACTTTTTGCGAAAACATACACCACAGTTTTAAAACCCATATAATCGAGTTTTAAAATCTTACGAGAGGCCATCGTGAGATTTCAAAACTACACCAATTTGCGGAATCCCGCCATTCTACCCACGGCCCTTCTATCTTCATGAATGGCCGTAGTTGCTCTGGACACAAGTTCACTATTGAAATTGAGAGTTCATGTTCCATGATAGCTTCGAATATTGGATGACTCCCAAAAACATAGATCCATCAGATATCTCAAGTTCCACCCAAGATCCGTGTTGCTAAGATTTACACTGAATCCAATTCCTGTGCTCCAGGAAATAAGTGGTCGCAAATCCGATCACATCCATATATACAATAGTCTTAAAACCTTACAAGCTTGTTGAGTCAGGTCTTCATAGATGTTAGGTAATGGTCATTTGTAGACAGTGAACTGGTCGACAACAAATTTGATTAGAGTCAATAGGATTGACACAGGGTTTACATCGTCAATGTCTAGAAACGCTACTAATGCGTACTAAGAACCTCTAACTCGAGACAAGGGGTTCTCCGACAGTATTTTACATCTCGGAGTAACTAGAAGGAAGTTTTGATGAATTTTAAAATTCAAAAATAACATTTAGTTTCATGGCTGGAAAGGGGTCTGTCAAAAATTTATATTCAGCAGAGACTGAAAATAACCTATTGAAAAATAAATTCTATGGAAACGAAGCGAGTATCACTCGGACAAACATTGTCAAATTAGCGTCAGATTTATTAAACGGAAGTTCTCCCTCCGGGGACTATTCTAACAACATCAAAAACAGCTTAAAATAAATTATTTTTTATTTTGTTATTCTATTTCAAATAAATAGTTTTAAATGTTAAATAAGAGTTGAAGACCAAAGTTTTAAGACGATTTCCTCGATTTTAAATATCAACCGAACCGGGACTATAGCGGATGTATTAATAAATGGGGGAAAGTTGATTTCATTATACGGATGGACAGACAGATATGGCTATATCGACTTCGATATCGAAATCTATCCAGAATATGGTGGTGGCAAATAAAAAATGTAGAAATTGCAAACGGAATGACAACCTTATACTTATGCCCTTGCCACTATTGGTGAAGGGTATAACATATATGAATTGTTTAGGAAAACAATTAAATATATAAAACCTGCACTGCTGATATGAATTTATCAGCTTGTAAGTTTTACAAATCAATGATATTTAGTTTCTTCTTAATCTTATAAAAACCAATTAAAATTTTCAAATCCACTTGCAGTTACAAAATTCTTAATCAGTTACATTGAAAATTTTATTAAATTAACTACTAGCGCCTTTTGCTATTGCATTAAAATCTAATCTTGTAGCCTTCTGCATTTGAAAAGAATAAATAAAATAACACTTTTAAGGTTAACAAAACAAACCGGTCGGTCGTCATTTCTTTAACTCAAGCACCTGTTTTCTTCTGTCTTTAACTACGTCATTAACAACTTCAAAATTAGTTCATGGCCAGCTAGCTATTGTTTCTGGTTTCAGCTAACGGTTTTAAAGAGAAATTAAATTAAAATGTAAACCAAAACTGTAGAATGGATTTTTAAATCTAAAAATACCACAGTTTCTATTTCTTTAATCTGTAAGTGAAAAGGTAAGGGGGAAAAACTTAAGTATTTAGATACATAATGCCCCTCATAAAAATGCATTTAAGTTAAATCATAAAATTTTAATCTTTTTTTCTTTTGTTTTTCGTGAGTATTCCATCATTTACAAACACAAAATATTTCACACATTACGAGTGGTATGTGGTTTATCATTAAGAGGGGATTTCCTCTATTTTTATTTTCATAATTATGACCATATTTTATATTTCTTGTTGGTTTATGATGTCTCTTTCTTCTTTACTTCTTTCAAATACAAAATTTAATTTATATCTTTCTACATTTTCCTATAATATATACATTTTCTGGCACAAATACTAAGGCGCCTTTTTAGTATTTCGCAAATCTGTGTTCGTTATCTTTCAATTTCCCACTAACATTATTTGGAAACATCTTTTAGTTTAATTATTGTTTTGGTTTTTCATTATTGTTTTCCATTTTCTTTAGGCGAGTATCAGATTTACCTGCATTTTGTTGTGTTGTGTTATTTTTCAGGGGTCTTTTCCACATAATTAATCTTTTTATGTTGATGCTTGTGAGCATATGTACGTCTCTTTAACAGATTTATCAATTGAATTGAATATAGTCGGGGTTTTTCTGATTTTAGATTTGCTTGCCCTGGTTGTGTAATTTTGTTGATGGCTTTTAACAGCTTATTTAAATCGGTTTGTTTATTTTTTTTGCGCCTTAGTTTAATTTAAAGCTGAAAATTAACTAGAATTGGAAATTTGTTGAAATTGTTTGTGTTAAATACATGAATAATTGGATTTATAGATTTGCTCGTACACAAATAGATTTGCAAAGTTATTTTTTTAGACAAAATTGGTTTATCGGGGATTATGGAGGGTTTGTAAATGTTTTATAATAAAAGGTCATGGCCATCTGACCGATTTAGTATTTAAATCTGTATAAATTGTTTGTTTCCTGAAAGAAGATGTTGTAGTTTGAATAAATTATAAGAAGTTAAAAAGAAAATGTCCAACAAACATTTTTACTGGAATTCAAGTTGAAAACAAGTGTAATTCAAGCCTTGAATTATAGTCAAGCAGTTGAATTACTGTTGTATTACACAATAGCATTCTGCATTGAAAAGGAAACATAAATTCAAGCCATATATTTTCTGTTTGAAAAATATTAAATTTTTTCAAATATTTTTCAAGTTTAAAGCATAATTACATTTGAATTCAAGTCAAATTCCAACAAAATTGTCAAGTGCTTGAATTTTTGGGGCTTTGGTGCTTATTTGGAGTAGTTTAGACAATTAGCAGAATGCATTATCTGCCTCCTAAGGCCTTCCTCAGCAATTTTTAGTTATCTATTGGATGTATGACTTAAAAATGCTGGATTTACAATAGTTGGCATATCGTTTGAACGCGGTTTTTGTTTTTTATATTTTCTCATTCTCACTTGAACATTTTAGTCTAAACAACAAAGATTTTGTTGGCTTCGATAATGTCGAATTTTGTGCCAACAAAGTATCATATGCTCACCCAAGCTTATGGTGAATGTGATTAATCGGATTCAACGTTTAAGGAATGATTTGTGCGGTTCAGTTTGAAGACCAAAATTTGGAGGCATTACTCCATGAAGGTTGTTGTAAAACTCCAACAAGAGCTTGAAAAATCATTGGGCGCTACTCAAGCTGCAATTTCAAAACGTTTGCGAGAAGCACGATTCATTCAAAAGTGGGGAAATTGGGTACCATACGAATAAAAATTGAAAGAGCTTGAAAGACGATTTTGCGTGTTCGAATGGATTCATTTTGAAAAATGATTACACAACTCGAAACGTAAGAGATCGTATGTGAACCCCGGCCAAACAGTCGAATCGACACCAAAATCAAATATCCATGGCGCTAAGGTAATGCTCTGTATTTGGTGGGACCAAAAGTGTCCTATCTATTATGTGCTGCTGAAATATGGCCAGGCCATCACAGGGATCCTGTACCGAATGCAACTGGTTCGTTTGAAGCGAGCATTGGTCGAAAAACTGCAAAAATATGCGACCAGACAACACTCGGCCACATGCTGCAATACCTGTTAAAAACCATTTGGAAAGAAGTTGTTGGGAAGTTTTGCCTCACCCGCCCTTAAAGTCCGGACCTTGTCATGTCCGACTACTATTTATTCTCTCTGGGATACCCTTCATTTTTGAACCAGTATCCGATATTAGTTTGATTCGTTCTTGGCCTCAACAGATGTGCTGTTTTGGCGCGGAATCCAATGTTTGCCAGAAAGATGGGAAAAGGTCATAGCTAACAATGGCCAATACTTTGAGGTGCGAGGCTTTACGCACTGCGACCCGTTGAATCTTTTGTACAGCTATACATTTTTTGTTCATTCCAACAGATTCAGGTTATCTATGAAGCCAACTATTCTATTAGGGGAGAGATAATTTATTAGGTCCCCTAGTGACATACAGGCCTTTCCGAGCCATTTAGTTCTACAGATTGACAGTATAGGGCAGTCACATAGAACATGTTCTGAGGTTTCGGCATGAAGTTCACAAAACCTGCGCTATACATTCGCAACTTTACCTAAAATAAATTGGTGGATTCTCAAGTCGCTTTTTCCGAGCGATACCAACGACTGAGATCTTCGTTTGTATAGGGCAGGGGTGCCCACAAGTTCCTTATGGAAGAGTAAACACCAATACATTTAAAGAAAAACTATTCAATATTTTTTGTTGTTAAAACCAATTCATCCAAAAAAAAAAGAAAAAAAAACTCACTTTCAAAACATTTTTTCACATTTTTAAAATATCAAAAACAAAATCTACATTGATGATCGCAGTCGTCAATGTTAACCAGCAAAGCATACGAAAGTGTTGTTGCTTCGAAGAACGACAAAAAAAATAATGAGACAAAGTTGTTTGTGTATTTTATATTGCTAGTGTTGAGTGCTCTAGTGAGTATACAAAAAACACAGCCTATAGCTAAGAGCATTTACAAAAACAAAAGAGTACCAAGAGTATAGGGCTTGGGCATGACTGGTATAGGGTAATGAACCGTTTACGCTCCATAGTGTATCCAAGTGGAATGCGAAAGAACGGTACAGGACCTATAAACGAGCGTCGAGATCACGTATTGGCCAGACAATCATCGCGTTCATTGCCAGCGCGAACCAGCACAATGGGAGTTCATTGTTCATTGTGCACCGAATTCATTAAATAATGACCAGCATTCCATAACAACTCCAGACCTCACTGCATGTGATGATAAGGCTCTAAGAGCAGCATGACATAACAAATATCCTGATATTCCTTAATCTCCTTCTTAATTACTCATTGGAGCATAAGAGGATGGCGGAAATCTCCGCCTGAAATATTAATAGAATGAAATTTCAAAATAAATGCTAATACAAACAAACAAATTGCAATATACTACTGACATCCTAGGATTCATAGAACTTACGAGCAGCAGTATTTTAGTCCTGTATATCGTCGATGCGCGCACAAGTTTATTTTTTATATGAAAGCTATGTAAAAATACCTATTAATCTCTTTGATAACTAGGAACAGAATCGATATGTCTGTCAGATTGCGATTTATAAGCAAATTCTTGTTAAATCTATCCAATTTGTTCTAACTTTATTCACCTTATGGAAGCTAATGTCTTGCTGGACTGTTACATATAGCCATTTAGTATAGATCTATTGGGTTTAGGTTTTTGATAGTGTTCACAGATTCGCTAAATTCTACTACTCATTTCTAGCTAGTTCCGGTCCATCATATTAGCGATGTATATGTATGTTTGGGATAGTTTACTACAGAATACATACATTTATTTGTCTATCTTAGGACTTTAATCGCATTTTTTATCGAAAATCTCACAATAAGTATACATAGTAAGCTGGTGTAGTCTTTCAAATTTCAACTTTAATTTGGAGTTCAGACTAATGCTTAGATAGTTCGCACTGTTCGATAGGAAATTCACAGTTCTATTACCTCGTCACCAAGAACTCCTGTGTATAATATGACTAAAGTTTGGTTTTTTGTAAGGAAACAATTCATAATGGATGTAAATTGTAGACCATTAATCTGACTGCCTTCTAAAATCGTAGTAGAGATTTTTTGCATACCCTTGCAACTCAAAGCCACTAAAAAAACTTCACCAGTCACAAACAATTCAATGAAAGTATTTTGTTTAATGCAACCGCCCAAAAGTATGCTATTATTTTAAAGCATTTTGTATATTGATTTTCTCTCAACTCTTAATTTATAAACTCTCTTTATTTTCGTTCCGTTAGGTTATTTTAAGTCTCTTTTTACTGATAAAATACTCTTTTTTTTTAACAGCAAAACAAACTCTTATCTATTGATGAGAATTTGCATTAAAATTTTATGTTTATTTGAACAATTTATTTGTACTTCATTTCACATTTCCAGTTTTATCAACAACAACAACAACAACAACAAGAAGACATTTTGTTGATTTTTTATTGTTTGCTTGGCTGAGTTCAATATCACACACATGTCAACATGCATACATACCCATGCATTCATACATAGAGTCGAATTTAATGTTTGTTTACATTTAAAATACTACCGTTATTTTTAAACTACCATTTTGTTGAGTGGTTTGATTGTTGGTATTTTAAAGGTAGTATTTGTGCATTGACGCAAAATCGGTGATTTTATTTACACAATTTTGTTGTTTAATACTTTTCTTTTTCATTATTAAATATAAAATATTATTTTGTGTGAATTCTAGGTATTTATATGTGTTTTTAATGATAATTGAATCTTGCATTAAATTGTTTGTTTATTGGTTTTTCCTTACGATTAACTAAAATGATTCATAATCTTTAATGTGTATAATTTTGTTGTTTTTGTTTATTAAGAATTTGTGCTTTTTCTTTATATAAAAAAAATTGTTTTTGTATTTGACACTGCCTGAAACAAAAAAAAATCTTTGCTCGCTTATTAAGTGATGAGTAAGATATTTAATAATATGGGCTACTAATTTGTCCATGTTTTGTGCCAAAAACAATTATACAATTTTGATTTAAAGCTGTAGTTGTTGACAATTGTTTACATTAAGATTTTTGTTGTTGTTGGCTCTGTGTGTTTTGACAGTTGTGTTTGTTTATGAGGGTTTCCAATGTTGCTAAATGTACAATTTTTCTTTCTTATTATTTATTTACTTAGTACCTAAATGTTTTTGTGATAACGATTAGTCAGCCAACGAGATAAAAATTATGATTTTGCACAAGAACTGATAATAAAAAATTTATTATTTAAATTTGTTGGTCGACTTTTTAGAAAATTGCGCGTGTTTTTTTGTGTGTGTAATCTAAAGTCAATGTTCTTTTATGTTGATATTTTTATTTTAGTTATAATTTAAATTTTAATTAAAAAAAGTCTGAAATCATCTTGTAGGATTTATTTTTAAACATTTTTTAACAAAGTTTTTTATATTTTTAAACAAGCTGTTTTTTGTATGTAGATCTTAGCAATTTTGTGTTGTTGTCTTAAGCATTTGAAATAAAATTCTTGTTTTTTTGTTTTTGTTTGTCTTCTCTATTCAATCAAATATTTGTTTTGTTAATACTTTAGTGTTGTCTTTTTTAATATTTTTTTTTTTTATTATTTATGCATGAATATTTTGCTTGAATTTGACATTGTTTATCTTAAGGTTTAGTCATCTGATCGTTTTGTTTTGTATTATTTATTTATTTGTTTCTCTCGCTCTGAAGAAAGTTTGTTTTGATTTAATATCGTAAATATTTACTCTCTCAAACCATAAATATGCTCTTAAGAGTTTAAAGATTTCTGCTAAACTCAAAAGAGTTTGTATAAACTACTCTTTATTATTATTGTTTTATTAAAATTGTTTTCAGTTTGATTTTAAATGAGGTATTTTTTAAATCATTATTGTCTTTAAAATTGAATACAAAAATTAATACAGCTTAGAAAATACAATAAAAACGAATACAACCTTGCCCTACACCAATTATATTTTATCTATTTTTTAACGCTTTTTTTATAATTATTATATATCATACCTATTTCGTTTTTTTTTATTTAATACATATTATTAAATGCATTATTGCCTATTTAAATATAGTTACAAAACTCTTACAAACTAAATTTATTTCCCTCATTACCTTCATCAATCAATTCATCTTTAAGCAAACCCAAGCATCAATCATTTAGCAAATCCGGCTATAAAACAAATAAATCAATCTGGAAATCTTACCATGTTCCTTTTTATCATATAAATTATATCATTTGTGACATTTTATTAGTAAATTACAATAAATATTGTGTATTTTATGACAAAATTTCATTTTTTTAATATAATATTTCCTCTCAAATCAATACTGATTAAATTTTGATCACATATTCGTATCCTTAGTATTCTTGATAATATCCCTATCATTACACAGATAACGCTTCCACCGCCACCAGCACTTACTCATTCAGTCTATACCATTTCACAAACTGGCACACAACTCATCTTAATAAAAAAACGACGAACTCCTATTAATTTTAACAATGTATATTCCCTATATTATTTATTTTGTACGAATGTATGCAACTGCTAAAAGTATATAAATATTGGGTAGGAGAAAAGGAGGCATTACTTTTCATGCGCCTTCACTCATATGTAGGTCTTAATGTAGTTTAAAATTAGCTTCCATCGTAGGTTAGTCCTCATGTAGTACCAAATTGGCTTCATTAGTAGGGGTTTATATTGTCCCAAATTATCTTCAATTATAGGTATTTACATATGTATTCCTTCTGTAATCCCAAATTAACTTAAATTTTATGCCTTTATGTAATCCTTCTACAGTCTCAAATTTGCATTAATCGAAACTCTTAATTAAGTCCTTCCGTATTCCCAAGTTTGCTTTAATCATAGGGGTTTATGCACTCCCAATTGGCTTCAATCGTAGGACTTCATATAGTCCCAAACTGGCTTTAATCGTAGGTCTTTATGTAATAGTAATAGTCCCAAGTTTACTTCAATCGTGGGTCTTCGAATAGTCCCAAAATGAAGTCCTTCTGTAATGCGTAATTAGCTTCTATCATAGTTCTTTATATAGACCTTGCGTAGTCCTAAATTTGCATCAATCGTAGGTCTTTATGTGGTCGTTCAGTAGTCCCAAATTGGCTTTAATCGTTAGGGTTTATGTAGTCCTTCTGTACTCCCAAATTTCCTTTAATCGCAGGACTTTATGTAGTTCGAAATAGGTTTCAATCGTAGGTCTTCATATAGTCCCAAATTGCCTTCAATTGGACGTCTTCATGAAGTCCTTCTGTAGAGCCTAATTAGCTGCTATCGTAGGTCTTTCGTAGTCTCAAATTGGCGTTAATCATAGGTCTTTATGTAGTTCCAAATAGGCTTCAATCGCAGGTCTTCGAAGCCCTTCTGTAGTGCCGAAATAGCTTCTATCGTAGGTCTAAATGTTGTGTTTCCGTAGTCCCAAATTTGCTTCATCCGTAGGTCTTTATATAGTCGTTCAGTAGTCTCAAATTGGCTTCAATCTTTGTTCTTTATGCAGTCCTTCTATAATTTCAAATTAAGTTCAATCCTGGGTATTTATGTAGGCCTTCTGTAGTCTCAAATTAGCTTCAATCATAGGTCTTTATGTAGGTGTATTGTAGTCCCAAGTTAGCTTTAATCGTAGGTCTATATGTAAACCTTCTAGAGACTCAAATTTAGGAGTTTTGTAGTCCCTAAGTTAACTTCCATAGTATTTCTTTACGTAGGCCTTCCGTAGTACCAAATTACCTTCATTCATTGGTCTTTATATACTCAAGATTTTGGGTATCCAGGAAAGCAGACTTGTTGAATAGGCTTAAGAGTTTTGATAGATATTGTTACTTTGCTTTGCAAATGCAAGAGAAAGACGCCATCAACTACATTCATGATTTGATTAAGCAGAGCAGAATGATCATCTTTTTTGGCAACCGTATTGGCAGCCTCATAGAAGGCTGCCAATGTAATAAAATTACAAGATATTCGTTATCGTTTTAGAAGATCTTTCGTAGTCTGGGTATTTTGCTACTTTCCAGTCCTGCGGAGACGGGTTGCATCCAACTTTAAAGCACTGTTAATCTAGTACTGCCAATTTATCATCAGCCAGGATATTCCCTCGAAACACCTTATATCCCCACCCAAAACCGAAAAGTTTTAATATAAAACAGGACAAGGAATGATTGGACCGCGAATTCTGTCTTAAGGGACGACATGATCTCAATCAGACAGACACGGGCTCGGGAATTTTCTCCGATGAACTTGACCATTTGTTGTCTCTTCGAATACCCGATACCTGCACGGTTTTCCAGGCAGAGATCTATGCCATCGATACATTCACGAGAAGAATCCGGGAACTGAATCTCGAAAATTCGACTATACATATCTACTAGGACAACATTGCATCAATCTAGTCTCTTAACTCCAACGTTATTAAGTCGAAATGTCTTCTCAATTGTATCCAAGCACTGGTACAACTGACACAACATCATGTCGAGTTGATATGGGTTCCAGGACATGAGGCATCCGGGAAAATGAAATATCTGATGATTGTGCAACCAATGGGTCGTCGTAACTCTTGCACTAAGGGATATTCACACACTCCCTTGGTGACCGTATCGAAATTGATAGATGAATGGGCTTTGATTGAGACGGAACTCAAGTGGTCAAATAGCTTATAGAATATCCAGAATTCTCTGGCTCACTCTGGCAGAGGATACGACCTGGACTCTGTTGTCTTTTAGTAGGAATTCGACTCTTACGGGTATAATCACTGGGCACTGTATGATTGGACACATGCCGGAACGTATGGGTTACCTACGTTATAGTTATTGTAGAAGTTGTTTAGATGAAGAGAAGGAGGAATCGGTACAACACCTCCTTCCCAGCCTTACAAGAGCGTAGAGTATTACATCTTGGTAGAGCTCTTTTTCATGATTTGGATTGTCTCAGAGATGTGTCACTAGTAAATATGATCAGGTTTATTAGAAGTGTCGGTTGGTTCTCAAGGAGAATATATGAATCACATAGCCAACGAAATAGCCCTTCATGTATGAATTCTAAGCATAAGGGGAATAGTATTTCTAAGGGTACGACAATGGGCCACAAGGCCTCCGCTACCACGGAAACTGATTTCGTTCTGGAAATCCAATTGCACAACCAACTTAAAAGTTCTGCTGATCTAGGACTGTGCAGATTATAATCGAACCATCACTGACATAATCCAATTCTGAGAACTTTCTAGGAAACCAAATCCTATTTTTATATAGTTGTTTTAGGCTGTATCCGTTCTTTTTATAAAACTTGCAGTCGCACAAATTACTTCCCTCAGCATAGCTACAGGAGTCTTCATATTAAAATCTTCATAAGATGTTTACTTGTCGTAGAGCTATATCCTTCTAATTAAACAATACTCAACATTTTGGTACCGAACAAGTTCAAGTAAATCGGAAATGATTCTTCTGCCACACCCAATACACTTTATCTCAATATCTATAGATACATCTTCTATCCTTTTGTCTTCTATTATTTATGTACGTTTTATATGTTTACAGTCGTAGCGTACACATACTCATCCTCATCAACATCCTTAACGCAACTATGATGTTGTTTTTGTTGCTGATATTTCATTTATTTTTGGGTTTTCCTGCGTATTTGTAGTAGTATCTTGACTCGATATGGATTTTCGACGTTACCTTTGCTCATGCATATCACGTACGTGTTACATGTCTTAAACAGCAATATGTTAACATCTCGTATTCGTATTTGTATACTTTTTAACGTAGTTTCATTAAACATTCCCTAGTCTTTTAGCTACTCATCTTCCCTCCTGGCTCCCACTTCCCCTGTCTTCCTATCAGCATTAATAATGTTTATAATTTCATGGCACATAAACCTAATGTTAAAAGTTCTGTATCGACCTTATCCTGCAAATGCAAAGAAAAAGGAATCCAAAACAAAACTTCAACTTTTGTTTGTTTCATTGTCTTAAAGACTTTTAGCTATTTTTGTTTATTTTTTCTCTCATTTTCCTGCAAGTTTTTCTTTTCTTTGTGGCTTTTAACTAACATTTAATTTTTATGGTTAAACTTTTAATACAATTTGATGTTGAGTAGTTTATCAAGCTATAAAACTTTAGATTTTTTTCTTCTGGAAAGTATTTAAAAGGTATTTGGAGAGGATGTAAGATAATTTTGAGGGGCTGAGAGTGATTTAATAATTGTTGAATAATTCTACACAAGTTAGGGAAAGTGTATTAAAGTGGGTCTGTTAGGAAGATTATTTTGAGCTTCATATAAATGTGATAATCTTTATCACCTTTTCCTGTATGATAAAGACGTGTGTGTACTTTATTATATTTATTAAAAGTTATATGTATGTAACAGCGACATTTAAATAATTGATGGAAATTGTGGAATTGTTAATTGCTTTCTCCTTCCCTTTTAATATAAGTTTTTCATAGTTACTCCAGCTACATTCCTACATGATTTTGAAAAATATTTAAGGAAATTTTCGTAAGGAATGAAAATCTCTTAATGTGATGCTTCTCACGCAATGTCATTAAGTGTTTTGCAAATTTGTTTCTAATTTTATTTTTTGCAAAGTAATTAATTATCCATTAAAAATTGTGGCAAGATTATTTATTCGGCAATTAAGTTTTATTTAATGCATAATCCTACTTGTTATACATTAGAAAGAAATTTTACAAAATGTCTTATTCCCATTGGGAAAGAACATCTTTTAGACTCGAATTTGACATATGTTCTTTTGAAAACATAAGCACTATCAGATCATTTATCTTACAGATTGAACTGTAATAAAGTAAACTTCGAAATAAATGATCTGACTTCCTATAATCTTCGTCGGAATTATTTTAAGGGTACAAATTCTCATAAGTGTCATATGATACACTAAACATGATGAAACGAAGTTCAAAACTTGATCAATCTGTCGGAACGTCTATACAAAATCAGAAGGATCATGCACAGAATAGGGAAATAATTCTTTAGGAAGAAGAGTTACTGATAAAGAGATATGCTTGCATCCACTCCTCTTTATTATAACTAATCATACTTTGTGTTACATGTGGAGTTATTTATGTTGATTGAGTGTGAATTGAACCTCGCAACATTCATACCAAATAAATTCGTTAGATCTTGAATAAACTTTCACAGAATCGAGAAACTATTCTGAGAACAGAACACGATAGTGAAGGAGCTGAACCACATTCCTCTTATAATACTGATAACTCTGGATTGGGTCCCAATGACATAGTCCCTTTATCACATACGTTAAATTTATTTGTTTATTGCTATTGGATGTTGGTGACATGTTGGTCATGTAGAAGACCAAAGTAGAGCTCAAAACTACAGCATTTAATTCAAACTTGTCTACATCCAATGAATTGAAAATATAGTATTTGTGTTTGGCCAGAATCGTGAAACTATTCACGAGTCGATTCCTGATTATTCTGATAACTTATACATATGTAAATTCAAAGTATCCGATTAAATCTCCTTGTTTATGACACAATGCTTCTTTATCACATATAATGAATTACACAACAGAAAACGAGGGATTCCGGCCAGTGCTACTGAAAGTTGGTAATACTGAGGCCCAAAAGAAAACCAATATTTCTCACCTATTAACCAATTTAACATTTCAACATTCATAGCAGGTAAATTCGACAGATCGTCTACTCATAATCGGTAATTTGTTCTCCGAACAGAATAGTAATAGAGGAACAAAATTGCAGCATATTATTCATAAAATTCCAGATTAAAAAATAGCAGATAAATCCGACAGATCGTGGGAACCCACAGTCGAGAACCTTACCTTGAAGCAGAGAAAGGCAGTTGAGAAGCTTTACCGTTACCGGGAGTAGTGTTTGTGGACATTGGATTTGAACTTTCCGACGTTGAAAATGACAAGAAAGACAGTACGGCTAAAGAATTAGTTTTCTCTGTTGTGCGGTTCACTGGCAAATCGACCAGTGAAAAATTAAAAACCTGTATTACGTAAAAATTTGCGGGTATGAGGAACAAGTTCCCTAATTTCATCAGAACCCATTCTATTGTAGTACCGATAGAACAGTGAAACGCAGTCCCTTTTTGCTTCAGAGAATGAATACAGTTGGATACCCCACTGTCACCAATAATCACCATCGCCTTCTCATGTACTCGATTGAGAAGATCCAAAATAGACTTGCCCATACATGGGAGTTGTATTCAATTTTCGGTCGGATATATGTGGTGTAAATAGTGAGGAGATCAGATGGAGTGAAGTAATTCCTACAACGTTTCAGATGTGATTTGTCATGCCCAGAACATCAAGAGCGTCAGATTCCACAATATGTACACCATCCATAAATACAGGTAAAGCAACATAGTCTGTCGTTCGTTTTTGTGTCAACATGCAACACTGAGTCTTGCGAGCGTTGAAAGCGACCCTATTCGCACGACCGCATTCAGAGATTGTCACAAGGTGGCGATTAAGGAAATCAATCATGTTTTGCCTCATTGTTCTAATCTCCGACAGGCTTGGTCTATAACTGAATGAATATGAATGGCAAATGTTGGTGTCATCTGCAAAAGAATAGATACAGTTGGAAGTTTGCCGGCGAAGGTCGTTTAAAAAAATAAGAAATAGAGTAGGAGAAAGAACGGAGCATTGCAGTACCCCTGAATTTATCTTGAACTCGTTTGATAATATTCCATCGAGATAAGTTATTACCGACACCAAAAGCAATAAGTTTTGATAAAAGTGCATCAAACGCCTTGGAAATATCCAAAGTCACCACTTTACTTTCGCCAAAACGGTGATTAGAACGACACCATTTTTCCGATAGGAAGGCTGACAATTCTCCCATAGAGCATCATCTACGAAAGGCACACTGCCGGTCGCAGAGTAGATTGTTGGACTCTAAATATTTTACAAGATGGTAATTAACCATACTCTCCATAACATTGGAAAGTTATGTATTGCTATTGGGCGATCATTTTCATGTTATTTAAGGCGACCTGGGAGAGTTCACCTTTGTGGAGAATTATTCATGATTGATCGTTGTTTTTACTTACTTATCAAGTAATATATACCGAATTCTATATTGTACTTGTGGGAGGTTTAAGTATGACTTAGTTTTCCGAGGTTACAGTCAAACAAGGCTTCTTGTGAAGACATATGATCCATCAATTCGATATTCTGAGTGGCCGAAAAGTTATTTGATTAAGCCTACCTGTTAGAGCTCGCATTGTCGTTGTAGAAAATAATCCTTGTTTCATTTTTCTTATTTCTCTAGAGACTTCTGCGAAACACTCGATTCGGCATAGAACGTTCTATACTACATTTGTGAAAAGGTGGAACATGTTGGGGTTTTCTAAGCGAACAAGCCGTAATTTACTTCAAATAGATTCGTGTTAAGAAATATCGTTGTGCGGAAGTACGACTGATGCATATATTCGATATTTTGAGTATCCAAAAAGTCATTAGTTTCAGTTGACCTGTGAAATATCTCATTTCGGTTGTGTAGAAGAATCCGTGATTGGCTCTAAAGACTTCTGCGTCACAAACGATTCCGAATTTAGCGTTCTAAAGCATGGTATCTCCTACTCACTGTGGTTCCAAATCAAAATCTAGGTGGACAAAATTATTTGGCGCTCTTTTTATATAGAATTGGTGTCTCCGATTCCAAAAAAAATGTTTAAAAGATCAATATAAACTTTTTTTCAAGTTACAGTAGGGTCTAGATATATAAAAATCAATAACAAAAAAATTAAAAAAATACTTTTTCATGTGTTTCTGAAACTAAATTTTTAAAAAAAGCTGTATTTAGTATATTTCAAGTTACAGCATGGTCTAGATATATAAAAATTAATAATAAATAAAGAAATATTTCTAAAAATTTCATTCAGTAAAAATTAAAAAACAGTATTCCGGCGGGTGCTGGCGGCTACAATTTTTTTACAAAGACATTCACCAGAAGTTTCTTTAAATGATGTATATAGTCTTTGGACGGGCTTCGACGGTCTTTTTTTTGGCAAGCTATATAACATTCTTAGAAAAAAATATCAGTATATTTGAGACCCAAGTTGAAACGACTATAACAGGAAAATGGAGAGGCCCATAAATATAAGATACACACTTAATAAAAGCTTATATCAATGTGTATCTATGTTTTGAAGTATGAATTTCTACATGGTAAAACAATTGAGATATCTCTAATTTAGTAAAGCAGTAAAATATTGAAAAAAATTAACGAAAATATGATTCAAAATTTGTTGAACTTCTGGCGCTTCTGTAGAGAAAACGAAATGTCCAATTGAAAAATCCATTTGTATTGGAGGAGAGATTGTCAGCTTCCGAAAAAACTTTGTTTTTCAAAATTCTGAAGATATCGATTTTCAAAATTTCCACTATTTCCCCTAATTTTTAAAAAAATTTATAAAACAAATGATTCTGAACAAATTAATTTGTTAAGGTGCTAAAATTCAAATGTATTATTGCGAGGATTAGCTAGTTCTTTACTTAAGCCAGCTAATCTAGAAACATTTTCCAAATTTTTAGGAAAACTGGAAATATCTTATAATATTCAACGCTACATTAATGGCAGCTGTGGGGAATGCCCTGTTTTTCCCAAGGTTTTAGTTTCAGAGATCGTTGTATCGTCGCGTTCGTTTAAAAGTCGTTATTCAATCTTCTAATAAATTTAAAAGTTGCTTTGCCTTAAGTGACTGTGAGTGGAACTACTGCGATATTTACACGATAGTCACATTATTATCATGCAATATAAGATCTCGCGTCGCTTTTATATTTAATGACACAACAACTGATTAAGAAATAACTTCGAGAAATTTCTTCCACTGTGAACGACGATTTCAATCAAATTTAAAAGGCTGAATTGGAAAAAACGGCAAAATACTATAGAAAAGGAAAGGTGAAGTAGTTGTCACACTACTTCACAATAATAAGAATAGTAGAAGCGAAAAACGTGCATCCGCAACATAAAAATATTGACACGCAAGCTGCGAAATATTTTCCAGAAGATACGTTTCGTCATCTATTATGCAGCAGGTATATATTTGTTTAAAACTTGACTTAAATTTCCTTGCTGTGTTGTGTGGCCTCTAAATTTTTAGCACCGTTCCTGTCAGGAAATTTTTGAGTCTTGAATGTTTTTAAACCTGCATTGGCTTTAACTTTTCGTACCAAATAGTCCGAATACTCAGATAACCCAGCTGCTTTCCTATCGGATGTGTTGTGAGCTGGTTTTCTATCATCAGACAAGTTCTCCAGATACTGTTTAATAACATTGAGATCAGTTTGACGGCAGAATTTGGTTGTTTGGCCTTTTTATAGGATCAAGTTGGGTTTTGATGAAAATATTTAATAATTTTAGTACGCACTTTTTTTCTCGTCACTCATTTTAATCAGATTAACAACAAATGAACATAATTGACATTAAACATAATAACTAACATAAACTTGGGTTAAAAGTTTTAAGGAAAAACGAATGTTAAGGTTATTTCGATCTCACTCCTTACTTGCATCAGTGTCCTCAATAACATATCTCGGGAGCATTGTATCAATCAGAGGGTTCTAATGAAGATACAAGATTACGTGCAAGTTAAGCTGGGGTGGCTCTTGGTTGATATGTCTATTTCCTTGCCTGCAATGTCAACGTTAAGTCTATTATCCTTTACGTATGAGAAGCATAGAACCCTTCCAATCGCGAATTACAGTCAATTCAAACAAGTTTTCGTTAGTTACTGTCTGTAAATATATTTCACCAACATAGAGCAGAGGGTTGGAACGCCACAGTCCATAATCCGTATATTGATAAAACGATGTAAATGATCATAGCTAAGACACAAACTCAGCAATGATATGATGTTATCACAATGCAAGATATCGTACAGGTAGGCCGCATAGGTGATGATGAAAGGGCTGTACAAATGGAAGGAGGCACTGATTATTAAAGTTAGAAGCCGGAGATGCTAGTGTGAAATCAAATACCCTATTTAACCGATTATTACATTGTAGCTTTATATTTATGAATTTATGTAATTGCCTTACCTTCTTAAGCAACTCTTAAAACAGCTATCATACGTAGTTATGCCACCTCAAACTTTTCAAGACTAATAACAATTTTGACAGCCAAAACTCATAAATCTTTTAATCTTGAGTGAGTGCATGAGTGATTGTTTGTTTATTTGTTGGCTAAATGAAACATTTCGCAAAAATATTTTACGGCTAAGGTATGTGTATGTAAATGTTATCTTCAACAAATCCTTGAAATGTTCTATGCACATTTTAACATCCTCATAAATCCTGCATAAAAATACAAAAAGAAAACATAAATATTATTTTAAAGTAGCAGAAACAAAACTATTAAAATTTATGAGCTGTTTAAAGAGCAGCCAATGAAAACATATTGAATATCTATGCTAGAATTTACATTTACGTATTACAATGTTTCTAGTAAAAACATCATCATCGTCACTATCTGTAGATGTTTTAAGAAATATTAATATTTATGATAAACGAGTAAGTGTTTTCATGCTCCCCAAAAGTGCTCCTTATCCATGCAACACAATTTTGCAGTTTTTTATGGAAGGGATATTTTTGTTTTAAAGAAATTATGCTAAAATAAATCAATAAAAAATAATGCGTCCAGAACGAGAAATGTTATAAATTAACATTTATTTCTCGGAAGCGTAAAATAAAGTAAATTAAGAAACCAAAAATATTGAAATGTTGCTTGTTTTTGGGAGAGAAAACTCTCAAACAATAGGGGGGGGGGTTTAAATTTGAGGTTAATCCTAGGAAAACTTGGTGAAATTCAAATGTATAAAAAACGTATCTAAATGTGTCTTTAATATGACCAATAGTTGGTAATATTCTTTCTAATCTGACATTATTGAATATTGATAACCACCAGGCTCAATTATTCAAACTAACAGATCATTTGATCATGTTCCTTGTTGCACATTTAGCTTTATCAGTCTAATTTTACCCAAAAATAGATTGATTGATTTCACATCGTTGCATCAAATCAGTGGTCGACATAAAGAGAACATGCAATATGGATTACAATAACATGTAAAGCATCTTCTATCTCTGTCTTTTGGGTAATTTTTATGAACTTCGTTGACATTCCTGTTGTTTACAGGTAAATAACTGATCAACTGTTTCTCTTGGAAGCTATAACTGTCGATCTCTACCAAATTTTTATTGTTAATATTCTATCTAATCTGGCTTTATTGAATATTGATAAACACCAGGCTTAATAATTAAAATTAACAGATCATTTGATCATGTTTTTGTCCAAAAAAGATTTAAAGAATTTCATAAGATCACATAAGATCGTTGCCTCAAGTCAGTGGTCGACATAAAGAAAACATGAAATATGGATTACAATAACATGTAAAGCACCTTTTATATCTATCTTTTGGGTATTTTGTATGAACTTCGTTGACATTCCTGTTGTCTACTGGTAAATAACCGATCAACTGTTTCTCCTGGAAGCTGCAAGTGTCGATCTCTACCAAATTTTTATTGTTAATATTCTTTCTAATCTGGCTTTATTAAATATTGATAAACACCAGGCTCAATAATTAAAGTTAACAGATCATTTGATCATGTTTTTACCCAAAAAATATTTAAAGAATTTCATAAGATCACTTAAGATCGTTGCCTCAAGTCAGTGGTCGACATAAAGAGAACATGAAACATGGATTACAATAACATGTAAAGCACTTTCTATCTCTGTATCCTGAATACTTTTTATGATAAATAATCGATCATCTATTTCTCCTAAGATCGTTGCCTCAAATCAGTGATCGACATAAAGAGAACATTTAACATGGATTACAATAACATGTAAAGCTCCTTCTGTCTCTGTATTTTGAATAATTTTTATGATAAATAACCCATCAACTTTTTCTCCCGAGAGCCATTAAAGCAGATCACTACCATATTCTATTTCAAAATCTCTAAAAGCTCAACAATTTGTTGAAATTATTTTCCATCACTTGAACCACCTTACTTAGCATAACCGAAAATATATGATATTGAAGTTGAATGAATTGTTCCACAATAGATGAGCAGCATCTTGTTGGCGTTTGTTGCACTTGAAAATATGTATTCCATCTTGTCGTTAACGCTGTTCTTTTTTTCTACATATTTTCTTTGTTTTCATCGTCATCTTATAGCCGTGAATGTGTATATTTCGTGTGTTTCCTTTGTGGGTTCTTAAACGCATTGATTTATGATGTCTGCTTAACAGCAACTGAAATATTAACAATAACAAAACAAAAACTCTCTATATAAAGTAAAATAAATGGTTTAAAAAAAATTTAGAAAAATGTTTCTTTTTCTGTTGTTTGTGTGGATGATGATGACGGTGATGATGATGATGACGAAGACGACCATCAAAATGAAGATGAAGGAAGAGGTGGTATTTTTTACTAGAAAACAAAGCCAAACAAACAAAAAAATAAACATGAAAAGTTTTAAAAATGAAAGTAAATTTTTAGGGTTCTTTTCACTTTTCCGCAGGAAGACATTAGATGTTTGCACTATGGCTTAAGATTGTTAAGAATATTTGCTAAAAAAGTTTTAATATTTTATATTGATTTAATATAAGTGTACATGAGCCAACAACTTTAAAGATTACAGGTTTTGTTTCCTAATTATCTAAACTTTCTTAGAGATTGGGAGAAGAAAACTTGGTGCTCCCTGAACCTCCGTGAAATAACTTCACTGGTATCATTATCTTCAATGAGTTTTTGAATTTTTTGATTTTTTACGACTGTATTGCTGCATCGAAGACTTTTAGGTATCCGGAATCATCGTTTAGACGTTTAAGTGAAATTGTTAAATTTTCAATTTTATTTTTCCTCTGAACTTCAAGCTTTGCTAAAAACTCGATTGGTCAAGATCAATATAGCAGGAATTAATTGATGGCATGCCAGGCGAATTTATACATGTTAGAGTAGATAGCACAGCTGATTCAATATTTTGGAGGCTCGAACTGTTAAATTCACTAGTGTTTGTGATGTTGTTCTTGTTGTAGAATCGCTCTCTCCTTATAATGAATTCACCTTGATGACAATTGCTAATTGTGCTGGGCCAAAGATATTGAGTCAAAAAAAAAAAAAATTATGCAGATTTATTTCAAATTTTTAACTTATTAATTTATTCTAAGTATTGGCCATTGTTAGCTATGATCTTTTCCCATCTTTCTGGCAACATATGTATTCCGAGACAAGAGAACAGCTCATCTTTTGAGGCCAAGAGGGAATCAACCCAATATCGGATACTCTGTGAAGAAATAGTAGTTGGATGAGGCAAGGTCTGGACTATAAAGCGGGTGATGCAAAACTTCCCAACCACTTCATCTAAATTTTTATCAGGTATTGCAACATATGACCTAGACTTGTCATGATGGAATATTACAGTTTCATGTCGCATATTCTGGGCGTTTTTCGGCCAATGCTCGCTTCAAAAGAGTCCGTGGATATTTGGCTATCGTAATGAATCCATCTTTCATCGCAAGTAATGGCTCTAGACAAACAAAATCGTCTTTCAAGTCTCTCAACTTCAATTCGTATGGTCTCCCAGATTTTGGATGAATACTGATGCTTGCAACTCCAATAAATTTTGCAAGCTCTTGTTGAGTTTGACAACAATCTTCATGTAGTAATGCCTCTAATTCTTGGTCTTCAAACTTTTTTTTGGCTGTCCTGGGCTACCATTATCTTCCGTGTCAAAATTACCATGTCTGAAGCGCAAAAACCATCTCTCCATCGTTGAAACCGATGGAACACCATAAGCAATCGGTGTGATTCAGTGCCACTTGTTTCAGATTAAATAAGTAAATCAAAACGTCCTGCATATACCGCAGTTTTCGAAGCAAAAAAGTACTTTGTAGTTTACACCATAATGTTCAATAACTAAGTGAGAATAAATGACATTATGTACACTTCTAAATGACCCACAAGTTATTAAAAATAAAAACCGCGTTCAAAAGATATGCCATCTATTGTAAATCCCGCATTTGAAGTCATATACCACCTATTTGAAAACGATGGATTTATCTAACAGGTCTGGAATGAATTCAATTTTGTACTATTAAATGAAAGATTGCTTATCATGGATTTCACTCAAAGACTTCACTTCTTCATATCAGGCTGAATTTGACCGATGGCATGTGTTATGTTGGCTTTAAGGTTCGCTGTGAGTTGTGGCTTATTCGCCTAGACCTAAACTTAACAACATTCCCACAAGAAAAAGTCTAAATGACACGATCTCGGTGGTTAGTTCACATCCTCTCCATGTGAGATGACCACTCAAATAGCTAGTGCAGAATGTCTAATGTGGCTTGAGCTGTGTGGCACATAACAGTGACCTTTTCGGGATGCATTGGTAGCTTTTGGATCTCATGTGGATAGGTATCGTCCCAAATTTGAAGATTTTGTTTGTTGACGTACCCACTCCTCCAGAAATGGTCGGTCGATTATGGCAACCGTAAAATGGGCGTTTCTCGAACGTTTCCCGAACAGAACATCCATTTTGTTAAAACAATTTTATCATTTGCGCTAGATCCGTCCATGTTGATTTGGCAAAAAAGTCCTCGACTATTATCTTTCAGTTGGCACCTGTCAAAATTTGAACAAGCTGCGTCATTTAGTTTGTGTTTGACAGCCTTTGATAGCAGGCTGCCTAGTGACTTGAGGAGAAATTGGAAAAAAGTGGTTTTCGACTGCTCATTAAGCATTATTTTTTGCGAAAAAAACCATCTCTCAAATAAAGACTAAGAGCTTGATAAATTATATGAGAACGCTGCACCATCAATTTCAATGGTAAAAAAGTGGTCGTACAAGCACTGAAGATGCCGAATGTTCTGGACGCCCAGTTGAGGTCTCTACACCCAAAACAATTGAAAAAAATCACGATATGGTGTTGCCATAATGATCACTTGGATATGAGAAAGCATTCCGCAAAATGGATGCCGCATTTGCTCATAATCGGGTGCACAAAAAGGTACACACATGTTCAGCTTCCATGGCAAAAATCCATAAATTATGCACGAAATTCTCCCTCTTCCACTCTATTCTCCGGATTTAGCGCCGATCTTGTTTACAAACCAGAAGAAGTGTCTCGGGGGAGAAAGATTTGACTACAACGATGACCTCCACAAATCTTATTTTTTGGAAGTGATAATCAAATTGGAGAAACGTTGGACAAAGTGCATAGAGCTCAAAGGAGACTATGTTGATTGGGCAGGCCATTTCATTGGATTTTAACCTCTCGGTTACAACATTAGAGATTTGTTTGGGAACAATGTTGTGCTGGAATCTCCACAACATAATACTACCACCATCAATCTTGACTGTTTTATTTGTCGTCCAGCCCCTTTACCTTCGGCAGTCTTACAAATGTTCTTCCATCACTGCCTCTTAAATTGTATTTGGATTCACCTGAAAAGAGAAAAGTATTCCCTGGGTGTTTTTAAAAGCGCGATAGAACTTAAAATTGTGAAAAATAACACAAAAAGTAAATTTAAATCAAAAAAAAATTTATTCGAACATTAACATTTGAAAATGATTTCGGGCATATGGTCACCGGTTCTCTTCTTATTCTGTGAAAATAAAGTTCACTAAATTTAATCGAAATCGGGCAACGGAATTGGAGGTCAGTCGTTAATGAATTAATAGTGCAAATAAATCCTAATTGATGATATGGATTCGAGCCAAGTCAAGCCAATCTAAATAACAAAAATTCCATAACATTATGGATCGATAACATTACAATTTCTTACATCCGTTTCAGCTGAAATTTATTGTTGAGAGTACTTTTGTTTATATTTTTAAATAATGGCATTTAATCTAACAAATATTTATAAATAAAAATTTACAAATTCCCCATAATATTGTGGGGTTTCCAATCAGAACTTTCAAACGTTTGATTATTGCTGGGAAAAATCTTTCTGTAACT
The DNA here is from genome assembly GCF_958450345.1 of Calliphora vicina. Taxonomy (NCBI): domain Eukaryota; kingdom Metazoa; phylum Arthropoda; class Insecta; order Diptera; family Calliphoridae; genus Calliphora; species Calliphora vicina. Next base: position 106,212,599 of record NC_088781.1, on the reverse strand, counting down.
ACTGTCACACTTCAATTTCAATAACCCATTGTGCAATAATGTACTTTAGGTAGTTTTTCTGCATAGAAAGAGAATGAGAGTAAGAAACATTAAGGAAAATCCCTTTTATAAATGTTGTTGTAAAAGAAAATTCGTAAATGTTTTTCCATGTGTTGTTGCTGTATAGTTGTTGTAAAAACTACGGCTAGACAAAAAACCAGCATTACACTAAAGTTTGCAACAACACACACGTGTTATTCATTCAATATTCTAATAGTTGTTGTAGTGGGTTACAAACAAACCGTTAATAAGAGTAAGAAATTAAGAGAATTGAGAGTTTTCCCACAGCAGAGAGCATGCAAGAATAGCAAGAGAGAATGGCATATCGTAAAATAACAAACAAATATCGTATTGTTGAATTTTACTAGATGTTTAGTTTGAGTTCGTGAATCTTAACAATATGACGACGTAACGGACGGTCGCTGTTTCAATTTTGTTTAAAATAAATATAGAAAGAAATAATAAAATAAAAAAACAAAAGTGATTTCTATATTTTCGTGGTCGTTTAGTGCAAAAAAACAAATAGCAAAACAAAAATAACGTAATAATAAATACTCACAAGTGAATTTGTTTAAATTAATACAATAAAGAAGCAAAGTTCAGAAATAACAAAAAAAATTCAGCAAGTGTTCTTTGGCTGATTTAGCATAATTTTGTGTTTTTTTTTTGATAAAGTTCATAACATTAACGGTTTAAATGGTGTTATCAGTTTTAGACTGAGAATTCTTTTTTTTTTAATTGTTAATTTATATATACAATTAAATAGTGCAATTTTATTTCGCTTTGTTTATATATGGTGTTTTAGAGTGCCAAAATAACGGTACTCTTGGTGTCTCTCTGCCTGACGACCGTTCGTTAAAGAGTGTAAAATTTAAATTGAAATTTTAAATCAAACATCTATAAAATTGTATGCGGCTGGATACCGCAGTAAAAATAAAGTGTAAACACAAAAAAAATCTAAATTTTAATATTCCAAGAAAAAATATATATAAAAGCAATATTTAATAATAATCTAGTGAAAAAAAATAGTCAGCTGGCAGAAATAATCCCTCGATAAAATTTATTTACAAAAATGTTCATGTTCTTTATTTGGGTTGCTTACTCCATTTAAACACTAGCTGGTCTAGTCATAATATAAAAACCTAAAAAACTACAAAAAATAATACACTACTGTGCTATGAGTCTTTAGTTTTCAACAAGACTTCTTCAGCATTATTAATACCCAAGGATTTACAAACAAATCACTTCATTTAACCAACAACTAACACAACCAAGAAGCCAACTATTCAACCTACTATCCAACCGACCAACTCTCCAACAAGGATTTCAAAAAAAGAATAAATAAAGAAGAAGAAAAAAGTCCTGCACGTTGTGCATTTCAACTCTGACGTAAATAGCAAACAAAAAAAAAATACTACAATAAATAAAATTTTGTAGAAAAAAAGACTATGAAATGTTTAGTTTTTAGTATAAGTTTTATTTATATTAAACTTTTTTACGGGGTGAGATCGTTAAGTTTGTTTGTGGACACATTTGAAAATTAAGTCATAAACCTGAGGGAAAGTATAGCAAATTTAGTGTTATACAATTCCTTTTAAGAACTAAAATGAAATCTATTAAATTCTCCTCTTTATGTATATCTAGAACTTGATAAACTCCGGTTACTAGGATAGGAAAGGATTTTTGCCTCCTCCTAATTCGTGTTTTGTATGGGATCTGTTAAATATACCCTGATCTCTATGGTTTAAGATTATTGTTAGAAAGACATTACCAACATTCCGATTGGCAGTACTATTTTGAAGCAGAACTCTCCTTAAAAAAAATAATGAAAATAAAATGGCCCATCGCATAGATTCCTTGTCTTAAATGCTGTATCTTCTTGTTGGGTTTTAAGTCAGCAAATTTCTGAACTAAATGTTGAGAACATTCTTCTCCTTGTGAAGTTCAACCAACCCATTTTTGAAGTAATTTTGGAAGTCTGAACAACGTAACCTTTTAAACTCAACCGTCTCATCATTTCGCTTACAAAAGCATTAATTTTTAACATTCATTTTGATATGCTAGTGGCAAATGATCCATATTTGGTTTGTGATTTTCTTTATTTCGGATTTTCTTTATATCTCTTGACGAACAAATGTTCAACAAACTTTCCAATTGGCCATACTCTTCTCAAGTAGTACTCTTCCCGAATATATTGTTTTATTGGGTCTAACTCTCTTTTACAATGATAAATGAGGCCTTTATCGTAGCTCAGTGTAGATTCCTTGTCTTAAATGCTATTTATTCCTGTTTGTATTCCGGATCTAAATATTGAAAACATTCTTTCTGGAAACATATAGATTCCGAGTCAAAAGAACTGCTCATATTTTGAGGCCAAGAACGAATCAAGCCAATATCAGATACTCTGTTCTAAAGTGAAGCGTATCCCAGAGAGAGCGTTCTGCATCGATCGAAACAAATAGTAGTCGGAAGGGGCAAGGTCTGAAGAATAAGGCGGGTGAGGCAAAACTTCCTAATCTCTTCTTTCTAAATAGTTTTTAACAGGTTTATTACGGTTTAATACCTGGCCGTTTTTCGGCCAATACTCGCTTCAAACGAATCAGTTGCATTCGGTACAGGTTCTCTGTTATGGTCTGGTCAGATTTCAGCAGCTCATAATAGATAGGACCATTTTGCTCCCTCCAATTACAGATAATTGCCTTAGCACCATAGATATTTGGCGTCGATTCGGCTGGTTGATTTGGCAAGCTCTTATTGAGTTTTAGAACAATCTTCATGGTGTAATGCCTGAAATTCTTGGCCTTCAAACTTTTTATGTCTGGCCTAGGCGATCTTAGTCTTCCATGTCAAAATCAGCACTCCTGAACCGCACAAACCATCTCTAGCACGTTAAAAACGAGGTAAATTTATATTGTAGATCTCATTTAGCAAACTTAGGATCTGAGGATGATCCAATAAATAAATTATTCAATTTTGATGCATGCAAGAAAGTAACTCCAGAAAATCCACTTGTCCAGACATTTAATCCATGGGTCCTGTATTAAAATCAGGCTAAGGAATTATTGTAGTTCTACCGTGTTATTCCATAAATCCACTGCTAGTTTCGTGAGGATCCTAACTAGAAGCTGGTTAAAGCCCGACCACCAAGTACGATATTGATGGTACTGAATGTCATTCAAAGTATGAGATGCGATCTAATGGATCATACACGTACTATTTTCTTCTCGTGCATACGCAAATCTTTCCAGAGATGCCTCGGACGAGACTTCAACTGTATGAGGTTGTAGTTACAATGATGCCTCCGATATTCTATGGGGGGAACTTTCGATTCTTCGTGTAGATGATGAACTAAGGTTATTTTCAAGTAGCTTTCGGCTGTCGTTAAGGTTGAGTTGTCAGCTTTGAAATTTCTCCACTGGCAACCTCGGGCCGACCAATCATCCTATAGGTACCCAACAACTTTCCTTAATCTACGTCCCTAATGTTGCCATTTGGTGGTGTAAAATCTTTGTTCTACTTTACAATTCGTGCGCTATTCTGAGGACGTAAAGAGGCTGTAAAAGCTAATCACACAAAATTTCGGTTTCAAAGGCATTCAAGTAGAATCAAAGTGCCTCAATTTGTCTAAAAGTCACTTGTAGATTATGGGATATCTGTTATTACGCAGCTTGTATGTTTTCTGGCACAACAACGAATTTTAAATCATTGATTTTTCAATATATTCCATCAATAAGTCTTAGCTAAAGTTGTATTTAGTCCGTTCGTAATCGTAGATTCAATTATTGTTAGATTGAAAAACAGATATTCTTATTCACTGAGTCTTAAAATTAAATAATTTTGAAAACATTGACTACTACAATACCTGGTCAGATTTCATTGAACTTTAACTGCCTAAACGTCAATCAAATTAGCCTCGAGTTAATGTCCGCAACAACAGCTGATGTTTAATTCATTAAGATTATCCATAATCATACTAAAATTGGTACATTTTCCCACAGTGCAGATTAGGTTAGAAGATAAAATCACACCGTAAACTATGTGACAAGGTAATCCATGGTGGACCTCCAGTTACATTGGCCTCTTTTTCTCCAATCATACCGACATCCATAGAGTTCAGTTTGACCATTTTCAAAGGTTTAGCTATTTTTTGTTCCTAGATTCTTAAAGGAATAAGAATGACAACTTTTAAAGCGATGTTGTGCTATTCCATTTGCATAGAATATGTAACGTATCCTCTATCTGCACTTCACCATCTTCATGTATCATCCGATTTTCGTATACATTTTTAACAGTATTGACATGAATTAATTGTTAATTACTTTTTTTCGAATTAATTGCTTTGATCTTTGAAATTTAGCTATCTGTTGACAGTCATCACTTAACAATCCACCCTCGTTAGAACGTTTAAGAGTTTTGTGCAAAATCTTTATTATGGAAAAAACAAATAAAAATCACAACAAGCACAACAACAAACTTTATAATAAAACAATATTAATTATTAAGTTGAAACAACAAGAACAACAACAACAAGTGCATTGCTCTTTTTCCTTCTCCTTTCTATATTTGTGTTCTTTGCAAACACGTTCTTTTCATTTATTATGAGAAGATGTTGTTGTTGTTCTTGTTATTGTTGTTTTTATTTGTTGATTTCATTTTTACATTTTGCACAAAACAAGATTCTTTTTCTATATTACAGAATATTTTAATATAATAATGAAACACAAAACAAACAATATTATTATACGTCGTTCGTCTCTTGATTTTACATTTACATTTTATTTTTATTTTTTAATTTTATTTATGATTTCATTATAAACTACAGAACAAAACAACTTTGCAATCAGAGTTGATTTTTGTTTTGTTTTTATTTTGTCATTCTCTCTTACAATTTGTTATTTTTTCTCTATATGGATGTACGTAGGTATGTGTGTATTTTTATTTTTTTTATTATTTTGTTCTAGACAAGACAAAGACGTAGAACAAGAAAAAAAAATTGACAGACTGTTAAAACGACATAGACAATATTTGTTTATTGTTGTTGCAAGCAAGTCCTCTTGCAGAATTTTTGTGTTGTATTATTGTAGTTGTTGCTATTGCCCAGCAACTAGTCGTCGTTGTTTGTTATTGTATTTATGGTTAAGTCTGGGAAATTGTGATAAAAATCTTTTGGAATTAAATAAGTTTACTGGTTATTTGTACTTGTACTGCCGGTTTATAAATAATTTTAACATTCTTTTTAATATTAATCATGTGGTTTTGGTTGAGAAATATGGTTAAATAGTGTGTTTGAGAATGTAAAATACTGGGGGCAAATTGTAACCTCAAAGTCGGTGTATTTTTTTATACCCTTCACCTTCGTGAGAAGGGTATATATAAGTTTGTCATTCCGTTTGTAATTTCTACATTTTTCATTTCCGACCCTATAAAGTATATATATTCTGGATCCTTATAGATAGCGGAGTCGATTAAGCCATGTCCGTCTGTCTGTCTGTCTGTCTGTCTGTCTGTCTGTCTGTCTGTCTGTCTGTCTGTCCGTCTGTCTGTCTGTCTGTTGAAATCAGTTTTCTGAAGACCCCAGATATCTTCGGGATCCAAATCTTCAATAATTCTGTCAGACATGCTTTCGAGAATTTTGCTATTTAAAATCAGCAAAATCGGTCCACAAATGGCTGAGATATGAGGAAAAAACCAAGACAACCTCTATTTTTGACCTATTTTTTACCTATATCTGGATTACTAAGACATTAATAGACAATATGGATATCTAATGATAGATATTTCAAAGACATTTGCAACGACGTATATAAGACCATAGTAAGTTGGACCTACAATGGGTCAAAATCGGGAAAAAAATTTTGAACCCGAATTTTTTTTAAAAAAAAAAAATTTTAAAAACAAAAAAAAATTTAAAAAATTTTAAAAAAAAAATTTAAAATTTAAAAAAAAAATTTTTTTAAAATTTAAAAATTTTTTTTTTAAAATTTAAAAAAAATTTTTTTTTTAAAATTTAAAAAAAAAAATTTTTTTTAAATTTAAAAAAAAAAAATTTAAAATAACAATCGAAAAAATTTTTTTTCCAAAAAATTCAAAAAACAACTGGAAAAAAATTTTAATTTTGTTTACCTAAAAATATTTAAAATTTTCAAGTATAATTTGGTGAAGGGTATATAAGATTCGGCACAGCCGAATATAGCACTCTTACTTGTTTTTGTTAGTTTTTTTTCATATCAGATTGCATTACCATTTGTTGGGAAATTATTCATAACCTGTGGCTTGTGGTAATCAATATGAACTTAGATTTTATTGTTAAGTGGTTTTATAAACAAACTGAAAAATGTGTTTTCTGTTGGAAAAAATACTTGTGAAATCTTTTAAATTATTTAAGTATCTATTCAAAAAGGTTCTAGCAAATCTTGCGGGAAGCTTGTGTCAATAGAAAAAAACTGTTATACATAAAATTTTCTATAGAAAATCTTGTTATACAAAAAATTAGCTGTAGAAAGAACTGTTATACACAAATATCTATTAGTTTATAACAATAAACTAATTTTTTTTTATAGAAAAACTTAAAAAAAATAATACATTTTTTATAGGGAAAATTGTTATACTCCAATCTTCTATAGAAAAAACAGTTATACTGACAATTTTCTATAGAAAAAACTGTTATACTGACAATTTTCTATAGAAAAAACTGTTAAATTGAAAATTTTCTGTATAAAAAACTGTTATACTGAAAATTTTCTATAGAAAAAACTGTTACACTCCAATTTTCTATAGAAAGAACTGTTATACTGAAAATGTTCTATAGTAAAAAACTGTTATACTTACAATTTTCTATAGAAAAAACTGTTATACTGACAATTTTCCATAAAAAACTGTTATACTGAAAATTTTCTGTAGAAAAGCTGTTATTCTGACAATTTTCTATAGATAAAACTGTTATACTGAAAATTTTCTATAGAAAAAACTGTTGTACTGAAAATTTTCTATAGAAAAAACTGTCGTACTGAAATTGTCTTTAGAAAAAACTGTTATACTGAAAATTTTCTATAGATGAAACTGCTATACTGACAATTTTCTATAGAAAAAACTATTATACTAAAAATTGTCTATAGAAAAACTGTTATACTGAAAATTTTCCATTGAAAAAAACATTTATACTGACAATGTTCTATAGAAAAAACTGTTACACTGAAAATTTTCTACAGAGAAAAACTGTTATACTGAGAATATTCTATAGAAAAAACTGTTATATTGACAATTTTCTATAGAAAAAACTGTTACACTGAAAATTTTCTACAGAGAAAAACTGTTATAATGAGAACATTCTATAGAAAAAACTGTTATACTGACAATTTTCTATAGAAAAAACTGTTATACTGACAATTTTCTATAGAAAAAACTGTTAAATTGAAAATTTTCTGTATAAAAAACTGTTATACTGAAAATTTTCTATAGAAAAAACTGTTATACTCCAATTTTCTATAGAAAGAACTGTTATACTAAAAATGTTCTATAGAGAAAACTGTTATACTGACAATTTTCTATAGAAAAAACTGTTATACGGACAATTTTCCATAAAAAAACTGTTATACTGAAAATTTTCTGTAGAAAAAACAGTTATACTGAAAATTGTCCATAGAAAAAACTGTTATTCTGAAAATTTTCTATAGAAAAAACTGTTATACTGAAAATTGTCCATAGAAAAAACTGTTATTCTGAAAATTTTCCATAGAAAAAACTGTTATACTGAAAATTTTCTAAAGAAAAAACTGTTATACTGACAATTTTTTATAGAAAAAACTGTTATACTAAAAATTTTCTATAGATAAACTGTTATACCGACAATTTTGTATAGAAAAAACTGATATACTGATAATTTTCTTTAGAAAAAACTGTTATACTGACAATTTTATATAGAAAAAACTGTTATACTGAAAATTTCCTATAGAAAAAACTGTTATACCGACAATTTTCAATAAAAAAACTGTTATACTGGAAATTTTCAATAAAAAACTGTTATACTGAAAATTTTCCATTAAAAAAGCTGTTATACTGAAAATTTTTCATTGAAAAAACTGTAATACTGACAATTTTCTATATATTATATTATTTGTTTTATTTAAACTTTGACTTGAAAATCGAAAATTTATTGAAATAAAACTTAAAAATTTATTAAACTGCAACAAATCACCCCTACAATACAAAATTAGGTTGCGGCACTTATGATGTTTGATGATGTTTTTGTAGTTTCCTTCCTATCATTTACAAAACAAGCTCCGAATCATCTTCAATTACAACAATTGCAATAAATACACATAAATTTAAATGAATTTAAAAAAAAACAAAACTAAAGCGACCGTCTATGAACGAATGAGTGAGAATACATTACCATTATTTAGTTACTTTCCACATGAATTGATTGCATTGTTGTACATGCCACAATTTCTCGTATTCATACTAATTTTTAGAAGTTCACTGCAATTTTTACATTATGTACGAGAGTATTATAGTTTAGTTTTAGTAGTTTAGTAAGTTTTTTAGTTTTTTTTGTGCATAAAAATCACACAAATCTTGTGACAATTACACTTTGCCATATATTCAAATTTAAATTCAAATGCTACAATAGTGAGTGTTGCCTCGTACAAGTATGTATGGGTTGTACACCACTCCTCCGAAATTGTAATGCATTTAGTTTTTGAAAAGTATTTACACACAAAAAAGCAGCATAAATTAAAGAAAATGCGACAAAAAAAAAACTTTAGAAAACCTGGTACAAATTTGCAAAACTGTATAAAAAAGTATGTTCATTGTTGTTTGAATATAAGGCCCATGTAGGCAATAATTTTAGTTATTTTGTTGCCTAGTTCTTTTTGTAGCCAGTGCCAGAGACACATATTTGTTGGTTTGTTACATTCGCCCTGAGAACGTAAAGTTTACCATCTACATATTTATGTTCAAATAGTGTAGCACAAACAATAGACAAATAGCATTAAGAAAAATTGCCTTAATTTTTATATGTTTTGTAGGTATTTTTTCGTCTTACTACTTTGTTAAATTTTCCTTGGCATATACAGTAGCCAAGCAAGAATTAAATGATAGCATGGAATTGATTCATACTTTTAAGTGCTGGGACAAATAATACAATCTGAACTCTTCTACGCCCACTATCTACATCTGAGCAAACACTTATTTACTCTAATACGAGTACCACCAACTAATTGGGAAAATAGTTTATATTTATTTCTTTTTATTTCCTTTTTTTGGCAGCTTCACAATTAGAGTTTTGAGTTGCAAAATGGTCATGTTTTATAATGATTATTATAGGTAAAGGTGAAATTACGCTAATGGCTAAAAGTTTAGGGTAATTTGCTTAAGAGATTTGAAATGAAATTGACTTTAAAAGGTTTGGCATTATTAGAAAATAATGGAAATTATGTTCATTAGTTTTAAGGGTAAATTTTATAACAGAGGTTTTTATATAAATCTTGAATAACTTATGAAGGAGGCAAGAAGAGTTGGTAATAGTTATATTATGTTTGAAAATAAGTGGTTGGCAACTTTGAATGCCTTCAAGCTCTGGAAACAATACCAGTAAAAACAAGAATTTTCATAAAACAAAGTGTTTTTAAGTACTGTAGTTATAATTAATTATAGATTTAGTTGTGTTTCAAAATATTTTATTAAGATTAATACACATCTGCGTGTTTTTGGAGCAATTATCGTAGCTGTTTTTTTTAGATGATATCACTCTGGGTATCAGTCTGAGGCATGCTGGTTCAATTCCTGCCAAGTACTCTTAATGTTTCACCATTCTCCAGACAAGTCAAAATGCTTTTCTAACGATTTTCGAATCATTTCTCAAAATCGAACGTCATAACTCCCAAAAATGCCTTTTTGTCGCTTCAACCGCTTCTGCAGGTGTCATAAAGAAGTTATTCCGTTTGTTCGCATTTAAATTGATCTTCGAAGTGTTTTTTAATTAGAACAGGGTAGTTCCAGGATATCAGTATGAGGCTTGCTGGTTCGATTCCTGCCAAATACTCTAAATGTTTCTCCAGACAAACCAAACTGCTTTCCAGTTTGTGTTTAAAATAATGCGTAACATAACAAATTTTTTACCAAAGCCTCTACAGAACTCCAAAGACCGACGATGATTGTCAGTCTTTCTAGGTACATCCACAAGGTGTACCTATCAACGAATCGAACAAAGTGGATCTAATGCTGACATTCGTTAAAAACATGTTCAGCCATGTTTCTACTCGTTTTTAAATCAAAAGAAGTTTATTTTATGAACTACACTTCTATGTAAACGATGGCTTCAATTGGAAATCGAAAATTCGGCTTCTACATTATCGTCTGTGCGATCGAAAATGTCAAAATCAGTGACAAAAATAAGTTTGCAATATAGAGCTATCCAGTTTCAATTGTCATCGTTTGACTAACTTTCATTCGCTTTGCTTTTGAGATCGAGGAACCTTCGACAGCAAGGAAGTCCTAGCCAGAATCTCAAGATCAAGGTCATAATACTTTACATGTATTAATTAAAGATACCTACGTATTGGAGATCTTGGATTTTGAACTCACTGAGATAAATGTTTCAGCTAAAGAAACAAATGCTTTCCTGGCAGCAAAGCCCTACATGCTGAATTGTATATCCGCTAAAACAAAGACAAATGATGAGCAGACTAAGGATACACGATAAGACTTCCGAGCATGTGCTTTGTTATTTGGAGATCATGTCAGTCGAAGGGGGCATTAATAAGCTTGGGAGTTATTTTTAGTGTCTTCCCAAAAGAGTATGGATTTCATTTGGGACCAAAGATGTTAGTGGTGCTTAAAACTTTTCAATACAATCTAATTTATAAAGGAGATAAACCCAAAATCTTTTAAAACCTGCAACCTTTTATTTGACATGAAACAAGTTGATCACAATTATGTTTCATGTGTGCATTTGAAAACACTTTTAAAGCAAGTTATTCACTCTGCTCTAGGTAATTCTTAAACTAGAGTTTAAAGACATCAAACGCTTCCAGAAAGACAGCAAACATTGACCTCGATATTTATTTTGGTTATAGAATGCAGATTGGTGCCCAAGCATAATTGTACGCAGATGATCCATCATCAAATCGATACTCCAAAATAGTTTGGATATTTGTCATTCTTACTCTGTCAAATAAATTATGATAATGACCAGAATTAGAGATTTCCATCCAACAAATTATAGTTATATTATTCGGAATTGATTATTCTAATTCGCCTGCTGTTGTAACAGCTAAAACTTTATAATTTTGTGGATCGCGGTGATGGCGAATTGTGCTACTTGAATTGGGTCCATAAATACATTGGACGAAATGAAGTATTATGAGGACCCTGATGGGCACATATTTAGGACAGGACAGTAGGCATTGAACCTGTTGCTCCATTCTGACCACAATTGTGCCAGAACTACTGTTGTTTTTCGCGGCAGGTTTTTCTCCTTGACTGCTATGAGCGATCTCCAAGTACGATATTCATGCGGTATTCTGCTACCACGGTATTGAAGGCTTCTATATGTCTTTCAAAGCTGCATTGTACGAATTACGATCCAATGGATCTTGCACCTACTTTTGTATGTTTTCCTCGTATACTGGAAGTTTCTTATGTCCGGAAGGTTGAGTGGTTTGCGAACAACACTTCGTATTGCCTTGGCTTTATCTGTGTGTTCATGGTCGTATCCGCAAACTTCATCTCGACTCTGTCATCCTTTTTCTTCGGGTTAGAGAAAAACTGAACCGAACTTTGCAACTCCTGAATTCAAAAGTTGCAGTTCTTCAGAGGGTATTGTTACGCTTGTCCTCATTTACTAACCTGGTGATATCGCGTTTCAGCTGGGCGATCCTTGGGTCATCAGGGATCATACTTCGGTGTTATCACGCTCATCTGCGAGTCCCACTGCTTTTGCTGGGAAGTGCACTACAGATGATCGACCAGCTGAATAGAAGCGAGCGGTTGCAACGGTAACAGTTTCGTGGAACTTCTTTTTTGTTTGGTGTACGTTGGATGGTACTGGAAGATCATTGAAGATGCGATCGGTGAATTCTCTGAAGCCGTGCCAGTCAGCTTTTTTGTGGGTGGTGTAATTACGGCGTTCAGAGAATGATCAAATCTTTGGGTCGTTCCAGACAAACCATACAACATCCATGTAATTCTCTATTTTGCCTGGTTTTTGTATTGGAATTTTTTAAGATTTTTGTTTTCCATAAACTAAAATATACTTCCAAATTGCCAACTATTTAAAGTAACCTGTTTATTAAAACCCCTCAGTTTTTGCAGCATATCTTTTTCAACATTAAAGGTATTCTTTCTAAGCTGTATTTCATTAAAGGTTTTATGTTATTTTAAACCATTTAAACCATCAACGCCATTTATTTTTTGCTACACATCCATGTAATTTAATGACCGTAAATATTACAAATTTTTCACACCAAGTTTCCATGTGTAAAATAAATGTGTCTCTGGATATGAGTGTGTGTGTGTGGAAATGTATCGTTAGATTCTAACACTATTAGGTGGCATTTTCAAGTACCTCCTTGTGTTTTATTTAAAACCATGTGAAGGGAATCTAAAACTATGTATGCTGACTGTAACAAGTCGTTGTGTAGATTTTCTAGGTTTTATATATACAACTAACTGCTGAGGGTGTGAGTCAAGTTTCACGTTGAGCTCAAAATGTACAGAAATTATGAATGTATATGAATGTGGCACATTATAAGTGCATAAATTTTGTAATTTCCTTAACATGCTACAAAATTGAGATAAAATGCAACATACACAGAAACAAAACACAAAAAAAAATGTGCGACTAAAAACTGGGAGTGTAGTGTCAATTCATAAATTAAACACAGCCAGCGAGCCGCTTTAATAGTAGTTACAAACGAAAAAGAAGACAACGACAAAAAAAAAACGCTAAATAAACAACACACATTAACAACCAAATGCAAACTGTAAAAGTCAATAGCAGCAGCACTGGCTACAAACAACAACAGCAACATCATCATCATTGTTGTCATTTTTCGTATGTGTGTGAGAGTAGTTGTAGGTGAGAAGGTAAAATCTCACTCGGTTACTGCATTTGTAACAGGGATGTCATACATGTTAGTAACTTTTTTAGCAACTCTGTGAAAAAAACTATAAATGATGCCACTTATTTGTAAACAAGCAAAAATGTGATAATTTTGTTCTATGTTTATTTATAAATCTAAAAATTCATTTTATATTTTTTTATAGAGTGTTTAAAATTCCCAATAACTTAGGATTACACTTTAATTTGTTGCTATTGCTCATTGTTGGTTTGAGTATTTCGCAGCCTTCAGTGTGTGTGTGTAGTTGCCATCGTATGCAAATTACTATTTTCCTGTTCTGTGCAATTGTTCTCGTTTTTTTTTCAGACCGACGACAACTTTAAATAAATAAAAATTCAAATTAAATGCGAAAAAATATGATAAAATTTTAACAATAAAATAGTTTAACAAATTTTTATTTACATTTATGTCTCTGCATTTGAATGTGTTTTTCTACGTTCAGCTGCAGTTGAGTCATTGTGTGACAATTTATTTTTTTGAACTCTATTTTTTTAAATTCTGTAACGTTTGGCTGGCTGCTTGAAGAGAAATAGAAATGAAGTCTTAAGTTTTGCAAAAAAAAAAGAATTTTAATTTTATTTATATAATTTTTACTCTTTTTTTATAGGTATGTAAATGCAAAAGTTAACATGCAGATTTCGTGATTTGATTTTTGATTCAAGGTAAAATAGCAAAAAAAAAAAAAAAACTTTCAAATTATAAAAAATACAATATTTATTTAAATGAAAATTTCATGCAATAAAGATTTGATCTCGGAATTGTTAAAAAATTAATGAAAACTTAAAACTATATTATTTTTGTAAATTATTTTTTCCAAAATTTAAATTTTCGAAAATTCGAACAAACATTTTCATTAAGTTTTTGTGAAATTTTTGATATTTTAAGATACATATTTTTCAAGAATAAGAAACAAAAGATATTAATTCTCAAACTATTATTCACATTTTCGATTTTTTTAACAATCGAATTTTTTTAATTTCGAACAACCATTTTCAAAATTTCAGTTTATATGGATATTTTAACATATTTTCCATCAATTGGAAAAAAATATCAATTCACATACTATTTTTCACATTTTATAATTTTTTTTTAACTTCGAATTTTTTTTCGAAAATTGTTAAGAAATTAATGAATATGAGAAAAAGACATTTTCTTTTTTCAAAATTAGAAATGTGAAAAAAAATTTATTTACACAATATTTTTAACATGTTCGAAACTTCGAATTTTTTTCGATGATCTTAAAATAATTTGTGAAAACGAGAAAAAAATAGAATTTATGAATATTAGACCATTTTAAAATATTCCAACAGTTTTCACAATATTTCTGAAATTTCGAACATTTCAAGAACTTTAAAATTTTCGAAAATTCTATATTATTTTTATACATTATTGTGAAAAAAATATGTATTTACATAATATTTTTGACATATTCGAAATTTCGAATTATTATTCGAAGATCTCAGAATTGATAAAAAATAAATGAAAACAAGAAAAAATTAATATTTATGGATATTTGAACCTTTTTCCAATATTCCAGGAGTTTTCATTATATGTTTGTCATTTTTGAAAATTCGAAATTTTTTCGAACATATCCAAAAAATTTAAAATTTTTGAAAATTCTATCTTATTTTTATGCATTATTGTGAAAATGAGAAAAGATATGTATTTACATTATTATTTCGAAACTTAAATATTTTTCGAAGATCTCAGAATTGTTAAAAAAATTAATGAAAACAAGAAAAAAAATAATATTTATGGATATTAAGACCTTTTTCCAATATTCCAACAGTTTTCATAATATTTTTAAAATTTTGGAAAATTAGAAGGTTTTTCGAACATTTTAAGAACTTTGAAATTTTTGAAAATTCTATCTAATTTTCATGCATTATTGTGCTAATGAGAAAAAATAAGTATTTATATTATAATTTCGACATTTCAAAACTTCGAATTTTTTTCGAAGATCTCAGAATTGTTAAAAAAATCTATTGAATTTTTCGAAAATTCTAACTTATCTTCGGACATTTCAAAAACTTTGAAATTTTCGAAAATTCGATCTAATTTTCATGTATTGGAATTTAGAAAAAATATTTTTGACATTTTCGAAACTTGAATATTTTTTTTTCGAAAACTACAGAATTGTTAAAAAATTAATGAAAACAAGAAAAAAATAGTATATCCATAAATACTAATTTTTTAGTACCTTTTTTAAAATTCCAACAGTTTTCACAATATGTTTGGCATTTTTAAAAATTCGAACATTTTAAAAACTTTGAAATTTTTTAAAATTTGATCTTTTTTTCATGCAAAACTAATGCATTTTTGGAAAATTCTATCTTATTTTCGGACATATCGAGAACTTTGAAATTTTCGAAAATATTTTTGACATATCCAAAACTTCGAATTTTTTTTTGAAGATCTAAAAAACATATTTTTTTAACCTTTTTCGAAAATTACATTACATAGTTTTTTTAATTTTTAAAAATTTTAATTTGTTTCGAAAATTTCAAAAACTTTAAAATTTTTGAAAATTCGATCTTATTTTCATGTATTATAGTGGAAATGAGAAAAATTATGTATAAACATAATATTTTTGACATTTTCGAAACTTGAAAATTTTTCGAAGATCTCAGAATTGTTTAAAAAAATTAATGAAAACATTTACTTTTTAAATTCAGCACATTTTTTCGAACATTCCATAAGGTTTCACAACATTTTAATATTTTCGAAAATTCGAACTTATTTTCGAACATGCCAAAAACTTTCATTCATTTAAAAAAAAAACGAACGATCTGCTGATCTCTAAAAAAAGTAAATTTCTTGTCAAACTTAGAATTTTCTGTTAAATCATTAAAAAAATCATATTAAAGGCATCTGGTTAATGCATTTCATAATTAAAATATGGTAATTTCCTTCTGAAACGTTTGTAGTTTTGTTAAATCAAATATTATAATGTTTCTTTTATCTCAATTTCCCTTATTTCCTAATTTTGTTTTATAAATTTAACCGGAAGTTACGGTGGCATTTACAACATGTAAAAAACTGTGCTGTCTTGGATTTTACCCCCTTTAGTTAAGGGTTGTCACTAATAGTGGCCGGCTGACACCCCCTTTTTTAAACCCCCAAATGGAAAGGTAAACAATTAGTAACAATTATAGTTTCATATTTCACTAGTCAACGTGTGTTTTAGCTTTTATTAGCTAATTATGTTATAATAAAAATAAGGAAGTTTGTATTGGAAAGAATATAAAAAAACAGCTGGTTTTATCTTTAAATAAACACACGACAACGCGTCTTTAGTGTCAAACAACAACAGAAAACAGGGAAGGGTACTTTTTCCATAAAGAATAACAATAATAAACAGCTAATAACAGCTTAAGAACAAGCAGTTCTTGTTGTTGTTTGCTGTCAGTCTGTGGTGGCTGTCTGTTTCTCTGCTTCTTCTTTTCATGTTTGGTTTTTGTTACTGTTAAATTAAAACAGTTTGTTTAATAGCGAAACAGTTTTCTTTTCAATATTCTTTTTTATTTTTTTGTTTATTCTATAAATAAAATTGCACATGGTTAGCTGCATGTTCAAAGATAATTAAAATTTTGTATTGTTTTTAGCCCTCTCCCGCTCTCCTTCTTACTCAATTACTTTGAGCATTACTGTTGCCAACCACTTGAAATTTTCGTGTTTAAAAAAAGTGTCGTAAAACTGAATGAATGAATAAATGTCTAAAATAAACCAACCACAAATTAAATGTTGTTTAAAAAGCAAATAAAATTCTTCTTTATGAAATTACAAAGTGAGAAATAAAGAATTTTAAAGAATAACTAAAAAAAAACACATGAATTATTATTTTAGTTCCTTGGCATTTATGTGGTATGGTTAATGTTTGCTTTTAATTAAAAACGTTTATTTTTTTTGTTCTCGCTCTCTAGTTAATGACCATATCCGCCACCGTTTTGTTGAATTCATCACATAGTTGGTGACAATACAAAATTACATGATGTTAAAGGAAATTAAAAATAAAAAAAAAAAAATTCTTTACACATGATGCTGCTCATTTGTTTTTATTAATTTTTTGTCTGGCTTTTAAGCTATTGTTTAATATAAAACTCTAGAACAATTATAAATAATTAACTATATATTTGTTCATAATAGATTTGTGTGTTTATTTGCTCAGTATAACTTCTAGTCAAATCTGTGGTTGGTTATATGTATTTGTTGAAAGGGCTTTTTAATTTCTGTTATTGTGTAGTTAAATGGGATTTTGTAATTAAAATTGATAGAAATGAAACATTTCTATAGACTATTGTATACAACATTTCAATAGTTTATTTCGAATATGTACTGTTAATAAAGCTCTCAGTAGATTAAAATTATTTTAAATTTTCAATGGTTTATTTTGAATGCTGTTAATAAAGCTCTCAATTAAACTTAGTTTAAACTTGTAATATTGAAATAAAACTATTATAATCTGGTGATTCCAAAACATTTTTGCTTTAATGGTTTTAAAACACTGTAAATTTTTAACTTTAAAGTTAAATTTTAAGATTTTCTAATGTGGTTTCTTAAAAATTTTTGATGACTAAAAATTAAATTACTAATAAAATATGTAGTTTTGTTATTTGTAGTCAAAAGAAATGTAAAATAATCATATCAAAAAGTAATACAGTTGTAAAATAGGCAATAGTCGTCTCGTACACAGTGTGATAATTAAACCCAAATTGAATTAATCTATAATTTTTTAACAAATAAAATGGGTTTAACAAAATTTCCCTGGACTATTGTTAAATTAATGGTTAAAAAATCAATAACATACAGAAAATTAGCTGAATATTGTTTTATTTTGTTTGTCACTGCATTACCATGCACGGCATTACCCAACTTGCAAAAAAACAAGGTGAAGCATGTTATAGAATAGGGTATCCTTGGCTCAATTCGTTCTTGGCATCAAAAGAATATTAGCAGTTCTTTTGGCACGTTGCCAGAAATATGGGAAAATATCATAGCCAATACCTTGAATAAATTTATATTGTTTTAAAATAAAATCTAACAAATTTGAAAAAAAATCTTGCATAGTGATTCCCTTTTAGGCATTTTGATATCATCTCCCATTGGTCTATAAGGTTCAAATTAAAAACTTGAACTCATGCGAATTGTTATTATAAATTACAGATTTATTGCCATTTTTTCTAATTTCTCCCACTTTGTGTCTTCTCATTATTTGCTTTCTATTAGAATTCATTACAATTGCTTGTTTTATAATTGGCTTTCTTTTTGAAATGTTAATTATTTTGCATTTATACTCTTAATAAATAATTAAACTATTTATTTGTTATTCAATTATTAAGACATCAGTGATTTATTTTATAAAACATTGCTAATTTATATTAGTTTGAAAATGTTTTCTAATTGTTATACAAACTGTACAATCGATTTTCTGCTATACAAAAGTTAGCATCACTGTATTAGCTCAGACATCATTGTCTTGACAATAAACGTCATTAATTGTCATGATAAATATTTGTCAAGTAAGGATGCCATGCTCTGCAATAAGGATGCCATGCAAAAGCTTTAAAATGGCTTTAATGGTGTTGCCATGCTATTTTATGATGACATATTAAACAGTCCTAGGCTATAAATATTAATTACATTTGATTTTCTTTTTGAAATGCTAATTATTTTGTATTTATACTCTACAATAAATAATTAAATTATTTAATTTGCTATTTAATTATTTAGTCATCTGAGAATTACTATAAAACAATTGCGCATTTCTACATTTGTTTGAGATTTTTTTTCCACAAAAAGCCTCTTCAAGCCTTTCTAATAATAGTTGTTAACTTTTATTAATCGGTTATCTTTGTTTTATATGGAATTTTTCGATTGTTTTCTTTAGAAATACTTTTATAAATGAATTGTTTTTTATTAGCAAATATTTGCTTGTATCTTACATGAATTAGTCATTGATAAAATTTGAATTTTTTTTAAAGTATTGTTTTTTCAAGGCATACTATTTGGTTATTACTTCAACAATAAGTTTAAGTGTTAATTATAATGATCTTCATAGTAAATATTTGTTAATTGGCTGTCATTGTTAGTTTTTTTTTGAGTTTTTGTTTGAATGGAAATTTATAATATACTAGCTGACCCGGTGCGCTTCGCCACCCCAATTAGAAGAAAGAAATAGTACTATCAAGTCTCACTTTGTGAATTTAATTGTAAATGTCTAATTTCATATTTCTGGGTCCATTATTATAGGAAATTCAAAATGTGTTCCTAATTTTAAATTTTTATGTTTATTATTATAAAATATTCAAAAAGTACCATTGCAAACTCTAGGTCCATTATTATAGGAAATTCAAAAAAGTACCATTAGAATATATAAAAAGTACCAAAAATCCCCCACTTGTGGTTTCCCACTCACTCGGGTCCATATAAGCTTAATTTCATGGCTTTAGGTTCATTGGTGTAGAAATTACAAAAAGTACCATTCGAATAAAGAAAAAGTACCAAAAAGTCTCCCCTAGAATTCTAACTTACTTAGGACCATGTATGCTTAATTTCATGTTTTTAAGTCCATTGCTATAGAAAATTAAAAAAAAGTACCATTAGAATAAACAAAAGGTACCATGAGGTATCCGCTTGAATTTTCAATCACTTAGGACCATATACGCTTAATTTCATATTTCTAGGTCCATTATGTTATAGAAAATTCAAAAAGTACCATTAGAATATAGAAAAAGTACCAAAAAGCACCCACTTGTAGTTGCTCACCCACTCGGGTCCGTATAACCTTTATTTAATGTTTCTAGGTTCATTGGTGAAGAAATTACAAAAAGTACCATTTGAATAAAGAATAAGTACCAAAAAGTCTCCCCCTAGACTTCTCACTCATTTAGGACCATATATGTTTAATTTCGTGTTTCTAAGTCCATAGTTATAGAAAATTCAAAAAGTACCATTAGAATAAAGAAAAAGTACCAAAAAGTCTCCCCCTAGACTTCTCACTCACTTAGGACCATATATGTTTAATTTCGTGTTTCTAAGTCCATTGTTATAGAAAATTCAAAAAAGTACCATTAGAATATAGAAAAAGTACCAAAAAACACCCACTTGTAGTTTCCCACTCACTCGGTTCCATATAAGCTTTATTTCATGTTTCTAGGTTCATTGGTCAAGAAATTACAAAAAGTACCAATCGAATAAAGAAAAAGTACCACAAAGTCGCCCCATAGAATTCTCACTCACTTAGGACCATATATGCTTAATTTCATGTTTCTAAGTTCATTGTTATAGAAAATTCAAAAAAGTACTATTAGAATAAACAAAAAGTACCAAAAAGTCTCCCCCTAGAATTCTCACTCACTTAGGACCATATATGCTTAACTTCATATTTCTATGTCCATTATTACAGAAAATTCAAAAAGTACCATTCGAATATAGAAAAAGTACCAAAAAGCAGTCACTTGTAGATTCCCACTCACTCCGGTCTTAATTTCATGTTTTTAGGTTCATTGGTGAAGAAATTACAAAAAGTACCATTCGAATAAAGAAAAAGTACCAAAAAGTCTCCCCCTAGAATTCTCACTCACTTAGGACCATATATGCTTAATTTCATATCTCTAAGTCCATTGTTAAAGAAAATTCAAAAAAGTACCATTAGAATATAGAAAAAGGACCAAAAAGCCCACACTTGTGGTTTCCCACTCACTCGGTTCCATATAAGCTTTATTTCATGTTTCTAGGTTCATTGGTGAATAAATTACAAAAAGTACCAATCGAATAAAGAAAAAGTACCAAAAAGTCTCCCCCTAGAATTATCACTTACTTAGGACCATATATGCTTAATTTCATGTTTCTAAGTCCATAGTTATAGAAAATTCAAAAAGTACCATTAGAATAAAGAAAAAGTACCAAAAAGTCTCCCCCTAGAATTCTCACTCACTTATGACCATATATGCTTAATTTCATGTTTCTAAGTCCATAGTTATAGAAAATTCAAAAAAGTACCATTAGAATATAGAAAAAGTACCAAAAAATCCACACTTGTGGTTTCCCACTCACTCGGTTCCATATAAGCTTTATTTCATGTTTCTAGGTTCATTGGTGAAGAAATTACAAAAAGTACCATTCCAACAAAGAAAAAGTACCAAAAAGTATCCCCCTAGAATTCTCACTCACTTAGGACCATATATGTTTAATTTCATGTTTCTAAGTCCATTATTATAGAAATTTCAAAAAAGTACCATTAGATGAACAAAAAAGTACCTATAGTACAGTTCACACATTTTGGTACCTAAATATTATCCCCTATTCCTAACACTAACTTCACTCAAATACATATCAGCTAACTTTAATGTCGATAACTGAAATAATTTAAAATTTTAAAAAAGTACCATTAGGAAAAAAGTACCAATTTCCCTTTTCTTACTTGAACAATTTGAAATTTAAAAATATTCCATTTTGCCAAAATTGTTTATGCTACAGGCATGTATAAAAATATTAAAATCTGTGTTAATGTGCCCAAGAATAAATATATTTTAAAAAAGTACCAAACTGTTTACCCGGATTTGGCCCAATATACACCTTGGTACTCGAGTTCCAAATAACACCCTGTTAGTTAATTTTTGTATGAATCCAGGAACCAACGTTAAAAAAAATTATCAAAATTGGCTTAATAATTTCAAATATAATGTATTTTTCCGATTTTATCCCCTTTTTGGTACCTTTTTTATCCCCATTGAGGTGGTACAATTTTATTCAAATAAATTTCTGTAACGTGGTGGGAGCTCATAATAAAATATTCGTATGTCTATGTCAAATTATAGAAAAATATATTTTATGAAAAAGTACCAAAAATTAACACAATTTTTATCCCTTAAAGGTTCGAATTTCCAAAAAGTACCAAACTTATATTTTTTATTTTTTGTTAATTAAAGAATACGATTTAAAATTTGTTTCTATGTTTATTGGTTTAAAAGATACATAGGGTGCAAAAAAAGTACCAAAATACAGTTTTTACCCGTTTTCTCCCCTAAAAGTTTCGAATTTCTAAAAAGTACGAAACACCTGTCAGCTTATTTTTTAAATGGAGTAACATGCTATTTTAAGTTTTTTTGTATCTTTATTAGTTTTGAAGATATAAGGTTACCGAATTTACCCGTTTTTACCCTTTTTTACCCCCTAAACGTTCGAATTTCCAAAAATCCCTTCTTATCGGATCGTTTTGGGGAGGGAGGAACCCACAGTTAAAATTTCGTGATTCTAGCTTCAGCCGTTTGGGCTGTGCAATGATGAATCAGTCAGTCAGTCAGTCAGTCAGTCAGTCAGTAACGTTACTCTTTTATATATATAGATAATAATTGCTCTAAATAGTGAGAAATTTTTGTAAATATTATTGAATATTATGCAAAATTTTAAATTATTATTTAATTGTTATGATTGTTATGATTGTTAGGAAAATTATAGTTTTTAAGAAACTGTTTCACTGTTATGATATTTGATTGGACAATCATTAACTATATTTAAAAACAATTTTCTTTCAAAACTTTCTTTGGTTTAAATATGTTTGTTTATGATGTTTACTAATTGTTATTATAATCCACCTTCCATGATCTATTTATGCCGACCATTGCTTTAAGTTCGATTGAAATGTTTGCTCTGCAGGCTCTGTATATTTTCTCTGTGTTTTTCACACCTCAATTTTAATCCAATTTTCTCTCAGTATTTCTCACCTCTTTATTTTTTTGCCGTATTAAATGTTTATTCTATTATTGCGGCAAATTCAAACAAACACAATTCATATTCAAATGACATTTTACGTTTTTCAAGCTGGTTTAAATACATAAATTATAATTTGTAAGACAAATGTTAGTAGACAATAAAAAAACTAATTTAAAAAACATATTAACAACATTTTAATGTACACCCCTGAAAATATTATAAAAAACAACTAAAACACTTTTGTCATTGTCTCCTCGTTGCCGGAGGTCAATGAAGTTGTAAAAATGCAATCTGGTACCACAATGTTAACATGTAAACAAAGAAAGAAAAACATAAAACCAAACCAAAGAAACATAATAGATAGAACAAAGTAAGCATTAAATTATATTAAAAAAAAAAAATAATAATATCATGTATTAATAACAAACATATTATAAATTTAATACAACATTTAATGCAGTGTAGAATGAAACAGCTAAAAATAGTTAAACTGAACAGGCAGGCAAACCCTCAGCGACATTAAACTTGAGGACTCAATGTTACTATTTTAAACACCAGCTAACTCTCCCTAACTCAACTTATCTTGCAAAAACAATAGCATGCAAAGCATGTTTAAATAACTAAAGGGAGCTGTTGTATAATAGCTGACTGAGCACAGGCATATTTAAACATTAAATTATGCAAAAAATTAAATAAAAATAACAACAATGCAACAACATCATCACTGAAAATTGCATGCAGTCATCTAACAACAATGTTATAACATGTTTTTTTTGCTGTTATATCTGCTCCATTCTGTTGTGTTATATTCCTGTTGTTTTATATCTCCTACTCTCCACAATTTCCTTTACAAAAAATACTTAAAGTCATTTATTTGTTATTCTTGTTTTTTGTTGTTAAATATATTTATACTCGTCACATCATTAACGTCATCATCCCAAACAACAACAACATCATCGTCATTGTTATACGAGGTCAGTTTAATAAATACAAATTGCTTAAAATATTAAAATAGATAAAACGGGCTTTGTAACACTGTTATTCTTTTTAGTTGGCATCACTGTATATACTTTTTCCTTCTTTGTTTTTGTTTTGTATTCTTTTGTTTACATTACGAACTGACGTCACTGCAATTATGATGACATGTTTAATACTCTCAATTTTAAATGGCGTCAATGGTGTTGCCATTTCGTTCATTTATTTGTCACCAAAATGCACTTTCTTGAATTTATTAATCTAAATCTCTCTATAAATACTCATTATATTTAAATTTTACGTTCGTTAAAATTAATCTTAAAAAAATCCTTCTTAAATATCTTTTCGTTAGAACCTCGCAATTGCACAATTGGTTGAACACTTGGAAAACATTGTTGTTGTTAATTTTTTTTTCGTTTGTTGCTTTTTATTGTTCATTTTTTAAAAAGGGGCCACATAATGAAGGAGCCGCTGCCGCCACCGCCTTTGCTGGAATATAGACATGCCTTTCGTAATTGTTGTTTTTTTCTGATGTTCTTATTTTTTATTTCTCCTCTTCTGTAAAGTTTACAAAGAAAATAATGCCGGGAATTGCAATTTACTCTCGTGTTCACCCTCTTGTTCGTTAAGGCATTTAGGCATAACTTTGCACAAAAACACTTAAAATAAAATAACACCACTTGTTGCGTGCCAACCGAAGAGGCAAAGAGCAATTTAGGGAAAATTATTTTAAATTGGCGCGCTTTTAATTTTAGAAGAATATATTTTAAAGGTGGAGTTAGGAAAGGAATTTAAAGATATAAAAAAATAACAGCTGTTAAAAATTGGATTTAAATGGAGCACTTAATGTAATTTGAAATATTAATATTTAATTTTTTAACTAATTTCGGTGGTTTTAAAACAAAGTTGTTGTGATCTTTGCTTGGGGGCTGGTACTTACTTTATTTGTTATATTATGCTTTACATGGTGTAAATAATGTAGTTCTAAGAAATTTCATACAATATTTCATATTTTTACATTAGGTAAATTGTTTTTTACCTCATGTAAATAACAAAAATTTGATTTTGGTTCACATTTCGTCATCAAATGAGGATTTCAAACAATTTCTATGTAAAAATGTAATTATTTACATTAGGTAAACAATTGTTTACATAATGTAAATGGTAAATTCGAGTTATATTTTCATTTCTGTAACCAAATGACAAGTTAAAACCATTTCTAGGTACAAATTCAATTATGTACATTAGGTAAACTATTGTTTACATAATGTAAACAATGTATATTTGATTTCTATTGTCATTTCAGTAACCAAATGAAAAGTTTAACGAACTTCGGGGTCCATATTCAATTATTTACATTAGGTAAACAATTGTTTACATGATGTAAACAATGTAAATTGTACCTTTGAATATAAGTTTTATAATTTGTTTGTGAATTTAAAAAAATTCTTATGAAAATACACAATTTTACATTAAGTCAATTATTGTCTACATGAGGTAAACAATGTAAATTTTACCTTTTAAAATAAGTTCAATACATTTATTGGAATTTTAAGAAATTTCTTGCAATATTTTATATGTTTACATTAGGTAAACAATTGTTTACCTCATGTAAACAATGTAAATTTGACTTCTGTTGTCATTTCAGTAATCAAATGACAAGTTAAAACAATTTCTAGGTACATATTCAATTATTTACATTAGGTAAACAATTGTTTACATGCTGTAAACAATGTAAATTTTACCTTTAAAAATAATTTTAATGATTTTGTTTGAAATTTTAGAAATTTCTTCTGAAAATACTCCTTTTTACATTAAGTCAATTATTGTTTACATGATGTAAAAAATGTAAATTTAGTTTTTTAAAGTAATTTTAATACATTTATGGGAGTTTTAAGAAATTTCTTAGAATAATTCATATTTTTACATTAGGTAAACAATTGTTTACCTCATGTAAATAATAAAAAATTTATTTCTGTTGCCATTTTAGTCATCAAATGAGGATTTTAAACAAGTTTTATGTAAAAATTCAATTATTTACATTAGGTAAACAATTGTTTACATGATGTAAACAATGTAAATATTACTTTTTATCTTTAATTTTAATAAATTTATGTATATTAAGTGACTTTTAAACAGTTTGATATTATTTTTTGTATTATTGATATTAGGTAAATTGATTTAAACCATGTAAATTTTACATCTGAACGTAATTTTAAAAAAATTGAGTTTACAGTTACTTTAACACATGTATTTCCATCTAGTTGCACAAATTGTGCTGGGATTCTATGACTTAAACCCAACTTAAAAGTGTAAATAAACTCCAAACAAAATAAAAAAGACATTAACAAGTCTTTTATCTATTTTTTGTATTAGTCATAATGAAAAATATGTACAAAACTACGAGTAAATATTTATATGCTCAAATATTTTAATATTATTTGCATGTAAAACTGCATAAAGAAAACAAAAAATTATAAAAGAAAGAAATAAAATTATTTATGGTATGCAGCAGTAGCAAATAAGTAGCCTTCTCTATCAGCAAACAGCAGTAGCAATCAGACAGACGGACGTTTTTTTTTTTTTTTTTCAGAGAGCAGCAACAGTAGTAAATAATACCCAAGTAAAGTACACGTTTGTTCATTATTTAGTCATATGATAATGTTGAATGACTTTTCTACTGTACTTTACACATCAAACTGCAAACTGCTTAATGCAGTAATAAACAACAATAAAATATAGTAATAAACAAGATGAAATTATAAAAAACACCAGATACGCTTAAATAATAACAAAAACAGCAGCTACAAATAATTTATCAGGCGAAAGTATCTCTCTCTAGCTCTCTGCCTTCTTTCTTTCTCCATTCATGTGTAAATTATGTGGTTTATACTTTAGATTCTGACAGATTTTTATGTTTGTGATTTCAAAAGAAAATATCTATAGTTTAATTTTAATAGGCATTACAATTTGATTATTAATATGCATAAAGTAATAATAATACATACATATTTCTGCTTGATGTTCATTTCTTGGTAATTACTTAGTCTACCATATCGTAATTGATCTTTGGCTGAACTTTTTCTTTACGCTTAGTTCGTTTGATGGGAGTGAAAAGAAAACCATAACGAATTGGGAACAAATTTATGCATACTCGTACTATATAGGAAATGAGTATTGAATGTTGAAAGGAAATTTTTATAAAATGAATCATACTTTTTTTTAGCTAGAGAATTATTAATCATCTAACAAAGACTAGGGTTTTTTAAGATTAGAATTTGAAAGAAAGTTTACATTTACAATTAAGCTAAATTATTGAATTATATAGATAGATATATTAAAACCCTTATGGTTTTATAAAATTAAGATTTATACATTGTCTACATTGGGTAAAACATAAATTACGGAATGTAAACACAGGATTTATACTAAATAATTTGTTAAACTAATGAAATATTTTTCTAAATTTATAATATACATTGTTTACCTAATGTAAAGTAAACATTTTGTAACATAAGCAATTGAATTATAAAATGAAATTGTCAATAATTGGGAGTATGACTTTAAAATTCGGGATTTTTTAAAATTTATTATTTATTTTATTAAACTTATATGAATTTGAAACAATAGCTTAATATTAATTTACTATTTACATTGCGTAAATTATTCTGTACATGATGTAGACATTCTAAATTTTATTTTTAAAACAAATTTCATTAAATAATTAAATTGTTTACATTATTTAAATTATTATTTACATAGTGTAAGTAACAATTTGGTATCTGACAGTCATTTTAATAAACTCAAGTGACTTTTAAACAGTTTCTTAGTATTTTTGTGTTATTTACTTTGGGTAAATTATTGTTTACATGATGTAAAAAATGTAATTTTTACATTTAAACGTTATTTTTGTAAATATATGTAAGTTTTATGAAATGTTTTAGAATAATTCAATTGTTTACTTTAGGTAATTTAGGCTTTACATTATGTAAACAATATAAATTGGACTTTTAACATACTTTCAATGAACAAATTCACTAATTTACTTAAGGTAAACTATTGTTTACATAATGCCAGTAATGTAAATTTTACTTTACTTTATTGTCATGATGTAAATAATGTAAATTTTACTTATAAACAAGTCATTTTAGAAAATTTAAGTGAATTTTAAAATATTTAACATATTCTATATTATTTACTATATGTAGATATTGTTTACATGATGTAAACAATGTAAATTTGACTTCTATTGTCATTCAAATAACAAAATGACATGTTAAAACAATTTCTAGGTACAGATTCAATTATTTACATTTGGTAAACTATTGTCGACATGATGTAAATTATTTACATTAGGTAAATTGCTTTTTACTTCGCGTAAATATTAAAAATTATATTTCTGTTGCCATTTTAGTCATCAAATAAGGATTTCAAATAATTTCTATGTAAAAATGCAATTATTTACATTAGGTAAACAATTGTTTACATGATGTTTAATTTTTTTTTTTTGCTTTTATTTTGAAACATTTGTACAATATAAATTTATTAAAATTATTAAACTTGTCCCATTTTTCTGGCAACATGAATTCCAAGCAAAAGTGAAGCTTATCCCAAAGATAAGAATTATAGTCCAGACTGGGTAAAGTCTGGACTATAAGGCGAGTGAGGCAGAACTTCCCAACTACTTCTTTCTAAATAGTTTTTAGCAGGTATTGCAACATGATCACGGTTTCATGTCTGGCCGCATATTCGCTTCAAAGGAATTAAAGAAGTAAAGCAAAACTTCCCGCATATGACGCTTTGTTGATACAAAATTCGACATTTTCGAATCAAAAAAATACTTTGTTGTTTACACTATAATATTCAATAACAAAGTGAGAATAAATGACAGATATTTACCCTTCAAAGTGACATATAAGTTACAAAAACCCAATATTATTATTATTCCCATCTATTTATTTTGTATTTTTATTTATTGTTGATGAACAAATTATTAAATTTTTGATATTTTTAACTCGTTATTCGTTCAAATAAGCGAGGAAATTTTTAAATTTAATCGATTACTTGAATAATTAAAAAATTAAAAAAAATATATAAACACGAATAATTGACAAACCTAATTGCCACTTCCACTAAGAATATATAAAAAAAACGCCAAGTTGTCATTACTAATATAATTTTATTAGCGTAATAATAAAAAAAGCTCAAAAGTTCGTAACTATAATTTCCACTAATAAAAATTAATCATTTACCAGCAGTTAATTGTTAGAAAAGTATAAAAATACATACAACAAATTAAATAAATAAATGAAATTTATGAGTTATAATCAATAAAAAGAAACAAAACTGACCTATGGCAATTGAACTTAAATTATAGCCTGACACCATTAAAACATCATCATTAATGAAATTAGTTTGTTTGCCACTCGTTTTTAACATTAGTACAGAAAAATAAGCCTACACACGAAAGACACCAACCATCACTCTGCCAAAAATATAAAAAAAAACAACAAAACAATTCAATTGTAAATGAAAGACATTTATTTTACAATTCTAAATGTCATTTATTCATACAAAATGTCTCTCACAAACTGACAAACACACATACTTGTTACTGAGTAAAAAAAACCAAAACAAACAATAATACAACAAGTAATTCTTCAATACAACTCTTCACAATATGAAAGCAACAACATACGAAAAGCCAACAGAAGCTGTAGCAGCAGCTCAGTAGCATCGTTATCACAACTAAATTGTAGAAAAATTGATGTTGTAGTTGTTGTAGTAGTAATGGCAGCTACATTTTTTTTTTATGGTGTAATTGTGATCTATAAGTGTGGTTAGTTTAAATGACACAATGCACAACACACATTTTTACATACAGATACATATTGATATGCTTGAATTCATAGCTATGTTTGTAAGTCTGTACATTAAATGTCATTTATTACTCATAGACGTCATGAATCAAATACCCAGTGATGTATTTCTACACGTATGTACATTTTGTATGTAAAGTTTAAACATTTTAATTGGAGAATGTGTAACATTCACTCGCCTTCACTATTCAGAGACAGAGAGTTAGTTGTCAACGCAACAACAACAACAAAAGGTCGTTAACTTTACACAATTTTGTGTTATTGTTTTTTTGAGGCTGTAGCAAAGAGCAAATATTGACATCAATTAAGTTAAAATTAATTTAATATTTTTTTATTAAAAATTTGTCTTATTTTTTTTGTTTTGAAATGAAGATGAGGCTTCTTCACACAAAAGATCATTGGAAAAGTTCATTTAACTATGAAATTATGACACATTTTTTTATTTTTTTTCAATTTTCAAGTAAAGACTTTTATTAAGGCGTAGCCGCCCGCCATTAACTAATTTGCATTTGTATAAAATATCAAACAATGCAATTAATGGCTTATTTCCTTTTTTGTTTATTCTGCCTGTAGTCTATTTTTTTCTATTAGTAAAATAATAATAATATTACCAACATTTTTATATTTATTTAGGTCTTGCGTTGTAGTTAAAAGGATACACAGCAAATGAAATGGTTTAATATAATTAGTGTTTGTAGAAAAAAAAAACATATGAAAACATCTGCAGAGTGTCTGCTTTTTATAGGTCTTCCCCCTTTTTATTATTATTTATTTGTTTGTGTTTAATTTTAGCTATTGGAAATCTAGGAAGAAAGGGTTTTTCAATGCATTAAGAGTAGCCTTTTCTAGAGAGCTGGTCAAACTAAGGCCCTAACACTAGGTCTCCACGTAGCAATATTTATTGCCACAATAGTCAAATTTGATTGCGTCCATAAAAATTGTGATGTGTAGACCGCAATTGCCATATGTAGCAATACATTGCTCAATGCTTGCTATACCATATTCTTTAGTCAAATATAAAGTCGAGTCTAGCCTGTTGCCCAGTCTATTGTCGAATATAGTTGAGTCAATAGTGTGTTTTATGGTCATATCTAAAGTCTGGTCTATAGTCAAGTCAATCTTGAAATTTTTTTTTATTTTCAGATTCTGGTTAATATTGTGCTAAATGTATACATATTTTTAATAAAAAATTCAAACTATTTTGATGGTTTTTAAACAACCTTGCAACAAGTATTTCAATATCTTTCTTGATATGTAACCTTTACCTTTGAAATGCTCTTTATATTTTCTTTTTAAGTGTTATTCAGTAAGCAATAAGTCTTTCTTTTGTACAATAAAAGAAATAACAACTTAAGATCAAACGTTTTTATTTATTTTTCGGCTAAAAAGTTTATCTATTGTTACCTTAAAATATAAAGTATTATACTGTTTTTCTCAGGTTGTACCACTACAAAATCAAAGCAATAATTCTAAAAGCCTTGTTATTAATAAAATTTCTTTGAAATTTTAACAACCGTTGACCTTTTTTATTAATAAAATGAAATTGTATATTTTTTACATCAAATCTTTGTTATTTATTAAGAGTTGCGTTGGCAACGCTATTAAGGCTGAAGCTAAGAAGTTGCCAATTGTTTTTTTATACATGAGTTAACAACAGTTTTAGTAAACACTTGAGTGTTGTCAACGTAATGTCACTTGTTTACAGGGGCAATGTTTATTCTATTTGAAGAACATTTTATAGACAAATGAAATAATTTTTGTTTAATCAATTCTCTCTTATTTATTCAAAGCTTGTGATTAAGATATTTGTAAGTATCTTCTTCTATTAAATTTTAAAATTATCATTTTCAAATCTCATTAGTATGTATATAAAAAATAACTCGATAATATCTTTGTAATGGATTTGTAAATCAATTTCCATACCGCCTGTCTATTCTTGAAAAAATTTTATCATGATAAAGTCAAAATAGTTGCCTAGATATAAAATTATCAGCTAAAGTCTCCATTATCATTATTGCTTCGTTATGACAAAATTATTAGTGCTTTGGCTCAGACATATTTGTCAAGTATAGACAGGGTGATAAAAACGTTCAAGTAATGATTTATTGTTATTTGTCACAATGGTTGGCAACGCTAATTATACAAATTGCGTCAAGTTGTCAACATATTTTTCATGGTGGTTATTTTCTTAGTTGTCTATGTTTATCAAATGTTTTTCTCAACTAAATTTAATAATTTTAAAATAGATTATGGAAATTTTTCTTTTAAAATCATTATATTGCTTAATATTTTTAGTTAATTTTAAGGGAATATTTTAAAATAAATGCAATATGTTAGTTTTTTTAATACCATTTTATTTATACTCAGGAGTACTAAACTAATTGCTTTGCATTATTTAAAACTAACCCTTTGCTTTCAAGGTTGGTTTGTTGGCCCCCCTGTATAGTTTAACTAAATGTTATTTGATATTTTGTTTACGACCATCATCATCCTCATCATATTAAAGTAAATGTCCCCAGACAACACTATTTCAATTGAGTTTGCCACTTTAACAGAGTTTTTTTTTCTTGCAGATTATTAAAAAAACTACTAATATATATTTGAAACACGCAATTATTTTTCAGCTTTTGAAATGAAACAAAAGGGTATGAAATTCAACTCCTTGCAAAACATTACACTTAATGACAAAGTTAAACAGACTAGGGTAAATTAAATGGATTTTTTTCCTCCTTACTTACTAAACATCTATCATGATTTCCACAAAAAAGAATGTTGAAACCCCTTTCAATATTTTGAATATAAAAGAAAGTGTAACCCATAAACATTTTTCTATTAAAAAAGTTGGGCAAAAGGTAAATAATAAAAAAAAGGAAAGGAAACACAACAAAAGGGTGTAAAATATTTTCTTTTTGTTATATTACAGCAGAAAACAATGACCTTTTTTTTGGTTACTTCCTTGGTTTTTATTACCCTAAGGGCAATCAGTTTAATATAAAAAGGAATAGTTGGTTTTTATATAAAATATGAGTTAAGGATTCTTTATTTTTTTAACTGGAAGTTGGTGGCTATTGTTTTGTAAAACTTTTGGCGCATGTCTTTATCAAAGTGTAATATTTTTGCTGTTAATGGAAATTGTCTAGGTTTCATTTTATTATTTTGTCTATATCCTTAGTTTCACTTTCTTTAATATCATATTGTTTTAGTTTATTTTCTTTTGGATTTCTTTCTTTTTTTTTATTAATTTATAACTTTTTTCTGGCTTTTAGTGTTTGACATGTCTGTCAAACATTAAATTAATTGTTATTTATTTAAGCGTTTTATAGCTTTAATGGTTTATTAGTCAACAGTTTCAATACCCATTTGTTTTTATTTTATTTATTTAATACTGCTTAATTGTTTTAGACATGTAACAGCACAAACTTTATAAAATTATCAATTTTTTGTTATGAAATATTTATTTATTATGTTAAACGTCTTTAAATGTTTATAAATTATAATTTATATCATAGTAGAAAAATAGAAGGTAGTTTCATTCTCTCTTTATTTTTTAAAATTCTACGTCTGACATGCTTAAGGATTTTGACGTTTTCGTTAAAATAGTAATGCCATATCAATTTCAAATTTTCCCTTTGGGAATACATAATTTTCATTAATTTGAAAATTATTAAAAAAATATAAAAAATATTTACCCAACAACAACAACAGTTTATGGATATATGTAAAGCTTGCGAAGAAGATTTGCCAAAACAGCCAATGGTGTGCTCCGACCATTTAGTTAAAAGTAATATTTCAGTTAAAACAAAGCGTGTGAGATTGGATATGAATGCTGTCCCAATGAACACAAGAACTTCAAAATACTATTTATTATGTAAACATATTTTGGGATATATATCACCGATTATTACCGATCATAATCCATTAACTATGCACACTGGAGTAGAATCGAAATTATTTGAAAATAAATCTCGTATTTCTAAACGGCGTACCCAAGGAATATTCGAGTTCAAGATTTGAAAATGAACCCCACAAATACATCAATGGCGGCGCTATGGGACCCAAAGTAGGGCACCTTCGACATGTAAATTTGTTAAACGTGTGCCATTTTTTGTTTTCCATCCGATTTCAAAGACTTGTTATATTTTCTGAGAGTGCTCGGCTAGATCTTGAAAATACATTCTTCCGTGTGCTACTTGTCTCTTATAATTAAACCTCCATTTAAAAGATATAAAATATTTACATAGTAATAAAAAAAATGAAGAAAATGCATACATATAAAAATAGTCAACGTGTTTTAATAAGTAATCGAACGTTAGGAATTGAATCAATAACTCCCAACACAACATAATACATTTTTATTTAAATAATAAATTAAATTACACATTTTTTGTAAAAAAATTCTCGAAAATCATAATCATTTTTTGGAATGTGGCAACGCTTTTTATAATGCTCACAAAAAAAGGAAACTTCAAAAAACCTTATTTTAAAAAAAAAATTTTGATTGAAACTACCTTCTATATTTTTATCATGATTTATATTGTTTAAACTTGCTCTGACAGTTACAGTTTTGTAAATGTGTAACACTGACATTCAAATCATAATAAATTTTTGTAAAAACGTCAAAAGTATCAAGATTTCTTAACAAATGTTTAAATAAATTGTTTAAATAAATATTTTAGTACTTTACTACTTTTTTTTTAATACATTCCTTTTGTTTGCTACTAACCATTGACTTGTTATCTTCACACCTTACTTAACTGCGTTTGTTTAATTGTAAACAAAGCCATCTAAAATATATGAATATCCTCCTCTTTATTCAGGTATTATATCCATGGGATTATTTTGTTTCCCTTGATGGCTTTAACAACAATAAAATATAAAACATTCCTAGACTTAACCACAAAAGTTTTATGTGTATACGAGTATATTTATAGCATACAAGCAGAAAATTGTTAAGCTCACAGAAAAATCATGACAAAAAAAACTAAAATTACCAAAGAAACCTCATAAGAAAAAATTAAAAAAAAACAAAAACAAGAAAACAAAACTTACACCAAAATCAAATAATAAAATCACAATAAAATCTGTAGTAATTCCTATAAAAAGAATTTACACTCAAAGAAATTTCAATATCAGAATTATCATGACATTAAAAGATCCACTTCAAAACTACTGTTACGAATATGCATTATCGATTTAAATTTAACGTTCTGTAACGGCTGCTTGCAACATTCAGCATGTTTACAAACATTTCCAGTGCTCGAAACTTCTACTTATCCACAATGTAGATAACACGATGTTAACAATATCAACTGTTAAAGCTGCTAACATTAACATAGCTGCTAAAAGCTTTAGAAATATAACATTCTAGTTTTGTCTGTTAGCTAGATAATTCATGAAACTACTAGAAGATGGCACTGTGTATATAAATAGCAACCGAAAATTGCAATCAGTCAGTTTATAAAAGGCGCCGATTAAATGAGAGTATGTAAAATTAAATAAAGATTTGTTACAATTTTAAACATCTAAACTGCTTTTATATGCAATTGAAAGAATACCGTTTATTTAAAGGATATAAACCACCGTTTTTTAAAGGTAAAAACGTAACACTATTCAATGATCACAATACTGAGTGGATCAGATCTTCCAATTGACATGAAGAGACTGTTGTCTCTCTTCGGCACAAATGGCTGAGAAGATTGAAGATTGTTAATAAAAAATTCACCCTAAAATGCTTAATTTAAATTTTTCTCAAATTGCTACATTTTTTCTCCAAGTGTTTACTTACAATTACATTAACATTTGCAAGTAGCAGTAAATTTATCAAAACACATTAAAGATAAAAGCAAAAAACAAAGAGAAGTCATATAAATAAAACATATCACACATCCATACATACATATATGTAGCTACATAAATGCATAAACATTGACAAACAACAACAACATAAACAAACATTTAGTATACCAATAAAAAGAAGAAGCAGTAGCAGTCAAATGATATTGACAGGTTATTTAACTGCTACAGAGGAAAGACATAAGATGACATGTTTACTACCTTTAAAAAACAACCGTGCAGCTATATAAAGCAGGGTTTCGTTACATTTTGGGGGAGTCAATAAAAGTGTGGGAGCATTTTTTGGGAAAATAAAAACAAGAAACATTTTTGTTTGGATTATTTTTATATGCAAAACATGTTGACATATTGGATGATATACATAAACTTCAAACGAAACTCACTTGACTATTTAAAATAAAATAAAAGGTACCCTCTCTTTTATATACAAAATACATAGGTATTAAAACTAAAAGTATTATATATCGAGAGAGTACGATGTAAAATTTAAATCCACAACCAACCAACAACAGCTTTTATGTATTGAATTTTAAATTAAAATCCCACCAAAATACAAATTCATACAAATATACGACGAGTACACAATTTTGTTTTTTTTTAATTTTTTCCATACAGAAGGTAATTAAATACAAAACAGTTTCAGCTTTAGTAGAATTTTTATACAATATATGTATGTATATTTAACACTCCCAGCCACTTATGCACACATTCTTAGCCAGACACTCACTTTGAATAGAAAAATATTCTAAAAATATTTTAAATTTACATGGGATACCATAGAATTTCAATGAGCACCAGCAGCAGCTTGCCTTTCATTCATTTCAAATTCTACAAAATCACAAAAATGTAAAAAAAAAATTAAAACACACAAACTGAACAAAATTCCCAAATATGGTTAAGAATTTTTGTTAAAGTTTTTTTTGTTTGTTATGTTGCTTGGTTTGTCATCTGCGGCTTAAATACAAATAAATTTGCATAAAATCTAATCAAATTTAGGTTTAACTTTAAGTTTATTTCGGGTTTTTTTTAGGTGATAAACTTGATAAGTTGAGAAAAACTGAGTTTAATAAATAATGCTAATTTACTATGAAAATGTTCTTTTAAAGATTAAGTAGATTTGACTAAAAATTTAGAAAAAAAAATTTAGTTTAACTATTTTTTTTAGATAAAACAAAATTCAATATAAAAACCAAACAATAATATAGTTTCCTATATTATTTATTAATAAAAATTAATAAAAATATTAATAAAAATTATATAAAATCTAACAAAAATTTAGAATTAAACAAAGAATACTTTTAATTCCCATCTCTACTCCTTTTCTATTGCTACTCCTTTTATTTGCAACCTTACTTTTAAAGCAAAGTTGCCACACTAAAAATTACTACTTTTATTTACAGCCTTGCTATTAAAGCAAAGTTGCCAAACTGAAAATTTGCATAAAATCTAATTAAATTTATATTAAACTTTAAGTTTAAGTTTTAGCTGATAAACTTGATAAAAACAGATCTTAATTTACATTTTAAAGATTTCAAATATTTCAAATATTACTAACAAATAATCTAAATTTAATATGAAAATTATTTTTTATTATATTTTGACTGAAATCATTAAGTACTCACATGGTTTTACAAGAAAACTTAAAATAAACTTGAGTTTAACTAAAAAAAATAATTTCATTAATTTATAATTTTTAAAAAAAATAAATGACCGAACCGTAATAAAGGAAATTAATAAAAATTATAAAAAATCTAACAAAATTTTATAAATTAGACAAAAATCACTTTTATTCCTCTTCAATTGAATTTGTACTACCTATATTTGCAACATTGAACTTACAGATAAGTTGTTTACTACTTTTATTTGCAACCAATATGTAAATACAGGGTTGTATAAACTGTAACTATTTTAATATATTTTTTGTATTTGTACTCAAAATCAAGCTTATTTTACAAAATTCTTATTCATTTTACTACAAAAACTATATATAATTAATTTTATGGGCTAAATTTATGGTTTACGTCATAATTCTTTATAAAATTGTAATATAAATTTTGGTGTGTGCATGTTTGTTTTTCCATTTCAAATTCTCATGTGTTGAGATTTTGTTTAAGTTTGATTAGTTTTGTTTAGTTTTAAACAAAATTTCGCTGGATTGTTTTTTGCACAATTTACATATTTAGCATTTTTTTTTCGTTCATAATAAACTGACATACATTTGGAGGCTGTTTATCAGAGTTTCATTAGCTTTGTTTTTGTTATTAGATTTTTGTAAATAAATATATTTATAAAATTTGTAAACATTCATAGATATAAGTGAGCGACCTCTGAAGTTGTTAAGAAAAATTGAAAAATTTTATGAGAAATTATTAGGAATTTTATTTATATAAAATTCATATGATGATTTGTTTTGTTTGAATTAATTGAAAATAATTTTTGCAGAAAAAAAACAAGGAAAATATCTAGAGCATAGCTGTAACTTGTGAATAAAATACAAAATATAAATATTTTTTATATTATTTTAGTTTTTGTTTCCAATTATAAATATTTATATTCCAAATTATTTATTAGTTAAATAAAGTATTTGTCTAATTTATTAATAATATTTACAGTTAAATTTAGCCATATTTATATTTTTTAAAACCAAATAAATTATAAATATAATCATTTTATATTAGTTTAATTAAATTATATTGATATTTTTTTAGAAAATAGTAAAATTTTATATATTCAAATAAAACAAAGTTGAATAAAATATAAATTTATTTTATTTAGATACAAAAAAATCAACTAATTTCTTTGGAATATTTATTCAAACAAAACACAAAAAACTAAAATTATTCAAACAAAAAATGATTGAATAGAAATAATTCTTATAAAACTTTAGAAATATTTTTATTTCTCACAAATTTGAAACAAATAAATTTATTTTTCCAAAAATTACTGAATAGAAATAATTCTAATAAATGTTAAAGAATATTTTTATTTCACAATACTACTGATGTAAAATGTCTTCTGATTGCATTCTGAGTTGAAAAAGTTATTTTCAAAACGAATTACAAATTTTTTTCAGACCCTAATTCTCTGATATCTAATATTCAATTTTTAAAAACTACTACTTAATCATTGATTATCACTAGAATATGAACACAGATTTATGGAGGTTTATTATTAATTTAAATTGTGAAGAACAAAATTCATGAATAAAAACTGTTTTTAAAGTAACTAGTTGTTCAAAATGATCGTCTGACATTCCTCCTAGGGCTATTTATCGTTGAATTATTTTTGAGTATTGTTTTTGTTTTTTCATAATCATCGGATGAAAAATCTTCATCGTCCGAGCCAATTTTCACACACAAAAATATTTATAAAATTGTTCAAAAATTTGTTGTTAAAATATTTGACGTTATTTTCAGAAATAAAATTATTCAAAACAAATTTCTATGAATAAAAGTATTCTAGATTTTTTTGTTGAATATTTAAATATTTTTCTTTTTTTTTGGAGAAATAAAATTATTCAAAGAAAATTGCTTTGAATAAAATCTATCAACAAATTTTCGAATAAGTAAAATAATATTTCACTAGTTGTAAATAAACTAAATTAATATTTAATTTTTACTATAAAAATATAATTTGAAAATAATTACATGTTTTTATATTGATTAAAATATTTTAAAATCTATTCATTATATATTGAATAAAATACAACTTATTGTTACTAAAATACAAATAATATTAGTATAATTTTATGATTGTTTCTTCAAAACTTTTAAGTATAATTAATTTAATATCGTATTCTATTTAAATCAAATAATATTTATTGCTTTATATTCTAAATAGATATATGATAATTAGTATCCTATTTTGAATAATATAGAATGATTTCAATATAAATTTATTTTTTCAAATATAACTAAAATTCAAAAATAATTAAATTTTTGGAAATATTTTGAATGAAAATATTCACAATTTACAGCTATGATCTAGAGTATGATTTGGAAATTGATTTGTAAATAAAAATGAAATATGGAAATGAAAATTTTTTTTGAAATACTTTTTCTTAAAAAATCAATAAAATTTGTTTTGTTTGAAAACTTTCTCATTAACTACAGATTTTTTTATACTTTTATTGTGTATTAGAAATAATTTAAACATTTAAATGCTTGTCATATAAAATCATTAGCGACAATTTCCCTTTAACAATAACATAACATAAAAAAAAACACAAAAACATATGTGCTGTACATAAATATAAATATTTAAAATAGAATTTTCCTTAAAATAAACAAAAAAACAAACTAAAAAAAATACCGACATTTATGGTAAAAATATACAATGACATAAAGATGACATAAAACATCAAATTTAAATGTCAACTACACACACACATACATATATTCCCAAACATAAACACAACAATTAATAATGTTGCCAAGTTAGCGGTGCAAAAGAAACACCATAAAAAAAGACAAGGTGATGGGAAAGTCTCAAAGAAAACAACATGTTAAAATGACATTGTTGAAATATATTTAATTTGTGTGATATTCTTTGTTCTTTTAAATGTTTTTCTTTTTTGTTTGTTTATATTTAATAAAAACCATATGTTAACTTTAATATTTAACTAATATATTTTTGTCATAAAATGAATTTTTTTCTAAAAATATAATATGTGAAAATATAAACTGTCTGCAGTATATTTTTAAAGAGGATTTGTTATTTTATACAGTAAATGCTTTTAAAAATTCATATCTAACATATGGTGTGTTTTTTTAGGGTAATTGAGAATATATTTCATACAAATTTCTAGATACTAGATGATACAAAGTTTGTAGCCTCTTGACTACTGCCAAAATCACTTGCAAAGGCTACACAATGAAAACCAAAGCACGAGGCAGCCAGCAGTTATTCCCAAGATAGATTTTTATGGCACAATTTGATGTTGATGACAATATTCGCAAATTTTTTTTATTTTCATTTTACATTGACTGCAGGAAATTTCGTTATATTGTTATTAGTTGTGGAAGATTTTGTTGGGGAATATACATGTAACGTTGACATTTAAGGCGTAAAACTAACAACACAATATAGATTTAATAAATATTGAAACAATGTAGCAGATAGGCAGCTTGCGGAAAATGTCTTTAACATTTTAGTTAAAATATACTGACAGTGACAATACAATGGAAACATTTTTTGAAAACTATATTCCGTAATTTCAATTTTCAAAAACATGACCTTTTACCATAAATTCATTTACTAGGTTTTCTATTGGGTGTGTGACTTAAAAATGAGGGATATTTTCAATTGTTCAGCTTTTATTTTGAAACAGTTGTATAATATAAATTTATTCAAAGTTTTGGCCATTGTTAGCTATGACCCTTTCACCATCTTTCTGGCAACATATGGATTCCGAGCGAAAAGAACTGTTTGGATCGTATGACAAGAACGAATCAAGCCAATTGCGGATACTCTGTTCTGAAGTGAAGCGTAGCCCAGATCGAAACAAATAGTAAACGGAAGGGGCAAGGTTTGGACTATAAAGGGTGAGGCCAAATTTCCCAACCACTTTATTCTAAATACTTTTTAACATGTATTGCAACATGTGGCTTAGCGTTGTCATGATGGAATATTACGGTTTCATGTCTGGCATTATTCGGCCAATGCTCGCTTCAGACGGATATGTTGCGGTGACTACAGGTTCCCTGAAATGATCTGTTCAGATTTCAGCAGCACATAATAGATAGGACCCTTTTGCTTCCACCAAATACATAGATATTTGGCTTTGGTGTCGATTCGGCTGCTTGGCCGAGCTTCACGTACGATCTCTTAAGCTTCGGGTTATCGTAGTGGATCCATTTTCCATCGCAAGTAATGATACGATTTTCTTTTAAAGCGTTCAAGCATCATCTCGGACATGCAAAATCGTCATTCAAGGTCTCTCAGCTTCAATTCGTATGGTGGCAATGCTTGTGGATGAATCCTGCTGCTCGCGAACCTTTTTAAATTGCTGATTGAGTAGCTCCCATTGATTTTGAAAGCTCTTTTTGATCTTCAAAATTTTTTGGCTGTCCTGGGCGATATTTTTGTCTTCTGTGTCAAAATCACCACTTCTGAACCACACAAACCATCTTTCGCACATTGAAACCGATGGAACACATTCACCCTATCAAAACTTCCCGCAAATGAGGCCTTGTTGGTACGAAATTCGACATTTTCGAAGCAAAAAAACTTTGTAGTTTACACTTGGTCTTCGAATTTTTTTTCCTTGTCAAAATCACCACTTCTGAATCGAACAAACCATCTCACACACTTTGAAAGAGATGAAACGCATTCACCATAAAGAAGTACCGCATATGACGATTCCTTATAATGTCCAATAACTAAGTGAGAATAAATGACAGATATGTACCCTTCAAAATGTTATATAAGTTATTAAAAAATAAAACCGCTTTCAAAAGATACGCCATATATTGTTATTCCCGCATTTTTAAGTCATACACCCAATAAAATTTAATGAATAAAGTACGACAGTGACAAAAAATTTTAGAAAATTTGAAGAAAGTCAAAGGACTCGCTTAAACATTCTACTCCTTTTTTATACAACCTTGCTTTAAAAGCTACGTTGCCAACTTTACTATGTCAGGGTTGCTATAAACTGCATTAAAACTTTATTTAAAAAAGGTGCTTTTAAAAAATTCGAATTAACTTATAAATATTTGTATTATTGTATAAAAAAACATCTTCAACTTATTTTATGGCTTAAATTTTGTAATTTTCAATTTATTTCTTAGACAACTGTAACATAATATGTTGTTGTGTGACTGCCTATGAATGCATATCGTTTTAAAAAAACAGGCAATTTAAATTAAAAAACTTTGTAAACTAATTTAAATCTATTTTACTAAAATCATTAAATATTTGTTTAATAAAATAAAGTAT
Organism: Calliphora vicina; assembly: GCF_958450345.1. NCBI lineage: Eukaryota > Metazoa > Arthropoda > Insecta > Diptera > Calliphoridae > Calliphora > Calliphora vicina. The sequence goes on along the minus strand of NC_088781.1, from coordinate 106,170,076 downwards.
TTAAATAAATTTTTTTAACAAAAACTTTTATTCTACTAACTTTTATTAGTACCTAAATTTCTTTATTATTTTAAAGCAAATAAAAGCAATTGACATTTTGCTGTCAATTTCTTTCTGTATTCAATTTTCTTTTGTCAAGTTTTGTTAAAAGCTTTTTTTAGAAAAGAAAACTTAACTAAATAATCTCTTCAAAAAAAAAAAAGAAAAACTAAAAAATTCGTTTATAAAAACAAATTTGTTCTCATTAATTTAATAACAATAAATACCTACTTGTCAATCAACTAAGTTTCTTTCTTACAATTTCGGAATTGAATTATTTGTTAATGTGTCAATTTATAAATAACAACAACAAGCAATCATAACTAGTCTCATTGTGTACAAAATGTATGCGCCACTTTAACAAACCAAAAAGAAAAAAATAACAAATAACCAACACCATGATGGACTTCATATGAATTCAGAAATTCATAGGAATTTGTCTGGTTTTTTTGTTGAAAACTAAAGACACATATTTTTTCAGTGGTGTGAATATAAATGATGTCTTGGTGAATTATTCAAGTTAAAGTGACAAATTAATAATGGATTTTTATATTTTGTTTTGGTTTTCAAAATCCCTGATAATTAATGCCCTTAAAACTCTAGCTTTGTTTTTTGTATAGTATTTTAAATAAAATTCATAGGAAACAAAAAAATATAGTGATAAAAATTTAAATCTTAACTTTTGTTTAAGCATTTGTAGTTTAATCTTCATTTCAATGTTTTATTTTGTTTAATAATATAAATTCAAACACTTGCTTTTGTTCATTATATTATGGCTTGAGTCATTTTTGTTTGAATACAGGAAGTTTTATCAAGCGGAGATTTGCTACTTGGTGTGTAATACAAGGCTGCTTTCAAATGCAGCAGCTTATTTTATTGATAAAAAATAATAAAATTATGCGCAGTAATTTTATTGGATTTGAACTCAAAACATTTGAAATAAACCGCTAATGGCTTAAGCAACGTTTAATAATGCTAATAAAGATTTCAAGTGTATGGAAATTTTAAAAACATTACGAGAAATACAGTAAATGAATGAATCTAATCCCATTGTTCACTATTTTCTTTGATTTTCATTGAAGTAAGTCAAATTATAATCAAGTGAGAATAATACACCCATACACCCAATACAAAAACATTTTCAATATAAAAACTAAGCAATAACAAAGAAAATTAATGAAAATTATATTAAATCTAACAGAAATTTATAAATTAGACAAAAAATACTTTTATGCCCTGCTACTCCTTTTATTTGCAACCTTGTTTTTAAAACAAAGTTGCCACACTGCAGATTTTAAAGATAACTGTTAATTTTAAAAAAAAACAAAACAACTAATCCGTCTAATCTCTCATGGACGTTAAAAGAATTTTTTCATTTACCCTTCCTTTAAAACAAGCAATATTTTAGACACTTTAGAGCTTCACTATATAAAGTTTTAACCACATGTTTCAGTATCTAAAATTTTTTAGTAAATATAATTAATCAAATCTAATAAATTTTATTTCCTCTTATTTATTTTCAACTAAAACTTTTGCACACTTGAAAATTCCAGTAAAATCCTTAAAAATAAACATTTCAAATTATTTTTGCCAACAAACTAAATAAACAATAACAATAAATCAAGGTTAAAATAACAAAAAAAAAATAATCTTCCATCATATTGACATCACGCGCCAAAACAAAAATATGAAAAACGTGCTAAAAACAGAATTGAAATATTTATTTTAAAATAATAAACAGACCATACATTAAAAATAAATACCCAAGTTTTTTGCTCTTAAGCAAATCGAAGATCATTAATTGATTAGAATTTTAAATAAAAACACATTTGTTGCTTTGGTATTAAATGGGAAAAAAGTAAATAAAATAAAACCGCCCACCACAAAATACCAACTGTAGCTAAGGAAGAAAGCAAAAAATATGCTAAATATTTAGGGGAAATTTTGGAATATAAACATTTGAAATTTCATATAAAAACCAGCAATCAGCATAAATAGCATAAACATAAATTTGATTAAAAAAAATGCTTGGTATGTGCCTTAAACACCCACAATTTACAATTAACAGAAAATAAGAAAAAATATAGATTTTTTTAAAGTATTCTGGAATTATATTGTTCCCTTTTGTTAACATTTTGTTGTGCTACCTTTTTTTATAGTTTAGGTTTTTCATAAAAACTATATTTGTATATTTCTTCTAGTCGATTGGTTTTTCTTTTCACTTGTTCTTTATTATTATTTTTTTGCTACAACTCTCTTACCACAACAATTAACCCAAATCTGTAAATGTATTTTCGAGTAGGAAAATTATTCAGCACAAAATAATAAAGAAAATCTATGTCCCCTATTCTCAAGACAAGCTGAGAAACCATTCAAGAAAAACTTCTTTTAACACAAATAATACAACAAAAAAAAATAAACACTACATGAACGATTAAAAAAGCAAAGTTATGTTTAGTGTATTCAATGTAGGCAAAAACAATAATAATAACAATAAAAAAAAATAACAAATGTTAATGCAAAATTATGTTAATGCAAACATTTGCAGGGTTTCACTTGATATTTATGTTACCAGAGTTGTCTTTAAATATGTACCACCCATCCATCCCTTTGACAGTTAAATTACTTATAGAAAAGGGGGTGGTGGAAATGTAGAAGAGCAACAGTAAAAGAACATTAACATGCCTGCATTTGATTTAAGTGGGTGCATTAAATGTAACAGCAACAACAACACTACTACTAACACCATTGTCACCATTAACCAAAACAAAGCAGCACAAGCAAGAATAAAAGAAAGAGAGAGCAAAAACATAACAAAACAAAAAATTGAGAACAACTGCAGAGTGTTACCAATTCAAGTGGGAAAAATTGAAATCAGGACAAAGTTATTGAAAATATGTATTTATAGATTGTGTGTGTTTTGCGGATTTTTAAGCTAAAAGTATATTTTAAAACAATTTCAAGTGAAACCTAAGATGTGTTAAATTACAGACAGAGTGCTTACAAAAAGAAATGTTTGAAATTTTTATATATAGTTTGACCCAAAAGTTAAAGTGTTTTGCAAGCAATGTGGCGCAAAAATCCAACTCTTTTACATTTAAAGAAATAAATGTTAGAAAATCAACTAATACAGTTTGATTTATGCAATATTTAAAGCACCTTGATTGAATTTATTCATTATGTGTTTTAGGAGCAATTTAAAGGCCCAACTATAATATGCATAAGCTAGCTTAAGGTAATGTCATAACCGAACGAAAAGTCTGTCAAATGCTTAAGGAAATCCGAAGAAACTTTTAGATGACCATAATGTACTTACGTGCATTCAAAACAATTTAGCTCCATTTGCACATGTGCAACATGCAATTAAAAAAATACGTATTTCTTATTATTTTATCAAAATAAATTAATTTTCTTCATCCTTTTCATTTATTTCTCTATTTTCTTTGTATAAAATAAACAAACAGCTGATTCCGTACGGAATGTGCGACCAGCTTCGCACTTTGCTTAAGCAAATAAAATTTGACGAAACTTGACGAAACTCTTTTAAGTACATTATAGTTTGTCACATACATTTTATATGTATTCGCACAGTTGCTTAAGCTGACTTAAGCTAGTTTATGCATATTATAGTTGGGCCTTAATGCAGTTGGAACACCTAAAAATGTCTTCTATTCTCAAAGGGACAAATGATAAATAACGATTATTCATGAGTTTCATGAAATTAATACTGTACCAAACGATAACCACATTTATCTTCCACAAAAATGCAAATTACAGCGGCCCAGTATTAAATGTCACAGCAAAAACTCGAAGCAATTTTATCAACAGACTGTTATTAACTATACCATTTTGAAAATCATAAAAAAATCATCTGATTTAAATGTTAATTAAGTACTTGTTCGAAATGCTATTGTTTAGATCGTTAATAGCACTTCAAACTCTAAATTTGTATACAAATTTTGTTAGAAATTTATTAAGAAATCTATTACTTATATTGCAGATAATACATTGAAATTTAGCCAACGTTATTCCTAATTTAATAGCGTTTGGTATTGAAAATGGGATACAATAAATTATTTTATACAAAATATAATCGATGTAAATATTATAAATATTGGTGACGGGGTATATAAGATTCTGCTCAGACGAATATAACACTCTTAGTTGTTCTCTTTGAAAAAAGTTGGCATCACTTAATTTTCGCTATTATACCGTTACATGCTTTATTTTTAGGCTGGCCATATTAGCTTAATTTTGCCACTGATATTTTATTTTCCAAATTCACAGTTTTGAAGTTTCTTTGTTTCTTTTAATGAAAAAAACTTTAAAAATTCTCAATTTAAAATTTATGTAATTCTAAAAATATCTAAGGTGTTTTCTTCCCTCATAATCATTATTTAACACCCACTTTAAAAAAGAAGAAAAATCACAACCAAACAATTTTTGTTGGTGGGTCAACAAAACATTGACAAGCCTGTTAGCGCTAAAATTTGTAGCCCATAGTTTTTTTTCTCTCTGCCCCATAACACTAACTGTTTATTATGATGATGCCACACATACCAAGCACACGCGCCACAATCATAATTTCTATGCCACATGAGGAAATGTAACACATTGTTGAATTCAACCTACTTAAAGAAAACTATAAATTAAAAATTGAATAGATTAAAACCAACAAAAGAAAAAACTTGGAAATTTAAACTAAATAAAAAACAATTAGTGCAAAAATTGCTTAAGTTTATAAAAAAGCAACAAATTATTATTATGAAAAAACAAATGCTGTTAATTTAAAACAAAACTAAAAATATTCAATTTAAAAAACATAAAAAAAAACAGGGAATACTTTCCAATATTTAGTTTCGAAGAGGATTAACAATTTCTTTGTTAAAATTTCGAGGTCTACTTAACACGCTGATCATTGAGGAATATGTATTAACTACAATAAAAAGACATGATATATCTGCTGTTCAAAACTTAAGAAGGAAGAAGTTAGTCAGTCTATGGCGTTGGCGTGCGTGTCAGTTGTCAAAAAAAACAAAGTTGTTAATTCTGTTCTTTTTCATTGGACGCCTGCTGCCTGCCTGCCTTTCTTCATTTATATGTCAGCCCGTTTGCCTTTGGGGGAAACAGGCCGTCATTTCTTTAAAACGGATACATGTTTATGGTAATATATACAAAACTGTTTCAAAAAAATAACTTAAGTTTTTAAAAGTATATTTTTAGAATTATATTTAAACAAACACTTAAAAATGCATTTAAAAATTTCCTAAAATTTTGTTTACATTGTGTTATGCTTGATGTTCTACCAAGTGTTTTTCTTTAAGAAGTGTGACCTTTTTCGTTTGCTAGGAGAATATAGTTTTGAAGTTTATTTTAAATAGTTTTTGGGATCAGTATCTGTTTTTTCCTGCATATTTATAAACATAATAACCAGAGATTTGTTAATCAACTTGTAGTGATACATTTTGAAGACATTTATAGTTTTTGTTTTTAGCAGTAAGTGTTAATAAATGTTTTTTAATTCGGGGAAATAATTTATGGCATTTTATTACTTAAGGGAAATGGCATTAGCAATGATTATGGAAAATAAACTTTTAATAGAATGTAAAGATATGTGTTATTTCAACTGAATTCAGTTTTTAAAAAAAATAATCTTGTTAGAAGACTTAATTATTTTTTACGCCTTGTCATCATAAATATGGTAAGATTATGATTAATCCAGACAAAAAGCGAATTTTTGAAAGATGACAGAACTCAAACGTGGTCCTTTTTTTAAATTAAAAGTACTAATTTATCTGTATGGTTTTTTATTACTTATCAAATTTAAAGAATATTAAAAAGAGACAGCTATCTTTCCCAACAAAATTAGCAAAAATCGTGTTAGATTACAATGTCGACAATATCGCTCATATTGCCGTTGATACAATAACAATGAAGATAGAAATTCCACGATATTATCAGCGTTCCTATGGCGACATATACATTTATTTTGTCCACAGAAGAGTGACAATTGCAACACAAGAAAGGACATGTTTCAATAAAAAAAACAATCCATTACGTCATATGAGAGAATGTTAGAGTAAATCGTCAACGACAATTTCACGAATGCTGGCGACAATATTGTTCATCTTGCAGTTGATAGAGTAACAATGAAGATTAATTCCATCAGATTGTCGTCTGCGTTTATATGGCGAAACACTTTGAAGAATATATCGCAGGCTAACGTCTACAAGTCGACGAGATCGATCAGTTGGTCGGTATACCGCTCGTAAATCACTCATACAGCGCAAAATTTTTAAGTCTGCTCAGCTTAGATTATCTAGTTTGACATGGCCCGTTTACGACCAACATAGGTCAATGTCCCTTACGGGACTAAGACGGGCTCGGCTACGAATTTTGTTAGCCGCTCCTTAATTGGTGCATCCTTTAAGACCATCTCGACAACAGAGATTGAAATGATACAACTTCTCCTTAAGATATTATCAAAGAAGACAAGATATCTAAAATAGTTGTTTACTTTTCGATTTTAATCTCAATTGACTGCATCACTTGTTTTGTTTACTTCGCATTCATTTTGTCACCTCTAGCAACAGAACTAACAGTAAAC